>NC_141466.1:81993543-83193543 GCF_009769465.1 Tauraco erythrolophus
TAGAAAATCTACGCTATCTTTTCATGTGAAACACCAGTGGCCTCAATTAGTGGTTAACTAGTTCAAAGCACTCTATAGAGGCACAATTTTGATAATGTGGTGCACTAAGTCTCTTACTTTTGGCACTGATTCCAACAGCCTAATATCAAATTTTTAGATAAGAATGACTAAACAGCAGTGGATCTAACTGGGACAGATATTTCTTTTTACTCCCTTGGACCTGAGAAAACATCTTTCCCAAGCTTACACTCATCATCTTGTAAGAGCTCGTATGTTCCCCTGTATATATAAGATAATTGAAGAAGGTGAATAATTTATTTTAAAAGTTAATGACAAAATCACAGGCAAATTCACTCAGATCTCTAAGAGACCGAATATGAATTCAGGGATACCCAGATTTATTATTGCTAGGAATTTTAGAAAATCCTTCAGTAATAACATCTTTGTGCCCTCCTCAGCAAGTACAAACTTACAGTTTGTGACAGCTGGCTAGTCAATCATAGAATCATAGAATGGTTGGAGTTGGAAGGGACCTCAAAGATCATCTAGTTCCAACCCCCCCTGCCATGGGCAGGGAAACCCTCCACTACACCAGGTTGCCCAAAGCCTATGTTGTGTTGTTACACTTGCATCAAGATAACTGTCCAGCATGCTCACATCAATATTCTTGCTGTAGACAACGCTGAACCTTCAAGCCTTGTCCTGATCTTTTCTTTCTGAATCTGTGTGCCTAACTTCTGTGTGGGAACAGAAAAAGAGATTGATCCCAATCAGGTCCATTTGCATTAGTACTTCTGATAGCTCCTAATTCAAGATGTATTTTGTCATTCATCCTTAATGTTGTTCCACACCATGCTATGGAAATACTGATTGCAGTGGTATTCCGGAGTATCGCATTCAGTATCCCAGGTACATGAGTGAAGAAACAATAGCCATTATATAAGAGGTATGAAGCATTTTAAATTTGAATCACATTTCTGTTCTTTCAGGGGTACTCTGATACTTGACAACTCCTCAAACCTAAAATCTGTTGATGCTGCCAACTGTGCTTATTTAAGCTGGCAGGTTACTTTCAATCATGGACTTTCCACCTGCATCCCTGATAATGTAATACATTGTTGGCCTTGCAGGCACATAGCAAGCATTCATTTGCCGCCTTCAACTTTTTTAAACAAGTTGTTAATCCTCGGTTGAATTAAAACAAATCCCAACCATGTTATATTTATTGCTGTTTTATACTAGTAAAAAACCCCAAGCACCACTAATTGAAGCCTTCTCCAATTCTATCCCTTAGACAGCTTGTTATTTGTGTTTAACATTGGCTTTGCAAATATTTTCTTTAAGAAACCAGAGGGAAAATTTCAGTATTGTCCAAGTCTGTAATTTAAGGCACATTTCACTTTCGGAATCTTGTGGCAGATGCCATGTATTCCCAGGAATTCAGTCCTGATTCTGTCTGTCCAGATGTCAAGGACAGGGACAACCTTAGCAGTAGAAAAAGAACTGCTTCACTTCCCTTTGGGAAAAGAATCCTTCACTTCAAATCTCAAAGCATTGACAGCTTTTGATATAAATAGAATTTAATTTCAGACTTCATCTTCAGCAGGTGTCTTGTCTCACTCACACATTAAGTTGTGTACACTTACAGTAAATGTATTTCTATTCAAATAGCAATTGCTGTGATGCACTGAAAAGTTTTCTTCCTATTTTATGTCTGGAAATACAAAACTACAGTGTGCAAAACTAAAGCAATATTAAGTTAATAACTCAGGTATATATTTCTGATCAAGAAATTAGAAAATCCACAAACTCATTTCATTAATGAACTCTTATGCTAAAAGAAGTTCTTAAACATCAAATAGATTATATAGATTTTTACCTGGGAAAAATTTCTGTTGAAAGCATAGGAAGTTTTTCCATGAGTAACCCATACAAGAATAAAAGTGAATGAATCATAGAATCATAGAATCATAGAATCGTTAGGGCTGGAAGGGACCTTCAAAGGCCATCTAGTCCAACCCCCCTGCAAGGAACAGGGATATCTCCAACTAGATCAGGTTGCTCAGGGCCTCATCCAACCGGGCCTTGAATGTCTCCAGGGATGGAGCATCCACCACCTCTCTGGGCAACCTGTTCCAGTGTTCTACAACTCTCATGGTAAAAAATTTTTTCCTAATATCCAACCTGAATCTACCTCCCTCTATTTTAAAACCATTACCCCTTGTCCTATCACAACTGGCCCTCCTGAACAGCCTCTCCCCATCTTTCTTGTAGGCCCCCTTGAGGTACTGGAAGACTGCTATAAGGTCAACCCGGAGCCTCCTCTTCTCCAGGCTGAACAGCCCCGACTCTTTCAGCCTGTCCTCATAGGAAAGGTGCTCCAGCCCTCTTATCATCTTCGTGGCCCTCCTCTGGACCCTCTCCAACTGGTCCATGTCCTTCTTATGTTGGGGACTCCAGAACTGGACGCAATACTCCAAGTGAGGTCTCACGAGGGCAGAGTAGAGGGGGAGAATCACCTCCCTCGACCTGCTGGCCACGCTCCTCTTGATGCAGCCCAGGACGCGGTTGGCCTTCTGGGCCGCAAGAGCACATTGCCGGCTCATATTGAGCTTCTCGTCCACCAGTACTCCCAAGTCCTTCTCCTCAGGGCTGCTCACAATCCATTCTCCACCCAGTCTGTAATTGTGCCTGGGATTGCCATGACCCAGATGTAGGACCTTGCACTTGGCCTGGTTAAACTTCATGAGGTTGGTATGGGCCCACCTCTCCAGCCTGTCGAGGTCCCTCTGGATGGCATCCCTCCCTTCCAGCGTGTCGACGGTACCACACAGCTTGGTGTCATCGGCGAACTTGCTGAGGGTGCACTCCATGCCACTGTCCACGTCACCGACAAAGATGTTGAAGAGGGCCGGGCCCAACACGGACCCCTGAGGGACGCCACTCGTGACCGGTCTCCACATGGACATCGAGCCGTTGACCACTACTCTCTGAGTACGGCCATTGAGCCAATTCCTTATCCACCGAGTGGTCCATCCATCAAACCCATGCCTCTCTAGTTTAGAGAGAAGAATGTCGTGCGGGACAGTGTCAAAAGCTTTGCACAAGTCCAGGTAGATGACATCCGTTGGTCGACCCTTGTCCACCGATGTTGTCACCCCATCATAAAAGGCCACCAAGTTGGTCAGGCACGATCTGCCTTTGGTGAAGCCATGTTGGCTGTCACCCACCACCTCCTTGCTCTCCATGTGCCTTAGCATGGTTCCCAGGAGAATCTGCTCCATGACCTTGCCAGGCACAGAGGTGAGGCTGACCGGCCTGTAGTTGCCCGGGTCCTCCTTGTTCCCCTTTTTAAAAATTGGGGTTATGTTCCCTCTTGAAGTATGAATGCCTCCATAATTCTTACAATTTTTGTTGTCAGAGCAACAACTGGAAGCTGAAAACTCTTGTATTTGCAAGACTGAGTAATGACTTGTGCCCCCGTTTTCTTTTTGTTTGTATTTTCAAAATTTTTCAGATTCACACCCTGAATAACAGTGAAGAAGAGATGTAACATGATAGAGCGTACACAAGTCTTCCTTCCAGAAAAGAACAGACTGAAATTAACCCAGTCTCCGAAACTCTTTCTTTTGTCCTGATTTTTCTTAAAAACTCTTGCGTTGCCACAAGGAGGTTTTGGCAAAGCAATTCTTTTGGGAAGCGGGGAGGAGAAGGAAAAGCAGGAGGAGGAACCTAAAAATCTCCACCTTTTGGCTGTCTCAAGTACTTGTCTGCCTGGAAACTCAATATGATGCAATTAATGAACAGCAATCCTCCACCTTCAGTGCTTCCTTCCCTTTCTCAAGACAGATGTGCTGACAGCATGGCACCTTCTTTAAAGAAACTCAGTTTTATGGAAGCTGATCTCTCAGTAAGGCACGAGTGGCTACAAGCTTTTGGCTGGCCCATGTATTTTCAAGCAAAATCACCATGTTTCATGCCAAATATCCAAACACGATATCAAATGGAGATGAAAATCATTTCTCTGCAGGGCACAGCAAAGGCCTCCTTTTATCCAGATCCCTTTCAAATGTCTATGCATGCTAAAATTTCTTTTGCTTGTCTTGGAAAACACTTACAGGCAAATGTATCTCACTTGCAAGCTTTTTTTCTCATATGCTGCACACATTTTACTCTGCTTAGCTTTCATCCTATTCCTCTTAGACGTATCTTCATATGCAACCTCAAACCCTCTTTCTCTCTGTGCTTTCACATCTTACAAGATATACAACACCATGTTCTCCTCACATACCGAAATTCAAGAAGCAAACCAACTCAAAAATCAACATATCTAGGAGTATAAACACCTAAGTCAGTCATCCATCAATCAGTGGTGCTGAATACCCACAATTCCTACCAAAGTCAAGATCTTTTGAAAGTCAGCACAGTTCAGTCCCCACAACCTCCATTTCCCACCTGCCCCCAGATACAGAGAGGTGTGCATATTCCCAACTAACTGTATTAGGCTCAATCACACTGAATAAAGCAATTGCAGAAATTAAGTTATTAAGTTGGATTCATAAGCCTAAATTTAGCCAAAGAAATTTGATGCATTTTTTGGCTTAAAAATTAAAGAAAAAGAAAACAAAAAGCTAGCAGAAAATAGCTAGATAGATACACAGAACCTTGGTCTGTCTTTCAGCAGGAAGAAAAGCCCCAGAAGGCCCTATGACTATTCTTCCCTAGTAGTAACCAGCTGTCATGACAGATAAAGGTACGGCACAACTATCTTTTCCAGGCTTTATGGTTCACATCACCTTGCAAAAGCCATTCAAAGGATGGAAACAGAATAAAATTTTCCCTTGCCACAGTACATGGCATTAGAGATGAAAAAAGTTTGAACTTAACCTTCTAACTCCTATGAAAACTGCATATTACCATCCTTGCTAGGACTTCACCTTACTCAGTTTCAGTTAATAACAGATTTTCTCACTCTCCCTCTTAAATATGGACATTTCTTGAGTGTACAGGCAAGTGCAGAACTGAATGTTGACTAATAAGTACGGCTTTATAATTTACAGGAGTGCGATTGGGTTGCTACAAGATCCCAAGACACTTGTCAATTATATATCAAAAATCATTAAAATTCATGCAATACAACAGTTTGTTTCCCTACTTATAGTTTCAGTTTAATAACAAGAGATACTAGGCAATTTACTTTTAATTATAACGCAAAAACAAAACAGCAAAATCCCTCTAGGTTGCAATACAAAATAAAGGGGGAAAGCCAAGAGAGTTCAATCATACTGAAACTATGCCATCTGCAAACTTAAACACCCTTGCTATTTTATCCTAAAAAAAAATTGATAATTTTTAAAAGATAAATTTAATTATCAAATTATTAAGAAAAAGGTGAAGCATTACACTAAAATGTTTCAGAAAATACATTTCTGTAAGCAGCCATAGCACTTGTTTGGAACAAAAGCAAGAAAAACCAGTTCTGTTTTCTTAGGGGGTAATACAATATTGCGTTTTTCTAATTCAACTGCTGAACGGGATGAATTTTTTATAGTCCCCTTCAACACCTCCATTAATTTCATATCCTACTGGGGGCCAGACACACCCTAAACTGTCAAATTATATTCAGCCTTCTTGATTGTAGACATCTACACAACCTTCTCCTTTTAGACTCCCTTCCGGTCCTTTCCTCCTTATCCTGTATGCGAAATGCACATCAGCAGACAAAGCCAAGTCATCACACGGGACAAGAGTTTACACAGTTTAGCTGATCACAAAGACTTTAGCAAAACTTCAGTTTCCTAATACTGTCAATGTTCTGACTCAGAGAAAGATCAGAGGAAAATAGCGATTCCCAGAATATTTTAAGTATTCATGGAGAGAATTTTTTGTTTGTCCCTGTAAAAATTTGCATTAAGCTTCAATCATCGTTCAAAACAAGATCGACATTTTTAAAATATTTTTCAAAAGAGACAAAATTTTCTATAAATTGTCTCAGTGTTAAAAAAGCAATACGAACTTCTACACAAAACAAATCAATTATTTTCTTGAATTAGTATTGAATTATGGGAAGTGAAGTTTCAACAGCTTTAGACCAACTAATATATCATTTGAACAGACATACTGAACAGTAACAGTAAAGGGAAGGAGGGTGTTTTCAATGCCTACATTTGAGATGCCTCACTTGAGAAACTTTGACACTGAATCCCCACTATTTTAATTATTTTTACTTCAATGTTTTGTTACCAGGCTTCAAAGTAGAAATCCTGAAGTGAATGCACAGGCACTAACTCCCTTTCCATTTGTAGATGAAGAGCTTTGTACATAGTACCAGAGGAACTCCTTCTGTTGCTGAAAGTCATGGTGAGAAACTCCTTCAAGAGGACAAACCCATGGAGACTTCAGGAAGGAAGGGCAATTGCCCAAATGTCATATCTGTTTTGAAATGACTTACTTCATTCTACATAAATCAACAGCTCTAGAAAACTTTGTAAGAAAAGGAGATTCTTTTTACAGGTTACTGAAAGCTGAGCTTTTCATGGAGAACTGTCTGAAGATCTCACATGAAAAAGCAGTCAGAAGAAATATGCTATTCTGGAAAGCAATGCTGACTTAGCAATACACTTTAAAATACACTAATCACACTTAACATACCGAAAAGCTTAACTTTTTCAGTATTTCCATCTTTCCCATCAACTGGTCATGAAAAGAGAAGAGAAGAAAAGAAAAAAAATAAAGAAAAAAAAAATTAAAAAAAAAGATGCACGAACCTTTTTGGGAACACTTTCATTCTAAAAGAATGTCAGAGTAGATGGTTTAAAAGCCTTGCCTCAAAAATAGTTACTCTCATTTAAAAGTATTTGTCTTGCCGAAGTGTCTGGATTAAAGACCATAGTCTTTACTATACATTTTAAATATAAAACCAGAGTATTTTTATTTTGAATTTTTAAGCTGTTTTTACCTAAGACTGAACTGCAGGTTTATACCATCATCACTAGCAGTGGACTTTCAGTTAAAACTTGGAAACTGAGTCAATTCCCATCACTGCTCACCAGTAGCCAGGCAGCTAAAGGACTGCAGCACAGCAGAGCAACGCGAGGTCTTTTCCTTCTTGTGGTTCCCCTGCCCGGCTTTGCACATACACTGTTAGTTGAAGGAAACAAGACACAAATATTAAAATCTATTCTTCTGCTTAGACTTCGTTTTCACTGAAGAAAGAGGTTGTATTCTGAATGTCAGCCAAGTACACCAAGCAAAATCTTAAGACATGACACTTTGTAATTTTCACATTTAAATTACAGACTGCCCATAATTTTCCACCTGACCACAAATTAATGAATATACTATGATTTAATTTTTTTTCTAACTCAAGTTAGCTTTAAGGTAAGTCCTTCTCCTCCTTGAAAATACACTGTGAATGATTACTACAGAACTTACATTTCTAAGTCATTTTCAGAGGAGTATGACAGAGGTGTATGTGACAAATCCAGATACATCAACATACCATGTCCTGGTTTGCACTGCAGCATTACATTTCTTATTTTCTATCTTTGACTTCTAATCATTAGTTTGAAGTTGGTAAATATTTATTTTCATACCTTTCAGAATAGTGAAATAATCTGTGAGAAAGTTTTAAATATCTTACCTTGTATTTTTGCCAGTTGATTTTTGTGAGTTGTATATTTTTATTTTCAGTAACACCTTGGACTGAGTGGAATTTGGAGTAGCAAAGCTTGCTGCCTGGCAGGGCTTCTTCAGGATGAGGATGATGATATGTAGAAGCTGAATATATGCTTGCACGAGTTCAGAAATTCATATTACATTCATGAGGAGAGTAGGATTTTGGATTCAATAGCATTATTAATTAAATGTTAATATTTAAATTATTATAATTTTAAAATTAATAACAATTCATTTCATTATTTTCATTTTTCTAAAATATTAATTTAAATTTAATAATAAAATATTTTAAAATATTAATGAATTTTTACAATTGCTACCCTAATAGTAGTTAGCAGCCAGGCTTAGTTAGCAACCAATCCTTGTGCACAAACTCAAACCATATATATGCCAGATAAGTATTGCGTATGAACATTAAAAAAAAGTATAAAAATTACATGTATATAAAATTGTGTCTCACATATAGTGAGCTATAACTCACTGTTGCTCTGGTTTACACTAGTTGCAGTACAGCAAATCAACCTGTCCTTTTGAAAGTAGACTGGTATTAACTATTTACTCAAGTTTTCTCAGTCCTTAAGCCTGGAAGCACACAGCAGTATCTTACTTATCTTATGGTATCAATCAGCATATTCAACACCTGAATAGTGTAGCACACTATCACGAGTAGGTGACACTACAAGTCAATTCAGGGGAAGATTCTCAACCTCTGGTCATGAATGTAAGTGGACTGTTGTTGTACTTGCCTATTCAGGGAAGATCTGTCAAAAAATGGAGAAGAAAAGTGGGTATTCCCCAAAAGTTTATCTAACAGACTGTACTTTTGCCCTTTGTTTTTCAAATGCGTTTTTTTAAAAAAACCCTGCAGCAACAGGCATTAGTAAAGTCTATCAAGCGGTTGTCTCCAGAAGCTCTCTAGGAAACAGTTTAATCTAGTAATAAGGTAAATCAAATGTATATACACATGTACGTCCAGAAGTGGTGGGAGTATAAGTGAACTGCTTGCTGGATAACTGCAGTAACGATCCTTTCTGGTCAGCAGCACTGTTAGACGATTAATGTATAAAAAGGCCTCACAGGATTTCCAGTTATTTAAGCACCTCGGAAGAAGGATACTAAGATTCAAATATCCAGGGTTTCAAGGCTGCAGTGCTAATGACAAAGCAGAGGTTGATCTGAGAGAGAGTAGATACAACAACCTATGAGGGTCATAACAATTACAATATTTCAAAAATCACCTCCAAATATGTACAGCTTGTTTTCTTCGTGGTGCTTAATAGAAGCTGGCAATTTCTACGTGTTTTGTTTTGGAACACAATTTGAAACAAGGATGTGGGTTTCGCACTTATTGATATACCAGCATATAATAAGTTGTTAGAAACATCACAATCTTTTGAAGACAGGATTGATCCCTGAGGTATTTTCTTGGCTTTTACACTACCTGCCTTCTTGTATTTTAAATTACCTTTAATTATGTGCAGATAATACAAATATACCTTTATTACATATACCTCTACTTAACTTACCATTGACAGTCCAACAAAATCTTGTTACATTTGAGCAATTGCTTAGCCGGAAATTGCATAGCAGCAATGACTTGAAAGAAAAAACCCTAACTCTTTCTTTAGGTCTTCTTTGCTTTGGGAAGTTCTCTCCAAAGTCCCTCAGCTCTTTCCCAAGTTCCTAATTATATATTTCCTTTTTAATAAACTAAAACAACTGGTAGACTTGGGGCAGCCTAGGTCTGAAGAAGGGGGTTCCAGTACTCCCCAGGGAAACGCTACCCAGCAATTTAATTCCTATCTTATCCGCAGGAAGGAAGCCCCTTTTGGGGAGCAGTCCAAACCACAGTTCAGCCAGAGCGAGGGATTTTAATTTGCCCCTATAAGAAGAACTCTTAAGCTCCTATTGCAGCCTAATGGGGCTGCTGGTGAGCATTCACACGGCCCTCCTGAAATGCCCTCCTCATTAAATGGGTTATTCAGATACCAAAGTCAGTGCAGACTTTAGATGCAATGTCAGGGTCAAAACGTAGCTCCTGAATAGCCTCAGGATGCCAGAGTAACTGGTGATGACCAGGATTTGTTTAATATTGCAAGGGCAGGGGAATCAGAAGACGAAGATCTGGTGATCTACTCAGGTTTCTTCACAATGCCAGGTCTCCTCCTGTTACACTGGTGTACTGTAAATTGCCAGGGAATTGCCGGCAAGGATGACAGCGTTTTGTCACAGTTGTGATTAAAAGACGGAATCCTTAGGGCCCCTTTAAATTGCCTCTCTTGTTGTCCTAATTCAAGTAGAATTTCATTGTTTTCAATGTGTGGGAGGAGGATTCAGGTGGAAATACTAGCAAATTTCTCTTCTGTCCCAGAGGGGTATGCAAACAAACAACAGAAGCGAACTTTGAGAGAAATTATTTTACTGCCTATTAGTGTCTGCTAGCTTTCATAGAGTCATCAGGATGCATGAGAATTCTTCTATAAAGTAACGTGCTGTGCTGCAGAGCAACACCTGACTCTTCTAATCTTTGATATTAGGGATAATGAATTTGTAGGCTCCTTCAGCTTCCTCAGCAATGCCATGCAGCCTAAGAGGGCTACTGGACTGGTCTGACTGCTGCATATTCCTGGTACTTGGTGACAAGTAACATATTGTGATTATCTCAAGCATAAACTGGAAGCAGGCAGGATTTTTAAAACTGTTAGAAGAACCTGATTAGAAAGCCAAGATGCTTCATTTGCAATCGTACCTTTCTTAAATAAGGTTAATAGATAACAGACACACCACTTTATAAACATCTTTCCTTGGTTGCTTAAACTTGTTTTGGCAGTTATTCTTGTAATCATAATATGGTGGTGATGAAAGTTGTTTTTTATGGTTTTAATGAAAACTTTGGAATACTCCCTTCCAAAGCTGGAAAAAAAGATGGTTGTGCTTTCTCTCTCTTTAAAGAGACTGTACTTCTCTTATCCGGACCACCACCACACTAGCAGGTTAATACTATGCACCTGAGGCCTTTCTGTACTGCGGTAGAGAAAACTAGTTCCTTGCTAAACATCTCGACACGGATTTGAAAATATACTCATTATTTCTATGTGTAAAAGCTTTCTGAAAACCGTATGAGGAACTTCAGCCCAAATTGACTGTTTAGCTTAATTTCTCTGCACTTGCCTTCACAGGTATAAGTGTGCTTCTAAAAATGTTATTAAATGTGTTATGAAGGAAAGTCCTTAATTCTGTACAAATGACTTAAACAGCAATCTGTCATAACTGCATGCAAGTTGCATGCAGTCTTTCTTTGTACTTGTATATCTCCTGAAGGAAAACATGGCTGTGTTTTATGATAGCGTTTTCTTGAGGCATATGGTGGTTCCTTCTTTTCTCTGCTATCTTCTTGTGTGCTGTCAAGGGGACTTCAAACGTTCCAGGTTTCCTCTCTAAAAAAAAGGAAAGAAAAGTTTAAAAAAAAAATAATAATGAGAATGAGCTCATCTCCAGAGGCTGTGGGAACAAAGAGCCAGAGTGCTGGGAGGGAGGATGGAAAACCAGTGGGAACGGGCAGGAGACGGAGAAGGCGGTGGGGGAAGGGGCCATGGGGTGGTGGAGGGAATGGGAGCAGAAAGGAGCCAGATCTGGTAAGCTGAGAAGAAGCCCGGTAGGAGAAACTTCTTTGTTTGGAGGAGAGAACAAAGGGGAAGGGGAAGCAGAGAAGATGGAAGAAGCATAGCTGTCGGGTTACAATAAATTCGTTTTTCCTATCCACTCTCCATCTGTATCCATGAAGGGGCAAACGTAAACACACAGAGGGAACTGATTAGCATGTGCAAAGAAACATGCTTCTTTTGCTCTGGTTGTGTCAATTAAAATTACTTTTTTTTTTTTTTTTAATCTTTTCTTTTGGCACTTAATTCACTTTGGACAAAACCAATTAGATATGAAAATGTAAAGCTGAAAATCTAATACGGCAAATGTGGCAAATATTAACTTCATTGATCTTGACACATTGGTCTAAATGTATATATTTTTAGCAGTTCAGAAGTACTGGTTTATCTTAGGCTGGGCTGACTGCTGCAAAGAAAACTAACTTGACCCACAGTGATTTGAGTTTCCTCTAAATCTAAAAATTAAATTTGTAATGTCTCCCGGGGTACCAGAGATTTATCAGGAAGAAGTTGGCATTAATGTAAAAGCTTTTGTACTGTTGGTATACGTAACTGCTTTGTTTCAGGTTTAAAACTCCTGGTGAAAACCATTTGTTTGTGGAAAGCAGAAATGCCAAATCTTCATGGGAAATTAATATATATATTTAGTCACCAAGCAGACCATCTAAAATATAAAACCCAGAGCAATAGTTACCTTTTCTAAGTTAACTAATATCAATTCTTTACTGTAGGACTGACTGTTTTCCTCCTAGCGATATTACAGCAGAGTAGTCAGCATTTCAATGTAATCTGCACTACAATGCCCTATGTTAATGCAGACAGATACTTCAAAAACAGAACAACATGTTAATGGTCCCTCCCATATAACTCTTGGGCCTAACAATTAGTAGCCACTTTTATTAGCAGTTAAGTGCAGAAATATACCATTTAAAAATCTTACAACCTTTGTTCTGGATTTTAGGTGACTTCAACAAAATGTGTCTTTACTAATCCCTTTTGTAAGCTTGCATGTCTGTTGTAAATAGTGTTTTTATCCCCTGGCTTGTTGCTTGGAGTATAAGGCAAAGAAATAGGACATTTTGTTTTGCTAAAACTTTTCTTTTTAAAATTTATTTTAAGATTTAAGTAAAGGCTGGCAAACTTTCTTTACTGGTCATGGATCAATTTTTTTTTTTTCCAGTTCTCTATCTGGTGTACTTGCAACTCTGAAACTGGTAGTTGGAAATGAAGATATTTATCTTGACATGAATGGGGTTAAGCTCTTGAATTTTCAGTTATAAAATTGGATTAAACATCAATTTATTGACGAAAATGACTCAAAAGGGAGCACTATCAACTTCAGGAAGGATTCTCCTGTGAATGTGAATTGATTGTTAGAACAGCCATGCTCTTGCAAAGCAGGCTGGCAGGTCCTGTTTTTGTTGTTTTGTAAAGTGTCATCACTGGCTTCACCTTTCACACATTTACCATTTCATTTGCTTCTGTTTTAAGACATGTTGGTTGTGTTCTACGCAAGATACACAAAACCAGCAGCCATTTCTGGAGGTAAGAAAGGAACTTTTTCTCTAGATGCTTTTTCTGCAGTGAAGTTACACTGCCCTTATGTATGCATCCCTGGCCCTGCTAGTAACTAGGATGTTCAAGCCTTAAAACCAATCTCTTCTGCATGGTTGCAGAGTGATAAATATCCTCCAAAGTCTCGCTTGCTTAGCAGTGGCCACTAAGACATGGTCTTATAATACCTGCTGTAGGGCTTTTCCTCCGACGATTGCGGTGGGGTGTTGCTGGCACTTTGATTTCGTCCACGTTTAAACGAACCGAGAGTCGGCCTGTCATTTCTCAGGAATCAGGAAGGCAACCTGCATACCTGGCTAAATTTGCCTTGCAATTTCCAGCCACGACAGGAAAAACTATTTGCCCATCCATTTCATGTTCTGAAAACTAAGAGAAGCTATTTTTACGTATATAAAAATTTGGGGGTTTTACCTACACACAATTTTCTGCAGTTTAAATATTCTCTTCTCCATCATAAATGATTAAATTTTTCATTTTGTTGAAACTCCTTGCTCTCATATT
Organism: Tauraco erythrolophus; assembly: GCF_009769465.1. Lineage (NCBI taxonomy): Eukaryota > Metazoa > Chordata > Aves > Musophagiformes > Musophagidae > Tauraco > Tauraco erythrolophus. The sequence goes on from NC_141466.1 coordinate 82,006,959, forward strand.
TCTAGTTTAAAATTGTTAGTAACCCATCTATGAGAGGTTTTTTCTTCTCCACTGACCTTTTTTGATTCTTTTCAGTGTTCTCATCTCTCCCATTGCAAGAGCTGTTGCATACAGCTGAGTGTCTTGTCTCTACTACATGAATCTGTGGTCTGTTTACTTCTATAAGCAGTTACTGAGAGTGTGTAAGACAGCCCACTCATATGTGAGGTACAAAGTCGTTCATAAAATGAAACTGAAAACCGTTTGTCTTCAACATATCACGAATATGAACAGGCTTCTGAACATGTTTATTATACTGTTTCCTGGGAAGCTTAATTGTTTGTATCATGTTTAGTTTTGTTGCTTGTACATACTGGTACATGGAAGGTCTTACACTGGAAAATGTTTTCTTCCAAATTAGTTGTAGCACAAAATAAAAAAAAAAAAAATCACTGGTATTGTGATTTTCAGTACTGTAAGTGTATTAGCTCAAACAGAGAAATTCATGTTTCATGATACCAGTACAAGCTTTTAGTTGCAACCACTCTGAAAAATTACTTTGCAGATTTGTTTCAGAAGAGGAAGATAAAAGAGCAGCAAAAATTCTTATCTTCATGCAAGGCCAGCATGATTGTTAATACTGAGATTTCCGATGATTTATACGTAGTCTGTACCTGATGTAGCTGTTTGGGAAATTATAAAAAGGCAATTTCTAGCTTTTAGTAATTTTAGTAATTCTTTTCTAGTTCAGAAGATTTCTTCTTTAACAGCATAATTAGTCCAATATGTAAGTCTTGATTTAGCTTCCTAAACTATTCACCATTGTATTGAAGAATTAAGACATGTACATTAATACCATCAGTCCTGAACAAGAGATTTATCACCATTGTAGCCATATTAGCTTCTTTAAAAATACTTGTGTACTTTGCTACTTTCTTAAGGATAGGGAAAAATGCAGTATTTGCAGAATTAAGCATTTTCATAGAACGTGTATAATTTGAACTGGAAAAATCAATACAACAAAATAATCTTAAGTCAAATCTGAGTCTCAATACTATGGATTGCTAAAGTGGGCTAAATGTTTGGAGCCAAGTACAACACTTGCCTGCCTTTGAACCAGATTCCAGGTAAAATGGTGGTTTATTTCCACATGGGTTCCCTTGACTGGACTGCATATCTTATATTTATGTCTGATGTGAGGAGATCTCCACTCTGTTAATGCTCTGGAGGTTTCCTGAGTGAGTGTAGCACAGGAGGCTAGTCTGATGTGAGAGTTTGGCAAAGGTAGTCCGTACTTCTCTCTTCATGTGAGTCACAGCCCTGTGAGTCAGAAGGACATAGTGAGAATACAGGTTAATACCAAGCTGACCCAGAGCACTTGGTGTCATTGCAACAAACCAAAATAACACAATCTGAGCCAAGAACATCAGTGTTTTAGCTGAGGGTGTTGCCTGGGTTTTCAAGTCAAAATGCAGCTTTCCTATTGCCAGACCGAGTCTTGAGATTTCTTCTTTGGGGGGGACCAAATTTTTTTTTTTTTTTCTGTTCAGAAAGGAGAAAATATTTCAAAATTCATGCATTCTCATGTTTCATCAGATCTAATGCTAACAAGAGTCCTAAAATCTGTGCTTTTAAATTTCCTAATATTATCTATTAGGGAAAAGGTATTGATACCAACATATGCCTGCTTATACGCAGACAGTAGAGTTGAAGCCTCTGGGTGCTGCTGCGTTCAGACTTGTGTGCAAAGTCAAACTCGAATCTCTCTTAAATTGATCAGAAATTGGACAAAGCCTCCAAACTTGGTATAACAGAATTATGGAACTGAACACGATGATGTAGAACAAATGAGGACCAACATACCAGCATTGGATGCTTCAGAGCCAGCTCTTAAAGAGTCAGAGGCACAGGGTTTGTTTCTTGTGGGGTTAACACACTGGTACTGGATTTCCAATGCTCTGGACTGCAAGATACATCAAAAACTCCTCTGAAAAGGCTTACTATAAACAAACAATTTAATAGACCTAATTTAAATGTCTACAGCATAGTGCTATGTTCACAAAATAATTATATTAGATATACGTTTTCTATTATAATAAATTCTTTTCTGTCTCTTCATCGATTTAGAGAATCTCTTCTTTGGTAGTACAATATCAAACCTACACCTCAACTGAAAATAAACTATTAGTAAAATGTTACTCCAGAACACCTAAACAAATTTATCTAAAAATGGTCTGTGAAAATTGTATTTGCATGCATTTTTGCATTCCAGGAAACTCAAAATCAGTTTCTTTTAAGGGTACCAAAGTTGGTACAAATGGCACAAATCCCTGGAAGGTAAATATGTGCCTTGCTCTGTTTGAAGAAATCTGGCTTCAAAATAACAGTTATAGACTTTTGAAAACATGCATCCTGGTTTGCACAGCAGGTTTTTCTTAACATCAGAAGCAAACACCAGGATGTGATGTTCTGAATATTCACTTTCAGTATATTTGAAAGCTCACACCTACTTGTATTTGAATGTGTGATTACTTTAAGAACTGCATTGTTCTGAATCACAGTTACAAAAGGAAAAAGGCGCTGGAGACCTTATTGTTTATTATAAATCAGGTTTCTGCTTTCAGTCAGAGAATGACAGAAAATAGGCATTTTACTCACAGGAACTACTATTATTCTTGTAGAAATAAACTTGAGATAGGGCTTCCTGCAAGAATGGCTGTGATCTAGGAAATATGCTGATTCAAATCATTATGCGTAGAAAATATACTCACATTTCTGTAACTCTGTTATCTTCATTTCTCAATTCATCAAAAACTTTGCATGCTTTGGAAGATCTCTTGCAGTACTGTCTCTGCTGCTTCTTTCTGACCAAAACTAGAAATGTGTTTTCCTCCATCTCTTTCTCAGTGGTACCTGGTGATTTGTGTTCTCTCGAAAATAAATAATTCACCTTGGGACAGGAGAAACACAAAATCGTTTTGAGTAACGAAAAGCAACTCTGCACCCTCACAGTGGAATATTGCACACAGCGGAAGGCATCAAATATGGTAACAAACAGTAACATGCTCAGAAGTGAATGCATCATTACCTCAAACTTTGGATAACATCTGTTACTATATTCATCACCTTCGAGCCTTGATAATAGGTTTAGACTGAATTTTGGAATGAATACGGAAGTATATTTCTGCCATTTAGCACAGTGGGTGAGATTCACGGCTAACTCCATTCTGAGCTAGCCAGCTCTGGTTCCTCATGAGTGTCAAAGTGTGGATAGGTGAAATAGGCAGAAGGTTAGACATTTAAAGTAGATGCTTACAGATAGGTAAGATAAATGCTGTCAAAATTGACTACTGTTTTATGTGGGTTTGCTCTACCAAAGTAACACTTACAGCTAATACCTCTACACACACTGCTTGTTAAGTACACAGTATAAATAAATAATTGGAGGAATCATGCAAGAGAAGCTGTGAAAGAACAGTGTTTAAAGATTTTGTTTCTTAAGAAAAGCCATACATCCCTGAATTCAGTAAGAATGCCCCACAAACTGAGACTACTATAACCCACTCATGCGTTTTGCTGGTTTTAGCACTTTTCAGTAAAATATTACCTAAATCAGGGAAAGATTTATTTATTTATTTATGACATAATTTTATTTTATTACGTGAAATAATGATTTTTATTTTAGTCAAACGTCTGTCATTCATATATCAAAAAAATCAGAAATTTATTTAAAATAAAATGGGTCTTTACTGTCAGATTTTCCCTTTGGCTTTCATATATCTTATTAGTAGTAAATATCCATCATTTCCTTTTGCAGCGTACCATAAAAATAAGAGCTTACTTCTAGTCTTACTGCAGTTCCAGACTTATACATGCAAACTGGTGTTCTGTTAGGAACCTAAGCCTTACTTCTAGTTTATTATTTTTCAAAGGCATATAGCACCCACAGCTCATTTTCTGCTACTTAGGACCCTGATATCATTTGCTTGAAAGGTTTATTTATAGATATTAGATATTGGTAGATATTAAAACCCAGTTTTAAAGCCTAGAATATCTTAAAAATATTAGTCTGATTTTTTTCTGGTTAATACTTGAGAATACAACAATTCTAACCTGTAGGGTAATAAACCCATGAAATTTACATCTAAGAACTATTTTAAATTTATTACTTTATGCTTGCAGGCAATTTCTTTCAATTCAATTTATTTCAATTAAAATTCATGCAGAACAGACAGAGGTTGAAAACAGAAGATGCGAACTCCTGCCCCTCCGGTCTTCTGGGCAGATTTAGCATTGACTCTACCAGAAGCATAATTTTTCAAAAAATCTTTAAAATAAAAATTTTGGTTAGTTTTAGCTCTCATGAGAACAAGAAGTTACAAGTGCTAGAGGGCGTTCAGCCTACAGTCCTTGTCTGCCCACGAACTACCACTCAGTATTACCAGATTTCTGCTACCTCAGTCCTGAACTCAGCCTTATACCAGTTATATCAAACCGCGTAGTGGTTTCAAAGGTTTCCATGTGCAAACTCCCTGCCTCTGGTACCTACCACCCTTCAGTTTGCTACAAACTTTCACCACGAAGCAACTAATACTAGTTTAGACCTACACACATCCCCGACAGCAATATTCTAGAAAGGTGCTTGGGTCCTTACTTTGCCTTGCAAGCTCTTCATTAAAAAATACAAAGCAGAGAAGAAAGCTTGTGATCATTTGGTTACTATCAGATCATGGACACTGGATGTGTTTTCAACAGCCACAAACTGGTTGTTTCGCTCCAGCCTCCTGCTCCAAGTAGCACCAAATAGAGAAACACATTTGGTGGAAAGCAATAAAGTTCATCAGTCTCTGAATATATAGCAGATATTACCATTACTGCCGAATCACTGCCCCTTATGCAACACAGCATGCCTGGGATCTAACTGTGGAGCTACCCTGGAAAATCTGCAACTGTACACCTCGTGTAATGGTTCTTCCCCTACATTACAAACTGCTGCTTTTCGGGAGGATGGAGAATCTTTTGTCATAAAAGCAAGCACTTCACCAGAGCTCAAGCACAGATATTCTTGTGCAAGGAAGAACACCTGGATCAGGTGTAAATTTTGAATAATTTAGCTTCCTATCTAAGATGGAGCCTCACTGTGACTTTGTCCTTGAGAAGAACGTTAACAACCGTGAGGCACCATCAAAACACTAAGGCTGCTCACCATTTTAAGGAGACAATATTACAGTCAGGAAAACCATTTGTATTCCTAAGTGTTTCTGAGAAGCTTGAGCAAGATGTTTGAAAGGAGGTCCATCAGCTTCCTAAACAAGATTGGAGTTCCATGAGGAGAAGGCTTTTTTTAACAACAACAAATGCAAGCAGCCACTCTGATCCTCCAGTTCACATTCCTAGATCAAGATGCCTTACATCTCTATTTTATTGCTCTGGTAGTTAAAAAGGACTTTGAAATGGGAACACAGTGATCTGGTCTTAATGCAACTGGCATTTTCTTTAAGTGTTGATCTGGTCCTCTGTCTCTAAGGCCTTTTGGTCCAACAGAAATGTATTCATTCATGCAACACAGAGCATGCAACACAGCAAATTTATAACCTTGCTTTGCCAAAATTTGGTGTTGTATGTGCGGAAATAAATCTAAAATTTAATCAGCTTTTCAGGTACCTACTGGATGGTCTCTTTCTCTTTTTCAGCATGTGGTTAACATGGGAGCAGTAGAGTCATCTTATTTTAATAATTTTTAATGTCTGTGACTTTTTTTACTCCATCATTTTGATACTCATTGATTAAAAACTGTGAATAAAACCGTGCCATCATTTTTGCAAAAGGGGAAACAAAAAGAAATGCTTGTAAAACAAATGTTAGTATAATAACATCTTCTAAAATTCAACAGAAATCCTTTAAACAGTGGAGCTATTTGCTGTCTTAGATAAAACTCAGAAGACCTGAAAATGTCTTCATATAAGATAAAATTAAATATCTTCATATATAGTGACAGTAACTGACCTCCTGGAGGATGCCATATTAAGAAAGGCAAGATGATACATATGATGCAATTAATAAAGGCGCCTTTTGTGTTGGAAATATTTCTTCCTCTTTTTAGAGGTTCTATACTGTAGGTAAAAAGATATTAGAAACTGTCATTATTATAAACATTATTATAAACTATGAGCTTACTTAAAGGATTTTTCATATTTGGATCAGCTAGGAAATAAACATTTTATTTATAATCCCATATAACACTTGATATTTAATGACCTCCTGAAATTCCTATTCAATTTGATAAAGCCTTGAATTAGACTCAGAAATCTAATATTTAAAAAAAAAATCCAAGGTAAAAAAAAAATATGGTTAAACTCTAGTTTTCTACCATATTGGAATAGCTGTAGAGAGATTGAATACTCTTTATAAAATACAATTTTTATATTATGTATATGAAAATCTATAGTATTTAACTTCCCCTATTCTGCTGACTTGTCCAGCAAGCAAACATGACTTGTCACTAACACTCGTGGCATTTCATTATTTGACTGTGTAACTGTGTCACTCTGTCATGTAATGTTCAGCTTGTAATTTGCAATTAATAAACTGTCGTTAATGACTTTAAGCAGCAATTTTTAATTGCAGCAATCTTTAATTTTTATACATGTATGCTGGCAAATTCATTGAGGTCTTAATTTTGCTTTTCTGTATGAATGCGGCAGCTTTCTTCCCTCCTGAAGGAAGGAAATCTGCTCAAAAATCAACAAGTTATTTTATTTTTAAAGAGAGTTATATGATCTCTAAAATTTTTGAGTGACTTGAGGACCAACTGTAAGCTAAGGCTCTGGAGCTGGGCTTCAGAAGACTTTGGGAATCATTCTTAATGCAGGATCCACTTTTAATATGTAAACCACTGGTTTGGGTGACTCATTATACACTACCTTCAGCATTCTGTCTTCCACTAGCGTGAGGCTATCGCAAGTGGTAGGACTGCACAGAAGCAAGAGCAGGGCCATATGCTTGGTGGGCTGCTCAGCTACACACTGAAAGCAACTGATTTCAGTACTGTGTGGGCTGGATTTTCCATCCCGTATGTAACACTAAGCAAGAAGTTATACTGAATAAAACACTTGAAATAGCAAATGAAATCAGACAAAATAGCAGAGCCTGATGTCATCTTTGGAAACAGCCTGTGAAACCAATAGGCTGGTACAGCTAAAATAATGTTTAAGAAGAACAGATGTGACATCCTACAGCCCTGACCCTCCAATATGCCTGTGCCTCTGTGGAGTCTTCGAGACTTCTTTATGCAGAACTCCTTGCAGAGCCTAGTGAAAATAAATCCCTGCTATGAAGAACAAAAATGAGGGAAAGCATAGCTTAACTTTTATCTGGAACTTCTGTCCTCAGGACTTTTAAAGTTGTATTTGGTGAGTGGCATGTCATAATCCATGTAGCACCTACAGGTTTGAATACATACAGCGCTAGTTCTGTGAGTGACTGTGAGACTGCTCATGTGCACTGTGTCTTTGGATGACTGGGATTTCAAGAATAAATGCTCCCATATCTGCTTACTGGAATATTTGTCCCTTCACCTTTGCATCCAAATCAATATATTTTTCTTTAAAAAGTCACCAAAATTCTTGCACATTTAGCTAAATTATTTTGTTTTCTGCAGTAACCGAGCATGTCCACTGTTACTAGAAGCTCATCTGCTTTTTCATAATTTTGTCCTTCAAGCATCTGAAAAAACACCAAGGTGGGAAGGATCAGGGCTCCTGGGAAAAAGGGAGTTAACTAACCCAGGCTTGTTGCCATGAATAGGAAATAGCTTACCCCTGCAGTCAATTTGCCTAATTGATTAGAAGCCCGATTGCATCCCTGAAGGGCTCGATGCCCTGAGGGGATATGCATGCCCAGAGGCAGGATGCTCAGAGGCAGCTTCACAGAAAGGGAGCAGCCTCCTGTGCTGAGAAACCATTTTCCACTGACCGCTTCTGGGTGGTGGCTTACACTAATCTCCAACATGATCCCAACCACAGACTCAGCTTCTGGACTGGGAGCGATGGGATCAGTCAGGGAAACCTAGGCCACTACCTCCTGCGGGTGGGTGCTGAGCCCAGCTGGCACAGAAGCCAGCCAGCATGCAAGGGTGCTCAGCCCCCTGCAGCGAGGCTCTCCCGCAGAAGAAACCTTAGTTTGCTCACCCAAATGCTCCCCACCTGCAAACAGTAAGCGGTTGGCTGCGTTACTCTTTCCTGCTCCTTCCCTTCTCAGGAAGGAGAGCCAGAAATGCCCGAGCAGTCAGGCGGCTTGGCAAGCTGCCCCAAGGGCTGGAAACAACGGGAGCGGCTCCGTGGTTCCCTAATCGGCTCAGTGAAGTCGCCTTGTGAAGGCCAGTGGTAGGAGGCAGTTCATAGTACAGTAACTCAGCCCCTTCTCTGGCCTTTTTCATCTTGGCTGCCTTACTATTACCATGATAAAGACCAGCGGGTTTCTTTTCTACTTCCCTTTTGCCCCTTCAAGTCTCTACTTGCTCTTGACTTTTCTGAATTTCGCTTTGATACTTTGACACCTCAGTTGTTCTCCCAGACAGATATAATTACAGCAGTTCGAATAAACCTTTTCTTTCTTTTTTTTCCCTGTTGGGCTAAGGGGTGAGGGAATGAGAAGAAAGCATAGGTAGCAGAGAGATGCTGTGAAGATTTGCTGGGAGAACTCGCCTCCTCCCCAGTTTGGAGCAGCTCTTCATGTCTTTTCCGCAATTCAGAAGGCTGCCACTGTGGGACATAATTCAACATTCAGTTTTCACATAAAACAGAAATAGCCAACAGAAGTGAGCCCAAAAGGATAAATAGGGATTGCAGACTGCCGACTGTGTTTCAGTGTGCAACACTCCACCTTTTTTTTTTTTTTTGAGATCTTACCATTCTTACCTCAAGAAAGAATTTGACAACAGTTCACATTTTAGAAAGAAGAAAAACCCATGTGAAGGCTCATTCAAAGCGTCACACTGTGAAACAGCGTGGTAGCTTACAGTCTGCTACAGCACTCATTCAGTGCTGATGTGAAGGAAAATGCCTTCCTCCCCTCCCTGCATATCTCCACCACTCGCTGGAATTCCTGGACAGTCCTCACTACAACCTGCTCTTCTTAACTTGTGGGACTTAGTGACCCCCGTGTTGGCAGGACTGCAAGGTACCAAAAGAATAATAAATGCACTTCTGGTGCCCCTTAAGAAAACCAATCTCTCTGATCCAGGCATCACAGAACCCAGTTCCACTTTCCCGAGAGCAGAAAACGAGTCACAACTTCAGTTATGGTTCACCTGGGGGTGGGTTACAGAGATTTTCCTTGATGTTAGTACAAAAAAAGGCAGTCAGCTGGGGAGGGCAACACAGCCATCATCCAGTCTCCGATGCAGTTTAAAAACGATTACTATGGCAGGGGTTAGACTTTTACTCTGGTCACACTCATAAACCACCCGGAACAAAGACACATGGGCAAAGCGAGCCTAGCCTCAACAGAAGAATTATCTCTGTTATCTCCAATTCAACATTTAGTTCTGTCACCAGACATGCTGCTGTGTTATTAGGAAGTGGGGCTGTATTTCTACCAGGAAGATAGATCTCATTGCTTTTTATCTTATTACTTCCCAACTCCTTTTTTTTCTAGGCTGTAAGTCCTTGTACATCCATACACTTCACCGTTGCAGCTTCTGATTTAGTATTCTGAGGACCACTATTAGAACCACTAGACACAGCTTTAATTCTTTTGACAAAATATATTTATATTCCTGCTGTATTAATCTTTGAGTCGATAATGCATCATGCAGTGACCTGGATGACAGAGTAGTGGATGCATTTATTAAAACTGCAGATGACACCAAGTGGGAAGAGACTACCAGGACGCTGGGCTTAGAATACAAAGCGATTTTGACAAATTGGAAGCATTGGCTGAAGAAGAGGCAGGCTATCTAGCACAGACAAATGCAAGAGACTGGACACAGGCAAGAATAATCCACTACATGAAGACAGGCAGCAAAAGAGCTGGTTGGAGAGTGAGCTCTACAGAGAGGAAAGCTGAGGGGCTACCGAGGATTGCAACCTTAGCAAACCCAAACGCTGCAAGAGGAACGATAAGTTCAAGTCCAGCCTGGAAATCACAAAAACATAATAATACAATTTTATGCTGCGTTACAGCTTCAAGGAGAGTACTGCATCTAGTTGTGTGGGATGTGCTTCAAGAGGAACAAAGAACAGTTGAAGAGAACCATGAAGATAAATAGAGGTCTAGAAAATACAATTAATTAATACGGTGTTAGCTTAAAAAGATAAGACTGAAGACACTATGGTCTGCAAAGCTATGGAAAGAAAATTATAGGGTTTTCTATTTATTTAGTTATTCCATGGGGAAAAATGCAAAAAGGAATGGGCTTAAGTTGCAGGAAGAAGGTTAATGTTCCAGGTTGAGAAATACATTTTAATGGTAAGGAGAGGAGGGGCTCTGGACCAAGTTTGACAGGGGAAGCTCCCTGAGAAAAAGTTAGATAAATATCTGTCAATGATGAGTGAGTATCATCTGAGGTTGCACTGGGCAGGAGAGTGGATTAGATTCTCTTTTGTTTAGAAGAACCTTCCAGTTCTACAGTTCCAATAAACTAGTAAGCCTAAAAAATTTGCAGTTAACATAATTTTCCAAGATTCTCATCCTTTCAAAAAATTGATAAGGGTTTAAAAAAAATAAAACAATATTCTGAGCTAAGCTATCAATTCACCCATATTCTACCCTCCTCTGCAAAAATCTGTTGTGGGTTCATAATATTTTATTGTAATATGATATCGGGAAAGAGTTTTTGTCTCATGCTTAACTAAGTAAAAATGCAACAAGCTATAAACACTAGATGGGCTTTTTTAAGGCTATTACTCTATAGAAATTACTTCTGAAAAGACTGTAAAGTCTATCTATAGTATCTGATCTTAAAAGATAAAATCAACACTCCTATACTGGGAGATGTATCACCTAGAGGGAACCATCTGTCTGCATGCTCTGTTGTATGCTTTTCTGTTAACTCTTATGTCCAGAGACAGAAAAACAAACACCAAGGAATGAGAGGCAGATTTATTATACTAGAGTGGTAAAAATAGATTCTGTAAAAATAAACAAAATAATAGCTTAAACTAATTTACAAAACTGTTTTTCTTTATCTATGATGTATTAAATTATGTATTTCAACTACAGTTTAAAAACATGAGTTAAGACTTCTTTTAAATTTTCTATTTAAAAACATTGTATGAAAAACATCACAAGAAAAGAATGCCTCCAAAATATTTTCTAAATTATACAAACCAGCTGCGTATAACACGATACACAGCTTGGTCCTCCCTTTTGCCCTTTTTTGAAGCTTTTAAAAACACACTGGTACACTGGACCAGATTCAACTTCTGTATACAGTGGAAACATTTCCACCTGGGTTCAGTGGATTTATACTAATATCCAATGTTAATTTTTCTTTCTCTTTTTCTTTCAAGCAGAAAACAGACTCAGGCCTATTGCAGTTACAAATCACAATGAAGTTTTACATCATTTATATTGCACCCTTGGACTTTACTGTGAGATCAACTCTGCACTTTACAGCAGGACAGTAGGTAATTTGTTGATTATTTTTTCCCCTCTAGTCTGAAGGAGTTTTTGCATCTCAATAAATTCCCAAATGAATTTTCCCAGGCTTGAGCAATACCCACTGAATGTATTCAGGATTTAACTGTATTATCCTTCAATCACCTCACAGAAATTCTCAGCCTGGTAGACAGCTCATTCAGTTCTGAATTATTAGAGTGTTAAACTTATTATTAAAATTATAAACGAGGGCATATTTTGCATTTGCTTTCTCAGAGGATCTGTAGCACTTCAAAATATGTTTGGTTTCCTTTTTCCTTTCCAGTTGCAGTCTTCCATTTGGACAACGCCTTTGCCAAATTTGCAGCAGAAGAAATGGAAAATGTTTTGAATGTTTAGGTCTCTTAACATCTACTGTGAAGTATCACTATCGCTGCATAGGCAAGACTATGCAAATAATTTGAATCCCTGCTACAAAAACCGCTTGTTTTAATAGCAACAATTATATATCTCTCTGTATGCACAAACAGAATTCCTTACCCTTAAAGCATGTTTAACTGTGAGCCTCTTCCGCCACAAAAGTACATCTCAGAAAAAACACTCCCATGTATCAAGATCTGACCCTGACACAGACTATTAACATCAACGTACTTACTCCTGATTTACAGTCCTGTAAATTAAATGCATGTAGTTCCTACAAGGATGACAGCTACAGTTTGTATTTTCTCCCTGAAACAGTTTCTCTCCCATACACTTTAACGTGCACAGAGAGTACAAGAAACATAATAATCCAAAACGAACTTCTGGCCTTCTTGAGGGCACAGGAAAGTTTGCCTCCTGCAGTGACTACAGTTCCTCTATAGGGTGCCTCCAGTTCAGCTTTCAGCTACAGTAAAGCAAACCAAAAGCAACCTTCTGGTGCTAGAGTGAATACTGACCAAAAGTTAACACTATATGCATGTATGAAAAAATTCTACCTGTGTACCCCGGAGGTGTGTCCTGGTTGCTATGGGAATGGTAATCATGAATTTCCTGGCTAGAGTGTGATCAAAATCCTAACTTTCAACGCTGCATTAATGTTGTTTTTCACACTTGCAAGATATAGATTTTCGCTGTAGGTTCAGGGATTCTCAAACAGAATAAAGTGTTTTCCCTGACATTGTGTTAGGATGTTAAACTTAACAAAAGAAAAAACAAAACCGAAAAAAACAAACCCCAAAAGATTAAAAAAATAATAGTCACATACAGATGAAACCCTTACAATATTACCTTCAGCACTTCCAACAAACCCCCACCAGTTTCCATTCAAACTGGTGGCTCAATGTACCTGAGACAGCTAATTAAAAAAGGAAGTGGTCAAAGTCATGCTTTTTTTTGTAAACTTCAAAGGTGATCCCTCTCCTTCCTCCTCTTTACATTTTACTGTCTGGCTCTCTGCCCATCCTGCAGCTGTTAGCTGAGCCTGTGTTTCATGGCGTCAAACCTGCCTCCTCACGGTCCATAAAGTTACAGCAGGGATCGTGATACGCAGGTGTGGAAAAGCCAGAAGTGCAAGATGAGCCCGTTAATGATTTTTCTGGCACCCCATGCTGAGCTGCTGAAAAAAGAGAGCAGCTCGCAGAAGGCAAGGGACTCTTTGTTTGCAAAGGTATTTGGGATCGTATTACTTCTCCCACAGCAAAGGTGTTGGGTTTTCACTTTAAGGGCTGTTTACAGAAATGATCCACCTTTTACACAGCTTTTAAAAAATGCTTTGAGGCTTTAATTGGACACAGGATTTGCATCACACCAGTATGAAAACTCTTACTTTTCATTTAACCCCCCTTAAAAAATTCAATGATCTTACTCAAAGATAAGCATCCAGCTCCCATTATGTGGATTTAACACAGAAATCAAAAAGTCAAAACATTAGGGGTTTATTTATGTCATGAGCTTTAATCTGGGAATTTCTGCACCCATTTACATTTGGGCTATGAAGGAAACGAAGGCAGAGGGGACCAACTGCTAAAAAAAAAGTAAAAAAAAGGAAAAAGCACAACAATTTGCTGTTCTTGAAATAACTGAACAATGTAATACCTAATATCTAAAACTCTTAGATTATAAAAATCACTTAAAAGTCTGCTTTATTGTAAACATTTCTCAGAACTGGCATTGCATGGCTTTGCTGACAAACAAATGGATCAGGTGCCCTTTCTAAGGACATTAGGGAATGATGTGCGTGTGTTTCATGCTGCTCCTAAGTCCAGCTCTGACAAAAGAATATCGAGGGAACTTGGTACATGTAAGACACTGTCTCTCCTCTCTTCCAGTGACTGCTGTGGAACCTGTGCCAGTACCTTCGGCATGGAAATATAACACAAACTGCTCATCCCAGGACTCCACAAAGATGGTCTGTATCCAAAAAAAAAGCAACCAAAGCTCAAAAACCTAGCTCAGGAACAGAACTATCAGAGTATTCACGTACAGCAGGGAAATAGAGAAAGAGATACAGAGAAGGTAACAACTCTATATTTTTGCTAGAAACTTATTTCCCAGCTGTCAGAAGGAAGAGTGAGGTGAGCTCATGAATAATTGCTTTTGCTGGTTCCCTTGCCCGCCAGGTTAATCTTTAGCTATCCATCCTGCAGCAGTCTGTAATAACCTCCCCATCTGTGTCAGCAGGTACAGCAAAGTGCAAGAAACAAAATCTTCTTTTGAACTCAACAAATCTCAGTAGCCTTTGTGCTTTACCCACAGGCCACCTAAATTACATGAACTGGCCTGTCGCCTTATGTTTGTGATGCCCAGAAATGTCTTTCCAACCATATGTTATACATGTTCATGAAAAACTACTCTGCCATCATAATTTCAAGAAAGAACCTCTGGCCTTGCAGCTTTGGAAAGTGATGAGCCAGTCTTCTGTGCTCTCACAAGAAAGTAAGTTTTTAGAAAAATCATGTTAGAAACTGAAAAGCTGAAGGAGATCGGGCATGGTGGGTGGGTGTCGTAGAACACTGCTTAAATTCTTGTCTCTGCCATGGGACTCATCAATGACCACATGCCTGCTATACAGTCTTTTTGCATCACAACTCCTTTCTCTGGTGGTGATGGCAGCACAACCCTCATCTCACAATCAAGTTGCAATGAAACAAGCAAATAAACAGTCTTAAGGGTTGTGGGGTGCACAAATAACTAATTGAGGCAATAGGTTTATCTGAGACTGATTTCTGGGTTCTGCCTTTCTCTAGACTTCTGTAGGATTCTTTATTATGAGATTCTTGGATGAGGCTTTGGGCAACCTGGTGTAGTGGAGGGTTTCCCTGCCCACGGCAGGGGGGTTGGAACTGGATGCCCTTTGAGGTCCCTTCCAACCCTAACCATTCTATGATTCTATGATTCTCAAGTTTCTTTTTGACTGATACTGCCAGCAACAGGCACGAGTAGCATCCTCATTTTTGCTGCATTATGGTCCCTTTTGAAACGCCCCAAATACAGTTTGGTAAAGTCAATTACAAGCCTCAAGGAGCCAGCATCTCACCTCCAGGCATGCTCATCTGTTCTCCATGGGCAACTAAGGACTCTGTGTTCAACTGTTGAGCATCGTACTGGGACTGTGCTATGGGGTTTTCTCTGCCAGCCTCAGCTCTGCCCTCCCCAGCACAGCTGGGGCAGTGGCAACGGCAGCTC
Source organism: Tauraco erythrolophus (assembly GCF_009769465.1). Lineage (NCBI taxonomy): Eukaryota > Metazoa > Chordata > Aves > Musophagiformes > Musophagidae > Tauraco > Tauraco erythrolophus. Next base: position 82,022,205 of record NC_141466.1, read on the forward strand.
CCAGCCCCGTCCTACACCGAGATGGCTTGTAAGTCGCAAGTGACACATACCACAGCGAGGGATCTCCTGCTTTACCAAATCCTATAAGGCCACTTAAAACACGTAATGGTTATCAACGTTGCACACTGGCTAACTGTTTTTTGCAGATGACTGTTGTCATTTTTACTCCATATCAGTGTACTTGTGGGATATATTTTGATTTAAACACATACCTTTGTGATATCAAACTCTAATTTCTACCAACTTATTTGTCCAACATTTAATCCGTTATCTTATTATGACATGGCCCTTCTTAGTTTGAAATCAAAGGCTTTAGCGCTAAGGCTGAATGAGGCACAGTACAATACCAGGTTCTCATGTTTGAACCTGGATGGAGCACCAGGCTAGCAGGGCTATCCTGTTTCTTATAACCCTGCTAGCTTACTCAGAGAATAAGTAGTTTCTAGTACACTTTGACTTTCCCAAACTTGCTTACAATTTTTTTCAATTAAAAATACTTGAAATTTGCAATTTTTCTTGAATTCTGATTGACCAGCTTATAAAAACTGAAACAAGTATAAGCTAGAGCCACGTCTATGTGCTTTGATTTTCAAATTGAAATACTGTTTCAAACTGCAACAATTTCAAAACTATCAAAATGCTGCAAGTGTGTGAAATTTAAACCCAATAAAACACATTGTGAAAACCAACATATAAATATTTCTCATTTCTTCATTTCTCGCTTTTTCAGTCAATTCTAATTGAAGGAACTCTAAAGAACATTAAAACTCCATAAATCCATGATAATATGACAAGGGCTAAACCTTATCTGATCTGGTAAGCTAGAGTAAGGTGGGAGGAATTCCGAGGGAGAGGCTGGAGTGAGAAGTGAAACTGCAAGACTGTGAGATGGTGATCAAAGGGAATGAGGACTCCCAGGCACAGTGAGAAACAGTGTTACTGTCCTGGAGAGATGAATGAAGAAAATCTGTAAGAAACAAGGTCCTCTCTGTGCTGCAGTTCCCCCAACACTGTTCAGAAGAGTTGATTTTTAGCTGTTACATTAGACCAATTCAGATAATTTCAACAACTTCCTTAAATTTGCCTTGTTATTTCAAATAATGTCTCAAGCGCTAAAGTGCATTTCACTATGCACTGGGTGCAAATACACCACCAGATATGACCACATTTCAGGGACTATCCACCCAACTGGATGTCCAAAGGCTTAAAAAGCTGATGCTTGAAAAACGTCACATCTAAGAATCTTGAGAGGCAAATAGTACAACACCACATTAGCAAGAAACAAATTAACCAGCTGAGTTTTTCTTTTTATTGCTGTTGTCAACAACAGCAGTCTCTCTATATCAAGCAAACAACTTTCAGATTCAGAAGACCATTCTGTTTTAAAGCAATAACTAATGCTGTTCATTTTCCTCTTAGATAAAAAATAAACTTTTCTGTATTGCAACAGTAAGCTTTTTTTTGAGGCATTTTCTACTGTAAGTTGGAGTTAAATATCCTTCAGGTATGGTATAGACAGATAACAAAGCAATGGGAGGGAAACCATGTAAATTAAAAATCAACCAACCAAAAAAATAAAAAACACCGCAAAAAAAATCCCCCAAAACCAAAACAGTAGAACAGTCCGCTCCTTAATTCTGAAGTCCTGATACTGACTATTTTTCAAGCTGGCACACCTCAGTGCTGCCCCATAGCTCTCATTCATATAATTTTTTTCTGGTGCTGAATGGAGTAGAGACAATATTTCAGGTGATAAAACAAGATCATATTGGGGAAGGGGGGAAGCAGTGTTTTTTAGAAAAGAATTAGAAGATATTTTCGAAGACTTCATCACTTCCAGCTACAACTGAAATTTAAAATACTGCCTTAAGATTCTACTTTCTTTTCTGCTCCTGACTAAAGTTAGACACCTGTTTCTATGAGTAGCATCCATGGTTTGTGTATAGTAGTTTCTATGTAGCAATAATTGTTTCTAATGTTCAAGAAAGAGCTGTACTTCTCGAGTTGGTCAAGAGATAGGCACACAGAAAAAAAAAAAAATCAGTGAAGGGAACTAAAGAGCTTATACAAGGCTTCAAGACCCACTCCAATCAGGGCAGTGGGGTGGGCTATTAGGATGACCGTGAACTGGGCACTCCGGATGAGCTCAGAGAACTCGTGCAATGCTTAGGCAGCAACATACAGGCAGCAGTGGAGAAGAAAAAAGCTGAGGATATTAGGAAAGCAAGGCAATATGGGGTACTGCAATGGAGAAGGAAAGCTTTAAGGAGCTTTGAAGATAAGAGAAGATGGAAATCCAGTGACAGATCCTCCCATGGAAGTGGCACAACTTAAGCAATAGGCCAAGAAGTTATTTTAGCCCTTATGCTCTGAAGAATGGAAGTATTTGTCCTAGAGGAGCAGGAGGGCTAAACATCATCGTATTATCAAGATGGGACGAAATGTAGGCCTGAACAATGGTCCAGCACAACAAAGAGATGACATTCAGACAAAGTTCTCCCAGTATCTACTAACTGGAGGGAAAAAAACAATTACAAATGTACTGTTTCATCCTCAGCAGCAAGGAAGGACAAGCCACACTTGTTTAAAACCAGTATATGCATAACATTTAGAACTAGTAATATATAATACATTTTTAATTGAGAGCATTAGAATGGGGAATTTTATTGGAAAGCCTGGAGAAGAGGGAAAAGCATAGTTAGTGCTTGAAACTGCTCCCTATGTGCAAAGCACAACCAAGACCTTCAAAACTCATGTGGTACATTAGCCTCACGTTGTGCAAGGCTGAACTACTCCTCTTGCAACTATGGGCATAAGAACAAAGTATGATTAAAGCCAAAATATATGTCTTGAATGACTTGGTAAGATTTTTTTTTTCATTATTTTAAAAAGACACATCAGAGAGGTGTTAAAATTAGAATTAAAAAAAAAAAAAGATGGTTACAACATAACTGCCTCTTCAATATGTTGGGATTGACAAGTTACTAATATTTTCCTATTTAGTTCAGATAACTTTTTACAGCAATGAAATCAGCTCACAAGTGCTTTGAAGCCAAGCGTAATCAAACCACCCACTGACTTACGAGTTACTCTGTAGATCCAGTAAGGCCACTGGAAAAAACTGGCACAAACGTGCCTTTATTTCATACACTCACCTTAGTAATTAAAGAGCAAAATTCAGCTGAAAGGACCCAGCGAGCACTGGGATTTTCACACTTACCTTAGGAAATATTTGCTCAGTTTCTTTTTGGGGCTTCGTGTGTTTATGACAATGAGGCAGACATTGGCAGCATGCCGATCCCTGCACTCTGGCTGGGCACTGTGGGCAGAAGAAAGAAAATGATGTCAGAAGGATACATTTTCTAAATGGGATATTCAACTCATGATGGTGTATTTGCCCCTTCATGTGCCATCCTGAAGTGCATGGAAAAAGTAACTAACGTAATAAGCATGACTGGTTTCAGATTGTATTTTCCTTATTCAATCCAATCTCCATTTCTCTGAAAGACAAAAAAGACTCCCGAACAGAACCACATTCTGTTTTTTCCATACTTCACTCTCTTTTTATCCTATGTATTTTCTTTCCATTGGGCTGTATTCTGCTCTCATTTACCTTCAGTGGAAGTAGAGAGTAAATGCTCTAGTGTCAGTGGGCATAGCTGAAACAGCCCTTCCACGCTCGCTCTCAGCCGAAACAAGTGTAAGTTACCGGCTAAAGGAGGTCCTGTCCCCCCCTTCTGGTATTTATACAGCTACATGACAAGCCATATCAGAAAACCACCTCAAAAATAACCCGAATAAAAATTAGGGAGTGGAGTGGAGAGAAGATTTTCCTCCAGGTCAGCGCAAAGATCTGCCTCCCAACATGGACAGTTGAGTTCCAGTGGGACCACAAGCAGGGAAGAGCTGGGGGTGACACCTTCAATGTGCACAGCACACATCAATCCAAAATTATTGTGAATCTACAGTCCTGGCCTAGTTCACAATTAAGGGAGGCAAATCAGTAGAAAGAACAAAGAAACACTCAAAAAAAAAAGGAATATTTTTTTTGTTTGAGCTCTATGAACTGGCTCACATTAGTGTCAGACAGGCCAAGGACAGGAAGGGGTGGGAGCAGCACTTGGCAGCAATAGCTATTATATCAGCTTAGCTCTAGCCCCAACCCATCGCTTACAGCATCTGTGGTAAGCTGATTGTTAACAACAGCAAAACCTCAAAACGCTTGAATTATTTTTTTTTCCTTACCAGCTAGAAAATTACAGTGGTTCTTTCTGAGGTCTTTCATAAATGACAGGTATATGTGAAGACACAAGATCTGGCTCAGAGATCAAGAATTGAAACACGGGCTTGGAAACAGAGATTTAAAGTCTTGTTCAGGCCACCTTAACCCTCTTTCAATAGAAAAGCGTGGGGGGCAGTGTGTGGGATGGAGACAGCCCTATTAATCTTTGCACAAAGGCTGTTCTGATGAAACTTTAAACACAGTGATTTTACTCCAAGTGGATATTACACTTCCGTGAGACCTACCGTAGTGCAATTGCATTGGTTCACTGTTTGCTCCCACAGCTTCCTCCATCTGCCTCAAATCACTGTTGATCAAGTGGCTGCTACCTGCAGCTCTCAGGAGCGGCATATGAACAGCACTGTGCTGATGCTTCAGAAATGCCTGGATCTGGCTCTGCTGGAAGCAGCGTAAGTGTAAGGTATTTGCACATTTTCGCTTCCAGGCACGAGCCAGAGGTGCAAAGCTTCACGACTGAGGCAGCAAAGGAAACCTCAGCCATAAGGTAAGTTTGATTTGAATCAATTGATGGCAAGTTTCACGCAGAAGTCCATGTCAGTGCCTCAAACGATTTACGGACTCTTAGATAAAAGAGTTCATTACAATGATTTACTGAATAAAAACCACAATGAATGTAGTCAGCAGCTTTTCATTATTTGACAAGTTAGGTTGGCAACGATAACTGTGTGGGTTCAATACACTTTGATTTTGTAATTAATCTGATTTAAAATTTCCCTGTGAAATTCCGATCTTGGCAGTAGGCAGATTCAGAATAAGTATATCTAGACAGGCCAAGTTCAACCAGCAAAGATCCTGAGCAACAGGATCTGGATCTGAAATAGGATGAGAAACCTCCAGAGGTCCCTTGCAACTGCTATCTTTTCAATGCTTTTAAGTGCACATAGCAGTAGATTTTACTCAGTCATTTTAACAGAAGCATCCTGTTTCACTTGAGCACTTTACCAAGAGCACTTACAAATAGTAACAGCTGAGGTCATTACCAAAATCGAATGTGTCTCTGGACTGCCTGCTCTGGCCAAACACCAGTTGCTGCCCTGTCTATGTGACAGCTGGGTGAAATATAATGGACCCTTGAACAGGAGACAGAGTCAATGACCAGTTAGGCCCTCCTGGACTTCAGACGTAATGAATAAAGACAGGATTAGATGAAGAGATGTCAAGGAGAAAACACCCTTTGAAGTTTGCTTAGCGTTCTTCAAAGTACAACGTTATTAGTCTTAGCCTGGAGAAGAGTTTGTGTGCCTCAGAAAACTTCTTCTTTTTCCAGCTGCTCTAATTAAAGAAACCTACAAACAATCTTGTCTGTCTTTCTGACCATACAGTTCAACACAAGCTGCTACTGAGAGGGAAAGTAACCACAAACATCCCAGTTACAGCAGGCAGATTAGGCAGGAGGCCAGCTGAGCAAAGACAGAAGGCAGTGGAGCAGTGTCCCGGACCCAGTGCCAGAGGTTAGCTATATATTGTACTTTGTAAACAACAAAGTCCTTGTAGTTCTCTTCCTGAAGAAACCCCGTGCAGCCTGCAAACAAGAGTTAAAGCAAGGAAGGGGAGTTATTTCCAGCAACCTCCACAAGTGTGTGCATCCTGTAGTTCTTTGTCAGATGCACCCTCGGCCTCGGCCTTAACTCTGAGACATTCATTGCTTTAACTGGGCGCATTCGTTTTGACAAAACAAAAGTTAAAGAAGGGTCAGTCTCAGAGCAAAGATATTCATTATAACTCTCCTAGTCTTTGCTAATGTATTAAACATAGGAGGTCTGCTTTAATTTCAGTCCTATGAAAAAACAAAAAGCAAAATCTTGGCACAATGCATAGCTATCATGCTCTAAAAGAAATAAAATTGCTAAATGCTTGTAAGACAAGTAACACTTGCATTTCCCGCATGCAGCAATCAATGGGAAAAAGAAGACATTCAAAGAGAGAAAGGATCAGGCACTCTATCTAGTGTTCTAACAAAGAGGAGTATGAGTGAGAATTGATTTTTACGCTGCCTGCTGCATGGTCCTGCAAGTCAATGCAGATCCCCATTTCTTGCTTCAGATCTGTTTCAGGAGAGATTTTGCACCCAGCAGGCAAAGTGTGCCAGCACCGGAGTGAGCAGTGCTGTCGGGTGTCAGCTGCAGCACTCTGATACATCCTTGAGAACTAGCACATCATTAGGGATACTTTCACAATGGAATGTGCAGGTCTTAGGTCCATATGTCAGACAAAACTGAGCATGCTTTTAAGGAGGAATTAAAAAAACTCAAACAAACAACAAATAACTTTCAACAACTGTTTCTTTCAGTGCTCCTTTTGCATTTGATTTCAGCACTATTACTGAGATTCTCAAAAAGCAGTTTTGATAAAGTGACTCTATGCTCTCCTGTTAAAAAACTCACAAACCAAAAATCAAAAAAAAACCCACAAACAACCCAAAAAAACCATCACCACAAGATGTAGCTATTTGTTTGATAAGTGCTCTGGAAGAGAAATTAACAGGGAACATATTTTGCAGTGCAATACCGCGTATTACAGATATAAAGTCTGATTCTCTGTCTGCACTTTGGGCAGTCATTGCCACCTCCCTGAATTAGCAGCAGTTTACACCTACTTGCACTGATATAAATGACAACACAGGAGCAAGGTGATAAAAAACAGGTCTGCAATGTATAGCCTCAGCCAAACACACCTGCAACCCTTTTACAGAGCAAATTATATATTGCTCTATATCTAACTCTCTGTATATTACAATAATGCTAATAAGCTATATGGAACTACACACAACATAAATGACATCTTTTATACACTGGACTGATAAGAGATTTGGTAATGACTGATATATACACAAACAGTAAAACGTTCCTGTTCATATGTTACATTCTAAGCACATTTTAAAATAAACCAGGATTTGTTCTTTGGCACAGCTGAAGCAGGACCTGCTCCTCCAGCAGCCACCTTGATGAAGAAAACAGTGAGAGTTCACACTGATCAAGGACTTGGCAGCACAAGACATCACGGTTCTTGGAAAGCATTTCCAATTCCCATAGGCAAGTACCTATCTCTCCCAGTGACAGCTTCAAGAGTACACCACAGACAAGTACGAGATTAAATACGAAACTCCCTGGCCACACTAGCATGTGACCTCAGACATTACTATTTGTAAACTACATGGCTGAATAACCCCAGATATTCGAAGAAAGAAGTGATACGGTGGTTTGCATTTTCACGGTGAGGTTGCTAAAAAGCACGAAGACCTGTGGTGCTCTCCAGCCTTCCTTACCAATGCTGCTAAAAACGAACCAACACAGTTCCATAACTGGAAATGCTTAATTTGAAATAACTTCCTAAGGGCCTGTCTTACAGCACAGCTATTCACATTATCTCCCTGTATGAGCCCTGTGTAAAAGAAGCTTCTTTCTTAACATTGCCAGGTGAGTAAAAGAAAGCCCACCGTCAGAACCGTTACCTGTCTGTTCATAATATACCAGATACTTTGCATTGATTTCCACATGGATTGTTTTCCATCCATAATCCACCTGCTTCATAACCAGGAAGCTATTACTGTGGGGTCCCTCCTGAGTACCTTTACCAAGAGCAGATTAAGCTCTTAGTGAAGAATAAAAATTAATTTAAAATCAAGACCAAATCCTTGCCCCGTCTCTGATGTAGGGGGACAGGTGGGGGGAAGTCTTTGCTGAAACATCATTCCACTTTAAGATGAACTGCCTTAAATGTTCTAAGTAAACAATGATTTCTCATTTTCAATCCCCAAACTTCATTTTTATAGATCTAGCCTATAAACATTCTTCTGTTTCCCAGAAATCATGTACAATATCTGATTTTTATCCAGATTCTGTGGCGTCTGCTGCTCAACATCTAACTCCATTTACTGCTAAGGTTAACAGTAACTTTAGAGTGAAATGAGTATCGATACACGCAACTTCAGATAACAGAATTTCACATTAATCTCAGCTGCTGTGTCTAGAGTTAAAACATGAGCAGCCGGTGTTCAGTAAGCTTTGTTTTGGGAGTTATGGGTGCGAGTGGAAGGTGGACTAGAAAGGGGAGGAAGTTTGTTTATGCAACTGTTGACAATTTCTTGGCTACTAGCAGCTGCTTTTCTGAAATTGCTATATCAAAAAGTGAGTATTTGGGTGGTGATGGCAAAGCTGGTCCTCAGAAAATGCAGTTCCTCAAAAGCTATTCTACATCAAGAAGGGCAGCCTCTCCTCTTGCCCCTGCACCGAGGGGCCAGACCCCACCATCCACAGACTGTCTCCTCCTCCTAAGGCAGGTGCAGGTCAGTGATGCCTGAGAGGAGGAAAAGCCAGGGGCTTTTTCAGGACAAGAGGCACTGGACACATGTAAAGCGGTACTGCTCTGGGAAAGGAAGGCTGACTGAAGTGTGCAGTGGAGAAGTTTGGGAATTTATTTTGTTTTGATTAGAAACAGGGGTGGGAAGGAAGAGAAGGGAGCTGTAGTCCTCACCTGCTAACATTCAAGTACACTATAGTAGCCACTAGACAGACACACAAAGCCCCAGGTCCCAGGCCTTCCTTGATAGTTAAGCTTCTGCCTCATCCCTCTGAAGCCTAATATTCCTACAAACAGTCAAACCTGTTCCTTGACCCATCCTGGCTTCTTCCTTTTCACCTCAGTGGATCAGTGTGATCATGTGCTGAACACTGCATGTGTCTCACTCAGTCTTGTCCCCTCCTCAGCCCTGTGACAGCCTGCACTATATTTCTCCTTCCTGGCTCTCACCCTTCCTTGTCACCGTTTTTGTCCTTTAAAACTCACCTTGGCTTTGGCCCCTAGTTTTGAAGTTATTTCTATACTGTAAGATATTCCAAATTTGTTTGTAACAAGTAAGCACAAATACCCCTAAGTCTGATCTAGGCTGCAAGGAGCAAGCCATGGGCACTTCCGATGCCCCTCTGTTCTAAAAAAAAAAGCACTCTCTGTGTTACATTGCAGCCCAGCACATATATATGGATTTCTCATCACTCTCTAATGGCTCCTCATTCTCCTCTGTCACTTGTTCCCTGTCTGTGAGAGCTCTTCAAAGCCTATCCTGGATCTCATCTTCTGTATCTTATCCTCATGGAGCCTCCTCTCTTCACACTGATATAATTATGACCTTTAGGTAAATGGCTCACAAATCTACATCTCAATACCAAACTGATCTCCCTCAGTTTAGCCCTACACATTTAGCAACACTTCTGATCTGCTGCCCTGGAAGGATGATTATTTGTCTAATACTAAACTTTGCCATTATTACTGAACAGCTTGTATTTTTCCTTTCATACTATCTCCTTTTCTCCATTGCTGTTAGCAGCAACGTCCTTCCCATTTCTAAAACTTCAATTTTTAATATGTCTACCTACCAATACTAAACATTTCCTGTCTTTCAGGTCCTCCTCCACAATAAAAAAAATAAATCCAGACAACATGCTTGTCCATATCTTGGTCATCTTGATCTACTATAAATATTTCCCTCTTCAGTTCTTCACTGGTCCTGTCTTTCTGGACCTGTGATGAACTGAATGATATATATGCATCACACTCCCAGTAGCTGGTGCATTTAGTTAGATATAGTAAGGTAATCAGTCCACAGCAACTTCAATTACATTAAAAATGAAATGCAGCAGTAATAACAAAGAGAGTTGTTCCATATCTGCTGTGACTTCCCTTCCCTTACTGTTGAATTTCCAATTCCTGCTCGTTATCCCTAATTTCTATGCCAAGAGCTGGGTAACAGGTTTCACTTGCTGGCTCCTCACAGGGTCCATGCTGAACAGTGTGATGGGTTGATGTAAAGGGGTTCTGGTGGCAGGAGAGGGGATTTGCTCCCTGTGACTTCCCCAGTTTCAGAACCAGGTCAGAGCCGGTTCTGGCCACCAGATCGGACTCCCATTCCCCTCGGCGTTGAGCCAATCGGAAACCAGGACAACACTCAGAGTGTTCACTCAGAGGGACACTGAAAAAAGGCAACTTGCACTTACACTGAAGTCTCTTCTTCAGATTTGTGCCTGACTCACATTCCTGTCCCAGATATCAGTTTTCACAAACCTTTTCAGAACCTTGAGATGAAACTGGCCAGTGTGTTCAAAAGTAGGGGCAGAAAGAGAGAGAGCGCGCGCAGAATTACAAACAAACTTCATTTCCTTAGAGTAAGAGTGAGTGAAGAAATTATTTACTTACACATTTACGAAATTTACTTATACATTTAGTTCTTCCTATTTTCAGTTAAAATAATTCCAGTGAAAGAGGTATTTACATATTACATTTAAACAGTCATCTTTATATTTCAGATCTAACTATTTCAAGAGGCATGAAATGAAGGGAGGGATGACATGAATGCTACTGATTCAGGATACTCTGCCATTTCAGAAAGCCAAGGCACACCTGTTTGCTCTCCACATTTTCACTGCTTTCTTCACACGCCGGACTACAAACCATTTCTTAGGGGCTGCTGATGTTTCGCCAACGCTAGTAAATCAAGCGTGCCGAGGGAAGCTTTCTAGCACAGAAGCTAAGTGGCACGAAGCAGCTGGTGCTTATGCCAGAAAACTCTCTCAGCCTTCAAGCCAACGTGGCTGCGTGCAAGCTGCCGATCGCCAGCCCTTCCTGGAGCACCACAGCTGCTGTTCTGTGCAGCAGGACTGCCCAGCAAGTTCCAGTCTCCACGAATGTATAGCTTAATGTAAGTGTCTCTGCCTAAACAAAGATTGCAGACTGCAGTTCTATGCTCAAGATGGATTTCGTTAAAACTCCGGCTTTGAACAGTTAAATACGTACAGTTCTGCTTAGACATAATCAGTGTTCTAAGTATAAGTAACATCTGAAAATGGGATCTATTTTCTTGCTATTCAGCTAAATGTCATTCACATCCAGAGTTTATTATGCATAGTGGTGTCATCCAAGGCAAAAAAAAAAAAAACCCAACAAAACAACAACACAACCTTGCCTGCATTTTCATTGTTTAAATAGCTACAAGTTTGGGACAACTTTGCAAGAATTACAGTTTATTTGTGAAATAGTTTACATACTGTTTTGTTGTTGTTTTTTTTTTTTGCATACTGATAGACAGTTGGACTAGGTGATCACTGTAGGTACCTTCCAACTGAACTATTCTATGCTATTCTCTTTTGTCTTACATTTTAACACCCATGAGAAGTACTAAAATGCTAAAACTAAATTTTGAAAAGAAATTACATGCTGCATTAAAGACTTTGGATCTGGTCCTCCACTATTTTAGGGTTGGTCCCTGCAGTACTCCACACCAGTAAAAACGCTCCCTTCTCAGAGTAACAAGAAGTTGGCCTTGCTGTAAACTAAAGTCAGAGCTGGAGAATAAGAACTGCAGAGGAAAATTATTTTAAAGATTTTTTTTTTTAACTTCATGAGGCTGAGGATCTTCATTTAATCTACAGCTGAATTACACAGTGGAATCAAATGAAAATTGAAAGAAGACGTGCCGATCTTCATATCATGGCAGCAGGGAATTTAAGGAAAGTGCAATGGCACTAACGTTTACAAGGTTTGCACTGCAAACATAAGCACCTAAGCATGCAAGCAAGTCTTAATACAGTGGTTGAATATATATCTCTAACCCTGGTGGGCAGGGAACACTCTATGAGATATCTATGCAAAACCCACATCAATTGCCTGTATCAATGACAAAATGCAGATACATTTAACTTAGTGACAATTTGTGAGCAGACATGGCCTTTGATTGAAAGCCATTTGCATTTCATGGAGAAAAACAAAAGCTTTCTGGGCCTAATTCTTCACAGACTTGCACCCAGGTGGCTACCTATATACTTGCATTGTACAGGTATACTGTTATCGCTATAGAATTGCTCAGTATTATAACTACTTGCAACTCCTTGTGTGACTAGAAACATATTCCTAGAATGCAAAACACTAGGGGAAAAGAAAGCAAGCATCCAGAAGCCAATCTACATGCATGCCATTTTCCCCTCTTGCTTTTCTCTCCCCACCTCACCCTTAGGAACGCTGTTAAGCTGCCCCAAGCTGGGCACACCAAAACGAGCCAACTCATTTCAACCAGCCCCTCTAAACTCCTGGCCTGAACTTTCTATTTTCCATAGAGTATAATCCTTCTAAAAATACCTTGACTGCACTTTGTTTTCTCTTCTTATCATTCTGCCAATATAATAAGTCTGAAAAGTTTGAGGGTTTTCAAGCAGCCTTTTCCCCTTGTCACGCATAAAAGGCTGCCTCTTCATTTCTCCGCTTTACTTTTCTCTGCTTTACTTTTCTCTCACCTATTTGTGAACAATCACTTCTGCTTCAGTCAAGCATATAGAAACAAGCACTGAGCCAAGACATATTTGCCTCGGGTCAGGCAAACAGGGTCCATGCAGCCCACCCTTAGCCCGGGGCAGGATGAAAGGCCAGCCAGACCTCCTCGCGGTTTGGTGACATCTGAGCTAATCCTCCCTTCATTTGGGAACAATTACAGAAAGTCACCTGAAAGTGTCTACAAATAAAACTCTTTCCAAAAGCTAAGAGAGGGTGCCTTTTCACTTCGAGCACTTACAACCCATTTTCTGCTGTCACTTACACTGGTGGGAGCCCAGAGTGCTTTCACAGAGGGAAATCATGTAGGACTTTCTCTGGGTGCACGACTTGGCTTCCTTGAGGTTAATCCAGACTAGATAGTACTTCACACATCATTTTTTTCCTTAAATAAAGAATGAGGTAAATTATATTTGTGTGTTTTCACTTTTGCTCTGTTTATAGGGGTAAAATCTATCTTTCCTTCATGCTGCTTTTTGCCAGACCTGCACACTGTGTAACAGTTAATCCAAATCCTCCTAAAGGCCTCAGCCGGTGGCTAAATCCTATGGAAAAATAGTTTTAAGAATAGAGAAAACTGCAGTGTGTAGAGGCATCGTCTACTCAGACAGTAGGGATGGACACGAACATGGCCTCAAAGCTACTTTTAACGGCAATGTAATAAACTGGTTCTAGTCACTTATGGCTGTCCAGGTAAGCCTTCCTGTCAGCCTACACAAAAGCATGAAGCAGCCCTAACTCCACTCTTCTGCGTAGGATGTCCGCTCATCGGAGCCGTTCACTGCAAACTACTCCTGGGTTCAGCTTGGAGGCTGTAGCTGTCAGATGTAAAAAGAGAAAGCAGAGTGAAATTTGCTTACCCAAGCCATTTTCCAGCCCACGGCCAAAAGATACCATTTGGTATTCTCCAGCTCACAGTGGGCCAAAGGCAAGAAGTCCACATTTGAGTCAAAGCAAAGCTCTCACAAGCCCTGTGCTCCAATGCTAAATACCCAGAGCTCAAGTAACTCTTCATTCCTTTATTAAAGTTCATTTATAGAGAGTTCATTTATTATTATCCATGGCATGTTGTTACCCTCATGGGGCATAAGCCTGCCATAACCAGCTGTTTTTCCATCTTGTACTGAGTTACAGTGCTATCCAGGAAAGGCAGAGATGATAGTAGAGGAGAGGGCAGATGGTCAGAAGAATTAACTGGGTCATTGCACTTTCCCTCATCTGTGGACATCCACTTTCCAACAACTGAGGCAGCGCTTTGCTCTGAGTGCCCCATTACCACTGTGGTAGTGGCTGTGCAGGCAGCCAGGGTGGCAGTGGGATGGCTGGGGGATCCTCCATGCCAGGTGATGACATAGAGGAGATCCTGCCACAGGAGACTACAACTGGGAGGGGGTGTAAGTGGCATCTTCAGTTTAACAGAGGAGACCTCCACAACTTCAAGTCTATCAAGGCTTCACATGCAGAGTTCACACAGCTTATTTTTCTCTAGTCTAATTGGAAGGAAAGAGGCTGGGTCTTAAGCTGGACAAGAGGCTGAAGCCCTCTTTTGATCAAAAGAACAGCATTCATACTAAATCGGTAAGCTCTTCCTCTCACATTAGAGGCCGCCTTCAAGGTCTCAGCCTTCTAGTTTATATCCCTTAACTAAAATCTAGCTTGTTACCCGTACCCTTGCCACAGGAAGAACGCGTTGCCTTGACAATGACGGCAGCTGCAAGAGATCCAGCTGAAGTTGTGCAAGCAAATAGCTGGGCATTGGCAGGCCCATTCTTCACTACTGGAGATGAGGACATCGGACCAGTGTCAGGGCTCTGTGCGTCTGCCACCACTCTGGGATGGGAGCATAACTTTGTAGCTTCTCTCTTCAGTCAAAACAGAAAGCAACCAACACTGTATGGGTGAATGGGAGGGAGGAGAAAAGTCGTCTATACAAACACTATTACAATTGCTGATGTAACTAACCATCACCCTAGATAAGTGATGAATACACTAGAACTCTGAAGATAGGGGAAAAGCTGTTCTGATGATCAGTTGCTACGGTGTTTGGTTTCAGCTGCTCTGAGAAGAGAAAAATAGCCGTATTGCTTGACAACATCAAATAGGGTATCACTTAAGAACATCTGCCTCATGTCAAGGTAACCCAGAAAAGTATTTTAAAATTAAACCAAAAGATGGTTAAAGTTCCATCTCAAAACATTCCCTCAAGCCAAATAACTTTATTTGAAAGAAAATTCACTTCTGCTTCCTGTTCCATCATGGGAATCAAGAAAAAGCGAGAAAATCAAAGGAGACAAAAAAACCCCAAAATCTCATCTTTTCTTACTGCAAAACGGCCTTAGTAGCCCAGATATACCACCTCTGAGTTTCCTCATTTACACAACTACACCTTTACCTTGTAGTAAAAAATTTGCCAATGGTGATTCTTTCCAAGTTGTTCACAGGTTAAGAGTCATGTAATACACTTTTGGTATTTACAAACTAAACTTTAAGCCATATAGTCAAATATACAGTATAAAACTCCTAATCTATTCTAGAATTCTCAAACCAAAAGCATACATCTTCTCTTGTCTTTCAAACTGTCATAGAAATTTATACAGCAAGTTATATGCCCAAAACAGGCACATTCAGGCACAAAATGACCATATATATATCTATATACAAGTTTAAAATCTGGATTTAAGAGTAGAATATTTAATTTAGCAGGAAGAGGCTGAGGCTCACCACATTTTTCATTGCTCTGGAAACAGAATGTTATTTTTGTCCCTTGCAATATAAATGAGCTTAGTGTGCCCAACGTGTGAAATACCTTTTGGACAGAACTGACTTTACTATATTGAAAGAGAGATAGATGGAACCATTGAGTTCATAATCATACGACTGCTTTTGACTTCTCTCCAGAGCATGCAGTACTTAGGAAAAGAATGCAAACTGCAAATTAAACCCTCAGTTATCCTCAGCAACCTGACAGTCTGGCCCAAGAAATACTGCTAAGTCTGGCAGATTGAGAGAATGATGTGTGCATCGCACAGAGGTGTGAGGAACGCGGCCCACCCCAGCTCATCTCGCAGGGCACAGCTGGTGAACTGTACACAAAGAGGGAAAACAAGCGGGTTTGAGAGGAGGAGGTGAGAAGGGGCTTGAAGTAAAAATTGGAGATATTTTTTGCTTTGCTTCATATCCTGCTACTGTTTCAGTCAAGCAGTTTTCATTGCCAGCTTATTTGAAAAGTGTTTTCTACTCAGACAGTTTTCAAATAGCAGAATCAATCTCCCCAATCAATACAATTGGAACTGGGAGTGGTATTAAGTCTCTTCAAGCATTCTTCATCACCACCCTTTAAACGTGCCATTTTTGCATTTTCAGTCTACAGCACCTTTGCACAGGACACCTGGCAATAATGAGCTGGAAGGGAAGATGTTCTACCAAGAAGATAAGGGCAAACACCCACAAAGCTGCTTCTAAGCATTTGCATCCTCCGTATTTCTTCCACTTGCCTACCCTGCTTCCATGCCATTTAGTTTTTGTGTGGAGCATTGAAAACTTGGATACGTTCACCAAGGCTCTTTTATTTAGCTCTCTCTCGTTTCTCCCTAACAGCAGCAGCAGGTCCCTGAATCATAAAATCATAGAATGTTTGGGTTGAAAGGGACCTTAAAGATCACCTAGTTCCAGTCCCCCTGCCATGGGCAGGGACACCTTCCACATCTGACACAGACCTTCCATAGTCTGAAAACATTGCCTGAATAATTAATATTTTTCGTCTCTAACTTCCTACAGTCCCTTTCCACCATACGCCACTGTGTTATTCCTGTAGTATTAAGTTGGACATGAGCTCACTCTCAAATTTATAGTCAAATGAAAGGATCAGCCCAAGCCCTCCAAGAAAATGACAAGGGTGTTAATTCAAGTTCTTCACAACTGAGAAGTTACAAAGAACTGAGAAGCCTGATGAGCATGTTCCTAAACCTAGGTCCATGTTTTGAACCTTGCCAGGCAGCTGTATGACTTAAGAATACTGTGGGGAAGGCAGGGAGCAATTCCACCACCATGGGACACAACTGCTCTACCAAAACCACAGTGAAGACACAGCTTGACAGGCAAAAATGCTGTTCTACTAGAAGAACTTAGTCTTTTCAAGGAACATCTACCAACAAAAGAATAATTTTGCCTGTATAAGCATTTGAAGTACATCCTTGACAAGGACTGAGGCAGTAGGTCTCCTGTCAGAGCAGACCAGCTCACAGTGGCTGCCTCCACTACTCTCCTGTACCAAGCACGGCTTAGACACAGAAAGAAATTACTTTGGGTGACATATTTTGAGTCTGAGCAGCACTGCTTGAAAGCACAAGTGTTTTGTTTAACTAGAATATAAACTGCTTACTTTTTTCAGCTGCCCACATCTTTGGCTTAGAGAAACAACAGCTGGCTGCTCCGTACTGGTTCTTACAAAGGCACAGGAAGGCAAACTTTCAAAAGCGATCACTGTAAAGTCAAAGCAAAACCATAACCAGAATTTTACTGCTGGCTTGTGAAAGGAATAAAAATGGTTCAATTCTAACAGCTTTCCAACACTCAGGTACTCAATTTGCAGACCACATTTATCTCTATTTTTTTTTAATTTCTTAATATTGTAGTACTTGTAGATTTGTGTGAGACAAGATACTTTATAACACAAGCAGAGTGTAAGTGCAGAGTAATCTATGCTCCAGATCTACTGATGGAGATTGAGACACCTCTGCATAAATCAAGGGATCAGTTTTAATCAAGTAATACTCTTTTCCCTTAATTCATAGATCCGGCAATCTTGATTCGACAGGTAAGTTTAGGTTAATGGAACAGCTGCAGTGAAACAAATACATATTTTCAGGACTGTGGCAAAAATTAGGGTACAAAACAGCATAAGGGCATAAAATAAATAGGGGAAGGTTAAGATAGGAGCAAAGTAACAAAGACTGAGAACACAATGTGCATATTACAGTGACTTTTAAGAGGATCAAAATGAGCAAGTGATATATAAATATCACAACCAAAAGTCAAGGTATTTCTCATCCTAACCCAAAGATTACTGTATGTGAATAATCAGTTTAATACTGTATTACAGTTAAGCATGAAAACCACTCGTTCAAAAAAACGTGTTGGGCAAACTAATCAGACTTTCTACATACTCTGGCATACAGACTTCTTTTGTATTAAAATATTTCAAAGAACGTTACTTTGGATTTTGGTGTTTCGTATCCCTATTTGAAATGTACTTCAGTTTTCCTTTTTCTAGAGCCTGGGACATTTTTTGTTTAACAAGCTTAAAAAAGAACATGATAAACAAGAATTAATTGAAAGAGATAATACCATATTGCTGGGCTTGAATCGAAGGTGACACAAACGAGCACGGTTGCATTGATTTTAGTGAGTTCACACTTAAAGGTCTAGCTTCTTTTCTTGCTGTCTTGTTGCTGCTGGTTTTTGCAATCAGTTTAGGTTTGGGGCTTTTTTTGTGTTTTTGGTTGTTTGCTTTTTTTTTTTTTAATCTGAACTGCTTAAATATTCAGATATGACCATGCAAGTAAGGAAACACAACTTTTTAATTTTATATCCTCAGGTTTTTCTTTGACCTACGAACCGTGACAGCCTTGTGGAATCAGCATCCAAGTCTTCACAGTCCTCTTGGTTCTTTAAGACTCCACACTTTAGTTTATTCTGTAGTCCTCTAACCTGAGAGAGAGAACATAAAAATACTAGATTATTTAATACTAAGTAACAACAACAAAACAAATTTTAAAAATAGCAAACACCTTGGCTAAATGCCAGGAGATGTGTTAGAAACATACTTACAAATGAGAATACTCTAAAATATACTAAGCTTCTCTTCAAACACGGGTCAAATCTGTTTACTCCTCCCTCCATTTTTTTGATCACTATCCTCCTACTCAGAGGGAACCAGCTTAGATGCTTCTTTTTTTTCTTACAGATGAGATCCTTCAGGAATTACAGAAAAGGGCACCCATTTAATTAGACGTGCTTTCCCTGACATCAGCCTGCAAAGTGGAAATCTCCCTGGCTGCCTGTCAGGAACAATTTTACACTCATTTTCCTTCCTTCTCTCTACCACTCAGTTAAGTACAGATTAAATATCTGGAACTCAATATCTAAATTCCAGTCTTCTACACTAAGTGAAATTTCCTTCAGCTCTTACTAGCTTCTAGACTCGGTGCCTGATAAAGGAGAGCTCCAGATGGCATTATTTGGAGTGGTAACACAGAATAGCACAAAATAATGCACTGTGGACAGCGCATCTCCAAGGTGTACAAGCCAAACGCATATGGAAGTGATACGTATGTGAAACAGCTGAAATGACAGTCAACGGTAATCAAGAAATTAGATTTATGTCCCCAGACAAAATGCTCTGTACTTCATTGAAACTTTCTCCCACATTGTCTGGTTTGCCTCTGAGGGCATCTCAAACATTGACTGCAATCTGGCACATTACTGCTACAGAAACGGCTTTCAAACACAGCCTTATCACTAACACATGGATTCAGTTCTTTGCAACTCCATTACGTTTCTGTGTATCAAGCTGTACACTGCTATGAATAGAGGGCAAATATCTACAAGTTCTTCTTCAAACAGAGATACACAGAGTAAGACTTAGTAGCTGAATTGAGATACGGGTACTTTTGCCTCACAAGTCTGCGTCGCTCTCTAGGATTACTGAAAGTAAACTTCCCTCTACATGACTCAAACTCCCTCACCCTAAAACCCAGTGTTGGAGAAGCAGATGACTCAAGATTATGGGATTAGGATGTTTTCACTAGTTCTAATTCTTTTTTGATCAGTACTGTGTGTACACGGTTACTCACCACAAACTATTCGGTGGCCTAGTTAAAAATAGCGTCTTCACTCCTTTTTCCCAGCAGGGAGGTGTTCACATCGTAGCTGGCATTAACAGCCCATCTTGCTAGGGAGACCAAGGACAGAGCAAGCAAAAGGTCTGAAACATTGACCTGGATAGATTTTTTTTTTGCCCAGTCTCTTTGGATTAAAACAGAAAAAAATATCATTAAAGCAGGCAATGGCTGTGTCACATGTGGGAACTCTTTTGTAGGGAAGTTTTGAGCATGCAAGGTTTTCTTCTTCGTCTTTCCCAGACCACTCACAGGTATCCCACAAAAATTGATATTTATGGGAAAAATTGACATTTTAGGAAAGCAGATGCTTAAAAATATACTGGTCTTATCTGAGGTATATTTTTAATTCTCTAATGTAAAGCCTTGCAGAAGGCAAAGTCTCAGACATTTATATCGCATAATTTTCTCAGTTATATAATAAATATATATTTTAATAAATCAGATAATTTTCCAAATTCAAAACAATATCCAAAGCAAACTTATTTTTTGAAGCAGACCAGATAATTACAGGGCTGAGGAATAGACTCGAGGTAGTTAGCATCACGAGACAATTTGCAGCACGGCACGTGATGTGCAGGGATGTCCACTTAAAAGCAAAATAAAGTTTTGCTCAGTATTTTTTTTAACTTCCAGTAGCTGGGAAACAAAGCACAAAACAAATGACAAGTAAACATTCAGCCACAGGAAGCCATTAACAACAGTGGGCACCAATTAGGACCCAGCAGGTATCCTTTACACCGCCTGGTGCTCTAGCTCCTCCTCAAATACTTTGGCATAACACTCACAAACTCGGGCTTAGGAAACAACAGGCTGTTTCATTTACTCAGCAATTTGTAGCCACATATTCCTGCTGATAGGCCCATAAACCTGTTTGTAGTCTTCTTCTGTTTCCCTTCAAGTTTGTGTCATTAGAAACTACAATTACTGCCTGTCCACAGAGAATACTTTTCAGGAAAGAAAATAAAATTGAGATACTGTGATCCCTTTCCTCTTTGTCTCTCTCCCTCCTTTTCAACTTCTCTTTTGGAGGAGAATGCACAACACAACGGCTGATGGGAGGAAAATCAGCTCACGGATAAAGTATTTGTGAAGTCTCAGATTTTGCAACAAGGACGTTATTTTTTCGAAGCACAGCCGTTTTGGTAGAACAGAGTGAAAAGGCTACTGTTCTTAAAATTAAGCCAAGGCCTTAAATAAATAATAAAGAACCATATAAAAAGATATTCTACTTCAGCCAAAAACATTCCACAAAATATACGCAATTAAGAGATCCTTATATCAACTATTAAGATATTTTGTATCTGCTCTCCAAAGAACCTCGATAAATTATCCAAGCCTTTTAAAGTCAATCACAGACTGTGTCTCACATTATTAGGGTTAAAGTACAGAGTTTTATTAAAATGTGACACAAACTAGATTCTTATTTCTGCATCTCAAGATTGTAAAACAAAATTTAAAAAAAGCAGGTTGGAATCTCCCAAACCAAGATTTTGCCACTTTACCACTGTTTTGCCAAAACTAGGAAGTAATTTTGCAGCATTATACCACTGCAAAAATCAGAGGCAAGCCAGAACCCGGCCAAAAGAACTGAGAGCTCTTTCCAGCAGCTGTCACTATATAATGTGATATGGGTGGAACAATCCACTTGGCTCCACTAAATTAATCTGGCCTTTTCAACTGCTAACAGCTGAGGTCCTCTCTCATGCCACTTCTGCTTCTATCATTGATGCTAGATGAAAGTTAACCAAAACATCATTAGCTGATGTTTGATCATTTTGTGATGCTTTTGGCATTACAAGAAAATAAGGAAAGTAGACCATGACTGTGCAAATTCAGAGCTCTCCAAAGCAGGTCAGACTCCCTGCTTTCAAGACGTGCTTCTCTCTCTTTAATTTTCCTTAATTTTTAATAATTTCATATTTTTTCCCCCCATCTCTGCCATTTCAAAAAAAAAAAAATCAAAACGAACATCAGTAGATTAACGAGTTCATTTCCAATAACACTTTACGTGAAATCCCTGCTGGCTGTTGGCAAAGTGTGCCCAGCTAGCTACCCTCTAGCTCCCCACACCGCCTCGGCTGACAGTTCTTACCAAAGCTCCCAACTCATGCTCCTCCAACAGCCTGCTAGAGCTATTCACATGCAGTCTCTGCATGCAGCAGCCCTCACAACCTGCACTAGAAAACATTGGTGACGGTGGAATAAACTCTGCCACAGAGCTCCCAGGACGCCTGTCTGACGAGTTTCAAAGAATAACCAGCTAGGTGCCTTAAGCCTTGTGGCATGCATCTTGGTACTGCCATACAGGTTAGCGGTATAGAGGTGTCCTTATGCTTCCTAGATATTGGCAGCCTAGAATTCAGAAAGACAACTCAGAAAAAGCCTGCAGTCCCTGTGCGTATCCACAGCTCACCTGGCTGGTGCTCATGTCACGGGAAGTGGGTAGCAGTCACCAACCACTGCCACAGCACTACAGCTGAGTTCTCATCGCTGCTGCTTTGCAGGTCAGCAGTTCAAGGAGACCACGTAGCCACCAAGGTATAGAAATTCCATACCTGGCCTGTTCCTCTCGGCTCAGCGGGGAACCAAGTACTGAAGGGTCTGCGTCACTGTTGCCCGGCTGGAGGACAGGAGTGCTGCATAGCTGAGGTTCCTTGGCAATATAAAAAAACACTACGGATGGGGAAACCCAGGTACATCGAGCTTGCCCACTGCCACAGATCTAAATCTATCACAGAATCGAATTGAGCTGGGCTTTGCTGGCGCGCAGCTCCATGAACGCATGTGAGCTGAGACATCCTCCTTCATCACCAAAATGATACAGCTATGGTGGACACTTACTGAATCTTCACAATGAGGACTATTTATTCCATTTTAGATTGGCCTTTCCCAGGCACCAAACTGGTGGGAGTTTCACTCATTGCTGTGAGAGCCACCCTGCTCCTCTGTGGGAAGGGAACTACTATGTTTGCTCAACTGTATCTGCACACACACATTTCAGTTTTGTCTTACTACTTCTCAAAAAGAAATTTGGGACATAAAATCATACCCTTAAGTACTGATCATTTAAGTGCACACAAATCCATACATAAAATACCAACTAATAAGAAAGACCTTATTATTTGTACAACTGTGTGCATATTTATATAAGCAATCCTTTCAGCACTAAGAAAACATCTTTGAAAACTACAGCTTACAAACTGAGATCAAAAGAGGTAGTCTCCCTGGTCGATAGCCACCCTCGGATCAGGTGGCTCGTGGAAGCCAGTCATCTAGGCTCCTCCTGTAGTCAAGCAAGGGAGATAAGTGCCCCCAGATTGCCATTTATCCTATTCTAGGATAGGTGAGTAAAACAGGTGAGATGAATCACCCAGGCATTGCTATCGGCCATGTAGGGGAGGGGGTGTCTCAGGTGACTAGCTTAGGAGAAATACTTAACTTTTAGCAGCTAACGTTAAGAGGAATCCCATGCTATGAGATTAGGGAGGATTAGATACACTCACACACTTGTGAAAAATTCATGTTATAGTTGGACTCATGAAGAAAGCCAAACTTTAAATTCCCCATAAAAAAAAATCCTCATACAGTCTCCACCATTCTAGCTGTAGATCACTGAATCTAATACAGTCAGAGCATTTGGGGATTTTTGCTTGTTTTCCTAAAGAGATAATGGTCACACTGTTCTGCTTTCCTGCACAAATGAAGTTCACATTCTGGGTGTTAAGATATATTTGTTGCAAATTTGTCAACTGCTTTCATTTAAATACGACAGGGCTATATCAAAAAATCTTATGTGGGAGCGTGTTACCAAGTAAAGGACAGATCTGTCAGTGCTGCTGACCGAAGGTGAAAGGTGGGAACACAGCATCGCCCCAGAGACCAGAGATGAAGCTATAGGAGCCGTCTTGAGGCACAAACCCAGAGGAGGAACTTGTTTAGCTCACTGCTCCCATTCACCTGACACCACAGTGTCAATTAGAGACAATAGTTTTTCACATCTGCTGTCCTTCAGCAGTGCAAAGTTTCTGTTTAGATTTAGCATAATATTCACGTAAATAGTAAGGATAGCTTTTGTTGGTAGTAACTCTCAACGGTACCTCTTGTACTACTAAAACAAGATAGCATTGCTTCTTTTTCTCCATGCTAGCTAAGTATATGCTGGCATTTACTACTTATAAACGTAGGGAAGTCCACACAGATCAAAACCTCAGAGTAAAAAAACTGCTCAGACTACCTAGGCACAGTTTGCAAGTTGCTTTAAACAATTAATATTTACTTTAAATAGGGAACAATATTTAATACTTTGATGAGATTCACACCTGGCATTTTTGCAAGGCTAGCTGTCAAAGGAATTGAAAAACTCAAGTTTGTACCGGTAACATACATAATCCCCAGTCACCAGGCACCCAGTGTCTCCTTGCATGGGAAAAACAATATGTGCTACTTCACAAGCCCTGAATAAACTAAACTGAAAAATAGGTTGAGAAAGGGGTAGACAATGCATTTACTGCTTTTCTCTGTCCATTTCCTACTGTCTTCCCCTTTAGGATTTTCCCTTCTCCTGTCATTTGCAAAAAATGGGGAGAAAGCATAAAAATGTGATTAAGTGAGAACCTGACTGAAAGTGACTGAAATTCTGCAAGTCAGAGCCTGGTCTCACAAAGCAAGTAAAATGTAGACGTGAGATTTGCCTTTCACCGCATTGCTGTGGCCAGTTGGAAAGATTCACAGATACCTACCAGCACTGTACTGATATTCACATGTTAATAAGTAACTCTTATGGTCACAGCTGAAATACCAGCCCTCACACAGTATTTCGTATTTTGTGTTCCTTTAAACACAGCAATAACCCTGTCATGTTAATAATCTTACTAAAATTCAAAATGGTTGAGGATAGAAGCAAAAAGCTTTCATTTCCTTGTTGGTTTACGACCATTTCACCTGCCTTATCCCGGAGCTCGGTGCTGCATTCCCGTAATTCAAGCACTGGGAAGACTAGACAGATGTAAAAGGACCGTAAAACAGAAACACTGGGAGACACCACAGAGATCAACAGGTCACACACTGTTTTTACAGCTCTGGTTTCCAATGATGCTTGCTCACAGACAGCCACAGCCTGAGCATTGGCAGGCAACGAGCAGAGCAAAGCAGCATCTAGGCTGTACGTGTCCACTTGTTTCCACTCTCCATAACCTATGACGTATACGCATTCCTACGCAGAGCAACTGCATGACAAGAGTTCAGAAAAGCAGGGCACTTGAAGTATTAAAGCACACGTTTAAATGCCTTGCTTCACAGCGAACGTACTTTGTGGGAGTTTTCTTGTAATACTCACTGCATCCAACAGAGAAACAGCTACTGGCAGGTCTTCTGCTAGAGCAGGACCTTGCTCTCAGTCCCCCTGCAGCCAGTTTTTCCCCCTTCCTCCTCAACATGCTCCAGAACTTATTCTTCTGAAGAAAGTACCTGAGGAAAAAAATCCCAAATTACCCTGTTCTTCACTCCAACTGATGTTTTTTTGGTTGGATTTTTTTTTTTTTTTTTTTTTTTTTTACTACACAGACTGGCACAACTAGGCCTGCAAGTCTGCAGGTTATTTTATTTGCTAAAAATAAATAGCTGTCAAGATTGAAAACTAGTGATTATTTCATCACTTACCAATGCATTAGATACCCATTCCAAAGATTTTAAGTCTTAACACAGTTTTACAGACTCCATCAATACAAATGGATTCAACAGGATCGTGAATCATTTCACATCTCCTAAGACGCACTGCAGACATGCAGACATTTTAAAAGCGATGAAATAGCAGATTCTGGGTGCATATCTCTGGCCATGTCTCCATTAACACAGCACAGCAGAAGCTGAATCTGCAGAAGGAAAGTCAGTGCTGAGGACCCAATATCCAGTTTCTGACTTTTTTCTTTGGGCCACCTCTAATTTGGATCTACGGACCAAAACAACTGCTAGAAACTGGCATGCACGAGGCGAAGCTGCACGAGATCTGTCTGTCTGTCCTCAACCCTGCTCCATGGTGTTAGCCACCAAGTGCCAAGTGGTGACAATCAGAGGCTCACTTCGATGTATGTTGCAGGTCTGAACTAATCAGCTCTGAAGACTTTTGCTACACAAATATAAATGTTTTAATGTATCCCAAGTATTTCCAGTTAAAATTGGGAAGGATAAAGACGATTTAAAGTTTGTCAGCAACCATGGTCACTATTTAAGTATGCTTGTTTTCATCACCACTGCTGTTTTCCTGCTCTGTATCCCAAACAATCCGGGGCCCCCCCAGGTCCATGCAGACATGCCTGCCGACGAACATGAGTGCAACTAGACATGTACAGACAGGCCTTTACAACGGAAAAGCTGAGCTGACCTATTAATTTTAAAAAATGTGGTCTGCTCCATAGAGAGATCTTGGGCAGAAAAAAGAATTGTGGGGTTTTTTTTAATTTCATTTCCATAATTATCTGATCGGCTTTATATCCATGTATACAACCTCCTGGAAAAATTACTGTCATTAAACAAGCTTAAGACACTGGAAGAGGAGAAAACTTGAGCTGGTGTTTCTTTTTAGACTTCAAGGCCCCCATGACACAGTTGACAAGGCTATAAAAGTTCAACCATTTTGTGTGTGCAGGCCCAGGCCAAGGAAGCCTGTATTTTCTGGTCACAAATGTATTTATTTGACATTAACATACAGTGGGAAACAGCGATGTGGAAGCCCTGAGCAATAATGTGCAAGGAACTCCTGTAAAAAGAAGCATTAGCATACTTTTACAAAGCTGACTAACAGCTTACTAATTGGATGCAGTGACTTTTCCACACAGGCTTCCAGACCCATTGGCACACGAGTGTGGGAAGAGCTTGCCTGGAGGCTGCTCAAGCTGGTTCTGCCGCCCCATCAGGCTGCAGGCAATTCAGGGTACACTTTCACTGGTAGCTGCAAGTCAGGAAAATGAAAGGGGAAAATGTTTCTTAAAAAAAAAATAAAAAAAACTTGAAGAACGACATGCAAAAAAAGATTTTCGGTGGTTTGAACAACATAAAGCTATCGGAAAGTGGTTTTGAAATGTCAAATTAGACTATTTAAAGGACATGAATCACTGGTCTGATTTTAAAAGCATGCACTTCAGCTTCCATTGCCAAATGAAGTTTTTCTCAACCCTCAAACTTTAAGACAATTCCCTAATTTTTTTAACCAGTTCCTAACAGCACATGAGGCAGACTTGAGACTTGGCTAGGCACCAGACAGAGCAGCACATGCAAGGATCTATCCTATCGCCCACCTGCAAATCTCAGCTGGCTTTACACAAACGCCAACCTGAACACAATTCCCATTCTGGCAACAGTTACATCTCTCGCCCTACGCCCTGCCCGGTGCACAGAATGCTGCAGTTCCTGACAACTCATGTAAATGATTCTGGAGGCGTAACTTTTCAAACTAGCTTGGACCAAGAACAGTTTGGAAGTGCACTTTTCCTTAGCCAGTTGCTGCTGAACTCCCATAGCATCACAGGTTAAAAAATAGTAATAGTCAAGTGGTAGACTTCTAGTGGAGGGAAAAATATTATGAGAGATGTGTATAAGCTGATGAAAACCTGCTTATCACATTTCCAAAATACAGTGTGAATATAAAAGAATTAAGTACTGTACTCGGGAAGCATTTTTTCTTTTCTGCTTGACAAAATTAACAGAGCATTTATCTACCTTGGAAAAAGATGGTGCTTAACTAGCGTGAGACTTCAGTCTACCTGACTTTACAACTAGAACAGTCTCTGAGCACTAAGTTGTGCTAGGAAACAATCACTGAATTTTAAACTTGTACAAACCTCTTATTTAATAGTAACTTACATTATTTCAGTCTAAATTGACTGCTTACTAACATAAGCTAAACAGAAGTAATCTTAAATTGCAATGAGTGTTAAATACGGGGGTTTTCCACTGCATTTTCTTAGTCAGTATTAAACCAACCCGAGTTTTAGAGGTAATATTGCAGTGTATGTAAAGCACTAAAGTACTCAGAAACAAGTGTGCTACTATTGTTCACATAAATAAAACAAAACTTGTAACGCAGCACAGCCTTTGCACTCGTTTCCTTCTAAACATTTGATAAAATGCAAGTGAACACACTCTGAACTTAACATTTCCCTAACCTTTGCCTGTAAAGAAAAAATGCCCCAGACGGTTCAATACTCTTTAAAGTGATGAAAATTTTACACAAGTCAAAATTACGATTCGTATGTCATGATTAAAGCAATTCTCTCTCAACGGTGACTGTGTTGCTCCAAAAATAATTCAATGCAGTGTCCCCCTGTTAAGTATGGAGAAAAGTGTTTCCTTTAGAAGAGGAAATTCTCTTAAGGAAGTTGTTTTAAGATAAATAAAAGTTCAGGATGAAGCCAGCAAAAGGTGTGAAGGATTTCTCTTTGATTTCCCAGCTTGTGTATTTGGGCTCAGACACAGACTACATTTTATGCACATATTAATAGGATGCTAATAAGCCTACAACTCTACTTTAACAGGGACCTGTAGAGACAACCCGATATGTGGCACCAGATATACCAGCCGTCTTAAGCACAAGGTTTACTTCCCTCTTGCAAAGGGAGAGAATCAGACTAAGTATTTTTAATTACAAGTTCAAATGAAAATGTCTTGCAAAGTCAGGCTATTTGTTAGTGTTCCTCAGTCAAAGTAAAAGTCAGAAGATCAACACAGAAGCCAAACCTTTTAAAGTAATCAGGAGCAGCTTTTACTCTTCACTGGTAATCTTATATGCAAAACAAGGCCACTCAGCTGCAAACCTGCTTAAATTACTGGGACATGAAAACAATCCTGGTATTGAAATCATGAAGCACGGAAATTGGTAGCATATATTTCAATAGCTTGCTACGTCTCACGGAAACCTTTGAGGGAGAACTTATTTAGTTGTAAACTTCAGAGATATTCCAAAGTTAAATCTATTTTTTTTTAATGACACCTGCAAAATGCGTACAAGAAACACAAAGAGAAAAAAAAAAAGACGAATCTCAACCATATGATGTATCCTATTTTATAGTTACCATTAATATATAAATAAATAAATAAATCCAGAAATTACATCTATTAGCATCTTAGGAATTAATTTAACCATGCATTCAAGCAAGTCTTCCATATGTCTTCTCCCCCCAAACAACTTTGGTTTTCACCATTCCAACTTTCTTTTTCATATTTCTTAAACAACAAAAATAGATTAGAATAACTCTGCTTTCATCATCAGCCACTAAAAAAAGCTCTTGTGCTTAAAAAAAAAAAAAAAATCACACACAACACAAAATTATAAAAAAACAAACAAAAAAAAACCCACACAAGTGATTTCCATTTGACTTTGACAAAAATGTCCTGGAAAATACTGATTGTTCTAAGCCTGTTGACACAGAAACTTCTCCCTTTTATTAACTGTTGTTTTAATGTTAAGTTGTTTAACTTAAAAAAATCATAACATAGATTTTTGTTGTTGTTTTAAAAAAAATCTATGTTATTTAAGCATTTTACAATCTTTTTTTTTTTCTTTTTTTTTCAATATATATTCATGTTTCCAGCCTGGTCAACTACTGGCCAGCATGTATGTGCCCAGAAACTAGTAAAACTCTGTCGAATACCTTCTCCTACCCTGGGAAGGTTCTCAGCTTTATGAGATGAACTTTAATCAGCTTTAAACTTGATTTTGTCAGATCAAGGCCATACTGACAATATTTGGTCCATTCGATTTCAGTGGCCAACAAAAAACTGGACAATTATCCGTCATCAGTTACTCTTATTTGTCAGATTGAAGAAAGTCTGGCAACCTTTCTATACTTAGTGCAAAAGCCAATAAATGAGCATAGTTCTGAAATTACGAACCAGTTTATTATTTGAATGTTGGCTAACACGGGATTCCCCTCGCCTTCCCTGCCATTTCTACACAGCAAGTTTCATCTGTTCACTTAAGCTGCCACCTCAAGAGTACAAAAAGAGCAGAAGCAAAATGCCACCCAAAGATGTCTCACGACTGCATTGCAAATGATTCAAAATGCCCTTCTGTCCATGCAATTGACTTCAAATGCTTCTCATAAAAGTAATCAAACACACGCTGAAATCATAGCATTTCTGGGTAAACACAAGCTAATTTTGATCTACACTGTTGGGGACCCTAATATCAGAGTGCCTGCAGCAATTCCACCATTAGGGAAATTTATGAAAGCTCATCTGGACCACAGTGATGTGTCTGACCACCACAAGCCCCAACCCAGGTCCTGCCTGCTGCCTCTGACCAGGCTTGACACTGAGCCAGTGGACAACCACCTTCCTTTGTCAACCTGCTCAGGGCTTGTTTGCAGCACAGGAGATCTCCCTCAGCATAAACTACATACAGAGCCCACCCCAAGGTAATAACAAAGCATTATTTTTGGGAAGATGAGACGCTGATTTATGCTGAGTGATCTTGTTGAAGTCAGCAAGGAAACAAACCTTGACAAACTCACATCACAGCATCTCAGGACCACTCAAGTTTGCCAACTGCCGACACAAACCCACACCTTTTCACCAGTGAAGACAAACTTTAGCATCCCTCAAGAAGAACTTTAAAGGGTCTGGGAGCAGTACTGGCAACTGTATTGTTATTCCCAGGACAAAAGTAAATAAACAAAGAAAGAAAGAAGAAAAAAAGAAAACTCCAAGTTACGACAGCTTAGCTTATTAGATCTGGGGCTATTTAGGTTTACAATAATAAGCTTGCTTTCACTTGCATCATGAAAGTGCATTTTTCTCTCATCAGATTAGTGGATAAGTGAAAACTACAAGTGCCATTTTATTCTGTGAAAACAGTCCATATTTTAGAAGACAGATACCATCAGGGTATAAAAAGATATTTTATGCCATTTCTAGATTTTAATACCTGGAGAACAGGAGAGGAAGCACTTTTCATTATTTACAAATGAAAGCATCTCCTGTTTGGAGACCTTCTTCTTTCTCTGCTTTTTCTTCAATTTGATTTTTTCAGAGAAGTTTCAATCTAGCATTCAAAGAGAAAACCAAATCCCAGCTTTTCAACCTATTCATTTGTCTTACAGTGTCCCAGAGATGTTAACCATGCTCTATTGACCACTGTAAGGTTTGCCTGTGAGAGCTGATGCACTTCATCTATCTTGTCCTACATTGACTGTCATTCCTTTGATTTTTCAATTCCCTCTCTGTCAGAACTAGGTTTGTCTGAATATATGAACAGCAACAAACATCTTGTGAACTGGAAGGGAAGGCCAAAGCATAGGAAAGATGAGAGAAGCTGCTGGTCTTCATAGTCGTGAAATGAAAGACATGAAATTATTAGAACAGGACACTGAAAATAGAAGTTTACAGCTTCAATACTAATATAGGTTTATATTTCTGATATTATATATTTTATAACAGAAATACAGACAGCTTGCATCGTGAAGCATGTGGCAAGACCAAAAGCAACAGGAATAGTACTTAGCAGAGTCTGAGTTAGGTATGCGGCACATAAAGAGCCCTATTTCATGCAGCATTTGAAATGCATGCTGAACTTGGGGTCTGTGAGTCCTAAAGACTGCCCTGAGCAAGGACACTGTCCTTCCCTGAGCTGAGGCCAGAACAATTGCTTGGTTCTAGAATGGATGCACAGACAAATACTTCCACTGCTGGCAGCAAGTGCTCTGTTGACCTCTCTGTCATTTCAAAGAGTAAGCACCACGTATCTGTTTTGGTTTACTTAATTTTTTTTTTTTCTTCAGAGTCTTCAGGTTGATTAACTATATTTGATGTTACAACAATTCACCTCAAATTTCAAAAGAAATGCGTATTTTTGAAGAAGATATGTATGATGCCTGTAGGCATAAAATAAATTTCTCTTAATGTCTATGAGAAGATTACAAATGTTTGGGAAAACATATACTTCAAATGAATGTAATTTGCCGAGTTAATTGTTTTCCTTTTCTATTTGCCATAATAATCAAGGTAGATATTTTGAACTTAAGTTTTATTTTCCTAAAAAACTAACGTAAGAATATTACAGAATTGGAATTTGTATCTAAACCTTTGGAATTTAAAATATTTGCACTTATTACCTCTTCCAGAAGGCATCGTAAACCATGCTCTACCATTTGTAATTACACTCAAAGAAATTTGGGGGGGGGGAGGGGGGCGGAAGGAGGGACAAAAAGAGAATATTACTCTCAAGATTGTGGTAACCATGTAATCACATGTTTAAAACACTCCTAATCAATGAAACAGAGAATGAAAGAGACACTCAGATCCACACATTTTCCACCATGCTATGTGATGCATACAAACCTGCAAAGAACTGTTAGAATGGCACTGAAAAAGACTGAAAAAATCTAAAACAATCCTGAAGCCCACAGGTTCTGCCCAAGCAGCCTTCAGAATAAGCATGAGATATTCCCAAGTAGCCTGTAACACTGAGGGAAATACCCACTTACACTCTGCCTTGGTTTTTGGAAGCAAGCCTCCAAATTCTTTGATATGAGGTTTGACTAGACCGGTAGTGCCAGAAAAATACTTTGGGCACCACGGGTGGGCTTTGCTGGAGCATGAATGGAGAGGCAGGATGGTTTCGCTAAAGTGTTAATCAAAGAAGAGCCCATGGAAGCTGTGAGCAGCAGATGAGCCACCTGCACAAAACCATGTTAACAAGGGTAGAAGGACAGTAAATGACAAAGTCCTGCAAAGTAAGCGGAGGGTGAAAAAGGAAGAAGGAAGATATTTATTGCACACTGGTGATCCAGTGTCTGCAGTAGGAATGGAACATGGAAACGGAGTTCAGGACATACATGTCATCTTACACAGCACTGCTTTGGCTAAGGTGTAAAAGCAGAATCAGAAACCATGTAGGGTTTGTGTTGGTGAAACGGCACCTTTGAGATGTGCCAATATCCTTTTGCAGGTATACCTGCTGCGTCTGCCAGGTCACAAGCACATGAAGGACGTGCTTTACTGACGCTCAAGCTGGCAGAGCCTTTGCCAGTGAAGCCAGCCCAGTGTCATTTTTTAGGACACAAGTATAGCCCTGGGACCTCTGGACAGGAAAGCCACCACCCTGAGGGACCTGCCATCACAAAACACAGAAAACTTCACTACCTAGTGAAGGTCTGGATCATGTGGCTACAAGGGGGGAACTCAGATTGCTGATCCTTCTGTTGCAACCTGCCAAGGACCTGACAGACAAATAATACTGCAGACTTATAAGGAATAGTGAAGCAACACACTCCCCAGCACAGGGGAAGCCCCTTGCCTCTTCTACTCGGGTAGTTCAGCTCTTACGTACTTCTTTGCAGCGCTCAGGTGCCTGTGAACTCCCCAAAGGTTCAGTGCAGGATTATTCAGAGAGAATAACCGCTGATACAAAATATGAGCACCTCCCCACAATGAGGTTTCAAAGTGCTGTGGATGAAGCACAGCTGTGCCATCAACACACACATCCCGTGCTGTGTGGGCTGTCACTCCAACAAGCCAAACTGCTGAAGGCTGCCTGAAGGACGAGCCACCCTTCAAGAACCACCCAACAAAGGCTGAAGAGTCTACCCTGAGGTAAAACACCATGATATGATCCATTACTAGATTATAAGTCATGGTAATACCTTTATATTTCTTCCCCTTCCTCCCTCCCTAATTGACTTACATGGATCTATCAGGAATCGGTCTATTTTTTTCATCTAGGTTTTGGTATATTGCTTATGTAGTTTACATACTGAGAAAACTGTACTAGTTCTTTAAACAAATATAGAGTCTCCAATTCAAGTAACAGTGCACAGCATGATTGTTTAACTCACTATTCCTCTATGGAGATGAACTGAATTTTCAGTTTAAGAAAAAATTGAGGTAGAATAAGAGCATAATAATATACCGCATACTTTTAGTTATATTATACTCTGTAAAGAAACATATTTTAGCAGACATTTATAGCAATTGCTTAGAATATCATATCCTATACCCAAGTGAGAGTACATTCTGAAAGAGGAAGACATAAGGTATGGAAAGAAAAGCCCTGATAGAAGCAGCTTAAAAAATAAACCTGACATTTGGTTTAGGTTTTCTTGGCTTTTTTTTTTTTTCTCCATAAGGAAGTTGAAAACAAAACCAAACCCCAACATCCCTCCCAGCAGACCAAATCCACCAACAATAATAAATACAATAAATCTCAAAACAAAATGTTCAGCTTGGTACCAGAGTGCTGAGTTTGGACACTATAGTATCCATAGGCTTTGTGTGAGGCTGTTCAGCAAAGCTGCTGCTTGCACTGGTTTCATCACAGCTTTCCTTAAATGCTGTGACTAAAGTTTTTTTTTAAAAAAAGGGTGTAATGGCTTCAGACACCTAGTTAAGCGACCTGTTTCCCAAAAGTGCTGATGACCCAGGAGCTCCTATTCACTTCAAAGCATAGGATTTGGGGATGTTTGTTGCTTTAAGATTTATGGTCTCTCTACATCCTAACTGAGAGATTCAAGAAATTACAACTAGTAGCTCATCTCCATTAAAATTAGAAAGAAGTGCTAGACTGATTTGTGGCATCTATTCCAGAGGCCATCACGTTCATGTCTTCACAGACCCTGCCGGAGGAATAACTAGTATGAAGAAATGAGGATACCCCAGGGAAAGTTTTGCTAAGGGGAAACAGCACTTCACCGCAAAATCCATGAGCTGACAGAGGCAGCAGCAGCACACGAGAGAAAGGAGAAGACGAGAGCTGTTTCTGCCTGCAGGCTAGTACTAAACCAACAAAATATTACTCAGCTCACTGCTCTGATGATATTGCTGTCAGTGAGGCAGCTTAACAAGATTTTGTAAAACCAGAATCACAAGCTGGACAATAACAGTCCAAGACAGTATGTGGAAATTCATAGCTAAACAAAGTAATACCATCAGGAGCAAAAACCTTTTTGCACATGGGGGAAGAATTCTTACCATGTAACAAAGCTGCTGTACAGCCAAGCTGGCAGACTGAGCCTGCAAAACGTATACAAACCCCTAACATTTAGATATTGATGTCCACTGGGATTTAAAATTTGACTGGTGGACCTCAAAAATAAACATGTTGTTTCACTCAAGGCAAGACTGTTCCCCAGTGCTTCCTAAAAATATGGTATACTTGACTCATGACAATTTTAGAGGGTTTTCTCCTCTTCTGAGGCAAAAAAGTAGCAACTGCAAAGGAGTAAGAGTCCATAAAAGGATGCCAGCATTAGCAAGCTGAGTGACAGACAGGAAGGAGATTTCCACAATTGGCATTTGGTGAATTGCAAGCTATAAAAACTGTTTGGAGATTGCTGGGTTGTCTGCGGTTTCTAGGCTCAGCAGTTTAATTCTGTCTGTTACTAAAAGACTTCAGTTTATTTAAAAGATTTGTCAGAAGTTCTTTGTATATCATATTAAAGCAAGAAAATGGAAGAAACCACACTTCTTACTCTTAGTAGGTTACATTTCCAGTGACATCATAACTAGAAAAGTGGTTTTAATGTCTCACATATCTTTGCACCTATCATTGGAAAAAAGTTACTTACTATTGTAGTTAGCGTTACAAACTGCCTTCCTTTTATTGTGCTCAGTGTTGTACACAGTCATATTTTTGTGCTTTTAAATCTCCTTAGTCTTTGTTATTATGCATAATGAAACATGCAAGCATCTATGCTGAACTCACACCTTAATAATCCAGGACCTTAGTGCTGATTTGCCCATTTTAGCTGAACTGTAGATAGAAAATCCTTTTCTGCACCAAAAACTTGATGATTTAACAAGCAATAAGGTCTGTGTATGTGTCTGAAAGTAGGGCATCTGCAAAAACTTTAGTCTAAGACAAAAGCTTTCAGAGGAAAGCATGAGCAAAGTCTTTCTGAAAACAAATTTCTTCTCCTAATTCAAAGAATTTCATACATCCGTTGCAGTGGAAGTAGGGAAGAGGTTAGCCCTTTCTCTTCCTGCAGCACAAAGTCATATTGTAAGAACAGACTGAAATCTCAAAATATACAAATGAATTTTTAAGGCTTAATATTTAGGCGTTAGAAGATTGGGTTAAAAAAAAATAAATATGCTTGCTTTGTTGTTCTTCTGGAGCTGTTAAGCGATACAGCTCCACCACCACCCTGCTCCAGGATTCTTCCACACGGCATTGCCCAGCAGTATGAGTTGGAAGGAAAACTGTCCTAAGTACAAGATCTTTCCGTCACCCTGTTTGAGCACATCAGCTCTGCTTAACTACTAATGACTCTACAAAGGCAAGTTTTTAACATCTGCTTTCAAACGGTCTCTCCTGATTAGATTTCTCGGTCTTTTTGGCTACTTTGTTTCTTGTAACAAACTGGCTTTCCAACAGAGTTCCCTAGCTTAGAAAATGTATTAATTTCCAGCAATAAAGAACATGTGGATCCTCCCATGAATACCTCAGTCTTATTCAAAGTAATAAGTCTTGGCTACAGCCTTCCTGTTACATTACACTCTCTCCCCGATATCCTCATGCCACTTCACACCTTTTTTCCTTTTTTTCAAGATTTTGTTTGACCATAAAATCAGATCTTGGAATCTGAATTCTCTGCTTTTGAACTTCCCTAGTCAGCAAGTCCTGCTACCACTACACAGCATTTCTCTGTCTTTAGAGATTCTTGTACGTTTTAAGGTGGCACTGGGAGACAAAAAGTCTCTCTCATTAACTAATTTATGCTCAGCAGATTTTTTGTTAAATACATGTATTTTTCCGTCTTTTATCAACATCTATATATCCTGGATAGATAGAAGATAAAAGGGAAAGCTGAAGGAGCTGGAGCTGTTTAGCAAGTTGAAACTGTTTAAATTATAAAAGCCCCTGGAAAAGTCATTTCCCACACTTGTTTTATTGTGTCTGTAAAAGGGAAGAGACAGACTGATCTTTGACATACACCTAATCTGCATTATATTGTTAAAAGAAACTAGTTAATGCAACAAAGAAGATGAGGCATAGCTGTCCTCTCCTCATAGTGTTATGGGGCTCTTAGGAGCAGATACTTATAATAACACTTCCATTTGATATAACTGCTGGTTGGCTAAGCTGGAACTTGAGATGTCCTGGCCACGGAGCAAGTGAATACCAGGAAAAATGCCTCATATTATATATGAGGCATGTTCGTATACAAAGAAACATACAGAGAAGTCGTAGACGAGTAGTAACTGCATGAAGGTAATCTCTGTAGTAGCTGTGGGGTTTTTTTCTGGGGAAAGGGGAAGGCATCAGCAGGTTTCACCCAGGAACAACACTTTTCCTTCTGTAGTCTCTGGAAGCCTCTTTTCTCAAAACTCAACTAGAAAGAACTCGGGCAGGAGGCTTTTCTTTTTTAGATGGTGATACACTGTTAGCTTGTACATGAAGACCTTATAGCGGTCTTCCAGTACCTCAAGGGGGCCTACAGGAAAGATGGGGAGAGGCTGTTCAGGAGGGCCTGTTGTGATAGGACAAGGGGTAATGGTTTTAAAATAGAGGGAGGTAGATTCAGATTGGACATTAGGAAAAAATTTTTTACCATGAGAGTTGTAGAACACTGGAACAGGTTGCCCAGAGAGGTGGTGGATGCTCCATCCCTGGAGACGTTCAAGGCCAGGTTGGACGAGGCCCTGAGCAACCTGATCTAGTTGGAGATATCCCTGTTTGTTGCAGGGGGGTTGGACTAGATGACCTTTGAAGGTCCCTTCCAGCCCTAGCCGTTCTATGATTCTATGCTGTCATCTGCACGCTTTCGAACTCCAGACTCTCAGGAAGCAGTATTTTCCAACTACGCTCAACTGGCAACTCCTGCAATTCCCCAGAAGATGGCAACATTGATCCGACCGTCATTCAGTAACACCTGCTGCCCACTCGCCTACCCACAGCCACAGAACTTCCCTCCCTTGAGCTTCAGATACTTGCATGCCTTGGAGCTCACTTTCACTCCATACGTGTACCTTCTGAGTAACATTTACTGTTTGCTCCTATATGCCGTCTGAGCCCCTGAGTTTGGATTATTAACTGTCTTAACATATGTGTTCCTGCATGTCACGTATCAGCAAAGATGATGTACGGAGGAGTGATTTCAGCTACCTAATAGCTATGTGTACTCAAAGATACAGTGAAAGGAGGAAAAGAAAAGCCCTAAGACATAGCTTACTGAAAGAAAAGTGCATTTAAACTTTCAACAGAATAAAAGGTGTCTTTTTAATTGTGTACAATCACAATCTCTGGCACTACACAACTATATCTGTCACTATATCTGTCATCCTGCAGCATGCCACTGTCACACAAAAGACGTGATGGTACTTAGTGAAGACAAAACTCTCTTAGTTATCAGCAAGGCTTGAGTTGAGACACACAAAGTCAGCTCCTGACTTCCCCCTGCACTCTGTCGGAGAACACGCTAGAGGTGAGCCAAAACCAGAAGAAGATATTGAAGAGTATCCCACAGCACTGACTACAAAAGGGTTTTTCAAAAGTTTTCTGATATGCCACATATTTGCATATGCCATTATGAAAATAAATACTGGTGAATAGCATCGCTCTAATGTCTAGGTTAATCAAGGTCAGCTATGTGCAATGCACAGGTGAATACTATATTCTGAAAATGGCCAAACCACTCCCTACCAGCCTTCCTCTGCAGGCTCTCATCTGCTAGCTGCTGAAAACAACGAGTGCTGCAGCACAGTAACAGCAAAACACCACATCTAAAAATCCCATTACCCTTGGTATGTGGGTACAACAGCGGGTTTTTTGAAGACTGTCTTCAGCATTAGGCTATATAGTCCCATTTTTCTCTTGCCTGCACAGACATAAACAAAGGATAAAAATAAATACATGAATTAAAGATACTGGTAGAATAACTATAACTGATATCAGAATCCATTCTCTTACCAGCTAAACCAAGGAATTACTTTGGTGCTCCACCAGTACAGAAACTCTCTTAGCACCTCAGTACTAAACAGGGAGTTCCAGCCCCCCAGCAACTGAGCCATTTCATTGCTACTGGATCAGAAATCCTGAAATCCAGTATTGTCAGTTATCAGATAACCTGCTATAACAGCATTACCTGATCCATCAGGGTTTGTTTCATCATACCTTCCTCCTCTTTCTCACCAAATGCTGATTTGCTGTTTCTCCTCTTCTCTTTGCCATCTTTGATAGTCCTTCTCTGCTTGTGGTTATTCCATAGAAAGATAAATCAGTGTCAAAAAATGAGGGGCTATGCAATCATGGCAATAAATACCTTGTCTTTGCCAATATATAATTCAGACCCTGA
This sequence comes from Tauraco erythrolophus, assembly GCF_009769465.1. Taxonomy (NCBI): domain Eukaryota; kingdom Metazoa; phylum Chordata; class Aves; order Musophagiformes; family Musophagidae; genus Tauraco; species Tauraco erythrolophus. Next base: position 82,061,006 of record NC_141466.1, read on the forward strand.
TACAACACGTGTAATTCACACATCTATTTGAGCTGTAAGTTTTATTTCATAATTACTTTTCATTTTGCTACTATCAAGCGATAACACAGGCTAACAAACGATTTCAAAGTATAAAGAACTAGTGTGAGCACTGCGTTTCTAAGGCTTTCGGTAACTGACTCACATGCCTGGGTTGCTGGCCCTAGGTATGAAACTCAGGGTTAACTCCAGAATAAAGCTAGAATATAGCTGGACTTTAACACACTGTTCCATGCTACACATACTTCAAAAACCAAGAGCCTGTTTCTCATTCTCAGACATCTCCAGGAAACTGGAGCTGAAGTTTTGCATACTTTTTAATAAGTTAACATACTCAGCAGACACACTCTTCTGCTATCTGGAACAGAATTGGGCAGCCAAAACCCTGCAGGCTGCACCAGCAAACCACAACCTATAAATCCTGCCAAAATGCAAGGCTTCTTGTGACATGTGTGATGCGATCAGTATATCAGAGACATCCATGCCAGGTAGACAGGTACGACTGAGGACCTTCAGGACACAGGCAACAGGCAGAGGTCTGGAGGGACCACCTGTGGCAGTGCAACAGCTCTGGTGGCTCACAGGTAGGCAAGGCTAGCCCAGAGTTGTGCTGCAAACAGAAGAAAACTACATTAGTTCATTGAGTGCCTGTTGCACATTTTGAAAAACAGAATTTTATTGGGATATCAAAGAATCCAAGCATTTCTTAGATTTCAGACAAAAAAAAAAAAAAGTGCTTTTAAAAATGTTCCATTAATGTCTCATTAAAACTAGACTGCTCTGGAAGAGCTATGCTACCTGACTGAACAAGGTATCTGACAGACCTTCCCTAAGCTTTAGAAAATGGCAAGCTTTCCAGGCAAACACAACATGCAGGTTTAGGGTAAGTCCCTGATGTGCTCTTGTTTTTGAGGTCTGGGTTGGAATGGGTTGTTTAACGGCAGGAATGCAAAACAGGTCAGCTCTTTGTCCTGCACTGACCTATGATCTCAGCTCTACCTCAAGAAACTGAAGTACTTACATGCCAGACACAGGCAAATCTGATGTTACTTCGTGAATTTTATCTGCAACATACTGTTTTTTCTCGGTTTATTCTAAACTATCAACTGTTCAGCATTCAACTCTGGTTAAGCCTGATACTTTGCAGGGCTCACCAAATTTCTAAGTGTCATTCCAACAAACAGACCCTTCAGAAAGCAGTCCTCTCATCTCAAATCATACAAGCCACAGCTTTTGTGGTACAAGCTCCCACACTGGTGGTCAAGAGGCAAGATAAACCAGTTAAGAATATGTACATTCACTTGTCCCTAGCAAGCACTATTTGAGATGAAGTCTGAACACATCTTTCATGTTTGCAGGAAACTGACATCTGCAAAGAAAATAGTTAGCATCTCACAGAAACACCTGGCATTACTGAAAATATTCCTGTGCAACTTTGCTTCTCTCTCTCACTGGTGCAATTTGTTGCTATGAAATCTCAAGAATACCAGTGATCGATTTTGAAAGTCAGCAAATATCTAACGTTTATCTAATAAGCAGCAAAAGGAGGCAGATCTGAAAACAAGTAAAAAGACAGTAAAAGAAAAATGACTGACATATAAAAAAAACCCTTTGTTTTGTTTAAATAAACCACAGGCATAAAGCACCACTACTTCCTCTTCTGGCTAATTTGCAAAATCCGTCTCTGGCTAAACACCAAAGCACTGCTCAACAGGCACACTGCTCGCAGTGGGAAGAATCCTGCTTACATTTTTAAGTAATCCTTTGCTACCAAGGACACGAGCAAACATGCATAATCCTGGCAGTTCCCACCCTGCAGAAAGGCCTGCAAGCACCCACTGTGTTGAGAAAAGTCGAAGGCAGTCTTGGCACCCACCTGGCAGCCCTCACCCTCCTAGTATGAGGCACCAACAGTGCCTGGAGCAAAGAAACACACCAGTGATACCTTATGGCACTGACTGTGTTTTGTAAGGCAGGGGAGAGGACTAAAGAGAGAAATTTAAAATCAGTAGTGATGATTCCACCCATGCCTGTTCTTATCTCATTTTTCAGTCCAACATTTGAAGGATTCTGAGCACTGAAGAGAAGCAAACCTTTACAGTCTTGTTGAATGCAGCGAAAAGAATAAGCACCAATTACACTATGACCATACTCCCACACTGAGTACTGCTGAGTGACACAGGGCTCTCCTGCCTTGACGAGGATGAGGCTGACAGATGGTGCAGATGCTCGTGTTCTCCAGAGGCAAGATGATGCTACTGACACCCACGTGAACAGCATATGATTTATGAGAGAAACGGAACAATGCCATGACTGAGGTATTTTGCTGTTGTGCCAAGTCCCCAAGCTCCTTCCTACTCTTCTTCGTGTCAACTCTATTCTTCTATTTCCCCCACCTCCGTCTTGAAGCAGCTCCCTGGTGTCATCCCATTTGCCTCTTCCCACACAGAAGTTCCCAGCAGCACCACTCTGAGCCAACTCAGTAAGCTTCCGGGTGCCAAGTTCACGTCGTTAGTATGCAGTGGACACTGACATATAGAACAGAAGTATAGATTAGCTTAGATGAAGAGAGACTGTTGTGAGTCTGTGGCTATTCACCTATTCCCTACCAACAGTTCCTGAAGTTTATTCCTGATCCAACATCAAGGGGCTTGAAGATAGTGCAGTAAAAGCACAGAAAGCTAAACAAAGAAGCAATGAAACCATCACAAGAAAACTTTCTGGAACAAGACTTTTTAAGACTCCTTTTAAGTTCATGCATCTCAGCCCTCCACCTGCAATGCTTAAGATTGTGTATGCGATATATCTTTTACCGTAAGTTTCCACACCTCCTGCAGCACCAGCCAAGAGCAATTCAGCCTCGAGACAAGTGAGGAATAAACCGGTGGGTGGTTATTGGAAGGAAAAGAAGCAACATAAGCAACACAAGACTGGCATCACACAAAGGTGAGTTATGCTGTGCAGCATCCTAGCATGTACACCAGGAAAAACAGAAAAAGTATTCAGCAGATGAAATACATGTTAGCGTACCCGTCCTTCCTTTACGTGATCCAAATTTGGCCCCAAGTAAACACAACTGCTGAGAAGTCACTGTAAATGTGCTGTTAAATCCAAGTACGAATCCACCCGTGTGTGCACTAACGTTCTTATCTGGTTAATCATATGTCGGCTTATTTGCCGGCTGTACATAAGACACCGTGTTGAACCCACACAAACCAGCACTACCTTGTGTCAACATTGCTTTCTTCCCTGTTAAGTGATGCAATGCCTACCTGTTCTAAAGCATTTAAACAAAGCCCCATAGAAAGCACACGTTATAGTCCTAACCTCGGTACTTTATCATTTTCCCCCACAAAAAAAAATTCTTTTGTTGTGCAAAACCACCTGAATCACAACGCATATAAACGAAGACAAAAGCCCGAAGCCACGCCAGTCAAAAGAGGCACACACTTGCAGTGAGGCAACACTTGACATTGCCCCATCTAATTTTTAGGCATTCAGCTCAGAGACTGGCATTCAAGTTCAAGTCAGACACCAAAACCCACATCAGTAGTGCCTGACAGAGCCTGGAGCTTAAGTGCTGAAGATCTGCCCTCTCACAGATGCACTGACATTTCTCATACTCTGTTGGTAGAGGAGGAAAAAAAATAATAATAAAAAAACCCCACAAAAGTAACAAAGGCATACCCAACAAGAATGTTTCTCAAATCTGCACTCAGATGTTCCATTAAAAATTATTGTAGTGAATTAACTATTGATTCAGCCATCCGTAGGGGTCTGGGTTACCTCAGAAGCATAAGCATCTCACTGTCATCTCTCCAATGGTGAAAACTGTCCTACGAAAAGGCAAATTTTGAGTAACAGGCTAGTAGCAGTCACTGCACTCACTTCCTCTGCACAAAGGAGTTCAAACCCACATCCCCCCACCTTCCAGGAGAGCAATGTAACAACCAGGCTGTTGACTACACCGAGGATATTTTACTTCTCTTCTGAGCCTACTAGATGAGGAAAAGAGGACGCACACTGAGGCTATACCTCTCCCCAAAGGGCATGAACCAGGCAAAGAGGAATTCTACTCTTCATTTGCTTCTAAAACTATGTGCTTTCTGTTTTAATTACAGTAATCTGACAAGAAATAGTAATCCACAGATTTTCCCTTTTCCAAAGCCCAGTCTCCTACCTCCACACAAATCTGCAGTTTCACACACACACAAAGCTGCCCCTGAAAACCTAAGAGCTGTATTTGAAATCGGAGCTCCACAAGTCAGATCGGCCAGAGTTTCAGAGGGAAAAAAAAGTATTTACTACTCACAGACAAGCAATAAAAATACCCTTCAGGCAACTGCTCAAACTGTGAAAAGAGACCGAGTCACACGATCTTTATTTGTTCCCTTCCCACACACAGACTCCCTGGCAGATGAAACGCAAGAAAGCCCACATCAGTATGCTCAGGAGGTGAAAGCTCAGGTTTGCCAGCCTTTTACCAGGCAACACGGTCAACATCAACCAGAACGTGTCAACGTGCAGCCCCACAGGCTGCATAATTAGGCAGGTTCTGGCATTTTCCAGTCACCGATGCAGGGAGCTGTTGTAAAAACCCTCATGGCAAGGCATAACGAACTTCTGGAAACACAACTGGGCTGCAGGAAAAAAAGCAAGTCCTAAGCAGTACGTGATACTGAGATCACCTAGAAAAAGCCTTACGAGTATGTAAATAAGGGAGCATGTATGAATGACTTCATACTTAACTTTTGTGTGCTCAACCCTGCAACCGTGGTGTGCATGTGTGTGTGACTTCCTAAGGTGCTCTTTTCAAAGAGGAAAAAGTGAGTGCCAACCTTCCTTCCCCCCTTCTCAAAGAACTGGCACCATGCACGTTGCCTGGCCTGCCCCACCAGCTGCCAGGACAGGTGGGACTGTCTGGGTGCCAGTGCAAAGCTGAGCAAAAGAAGCCGCTCCATCCGTGGAGCCGGTGTGTCACCTGCTACCAGAGTCAACCACGGGAGAAGCTGGGACAGACCGTTTACGTTTGGGTTTCACAGGGGTTTGTCAGCACTCTCAACTCAGTCCTTGCTTCTGCCAACTCCAACTCCAGCTATCGCTCCTCCTGGCTGAGGCTTCCCACCCCTTCAGCCTGGCCCTGACCTGTACCATTTTCCCAGGCATCTGAGGACAGATCATTTTCCTCAGATCTGTTGCCTCCAGCTCCCGTGGCAACAAACCAGAGGTGGCAGAGAGCACTAGTGGTGTAGGAAAAGCTGTTCCTGCGTCCAATTCCTACCCTCTCCACCCGAGGAGGCAGACGTGGCTGCTAGCAAAGTTCTGCTCCATTCTTCAAGGCTTCATATTAAACACGCTTCAGGCAGAAAAAGCCTTCGGAAAAAACTAACTTTCAAACTAATAAAGCCTTTGAGACAGTGTGCCAAGAAATAGATTTTCTTTTTAATCCATCATTTGATCAAATACAGACTTTTCCTCAAAAAAAAACAAACAGTCTGTTAGGCTGTTATCAGACACAGAAATGTAACAAGTTAAATGTCAAATTCGCGCTGCAAAGCATGGAGAAGTCACACTGGTAATAGTGCACTGAAATGGATGCACTTCTTTGCTCTTCTTGAGTTTTACTCTTGAGAGTAACCAAACTATTTATTTTTCCCACTTAAATTCCAAAGATACATATTTGTACCTGATGCACACACCTGGAACCGAACTTCATCCTCTCTGGAAGTTGTTTAATGGTTAAAAAACAATAGCAGGATCTAGGAGACATCATGCAGTCCTAAATACACAAAATACACATTACCCACTTGTACTTTAATCCGGATTAGAGCATAGCCAGGCAACGCTGCAGTACAAATATTTGCCAGTAGCCATAGCCAACTATCATGCCAGAAATATATCAGGCGGAGAAGAAAAAAAAAAAAAAAGAGCTGCTCGTCTCATGTAAATTTAATGTCAGAATACATTATCTGTGACTGCACTTCACAACTCCACATGGCTTTGTGCGGAATATAAAATGCTGTGATTTACAGCATAATAAATGTTTGCTAAATGCCTTAATTGCCCTCTCTTCTTTCAAAGTGGCACTTTATTATTAGCTTACAGAGTGTGTTATGTAAGGCAGATAATTTTTTCCTAATTCTTTATCGACACCTTAAAAATCTGTATTTTACTAATATTCCTTTGAATAAGAAGAGTGCCTGCTTTACCTCAGCATCCAGTGATGAACAGCCGCATTAGGCTCCTCGTTACTATGGCAATATTACGTAGGAGGTACAGAAACAGACTCATGCTTTTATCTTCTCCCTTTGTACTTAGAATATACTCTCTTCCCCCTCTTCATTTTTGAACAAAAACAGCCACAAAGGGGAATGGTGAATCATTCAGAGAATCAAAACAAAGTTTGTTTTATTAACTTTGTTGTTATATTAACTGAGGATAAATTGCAAGGCTATGAATGAGATATAAACACCAAAGACCTTAAGACATGATCTCACAAACAAAGTATTTTCTCTCTTTGAATGAAAATAAAAATGAAGCACCAGTGACCCACTCCGCTTGCTTCTCAAGCAAAACTGAGCCCCTTTGCTGTTTAGCAGTACCCAGGCAATGGGGAGAGCAAGGATCACTCACACGACTTGCTGTTTCCCCTGGAAACAACTAAACCAGTCAACATAGGCACATTCGTGAGTGTCAGGTGGGATGGAATCCCACTTTTTAATGTGACCTCGTCCAAGAAGCAATGGAAATAGGCTGTTGCATGACTGCCAACAACATCTCCTCTGTGTTCATCTGCCTCTAACTAGTAATGGTTTGAGACCCCCAAAAAAACATAGAATGCAGAGTAAACTCCTCAGGTGGTCAATGCAATATGAGTATTCAATCCTGTTGGTGCAATCAAGATATTTACAGCAAAACATCTCATTTCCATCTGTTGACTCAGCCACTTGCAGAAGCTCTCCCTGGTTCTATCAGTCAAAGCAAACCAGATGAGCAAACGTCCCCAGCCCAGGCCAGCCAAATTCACTGGATGCCATGGCTTAAGGAGGTTTGGAAAGAGAAAAGAAAAATAGCCCACCCCACGCCCACCTCCTCCCAAAAAATAAATCAACTCTTCAACTCAAGAAAGGTATGCTTTAGGATTTCTAGCTTGATATATCACAAAAGAGTACCAGCACAGCATTTCTTTAGTTGCTCATTCAGACAGAGCGAGATTTGGCAGATGACTTTTTGTAGTCCATGATTCTATTTCCACTTCAGTACTGCCCTAGACAACCCATTTTTCTTTCTCCTTTGTCCCACTAGGTTCATCGCTTTGACAGCTACGCATTTTCAATGTACGTTCCTGTAGCTTTCAGCATTTTCTAAAATTACTTGCCAGTGGAGGTAGGGATTCCCGATTACCAGGTTTAAGCCTATGTGCTATTGTCTTATTCTTCTTTCAGAAATTTCATTAAACCCTTAGAAGTAATCTGCAGATACCAGGTAATCCACAAATTGCAGAATTTTTAACTCCTGCTGGTATACAAACCAGAGTTTATTTTGACATATTGCTGTAAGTAAATGCAGAAAAAAACAGAAGGTGGTTAATCTTAACTTTGCAGCAAGGCGTTTCCCATGGGCAGCAGAGAGAAGCCCTGTAGAGGTATATATTTCATAAGAACACCAGAAAAAGAAAACAAAAAATACACCTCTCAACTGTAAACTATCAGTATGACTCATAAGGTTAACAATAGGGACGTGAATACCATACCTTGCACAATAATCTCTCCCAAACTTGCCAGGAACTGAAAACCAGTCCAAAAGGTATTGTAAGCATCAACAGGAATTCTGTATTTGCTGTTTCACAGTAATTCCCCCCTGCAACACTGCCAGTTTTAAATTAAAGATATCATGGTGATCCCTAACAGTACTGGGTCAGACTATTTCCTGTTTTGACAGAAGCTTATTGTAAGCTCAGTGGGAAAAATTAGGAAACCATGAGATTCAAAGTAGTAGATTAATATTCTTCTTCTACCTGTAATTTAGAAGAATCACTTACTAACGGCATCTTGTATATTAACCTCCAGATATATCTGCCAAGCCAAATTATTTCTACCCTAAGACGACCTGTGTAAAGTCTGCACACATTTTCCTCAAGGTTTAAAGCAGCTCAATGACTGCCCATGAACTGAAAAAAAACTCATTCTCCATAGAACAAATGGTTGAATACACTGACTAGTACAAAATATCTTCATAACAAGTACTTAACACCAGGGCATCATAGTGTTCCTTGTCAGTGATGTTTGTACAGAGCGTTTGTGCCTGTCCTGAGAAGAGATTTCAGTTATTGCAAACTAATGCAGAGAAGGCATGTTAAAGTGCAAGACAGCCCACTTGGTTAGAGTCATGAAATTCACTCTCAAGATCCGTTCAGTGCTTCACACGGTGGTAAAAAAGTAAATCCTAATGATATACAGTCCCACTCCATGAGCCACAGAGCCTCCCCCACCCCAGGCTCCGATCCAACCCATCAAGAACCCTAATGAGTTTTTTCCCTGTTAATTGCTATCAAGTGCTTCACACACCTAGCCTCTTTTCTTGAGAATCTTGCTTTTATGTGCTTCTACTTCTGTTCTAGTCACAAATAGTTTCTGTTAGTTTTTAATTTAAAGCATTAAGGGTTTTGCTGCTTAGCATTGTTCCCACTCAGGTTTTGCTACTCAGAAAATGCCCAAAGAAAATGCTGCAAATCATTTCCCCTCCCCTCACTACATGACTTACCTGATCAGCTGTTGGTACTACACTGGTGGGTAAAACTCAGGCAGCCAAATGAATGCTAAAAAAGAAAATCAGAACACTAGAAATTACTACAATTTGCTCTCTTCTGTGCTAATTGCTAAGAAGCTAATAGCTTCCGTGCTTATTTATTTTTATGCTTAATCAGGAACTTTTCTTCCTTTTCATTCACAGTTCAGCTTTTACCAGCACTCAGAAGTGTGATGGTGACAGGAAAGATGAGGAAATTATTACACTCCTTTAGTCAGAGTGCTGAAAGCCGAACATCAGTTGACCCTCATTCAACAGTTCATTTGACCACAACGTGAAACTAATTTGAGGAGCAGAAATCATTCTTAAGGATTTTATTACACCTAGCACTTCCAGCCAAAATGTGAGCCCTCACAATACGAACGACCTAAGGCCATTATCGCAAGATCCCTTACTGCAAAACACAGACTAGATGGTTTTGATATCTTCAATTTCATAAAAACAAAACAACCAAGAAAACTTTAAGCCATTCCAGAGCTCTCAAGCCTTCATCACAAGTTGCAGAGAAGGGAAAAATTTTGACTTAAAATAACATCCTTCAAAAAAAACATTTAACAACTGTTTCAGTAAAATTAAAAGGGGCTAAAGCCCTTATTTAATCAGCTATGCACTCATTTTACCACTATCACTGGGAGCCAGTCTCTCTCTCTGGAAGAAGCTCCTTGCCCACACCACATCCATGGGCTGGCTGGCTCCTGGAGCCGGGTGCTGACCCAGACCCGAGCTCCGCAGCTGAGCAGCCCCGCTACAAGCATGCAGTCTGTTCACGTCCCAACGTTTTGCCCATATTCTCAGAAACAGCAAGAGCATCTATGAATAACAAAAAATCAGCAACTATTTCGAAATGCTATTGCTTCAGGTATCAACCCCTGGGAAGGGAAAATAAACACTCAGGGCTTTCTCGGAGGTCAGACACTGAGCTGCAGTAACTTTGGTGCTGCCGGAGCTGAGCAGGAAAGGTGGGTAACCAGGGTCGCTTCAGACTCGCCTCGTTACCCAGACACCAGCTGGGACCTCGCACGTTGCTGCGAGCGGTCGTTGCAAAATGGGGATTTCTCTTTCAGGAAGCGCCAAAGCCAAACCTTCTCGAAAGCCCTTCTTCTCTTTACAAAACCACCGCTCGGGAGAGGCTTAAATCTTAAGAGAGAAAACAGAACGTGCCTTTAACCACCTCACAAAAAAAAAAAAAAAACACCCACCCCTTAACTGGAGGCCGAACTGCTGAAGAAGACAAGCGATGCCAACCCCCCGCCTCGACCCTCTCCGGGGAGCGAGGGGCCGCCGAGGCGGGGGGGGCCGCCGCGGAGGGCAGCAGCGGGGCGGGGGCAGCGCCTGGCTGGGCTCCACGGGCGTGTTCTGGTGAGGAACAGCACGCAGGAACGTAAAAGCTGGGCAAGAGCATGCTCTTCCCTCAGCTTTGGGGAGGAAAAAAAAAAAAAAAAAAAAAGAGATACTGACTGTGTCAGTGCGGTGGGGAAGTTGAGATTCGGGCTGGAACCCCAGAGCAAACTTGGCGATGCGCAGGGGTGGGGCTGTTCGGTTAGATAAGCGTGAGCTTCACCTGTGTCTGGCTTCTCCAGGCTTGCTCAGCAATAGCAGTAAGGCCGACACCGTTTATTACCTTTTTTTTTAAAAAAAAAAAAAAAAGAAAAAAAAAGAGAGACTCAATATGTTGGGTTTGCTTCTTTTTTTTTTTTTCATTTTCTACCATAAATCATACTGATATGTTTGGAGGAAGGAGGGAAGCTATCCATCCTGAAGCAAGTATTGATTATTTTAAGCATCCATGGCACCAGCTACTCGTAACTCTCTCTCAGCAGCTAAAAGGGTTATGCGTGGGAGATGGTCTGAGACTGCTTGAAGGTGGCTAATATACTGTAAAAAGCAAATGTAGTGACTTCCAGACTGCTTGTTGGTTCTTCCAGCAAAGGCAGATCTATGCCACCTGAAAAGTATTCCTGAACACATCTGATCTGTTCACCAGGACAGAAGAACGGTTCTTACCTACTTCAGTACTTACACTGGGGCGTGCGGGCAGGTCCGCAGGCTGAGCATCGAGCTGGGGCTCGGGGAAGCTCCCCTTGCCTTGGTGGAGCACAGGCGTGGCAGAGGGACAGAAGAGATGCTGTTTCCCAGCACCCCGCTTGCGTTTTCCAATCATGCCAACAGCACTCTGTCTTCAACCTGTGCCTCAGGTAGACGAAGGCTTAGGCTGATTGGAGGCCCGGGAATGGAGGTGCTGTGGTGGGAAGTTTTGGTTCTCGGCACTTCAGAGGGCTCCCGCTCTTTCAGCAGGAAAAGGAACCGTGATTAGTTCACGATACGATGCCTATTGGCATACAATTAAGTAATGGATCTTAGGCAGCAGTAGCAATGCTGTGCAAAGACAAATGCAGTGACTTATTTCAGGGTTTTCACTGTTGCCTGAATCTCCACAGGCATTTTTGTCTTTTGAAGCCTGCCACTGGGCTCAAATGGCTATTATACCACGTATTAATGAAGTAAATAAGCAGTTTCATAATGTTTAATTTACCTACAATTTTTGGATACTAGAATTCATTAGTTCTCTTTTCTAACTGAAAAAATACTGAGAGGTAAGCTGTATGCAAAATTAACAGAAGTTACTGTTAGTATGTAGGAAGTAACTTCCTATGTCTATTCTAATATTGCTCGTAAGATTGATGGACATTTCAGACAGAAGTGTTCAGAACACTAGAGGCACTATTTACCATTAAAAGAGAGCAGAAAGGTAGCAAATACTGAAAACAATACATCTTGCTGTTAACATTGAGTGAAGGAGGTACTGTTCCAAGCAGGCATTAGGTATATGACTCCAGAGAGCCCAGTGGATCTTAGAATCCAGGGCAAAATCAGGACTGCCCATCAGGATGAGCCCATCTCAGGCCCATTTCCAAATATCATGTGCAATGACTTACCCAACACAATAGATGCATGATCGCTGGGTAGCTTTCTTCAAATTAAGTCTTTAGGAAAAAAAAATCTATCTAGTTTCTGACTTCTCAAATTCTCCTTTCTAGTGTACTTTCAGCAGGTTCCTTCTTCATCAGACTTGGCAGTCCCCTTCAATCCTGTCCCACCCTCCCACTCCCAAGTCATGCCGTATTTGCTGCTGTTGTGTGTTCAAATTTATTGAATTTTCTGCCGCACTTCAGACTCTGAACAGACAGCTTTCAGCCTCACAAGTAAGCTTTATCATATTTGAGCCTTTAATGAGTGAATCACTTTTTGTTGCAATTGGAGATACTGATTATAGTCGCTAGAAAAGCATGGAGCAGTTTTAAGGAACATTTGTAAGAGTCCAGGATGGTCCTTTATAAACTCACATTCCCAAAAGAGACATGAGAGGAAAACTCAGCTACATCTCAACTACTACTGTTTTCCTCGTTAGAAAAGGGAAAAACAACAACAATAAAAAAGTGGGTCTGATACCAATCCAGCATAAATTAAATTTGGCAGAAAATTTGCAATTGTTAAGGCAGATTTGCTTGAAGATGTTACTGAAAATTGATGAATACAGCAGTAGTTTTGCAAACTCAGTTAAAATGATATAAAGATGCATGTGTTTCATAGCTAGCACTGAAAATGCCCCTTTACATTTGCTTAAATGAAACAGAATTGCTCTCCATACATTCTGATGCCCCATGCTTTCCTCTCTGGCCTTTGAGCATAGTTATTTCACACCTGTGTTGTATTGGTTCATTATTTTTTCAATAGCTGTATCAATACATTTAATAAATAAATATTTTCTCAAAGCATCTCTTCTGTTATTCCTGAAGTTCCAGAGGAAAAAAAAAAAACCACACGGAAAAAAGTGTTTGAACAAACCTGGAGCAAAAGGGAATATTGTACAAAACGTAGCGCATCACTATGTTGTGCAACTAATCTATAGAAAGGTTTATCTCCCATCATCTAATAGAACAGTCAAAACAGACATAATTTGGTGTAAACAACTGCCATCTACATGAAATAAGTATTAATTCCCAATTTGTGCCACTAAACTGTGTTTTACTCTGAGTAAATGCAACTTAACGCGTTCCTACACGCTCAAACATTCATGTGCGAAATGCTTACCACACCATAGTAAATATTTAGGTCTTTCTTTTGTTCGGAGAGTCTGGATAACAACAACGTGAGAGCGGCAATAAGTGGCCAAGACAACAACTGCGAGTAAGCCCGTTAAGGTTTGCCTTTTTCCCTTCCACCAGTGATTTCGTACACTGGGCCCCTCCCGACACACAGAGCCGAGCTGAGCATCAGGTACGGCGACAGCCTGGAGCGGCGGGAGGCCGGGGAGGCTGCAGCGGATCCCGGGGACCCGCCGAGGGGATTTGCCGCTGACAAAGGCTGCTGCTGCTGCGGCGCATCTCCCGCCCTCCTCCTCCACCCCGTACGCCGACAGCGGCTCGAAAGGTCGCACGGGTCTGAATTGCCGCCTGGGTATGTGTTGCGGGGGGGCAGCAATCACACAGTCCGCGCACCGACACGGCCGCTCCTCTCGTTTACCGGCGCCGGGCAGCGGAGCAGCCCCTTGCCCACGCCGTGGCTGCGCCCACCCTCCTATTGTCTGGGGCTCTCCCCGGGAGGGCTGCTCCCCGCCACTCCGGCGCGGTGGCCGCCGCGATCTGCGCCCCCTCCCCGGCAGGGACCCGGCTCCATCTGCTCGTCATCCCGCCTTCTACCGCCGCACCGGCTCCTTCGTGTCGCTGAATCCCCGGCGCTGCGGTTTGAAGAGGCATCCTCGGGTTCCGGCAGCTCAGGGTTTTGTTTGGAGCCGAGTTGTCGGCGACTCTATTACCGGCCATTCGAAAGAAGCAAATGGTTTGCACTGCACACGCTCTGTACTGTTACCGCCCGCCACCCTTATCGTGAGGACGCCCCGACAGCAAATACACTGGCACTCACAGAGAGACTGGGAATAGCCCAACGCCAAGGCTACTGCAGCACAAAAGTCGAGTCGTTTATTCAAATAAATTAAAAAATGAACTTTTATATACAAATATACAAAATCATTACGCACATCATATAAAGCAGAAGTCTTAAAAAAAATGGGGGGCGAGGACGGACGCCCACAGCCAGTTCCTCTCGCTCCCAGCAGCCGGGCACTGGCGGGCGGAGGCCGGTGCCGCTCCTTTGTCCCTCGTCCCAGCGGCGGCGCCGCCCCGGGGACCGGCTCCGGGCGGCGGACGCCACCGCCCAGCCCTTACCGTCACTCGCCAGGTCTCGCCCCGGCGCGGACGACACCACAAAGGACACAACAGCTACGGACAGCGGACGGCGCCGCCGTCTCCTCCCCGGGCTCCGCTCCCCGAAATCCCGCGGCGGGGCTCAGAGGGTGCCCAGGTGCGGCAGCCTCTCCAGCCTGTCGGGGCGGTCGCGGCCGGCCGCGCTCTCCACGCCGCGCAGCCACTCGGTACATTTCCGCACCAGCCCCTCGTCCACCGCGGCCCCCGCCGCCGCCTCCTCTTCCTCGTACTCCTCGTCGTCGTAGCGGTGCCTGTCGTTGAGCAGCGAAATCTTCAGCAGGGCGCGCAAGTCGCCGCCGCCCGCCCGGCCGCCGCGCCGCGCCGGGGCCGGGACCGGGGCCGCCCTGCCGCCGGGGGAAGGGGCGGGCTGCCCCCGCTGCCGCTCCAGGCTGCGCCGCTGCAGCACCCGAATGGCCTCCGGGGGCAGGCTCAGCGACAGGCGCAGCGCCGTCTCCCCCGGCGCCCCGCCGAGGCTCTCGCAGGAGCGGCTGCCCGCCGCCGGCGGCCCCGGCCGCCCCCGCGGCTGCGGCGGAGCGGGCTGTGGCCGCGACCCCCGCTCGGCCGGCGGCCTCCGCGGCGGCTGCCGCTGCAGGGAGCAGCAGGGCCAGGAGCTGGAGAGGGGGCCCGCCCGCTCCGGGGGCGCCCCCCGCGCCTTCCTCGCCGTCTTCTCTTCCGCGGGCCGAGGCGCCGCCTTCTTAGGGGCCGCCGCCACCGGCTTCTTGGGCTGCGCCCGGGCGGCGGCGGGGGAAGCGGCGGGAGCCGGCAAGATGGGCGGCAGGGACGGGGTGCGGCCGGGAGCTCCCTCCGGGTCGTCGCTGCGGGCCCAGGGAGCCGCGGTGCGCGCTCCGGGCAGGGCGGCGCATCTCCCCGCCGGCGGACAGGGTCCCGCGGCGCGCCGGGGCTGCAGCCCCATGGCGACAGGCGGACGAGCAGCCCCCAGCCGGCGGCGGCGCGGGGTGCGGACTCCGTCTGTGCCGACAGCCGCCGCTTTTCCCCCCTTGACAACCCGCCCCCCTTCCCGCCCTTCGCCCGCCCCGGGAACACCCTTTCCTCGGCGCGGGGTGGGCGCGCGGGCGGGGACGGAGGTCGTCCTGGCGCTACTCGTCCTTCCCGGACCAGCCGCCCTGTCGAGACAGCCGAATCCCTGCCCGGCCCGCAGCAGACCCGGAGGGAAGGTACGGCGGGCTCACGGCCCCCGTGGCGGGCAGGCGCTGAATTCCTCCGAAAGTCCTCAAGCGTCCAAGGGTGAAAGGGCAGGCTTTTAGTGTCACGTTGAACTAGCACCCTCGCACACCGTGTTCCAAACATTAATTATTCTGTTTCGAGCTCCTGGACGACTGGAGTTACCGTGAATAAGGGCAGGCAGACAGGACAAGAGTGCTGTCAGCCACACCAAGACCTAGAGGAGGCTTGTACCTACACGAAATTCCAAAACACGAGCCCCTTGAAGGACAAGAGGAGCCTGGCTTGGTAATGAAGAGTCTAGTGTGTTATTTAGGGTACTTGAAAAGTAAGGACTTTTATGACTGCCGCCTCCTTCCTCAAAAAAAAACCTGTTAAGTGTTGAGTGATGTGCTTTGCCTTAATCACAGAGGGAACTGAGGCTAGGAAGAAGATCTCTGGACTAGGCTCTTCCTCTTTAGCCTGAACCTCGAATAGACAGGTTTTTTCCCCTTCCTGACACTACAGCTCACATCTTTTCAAATCCATTCCTCCTTTTATTTGTGGATTAGCAGAAAAAAAAAAAAATTCAAAACAACTGGGGTTTACAACACAGGTAATCCAGCAAATCCATCCTGTACTAAAAAGAACCCACTATAAAATAATACGAGCCATCAAACATTAAGGATTTAACTTTGCTCCTGAATAACGAATAGCTCTTAGTTGCAAAAAACTAGAAATGAGAACATCCTATTGAAGCTAGGTAAAGTATTAAAGTCACTTCTGCAAATCTAATAACCAAATTTAACCATAATCATATTCATATCCCACCTTTTAAACGTATTTTCATATTTATTCAAATGTAATGCTGAATTTTTCAGCCCTCTATAGCAGATTCCTAAATAAAAAATAGTTTAGGCACCTTTAAAACGAATTTATTTCATGAATCTCATTTATACATTAGCCATAAGTTCTTTTAGTAAAAAGTATATAAGTATCAAAGTAAGAAAAAAATTGTTTAAAATATAGCTTTTTAATAAAATCATAGAATCATAGAATGGCACAGGCTGGAAGGGACCTTAGAGATCATCTAATCCAACCTCCCTGTCATGGGCAGGGACGCCTCTCAACTAGATCAGGCTACTCAAGGCTCCGTCCAACCTGGCCTTGAACACCTCCAGGGAGGGGGCATCCACAACTTCTCTGGGCAATTTATTCCAAAGTCTTACCACCCTCGTACTGAAGAATTTTTTCCTAAGATCTAATCTAAATCTGTTCTCCTTCAACTTAAACCCATTTCCCCTTGTCCTATCAGTGGACACTCTTGTGAAAGTCCCTCCCCAGCCTTCCTGTAGGTTCCCTTCAGGTATTGGAAGGCAGCTATTAGGTCCCTCCGAAGTCTTCTCTTTTCAAGGCTGAACAATCCCAGCTCCCGCAACCTGTCCTCGTAGCAGAGGTGCTCCAGCCCCTGGATCATCTTTGTGGCCCTCCTCTGAACACGCTCCAACAAATCTATGTCTCTCTTACGGTGGGGACACCAGAACTGGACACAGTATTCGAGGTGGGGTCTCACAAGAGCAGAGTAGAGGGGGAGAATCACCTCTCTTGACCTGCTGACCACGCTTCTCTTGATACATCCCAGGACGCGGCTGGCCTTCTGGGCCACATGAGCGCACTGCCAGCTCATGTTGAGCTTCTCATCTCATAAACACCCCCAAGTCCTTCTCTTCAGGGCTACTCTCAACCCACTCTGTGCCCGGTTTGTATTTGTGCCTAGGATTGGCCCGACCCAGGTGAAGGACCTTGCATTTTGACTTGTTGAAGCTCATGCAGTTAGCACTGGCCCAATTCTCAAGCCTATCAAGGTCCCTCTGTATGGAATCTCTTCCCTCAAGTGAGTCCACGGCACCACACAACTTGGTGTCATCGGCAAACTTACTGAGGGTACACTCGATGCCGTCATCCATGTTGCTGACACAGATGTTGAACAGCACTGGACCCAGAACAGACCCCTGAGGGACACCGCTTGACACTGGTCTCCATGTAGACATCGCACCATTGACCACAACTCTTTGAGTGCGACCATCCAGCCAGTTCTTTATCCACCGAGTGGTCCATCTGTCAAATCCGTGTCTCTCCATTTTAGAGACAAGGATGTCATGTGGGACAGTGTCAAATGCCTTGCACAAGTCCAGGAAAACGACATCCGTTGCTTTACCCACGTCAATCAGCACTGTAGCTTTGTCATAGAAGGCCACTAAATTAGTCAGGCACGACTTGACCCTAGTGAAGCCATGTTGGCTGTCACCAACCACTTGGTTATTTTTTATGTGCCTTAGTACAGCTACCAGGAGAATCTGTTCCATGATTTTACCTGGCACAGAGGTAAGGCTGACTGGTCTGTAGTTTCCCGGGTTGTCCTTGGTCCCTTTTTTAAAGATGGGGGTTACGTTAGCCCTTTTCCAATCTGTAGGAACCTCACCAGACTGCCAGGACCTCTCAAATATGATGGCTAGTGGCCTAGCAACTTCAGCCGCCAGTTCCTTCAGGACCCGTGGATATATCTCATCAGGTCCCATGGACTTGTGCACCTTCAGGTTCTCTAGGTGTTCCAGGACCTGACCTACTCCTACACCCTGGGTGGTTCTTCACTCTCCCAGACCCAGCCAGCATCCTCTGTGATTTGGGTGAGGTGGTTCGAGTGGTTGCCAGTGAAGACTGAGGCAAAAAAGTTGTTGAAAATTTCAGCCTTCTCCATGTCCTCAGCAACCAGGTCACCCGTATCTTTCCGGAGGGGCCCCACATTCTCTCTCATTTTTCTTTTTTCTCTCACATACCTATAAAATCCTTTTCTGTTATTTCTAATATCGCTGGCCAGATTTGACTCTGTCAGGGCCTTAGCTTTTCTAACCTGATCTCTGAGTACACGAGCAACTTCCTTGTACTCATCCCAGGTTACCAGTCCCTGCTTCTATGCTTTGTGTAATCCCCTTTTGTATTTGATTTTAGCCAGGAGTTCTTTGTTTATCCATATAGGTCTCCTGGTGTTTTTGCCTGGCTTCTTCCTTTTAGGGATGCAATGCCTTTGAACTTGGAGGAGATGATCTTTGAAAGTCAACCAGCAATCTTGGGCTCCCAGTCCTTCCAGGGCTTTATCCCATGGCACACTACCAAGGAGGTTCCTGAAGCGGCGAAAGTCAGCTCTTCTGAAATCAAGGGTTTCAAGCTTGCTGAGCTTCCCCCTCTTAGCTGCCCTTAGGATCTCAAACTCCACCATCTCATGGTCACTGCAGCCAAGGCTACCCATGAGTTCAACATTACCTACCAGCCCTTCCCTACTGACGAGAACAAGGTCTAACATGGCACCTCTCCTCGTTGGTTCCTATATCACTTGGATAGGGAAGTTATCGTTAATGCATTCCAGGAATCCCCTGGATTGCTTGTTCCCTGCCATGTTGTTTTTCCAACTGATATCTGGGTGGTTAAAATCCCCCATGAGGACCAGGGCTTGTGAACGAGCAGCAACTCCTATCTGCCTATGTAGGGCCTCATCCACTTGGTCCTCCTGATTGGGTGGTCTGTAGCAGACTCCCACTGTAAAGTCTCCTACCCTTCCTTTCACCCTGGCCCACAGGCACTCGGTTCTTTCGTCATCACTTGCCAGGTGGAGCTCCATGCATTCTAGCTGTTCATTGACATAGAGGGCAACACCCGCTTCTCGTCTCCCCTGCCTGTCCTTCCTGAACAGTTTATACCCCTCTAGTCCAACACACCAATCAAAATCCAACAAGCTTTAAACAGACCTTTCACACAGTCTCATTAAGCTTTTTCCGTAAGGCACGTGTATAGACATTTCAAAGGACCCGTTAAGTATAACTTACCAAATCTTTACAACGTTTATAAAACTGTCTTTGGAAAAGCATACGATGAATAATATACAAACAAAACCAGCCCACTGCAAATTTTAGTCAGAACTCTAAATGAAATCTTTATGCATACTACCCAGATCTTAGTGGCCTGCCTCCACTGGGGAATAAACTGTGTTACTGGATGCAAGGTAGTTTTAAGACTACTCTGCGTAAGATGTACACATTGTGGGTTTTTTGTTAAAAAAGCCTAAAAGTTCCAAGGTAAATACAAACAGCTCACCCACTTTATTTTTAAAACTGTTTCTAGTAAAAATTATTTAATCCCCCAAATGCAAAAGGCAAGGAAAATACTAAATTGTTACTGGGTATTTTATGAGTGGAAAAGTATAGTTTTCCGAGCAAAATTCACAGAGGAATAGACGTTGGCTTTTAAAGCATACAGTGGCTCCTGGTTTTAAATTTACCCTAGACAGGACGAGAAGCATTTAATCACGGCATCCCTTTAAAAAGAAAAAAAAAAAGTCAGTTATTTGTTATTTTCTTTACATACATATCAACCATTATGCATTTAAAATATTACAGAAAGACAAAAATGAATAGTTTATCAAATGCAGGATCTTAACAGCCCTCGTTACCTTTAGTACATCTATAGCACCAGCTAAAGCAAAGGCTCAAGCCTGCCCATATTGTCCAAATCTTCCACCCTGTCTACACTCAGGCACACGCTAAAATGCAGACAACAGTGTTAAAAATCGTTCTGCAGCACACTTGGTGGCCCAGCAATGGTCAGAGCCTTATTCTGCAAAGGCTGGCCAGCAAGGGCAGGGCTGAGGAGCATGCCAAATCCAGACAACCAGCAAAGCACAGGTGCTTTTGAGTCCAAGCCACATGTGAGTTGGACCATCACGCTGCAGGGAAAAAAAGCCCGGGCTGAAGGGTTTAAAGTGGGTGTACTAACAATGCAGGGTGATGAGCTGGCTCAGCCTTAAGGTGTGAAAGATCTGAAGGGGTCTGCTTCTTTAAATGACAATAAACAAACTGGTTTTTGACTATTTTACTTAGATCACTCACTTTAGTCTCCTCTATTTTGCACTTTCTCAAAAACGTAACAACTTACTGAGTGGAATTTGTATTCTGTTGTTAGTTTGAAAAATGAAGAAAAATACTATCATGACTCAAAGTCACTGTATGTATGGGTTTTGTTGCTGTTGTTTTGGGTTTTAGGGGGTTTGGTTTTGTTGGATTTTGGTGTTGTTTTATGGGGGGTTTTTTGTTTGGTTGTTTTTTTGCTATGCCAGCAGGAGAGCCACCATTAATTGAAAAAAAATCCCACAAACACGAAAAAGTATATTGTTGTTAAGAGTAGACCATTAACAGAGTTAAATCAAGGAATGATAATTTTGTTGAAATCAAGGCAAATGCATACTTTAAACAAATTACATAATACTGTTCTCTGGCACTTAATATAGTTTAGATCACTGTTTCAGTAAAAAAGGCAGCCTATACAAGAAATTTATGATAGCATTCCACACAAGCAAATAACTCAATAATCCCTAAAGAAATCACTGTACTAATAAAAGCAGCCTGTGTAAAATTCAGTTCTTTGGCTCATAAAAGCTAATAAAAAAAAATTAAGTGATGCATATAACCTAAGTTCTGGTCAGGAAAACATTGAAGTACTGTTGGTAGGGATGAAAAGATCAGTGGCCAGTAGCTCAACTTGTTTTCTGTGCAGAGCAGAACATTTATAAACAAAAAATCAGGAAAAAAAAAAAAAGGAATGACCTTACTGCGACTTTCACATGGCCACAGGAACTATAAGAATTCAGATACTAGTTTTGACTGGCTTAGCCTGAGATGTCAGAAATACTAAAATGACAATTTGAAGCCTGAGTTCAGTTAAAGTACCTAATCCATTGTAATTATCAACTAGTTATCTTTTTTTTTTATATATACAGCTTAATCCTCCCTATATCAAAACTAAAGCTTTAAAAAATAAAAATCTGTAGTACAGAGTTTTCTCAGATGAAAGGCACAGACAATACTTTGTATTCTTTTTTTCTCCCACTTTCACTACAGAAAACCTCATTAAGTAATATATACACATGAAAGCACTTTATTAAAAAAAAAAAAAACCACTGCTGAAAGACCAAACTGCATTTTAAATGACACGTTACAGAAAAAAACAGATTTTTCATTTTGTTTACTTGCATGTGGTTTCATGATGTGTTTGGCTAACTTTCACTCCCTTTTTATACACACAAGAGTGAAAAGAGAGAGAAGCTTGCCAAAATGAAAATTAACACAAAGCAGTGACTTTGCCTCTCCTAAAAATGATGGAGGAATTCAGAAGTAGACTTAGCAACTGAACCTATGCTTGTTTGTTTGCTTTTAACTCAGACCTCAGATCTGTAAGTTATCTTTAATGTAAGTACTGGAAACGTCACTACTGCATCAATGCATTTTTAAATCACTGGAAAATTTAAACAAAAACTCAATTTATTTTCAGTGATGAAAACCAGAAAAGAGATTTAACAAAGAGAATTACTATGCACTTTACTTGCATTTAAAGCTTATATTAAGCATTACTTTTGAGTTCAGCTATGTCATTTTCTAAAAATTAAAATGAAAGGAAGTTATGTCTTTTCACATACTGAATTTAAGGACTTTTTCCCCCTTCCTAGCATAAAGATAACTGAATTTTGCTAAGATGGAGGTAATTATGCAGACTCACCTTGCAAAAGGAATATATGACAGACTATACCTGAAAAAAAACAGCGAAAAGGTGTATTTGACAGTGTTCATGTCTCTCCTAAAACCCAATTTTTTCCACTTCAGTCCAGCATTAATAAAAGCAATCTGTTGTAATAAAACTTTAAAGAAGGTTACCTTCTCAAGTTAATGCTTACCTCAGAAAACACAACACACTTGGACATGAACTAAACATATTACCAAGGATTTCCTAGTTTACTTTTTTGTGTGTGTGTGCATTTGAGTTTTTTTAATATATCATTCATAACTTCTATTGCACATAAACTTAAAAAAGCAGATTTACTATCATCAGATTCAAAAGGAATAGAGATTTCTTAGAAAACTATTCTTCAAGATGATAGAGACAATTTTTTCCAGTTTAAAAGACAACATACATTACCATGCAAATATACAACTAATCATATTATTTATGTAACCCTAAATACAGATATATGCTGTGGTATGAACAGTACATCACAACTGTGATGCTCAAACAGCTGATAATTCCATTAGCCTCAGAAACTTGCTTCTTACAAACCTTCAGGGTGTATTTTGTTCTCATGCCCAGCCTGATCAAGCTCTAGGCCACGTAATAAATGTGAAGCTGTCTGCTGTGAACACACAGAACACAGCTGATAGAGGACAGGCTGCTAACTCAAATTATCAAGCATTTACCAGGGCCCAGCATGATGCCCAACAGTCCCTTTCCTGAACAACTGGTTATTCATCCTCAGATCCAAGTTCAGCACAGACACTGTGTATTTAGGGCAAGTTCAAACAAGAACTGTGGTCACCTTGGATTGCCTAAGAGTTAGTGCCTAGTAATTCACCTGGGACAAGGAGACCAAGTATGTTCAATTCTATCTCCATGGAGAAAGCAGTAACTTCCAAAACTTCTGCCAGGCTTGCAAGCATTCACCTACCTGTGCTCACACATTCCCAAGTCTAGCTCTTGAGCACATCTGGATGGTCATCAAAGTACCTGCTGCACTAAATTTACCCTCTCACATCCACCCACTCTTTCCCCAGTGCTGTTGAATATTCCTGGGGCAGGACACACCCTATGAGAACGTTTAGTTTCTTCCACTCCAAAAATGAAAACTTAGAACTCAAAAAAGAGTGAGATAATCAAAAGCAGGGCATATGAATATACAGTTACTTTCACAACAAAGAAAAGGCATGAGAATTTTTTTGCATATATGCTCCTTTTATAATGCCTCAAATAAGTTCACACAATGCAGAATACAGTTAAAATTACCATTTTTGCAAGACGATTGCATATAGATTTTGCTAAAGTTACACAGCCTGGCTTAGAAAAACAGATCGAGGCTAGCATTTGGGCACACTTACATTATGCAAAACATGTGTGTGTATATATATATATATAATCATATGGGTGTAGGGACAGGGAGAAGAAAACAAAATGAATTTTAAGAATCTTACCAGGTCATTGACAAGAACTGCAATATGCAGAATAACACTGCCAAACCCTTTTTGTTCCACTAAGTAAAAACAAAGCAAATATTGCAAGTTAGTTCATTCTGCACCAGTCTATACTGTAAACAGTTGCAACAGCCTGTTCAGTCAAAACTTCAGTTCACTGACAATGCCTACATTTCCTCGTCTTAATTTGCTACTCCTTTCCACTCTAACAATTTTCCATTCATTTTATCCGTCACTCCATTAGCATCACGCTATGAAAGCCTTCTCTAGCTTTGAAAACACTTAACAGCATCGATACTAACACTTCGGCTTTCATTCATGATACTGTACTTCTGCAAACATGGAAGTTCACTTCTGCTACATATTTACTTCTGTGGAACACAACTACCACCAGCTTTTCAATCAAGATGCCTGAAGGTACTTGTTCTGTCTCTCTTCCTTCGTCTTAATCAGTTTATTATTCTGTACCCGTGGTTTGTAAAGACCACTACATATTCTCTGGTATTTTCTGACATAAGTACACACCACTAAGATGAAAGTACATTTTAACTTGCTCTTCTTAGTTCTTAGACCAGATGTCTGCAGATTGAACGCGATGCTCTAGATTTTTTGTATTCTCATCTCCATCACATGCAGGTGGAAGGGTGCATTTGCTTTGTAGCCAGCAGGCTCATCACTCCACCTAAACTCAACTGCAGTGGAAAACACAAATACCACACACACAAGCTCATCTCCCCTCTACAACTGAACTGTATGTTAAAGTTGTGATACGATTAATAAACTAACCAAGCTAGATTGCTCTTTAGAAGAACAAAGCATTCTCACTTACCCAGAATACAGCACACAGAGTCAATACGAAGAAAAGCTGGGGGCAGATGAAGAGAGAGACAAAAAAAAGAAAAGAATGAATACTCAAATAGACAGCAAAGCAAACACAGTAACTTTTTTAATGTTTTCAGTGGGTAATCAGCATTTTCAGAATTGACTCATGAAGCAAGCAGAGCCACAGGGTGTCACGCAGTGACTATATGCTGAACTCCTCATAAAGCGGTGCTTTCTGAAGCACAGTATGATGTGGTCCTTGGCCAGAAGGGCTGGAACAACTCTTAGAAGAAAAAGGAGGCAGGAACTGACTTCGGGAACCAGGAGGAGTATAACCAGGTCTGTGTAGCCTTACTTTGTAGGCCTATTAAGAGCTGGGCTTAGATGACAAAGCTTGCTTGAAAGCAACCAAGTAGCTTGGGAACTGCTTTCTTTCATTTCGGTAGATAGCATCATTTTGGATCTAGTATTCATAACATCAACATCTGACAAGAAGGCATGTGCATCACTATGAAAAACCCATTATTAATAACGCCCATTCACAATTACGGTATTTGGCAAACAGAGGCTCTGCTGCTTCTGCCAGTGTTTTTTCATCTTTTGACAGTAATGAAGAGCCTACTAGGGAGCAGCTGCCTCATACACAGTGAAAAAGCTCACATGCAGCTTTATTCAAGCTACTTACACACCTCTGATGGAACGTTACAACGATATGGTTTATTATGCCAAATTAATCACACCATTTGTGCAAGCTCAGCCATCACTTTAAACTTTTCCCGCTAAATCTCACCTAGCTCCCTCTATTTGCTATTATATATAGTAGAAAATGCAACAAAATGCTAAATAAATTTTCACTGAAAAAATTTTCTTGGCATTTCATTGAAGGAAATAAAAGGACAGTCTCTCTTGAAATTTTCCTAACATATTTGTGTCTCCTGAGTTGCCTATAATTCTAGCTTTGTGTTAGGATGGAGAACACCACAGACAAATACATAAAAGGTTTTCTAAACTTTACAATTTTTCCAGTTCTTCTTTGTATTACTTAAATTTTCCGTCTTAGCTCTCATCCAATGTTCCTTTCCTACGGGAGGAAACCTTTCATTCTGTCTTTTCCTAACCTCGTTGGTAGCTTCTTTGCACAGGCAGGTAGGTCTGTGATGTTTTTTCTCTCTCTGTTCTCCTTCCATTTCCCTGATGTGTCTTACTTCCACAGCCTTCAAAGCAAGTTATTTTCTTTGTCACCATATCTGAGTACAGTGATAGGATGGATGACAGGATAACTGAGCAAGTAATTTTTGTGCTGGCTGTTTTATTTTCTGGCTTAGGCCCTCAGCTTGACCATAAAAAGCCCACAGCTGTAAAGCCCTGAAGAATTCACGATCAGCAAACACTGACTCTACAGCATTGGAGGTGTTACTGGTCATTTTTACTGCAGACCTATGAAACATAACTTCCCTAGGACTTGTAACTTGGTATGATTTGGCTTTTTGCCACCTCTTTAACAAAGAGTTGGAGTCCAAGCAAGGATCAAGCCACTTCTCCAAAGATGTGGTCAAATGCGAGCTTCTCAAATGACAGTGTAACATTTTTTTTTTTTTTTCACGTAGGTGTGTAAGAGAAAGAATATTACAACCCATATGACAGCCATACAGAAAGAATTAATGAAGGGTTTCTTATCCTCGTTAGCTGTAATCAACCAGAAAAGAAAGGTGTATGATAGGGAGAACAGGACAGCCAACTACATTTCAAAAAGAAAAGTTGAAACAAATCAGGAGGAACAAGAGAGAAAATAAGTACAAAACAGAAGCAGCAAGGGCAAAAACTTATTTTTAACTACCTAATATAGAGTTTTGAGATATGAATTCTGAGATTTGGGACAGGGCTGTTTTTTTCATCCTCCTGGAAGAAGAAATAATGGTCATGGAAGTAAAGGAGCCAAGGACCTCACAATGGTGAAATGTAAAGCTGAACATGTGGCTTCCCAGACTCTGGGGAGAGAAACTGAATTTTCTCCATTGCTTTGAAAGTGCTGAACCACTAAGCTCATATAAACAGAGCTGCAGCCAATAAACAACTGTCAAGCTAGACTTGGTGAGCACTGACTTTTCACTCTAGCTGAGAAGTCTCTAGCCTTGTTCTTGAAGAAATTGTTTTAGAAAACAAATTTAAATATTAGCATTTAGTAAGCAATATTTAGCAAAGAACATTTTACTCCAAATGATTAACTAAAAATATCATAAGCAACAAAAACACAGGCTCATAGAAAGGAGTTAGATAATCTTTATGATATATAGAGCTTATAAGCTTGACTTATTACTCAGTACAAAGAAGAGGTGGACTGAGAAATAACCTCTCTTTAGTAAAGCCTCAGATTTGGCTTTGAGGCTAAAGAAAAACTTTTTAGCAAAAAGAAGTAAAGATAGCATATTTACCAACATCACAACTGTAGCTATTAATCTTTTTGGCTCAAACATTGCTTTCAGTTGCTTCAGTGGCCCCATCAGGAAACACGTACTAATTGGAAGGAAAAAACAAAACAAATGGTAAATTACTTTCAAATAAATCTTTGCAAAAGACAGTAAGTAATTAACCATTTTTTCAACACTTAGCTGAGTATAAAGGCTTTAAAAAGGTATTTCAGTGTTAAATAACAGAGACCTGTTAGAATGAAAGGTGAAATACTCCATGAATTTACTCCAAGAAACAGCTTATGTATTGAGTCACCCTTGGTAATGAAATTATTTCCAAAACATTACCACTTATAGCAGAGGGTTGTCAAGTTGAAGTGAACTTCATGTTGAGGCTGTTCTAAGACATGACTTGCCAAAAGAATGCAAAGAATACAAAGACCAAACTTCTGTAGAAAATTTCTGCTTAATGATAAACTTAACCAGGCAGCACGCCAGTAGCTACAACTGCCCAAACTCAGCAAGCAAAAAAAGAGACCCAAAGAAGTAGAATAAAAAAATTAGTTAGGTAGTGGAAGGACAGGGATGACGAATAAAAAGGTAAAAATGAGGGAGGTTCAGGCCACATAAAATAGGTAGGAAAAAATACAGAAAGCAAAATGCATTGATGCTAGCCTGATTAGCATTGAAGGACAGACATCCTCCAGAGATATGACAGAATCCATAGGGAACAGAAAGGCTGGAAAAAAAAAATCTTGAGGTGCTCCACTTACAGAGAATATTTCTTGTATACAACATATTCTGTAGAAGATACACCCATCCCAGAGAAGAATCAAGTAAGTATCACTGTTTTCATGTTTGTGGCTAGTTTATAGTGAAAACAGGCTAGACAGGACTATTTAGTAAAAGTGGTAATTGCATCTGTTTTAAACACAGACATGCAAACAAACCTGAAAAAGTTTAAATCTTCTTGTCAATTTGGGACTTTATCGTCATTTCCTACCGTTCTTAGAACACAGTTGCCTGTTGTTTATATCTAAAAGGACTACTGAAGGGGAGGGGGGGCCTCTTTTTTCCTCTAATTTTAGTTGGAGTCCAGACTAAAGTTTTTCAACATTCTCCTAAAAGAAATACCAGTCTGTAAAAGCTTTCTTCTTAGTTCACTTACAATGAAACTTGATTAGTACCAAGTTTCTAAAATGCTAATTTAATTTGAAGCGTACCCAAAATACTGGGTAAAAAAACAAAACCAAAAAACCAACAAGAATAAAGAATCAAGTAAGAGAAAGGAAATACTCAGTTTTGCCTACCTCTAGTATTAATTTTTTGTCTTGTCTCAGTATCAGACGGCATAGTTATACAAGAGACTCAATTCCAGTACAAAACATTGTTGTTTCCTAACAAATTTGTTGAGGAAAAGCAGTACACCATCACACTGCCTGAGTTTTAACAGGTTAACAATGCTTTGACTCAAGAGTTAAGTGACTTAACTGAAGTCACAGAGTCCATGAAAGTCAAGACCAGATTCCATGGGTTCTAAGATCCATGACCACACTTAAACTATGCTAAGATAGTAAGAGAAGGACAAACAGAAGCTGAAAACACTTTACTGGCAATAAGCTTTTTCTTATATATCTTTCAAACAGCAAAAGAAAAGTTTTAGATCCTAGGAGGTCCCTTCTGCTCATCTTTTAAGACTAACTGCTATGCACCACACACACTATGAAGAACCAAGCAGAGTTCAAAAATACACTGTTGAACTATTTTTCGCTTCTGCATGGCCTTACAGCTAAAATGAGGGCTTCCTGAACCTCTCCTATTTTAAAGAGTTTCCCCAGAAACAGGATGATCTCTCTGCTAAAAGCAAAAAGGTCCTTCCATTAACAAAGTATCCACACACTGGGCAGACTACAAGTTTGCTCCTAAACCTGAGGTACCTCTGTACCTGGCAGAAGGACTTAGCTGTAAAAAGTACAAAACAATCAGTCAGCAATTTGTTATTCCTACTACAGACAGCAGTTGTGATGTGTCTACAAAACAATCAGGTAATGTGGAATCATACACACAGTTACCGTTGGGGACCGGCCTTGATGATTTAAGCCTGTGTTAGTGAAGAAGCTGGAAAACACCGATAAAGAGGATGAGAAAGAAAAGGGAGTGTGAACAGCTGGTGCAGGGAGTGTGAGAAGCTGACATGGGAGTATGGGAAGATGATATAGAGTGTGTGAGAAAATGATGTTTAGTTTAGCAGGCGGAAAATAGCTCCTTTTTAGGCATAGCCAATAGTAAAGTTAAAATAGGTGCGTGCACGATTGTTTGTAACCAATCACAGCTGGGTGAGGGGTGCGTGGACACATCGTGGCTAGAGTAATAATCTATAAAAGCTGCCTGTATAACAATAGTAAAGGTCACTCTGCTATCACATCTACGGAGTCCGTGCATTTAACCACCGCAAGGTAAGACATCACAATGGGGCAATAACAAGTGAATAACTCGTACTACTAATTATGATAATCTTAAAACTCTAACACAGACAAGATTTTATGTTATTAGCATTTCAGTATGAAAACAATGTTGTTTCTGCACAACATAAAACAGGCATCATTTCAGAGTAAAAGCAAATGGAAATGCAGATGAAAAGGAGGGTACTTTTCTAATAACAATATTAAGAAATTGTACCTGGCTAACGCAGCAATGTTTCCCAGGGTGTAAAACACTGCGAAAAGCTTGATCCCCTTTGGGAGCCATAGCAATGCTGTTCCCTACAAAAGATAGGTTATTTGTATGCTTGTAAGTAGTTAATTCAACTTATTTAGATTATATAGTCTATAAAGGTATTTTCAGACTATGAAGGGTGGTGTTCTAACATATACCAGCAGCGTATTCTGCTCTCAGATTTGCAGTAGTCAATATTCAGCATACTTCTATTGCCACCTGCTGGCAAAATAATGGATTGATTTACTGTATTTCACAATATTTTTACAACTAGGCAATATTTGTTTATAACATTTATTTCTACTGTTTATAGTCTATTTACGTTACTTTCAATTTTGTTACAATGTTGCACTATATATCATACACCTCTGCAAAGAAAGTAAAAAATACCATGAAGCCACACCAATATCCATCATCTCCTTTTTCTTCCAATCAACCATCTGGACTCACAGTTTAAATACACACTGAAGCTGAATAGAAATATCTTAGAACTCTTTACTTCTAGACATCTCTTATTTCCACTGAACACAAAAAATATCCAAAGCCTTCTGCTGATCACAGTCTCTACGATGATAGATAGTTCTAGCCTAAACTAGAAGCAAAACATGTTTTTTTAGTTTGTTTGGATTTGTAACTTTTTTCTTTTTTTTTTCTTTTCTTTTTTTAAAGCTGTGATGTGGACACTGTGTCCCACAAGAGAAGAGTGTAATTGTATTCTACAAGGAAAGCCTACAGACTCTTTGCAAAGACTAAAGGG
Organism: Tauraco erythrolophus; assembly: GCF_009769465.1. NCBI lineage: Eukaryota > Metazoa > Chordata > Aves > Musophagiformes > Musophagidae > Tauraco > Tauraco erythrolophus. The sequence goes on from NC_141466.1 coordinate 82,091,022, forward strand.
AAAACACCACCTGCACTTCTGGCCAACTACGAACATAATAAACAAACCAGGTTGCAGTTATACGAGATCTAAAGATCAGGCACATGTCCACATGCCTGTAAGGGACGAGTTGAGCATTTCTTTTGAGGGCCTCTCTAATGCTGCGGCAAAAGGTGCATAACCTGAAGCAGAAGGTGGAGTTGCCGGCTTTCAGCTTCACGTGGTGAAGCTTAGCAAGGGAGCTGCCTCTAAAGTCTACAAGATACGAGGTCCACAAACATACTCACAGAGTTTTGACTCCTATCAAGCTCAAGATAACTCAAGGAATCCTAGATCCTAACGTCTTTTAACTGTTGTTTCACACCATGTGATACAGAATAGGCACAAAGATTAAACACTGAAAAAATAGCAGCAAAAAGAGTGAAGTTAACTTCTCCAGAAATAGGTGTTAAAGCACAAGTGTGGTGTGAACTAAAATTTGTTATTCCAGTAGTTAAATATTACTTGCGGAAAAACGGGGAGAAGGAGTCAATCAAATAACACTTAAGCAACTCTAAAAAAGGGACATTCCGAGGCAGTCTTGAGCTCCCTCCCTAGAACTTGCCCTTTCTCTAACACAAGCATCTGGCCAGAGTTCCTGTCACTCTACTGGGCACAGGTATCAATACGAAGAATATCACTCTCCAGTTCCTTCACTGAACTGAAATACTACTTAGGTAAGATCTCTCATAGGTAAGGCCAGCGATTGTTCTGGTTTACCTCTGGGTCTCAGAGAGTCTAACAAACCCCAAGTTTTGGTAAAGAACCAGAAGCTTCCACCTGCAGGGGAATCCACCGAATGGCTATCTCTGGAGTGAGTGCCTCAAACAATCAACAGGTTGCTCCCTCAACAGCTGTTTCTTCCTGTAAGTCTCCTCGGTTTAAAAACTTTTAATGGTGAATGAAAGAGCAGCAGCAGGCATTTAAATAATGACAAAATCAGAAACTAATGCAAACAGGACAAGTTTCTCCACCCTGCTATCAGAATGCCTTACGAGTCAAGAAAATCTGCCCAACAGTCTCCACAAAACTGCAAATGTCATCCCCACACATTAGCCAAAGGCTGCTGACTAGCTTACATCAGAAGTCATGCTCTGTGAAGAACCAACATGCTACTTCATCAAGAAAAAAAAAAAAAAGGCAAGCCCCCCCCAAAAAAAGCAAACCAGAAAGAAATGTTATTGCACCTGCTTCTGGGACTTTCCATGCAGATGAAGTACTACTTTGTAGTGCAAGTTACCCATGTCAGATTTTGATAGACCAAATCAATTAATAGACCTCAATTTTTAACTGCAGGCTTGAGCCTCCTGCCAACATCTCAAGTTCAAGAATGAACAAATTATTTGCTGGCTGTGAAGATCAATATGAGTGCAGCAGGTTTTTCAAGTGTCAACATGCTACCACAGTCATCACCTATTGATTTGTGAGCATGACGGGTTGCACTTGTAGTTTCTTCAGCCTTTAAAAACCTTTCAAGCTTCCCCCTCCTTTCCTCCTTTTATTGGAGACAATAAAAATAAGATGGGTACACAGTGAACAGCAGCAAAAGCTCTTTCCTAGTGCACCATTCAAAAATCTAAATTAAAAATATGGCCTATTTTGTCAGTGTTCAAACCATTTAGTAAGAAATTTTATTACACTACAATAAGAAGGCTCTCTGCTGTGAATGGAAGAAAGAGAGCCAAAATCATAATTTACAGAACAGCCTCTACATGCTAATTGTACATTTAACGTCCAGTTAAATTTATGGATACAAAAATTTAGGATACAGGATAATGCAAACACAGAATCACACATAAAGTATGAATATGAATGACGTTCTACTGTAGAACATTAATAAACTACAGGGGAAAAAGAATACTTACAAGAATAGAACACACGACGCCAGCAACAAAACATATGATGAACCATCTGACTCGAGTACCAAAGCTGAGTGTTGAGGCATCGAGGACCTTAACAGGAGGAAAAAAAAAAAAAATATTACAAACCCATCTTTGAACTATTTAAATGACCTTTTCGTCTTTACTATTGAAGTCCTTCATTTCAAACAAAATAATTTTTTAGCCAGGAACAATTGTTTCACCTTGCTTAACAGTTGCTTGTATATTAATTGTTTCAGTTTAAGAAATTATATTAGCAATTTGGAAACATATTTCCAAAACAAACAAAAAAAGACAAAACCTGTGACGGTATATCCTGTCATTCAATCAATACTGCTCCACTTTCAAACAGACTTTCTTCTCACCATACAATTACAATTGAAAATTCACAATTGTACCAAAGCAGAAGAATGAATGGACCTTCCAGCAATTCACAGACAAATGTATCTATTTGTGCAGCACTGTATGTTCCTATAGACATTACCACCTTTTCCTCTTACTAGACAGAATCCATCGTACATATTAGTACAAGTATCCACTGGAAGCACTATGATTCCACTTCAGTTACTTGTTCCTTACAGGGTGAAGGTGTAGGCAGATTAACACAGCTTGTCTTATCACACAGCTAACTTGCTGAAAGGGGTGGTTTTACTTCCTGCTTCTCCAGTGCGATTCCAGAACCTGTGAGACCCTGTGTTCCTTCTAGTTTGATGACTTAAGTCCCATGCTAGACTAATGAGCCAAACCAGCTCAGCAAGTTGTCAGAAAAGCAGCAGGGCTAATACAGGGAAAGAGGCAGGGCCACAGAGCTGGCAGAACAGCCCCTTTCAGCAGAAGTGACTTGTTAAATATGCTCAGCTCATCTTCACTCATGCTGTAAGAACAACATATTTCAGCTCACTCCAGGTCACTACAATTAAATATACTGTCTATCCGAAACTGGTCTACTAAATGACGTGCTGCTTCAGCTAACATTAGATGACTATTAAAAGCTAATTTTCCTATTTGTTCAGGTGACACAAGCAAACTTGCCCTCCTGTTATCTATAGGTATTTTCAATCAAGCAGTATTAACCAAATATACAAGTTAAGGCTTGCCCAATCAAGGAGTTTTATTTTTCCCCTACGCTTTTGAAAAATTTCACTTTCAGGAAGCGGTAAGTGAATGAGATTTGGTTACTGCTTAGAATGATTTCGCATCTGTACAAATGAAGATTCCACACCCAGTTTTTAATAAAGGGCCGCTAACAAGCACACATTCATGTGCTGTGATGAATCAGTGTTTGAACGTATGTCAACAAAGAATAGCTTGGAATTTATAAGTAGAATACTTTCTACCTACAAAAAAATTACTAGCCTTACTTAATCAAATTAAATACTTTGAATATATACTTAAGAAGGGGGATCAGAACACCAAAAATAATCTCCTACACTTGCATACTGTTTGAGCAGACACAGGGCTGGGATAGAATATTATGAATTTTCTTTCCCCTGCTCTGCGTTCAGCAGTAAAGACAGAACTTCCCAAAGGTCAGAAGATGCAGCTTACCTTGTTAGGTCCAACTCTTTATCCTTATGTATGCATTAAAGAAATAGACAAAAACAGTAACGGAAAGATGGTTTAATATTTTAAATCATATTTGACAGTCATATTCCTGAATGCCTATACAGGTAAAAAGTGCAGGAAAACCTGGTAGGACATAACTGAAGACACCTATTTGAATCATTCTTTTACTTACACCTACTCACGCAACTTATCACACATACATGTACAAAAAAAAAAAAAAAAGTAAAATTCTTTTTCATTCCTGAAAGGAATGAAGCTTCAGAAGGGAAGTGTGGATAGGCCAATATTATCAGTGCACACAACGCGCACATTTCTGATTGCCTAGGAGGCAAGGAAAGGGTGAAGGTAAATTGTTTCTTCAGGTGTATCAGGCATCCTGCTGTCACTGCTGTTCTACTTCTAGTCTTCATATCTGACAGTGTTCCTGAAAAAACTACCAGGGAATTTCATTCTTCATATAAATTTGAAAATAGTTTCATCTTCATTTAAATCCATAACAGTTATTAGGTGAAAAATAAAGACCAACACCATAAATAAGTGAACCATGCAAAGGTTACGGAAAAAAAAAAAACAAACGCTGCAAGATTTAAAATACAACTTTAAAACTAGTTTAATCCTTTTTATGGATTCAATTCTTAAGAAGTTAGATGGACAACACATGCACATGAACTGCAGGAAGATAAGCTGTGGCATGAGGGCTGCCAGAGCACTACAACACAGCATTGTCTGGAATAATAAAACTAAATAAATGACTTGGCATTAAAATGAAGGCTGATCCTCCAACCATTCCTGATGCAATCACCAGTTATTTTATCAAGCTGAACCTAGTTAATGTTACGTTTGAAATCCTGAAACTGGACATCCGCAAATGTATTTTTGTAGTCTCTGATACCTAATATGGTTTAGGTTTTGTGGAAGCAATGGAACTGGTTACCTTTCGGAGATGTCTTTCACCCCTGTAGTGAAGCACCTGGCTGCAGAAGTTGAGTTAACAGGTACATACATAGTTCAACCACTGAAACCACAGGCTTCAGCTTGTGCGAAAGCGTCAGGCTACAACCTTTAAAAGTTGAGGACCTGACACAGCGGCTGCATATTCTGCCGCATGTGCTGCGGGAGCAGTAATCTCTCCAAGAGAAATAACAGCTTAGTTTCTTACACCTACACTCAGAGACTATGAACCAGAACTCTTAAGAAAAAGTTAGTATGTCTAAGCTGCCTATGCAACACAAGCAGGAAACAACTTAAGGGTGATTAGGACTTTTTTTATTGTCTGACGTAAGCCGTACAGCTAATCCAAGATTTCAGACAAAAAGAGTTGGCATTATACTCTATGATATTTGCATTAGCAGAAGCTTTTGCTTAGAAGACTGAAAAAAATTGCCATGCAAATTCCAAGTCTGGGGAAAGATTAATACGGAGAACTGTGCAGTGGTGGTAGCAAGGGATTTCCTGTAAAACATATCCTTCTTGTTATATTGCTTATCAGCTTGTTTCTAAGAAATAAAAAGAAAAAAGAAACAGAAATCAACAAATAGAAACTTCTAGTTTTCTATAGCTAAGCTTTAATGCCAAACTCCTGGGCAAGAAGCAAAGAATTCTATAATATCACAGGATATTCCAAGAAAATACTACATCCAAGAAATGATCAAGACATCCAGAAATCAAGAGGAAACCTCTAAGTGGAAGCTGGAATCTGGAAGGCAGACTTCCTGAAACATAAGGAATGGACTTGCAGTAGTCTAATAGGCAAGTTGCAAGTGACAGATAACAGTGTCTTTACTAAACAGCTTGCTACGGACACCCAGTAAATCATATGAATGATAACTTGCAAGGCTGCCTTTGTTCAAAAACATTTCTTGTTTTTGATGTTTTGAACATCTACCCAGGCTCCCGCCATACGTTAATTATCTTATAAAAGTTTTCCATATGGGCAAACAAAAAAATAGAAGCACTTTCTTCTACAGGTTTTAAGAGAGATTCTAGAAGTTAACAATTACATCTTTTCTTGATAGTAAATTTAAAAACAAGCAAGTAATGGAGCAAATTAAATTTAAAAAAAACATTGAGTATATTTGCAGAATTGAGTTCCTAAGCAGTATTTTAAAAAATACTTGCAGAGATATATTTTCATCTTCCCCTAACAGGCTTCCTTATATGTATTTCTATTAACACTTTAGAGTAAAATATAAGAAACTTCAATGTCTACTCTATTCCTTCTTGCTAAAATCTTGTTGAATGCTTTAAGCAGCTGTCAACTGACAACTACCATGAAACTACAGCCAGAAAACAAGCCAATGTGTCAAACGGACTGATCTTATGTTAGTTCTGGTGTTAAAACTAAACAGCATAATGCTGCTCTGACAACATCATTACACTGGTATATTTATTATTGATTTTTTTATAATAAACTCATTTGATTCCTTTTTTTTTTTAAATTGATTGCAGTTAATAATTGATCTAACTGCAGCAAGAAGCGACAGTTGGTCATCTGAGGAGTTTAGAAAGTACAGAAAGACTTCACTTGAATCATCACACAATTGTCTCATTATATACTTCTCTTTTACTTTACTTAACAGGAACTACTGCTGACTTCATGGCAATGGTTCTGCAAAAATTAAGCAGCAGCTGAATACAGAGACATCTATGAACATAAGCCATATGATGGCTATTACACAGCTACCGGCTTTTCCAAAGAGAGGGCCATTGTTTTTAACCAAACGCATGACTTGATTCCAGAAAGGTCATCTAAAACAGTTGAAGATTCTACACACAAAACACATAACATTACATTTTCTTTCACAATCTTACCTCCTAAAAGTGTCTTCTTTGCATGGGTGGACATACTTTTTTGCTCCATTACACACACTTTAAAAATAGCTAACACCATTCAGCTGTAAAGCCATAGCTTTAGTGAATGTCACATATTAATTTATTTCCTCATTAAAAACGAAGCTTGATTTCCAGTGTTCCAGAAACACATTGCTACTTTGAGAGAAACCTACAACAGAGACATTGCCTAATGTAAATACTTGAGCTTTTCTTCAGTGGGTATTTGTTTACTTTAAGAAAGACCTTTCTGGTTCACCTTGTCAGCATAAAGTTGCTTTGCACTATGTTAAAGGTATATTTGTATGTTTTCTTCTGTCATGTACTGGATAGGTTTTAAATATGGGCAGGTTTTTTCCTATTAAAAGTCTTCTCTGGCTACAGTAACATCATGACACGCAATAATCAAATCATACATAGCTTAGCTACTAACATTTAACAAACGACACATTCTTAGCTCTGTTCTGTACTCCTCAGGACATACACCTCAAATGTAAAATTATTAAATACTTAGGCATTTATCTATTGATTGCTGCCTTAAAACAAACATCACAGCCTCAAGTAAACGAGAGCTCTATCTCACTATCGTGTCTCGTGTGAAATGTGCCTGGGGATGGCAAATTAATTAATTTTCTTGGAATCGAACTAAGATTAACAGAAATGTAGGTATTTCTTTGATAATCTTGTGATAAGATCAGAAAGCGAAGTATCCCTCCCAAATGCTGGCAAGTCAGCTCTGGTGTGAACGGGCACAGATGCCAGCCACACTGCTTCCAGGATCAATCCGGTGTGGATACAATTTAGCTGCTTTACTGCAGCAGACACCAAGTTCATAAATCTTGAAGATCAGCAGCGACTCAATGCAAAGACAAGTAAAGCACGTCAGCAGCAAGCTGCTGGAACTGATACTATGCCATAGACACCAACTAGACTAAGGCTGTGCTGGTTCACCGAAATTTGAGCTGTAGCTCAGATCCAGGCTGCTCTACATTCCAGCTTCCTCCACCATGCTCCAGCATCCTGCAGCGCACAGTATCAAGCTATTCCATGATGTGGGGCACTTTCACCTACAGTCACACCAATTAAAAGGGAGCTGGTGGTAGAAATGCTCAGCTTTGCTTCAACCTAGAACTGAAGCCTCAGAAATGTATGGTGTTCGAACCCAGTAAAAAAAAAAAAAAAAAAAAGACGATAAGGAAGGTAGCGAGGCAGAAAAATTAAATGGTACTTGACAAGCATGGGGGAAATAAAAAAGAACGTCTGCACAATATACAGAAAACTGTCTCTGTCTAGAGAAAGTCTTCCATATCTTTTGTAAAATCAGGGGCATAAGGAAATGGAGAAGCAAGTCAGAAAGAAAACCTACCGTTTAACTGATCAATACCTAAGTCATGTAGGAGGAAGAGTACACACAAGACAAGGAGACCCTGCTATCTCGAAGCAGGACGTGGAAAATAAACCCAAAAGACTCCAAGCCACCGACACAACAAAGAGCTTCTCCGCACACCGAAAATTCGCCAAAACTCTTACTCCCGGGCAGGGCCCGGTGCCCACAAGCCCTGTAGTTTGGCGCACGCAGCCAACTTTCGTTTCTCCTTTGCCTCCTCGTCTCTCCCGCTTACTGACACGGGCGGGCAGACACCGAGGGGGTGGCGTGTGCCCGCCGGGGAGGGGGGAAGCGCTGGGAACACGGCGGCGCCCGAGGCCGCGGACACCGGTACGGGCCTGGGGCAGCGGGACTCCAGCAGTGCCCCGCAACGGCGCCGGTACCGGCAGCGCTCAGCCCCCTGGGCCGCCGTTAGCGGCGGTCGTCAGCAGCAGCCTCCGAGTCGCCGGTGCGGGGAGGGGGAAAAACGAGTCCCCGCCGGGCGATACCTGCGCCGTCAGTCCCTGCTCCTCGTCGTCCTGCCCGGTCAGCACCCGCCGCAGCTTCTCCATGCCGTCGCTCAGGCAGGACCGGACCGTGCCGTGCCACACCAGAGGGGAGGGGACGGGAGAGGACGGGACGGGACGAAACGGGACGGAACGGAACTGCACGCCCCTGCCGGGCCGCCGGCCCAACCGGAAGTGGCGCACCCGCAGCTTCGCCGCCTGGCGAATTTCCGGCGGGGCGGGGCCGCGGGCCGAGCGGCTGGTGGGGCGGCACCGGGTGCGCGGCCGTGATAGTGGGCGCGGCCGCTTCTCTGGGCAGCCTTTGTGCGGTGTCGCTGCCGCGCCGTGTGACGCGAGGGGGGAGGGCGGCGAGGTGACAGGCCTTGCTGGGGAGAAAGAAAAGCTTTTTCGGTGTGCCCCGTCTTTGTCTGTCGCTGCGGAATTGGCTGATTTCGATACGCACAGAAACTGCGATTTGTGTGACCTGGATAGTCCGAATTCGCTTTTAAATAAAGCCTTTCGTGCAGGTACAGAACGGTAACGCCGCGGCGATGCCCGGCCCTGCTAGAACCGCGGCTGGGGCGCGATGGTGTGGGCAGGCTCGCCCGTCTGAGGAGACGCTGCCTCACCCCCAGTGCACAAGCATCGTCTGGAGCGGTGGGGCCGCTGCCTGCTCTTGCCTTGGTGGTGCCACAGCAATGGTGCAGGTGGGCCAGTCGTGGTCATCGAGCTACCAGCCAGACGGTGTGCTGCAAACACCCATGGAAACGGCCTCGGCGCTCCCTGAATTGGGGAGGGGGCTGTTGTGTCCTGCACACCAGCTGTGAGCACGCCAGGTGCTTTTCTGGCTACGAACGTGTGGGGCAGAGAGAAGTGGGATTAGCTGATTAGGGATGAGGTCACCTTCAGTGAGTGTATGTAACACGAATATTAGAGTGGAGATTTCCAGTATGGCTCAGTGCTGTCTGTTAACCTCTGCCCCTGGGAAAAAAGGTATGGTGGAGGCCGTCACACAGCCCCCATGTCTTGGCTGCTTCACCTGCCTGTTCCCAGCAGCACTCTGACCACCATCCCCTCTGTACAAGCATAATCACTCCACTTAAGTCTTCCCTGTCCTGCCCTGTTGAGACACTGACCCCTTGTGTGCCCTTTGGGGCCGTTCCTGTGTCTTGGCACATGGCTCTGCTGTGTGGCCAGCCCTCAGACAAGCACCACAGCTCTGGCCTGACTGGTTTGCAATGGAAACAAGGCTGGTGGCTGGGGGAAAAGGAGCCATGGGGTGTGCCCAGCCTGCTGCTTAGCTGCAAAGTGACAGCAGGCAGCCATGTGGGGTGCAGAGGGAGAGGAAGATGAATGATAAGGGCTGTGTAACTGTTTGCTGTGTGAGTGAAACCTGGTAAGAGCCAGAGCAGAAGAGCCTCCAGTGAGGCCCTTCAGGACAGAAACCTTTCCCTCCCTCTCTCCCCTCTCAGAGAGGAAAGCTCTCCCCCTGTTCTCCTTCTCATGCACACTTCTCTTAGGAAGAGTTTCCCACATGCCTTGTATATTGTTTTTTGGGTGAAATGCTTGGATGCAAACCATACCTTTCCAGCCTGGTGAAAGGCCATCAGCATCTCAGGAAGCTGTAGGTCAAGGCCAGACTTCTGAATGGGAGAAACACCTGCAGACGTGGCTGTGTGAAAATACTCAAAACAACAGCAAAACGTCACTCCCTGAGCCAGCCAGCATGGCCCATGCCTTGCGTTGACCTGAGCAGGCAGGAGACTGTGTGAAAGGAAAAAATATGGCTCGCTGAACATGGGAGGAGAAATGAGAAAATTGGGGGGGTGTGAGGTGGAGTAAAAATCATCCTCCTGGCACCTGGCATGCCCAGTGGCCCCATGCCCACATCTGCCAGGAGAAAGGAAGAGACCTGGCTGATCATGGCATCCTGTCTGGAGCTTGCTGCCATCTGCTTGGCATGGGTGCCTCAGGTGCTTTGCAGTTCACAGGGGCAGGAGGTCACGAGCAGAGGTCCTTGGTGACCTCCTTCTCCTCTGCAGCTGGCTCAAAGCTGTCAACATGGGACTGTCATTTGGTGGTGGCTCTGAAGGGTGCTGGATGCCAGCAGGAGCTGCTGTTCCCGTGCCTCTCTCCACAACCCCAGACCACCAACTGCTTCCTGGAGGATCCTGCCAGTGACTACCTTGATGAGCTCCCTCCTCTCTCCTCCTGTCTCCCCAGGGCCTCCCTTCTTCACCAGAGGACGCTGTGGAAGAGAGGAAGAAGGAGAAGCCAAGGCAGCCTGTGGCTTACAGCTGCCCTCTCACAGCCCTCAGCTTCCTGAGGGCACCATTTTATGCAGTGGTGGGAGTACTAGGACAGACCCATCCCTGCTCTAACTTGTGCTTGTGAGGAACAGAGGAAGTGAAGCTTTAAAGAATTTGGCCCACCGGGGCCTAGCAGGCTACATGCATACAGCTCGAACCCCAGGAAGCTCTCTCCCTGCCTGCCTGTTGACTTTTGCAGTAGCAGAATAGCTAGAAGCATGAGGCCTTTGGGCATGAGGGGCAGGGAGCAGAGGTGGCATTAACTGGTGGTAGCAAAGCAGCTTTGTTGGTTTTGCACTGAATGGAGAAGGAGGGAGAACCTCCTGATGCTTCAGGTGCCTCTGGAGGTGGTCAGTGAGACCTTTTCAGTACAGCATCGAGCATAGTTTGTGTCATGCACCATGGCTGCATGATGGTAAGAGTTTTGTTTGCTTCACTGCTATTTGCTTGGGCAGAGGGATGGCGAAAAGTACCCAGTTTATTTTTACTAGCTCCTCTGTTGCACAGAAATGTTGTGGGCTCATGCTTCCACTGGAAATGGTGGCATGACAACAAATGTGTCAGAGCATGGCAGTCTCTTCCTCGCTTCCTCCCAAGCAACCAGACAACCCGCATCTGAAGTCTTTGGGCTCCCCATTAAAACCAAAACTCTGCAAGCTGTTGCGTACCTCCATAGCCTTCCCACAAAGCCCCAACCCAAATGACTGTTCAGCTGACTGCTCAGGATGCCATGTTTGATCTTCAAGGCGATGGTGCATGGCCAGGGGAAGCCTCAGGAGCAGGACCCCTCTCCCTTCCCATACACTGAAGCAGCTGAGGGTGAGCTATAATCATGGGCCTTTCCATGCATGTGCCGGGGAGACAGGGAGCATGAAAGCGTGTTACCCTGAATGAGCGCTGCGTTGGCTGCCAACTACCTTCAGTTTCCAATATGGCCCCATGACCTGCTGATGGCTTCCAGAGTATTTGCATGCACAACACCACTGCTGCATCATCAACCCTAACCCACTGTGTTTAGGGAGGAGAAAGGACTGTGCAGCAGAAGCTCCGTGCAGAGGCCACTGGAGGCTGTGCATAAAGCATGCAGTTAACCACATGCTGGGACCTCGGCCCCTCACGTGGGGCAGGCTCTGGGTATGTGCTCTCTGCCTTCGCTAGCTGCTACATACCACGGCTCCCCAGGGAACAGTTTTTTAAAGACCTAACAAGTCTTTGTAGTCATACCAATGATGATCATACCTCACCCCTCTGTAGCTCTGAGACCAATGCAACAACCCTCACACACCTCTTCTTCCCCAGCTTGCCCCCGCCACGTATCAACAGAAAGGCAGTACCTTTGTTCAAGTTGGATGCTGCTGTGCTAGTATCAGGAATTATGGAGGTAGACTGTGGTGGGGAGCAGGCCAGAGAGGTGTCGCTGGTTGTGCCTTCACAAAACTCTTCTGTGAGGTCCAACCATGGGGATCTAGCATGATGCCAACGAGCATGTTCTCCTCTGGACAATGGCAATCCCAGGACTCAGAGATGTCCTAGCAGGCATTACATCCCACCTGATGATCTGTTCAAGACCTTTGTGACAAAGGCACATCTCCTGTGCTACCCAACGAGCAGTTGTTGGGTTTTCAAAATCACAAGCTGCCTTCTTCGAGGCTTTAATTTTAATTTCTTTTATTAAATTTAACTAGATACAGCCAAAAAATTAAGCCTAAAATTTACAGCAATTTTCTGGATTGCTACAGTGCATGGAGAGAGAGTGGCACTTTCAGGGGCCAGTTCTTCTCATCTAAGGCAGTTATTTTGGTAAGGGAGAGATTGCTTTCTGCTCTCCAGTGACTAGAGGAAGCATAGATGACTAGGTCAGACCAGACACCTAAGTTTCGGTCTGATGAATCAGGCCGATGAACCTCACCATTACCTCTTTTAATTTAAATATAGCCAAGACTAGCCTTTATATATTATTTCTATATACTTTAAAAAATCAATGTATAGTGAGCATGATAGGACTGTTACTTTAAGCAATGGAAAGATAGATTAGGTCCAAAAAGTCCAGAAGGAGCCCCCAGAACTGATGGCATTGAAGTATTAACAATGATTTGTTACAAACACATCTTAATGCCAAAAAATATCTGAGATCAAAACACAAAAACAAGAAAAAAAGTTCTCTTTGTTTTTCCCTCTCCCAATTTATAGATATATATATAGATAGACACAATTTAAATCTGGGCCTACCCTTCTGGTCCGCATGACTTTACGCAGGAGTGTTTGGCTCTGCCTTGGATTCCTGGTGGTTTTCTGGTCATGCAGGGAATACGTGCATGTAAGCACCTGGCAGACAGCAAGCTGAAGCTGTGTTTTTGTTTCTGTGTGAACAAGCCCACGGTCTCACCACTGCAAAGCAGAGAAGAGCAGTGCAAACCTGGGCTGCCTGAGCCCTGGGCAGTGCGAGGGGCCAGCTTGTATCCTACGGCTGCCCCCTCCTTCCAGCCGGCTGCTGCCTGGGCTGTACCGCCCGGCTGCCACCCACAGTTGTTTCACTCCTGAATGAAGCAAAGGGTTTTGTCTACTTCCCTGCTTTTTTCTTGAGCAGAAAGTTGGCATAGCCACCCCAAATTTATTTTTCCCAGTTCCTCTGCTCAACAGAAATTCTCAATTCTCTTCACTATCACAAAATACCGTGACACGGTCATTACCTTGCCATGAGAAACAAGCAACTCGGAAGGCCTATGTTGTTCAATATTTCTGTGCTGATGAATTTCAGGGCTCTAATGTCCCATCTTCCTCATCACTTTTTTATTCTTCACCTTTGGAAACAAGATGTTTGAATGAATATTGCTGAAAGGTGAAAGCCAGGGGTTACAAGGAATGCTAAGCAAAACTGAGTAAAGGATCTCTAACAGAGACCCACTGGGAGCACGGCAGAAAACAGGAAACACAGAACTGCTTCGGAGACTTGCCCATATTGACTTGGTAAGACTCCACCTCAATCCTGCTGCTTGGTGCAAACATCTCACATCAAACAAAGCAGCAGTTTCTGAAGCCCACTAAAAGGATGGGAGCTTACCAGCAGGGACGAATGTCTCTTGTGCCTTCTGAAAAGATCCCGTGCTCCTGAAAATGCTGTTATGAACCTCCTCCACCAAGCCTGCATCGTCGATAGTGACAGGTAGTGGTGGTCCAAAACCAAGGAGCGAAGAAGCAGAAGCTGGAAAATGCATCCCCTTTCTTATGCCTCAATTCAGGAAAACTCGTTGCTTCTAATTTGTCTTGACACTTCCTGCACATCACCCAGAGTCACAGGCTCGGGCAGCAGAGCACATGCTTGGTGGCTTCAACGCAGTTTCATGGTAATTGCTTCTGCTGTGACTCAAACCTTTCCAGATGCAGTCATCACTTCTTTAGTGACACAAACTGATCTCACTCATTGGTCTCTGATGCGGGAGCTGAGGCATGCAAAACCCAACTGCAGATGTAAGAGCTGTTTCCCAGAGTGCTTGGCAGGCACCTCGTAGCTAGGGGGTGTGTGGTTCACAGTAACACCGTGAGCTACTGCAGAGCTTTGGAGGGAAAGGTCATCGCCCTTATTGGCTCATGGTGGCTAACGCAACACATGCAAGGAAGTAACAAGCAGCCTCATGAGCTCATCTCTTTCTGGGGCATCATACACTCACATCAGGTACCGCAGAAGCTTGGTTAAATGATACACTGCTGGGTACCTTGCCAAATCTTTGAACCCTCTCCCGTTCCTAACAATAATCTGGCTGAGAGCTGATGCTGATGTTTACCTAAGAAACACAAAGTGCTAGAGGGGTTACCGATCACACTGCTGCTTTGTGCTTTGCTCCCAGGTGACCCATAACACCAAGTGTGTGCAGAAGTACCTTGTAATTGTTGCTTCGCATGACTTCCCCATGAACAAATGCAGTAATTGTCTTAGAATTTTGAGTGATCCAGGGGCGAGGAGACATGGTCTATCTGAACGTGTAAGAGAGGAATGTTTGAGACTCTCTCAGTATTCCCTTGGCATTGCTACAAGTTAAAATCTGGAGATCTTTTCTGTGTTTCAGCCACTATCTCAGATCCAGGCAGACTGCAGACTGACAGATTAGAGGAGATTAATATCTTGTCTTGCCAGGAGACAGCTTTAAGATTTCACAACACTGCATGTCCTTTTCAAGGAATGAGAGGCTTCTAGTCTCATTTACATCACTCAATACCACTCTGAGAAGGCATCCCTTCAGTTAATACATACCCTGGGACAACAAGCATGACATAAGACTATTTCAACCAACCTATAAATCAACACCAATTAAAGCAAGTTACAGTATGTGTTCTCCCTTGGGTAACTTATGGGTTAAACACTTTCAAAATTCTAGGTGGCTTGCTTTGTAAATTTACATTTTTCTACACAGCAGACCAAATACAGCCATCATGTAAGTACTTGCAAGTGCTGCTGTAATCAGCACTGCTTTCTCTTGCAGCAAGGGCTGAGTATGGGCCAATTGTCCCCATACAAGAGTTTCACTTAACGAGAAAGACATGACCCAGATTTCAGACTAAATGAATAAGCTGAAAATTCCCAGGCTTGTTGCCATAGTTACTTGAAACCTACTGTTAAAGAAGGTGGGAAGAGAGGGAAGAGGAGAAAAAGTAGGGAAAGAAGAGAGCAGTATCGTGGTCAAGGTTAGGCTGTATGATAGAGAAAGGGGCGATGATCTTGAAGGAGCAGGATCTCAGTGATGACACTCAGAGCAGGTTATCCAAGAAGCCAGTGTTTCTGCTGTCTGGTTGCTATTAGGATGATTCTATGGACATTGGTTATTTATAAGCGGTTACAACCGTGACTAAACACAGTGCACTGGCACCTACTAGATCAGCAAAGGCAGAAAGGGATTGTGTGCGGAGAGACAGACTTCTCCACAATTTATTTAATAAAGAAATAACCTCAGTTTAGAACACCAGACTGCTTGCTTTTCCACTATAAAGACAGTGAAACTTGCACCAATGTCTTACTCAATCAGAATAAACTGTCTAAGATGACAGCAGAAATACTCCAGCTCTGTAGAAGTGGAACTGCAGACATATTACATTAGGTAGTTAGTGCTGTTCTTGCCCAAATGCAGCCAGGATCAAAGTGTCCTGAGACACAGGCTGAAACCATAAGAGAGCTGGTAACTCTGCTTGTGAACCTTTCCTATATTACCATTTTATATTGTTGGTACTCTGTCACGTTAGCATGAAAAACTAGGCTGTATTCACAAAAGGCTTTGTGCTAAGCCCACCGATAAATATATCACACTAGTAGGGGTGGTTTTTTTTTATTATTATTCTCTATCTTATCTTTTTATTCCTGCTTTTCTTCACTCCTTTCACTTTCTTGTAACTGGCATGTAAAGCAATGACATGTGCAGAGTAATACAGGCTCATGTACACTGGAAACGTACGCAGTTGAAGTAAGTACACATTTGATATCCTACATATTAGTTAGGACATAATACAGTTTATATCAGCATTCATGAAGAAAGCTCAGGAAAAGCGCTGGAGTAGCTGGAAGACTGCTCTGTCCTAATCTGGAATTGTGTTTTCCGAACACTTTGCTTCTAAGTCAAAACCTATCTTGGCCCCAAGGAGCAAACTCTCCCTTTCTTGCTCCCTTCTCTTAGTCTATAAACTTATTGAGACTTCTTTTTGTCCTTCCCACCCAGTTCTCTACAGTGCTGCCCTTGCTCAGATGGCACCATTGTGCTTTGTATGGAGAACAAAAGATAACCCACAATGGTATGGAGAACTACATTTTACTAAGAAGGTGTTTTCTCCAAGAGCTGGCAGAGTGTATTTATTTGCAGTACCATGGCTAAATAGAGTTTTTTTCCTGGTTTTGGAGTAGGGAAATCTCACTTTTTCACACAGAAGTCATAGAAACAAAATGAAAAAAAAAAATCAGGCATAGCAGCATTAGCTGAAATGATTACATAGCACGAGGCAGTTGTGTGAGGTTGAACAAAATTCACTATAGGTAGCTGTTATTACCCTCATTAAAGAAGCCTTGCAAGTAATTTCTTCTCTTCTCACCCTATAATTATGGCTCTTGCTTTTTTGCCATTTATTACTGTGCTACCAAATGACCTCCACATTAGAATCATAAATCAGCAAGCTTCCGGATCAAGAACAGTTAATCTTGCAACAGCAGGAAAGACTGTGAGCTATTTTAATGCCATAGTAAGTTATAGTTCAAGTCTGCCCTTGAAGAAGTGGGTCGAGAGATCTCACGCTCAAACTGGGGAGAAAAGGGGACCAAAAGACCGACTGTGGTCTTAGCTGGTACTGTATTCCACTTGAATTTCCAAGGGTGTCACAGCAGTCTATCAGCACTTGCTCAGAAAGGTGAGAAATTCTTTTCTGTCCAAAAACATGAAAGATGACAGCAGCTGTTGCTGCAGCAGTAGCCACTGCAGCAAGACAGGAAAGGCCATGGGGTTCCCAGTCTTAACTGTGCTCCAACAGGAGCAGCACACACAGCATAGCCCGTGGGATCAGAGCAGCACAGGTTTCTAGTGGCAAGACATACCTTACAGTTGAAAAGTTATTAGGATTAAAGCAAGCTGTGAAAATAAGATCAAATAGGTATTCCAGAATAACAGCATATAGAGACAAGCCCTATATTCTTATAAATCACATGCAAATAGAGCTCTAACTTTGGATTACTATTAATCAGTGAAGCTGGCATAGCCCCATTCTTTTATCCAATGCTACTGGGGTGGGGGGGGGGGGGGAGGAGGAAGAAAGACCAAAAGCAAGCCACTAGCTCCATTAAGGTATTCAGACTCTAGAATATAAAAATCTCCACGGTCTCTTTAAAATGTTCTCTTTTTGGATTATCCTAGACAGCACAATCCCAAAATGGCCATATGCCAATGTGTCTCAATATTTTGTGCCAGAGAAAGAGGGTACAGTTTAACCATACAGTTATTTAAGGCAATAATTCATTATTTCTCCCACTTCAGGTTTTTCCCCCATCCCCCAAGCACCATTATTTACACAAAGAAATGCCATGTAAACATCTTGATAAATAATACTTTGAAGAACACAGGTCACAAGCCACTTGGCAGCACTCCGCCCATATAAACTTTTTTGTCACAGACTGACAGGCTGTGGAACATCCACCCCATCCCACACTACACCCTGTCCTTTCAAGTCCCAGAACAGACACTTTGCTCCACCCCTTTGCCTTTTTGTAGAAGCCTGTATGGACTAGAGGAAGCATCACTGGTTTAGAACCTAACCAAAGCAAGTTAGAACCCACTTTCCACCTGCAATTCACTCTTGCACTACTCCAGTATGAAAGAACTTAAGCCTTGTCACAGTGAATGGAGGGATGAAAGAAAGGAAAGAGGAACATAGAAGGAAATGCATGAGAAAATAGGGTGCAGGCAGCTACTAGGAAAACAAGAGAAAATAAAGTCTTGTAAATGGTACAGGTTGGAACAGGTTGCCCAGAGGAGTTGCAGCTACTCCATCCCTGGAAGTGTTCAAGGCCAGGTTGGATGAGGCTTTGGGCAACCTGGTGTAGTGGAGGGTGTCACTGCCCATAGCAGGGGGGTTGGAACTAGATGATCTTTGAGGTCCCTCTTCCAACCCTAACCATTCTATGGTATTCCCTAGGTAGGGAAGTTAAGACAATCAGGAGCTAATGAACAATGATCAAAGCACCAGGTGAGAGCAGGGCATTCCATGTATTGCAAGCTTTACCCAAGAGCAATCCAAACCACTAGATTTCATACCTATGAAGTTCAAACTCACCTATAATTTATTTTCTCTCCAGAAATAATGTAACAAACTATAAGGTGCTAAGACAATCAGCTATCCTTACCTGTTTGTATCTCTCTACTCATTTATACAAAAGTCTAATGCTTCTTCCATTCCAGGAGATGGGGAGAGAAAGAAGATGGACTGCTTTTGCGACAAGACAGCAGTACTGAAGGAGCAGCTTTGTGCACTAACTTTTCTAAAGCAATGAGTAGTAGTCAGTACTAGTTTTACCCATGCAGCAGGGCATGCCCTATAAGCCTCTCCCTTGTATGCCCGTTACAAAATTTAGCCATCATGCAACTGGGAACACAGTATCAGCCTAGGATTAAAGCGAGTCTTTTAATTGACCATCTTGCAATTGCTAGAAGACAATATGTAATATTTACTCCACTACACAGTGAAAGCCTTAAATTCAACCTTATCACAGCAGGGATACTCATTCTCAGCCAAGTACCCATATCTCCTTTTCCTTGAAGGGGGCAGGGAGAAGTTCTAGGTATTAGGATCCAGAGGAAACTTGCCTAAACTCAGTAAATAAAGACAATACCATTTACTTCTCCAGCCTGTTTTTGCTTCATGCTGTTACAGTAATAAAATGACACTCCATACTAAAATTTCACTTCAGGATTTGGTATCATGATATGATAAACAAAACTTTTCAAAATGTTGAAGGGATTTATTGCCACTTGGAACATGTTTATTGTTCAAAAACACTGCATCGAAATAAAATCCATCACATACATTCTTTGTCATCTGTATCTTTACAGCAATGTAATTTTCAGACAGGTCATGCAGGAAAATCACTCTCCCAATGAAGTCAAAAACTACTGAAAGGCACCTTGTGTCCTTCAGATCTTAGACTCCAAACAAGTTAAGTTTTTGCCTGTATAGATTACATATATATAAAACAACTCAAACAGTAGGAAAAAAAATAAAATCAATTTAGAACTTCAAGAACAGTATCAGACTTCACTGCTTTCCTTCATTCAGTGCTATGCTTTTGCTTTTCCAAGTCGTCTTTAAATAATGTGCGACAAAAGTGTATGTTAATGAGGTCTCTTTACTGAGACAAGGCATGCAGTAGGGAAGGGGGAAAGCTGGTCACTTCCAGGTTGCCTATCTACACATTTGTTCTTGTAGATTAGCAAGCCACTGCTTAAGTTTAAAAAAAAAAAAGATTTAATAGGAATGAATGCACTCAAGTTAAATGGCTCTTAAGAATATGTTAATAGAACAATACCACCTACAGTTCTGTTTACTGACCTCTGTTCACGGTGATTTGAAAACAAGTTTTGTCAAACCATCACGGGCCACTTTTGTAGACTGTTAGATAAAAAAAGTTGGTTTTCAAATATTGCTTGTTATTTGGATGACTAACTCTTTATTAAAAGGGTAGTTATTGAGGGCCTGTAAGGCAGCAAGACTTTAAATGCAATGGTTTACATTGCTGAATAGTACTTCTTAAAAGGCAAGATTAAAAAAATAGTAGAAGAATTCTTGATGGGGTCATATTGATAACAGGTGTTTCTGTTTTATCCCCATTGTAATTGTCACAGCAACTGTAGATGGCAAATCTTCCTTGGTTGTAATTCGGGATGAACACATTCCCTGGCTTATTTCAAGTTAGATATTTAGTTCTTTTTCTCCATCCTGCCAAGATAAGAACAGGTTTTGTAAGAGTGAATACTGAACTGCAATTGCTATAAAAAAATCTGGACTTACAGTGGAACTTTAGGAATGAAGGATATTTGGCCAGTTATTTATGCATAGGCAGGTCCACTTCCAGTTTTGCTCAGTCTCATTTTTTAATTTATAGTTCAGGAGGCTTCATCTTCCCATTGCTCCACACAGATTTCTTGGAGCAGAAGAGAGAAAAGCCATAATCCTGACTCACCAGGATTGCTTGGGGCAGTGTCTGCACTACTTGCTACACAGTGAGGGTGTGAGACTGCTTAAAGTCTGTTCCCTAGTCACACTCAGTTGGATCTACCCCATATATAGAACAGTCAGCTTAGACAGGTTTTGCTTGATTTCTCTTTCAGACATACAACCCCTTCACACTTGTACAGATGTTTCCATCTCAGGAATTAGTTACTGAGACAGACACATGCAGACTAATCAACATAATACATGAAACAAGCCCCAAAATAGCCAGCAGCTGCTGAAAGCCCTGTCTCTATCCATGACCACAAGGGTTTTTCAGCCTCTTCTGTGTGCACCCCTCAAAAGCTTCAGAGGAGGAGCAAGGCAACAGGTCATAGTTCAGCCTACTGACAACAAGCTTGTTAATAGGTCTGCAAAAGGTAACGAAGTTAAACAAGTTCAGAAACCATGCAGGGGTTTGCACCACAGCTAAAACCTACTGACAGAGTATTCCAAGAGCCATGAGTTTATCATTTCCCCTTTTTAAAGGTTGACTTGCCTGTGTTTGATCAGTCGCCCTCCTTGAATAAGTTGTGCAACTTCATTTGTGAAGTGGCATGCAAAGAGAAGCCAGTTCCTTGGCTGCACTTTGTAGGCAAATCTCATGAAAGTCAATGAGTAACAACACAGTGCTGCAAAACATGATAGATATCGTTAGTAGATTTTTAATATCTGCATTTTGTTGAGGCATTATTTTCATACTAGTGGAATGTAGAGACACATAGAACACTTTTTAGTGCTTTCGAGTTTTCCAGTAGTCCTACAAACATGTCCGCTTTGAGGATCCAATGCAGGAAAGAAAACACAACATTTTTGTGCTCATTTTTGTTAAACAGAAAATCTACACAGCTGCAGCTTTCCACAAAACTCATCTTCCTCATACACTTTCCTGTGATGCAAGTGAAGTTTTTTTTGTTTATTGCCTGCACTATACCAGCCAGATAATAAGAGTTAAACCCAGTAAGACATGGCCTGTCCTACACAATTATTCTGACAATTTCTAGGACAGAGCATTTAAAAAAATACTAATTACTTAAAGTTCTTGTGAACATTTTAAAATGGACTTTAAGAGAAGGAGGTTTCCACTCCCAAGAAATCATGAACACTCATAATCATAAAGCTTTGTTACCTGCTTTCCAGGGAGATGAGAAACAATTGTAATCTACTCTCCTATCATAATTGCATTTAAATACAGGAAATTACAATCCAAGAAGTCACTAGTTTTGCAAAGTTCTGACAGACTTAAAGAAAAAAATAATTGGGAAATTAATTGTTCAAAGAAAACAGCTTTTTTTTAAGTACAGAACCTAGAAGACAAAAAAAATATTTGTACACACCATCCTCTATATACACTTGTAAAAATTAGAAGTGTCTCAATTTTGCTAAGCAGGGTAGCTGCCACCAAAACACTATTTGCAAAACAGTTTCACTATACCAGAGACTATTCAAACTGGTCTTCCATGTCAAGGAAGCTCATTAAGAGACTGAATTACTCTAAGGAAATTTATAGCCTTACATTCACTAGGTTCTGCCTAACCCAAAGGTATTTTGCTCAAGGGAAGAGGAATTACTCAGAATTAAGTTATTAACTGAGCTAAGGAAGAGACATAATGCTAAAACTAAGCTAATAAATTAAAGCTACCAGATTTATGATCCTAGAGAAGAATTTGAACATAGTGACAGACATCTAGGCAAAAGCTATGTATGTTCCAAAGAAGGCAGAAAAAATATTGCTTATGCATTTAAAAAGAAATTGTCACCCTATTCTATTAAGAGTCACACTAGCCTCTCAGAAGCAGCTGCTATGCAAAGAGTTAACCTCCCTCAGCTGCTTTTTGCACCCTGCAGGCCAAGTGTTACCATTTCTTCACTTTGTCAGTGTTGGCATTTAAGTCTCTCACTAACCACAAAGCATCATTGTTCTTTAAACAAAGAATAAAGTTGGGTAAGGAGATGTATTCTGAACTAGTGTGTGAAGTAGTACAAGATACCAAAAGAATTATACTTTAGGAGCGAGTCTGGTGATCAAAACTGCTAAGACTCAAGACCAGCCTCCCTCTCCCCACCAAATTACTGGAAAGTTCTCTGAAAGAGAGCTCCGCAACTTTTCAGCACCTCAATTTTTAAGTGGCCTCTGAAGTTATATAACAAGATATTTGATGCCTGTATCTGCTTTGATCACAAGCTTGCAGGCAACTAGTACTTTCACTCCTTGAAAGAGAGAATCTGTGTTCTGTAGTCAGTTTACTGACAAGAAGTTTGTCTCAGGTCTTACCAAATGTCATTCGGCCACTAATGATTTCTGGTGATTTCTTCATGTCATTAATAGCAGCAACAGGAAGTCCCCAGTTGGCAACTGGCCCCCAAAAGTGCTGTAAAGAAGAAAAAGGAAAATAAAGTTACATAGAAACACAGACCTCCTGCAGTATTCTTACAGTTTTCTCTAGCCACACAAAGCTCCAGAGGACAGGGTTAAGGGTAAAATTCCAAGTCAAGACAGATTACTTTGATGTAAGGGAGAAACTAAACACTTATTTCAGCAGTATCTAGTTTTCAGGAAAAAAAGAGAAGGAACCCGCTGAATCTTCTTACAGACTGGAGAGGAACTACTGCAGGCCGTTGAAATGCAGTTTTGTGTAATTATACCTCAGCCATCATTAAGCAATCTGTTTGGTATAGTCTTATAATAACCTCAGATTTACAGCTCACTTCTGTGCAGAGAATGAGCATTCATCTCTTTCAATAAGGCTCCTCAAAAATATAATGAACACACAAAGAATTGCTGAAGTGAAGAACTGTTATCATGTTATGCTGAGGATCAAGAAATGCTCAGCAAGCATCTTCTTCCAAGTGCACCTCTTTGAAAGAGCAGGGCCATGCAACCAAACTGGATTGTTACCTGCAGCTTCATCTGCAATTGCTGAAACAGCTTAGTGATTACCTAAAGCTCAGTGATTAGATGGCTATAAAAGGAGAGCAGTTGGCTACAGGTGTGTGGACACAGATAGAAAACAGAGACAGGAAGTGGAAAGAATCAAGTCAAAAAAACCATGAGAGCTCAATTTGAAGGGTATTGTCTAAAAAGCTCCAAACTGAGAAAAGCAGTGTCATGAGTCAAATTTCCACCACTGTTAGAAGTAACAAGGTTTCAGTAGAATTCTTTCCACTGACTGCAGTACTTGCATGGGCTTCTCCTAATGGGAAACTAAGTATGCTCAAAAGTAACTGTAAAGATACAGCAAAAGAGATGCACCTTACAAGAAAAAAATCTTTGCAGATACCAGCTATACCCATTTTTCTGACAACTTTCCCTAACTGTAACACTGCAGATACTCCAATGATTTGGAACTCTCAGGGAATATTCACATTTCTCGCAATTTTAATTCCAAGATGCTCTTTTGCCAGTCTGAATACTAACTTGTAACACTACAGTAAGATTAAAAGCCACACTTGCTTCCTGCAGATTTGAGCTCTAATACAAGAAATTTAAATTTACTTTTTTTCTATACTTTTTTTCAGTTAAGTTGTATGCACTGTTCTGACAGTTCAACCTTAGTGCAATATGCAAAACAATGTAGTATTTCTGCAAGCGTCCACAGAATGTGCACATATTTATAATGAGTATTTTGAAGACCACAATAAATGCATTTTTTTAATATACTCCTACTGACAGGAAAATTGACATATGTAATGATTAAAGCCTCTCAAGCACATTAGAGATAACATGGCGTAACTGAGAAAAGTTACATGGCTACATGGTATTTACACTGTACAGATATGATTAGATAGTGTAAAGAAACATACCTACACCGCTTACACCCAAGGTATGTTGCAACAGAACAAGAACATTCATATAAAATGAAGTCAGCAGCACACAAGATGTTGTTTTAGAGGCTTTAATGTAGCTATTGAATAGTTTTAAGGGACAATAACAGCACCAGAAACAAATATCTAGTCAAATAGCCATGATTATTTGCACGGTAAGACAGCAAGACAACTTGTGTTAGGATGGCTACACGAAAGCAGACTGCAAAAGGTAACTGGTGAGGCAGGACCTGCACCTAGTGAGGATTTTAAATGAGACTCCTGAAGTCAATGTAAACAATTGTAGTTTCATAACAATAAGTCTTCAAGGCTGTAACCTTTTTTTAATCTATGAAACAATTACAGCTTTGAAAGTCTTTGTGATGTCTTCTGTTTTGAAAAGTAAATCAAGTTAACTTGGCATTTTTACTTAACTCAACTGCCATTAGAACAAATAATACACCACAGACCACTTCAAGCTCAGGCTGCACAAGCTGAAGAATCATCAGTTTACATCCCAGCAGCAGTAACTTTCCTCTGCTGACCAGGGAGGGATATTTGGAACCTTCTCACTTGAGATGATTATCCACTTTTAAGTGCCTCCTGGCAAGCATCCCTTTGAAGTTTCCACACACAAGAATTAAACTACACCTATACAGTTTGCCTCTAGTCTATGTAGAAGAGCAAGTCTTCCATAACATGATGATTCACAGTATAACAGACATAAAATACCCACTCCCAGTTTCAGGAGCAAACTGAAAGGCTGAAGGGAGGAAAAGTCTGTAGTGAGAGTTAATATGATACCATTTATTGTCATAAGTAAAGCAGATTAAAAATGACCAGGTAGTTCAGTTATGTGCTAGTATTGTTGCCAGGCAGGAGAGTGGCTCCAGATTGGTCTGATCTCCTTAGCAAAGAGTACAGAAAAAGTGAAGGACCGTTAGTTTTTTCAATGATTTCTTTAGGAGACATTCTGAAGGAGCTAAAGTTTGGTCATCTTAACCTCAGACTTGTGAATAAACATTACTAGTGCATCACTCCTGCAGGTTTGCAGTATGCTTTTTAGATGCAGGCAAGGTCATAACAGTGCTGGGGCAAAAAGACTGCAAGTTACTGAAATTAGAGAGAACATGAAACCAGAAATCCCCTCCCTTTTCTTACCGTACTGTTTGAGCAGGACATCATTGTTTTCCATTCAAAAAGCACATGGAAGAAAAAAAAAGAAAAAATGTTAGTTTCTTTCATAATCAACATAGAAAGAAGTAAACCACTGTCATGGTTTGATGTAGGGGGGGGTGTTCTGGTGGCAGGAGAGGGGCTTTGCTCCCTGTGACCTCCCTGGTTTTGGAACTGGGTCAGACCTGGTTCTGGCCACCAGATCGGACTGCCATCTCCCTTGGGGTTGAGCCAATCAGTGCCTCCGCAAATTGCCCTATTTAAGTCAGGACAAAGGAACTGGAAAAGGTGCTTTGCCCAGGAGTGAGGAGAGAAGGGAGGAGGGCACTGCCCCTGCTCCCTGCCAAGCAGCTGCCTGCGTCGGGCCGGCGCCGCCCATTGAGGATGGCAGCGGCGGAGCTGGCTGGGGAACTCAGGGAGCGCCCCACTCCTGGGGTGCCCACTGGGCTGAGTTCACCCGGAGAGGACTGAGATGTGAGAGAAACACGCATCGACACCAGGTCAGTGAGGATGGAGCAGGAGGAGGTGTGCCGGAGCTGAGTTTCCCCTGCAGCTGGTGGCAAGATGGCAGGCGGCCCCCCTACAACCAGGACGGCCTCGGTGGAGTAGAGACCCACTCGCAGCCCGTGGAGAGAAGATGCCTGAGCCTGAGGACGGTCGTGTTGGGACGCACGACAAGGCAGAGAGGCATCTGGAGTCTGCGTGACGACCCACGCCGGAGCGAGTGGCTACAGCTCCCTAAGTATCTGAGACTGTGGTAAAGCCCACACTTGGGCAATCCATAGGGAAGGATTGTTTCCTGTGAGCTGGACTCACACTGGAGAAGTTTGTGGATTTTTCCTCGTGAGTAGGGGATCCACTGGAGCAGGGGAAAAGCGTGTAAGAACTCCTCCTCCTTTAAGAAAGAAGCAGCAGTAACAGCACAGAACGAACTGACCTGCACTCCCCCAGTCCCTGCCCCCCGTGCTGCTGGGGGGAGGAGGTAGAGCCAGGAAGAAAAAGAAAAGGGGGTGTGGGAGGGGGAGGAAGGTGTCGGTTTTAAGATCTGGCTTTGTTTCTTTTTATCCTCTCACATAACCAGTTTTGTTTCCCCTTGTCCTTTTAAGTAACCATCAATGAATTGTTTTGCTTTTAAGAAAGCCAAGTCTATTTTGCCCAGGACCATGGTTGGTGAGTGCTCCCTCTGTTCTTGTCTCATCCCTCAGTCCCTTTATTATATTTTTCTCCTCTACACTTTACTGGAGAAGGAGAGACTGTGTGAGTTTTAGTTGCTGGATCAGCCTAAAACCACGACAACCACAAACAGAAGAGAGGCAGAAAAGTCAGGAAACTGCTGTGTCATTAACCTTGATTAGTGTAACAGTATTTAAAATCCTGTCTCCTTCCAGAGCTGTCATTGTTGTCACGCCTTTGTTGCTCAAGTATCTTTTTCCTAGCAAGACAAAATCCCATTATGGTTTGTGGAGGACATTTGTTCCCCGTAGATTTCAAAGCATCACAGATCCCATCCCAACTAGTTTAAAAGGATGCCAAAAACCATCAAGGTTTGTCATGACAAAGCTAAACAGCTACACACAGTTCCTCTGTGGAAGTTTTGAAAAAGTCACTTGGAATTCTTTGGATACCCACATAAGTAGGTCAAACCAAACACTGCCAGAGATCTCATTGTCATAAGCTCAGGCCAACTGTGGCTGTACCAAACATGAGCTGTAACACATTTTCAGTAATTTAACGTGCAATTACACTCCAGTCATGTATGGGGTCATTTAAGTGATCATACAGGTACCAAATGTAATCATTTAGAAATCTGCGTGTGAAAGCTAGACTACAGCATATATTTAAGACTACAGTGTCTTTCTTACAAGCCCCCTTTAAGTATTGAAAGGTTGCAATAAGGTCTTCCTAGAGCCTTCTCTTTTCCAGGCTGAACAACCCCAACTCTCTCAGCCTCTCCTCATAGAAGAGGTGTTTGATCTCTCCAATCATTTTTGCAGCCCTCCTCTGTCTTTCCTCTGCTGAGGACTCCCAGAACTGGAAGATGCTTTGTTAGGGTGTCCTTGACTAGTGTAACCACTTTTTTTGTTTCCTTATTAACTGACCTGCGAAGTTCAGAAGACAAGGGCACACTTTGCTTTTTTCACAAAACCTTAACTAAACAAGTTTAAATGTGTCTCTTGGCACGACATTTTTATGCCACCAGAAGTCAACCTCCATTTTTAAAGAGGAAGTTGTTTTCATGCAGTGAAAGCCTAAAATCGAACGAACCAACCAATCAATCAATCATCAAACCAATCAATCAATCATCAAACCAATCAATCAATCATCAAACCAATCAATCAATCATCAAACCAATCAATCAATCATCAAACCAATCAATCAATCATCAAACCAATCAATCAATCATCAAACCTTTAGGGTTGGAAGGGACCTCAAAGATCATCTAGTTCCAAGCCCCCTGTCATGGGCAGAGAAACCCTCCACTACACCAGGTTGCCCAAAGCCTCATCCAACCTGGCCTTGAACACTTCCAGGGATGGGGCATATACAACTTCTCTGGACAACTTGTTCCAGTGCCTCGCCACCCTCTGAGTGAAAAATTTCTTCCTTGTATCTAATGTAAATCTACCCTCTTTCAGTTTAAAGCCATTTCCCCTTGTCCTATCACTACATGCCCTTGTAAAAAGTCCCTCTCCAGCTTTCCCGTAGGCCCCCTTTAAGTACTGGAAAGTTGCAGTAAGATCACTGCGGAGCCTTCTCTTTTCCAGGTTGAACGGCCCCAACTCTCTCAGCCTGTCTTCATAGCAGAGGTGCTCCAGCCCTCAGATCATCTTTGTGGCCTTCCTCTGGACCTGCTCCAGCAGCTCCATGTCCTTCTTCTGTTGAAGACTCCAGAGCTGAACGCAGTATTCCAGGTGGGGTCTCATGAGAGCAGAGTAGAGGGGCAGAAACTGCTGCTATTTTAACAGAGTAGGCAGCTCTGGCTGAGGTATTGCAAGGTTGTCCTCACACGCACATGAGACTGGAACAGCTATTATGCTCCTAGAAGAGGGCAGATCAAGGTCATCTAGACTCTTCCAGAAGCAGGCCTCCAGCCCCAAAGCTCTGCAGTCAATACAGCTGCAACAAATGCACCCTGTATAATAGCAGACATACCACACCAAGTGTATGCATCTATTCCTGAAGTGACACCATTCCAAATTAGTAGTTTCCAAGAACTCCATTCAATCCCTTGACAAAGGGAACACTTTGTCCTTAATCTCCAGAACTGTGGATAACAGTTGTTAGATTTTCTCACTCATTAGTTTCTGTGTAAGTGTCTGCTTTCTGTACAAGTGTCTAGACACCACAAGAGGAAGCAACAACTGATCAATGCCTTATATTTCTACTACAAGCCATTCCGGAAAGGGTGTATTGGGAAGGTTTATTTTTTCCAAGTTTTCACATGTATTTTCCTCATAGTGGCAATGAGGATATTAACAGGCTAGAGATGGTTCTGCAAATATAGATGAACTGTCACTACTTGTTTCTCCCACACTGCCATTCCCCCCTCTAAGTAGAAAGTGTATTATCCTTCTGCAAGAGGCAGATTGTTCCATTCTCAGAGCATATAAAACAATGACAGCTGGCACTGTGTCCTTCAACTTCTAGCACAGACCAGTAGAGGACACTTTTTTTTTAAAGTTCTTAGGTCCTTGTGTTTAAAGATATACTAATGAGGAGAACTGAAGAACAGCTAATTCTAGTTATACTACTGATATTACCTCTTTTAAAGTTAATTTCAATTAAAAGAAAGGTCCTAGACAGCTTACCTCAACATAAGGGCTCAAGCTTCACTAGGAATGAACTCTCTTATCTATTTCAAAGCCACCTACATTAACAGAGTCAGTACATTTGCACTACTGTTGAGTCATCAGGAAGAGATTTCAGATGTGTCCCAAAAGACAGCAATCTCCACGCTTGTTTTTCTATTACCAGAAGATTTTGGTACTCCTTGGGATTCATTATGCGACCAACGTAATTTAGGCTTCTACCACAAGAAGATGCCAGAGCTTATATGGAGTGGTCTGGAGATTTTATCTCTCAAGATAAGAGAAAAGCTGTTTTCCTGGATATTTTTCTGAAGATAATGTTTTAAATCTTTAGGATAGAAAGCAAGAAGACTCAGTTACCTACTATTAGTGGCTTAGATAATACAACTTCAGTGATAGTTGTCATTTTTAGGATCTACAGGATAAAAAAAAGCAACTTCCGAGTTCACAATATATAGAGCTATCAAGCTTTCATATGCTAATCAGCTAGTTTTAAATTAACATTACTGCTGCATTTTACAAGAAGCAGCAAAAGTCTACCTACCTAAGCTTACATTCTTACTATGCTTGCTTTAAAACTTTTAAGGCATGGTTAGATTAAATCTATACTTACCTGATTTAGTTATTCAGATCATCACTTGAGAGAAGCCAGATGTGAAACTGGCTGAATATTTAATTAGTAATGACAGTTTTAAAAGCAATTTGTCTTGTTTCTTTGTGCAAGATCTAAAAGGCTAACTCATGATGCAATGCAATTCTAATGCCAGATATATCCACCTGAGAAAAGCAGCATGCATTTGTTATGCTTGCTTTCATGTTTTCAAGTTATGAAGCTGAAATCGAAGCTATTTATTCCAATAGATGTCTGCAAGTCTTGATCAACCCAAGCCATAATAATGGAACACTGAATTCCACCACTTTGGATAACTTCACTTACTCTATTTAGGATCAAGCAATTTAAAAGACAACACTGGTATCAAACAATATCTCAGTTCATCACTTCCCACTAACAAATTTCACATTTGTAAAGCCTTGCTTCACTGCAATGACTGGATGCTGATTTCTAGAACAGATGACACAAAGTGTCAGAGCTTTGAGGAAACTTGCTCTATGAGGAAGGCAAGAAGGGAGTCTTCTTCAGGATAGAGTCCTGCAGTCCAGGGAAGCAAAAGCCTTCAGGAAGGAATGTAAAGAACAACAACTCTAAAGTATACACACTCTGTTTCTCCTATGGAGAAGACAGACTACAGTCCTTTGTTGACTGTTAATTTAAATTTTAAACTCAACATAAAGTCAACAACTTAGACGCTTGTCTCCTAGTAAGCAAGAAACAATGCTGAAAGGCCATACCAGATGGAGCAACTGAATTCAGCCCTTCATGACACACCCAATAACAACAGAAGTATAAATAAGCAGGCATATTTGTACATAACAAGGCAGAACCCATGCCAGAAACCTGGAATCCTCCTGAATGCTCTTTATAGATAGCTTATTTCAAGACAAGAATTCGAATGAAATACAGCTCAAAGGGCTTATTTCAGCTCCCTTTTTCAGCCTTTGGTAAGGAAAGAGATACTTCCGAGTAACTGGTGGTGTTAGGAAGAAGCTGTTATGCCTCCCATATTTTTCTGTTTTTCTAATTAGAAAGGAGACTGCTCTTTTACTGGCCATTTACATGTTTCACATGAATTCTGGTACAATTATCTAAACGTTAACATTAAAATGCATTTATCAAGCTTACACAGTATCTTCAAGACTTTCAAAAGGAATCCATCTAGAAACCTGCTCTGACCTTCATTCTGCTTCAAGGATATTACCTTCCTTCTCATAACTTACTCATTTCCCCCCCCCCCTACTATTTCTGTGGAACTTTACTTTGCAAATGCAAAATGAACCCTTCTTTATATTACAATCCTTCTTCCATGCAGGCTTACACCATCTCCTACTACTTTAACAAGACTAAGTTTCTCAGATAAATAGACGTCCTCCTACATGCTTGCTCAACATCAAACATCAATTGCAAGAAACGCAGGTAGAACAGCAGGCAACAGCTATACTGAAAAGTTGCTCAACCACATTTATTAGAAGAGCTCATTTTTATTTGTTCAGTTTTGTCAAACTGCTTGTCAGCCAAGAAAACTTCAGCCTGCCTACTTGTAGAGACAGTTTCTACGCAGTAGATTTAAGCAAGCATGCCCCAATTGTATCTTTAAGGCATTCTTGTGATTTCAGTTCAAGGTGCCATATACCCCTTAACCACAGCACGCAAACTGAAGCTTGACAGAAGTACTGAGCTGTCTGGGAGGTGACTTACGCCGCATTCCTGTGAAAGTGGGGTTTTAACAAGCTCTGAAAAAAGTACCTACTGAAGTCTCTAAGAATGTGTAAATAAATAAGCGGTCTTAAGACTGCATCGGTCACCAGGCTCGCTTCTGCCCACACCTGAGCCAAGCTCCCTGCGCCCTTGCCGCAGGCAGCGGTCAGAGTGTCGGTGCCGCCGGCTCCAGCGCCCGCTGCCACCTCTGCCCCCGCAGCGAGCACCTGCCCGCGGAGGGGCTGCGCTCAGCCCTGCCAGGAGCCGCTGGGTTTCACAGCCGGGAAAGGAAAGGTCCCAGAGCAGCGCAGCTGCCGCGGCAGTTGCAAAGCGCCTCGCTTCGCTTCAAGGTCAAGCCCGGTCCCCGCGGGGCGGGCGGGAGACTCGCCGCCCTGACAGCCGCCGCCAGCCGAGGCGACGACAGGACAGGGGCGCGAAGGGGCGCAGCGGCGCCGCCACGGCACGGCAGGCCCCGCGCCCTCGCCGCCCCCTGCCAGGCACCCCCTTGGAACCCCTGCGGCGGCTTCGCCCTCGCCCAAAGGTCGCCCGCCCGCTCCCTCCCGGGCTCCCCGGCGCCTCCTACCCCCGCCCAACCGCCGGCGAGGGCAAGCTCGGCAAAGGTCAAACGACATCGCCCGGCCGCCGCCGTTCTGGGGCCCCGAGGCTGCGGGGGAGAGACGCTCAGGGAAGGGATGCCAGCCCCTGCCGCCCCCCCCGGGAAGCGCGGCAGGCGCGGCCGCCCGAGGCAGAGGCGGGCGCGGCAGCCAGCGACAACCCCCGCCCCACGCTCACCTCATCAGGTAGTCCCTGAACTCCTTGCTGCGCACATAGTCCACGGCCTTGCGGGCCAGCGCCCCCGCCATGGCGGCCCTCGGCGGCACGGAGCGCTCAGCCCAGCCCGCCCGCCTCACGCACTGCTGCTGCTACCAATACCGGTGACAACTCCCCCACGCCGCCGCCTGGCGCCCGCTTTACGGCAGCGCCCGCGCCACCGCCCCCTCCGTCACCGCGGCGCTCTCGGCGCCTATTGGCCGCGGTGGCCCCGCCTCCTCCTCACGAGCTCCGAAACCCGGGAGGGGGGCATGAGGAGAGGGAAAGGCAGCGTGCCGTAAAGCAAGGCGGCGGGAGGAGCTGGGGGGGGAAATTGTCGCAAAGCGCGACGAGGAGGGTCGCTATCGCCCGAGCGGCTGGCATTCCTCCGCAGCCCGCAGGGGAGAGCCGCGGGGCGTCTTTCCCACGCGCTATTGGCTGCAAGGCGGCGGCTGGTGGCTTCCCATTGGCCGTCCAGAGGCGAGCCCTGCCCCCCGCAGAATCTGGCTCCGCCCCCGCCGCCGCGCTTGTTGGGGGCGCCGGTCGGGCGGGGCTGGCCGTGTTGTGCTGGGGCCGGGGGCGGCGGGCGGGAGTGCGAGGGGCGGCCGGGTGTCCGAGAGGGCTGCAGGGGTGGGCGGCCGCAGCGCCCTTACACACGGTGCCTGCGGGCGTCCGCTCAGACGCCCGTTGTCCCTGTCCGGGGCCAGCGCCCGCGCAGGCACGGTGCTGAGCCGCGCCGCCCCGGGAGCTGCGCCCGTGAGGGCGGGGCGGAGGGGGCAGCGCCCGTGCCGGCGCCTGTCACTCCGGCGGCGGGTTCGCCGTGTCCGGGTCGCTGTTTGCCTTTCCCCGGAGCCCTCGGGAGACGAACGGGCGAGTCTCTGCTTCCGCTCCGACGGGCGATGTTTTCCGCGATGCTTTTGCCATCGCCGGGGTGGCTGCGATGACTGAAGACACAAAACTAGGGTATCACAACGGCATGTAAAGCAAAACAGAAGTCAGAGGGCCCGTAATGGCTTCAGTGATTTTTAAAAAACGCAATCCTATGGGGTTTTTAAGAGCCCGATTTATGGACTTCGAATTTTTGGAGCTGGGAGTACATGGTCATGACAGAGCACTGCAACAGTCCAGCCTTTCCCTCTGTACCGGGAATGGTTTAAGATCTCATCTCTCACCAGCACTTTCTATTTCATACCGGAGCAGAGGTTACTTACTTAGAAGGGAAGATAAATTCTAACCCTGCTAATACCATCTCCATAAAATTTGCGCCGTACAAACAAACGTCTATATGTGAATTACTACTTTTATCTTTGCTCAGTGCACTAGAGATAGTGAAAATGGATGTTTATCTCCACTGCTTTCCAAAGGCTCGCAGCCTCAGTTTTTACAGTCTAGAACTGGGCTGAGAGTGCAGCCTGGGGCATACCTATGGTCTGCGAGAAGCCCTGGACGCCACAGCTTCCTCGTGCTTCCTTCTGCTTCCTTCCTCTTCCCTGCAGGATCTCAAAGGGAAAAAAAAAGAAGAGTAAGAGCTCTACACCCTTCTTCCCCTTATTGCTGGCTCAGAGAGCAGCAGGTTTGAGGAAGAGCATCGTGTATGCACATCCTCTCCTTTTTTCTATATCCGCAGCATATGATATGATATCCCACAACCACGCCTGGCTTTGCTGTGTGGGAGAAAGAGTTTTGGTATACTTGGCTGTGAAAAGCCAAACTGTAGCCCAACATATTTCTGTGGACTATTTAGGCTCCTCATTTAAAAGCAGCAATGTGAATCTGAACAAGGCCTCAAATAATTTTAGTTGATTTGACTTGCGTTGACAGAAGGAAGGTCTATGGACATTGGTTCTGTATGTTCAAACAAAATCCTCATATAGTGGGATTCCACGTATCCCATGTGACCAGGCTCAGTCATTAGTATTGCAGCTACAGTTTTACCTAAAAATGTTGCCTTATTCTCTTTTACTGAAAATTCATCAATTTTTTTCTTTTTGTATGGAGACAAAAAAGATATCTTCTGTCTGCATTGGAAGGTGTCATTCTTTAGACTTTCTTCCTGGAATAAACAAGTTCTTTCAGCCTTTTCTTACAGACTGTGCCTTTTAAATCTCCTAACATTTTGCTTACTCCCATTTTTGTTTACAGCTTTAAGGCGTAGAGCCAACAAGGGTCATCATGTCTTAGTCAAAGCCTTACCAGCAGTTCAGTGCCCCTTTCTAATTTTGCGACTATCCCACTTTGTTTTCAAAGTAGTTACTGGGAAAATCATTAACTAGAAATGTGCCCAGAAGAAACCAGTCCCACATGACAAGCCCTACCAGTTATACCACAAAAGCAGATAGCAATGATTTGAAGTTTGCTTTTGCTGCAGTTCTGTATATATTTATAGTGATTTTATTTGCATACCATTTTTTAGGTTTCTTATAAGGATATCAAAAGCCATACAAAAGACTCCCTTAATTTATCCC
This sequence comes from Tauraco erythrolophus, assembly GCF_009769465.1. Lineage (NCBI taxonomy): Eukaryota > Metazoa > Chordata > Aves > Musophagiformes > Musophagidae > Tauraco > Tauraco erythrolophus. Next base: position 82,125,603 of record NC_141466.1, read on the forward strand.
ATTCACAGCTTCGTTTTACCCTTTTAGCCTTTTCAGTAGAGAAATTTGATTGGATTTGACATGAGTTGTTCCTGACAAGTCCATGTTAGGTGTACTTTTAAGCATGTTCCCTGAGTAAACATTAACTCATTGTTTAATAAATTATTCCAGCATATTTTTTTTATATTGGAATTAGGCCAGTTGACTTATAATTTTCTGGGTTGTTGTTAACCCCTTCTCTTTAGACATGTGCTCTTCTCCAGTGTTGGATTGCCCCATCCTCTCCTTGAGCTGGAGGATAATCACTGATAATCTCAAATTGCTTCTCCTAGGGCCTGGTGGACCTTAGAGCAAGTTTCATTAGGTCCTGCCACACATTTTTTTCTAAAATATATTTCACTGGTTCTTTTACTGGTCTAACTATGCTTCTATCCATTTTTCACCCTGAATTTAGACCTATTTTGAGTTGTTATAATACTTCTACCTTTACCTGTTATGGGCTCTTTCTGCATTACTTAATGACTGCAATTTCCTTTGTCTTGTTTTAATTTTTAATCCTTTTATCAAACCTCTTTAGTTGTCTTTTATGTCCCATGATAGTTGAAACTGATTTCATGCCTTAACTTTTCTGATTCTGTTATCTACAGGCTGACACTGTTTCTTTATTTTCATCTATTCATATGTCCTTTTGTCTATTTACTGTGTGTTCCTTTTAGATTTTTGGGTCATTAGGTGCTTGTGAATAAGCCAAGCCACATATGTCTGAGGATGGCTCCTATGTTTCTTCCAGTCAGAACAGGTAATTGTAGCTGGTTTGATTTTCAGACAGACGGATCCCCAGCGATCTTTTATCCCTTAGCTTATCTTCACAAAAACCCTACCTGCCATTTCCTGGATTTTCTTCGTGGAATTCCCATTGCTTTCATTTGTTTCTCGTTAGCCTTGTACTTTTGACCTCTGCGAGGAGATGCCTATGAAGATTATTAAGATGCTCAGTTATTCTCTTTGTTTTCCTTCAGCCTTTGGCCAGGTCACTTACTGACTTTTGTTATTGGTCATCTTTACTTTAAACTCCTCCTCACTAGATTAGCAAGCTGGTGCACTTGAATTGCCTTCCTTGTTTTTTAGCAAATAGACTAGGATTTTCTAGCAGTTACTGTACACTCTCTAACAACAGAGGCTTTCTGTAGATACCATTTCTACAGCTCATCATCCCTTGCTGCCAGCACACATCCATGCTCTCCTGAACTGCTGCCTGCAGGTGGGGGGAAGGAGGAGAGGATCCTCGGCTCCTTCAGTGTTGGTTCCACAAATCTTCAGTGCTAGCACACCTAGCACTGGCTTTTTTTCCCACAGACACATGCATAAGGTAGACAGGGCTGAGTTTTCCTTAGTAATTTTTTGCAGTATCTTGGATTTTGTCTCTGTGAGGAGGTGAGCTGTTGGATGATGGGTCTGTTTAGCAAATGAATACTGTGTCTCCCGCAGAAGAGAGTCTCCATATCCCACGTTCCCCATTTCTGTGTCCAGCTGCAGGGGATGTATGGCCCTTCCTGTTCTCATCCCAGAACTGCAGCTCAGGAACCAGCACTTCTTGACCTCAACAGGTGCAGATTCAGCTGCTGACTAAAGCAGCCTGCAATTTTTCTCCTTTTAGACCATCTCTTTTTCTTGACATGCCTTTGCAGGCACATGCATGGTGGTATGTCCCTGTCAGGGACAGAGAAATGTACAACCTGTCTGGCAATGAACCAGCGAAGAAAAACGTGTTACGGGCATTGCGGAACAATCTACTAGTTCTATGCAGTAGTTGTGCTTCTGGTATAAGACATGAAGTCAGTCCTAAAGGCTGTCTCTGATATAACTGTTAACAAACATCTGCAGGGAAAAATGATGGTGCCTTTCCCCAGCTGTGAAAGGAATTGTGAGAAAACAATATTTGGAGTTTTGCATGACAGAGAAGAGAACAACAATTAAACAAGCTGTTCAAGAAACTGTGACTTCAAGACTGAAGTTATTTCCCTGCTGCGGTAGCTCCAAAGTTGCAGAAAAAATATGAAGAAAAGATGTATTGCTATGATAGTCTTCTCAGACCTTGTAATGAAATGCCTGTTCATTAAAGTGGACACAAGTCATCTGGTAGGTAGATGAGAAGAGTGACTAGAGCCATTGACTGTGACATTTAATCAGCCTGCAACATCAAATGGAGCGGAGCAAGAGCACAGCTTGATGTGACTCTTACATTTATCTTGGCATCTTTGATTACAGATACATTATCCTTAGGTGCTGGCATGATGCTTGAGGTGTTTTGTTCCATGTGGAGCATACAGCAGTAACTAAGTAGATTGAGCACCTGAGAATGCTAACTCGGGAGGCCACGTATAAATAATGAACAATCTCTGTAAACTGCATGGTCAGCCCTGACACGTTTGCAGAGACATCCTTGCAGAAATAGGAACTTCGTATTAGTCTAAAGAAAACAGAAATAAATGCATAACAACTAAATGACTCTAGAAGGAGTTGTACCTCATTTTAGAGTACATTTTCCAAAGTGCAGAAATACTTTTCTCTGCTGAAAAATAGATCAGCTCACAGGTAACAGTTCTCAGACCGGCTGTGGAGGCGACACACTATCGCACAAGATCAGCATGTAGCACGCGCAAGATTAGTAGTTTCTATGTAGAACCTGATCAATGAGGATCAATTATTACATCATGGAGCTAGAGGCATTTCATCATCTGCCGTTCTCAGTAGTATCTAAAGTAGCATCAAGCATCAAATAAAAACTTATTTCCAGCTGAGGACCTGCAAATAAGATGATGTAATATTTATGAAACCACAAGGAACACTATGATGTAGGAATTATAATGGACAAAGTCAAGAATTGAAAAGTAAAATGGATGCAAAATGGATCTGGAAAATAATTGGGATTGCTGAGACATAAACGTTGGCAAATTAGCAGCTACTGTGATTAATAATTGTTGTTGGCAAGCCAAGCAACATCTGGGCAGCAGGAACTGAAGCAAAGCTATCTTTAACAAAGAAAAAACTATTTTGTCAGCGTAGAAGACAAATATTCCAGGTGGTTGTTGCAATTATGGTGGCTTTTCCCTGCCTTATATGCAAAAAGACCTGTCTGTCGTGATTAGATTATAGTGGGGTGGGTCTGAACACTTGAAGCTTTTATTAGTGTAATTATTCCTGTTATTCTAAACTGTGTATGTAGGAATCACACAAGCTCTGGCCCTAACACAGTCTAGATCATACACGCATAGAAAACAGCTAGTCTTGTGCTGTGAAAAGCGTGTAACGTCCAAAGTTGTATAGACAAGGGGAAAACCAGTACGACATCAGCAGAGCAGTGACTGGGTCTGCAGTGAGGCTGCACAGGTGGTTTTCTCTGTGCCCGGGAAGAAGCCGGGACGGGCTGGAGGCCACTGCTGAAGGGTGGGAGCAGCACCCTGTTGCTGGGCTCACTGCCAGCTTCAGCCCCTGTTCGAGAGGTGGGAAAAAACTTAAGTCAACCCAAAACAAACAAAAAAAACCCACCCCAGAACAATACCTTCCCCTACTTAAGCTTACAGAACAACTATTCTTAAGGGCAAGTTTTCTCCTGGGAGTTTTTTTCCTAGAAGACAAATGGCTGTAGATGAAGGATGCACCCTGCACAATTAGCACTCCGTGTGTGTGGTGCAGCGGAGCCTTGGGGCAGTCAGAGGATGTGGCTTCTCTCTGATGAGGCAGCTCTGAGTCCTCAATTAGTCACACATGATAAAACAGACAGCCAAAATTCCAGCTGAAATTACTTAAGCCATCTTCATGCTGAAGTACATGTAGCAGTGGTGGCTGTATCCATCTGTGTTTTTACTGTAATGAAGACTGAATTAATTGTAAGTGTTTTAAGATCTTTTTCTCTGCTGAAGCTCATCTCTACAGTTTAGTTATTTAGTAATGCTTCAAATGATATCATTTTAGATTCTATTTTTAAATGTAAAACTATATTGCTAGGGCTGTTTAGAATAAATAGATGTAATGAATTTTGGGCCCCTCGCTTTAAGAGAGATATTGAGCTCCTGGAGCGAGTCCAAAGAAGGGCGACTAAACTGGTCAAGGGGCTGGAAAATAAAACTTATGAGGAGCGGCTGAGGGAGTTGGGGCTGTTTAGCCTGGAGAAGAGGAGGCTGAGGGGAGACCTGATTACGGCCTATAAATACTTGAGAAAGGATGGTGGGGAGGTAGGGAAAGGGCTCTTTACATTAGTGTTGGGTGATAGAACAAGAGGAAATGGGTATAAGCTTAGTCAGGGGAGATTCAGGTTGGATGTTAGGAAGTATTTCTTCTCTGAAAGGGTTGTCAGCCACTGGAATAGGCTGCCCAGGGAGGTGGTTGAGTCCCCATCCCTGGATGTGTTTAAGAATGGGGTGGATGATCTACTTAGTGATATGGTTTAATGGGGATTAGGGATGGTTGGACTCGATGATCTCTAAGGTCTTTTCCAACCTAGAAATCTATGAAATCTATGAAATCAGTTTTTACAACATAGGCAAATAATCTGATTAATGGGTTTATTCACAAGTTACTTATTCTTCCAGTTGGTAATGTAGATACAAGTGCTGGCCTACAAGGGTATAGTGATTACCATTTAAAAATGAACCTTTATAACAGTATTGTTTTTTTAGCTTATAGAATTATCTTCTCTTAAGTAAAGAAATTATGATAGTAAATGGTCATTTTTTAAAAATTGTGCCCTCACATCCATGTGAGAAGCACCACCAAACTGCTGCTTCTAGCATTGCACCACTGCCTTTCTGGTATCCTTGAAGCAATTGTTGATGATTATCCTGTGTTTGGGAAGGAAGGGATGACGGCTGCATGTTCAGTCAGGTGCACTCTGAACTTTATATTGCTAAATCAGGTCAGCTGGGGTGAGAGAGCCTGTTCTTGTTACACTGCCTTGCAAAATTCTCCTCCTTCACTCAGGGAAATCGTCTTTTACAGTTGAATGACATATAATCATTTTGCCACTCTAATTGTCGTTGTAGGCTGCAGCTCCTAGCAGGCATTGAACTGGGCTGCGAAGCAGAGCTGGTTTCCTCATTATGAAAAACCTGCCTTGGCAATGAATCCAACAGGATAAAAAAATGTAGGAATAATTTTCTATTCTATTTTAAAAAACTATTTCCTTTTTCTGAGGAAGGAGTATCAATGATGTGGCATGAACATCTCAAGTAAGGTTGTGAGGAGGTTTATTTCTTCAGTTACTGCCTTGTAAAGTGTATGCTGAAACACTTATATGAGGAGAACTAGTCAGGGGTTTTCTCCCAAGGTTTCTGTGTCCTTCTTAAAGAGTTTTATCCAATAAAAACGTCCCATGGGTTGTAAGAAGCCTAAAATCAGGGCTCTTACTGATGGCAGAAAGTGAAGGGGTCAAAGTTGCACACTATTGGTTAATGACATAGTCATTTCAGCTATGTGATCCTTTCCTCAGGATTCATGGGTCCTTATTAAGCTGAAAAAATATAAATTTAGTAGAACGTGATAAAAATATAGGCTCCTGGTATGTTTCATAGAATGGTTTGGTTGGAAAGGACCTCAAAGATCATCTAGTTTCAAGCCCCCTGTCATGGGCAGGGACACCTGCTCAAAGCCTCAGCCAACCTGGCCTTCAACACTGCCGGAGATGGGGCATCCACAACTCTGGGCAACCTGTTCCAGTGCCTCACCACCCTCATAGTGAAGAATTTCTTCCTTATCTCTAATCAAAATCTACCCTCTTTCAGTTTAAAGCCATTACCCCTTGTCCTATCACTACATGCCCTTGTAAAATGTCCCTCTCCAGCTTTCTCATAAATTCACTTACCATATTTAAATATGCTGTTTCCCCATACTTTGACTCTCCCTAGCCTGAATAACCCAAGTGGGGCTGGAGGATGGCCAGGAGCAGGGATTATTCCTGATAGAAAAGTACGATTCTGTGCTTCTCTCCTCTTCTAGCCCTTGCCCTGTTAAAGAACAACCACTCAAACTGCTGCCACTGGAAAACTTTGAACATAAACATTGGTAGGCTTGATTTAGGAAAAAAGCAGATTAGCATGCTTGAACCAGAAAGCCTTGATTACACCAGGGTTCACTTTGATCTAATTACAGTATCCTCAGTGGTGTTAAATCTACTTAAGTTAGGGTCAATTTTTAGCTTGATGGACTGAGATTTCTCCCACTCACTGGAGAACTATGACAGCAAGATAGAATTTAGGATGCGACTGACTTACTAGAGGAAGCCAAAGGTTATCTTTGATCGAATTCATGATGCATATCCAGACAGGGACCCTGAAATCACCTTTGGCCTATTTCTTTGACTAAAAGAAAGGGGGGAAATTTCAGTAGTCTACAGTGGATAAACAAACTGTGGGCATACAAGATGAGTAACTTGAAGGTAAACATGCCAAAGTCCTTTCCAAAGCTACTGGGATCAAGGTGAAATAAACAATAAGGCCTGGTGGACTTCTGCAAGGCCATTCAGGACTCAACAGGGGGTCATTTAGGTTTATACAAGGTCTAACAGAAAAAAAAGTACTGATTCAAGTGTGTGCACTTTTAAAAAAATAGAAGTGTTTTACTTATGTACCCAAACGTGCATGTGCAAAACTGAGATGGGTGGTTACAGACAACCTCCAAACTCTGTAGCGAGGCTCCTTTTCCTATCAGAAAGGTTTAAAATCCTGTGTCCCACAGACATCTGAGGGCATCTTTTGTATGGGTATTGATCTTTCCAATAAGCGTTAATATTGGGACCTGATGAGATCCATCCACAGGTCCTGAAGGAACTGGCGGATGAAGTTGCCAAGCCACTGGCCATTGTATTTGAGAAGTCGTGGCGGTCTGGCGAGGTCCCCGATGACTGGAAGAGAGGGAACATAACCCCCATCTTTAAAAAAGGGAACAAGGAGGACCCGGGCAACTACAGGCCGGTCAGCCTCACCTCTGTGCCTGGCAAGGTCATGGAGCAGATTCTCCTGGGAACCATGCTAAGGCACATGGAGAGCAGTGAGGTGGTGGATGACAGCCAACATGGCTTCACCAAAGGCAGATCGTGCCTGACCAACTTGGTGGCCTTTTATGATGGGGTGACAGCATCGGTGGACAAGGGTCGACCAACGGATATCATCTACCTGGACTTGTGCAAAGCTTTTGACACTGTCCCGCATGACATTCTTCTCTCTAAACTAGAGAGGCATGCGTTTGATGGATGGACCGCTCGGTGGATAAGGAATTGGCTCAATGGCTGCACTCAGAGAGTAGTGGTCAACGGCTTGATGTCCAAGTGGAGACAGGTCACGAGTGGCGTCCCTCAGGGGTCCGTGTTGGGCCCGGCCCTCTTCAACATATTTGTCGGTGACGTGGACAGTGGCATGGAGTGCACCCTCAGCAAGTTCGCCGATGACACCAAGCTGTGTGGTGCCGTCGACATGCTGGAAGGGAGGGATGCCATCCAGAGGGACCTTGACAGGCTGGAGAGGTGGGCCCGTGTCAACCTCATGAAGTTCAACCAGGCCAAATGCAAGGTCCTACATCTGGGTCATGGCAATCCCAGGCACAAATACAGACTGGGTGGTGAATGGATCGAGAGCAGCCCTGAGGAGAAAGTCTTGGGAGTACTGGTGGACGAGAAGCTCAATATGAGCCGGCAATGTGCTCTTGCGGCCCAGAAGGCCAACTGCATCCTGGGCTGCATCAAGAGGAGCGTAGCCAGCAGGTCGAGGGAGGTGATTCTCCCCCTCTACTCTGCCCTCGTGAGACCTCACCTGGAGTATTGCGTCCAGTTCTGGAGCCCCCAACATAAGAAGGACATGGACCAGTTGGAGAGGGTCCAGAGGAGGGCCACGAAGATGATAAGAGGGCTGGAGCACCTTTCCTATGAGGACAGGCTGAAAGAGTTGGGGCTGTTCAGCCTGGAGAAGAGGAGGCTCCGGGGTGACCTTATAGCGGTCTTCCAGTACCTCAAGGGGGCCTACAAGAAAGATGGGGAGAGGCTGTTCAGGAGGGCCTGTTGTGATAGGACAAGGGGTAATGGTTTTAAAATAGAGGGAGGTAGGTTCAGATTGGATATTAGGAAAAAATTTTTTACCGTGAGAGTTGTAGAACACTGGAGCAGGTTGCCCAGAGAGGTGGTGGATGCTCCATCCCTGGAGACATTCAAGGCCAGGTTGGACGAGGCCCTGAGCAACCTGATCTAGTTGGAGATATCCCTGTTCCTTGCAGGGGGGTTGGACTAGATGACCTTTGAAGGTCCCTTCCAGCCCTAATCATTCTATGATTCTATGATTAGGTGCTGATGCTACAGATTCAGTTCACAGGGACTGTCTTGGTTTTTGCAAGAGATACCTTGTTTTTCACACTGAGAATCTTGTAAATGAAATGCTAGAGCCTCTATCCAAAAGCCATGCAATACCTAGCTACTGATGCTTGGCACCTGAAGCGCAGCTTCACTGCATGGGCAAGGAGGGGAGGGTTAGTTCTACCAGAGCAGAAGCCAAACCTTTCACACTGAGCAGGAAACTCAACAAAACCTAACCAAGAGGAAATCTGGGAGTAAAGGCATTCCCTGATTGTGAGACCATCCTGTGTGACTTTGGTGCTTCTTTCTGCTCAGGGTGTCCCTCCTGAAGGCTGTGTGGAAGTATGTTTTTACAACCTGCTGAGAGCAGCTCCTTTTCTGTGGAAAGCTCAGGAGGAGGCAGCGTGAGCATCATCTCTGCATCATGTGAAAACCCTGTGGCTCCAGGACTTGCCAAGGGTGCTGCAGGTCAGAGTAGGGAACCCCATAAGCTCCTTCCTCAGGCTGGTGTTGGTCAGACCCAAACATCGCACCTCCCAGGAGCGTGACGTAAGCTTCCAACTGTGTAGGCTGATTTAAGGCTTTTTGGGCTAAAAAGATGTACTGTCACACTGCAGTGGGGCACCCCAATGGGGATGGCTTTGCAGCACTTTCATACTGAATGGCTGCTCAGCACAAATCTCTGCCACATAACACCTCAGGGAGGCTGCTCCAGCAACATTTGTCACAGAGGTGGAAAAACTCTCACTAGAAGTGATCTTTAGTGTTTAGGATTTACCAAAAATAGTTCTTGTGGGAATTGCTACCATTTAAAATCCGGAAGCTGAGGAGGGGATTAGGGTAATGTTTCCCCTGGAGAAGCACCTTCTTTCAGTGTCACTATGTGTTAATTATGAACAGCATTTGCATTTGTTTTTAATAATTTACTTCCCTTCTTCCTTTTTTGTTCTTTCTTTAATACCCAGGATATTGTGATTAGGATCTCACAGTCTCTCTCTCTCTCTCGGGGTACATCTTACAGATGTGCAGAAGCTGCATGAAGTCAGTCAGTTCACGAGTCACCACTCAGCTCTAGGCCTTGGAAATTTAAGAATTCAAGGTTTAGTGGTCTAATTTTCACTCTCTTTTAAACTGCTTAATTCTAATTGGAGGGCTTGTTCAAGATTAAAGCCTTCTTTATCTCTTTGTACTGGAAAGTTTCAGTCATGTTTGACATCTATTTGTTTAAGGCCCTCCTGTGGTTCGCAGGATTAGGGCACTACTAATGCTATTGCAACTTATTTTGGTTTTAAGGCAGTGAGTTTTTTACTTTTTTGGGGGAACACTATTGATCCAATTTGCTACAGGTTTTAATCATATTGCACCAATGGTGTGAAACAGGGTGTTGTAAATTAACATTACGGATAGTCATAAACATCACAAAATTTCAGAGAGATATTCTATATTGTCAAAGACAGTAAAGATTTTCCACATGTACCACAGTAAAGATACAGATTTAAACCGAGAAATTTGATTACTCCAGTTGTTTGTGGCCTAATGATCTTCAAATTAATCTTTAGAGTTCACCCGTCAATCCTACAGAGACCTGATCTGTTCACTTGGTGCTGACTGCTTGTGGTAGGGCAATATGAATGCATATCGTATTTCGGGCCAAAAGATCATCATAGCATTTAAATTGGTTTCCAGATTACTGTAGACTATTGAAGTCATCTACTTGCTTCCGTACTAACCTTTTGTTTGCTAAGGCATGTCTACTGAAAGTGACTGGAAAGAATGGCAAACCTCTTCTCTTTTTATGGTTTTGATCCAATGAAAAAATAGCCTCACTTTTAAAACTATGACTACCTTATTTCCATCCTGCAGCTGCATAGATTTTGCACCCAGACAGTTCCCTGGTTTTGTGCTCTGGTCTGGCGCTCTGTGCTAGTAGAACATGGGATTTTTCTCCCTATGAAGATTCTTGTAAGCAATAATCAAGTCACCTCCTAGACATCTCCAGGCTGAGCTGAACAGATGGGAGTCTTCTCATGGCAGATATTTTGTGTTCTTCCCTGTATCTGAACTCTGAACCTTTTAAATATATTCAGTGATATTAGTCAGTGTATGGCATCCCATCATTATTACCCAGCTGGACTGAGTTGAATATAATGAACTAATTAACTCAAGGTACAGACCCTGCCTACAAGAGGCAGGCCATTTCCTCCTAGCTGTGGAAGATGCAGTAGTGTCCTTGGTGCTGCAGCCCAGGCTGGTGAGCAACAACTGGTGACTCTGACGTGATACATCCGCGAGACCCTGAGAAGCCCCAACTCCCTCGCGAGAGCCAGAGCCAAAAGAGCTGGAGCCGGGAGCCCGAGTGAGAGTCCTTTGGTGAAGAAGGTAAAGCTGCAAGCCCCGATGTGGTATTCGCGGGAGGGAAGCGTGCTGGAGTTGGAATGAATGGACTGGGTCTCTGCTCACCTTAAAGCTTTCTTGAAAAAACTTTTGAAAACAAAAAATTGTAAAACAAAAAGGGGGAATTATGGCACCCAATCATTATTACCCAGCTGGACTGAGTTGAATATAATGAACTAATTAATTCAAGGTACAGACCCTGCCTACAAGAGGCAGGCCCTTTCCTCCTGGCTGCGGAAGATGCAACAGCATCCTTGGTGCTGCAGCCCAGGCTGGTGAGCAACATCAGTGCATTTTAAAAGTGGCACTTGAGGCCTGAATGATGGGTTTTGCATGATGTTTTCTTACCTTTAACATGTACTGCCTAATCTCTTCTTCCACTTTCCTTTAGAAGCCAGGGATGAAGCTTCCAGTTACACTGGTGAGTTTTTTCTCGTGATTCTTATAGATTGATTTTTAAGAGTGCTTGTTGATGATATTGAGTGAAAGTTTTGAGAAGGCTGAAGCACTGGCATTTAAGCATAGGATATGGCCAATGGCGGTGGATCTTCCCCAGTTAGGCATCCTACTTGAAAAGAAGCATAATCCATAAGAAAGCTCCTGTGATTGAGGGAGCCACCCAACCTGTTTCTGACTGTTTTTAGCTGTTGACTGCATCATGGTGGAGGTATTCGTGAATTGCTATAAACGGTGTAAAAACGTACCAGGTTTAAAGGTCATGTTAGTGTAAGACCAACGATTTCTGCGTGTGTTGGTGGATGTACTAAGGTATAACTCATGCTGGTTCAAGTGCCAGTACTGTATTTCTCCTCACAGACTATATGATGGTAGAAGAAGATGGGGCCACTTGGAGACTTCCTGGAACTGGAGATTGTGCAAGTTGTGTGAATGTGTGTGTTGAGTGTCTGACATGAGCTTCACAGAAGGGTAGTGTCATTCCCGGACTTGGGAGAGTAATAACAAATTTGCACCTGAATTGCAGAAAAAATAATCCTTTACCTTTGCTCAGTTGAATCTGCACTTTTCTTGGCTGGGCCAAAAGCATGCCTACATTTCAGCTGTGTATTCGCTTTATTCCTGCCCATCGAAGCACACATTGAGGACTATGTTGTTCATTCCTGGACAGAGCTTTTACCTGTGCGTATTAGTTCACAGACCCAATAGAAATACTGCAGCCCTGAGACTGATGTGCAGCTCCACTCAGAGTGTAACAGATGGCAACAGAATGGTGGTTGAAGTGAGACCAGAGGTCCAAATAGCAGAAGATCAGCACTGTCAAGAGTGTTTAAAAGCTGATGAGTCACTCTTGTCACTTCTCTGAAGTGAAATACTGGCTGTTTCTGTTCTCTGTGTTTAAGGCTCCATTGTAACAGCTAATGTTCCTAAACTATTTTAGTACCAACAGGTGAAACAAATTTAGGCCTCTAGGAAAAGTCTCATATGCTTAAATCCCATAACATTCTTTTCTCAGTACGTTGGTTCTGAAGGGACATGGTTACTAACAGTAGGGGATGACCTCACTACTGTGACCAACACAGTTGAGGTCACTGTGGATAATAGCAGTTAGTGGAGATTCACATCTGAAATCCACCCACTTGTCCAAGTCAAATGCTAAGGTAAAATACACCTTCATGCTTCACACTGATTATCCTGTTGGAGGAGCAGCCAGCCTGAATGGATAAGTAAAGCAATTAACTGATTATAACAGAGTTTCCAATGGAGGGAAGAGCCTAGACAATAATGTGACAATTGAAAGTCTGGGTAAACGCACTGGAAATCACTTACTCTTCCTTTGACTGCCTTACAAGAAGACTATCATTAAAATTGAAGCCTTCTTTCTACAGTAGGGAAAGTGTGAGGCTTTGCAACTGTGGCTACTTTTATCAGTGACTGCAGAACCTGAAGGACAGGAAGAATCAATTAAGCAGGAGCAGTACCAAGCCAGAAAACCACAGGGCCTCACCACAGATGGTGAGTCACCAGCCTTTTTATAAACTAATTTCCTCAACAAAGAATGGAATTGAACTCAGGCCAGCTTTGGTTGTTTAGAAAACAGAGAGGGCACTGTGAATATCTCTCCAGTCCATCTGGATGAATGGACAGGGATGCTCTTCTTCCCTCTTGCATCCATCCAGACAGCGGCAGTATGGCATCTTTAGCAGCCAGTGCACCACAAAGTTATCTATGGTTAACCTGAATAGCTGAGCATAGCCTGAAATCCTTGTTTTCAGCTCTTCTTCATAGCTTTTAATGCAAAATCTCTGCTGCTTGTGATCTTCAGACATTAGCTGTTATTATTACTGCCTATTATTTACCTTGCTCTAGTGCCTGAAGTGCTCAGCCAGCAGTTATGCTGCCCTTGAACTAGATGCTATTCAGGTGTATAACAAGACTTTCTGAGCCTCAGGACAATTCTCATGGTACACAACAAGTGGGACACAAAAAAGGGGATGAAGCAGCCAAAGGTGAACTAAGGTGGGATAAAGGAGGAGGAAGATGTAAGAAGGAAATGGATGTTGAATATAAGGAGGAGGGGAGTTGTTTGCCACTTTTTTTTTTTTTTTTGACGAATGCATTTCTTCTCCATCCAGGGAAAAAAAAGCACGGTTACTTATCAGTAAGTGCAGAGATTTAAGATGGTTGCTGATGCAGATTTCCTAAAAGGGCTGTGTCTTGTATCAGGCATTTCAGCATATTTTGGAAAGCCCTCCTGTTTTGGGAGTAGCATCAGTGCCAGTGAGTGCTACACCACAGAAGAGGTAAAGTCTCCAGACATCTCATTTATTCATTTTCTGGAGTTGGAAGGAAAGACTCAAATCTGCCTGCCCAGGGCCTGGTGTGCCACAGGGCTTCCTAACGAGGTCCTCTGCAAAGTTATGTATGTCAAACACTGGCTGAACTTGGCTCATTCCTGACCACGGTCACGCTAAAGGAGCAACTAGAAGAGGGAAAGGAAGGGAAGGAAAAGCCTTTTTTTTTAATTTTTCCCTTCTCAGTTTTCCCATGCGGGTGTTTTCGTAGATGATTAAGGTTCTCCGGAAAAGCCTCCTTTTTTAACCACAGGGGCTCTAAAGATAGGTGTACAGGAGTATTTGGCCTGCCTGCCAGAGGGGGCTGTAAAAACCACAAGGTGGACCTGTGGGACAGAAGCTTGGTAAGGGAAAGGAGGAATAATTCATGATAGGCACTGGGGTGCAGAGGAAGAGGATGGGGAGGAATGTAAGTTTGTCCTAATGATGAAGGACCATGAGGACTAAAGGAGTATGAAGGGTTGTTTCTTTTAGAGACAGAGAAAAGAAAGGAAGTACAGAAGTGGGAGGGGGACAGGAGCAGCTGGCAGGAGAACAGAGGCATGAAACTACCTATGGTCAGAGGAAAAACCCTATGAGTAATGTATTTGAAGTCCAGGTTTGCTTGGTTGTGCTTGCTTGGACCTGAATCACGTACAGTTTCTTCCTATCTGATACCACATGCTGTTCCTGCGGGAAGCCTGAGCCGGACTCGCCACTTCTGCGATGCTGCTGGGGCTGATGGAAATCCAGAGACGTGAACCCAGTGTAATGGTGCACACGCTCAGATGTGGTAACACCAGGGAAGCAGAACCAGTCCTTTGAAGTTGAAGAGGTCGATTTTGCTTTTGTGGTCACTAGTAAGTTCAGCAAGCAGAAAAGGCTATACAGGCTGCTTGCCGGCGACCAGTAGTTTTCAGAAGAACCATACCTCAAAAGATCTCTAAGGGCGAGGGAAATCCATGCCAGGCAGCTTGTGTGAAAGCGCTCACTTGTCTGGCAGTGAAATCCTAAATTTGTCTGGTGAGTGAACCATCAGACTGATGATGGGTTAAAGGCTTACTTGTTGCTTCCCAAAGTGGAGGTTTGAGTATTCAGGCTGCACAGAGGTAACAGCTCCAGGTATAATTTGAAAAGGTAACTGTGCTTTCACTGTGAGCAAAACATTGAATTTGAACACAGCCAGTGCTCAGGGACTGGAAAGGAATTATGCAAAAACGAGCAGGATCCTTTTTTTTTTTTTTTTTTTTATTTCTTTATAAAGAAAGGAAAGGATGGGCACGCCAAGCCAAAACGGTGGAGTACAGACAAAGGTGAGCACTGAGGCTTCTCCTTGGGGGCCATCCACAGTAAACTCTTGCCCTGGTAGAGTAGAGCTCCCTATCCCTCCTGCCGGGAGGGACCCAGCACGCAGCCAGCCCTTCAGTACAATCACAGCTCTTTGAAGTCAGTTTGTACGGTTTCACAATACCGTCAGCCCACGTCACGGCGGGGCAGCAGCAGCTGAGGCCAGCAGCAGTAGCAGCAGCAACACTGGATACAGTGCACAGAAAAAAGGGAGCAAAGAGCTTATTTGCAAACAGTTGTAGGTAACAATATAGAAAGTCCAAAGATCATCATTCTGCTATAAAAATATTACACCTCATAAAACCATGTACTATAAAAAAAATCTATTCAGAAACGCTGATAAACATAATAAATATCTGTACACTGGCTGCCCTTTTTCATACAGGAAACATAAAAAGTGTGAGCCTCAGAAATCATCGTTTGTAAACATGAATATGGAGCCTGTAAACAAAGTGCTAGATCATGGTTCATATTTCACCAAACTCGTTGAATACTGCCCAAGTAAACCCCTTGCATGTGTCATCATCTAATGGCCAGACCCCACCACTGCGCCGTGAAAGAGGACTCTGCTCTGAGCTGTTCCCCTTGTTTCATTGAAGGTGCATATGGAATAAGGTACTAATGCAACAAGAGTAAGGGAGGCAAGATTTGGCTCTGAGCAGCAAATCAGGAACAATCTTCTAGCGACTGGTTTCCATTTTCTACACTTCAAAATGCATATTTCCAGTGTCTCTTTTCAAAATTCTGTTTTATCAAAGAGGGCATGTATTTTCCTCATTTGCTTTCAGACTACGACATCTCTGAAAACTATGACCAAGCATCTACTTAGGAGACATAATGGAGCACAAATTGACTCTGTAACTCCGTGTACCAAAGCAAGAAGTAGTGGTTGTACAGTTCAACACTGAACATCATGGTTTACACAACACAGGCTGATGCGAAGGGCCAAGTTCTTGATTTTAGACTCTAAACTTTGGCCTGCAAAACATTTCCATGTGCAAGCCTGTCCTGAAATGCATGATCAGGTGCCTGGTTAGCTGGCTGACGCGCATGTGTTGTCACCTAGTTGCACATGGAAATGCAAGGTCTAGGCTTACAAAACTTATAAATAGATTTTAGCTAAAATTTGGCCCTAAGAACTACTGTGGCTCTATTTGCTCTGTAACATTATTGTTCTGCACAGGCTTCTACCCACCTTTCACCTAAATACTGAGAATTCTAGTGCTGTACACAGTGAGAACCTTACTTTTAACTTCACTTTATCTTCTGAGTTTAAACACTCAAATTTTTGCCAACTTTCAGAATATGAGAGGATGCACCATTGCTGCCTGTGTCTGTTGTGGGCAGACATGGAGGGAAGAGTGTTGGGACTGTGTTCACAGAGGAACTGAGGTACCAAAAGCAGCTTAGCCACAATGTCTCAGGGCAACACAGGGTTTTAGGAGCACAGTCAGCTAGGAGGTAAGAACACACACTTCTAAAGGATTATGATGTATACTTCAAAAGAGGAAAAGAAAATGGGCTTGCACATTTTCCTTTCTTTTATGAACTATATTAAAGCATCTTATTAGCTTTATTTTAGGCCTTTTTATTTTGATCTAAGGAATATCTGAGGTGGCTGGCCCAGCTGTGCTGCTTGCCTATCTTTTAGGATTCAGGTATGTGACCCCTGAGCTCACGTGGGTTTTGTTTAAAGGTGCCATCTGCAGATGTTCAGCAAGAGAACTTTGCTCCTAAACATTTGCTTTGGCATTTTTGCCACACACATCGTAAGACAGAGCTTCAAACCATCTGAATGAAAATAATTTTTCAGTGAAAGCTAAGATATCTCATTTTATGCTACAGTAATCTGCTTTATCTTCCATGTTTGTCTGCCCCACTTCTGCTAGGGATCTAGAAAGCTGTATCACTCCACAAAATCAGGAATTTCCTCTGCAAAAATGAGTAATTTAAAAACAAACTCCAGGCTTTTTATCTATGCTGTCTATAAAGTGGCAAAAATACCCAGAGTCAACATTATTTCCCCATGGCATGTCATCGGTGGCCCTACACCTTCTGGTTACAGGGAGTTTATATGAATTTGTGGCAAATTTTCAGAAGCCTGGACTTGTCCTCCCCCTCTGTGCACGCAGCTTGGCCCTGGTGATCTGCTGCTGTACAAACATCCCATAATTTATTGCTCTAACTCTGAGCAGCACTGGAGCTCAGCTCAACATAACTCAGAAGGCAGAGGTGGCACTGAAGCTGTAGACACACCATTCTGTTGACAGCATTGCTGGCAAAAGAGACGCTGTTGCCTTCCTGCTATCCCTGGCCACTTGTTCTGACGCACACACGTTTGCTTTGCCCCGTGGTGACCTGGATAAGGGAGGTGCCAAAGGACAGAGGAGCAGCTGAGGTCAAGAGAAAGTGATTGCCTGCCTTTTTTAGCAACAGCACTTGCATATACTGGCATAAGCTCTGTGGACTGGTGGCATAAGAAATCCCTGTGGCACTGTGGCTTAGGGGATGATCCAGGCCCTGGCATGATTCCTATCATAGACAGACAGCAATTGCCATATGCAACAAAGGCTCGGATGTATTTGGATGTACCAGAGCTGGGTACAAGTTGTTAGAGACAGCACGGCACTACACACGCAAAACCAGACTGTCCCTTAAAGACCTGTATTCCGATTTCTAACAGAGTCTGATCTGCCCTGCAAGCCAACAGATTTATAGTCTCTTTCAAGCTCAGTCCAAAACCTATCCAACCATAAATTTGGCTGAAAAGAGTCCCAGAAAGTACATCCAGGGTTAGATGAAGCACAGGGACACAATCTGAACTTTGTAAGAGTGTGACACACAACATCATGTCACAATGTCATGTCACACAAGACGTGCTTCTCCCAGCTCTCTGTGCCTCATTATCCCCAGTACCAGGGTCATCTCAGGGAGCTGCTGAAGATGATTTTCTGGAGAAGAAAACTAGAATCTATTGTCAGATGTGGGACTTTTTTTTTTTTTTTCAGATGTAGAGATTGATTACAAAGTGTCTGTGAGAGTCGCTGTTGTTTGCTGAAAAGTCAGGCTTTATAAATGCTATCTGCTGTTAAAACCTTCTTAGAAAAAACAGATTTTAAACAAGTAAAGATTTATGGATGGCAGGGGTCAGCTCTCCCTCTGAGCAGCATCTCCCACACCTTTGCCATACACTCATGCTGTGGTGCTGTTTAGGAACTGAGGTAACTCTTCCCATGATCTTCTTCATCAGGACCATTTGGCTTCTTCAAAGTCTTGGACCTGTAGAGGTGGGGTCCAGCTCTGTGAAGTGTGGGGAGATGCCTCCTCCCTGCTAGGCAGACTCCCCTCTACTGAGCTGAACAGCAGCTTTTGAAGTGGTTCTCCAGATGAGCTGACTATATCTGTGACAGATAGATGTCAGTATGCCTTGGACGGTCATTGCTTTGTGCACCTTGACAGTTTAGAAATGTAACTATACTATTTGTAATAGCCTAAGGCACTAGGTCACTTTGTGGACTAATAACCTGCGAGATGGTATGATCTAATTCAAAGCGATTTTTAGACTTTCAGGAGTTAAACATAACATTTAGTAAAAGTCCCTTAAGATTAAAAATATATACAGAGAGAGAGAGGCTAAGCCTTTTTCGGTTAAGTTTTCTACTAGAAACTTTACTAAGAACAAATGCTTATTGCTGAGCTATACTGTAGCAAGCAATCTGGAAAGGAGATGCTGGTGTAAAAGCAGCCATAACAGTAAATTAGGCTATGGCCATGCATCTTCTCCTGGATCCGGATAGGGCAGGGGAAGTGGCGGGTGGTCAGTCTGAAATAAGGAGTGCCATCGCTGTGTTCCTCCCTCTCTGCCAGGAGCGACTGTCCCTTGGATTTGCTGATGGAGGCTCTTGTATTTCAGTCCAAGTGAGCTGGATCAGCAAGACCGATGGTGGAAGTGGTTTAATTGGGTTCATCTTGACTGAAACGGGTCAGAAAAGCCTCAGAAGGGCACCTCCCATGGCAAGCCTGCACTGGCAATGAAGTCTTAATAAGCAAACCCCATTATACGCAATTTCTAGTCTTATAAATTAATCTATGAGTATCAACACGTATCATTCTGTATGTGGTCCAAACCTTGTACGGTTAATAGGGTGACAGCTGGTGGGTTAGAAAGAGCTAAATCAGAAAGTGATTCAACCCATTAAACTTTAGGAAGAGCAACATCCTGTAAGCTTGGCCTACAATAATATTAAGAACAAAAAAATGCTCTAAGAATTAAGACTGAGTATATCAAGAGGGAATCAGACTGTTTCCAATGGCTGTGAAGAGAAGGCAAACTGAAGCAATGAAAGATGACCAGGAAATCTCAGGAGGAGACAAAGGCTGTACATAATATTTACAACACTCTTTCTGCCCATATACAATACAATTACACTGACCATTAAAATATGGTTGAAACAGAACAAATCAGCTGGGACTCCAGAAAATCCAGCCCTCCCTCCAGGTAGCCCTTACCATCCTTGTGCCCACCCTGCCTTCTTCCAGGATAGAAGTCACTTCCAGGGAAACAAGGCCTGGGCAGAGCAATTTCTGCATCAGCCACGGTATCCCCTGCCCGTGGACTCACCTCGCAGTGTGCTGCTAGCAGAAATATATGAGACTTAATTCTAACAAGAGGAAAAGTGTAAAGGCAGCAAAAAAGCTGATACTGAGCACAGCTTTGCCGGAAGAGAGAATGAGGGCTGCTGTGTATACACCCATAGACACACACCTGCGAGTGTTTGCACACACCAGACCGAGCCAATTCAGCCACTGTGTGAAATTTCACAGCACTGTTTATTCTAGAAAAGAGAAGGGCTTTGAGAAGAGCTGCTTTGCAGCAATCCTCTGTGCACAGCACATAAACCTGAACATTAAATATCGGTTTAAATTATTAAGAATAAATTTAAATTTACAAATAGACTAATACAAACAAGCAAATTTCAGTTAATATTGGAACAGAGCTAGTTTTAGGAAGCATATTGCTATAGCAAATGCAACTCCTGGTTCTCTTGGACACTCTGAGGCAATGCTCTGGTAATTCCAGTTCAGCACCAAGATGCACATACTGCCCAGCAAGGAATAATAACCATCTCTAGCATATGAAGCTCCATGTTCACATTTTTCTTTTTTCCCCCATCGCAACAGAAAAAAACCCAACATAGCACATTAGCTTTTCCCACAAAGCATCTGAGGTGACAAAATTTACTTGCAAAACAAAAATTAACAAAAGCAGTACAAAGAAGAATTCTGGTCAGCTTGTGACCACCATGAGCCAAGATGGGTAAGAAAAAGAATAAAAAAATAGTTCACATCTGGCACCACAAGCCTTGCTCATTTTCTTTGAAATCAGGGAATGAGAAAAAAGGTCCATTTTTCTAAGACTGTTTCAACAAAGTTTTCTTTCCCTGGACCTGAAAAATCCAGGTATTAGGGTACAGAACTTTTGTTTTATATGTATATAAATACACATGTACATATTTATATAAATATAAAAGCAGAGCATCCTCCCGTTTCTCCTCATAATTTATTATTATTAAAGCTTGTATCAGGGTTAGCTGGACTCCTCAGAAGTGGGTGCTCTCTGCACGCACATGGCACGGGGAGTTTAGCTCTGTTAGAGCAGAACAGCCAGGCAGGGACATGAAACGTTGGGTGACAGAGGTGGATTTGGGTGAGCAGCCAGGGAAGGGCAGGGAGCGATGACTGGGAAAAGGTGGGATGCTGGCCTGCCAGAGCCGGTCTCTGTGAGCAGACTCCTGGGAGGATGGCTGCGCCAAACCACCTGTCCCCTCAGTAGCCCCGGTGCCCACCCACTCTCTTCTGTACCAGCCACTTAAGAGGGACTGTCCCTCACTTTTAAAGGGAGTCCCACTTTGCCCCCTAAGCACATGCACGCTAGTTCCCTTTGGTAGTATTCCCCACCACGCTGCCATGGGTCTTTTTGCCTACCGTCCTCAAAGTCACCAGCACCGTTCCTTGCCTCTGCTTGGTTCCCCAGCCCCTTCACCTAGTCCTCCCAGACCTCCTGCTTGCTGGCTGAGATCAGACACCTTTTTCTCCCCTGATCCACAGGCTCCCACTCACACTGTTTTACGTGAATGCTTTTCCACAGTCTCGTAAGACCCAATAATCTCCTCAGAAGACTGAGTTCCTCAGAGGTTTTCTGCTCTTGGAGACCTCCGAGTAAGTCAGGGCTGGTGGCACATGCTCCTCGAGTGGTGCTGACTTCCAGAGACAGCAGGGGCGAAGTGCAAAAGATTTCTTGAAATCAGAAGGTATTTCTACCACTGACAGCTCTCTCCCGTCATGTTGTATAGCACTTGTTTCAAGTAAGGTATTATTCATGTGTCTCTGCAGCCTTCACTCTTCCTGGGGTGAGTGGAGATCAGTAGATGTCTACTGATGATCAGCCGAGCCACTTCATCATGACGCATCTCGGAACAGCTGAAAACACTCAAATCTGACTACGTTCTCCATAGCAAAAAGTGCTTTTCTTGAGAAACAAAATGAAAACAGTGTTCCCATGGAACATCTTAAGGACTCAAAAACAGTATTCCTAGGGTGGGAAGGATGGAGCACACCTACTTTATTTGGCTTTATCTCAGTAAGGAAACAGAGCTACTGGCAAAATTGGCACATCTTTGTGAAGTTGTTAAACTAGAGACCCTGGCTGGAATGTAAAAGAAACTACGGAGCAAAGGAGAACTTTGCTATACGCTGGGCTTCTGCCAGGTCAGGTGATTCCATGTGCAGGTTGTCCAAAAAAGTTCTGCTAGCTGAGTAAAGATGAATCTCTCAATGAACTGTAGGTTTTCAAGGAGGCCTTTTGGGGGTACTGCTACAACCTAGTAGAGGTAAGTCTTTTCATGCCTCGCCGCTGGGCCAGATTGGAGGATAATACAGGCTCCAGCCTTGGTGCCTGAGGTGCTCGGTTTAAAGCAAAGTAAGTGGCTGCCATTGCACCCTGTAAAACAGAGAAAGAGACAGGAGAACTTTTTTTTTTTTCTCAGAAAGAGAAAATGCTGGGCTGAAATTCAGTTCTTTGATGCTTTTCCCCTCCTTTTCCCTATTCAGCCCCCTGAAAAAATGGACGTACATGGATGATTTCCATGAAAGGACAACAACTTTTAGGCTGGCAGACAGCTGAGATGTCCCTGATTCAAAGCAGTGGGTAGCAGTATGTGCACGGAGTCCCACCAGGTTGTTACAATGCATATGGAAGTTAAAAATACTGAGCAGCTGACAGGTCAAAAATCTTTCCTGTTAATACAGTGTTGTATTAAATTTGGCCTCTATGGCAAATAACTTTCTCAATTCCTCTGTTGCTTTCCAGAATATTCACATGAATGATAGCTCATTCTGCAAGAAAGGAAGAGACGGGGGTAGGATGTACCTTCACCAGCTGAACATCCTGTCTGCTCAGTTGGTTTTGAGACAGATACTCCCTGTTCACTATCCATGGATGTCTTAGGACTTGGACTGCTGTGAGGCGCTGATGAGGGTCTACGTGAAGCATCTTTGACACAATGTCCTGGGTTTAAAAGGAAGAAGACAGTAAAAGGGAAAAATTAATTAACAGCATTGTAGGTTTTAATAAGATCTTCCCAGTGGCAGTGTGATCACCAGCATGTCCAATGGAGAGAGGGATGCACTTTCGATATGCTTTCTATTTTTAAAGCGTGAAGTCTGATCTTCAAAATTTTCAAGCGTAATGTTCAAGTCTTAGCTGATAATCCAGTCAAAAAATAATCTGGAGGGTATTCAGAGTGAGTGTTAATTACTGGTGACCTCGTAGGGCTGATAAACTCCACCTAGAGAGGATGCCATCTGGAGGTGTGTCCTCACTGACTCAAAAGCATGCTTGCAAGAGAAGCTTAGGAAGAAATCTAACATTCATTGTTGGGCTCATAGTTGTTGGTAGCAAGAGGAATACGTTACTAGGATTACTTACAGTTTTGTGGTGGGATACATCAATGTTCTTCCATTGGATGCTAGCAGTTGCTAAAACTGAAATCTCCTACAGGAATCTCTAAATCCTGTCAAAGTTTCTGATCAATGCCAGGCAACTGGGAGCTTGCTGGCTTTCCTGCCCATCTACCTGTTTCACAGACCAGTGCACAGCTTCATGTCCAGGAGTCTCAGCACCAGATGAATTTTATCTCCTGGGGTTTCCATGTTTTGTGATAGATGGGCAGCCCATCAGAGAACAAGAAAAAAAGTCTGAGAAAGTGTTCACTGACCTTTGCAGTATCTGATACTGAATCCCAATTTCCTCCTGTAAGTGCATATTTGCCACTGCCAATCCTGGCCAGAATCTCCTCTGGGGTGTCGTCTGGTCCATTTGCAAAAGGAGTGAATCTATTTTAAAAAAGAGAAAAAAATACAGTGTAATTGGCAAGTATATGATTTCTAGGATCTAGCACTAACTGCCACCATTTACAACAGGGATTTAGTTCCAGCATGGACCATAGACATTGCTGCTTCATTTTCACTTGAACTGTACAGTCCAATGGTTCCTCATCTTAAGTTATTCTGCAGAGGAAAAGACTGATTCTTAACTGTGGGGTTTTTTTGTTTTGTTTTGTGTTTGTTTTTAAATTTTGTTCTGTTCTCATTTTTTAGGAAAGAAATACTCTTTTTAAAAAATAGACAGTTTTTTATCTCTTTAATTGTTTTAACTCTGCTTTACTGCTGATAGAAGTACCTTCATAATGACAAGAAAGGATAAAAACAATAAAGGAGAAAAATTAGGATCTGAAACTCAAAAAAGGAAAAGAAAAAAGAACCCTTTATAATCTATTTTGCAATGCTTTGTTAACCATAATGTGCAAGTCTGTTGAGCAAAACAAATGATCTTCAATAGGCTACTTCCTGATCTAGCCAGTCAGAAATTACTAGTAACATGCACCCAGCTTTACAAAATTAGTGTCACATGCGAAGGGCAAACTTTTTGTCTTCATAAAGCAACAAGTGATAAGATTTTTGCAGCTAACTAGAATCAACCAGGCCAAATTTTACTCTGCAATCTTGAACAGCTCTGTAGATTTAGAAGAAGCAGGTATTTAGGATTTTTATGCTTTTTCTTCCATCTGTCTTTTCTCTTTTGAAGGCTTGTCAGAGTGTTTTTTAGATTGTTAAACAGTTGGTTTGGCCCCAGCTTCCTATCCTACCTGGTTTCTAATAGCACATTAAATTCCTCACGCTGTGTTTTCTAATTTTCAAAACCATGTCAGATTTCACAGAAGTTCAGCCCAAAGAGACACATAATATTATTATTGTAATCTGTATCAAGAGGGATGCACTAAGAGTTATGGACTGGCTAAAACTCCAAAATCTGTCACTACTTACATTAAGAGAATCCCAGGCTTCTGCTGGGTGTCTGAGCTCTCTCTGCTCATAGTGATGACGAAGAATAAATTCCAGTTCTTACTAACTCTCCTCTGGTGAGGAAGAACAAGACCATCCCTAAATGCAGTGGTGGCACCTAAAAAGTCAGCACTTCTCAACTGTTTGCATTACTCTCATTTTCTCTTGTAAGTGCAGAAAAAAGCAAGATACAAGTTAATAGCACCTGTTGGTAAATTTAATATCTGTTAAGTTGTGCAATTCATATTTCAGATTCAAATGTATTTGGATTTTTTTTTTTCACATTTAAAAAAGAAGCATTTTGAATATAATCAGCTAAACAAATGTGACTGTAGGTAACGTGTTGATTTTATTTTACTGGCTCTGGTTGTGTATCACTGCAAATCTGGGGCATCAGCCAAATAAAAACAGGTTCTTGGAGATCCCAGTAGACTGGGAGACTGCTCCAGAAAGTCACAATGTATTTCAGCTAATGGTGAATACATTTGTACTTGGGAACAAAACAGATGAGATAGAAACTCCTGGCACCTTTTCTATAATCCATGAGGCAAGAGACATGAGTAACAGAAAGGTAGGGTCTGACTTTCTTTTTTTCTCTATAAATCTAGGAATGAATCCAAGCTTCTTGCCACAGCTGAATGATCGTGAAGCAGATTAAAGAGCTGTGAGAGGCCACTGAAAAGTTTCAAGCTGCACTTAGGTATGATGAATGTGCACATACCATACCCTGAGAAATGAAATTCAGGGGCTTGATAATTCCAGATTGCGTTTGCACTGTGTTTCCCATTCACCCCAGCACATCTTATTCTTATCCTTCACTGCTTATTTCAATCTGTCGCTTTCTCTGGGTCTTCTTGTATGAGTATTTAGCCACCACATTGGTAGGGGTATTTTTGCCAAGTACCTCCCAAAAGTTCCTGCTGCCTGTTGCTGTTCTTGCTAGTCTGTTTCTGTCCTTTCTGCAGTGTATTTTTCAAATAGCATCTGAAAACTATGTTTGGGTTGGGGTTTTTTTTAGCTTTTAAAGGTGCTCAGATACCTTGGTAACAGCAGTAGAAGAAGAATGAAGCTGAAGAGAATACATGTATTAATAGAAATGAATGAACACCCTCTTATGGATAAGGTGAACATGATATGGCTCTTCATACTCCTACGCTCCTCTCCTAGTGTAAAACTTTCAGGCTGCTTAAGTGGTGAGTGAGCCTTTTAGGAGTTTAGGTCTCAGTGCACACTTATGGGCACAGGCTGTTAAAAACCTGAGCAACTTGTGAAGTGTCTAAGATATTTATGCGTTCCAGAAAAACTTATTCTAATCCTAGGTCTTAGTATCTATTTTCTTGCCTCATACAACTGAGCACATTTCTCAAAGGAGGCCAGACAGTTTGCTGTCTCTATCTGTGGCTTCTTTCTGGCTTAATCAGTGCTGAAATGCTGAGCCCACTGGACTGGTGCTCTGGGAAAACCTCTTCACTCACCCTGCCAACATGGTATACAGTAGGATCCCCAAGCTCCAGATGTCACAGGCTGCATCGTAACCTTGGCGTTTAAGGACCTATGTGAAGGAAAGAGAGAGATGAAAATAGGTTAATCTGCATTCCTGAAGTTTTAGCTTCTGATCTTCAAAAAGCACCAATTAGTGGTTGTATCTGCTAACGTTTCCAGGGCTTAACCACATATTTTGCTTGAACAGGTGGCTGCCTGAGGATCAAAATGTTCAGTAGTGGTGTGGAGCAAGGTGAAGCTCAGGCTGGACTGGTTAGTGTTCAAGCCCAGCGTATCTGTCACCTCCACAGTGGCAGAGGTGAGTGCAGTTTGTTGGAGACTCTGGGAGCCTCTCTGACTATCTAACACACAGCAAAGCAGAACAACGTTTCAGTGGTTTAAAATATTTCTTAAAAAAAGCTTGTTAATGCTTGGAAACGTATCCTCCTAACATAAAGGTTATCAAGAACACTGTGGATGCAACAAACGTAGGGCTGAGTGACAGTGATAAGCATATCTGAGCTCAGTTTGGATTTGATACGGCAAACGGATGCACACTAATGCATCTCTAAAGCATCGTCAGACTAGTAAAGACTCATGACAACTGCAAAGAAAGGCTTGTTCTTATCTTACTTCTGTATTAAGAAAAGTGGCCAGATTAGTACTGAATGTAACAGATAACACTTGAACCCTTTTACCTATGAAGAAAACAAGACCCATGGTACTCAGCATAGATCCGACCAGTAGGTTCGACATTGGTACAGGATGGCAAGTTATAGTGGTAAGTGTAAAATCTAGATTTCGTTTATACTAGTGCATACTAGAAGAGATGCCTATTTGAGTCAGTGCAGGTCCAAGTGAAAGTGAAGTCACCAACTAAGGCAACATTGCTGAGATTAGGGGAAAAACTTTGTTTCTCTTTGGCTCAGAAGAGCTAAGGGACCACCTCCAGATCTTCCACTTGCTTGTAAAAGCTGTCTACCCTTCTATTTATTCAGTTCTGACACACAAGGAGAGTTTTGTCTCCTTCTGATGGATCCATTGCTTTTTTGCAAAGCACATGAAAAAGGAATGTACAAATTCAGCAAGTCTTTCTCTGACCTGCAGCCTTATTACCCAGGAGTGATTTCAGCTCTCTGAAGTCTATCACAGAAAAGACCAAGCACTGCTAGGGAAAAACAGTTTCAGAAAACGTTGCCTCGACAGATTTTACAAATGATGAGGGGTAAAGCAGCCATCTGCCAAGTATGCTGCTGAGTGAACATTTGTCACCTGGAAAAAAAATAAACTGAGAAAAAGCTGCATTTCCTCCTGTTGACAAAGCAGGTAAATCCTGCTTCTGCCTCTCTCTCCTGCACATCATATGTGTACTCTCTGGATGTTTTAATTATTTCTGTTTCTTTAGTTCCTGCATTCATTCCTCCTCTATTAATGCTGGGTTTTATGTGAAAAACTTCTTTGCTATTTGACAAACTCTGTTGCTTCTAGCCTGAGTTTCCAACATGTACCTTTCAATGTGGCCATTCTTGTTGCTTCTTGAACAGCTAAATTTTCATTGCTATCACTGTCTTCCTCCAATAACCAAGGACAATCAAGTCCAAGGCAAAGGACAGAAAAATGGGGCAGAGATGATATTTAGTGGAGCAGGGTATTAAGCAAATGATTACATAACCCCAAAATGATGGGCAGGTGTCGCTGTGAGCTGTTGTTCAGTTTGCGAGAACGCTGCTGGATAACAGGGACATTCGCTCTGTGCCAGTCTCTAGGGAAAACTTTGCTGGCAATTACTTTTTATCGACAGCAACTTCACCCCATGGGTAACAACAGGATCTAGTGAGAGTTATCAGTTAGTGTTGCTGCTATTTGAAAACGTCTCCAGCAGGTCTGTGCAACTGTGGTTAAAGTGAGAACACTGAGCTGGCAGGAGTAAGTACCAGAAACCTCGGCCAAAAAGATTAGTGTTTGATATTGGGGGTAGATACTATTGAACGGTAACAGGCACATGTCTTAGAAATAAATCAGTCAGGGCAAGAGTTTTGCAAAAGATGTACTAGTGTCCCGCTCTAATGGATGCTGAAACTGCCACGAAGGGTTTAGGTCACCTCAAGAGTTTGATGGGATCAGAAATACAGGCATGAGCTGGTTCTTAATGCCACACACGGCAGGGCATTGTGGTGACAAGGGACAAACTTCCCCTTGGTGCATCCAGTTCTGATAATGGCTCAGATATTTATCCAACCCTCTTCTATTTCTATAGGCTTTAATTTATTGGACTAACAAGGTTATGAATATAAGCTTTTCTCAGTTGTGACACAAGCATGGATGCGTATGGATATGAAAGCTAATAAACAATCTCATCATTTCAAACACCAAAGCAGTAGTTCTTCACGGATTTTGGAGGAAAACTACAAAATAAAACATTTTTGCTTTATCCGGAAGAACCCTACTGCATCAGCAGGGAAAGAGCAGGCTGTGTTTTCCCTCCTGACCCAGCTTTGCTTTTCGCTCCCTGCACACAGCTTGGCTCGCACTAGGTGGCAGCTTGCGTCTTTCTCTCGGACAGCCTTCATCGTGGCTCATGTTCTCATCTAAACCCCGATTTAAATGTTTCAAAAATAAAGGGACATCCAAGTGGGTCCTCCTTCCTCTGCCACTCTCCTCCTGTGCCACCAGCTCAACGGACTTTCTGCTGCCTTGTTTAGTTTCATGGGCGTATGGCAGCTGTGGCAGTGGGGCTCAGACAGGGAACTTGAAAGTCAAGTCTAGGCTGGAGGGCAGCATTATATCACAGGTAAAATGTAAAAGCACTTAAGGCTTTATGTAAGCTCGCTGCCAGTTCTGGTAATGTTTCAATTAATCTCCAATGTTTCCTGCATTAGCAGGACCTGTCTTACTCATCACAAGCATCTGGGAGCTTTCTGGACTTCTGCTTTCATTTCGAAAGAGTCTGATCTGAAACTGCATCAGGCTGGCAATGTTTGTGATTACACAGACTGTACAAAATAGCCCGTCATGAAAAATACCTACACCTATTTTAAGCACATTGTATCTTGGAGAAAATCTGAGTGCTTTAAATCTTGCAAACATGATTATTTTTTCGTTTAGAAATTGAACTGCTGTGGTGCCACAGAACTTCTTTTTTACATATTTTGGTACATTTTCAACAGTTCATTCCAGTTTCTAAAATGAAAACGCAACCAAACAGCAATAAAATAACAAACCAATCTGTCTTGGCAATGGAAGAATTTTTTTGCTGAAAAAAGTCTGTTTTGAATTTATACTGCCTCAGCAATGGTCTAAATTTAACAAATTCTCCTTCTGATGCTGGAATGCTGTGATTCCTGTAACTTTTGGTGTCACGAAAGGACCTTGTAAAGAAAGATCATCCCATTTTTTCTCTTCCCAGTTACATATCACAGAGGTGAACTTTGGATGGAGGAGAGTTATGGGAAAGACAAGACTGCTGAATGATACAAACTGAGAGTCAGTGGTATTTGGCAATAGAGAATAGATGAAGTATTGAAAGGCCACAGTTTTGTATTTTTCTTTTAAGGACTATAACAAGTAGAGAAAGATACACATTTGAAGTTGTATATTGCATATACTAAAGTTGCTGATAAGCATCACTCCAAGAAATGGACAATTACCCAGAAGATTAACCTCTTGCTCCTTCATTGGAAGGAAGCAGCTATGAATGTCTCAAGGGTCAAATACAGCAAACAGCTCACACCATTCAAACACCTGTGGGACCCAAACCCACTCCTGTGGGGCTATGTGAAAGGAACAGCACTCGCCAGTGATGCAGAGCCATTTCTTCCCGCTCTTGGGGCAAGCTGTTTGGTCTTGCTCCATTTCCCCATCTGTAAAAACAGGAAGCAGCCTTTCCTACACCTCCCATAACAGGGAGGATTGGTACCAGGAAAACCCAAGAGGAGAGATGTTTCTTTAGCTCAATAAAGTCAATGATAAAGCTCCCACTGGTAAGGATGTAATGCATAGATTTTTCTTTTGAGTCTTACTCCTGACATCAACATTTCCCTCTTACTCCCTATCCCATTCTGACATAGTGCACTAGAGGGAGCTGAAGCAGCTAGAGAAAAAAAGGTATTTATCCTACTAATGAGCCAAAGCATTGTGTATGTCAAGACAGACACCAGCTTCTGTCAGGAGAAAAAACAGCTGGCCTGACAAGACCAGGAGTAGGAAACTTATGGTAACAGAGGCTGTGCAAGTGCGGGTAGCCTGGTTTCTGCCTTGCTCCTCTTGTAAAGGCAGTGAGGAAAAGAGAGAGGGAGGAAGGACTGCTTCCTAGGACACACTTACTACTCAGGGCTTTGAAATGCGATCCTACCTCAGGGGCGACAAAGTTGGCAGTATAGCAGGGAGTCATGAGCAGCCCATTCTCTGCTCTCAGTTGCTTGGCAAACCCGAAGTCACAGATCCTGATGGAGTCTGGGTTTCCTGACTCATCCATGTAGAGGATATTACTTGGCTTGAGATCTCGGTGCACCACCTTAACAAGAAAGCAGTGAGTAACAAGTAAGGAGAGGAGGTCAGGGAGCATCCAGGCTTGGCTGCCATTTCTGGTCTTCTGGTTGAGGTAGGTCAAAAGCTCATGGTGAAAGTATTTAAGTTTTGAAGAAAAGTTGCTTAAAAGCCTTGGGCAAATGAAGGAAAAAAAAAAAAAGGTCAAAGTCTGTTAAAATTAGAAAGAACATGTTTGACAGCCTCTGCTGGTATATTAAGATGGAGGCTGCTGCTCTAAGGGGGGGACACCTTTCCTGAGGCAGTTAGAGGGGGTGTCTGTACAAACACCTTGGTGTCAGAGTCTCCTGGAACCTCATGGCCCTAAATATTCAGCTAAAAGGCAAAGAAGAAGTCCCGTCATAGGAGGAAAGCGTGTAAGGGTCTTCTTGAGACTGCCCATGTAAGTGGCTCACACCTGAAGGGAGGGATTATGTTTTTTTTCCTTGTTTCAAAATGTATTTACAAAAATCCCTTCTGTTGGCACGCAACTTCAAGTGGCTGGGTGTTTTACCAGACATGCTGCATTTCAGTGACAGGTAAACAGCCTTTATTCGTTATAGCAAGACTGAAAAACTATCATGAAAACATAAAAGCCCAAGCACAAAATGCACTTGTTTTAACCATTAAACAGAAAAAGCAGCAAATATTTGACAAGTCATCCAAACTGTTTGTCCCTGAAAAGTGGAAAAAGAGGTATTTTCAAACTGCCATATATAGAGAGCTTACATTTTAAAAGCCAGCTCTTTATCAGCATGTCAGTAGCCTTTCCCATCAGCTGCTCAAACTGCCACTTTATTTGGAAAGCTGAACATTTGATTTTCTACCTATCTGCTGATTCAGCTACCCGATTTGCAATTCTGTTAAAAGATCAGGTACTGCAATAAAGACTGTGATAAAAAGTAAACAAGTAATAGCTCAACAAGGTACATGAACTTGAAAATCAGTGTAGTTTGAGAATGGAAATACCACTTCAACATACTGCAGTTCAGTTTTGAAATGGCTAAAAAGCCTCTGACCCTATTTCACAAACCAAATAGAATTATAAATATGGAGAAAGATTTTTTTTTTTTTAAAAAGTATTTACATTTCAGAGAAGCAAAATCACAGCTATTTGCTTTTTCTAAAAGTCAGATTTTAAGAAGGCTGATGTGGATAGCCAAAAAAGCAATGCTTACGCCCTGAGAGTGCAGGTAGTCCACAGTCCTGGTGATGGTGCACAGCACAGCACTGGCCTCCCGCTCTGAGAAACACTTCTGCCGAAGAATACGGTCCAGGAGCTCGCCTCCCCGCATCAGCTCCATCACCAGGTACACATATTTCCCGTCATCATAGACCTGGAAAAGTAAAAGAATAAATACATGTTTTGGACCCATTAACTTGGTAAAGGTTGGTCCTTTAACCACAGTGTTAGCTTGCTGGTGTGAGATGTTGCAAGAAAATATCAACTAATGTGTGGAAAACGTGCTTATTACGCTTAACAACAGAAAAGGCAACTTTATAAAATGACTTAATTGTCACTTTTTCTTGTTTCTGTAGCAACTTGCTGATATGTCCACACAGAAGCGTAGCTTTCCTGATCTGCTACCACGTCAGCAGAGTAGACCAAGCTGCTAAAACCAGCATCACTTCACACAGCCTGAAACATCTGCTGGCTCTCACCCAAGCCTCCTTCTCAGTAGCGTTCTCTCTTTCCAGTTCTACAAGGTAACATTTGCCATTTCAAATATCAATATTTCCCTTTGACTCATGATCAGCTAAATGAACTGTATTATACTGCTGGCCAAGACCTGCTTCCAATGATATTATAGAGCTTACATTTGCAATTCTGGTGAATATGTTGTTGACATCAGCCGCAAGATGTATTTACCTTCAATGTCAATTGCAAGGGGTAAAAGACATCTTTTGTCTAAATTGGAAGACAGTCATTTTCACATCATAATCCTTTATCTAGACTGCAATAATAGGTGGCATTATAGTCATCAATGCTAAATGTTTTTGGAAAGGAATATAAAACCTTTTTTTTTTCATAGATTTTAAGATACTTTTTAACACTTAGGAATTAGGTGAGACTTTCCTGAGGGCATGTGATTAGAGATTTTTACTTCTGTAAGGTCCGAACCATAACATACTGGCCACTGACACCAGCAGGATTTTATTCTGTAAACTCTGAGTCTGACATGGTGTGGACAATCCCAGGTGAGACTGCAGGCAGCATAAGTGAAACATCTCTGACTGAAGGTCATTACTGCACATAAGCATAGCAAAGGCTATTCTTCACATGAAATGCTGAAGAAAGATACCTTCATGTCTTCTCAGGCTGCTTGAGTAGAAGGTGAACACTCCCTGTTGTTAAAACACTACTGGGGGAAACCCTAGTGACTTTGTGAGCTCTCTCCTTCCCACCAAAGCAGATACCACAGGCTGCATGGGAACGCCTGCTGCTCATGGAAGAGCATCCTCTGCCCAGCAGCACCACTGCGTATGCTCAGCAACTTGCTCCAAAACACCCAACCAGGGAGATCTCACTTCTGAAAAGTGCTGCAAAGCCAGACTTGTTTGGTAGTTCTCCAGCGCTGTTCCACTTCTAAATGCTATCCAGTAATCTATTAAGTCATGGGTTTGTTTTTTTTCTTTGATTTCAGTGGGTTTGGTTTTAGCTCCGACCTTCAGCTGAAGAATTTCCAGATGTAGACTAGTAGGTGAGCCTGACCATAAGGTGAAAATCATTTAATGCTGAAGTGCTCAATGACTACTTACATCTTTAAGAGTAATGATGTTTGGATGCTGTCCATATCGCAAGAGGATCTCAATTTCTTCAGAGGGGTCTCTCTTGCTCTTATCAATTATCTAGAATAAATGAAGCACAGTATAATAAGATACTGGTTAGCAGCAGTAAGCACAAAACAAGCGATTTCTACTGTTTAAACAAATTAATATTTAAAATTCTTCTATTAATCATTACTCTAGGAGAGGACAGCTCAAACCCTGTGCAAATGAGAGCCATGCTGACTATCTGCCAAAGCCAGATGGAGCAATAATTTAGATTCCAAAAGCGTAGGCCCTCTTTTTGATGCCTATAGATTTGTTTGCCTGTAAATAATGGCAGTCACAAGAAGTGTAATTTAGAAATCAAATAGCCTGGAGAATTTTAAAATAATAATGGTTTTAAAATTACCTATTTGACATAAAAAATGGATGTGTTCATAATACTAGCATATGCTTGTATATCTGCTGATAAATTAATAGAAATTCCTTATCAGGTGGGTTTGTCAGAAATTAAAATGTATAGACATTTTATAGACATCAGAGAGTATAGTGAGACATGAAAACTTTTTAGTTGTATAGCAGCAGGTCTCAGAAAAACATGACACCTGCTGCTTAGAGAGCACAGCTGCATGGAAAGCCTGCTGTTAGGATGGCACTAACTTCTCATCGATGCTCCTATTACCTATATTTGGGATGTTAAAGAGCTTCGATCATTTGCCCAGTTGAGAGCACTGATTAATGCTTCTCACTTTCCAGATTTAAATGATAAATACGAAACAAAAAATAGCTATAAAACAATCCAAGGCAGATCTCTCTATTTTGGAATCTCGAATGCAACAGCACAGGGAATTGCAAAAGACTCATTCTACTAGAAGCGCATCAGGAGTACAGAATTTTGGCACAATTTCTTATTGCTAGAAACAGCAGCAGGACTTTTGAATAACAGGTTTACCAAAGAGGAATAGGTGGTGTTTTCAGAAAATTGTAATTCCATTATTGGCATGGATTTCGAGGCTTCCAATCTTAAATGTGGTTAGTTATCTCTAACTAGGCACAGAGCACAGTCTTAAGACAATGGTGTTTGCAGGGAAACAACTTTTTAAAAATCTCTTTTGTTAATGAAGATAAATGCCTGGCTACTTTTGCATGCATTTTTTATGGCTTAATTATGGTGATACACGTTTAAGTACACGTCTGGAATTTTATGCACCAGTTATAATAGTGCATATTTGAATATGTATCAGAGGTTTTGTAGTCATCATGACTGGCATGCATTTGCAGTGATAATGTTGGTCAGTAGTTGACATGGTTGAGGTATGCATTTGAAGCCGTATCAGTGATTTGATTCTGACTTAATAGCAGTGTGACAAGTGAAAGTGCAACAGGGAGCTGATGCAGGTAGATGACTGTTGTCCACACTTGAATAAATGAAGGAAAAACCTCAAAAACAGGTGAGCAGAAAGAAGAATTAAATTAGAAATTTCCCCTTAGAATAATGTTCTCCCAGTATAGTTGAGACATTCTCAAAAAGCCAAAGAAACCCTGACTGAATGACTCCTCATAAATACAACCACAGTGAACGAACGTGTTCCACTCAACCAATAACTCTAACGTACAAAAAGATCCTCAGGGCCACTTCCTTAGCTAAACTAATACAGCTCTTGTCAAGCTGATGGAGTTACACACATGTGCATGTGTTAGGATCTGCCTGCCTTGTACTAACCAGCAGGATTTCCTGCAGCAAGTATTACTACCACTGTGTGAACTACTACTACTACTATGGTACTGTAGCAAGCAATATATTCCAGATTCCTTTTCTGTTGTATTTTCCTGTGAAAGGAAATATCCAGAGCTGTGGAAAATTTTAAGCAGCTACTAATAATGCAGGACTATAAATGTATAAACATGGCCTAAAAAAAATCCAAACCAAAAATAGTCTCAGCTATTGACACAAAACTCAACATAACCTGAAGTTATCAGTTTGCTACTGATTTAATAGCCAGAGCAGCAGTTGATATGTAATGCTTCTAATTCACAATATGCTATATAAGTATAAATCGCAAGACAGTTCCACTAAACACACACGCTTTTTCTTTAATGTGTGCACAAGCTGCGATACAGTGATTAAATCGACAAGCTGCCCCTAACCACACAACAAATCATTGTCAGAGCTGTGAAGGGACCTGCCCAATTCCTCTCAGTCCCTGGACAGTCCGGTTGGACAGATCAGAACATTTTTTTCCTTCCACAGTGAGAGATTGTCACCCTGACAGTTCCTGTCTTCAGCATGCCCGTGACTTATACTCGGCCCACGACTGGTAAAGCAGCAAAGGAGGTGGCTGCTGCACCTTTGGCAGAAACCTCTCCTCAGTTCAGACTGGCTGCAGTACGCATGGTTTCTTTATTCACGTGCTGCAATGGCCATAGCGGCTCCTTAACTATGCCCCATAGCTCCACTGTGGTACTTCTGTTCTCCCTCTTCAGAAAGTGTTCCGGTGTGTTGTTAAACCCATGCCAGACTTTCCAAAAAGGGAAGCTGCCATGTCAGAATGGTTCAGCGGTGGTTGCTGCCTCCTTTTGCATGCAGAGGTGTCTGCATCACAACATCCCCAGAACATCTGCAAACCTTGTTCCAGCTCAGTGCCAAAATGAGCTGCAGTGAAACGCAAGCCCAGTGCTCCTTATCAAACACGGGGGCTAAGGAAGATGCATTGTGGGCATCCAGTGATCTTCATAAGTAGTTCTGAGATTCTCAAAAAGTATCAATTTAAATGAATAAAATTCTGTACGTGAAAAGGCAGTGGTTTCACTAGATAGGTGTAAAACAAGTGCTTTCTGTGCAGCTGTACTTTCTGATTTTCAGTGCGAGGAAAACTATGGAGAAAAAGCCTGCTCCGAGCACTGTGTGCAGATGCAGCAGAGGAGACGCAGGACAGAGGCAGCCTGGGCACAGTCCCCTCTGCACAATCTCCCCACGCTTACCAGTTGGTCGCCAGGCTGCCTGGCCTCCTGGCAAAAGCACGTGGCTTCTACCGTACTTATGCAGTAACCTTCTCCTCCTCCAAAGAGCAACACCCGGGCTGCTGGGCATAGAATCCAAAATCACCGTGAACACCTCATCCACAATCCTACATGCTTATCTACACATACGTCCTCCTTCCTGGAGTGAGTCAATGCCAAGATGTATGAAGCAGCCTCCATCGTAATCTGAAAAGCGTTCACTAAGTCAAATTTAGCGATTGCCAGAGAAGGCGAGGGAGGCATTACAAAGTCTAACCATGGTTGTACTCTGCCTCCTGGAAACAAACCAAGGCACTCTTCTTGCTAGTCCTTTCCAGAGGGGACCTGGAGAGTATCTGCTGGCTCCTCGGGGCTGTGCTCCCACTGGTGGCCCCCAGGTTCTCTCAGGATGAGGACACAGATCTTCTTTCCAGTGAGCTTTGATCAGCAGTGAACTACTACTACCAGAGTAGACACCCATACCAGGCACTTGGCTTTCCATTTCCATGTTACTGTTTCTTCCTCCTGCTCCTGCTTTGGACTTTAATTATCTCTAATTTTTAAAGATCAGCTCTATTGTCAGTCCACCTCTGCATATGGAGAAGTTTTAGCTTTGTCCACTGAACTCAACCAGTGCAGATTGTGTAGACAAAACCACAGCATATGCGGAACTTCACACCCAACCACTGTAGCAGTTAGGTACAGTCCTCAAATTCATTTTAATACAACACCTCTCAGAGCTATGCTTTCAGGTTGCCCAGAGAGACCCCACAAGGATAGCCTGTTGTTGGCTACTCTGCTCTTATGAGGACTGAAGGCTCTGGACCATTTCCTACCTATATACTGGAAGCTGAAATGCTAGAAAGAAAAAAAGCATTTAATGTTACAAATTTGGATACAGGAACTGCTGTACTCTCATCAGATGCCCTACAGGAGACCACACATGGCCACAGTATGTGGCACAGTGTCAGCTCTCATTCAGAATTAATATTATTATTAATCAGTTGGGCATTTTTTTTGCTATCTAGTAGCTTTCAAGCTCTACTGTTGGATGCTGGTAAACTAAATATGTCTGAATTTTAGATAGGCAATGACCCTCTTAAACTCTGACTAAAAGCTGAGCAAAACAATATAACTTCTAAATATTTCTTGTGGCAACAAAGAGTATTTGCCACCCTGGTCACCCTGTTTCCTCTGAGACATTGTGTTTTGCATGAAGACAGACTCTTCTCTGTTCCTCTCCGTGACAGCCCATGAACCTCCTGCAGCTCTTCCTGTGCAAGGAATGATCTCTTTTCTTTAGGGAATTCATTGTGATTTGAACTCAACAGAGTAAACATCCTCTGTTACAGAATTAAGGGAAGATTTTCTGGGCTACTAGTCCTGGGGTTTTGAGTAATACGTAATGATGCTACTTTTCTATTTCTCT
Organism: Tauraco erythrolophus; assembly: GCF_009769465.1. Classification (NCBI taxonomy): domain Eukaryota; kingdom Metazoa; phylum Chordata; class Aves; order Musophagiformes; family Musophagidae; genus Tauraco; species Tauraco erythrolophus. Next base: position 82,163,053 of record NC_141466.1, read on the forward strand.
GTATAAATGTGTGGTGAAGAACACCAACTCAGAAAGCCATCATAATATATAAATAACTGATAAGGTAACAAGAGCTCTACTGTACTTTGGCAGAGAAGAGCTGTGAAGCACAGGGGTCTTCTATTGTCCTTCAGAAAAATAAAAACCTGAGCCATACAACAAATAGACTTTTCTCTATGTATTGGACACCAGGAGATTGCTTAGAATCTCATCTGTATTAAACAGTGAATTAAACAATTCCAGAGTAAAATGGGCTCAGTACATGCAATAGTGTCCTTTGTTCTCACAAGGGACTTGTTTGTTCTTTGACTATCACATCCTTTGTGTATTTCACTAACTAGCTGAAAGAAAAGGTACATTTTCTTCAGCCAAATTCAGGGTAAGAACCTCGTGATAGTTTAAAATGAGTCAAGCTCTATCAAAGGACAATACTGATCTCTTTCTCTATCAAGGAAGAAAGGATCTGGAGAGAATATTTTCAAAATCCTAATTAATGTGTCTGGCCAGTTTTTACAAGTCTTTCTACAAGTCTTTTGCAGGGATTCTCCCTTACTAATGGGTTTTCAATGTCTTTAGCCTTGCCAGATTAGACTGATGAGAATAAAAGACAGTATCAATACAGTTCTGTCTGGGTACCTTGCTGAATTTGGTACACCAACTATATAGGCAGTATATATTTTTATTTGCTCATTGCTGTTTTGTGAAGGTATTTGTGTGCCTCCAACTGCATAGAGAAATTTTTTCTTCTGGATGTAGTTATGCCATTAACAGATGTTACAATCCTCAGCTGTTTGATATCACCCACCAGCTGGGACCTATAGCCTTCATGGCCTTGCTGAAGAAATGGTATGTGTGAGCACTCCCTAATCCGCTTCGGGCAGAATTAGCCCTGTTAATACAAATTGCCTTTTCAAATAGCTGAAATTAACCTGGGTGGCCTTGTGTGAGGAGGATGTTTGTGTTTCTCACGTGGAGTTCTCCATCACTACAGTTGTGAGGTTGGAAAAAGGCAAGAGGTAGGAGGTGACAATTTAACTGCCTTTGCTGTCTGGAAAATGAAAGGGTGAGAAAAAAGCGAGAGAGTGAGAAAGAAGGAAGAAAAGAAACATGAGATGCATTGATGGGAAGAGCAGTGATACAGGCCTGGGGAGAAAGGATGGGGCTCCGGACAGGCTAAGCTGGAGCCAGCAGCGAGGAAACTGCTCTCTGCTGTTGGATCTTCCTGTGCTGGGGAGAAAGGACTTTGTGCATCTTTAATGAACAAACAAGACTGCATTAAAACATTTGCTTGGCTCTGACTTGATTTTGTCCCTTAAGTGAAAAGGATACAAAAGCTCTGTCTAATCACATTAATTGAAATGGGCAATGATAGCCATCTCCCTTCTTGGGAAAGCTAAATGTACCTAATACCAGCACTGTGATTTAACCCTTAACACTGTGGCGTGCGCCACTACCACAGACGGCAGCAAAAATTGTCCATTTTATTTTAAGTGGATTTATTCCACAACAAGAACCACAAACATTGGGAAGCATTAAAGACACACCCTGAAGCACAGGCATGGATAAAAAGTAGGTTGTGGGGCTTTGACTGAGGAGCTTTAGCGGGTCATGCTGGAGGGGCATAAGGCATAGCTCTTTTTGACCCCAGTCCCAAATGGGACCAACGTCTGCCTCATCTTCAGCTGCCCCAAGTGACCCTTCCTGGCAGCTGAAACTGAGATACAAGAGTGTGAACTGGGGCAGATGAGCCACTGTCACAGTCTTAATCTGCTGCTCTGGCTACAGCAACAGAAAGTCCAGCAGAAGGTCAGGGCAGACACTTGGATATTACAATACCTTAAACAGCCACAGCTGAGGCAGTGGGACTCTGTAAACAGCCACAGTGTTTAGGCAGTGGGACTCTGTAAAGCTTCAGCACCAGGGAACTTATGATGGCTTTGTGGAAAAAGCATGAAAGGAGGAAGAGAGCTTTATACACTTTTTAAAGCTGCTTTATTTTCTATTACATACTTTGAATGTAAGTTTTTTCTAAAGCCTGTTTAGAGTGTAAGCATGGGCTAGTCGCATTTAAAGAGATTCACATAACACAGTGTGATGCGATACTCCCTGTAGAAACCTCTTCCATTTCTGGGAGGGGAGAGATGAGTAAAGGGAGAATTAATTTTGTGTCTCTTTGAACATTATGTCTACACCATATCTATGATATATTTGAAAATTCAGGGCACCACTGGTGGAATTGACTACAGGTGGTATTTGCATCCTTTTGAAGAAAGGAGGTGCAACGGCATGCAGAGATTTTAACCTGACAGTTTTGTCTACAATATTAATTCCAATGAAAGTGTCACAGATTTCTGCGGTTCTGTGCTGCTGGAAAATACACAGGTTTCCATTTCAGTAATATTTCCTTCTAAAAATAAGCCCTATTCATGCCAAGCATCTGTTTTAATTTGGTTTCTTTTCTGATGTCAAATTACTCAAGCTGGATGAAAATCACTGCAGAAAGGCTAACATTATTTAAAAGGACATGGTATAATTTTACATTTAACATGTCTCCAAGGAGAACTCTTCCAAGCCTAATAGTTTCTGAGGGACTATTTGCTGTGCTATTAGTTTTGATTAGCTCCAGAGATTCATTCCTCCCATCCATGCTTAAATCTTTCAGAAAAATAATGAAATGAATATTAAAAGAAACAAGCCTAATTAGGAATACTTTTCTCAAATAAGCACTAGCCATCAGATCAAGCTGTGCGGATGAGACATTAAACTTTCTGCACACAGAGCATGCCCACTTGCTCCTTCGACTCAGCACTCTGAAGCCGTCAACTGGTACTGTAGTACCTATTAATTAGCATTTATACAGTAGCACATATTTTCTAAGCAACACAGGAACATCAACAGATTTGTTCCAATAGCACCTGTGAAAGAGAAGAGCTCATTTTAGCGAGAAGTCTGCAGTTTTGGAGGCAGAATAGCTCAGTGGGAAAGACTCTACACTGTTTTATTCTGCTCTGCTCAGCTTTAGCACACGTCCTTGGATCAGACTGATGAGTTTTCAGTCCGTAAAATGACTGCCGTGCTACTCCCACCTTTTTTTACAAAAAGCTTCAGGGATGGAAACCAGTATATTACATTTAGATCTTATAAAAGAGGAAAATTATTGCATCAACATGGAAGACAAATACAAGAAACACAGTTTAAATGGCCCCAAAAGAGAAACAGAGCCACAAAGGACCAAATTCTGTCCAAAATACTTAGGTATCTGGCAAGCGAGCTAGAGAAGAGAAACATGATACTACTAAGCTGTAGGAAAACTGCTGCCTGATCTCAAGTCTCAGAAAAGATCTAGTTAGCAGTGAGAAATACCATCATCTCACATTCTTCAGAAGCTCAGCCATGCCAGAGAGAGAGGCACTGTGAACTTCATGACCAAATGGGAAGGAGGCTGCAGGAATTCTTATGCCAGAGGGGATGTACAACCACTGCACATCCAAGATTTGCTCTGAAGCCGAGTTTAAGAGGTGGGCTGCACATGGTTCTGTATTTCTACCTGCCTCTTCTGCTTATTCGTTAAGTCTTAAGCAACAATTTAATCCCAGTTAGCCAAAAAGTCACCATCCAGCAATGGCTCTCGCTGCTTCAAACAAACTTGCTGCTTGTAAAAGTGCCTAAGGCACTCCTGGCTCTCTGACCTGCCTTCTTCTCCTAAGCCCTTCAAGCAGAGCCCAATACTCTGTACTCGCCCACCCTTTCTGAAGCTGTAGCTGCAGGGTCCTGCCTATTCGAGCAGTGCCTCTTTGGAGAACTGACTTATTTCTATGGGGAGAGTATCTGGCAGAAATCTGAACACACTCAAGTCAAAACAACAGAAAAGTCAGATTCAATGAAGTTTTGCAGGTATTAGACTAAACTCAAATCTTAAAAAATGAAGACACCGAACAAAATATGCTACATTGCCTTGTTTTGTGGTGAATGAAACAGTATACAGGGACCCTAGTCCAGCATGGAAGTCAGGCCCTTTGATAAAGTTGTTTGAAACAGGAAAACCAAGAAAGCCTTCAAAAATACTCTCACAGATCAGACGTAAGATCCTCATAGACAACCTTCTCCACCACTCCTTTGCTACTTCATCCGACTCCAAATAATTTTCTCTTTCCATCCTATCTAGAGGACGCTCATCCATGATCTTTATAATTGATCCTACCGTATCCACCACGGATCTCAGTTGTAGTCTAGAGCTGCTGATGCTGATTTCTTTGCACACCACTCTGAAAAACAGCTCCCCCTATGAAAATCCAAAGCAGCACAGAGATTTGTGCTTAAATCTGCTCTGAAGCCTGTATCTCCTACATGACACCCTATAGCCTAGTGAATCTGGTGCCATGCTACCAGCTTAAGTATCCTTCCAACAGTGAAAAACATCTTTTATTGAAGTGTCTGGACAACAGGATTTCCTGAATCCCAGCTTTATAAACCACATTTCATGGGAGAACATAAGAAGTGTTCTCTGTAGTTTATCAAGGTAAGAAAGGGTCTTATACCTCTAACCTTGCATTTTTTAAGGCTACATTTCCACTAATATGACAGATCCAACTTCTTTGTGTGTGAGGGGGAGGACGTCTCGGTCATCTCCTTGAAAAGTCTGTTTTACCAATCGCTCTCACCATCAGACTTTTTTTTTCTGAAATTCCCTTTTTTAGCTTCAAGACATTCTGTCTTGTCTTGCTGTCTTTAGCAGCCAAATGGTTGTCATCCATCATTTATATCACCTTAGAGATATTTTTAGATTTTGACCACCTCCCACTGGACTCTTGTCTGTCTTACATCATACATATTTGTAGCTCTCTTGATAGAGCTTGCCTTGTAATTCTTGCATATTTTCTGCTACAGATTTTCTCAAATTTGCTTATATTCTATCTTAAACTATGGATACCAAAATAGCACATGGTCCCAAGGGGTTTAGTAGTCCTCCACGTACTATAGGCAAAACTCATTTATATGCAAGCCTGTTAATAAGACAGAAATCTATAGATTTGTTTTTCAATTTTATTAATAAAACTTTAACTACACTAGCAACACATTTATGCAAAGATTGTCTGATGCTGGAATTCAAATCTTCAGATTTCCATCCTATGAATTAGTTGAGGATATTGAACAGCTTCATTACATATCATTCTGGCAATGAAAGCAAATAGGAATTAAAATATTCAGGGAGAATTCAGTCAGAGATATTTCTCAATAAAATATTGGAAAATATCTTCCAAAATCATCACTATGATCTTGCAGAGGCAAGAGATACACTCTTCATGGCTAATTTGATAAGCCATTTCAGGGAAGAGCAAGGGCAGTTAGAGGCTTACAGAAGCACAATTATCACTCCCATTTCCCTTCAGCTAGGTAACAGGTTTTTTAATGAGGTCTTTTTACATCATATTATATTCTTCTTGATGCCATTTCCCCTGCTGAGTGTGAGGTGTGATAGAGCCATACTCCCATACAAACCTTATGGTGACAGCCAAGCAGTAAAGTCAAGATGAGTTTGCATGACTCGGGATTGAATGAGAACTGAGACAGGACCTCAGCATCTGATCCATACCCATTCAGCCCATCCTCTCCCTCACAGAGTCCTGTTACAGCTCTGCTCCGGCAAAAGGTAACTTCTGCTAAATTTCAAGGCTAAATTTAAAGAGGATGCATTTACCAGTGGCTCTGACCTGGAGCACATACCCTGGGGACTGACCCCTGTACCATGTTCTACTGTAGGCAGAGGGTGGAAAGGTCAGACGAGCAGTGGACAGGTACCTGCTGGCAGGCTCAGGGCCAAGAAATCTGAGGTTATCCAGCAAACTTTCCATTAACTTGCCTATTAAAATACTGATATATTTATCCATGTTCCACCGACACTAGGTACCTCCCAGACAGACAAAAATAGACACAAACCCTCCCCTGAAAATTTCACAGTCTGTTTCACTTTAGAGGAAAGTCACTTTAGTGACTTTCTATGGTTAAGGAGAAACAAATCTAAGCAAATCTCTCTAAATCTACAGACACCTTAACTGTCAAGATTTGATGACTTTTGAACAGATTTTTTTCTTCTTTTTTTTTCCTTTTCCTGTTTCAATAAATAAAGGTACGTGTGTTCAGGATTCGTATATTCTTCAAAAGAATTGCAAAAGAGTGCACCACACTGCACTCAGTCTTAGAATACTGTCTTTTTTTTTTTTGTTATTCATGCTTTCTGCATTCAGCATTAAACTCCTGACATAACCATAACACAGGTTATGGAGAAAATGTTGTAGAGCCAACTAAATACCACTGTGTACCCTTCTGCCTTCAGATTAGCATGATATTGTATCTACTTACACCAACCACGTAAAACGAACCAAATCAAGACTGTGAACATCAATGGAAGAGGAAAATGAAGTTCAAAGAAATTATGAAACACTCTGGAATTCATACAGCTTTTGGTGACTACGTCACTCACTGTTATTACCAAATAAATAGAGGTATATAGCGAGTCTGATTACACAGGCCTGCTAAAAACAGGTCTCATGAGTTACTGACTTCTATTTATTGATGACACATTGACGTCACTTCTCTGCTGGTATTGCATTTTTACAGCTAATTAAAACGCTACTTCTCCCCAGTCTGCACATACCAAAACATGCTGAGATACATGTACTTTCAGTGCTTTGTAATTACCAGAATTATATACGAACTGTAGGATTTACTAGGACTCCAGCATAAACTAACCTATATCCCAGAGGCAGACATAGCCTGCAAAATTTGGCTTTGCTCACAGCTGTGGAACATTTGGAGCCAAAAAGTTGGTTAGTACATCACAGAGATAGGAAAAAGTCATGAAATTCACACGTGTCTTGAGATCCAAATTCCACTGTAGTATTGGCATCTGCAAAATTGTGCTTGTCATTTGGGACTATCTCTACTGTATGTTTTTCTTCTTCAAGGGGGGGAGAAATGCATATATGCTGTCCTTTTACCCAGTTGTTCCCTCTTGTTCTAACAGCATAGAAGGACTAAAAATCCATAAGACAACCAGTTAGATATTCTTTTGACCTGGAGAAGAAAACAGTTGGCATCAAGCTGTTGAAGCTGACACCTATGCCACCCACCTCTGTAACATTTGGGGCAGTTGCCATAGTGGGGGTAGAATAGGCCATAGCAGCAGCAGTTTCTACTTGGTTATTATTTCCCAGTAATCCCTCCTGGGGGTAAGGAGTCAATCTAAATAGAGAAATCTTTAGAAAAAGGGGGATGCAATCAGGTCCTTTGCAAACTTAATCTGGCATCAATAAGAAGCACATCTGAAAATCCGGCTTGAAAGCTTCATAAGTAGGAATCCAACCTTGAAACCAGTGCAATGGTTTTAAGTAAAGAAAAACTTTTCAAATACATTAATTGCATTAAATCTCTGTCAGGTTTTGAAAAATCTGATTCACCAAGAACCCTGAACTGTAGTATTTCCTTTGTTTTCCAAAAGAGAGCTCCTAATCTGTTTAGTCTTCCATTGCAGACTTTCTTCCATCCACAGAATTCCCTCCTATCTGCTCTAGCATCATCCTTTTACTTAATTGACTTATTTTCTCTAGATACTGATGTGACTGAAATAGTTTGATCTGATTTTCCCTTGCTTCTGACCTCACTGTTACATTTGTACCCATGTGAAGCTTGTAACTGTGATCAACAATGCCAGTTCCCTTTGCTGTTAAAAATCATTATGGTGCAGTCAGAATGATCAACATTCTAGCAGAAGAATCTGAAACACCTTAGAGGTCTGTCAGAGGAAAAACACTTTTTTTCCTAGATCCCTTCTTTATACCAGAGTCTTATAAAACATTCAGAAGAATGAACGATTTCTGAATTTTCTATTTCATAACTTTATACTTTTTTTCACCCAGGAATGAGATGGAAAAAAGCCTAAGAGTAAAATTTTAAAACTAACTCAGAGTATGTATATACATTAGAACATGATACAAAGATTTCCTAAATGAACATCTACCTGCACTGACCCAGGCAGGAGGCTCCTAGTTTCAGGGTAGATTCAGTTTGTGGGAAATCTGTCTATGAGGTTTTCTTGGTTGCATGGTATTGAAATGCTCTCAGAAGTGGAGATGTAAGTCTGAATTCTTAAATATTGCATTTAGGAGCCTGAGGGCACATCCAAAATAGATTGAGAGTTTATTATTAGCATTTCATTTTTACAGATGACATGGAAGAAGAGGGAAGAGGTTGCAAGAAAATTCTCTTCTTCTGCAGGTTCAGTGATGGGATTTACAAAAGCAGTTAGGTGCCTAAAGGTGCAGAGAAGTGTCTAGGGGGAATTTCAAAAGTACCTCAGTGAGTGATGTGCCTAGTCTCACTAAACTCTGAAACAATGTAAATCGCAGATCTGTTCAAGCACTTTTACACCACCAGCAAAGAACTGCACTGCTAGACATCTAATTATCTCCATCGCATGGCCCCCGATTAGTTGCAGATGGCCAGCAAAAGGAAAAGGGATGAAATGTTTTGTGCTTTAACAAATATATTCTGCTTCTGGAAAGGTTTTATTTCTCTGAGTGGATATTCCAGCCGTAGCTCTGACTCAAGTTACTGTGGCGCAGTACTCTGCTGAATCAGTACGGTACTGCACAGCAATAGTAAATAAGGCCTGGTGAGTGGCAGTTTCCATAGAGGGATTATTTACCCAGTGACATGATGTGTCCCTTCCCATGGTGATACCTCCACGTCATTCCTTACCTTCTTCACTATCACCAGCTTCTCCTGGGAGATGGGATGATGCTCTCTGACTTGTTGGCAGCTCGTCTTAGAGAGGGAGCTTTTAATGAGGCGGTGCCAGGCAAATGGGGATGCTGCCTATCGTTCAAACTATCACTGTAGATATTTTTTCCTGTGAATGTTGTGTATTAGGGAGCACTGAGAAAATTACGCTTACTGAAAGAAATCAGAAGAGTCTAATTACAGTGGTTTTTATAGAGAGAGTTAAAGGATGCATGTCAAAAAGGGCTGACATATAATTATGATAATATCAGTTGCAACTCCTGCACTATCTAATTACTTGAAATGGGTGGCATTGTATGATCTCTATGAAAGCGAGCTTCTTTGGTAACAAAATGATATAATCTTAATATGAAATAAAAATAAAATTGAAAGGAAAACAAAATGACTATATCGGTAGCAATAATAATCAGAGAGGCAGCATTCAATGTGCTGGAAAGACAGTATAAACAAATCCATCAACAGTCTCCAATCCCAAATCTGCGCCTCACGTTTGACTCACACTGTGTCAAAACCTGAGATGCTGCGCTTGTTGCATAAACTGGTAGTCAAAATCAAGACATATCGGCATGGCAAGAGAAGAGTTGTAAGAAGTGGAGGAAGAAGGGAATAAAGAGAGGAAAGGTTAATAAGAATGGGAAAGAGCATAAACCTAGTGATGAAAGTGCTAGAATCTTCTGGAGTTTTGAGCATCTCCACGTGTTGAGTTTGCTCTGGATCCTCTGAGGTAGTCCAAACACCCAGCTGCAGAGTAGGTGCTGGACCCTCTTGGATTCAGGCACTCATACTTCTTTGAGGGCTGTGGTCTTTCTATTTTTGTTTCATCCTGTCTATATTACACCAATAAAACTGTGAGCAATCTTTGATATACATAAAAATTAAAGTTATTACTTTAATTTAATATGTATTTTGTTCATCACAGATGTAATTTAATTACACAGAACCCATATCTACTATAACATAATACCATCTGTTGACAAATGACCTGGATACTGGAAAAATCTAATTTTTCCATTCATTAGAAATGAAAATTCTAGCATATTCATGAGTAAGCCTGTGAACCTGGTAGTAGGTCCATACTCCTAATTATGGTGTAGCCTAGAAAAATCAACCTTTATTTGAACAGTGACATCAATAGATTGTTAGTTATTAGTGGTTTCCAGATTTTTGTAGCCACCACAGGAAGACATCAAAACTTTCATGGACTTTCTTGTAACGGAAAATAAGACTGAATAAAAGGTTCAGTATTATTTTCTTGACTACCTGCAGCTCATTTATCTCATGGACTGCAGTTTGGATCGCTTCTTTAAGCTCTCATTATCTCATTTATTAGCAAAAACACAATCTCATTTATAAGCTAAGTTTACATATCTTTCTAAAATTTTGAAATAAGAAAAGTAGAGCAGCAACTGGCTAGAATCCCTCATTTACTGCAAGTTTGGTAAATACATTTCTCTATATACTGATTTCAGGGTGCTGCCTTTTGTCTTATGCTCACTTAAGCAATTTGTTCCCATGAGATCACACAGAATTAAAGGATCTGACTTAACTGTCCATGTATTTTCAAATTCATCATACTAATTCCTCATTTAATCCAATCTTGTTTCTTTTTGGTACAAGAACAAAACCACGAAATACTTTTCTAACATATGAGTATTTTAATTGCTATGCCTTTTTCTTTAAGAAAACTGAATGTTTGGAACTCTTCCTCTGATCCGTAACCTCACAATCACTTGCCACGTACACTGATCTGTTCTGCACTCTGAAATAGCTGCACACTGTTCATTCAACAGCATTTAATAGAGATTGTGACTTAGTCTCCTGAGCATAACCTTCCAAAGCAGTTCTACTGAAGTTCTTCCCTGTCAGAAAAGGTTATTCATACCCTACATCCTAGCAGCTTCCTGGCCTCTGCGTCTGTGGTGACTCTGTTTTACATGGTGCTGCTTGACCAAGTCTGAAGTTCTCTGACTTGTCTTTAATATGAAACTAAATTCCACTGAATTAATACATTAAACCTCTGCTGAAGATTGCCTTTTGCTCCTTTGTGTAGCATGTTGGTGTTGAATGTCAAGGAGACAAAAGGAAATCTGGATTTTTGAAGATGATCATGGTTTTCACTGACAAATCTGTTTAATTACAATAAAAAATGTCAGAGCTCAATAACCTGAGAAAGAGGAATAAAATGCTATTTCAACTTTGCAATCATTTTATACGTTATTTTGTTTATTTATGATGATTCAATGTAGGATCTGTTAAAAATCCTATTTAGTTTGCAAGGAGCATGCCTGAAAAGATTAGCAGGATTTCCATGCAAGACTGTAAAGGGTTTTTCCATTTGGGAATTTTACTTGATGAAATTAAGGTGTGAGAAATAATATAAGGCTTATCATGAAATCTGTCATCTATAAGAAAGAAAGGAAGAACAAACAAGCAACACCCACCAACAAAGAAAATGCCAACAAAGCATCCGCTGACTGCATTGCTGCCCAGGCTGGCAGAACAATCTCAATCACATTTCTGGCACCTACCAGAAGGATTTCTTACCTTCACTGCAAACTCTGTTTCAGTGGCTTTATGAACACATCTCTTGCACACTGAATAGGAGCCAATTCCTATGTCCTCCTTGATCTCGTATCCATCTGTAAAGTGAATGTTGTTCCCATGTAGCTGCTATAGGAAAAGACAAAAGAAACAAGGTAATCAGGACATGGGTATGTAAAAGCAAGGACTAGCCTTGTCTTAATAAAGGAAGAGCTTGATCTGGTCCTGGTTTTAGCTGGGACAGAGTTAGCTCTTCTTTTTAGCAGCTAGAAGAGCTCCGTGTTTTGGTTTTACTCAGAGGCTTGCTCTGAGAAGAATGTTGATAGCAAGCTGATGTTTGTAGTTGGCACTGAGGTCTCAAGGATTTTTCAGCTTGCCGGGTTCTTGCCAGTGTGCAGGAGCACAACAGGATAAGGGGGGAGCATAGCCGGGACAAGGCGTCCATGACTCTCCTTACGATTTGTACTCGAACTTAAGACTGAGGGCCAAACTGGCCAATTAGTATTCCATATCATGCAGCATCATGCCCAGTATAAGAGTGAGGGTCAGCCGGAAAGAAGGGCTTTTGCCCTTCCGGGACTCTCACTTTCTGACTCTCAGAGTGTTTTCTTTCTCTCTCTCTCGCTCTCTGTCTCGGGGCCTCCCGTTCATCCGGGATTGCGATATCGGGTTTTATCTGTTTCGGGATTGCAGCTTTGGAACAAGACGGGCCTCCGTCAAGGGGTGGTGAGCAATTACACCGTACATCACTCGTTTGTATATGTTTATCCTTGTACATATCTGTATATATATATATTGGTAGCGGTAGTGGTAAAATGTTCTTATCTCAACCCACGGGTCTCTTTTCTTTTTCTTCTTTGATTCTCTCCCTCCTCCCTGGGGGTGGGGGAGTGAGCAACTGTGTAGGGTTTGGTTGCCAGAGAGGCCTAACCCACAACACATCTCCTTCACAGACCTCTCTTGTCCTTAGCATTTTTTCAAAGTTCAGTTAAAAAAATCTGAAGCTTTTTATTTAAACAAGGGTGTCCTCTCCCTTTTTACCTTTTTTTCAGTTTGTAGGACAGAGTTGTCCATGCAGAAGTAATGGAAAAAAGGCAGTGATATTCTACACAATTTAGGGAACGTGAACAATCACCTCCTATCACCTAACTCACCTCATATCACCTAAATCTCTAGATTTACAGGAAACTGTGGGCACAAATCCCTTGACAAACCCACATAACTTGACAATATAAACTTATTTCTAATTACTGAGGGGCCAGATAATTTGTAAACCACTAATAGCTTCACAGGCTACAAAACAGATACTCCACATATGGGGTGTGCTGCATGTAGACCACTGGAGATCTTGCTCAGGATACGTTTAACCATGATTTCTGTGTGAGAGAAAAGTTACTATTTTAAGCCAATCTAATTTAAGAAAATATATTGCTAGTGAAAATATTAGGAAGATAATTTAAAATTTCTAATTTTACTTATTGAAGAGTACAAAATTAACTGTGGCATCATTAGTTCATATGCCCTTTGGAAAACGTTTGGGCAGCCAAATGGGTTAAGTGGTGAAACCAAATCAGAGGCCTTGCTGCAAATTCCATCCCAGGACTCAAGAAATGACCAGCAACTCTCAAAATCATCTGAGATCCTCTGTCTAGAAAATGTATCCTTGCTAGCAAAGTCCACACAGAACCTTCTAAATTTTAAGACATGCATATGTTACATTCAACACATTTTTACAAAGCAAATCAAAGGAATATATAGAAAATTTCTTGGATGTAATTGCTTGCGTAACATTTCACTTACTGTTGCATAAGGGAACCTTTAAGAATCACAGAATCATAGAACGGTTAGGGTTGGAAGGGACCTTAAAAATCACCTAGTTCCAACGCGCCCTAGCATGGGCAGGGACACCTTCCCCTAGGTCAGGTTACTCAAAGTCCCATCCAACCTGGCCTTGAACACTTCCAGGGATGGGGCATCCACAACTTCTCCGGGCAACCTGTTCCAGTGTTTCACCACCCTAAATACGACACATTCCACTGCAAATTATCAAGACAGGGGTGAAAACTATGAAAACCACTGGCAAGGGCTCTCACCTTGAGGTGTGTATACCTCTTGCTTTGGGTGAGAGAGGAACTTTTTCCTTGTGGGAAAATTTGCTGCATTTTTGAGCATCCCGGTTCTCTATCCCAATTCACTGTCCCTCTGGTGTATTGAGCCATTTGTAGCAATTCATTTCTGGTTTAAATTACAATAACTGCAAAGCATGTTGTAGGGGAAGAACAGCAAAGAACCAAGCGTCTGGCAAGTGTTCTTCCCCTGTCAAGCCGCTCTGGGTTATGCGAGTACACTCAGGCTCTTGTGCAATTGCAACAAGAACCCAGTGGCTTCTTACACCCAGGAGCATGGGCTCTGTGTCTGTGAGAGCCTACAGCAGTAGTTCATTAAGCCCCTTTGCCAACACAGACTGTACCATATAATCCAAGATAAAACTGTTGAGAATGACATGCATTCACTGAAAAATCACTTCATTACCTGCCCTGTATGCACAACTGGAATTGTTTCAGGTATTCAGAAGTACTTTTCATTTTAGTTCTGATAAGGTGGAATTCCTATTTCCTTTGTAAAGGCTGTGGAGAACGTGAACTTAAAGATAAAAGCCTTTAGGAAAAAATTCTCATTTTCCACCTCCTACATGCTGCATGTAAACACCTCCTACCTACACTGAGTAGCTGTGAAAATCCAGTGAGAATGCTGAGGCAGTTTAAATACACTATGCACATATGTATCTGCCCATCAAATGCGAAGTGTAAAACCAGCATCAGTACCTGCACAATTGGATGGACGGTGATTTTGTGCACATCTTGCTGTGCAGGCTCCTGCACTAAGTTAGAGGCAACGAAGCTGAACCCTCTGAAAAGATGATGAGCATTGGCACTTGGAGGAACACCTGGGGAATCTGTCAGAGAAGGAAGAAAATGGCCTCATGAGCTGCACAAAAGATCAGAAATTAATAACACAGCACCTGCAACAGACAATGTCACCTCTGCAACATACAGTGTCACCTCTGCCAGTCAACAGTAGATCCTACCAAACCTGCAGATAAATGTGAATGTATTCCACCTCCATATCAAGGCTTTGCTGTGCCTTCTCCATTCTGTTCCTCTGGATCTGATCAGTGCAGGGGTTTGCAAGGTTCTCTCCTCTTGGATACAGAGGTTTTTTTCACAGTGCATATCATTCTTACATAAAGCACTATCTGTGCCAGGAGTCCACACAGAGAGAGAAGGCACAGGATGGTGAGGCTAGGAGAAAGACAGATGGCCCAAGGCAGGTCACCCCTTTGGCTTAGCACATGTTCTCCAGGGAGCAGAAAAAAGCTGCAAGCTCCTCTATCTGTCCTTCGCAGCACACCTTGACTACAGATATTACAAAGGCTAAAGTGCTTTCTGTGTAACGTGGTACATTGCGTGCATCAAGAGAATGTAAAGAAGACAGGACCTGAAGCAAGTATAAGAGTGCGATGCTCCAGTAGTGGTGGTTTATGGCCTCATAAGGATGTTTCTGGAGGAGCTTTAGGAGCTGGAACTTACTCCAGGGAAGATGCTGGTTGAGTTGTCCTCAGGTGAACAAAATGACTAGGAGTGTTTCAACTAACCTTCATGGACTTTTTCTCCCCAATCCTTTCCCTGACATGGCAAATCAAGGGGAGAAATGGCTGGACATCAGAGCAGCCCTGAATATTCTGCCTTTGGAATGAAATAACTAGAGAGCAGTTCCTGGTACCTACACCATTACTCACCTTTCATTTCTTCTTTTTTTGGGGGGGGTTGTTTTTTTTTTTCCCTTCCCCTTCACATTTCCTCCAGTGCAACATGTGATTTACCATGGCAAGGTTATGAAACTAAACTTCCTTTAGAAAGCTGTCTCCTTGGAGCGTGTAAATACACAGCTTCACTAGAATAAAGAAAATACATCCCCACTGGACCTTATATCTGACTCACCTGCCTACACCATCAGCACCACCCATTATTGTGTAAGGCAATGACGTGGACGACTGAGTATTGCTTGAGCTACTGAAAACATGTGAGAATGTAAGTATTTCCTTGTGTGGACATTCCCTTTATAAATCTACTGGTCAAATGAACAGAGCATCTGAAGCCAGAATATGGTAAAAATAAATTATCTGCTTAGAAAGAAACAAAACTGAGACTGCAGCTAATTCTATTATCTCATTACAAAGAGCTGCCTCAGCTTTGACAGGAGTCAGCAATAAGCACAGCAAGTCAGACCTCACTGCAAAGTACATGGAGAAGCTTGTCTTTTGGTAAAATGACGTGGGCTCATTGTTTATCTCAGTGTATTGAGGGTCACTGTCCTTGTAATTTCATGATGAATCACACCAGACCTCCTGCATCACTGGGTGCTTCTTACAATGGCATATATGCAACAGTGATTTTTCAAGAGGGATTAATTAACGGAAAAAAAAGGAATGACAATAATTCAAATCTGAACACTTTTGAACTTCAGAAATGCTGTGATCTGTCTCTAAAATGAAAGTGCTAGGTAATCTCTGGTTAAAAATGACTATTCCTTCATAATTCACTGCCAGTCTCTTTGTCAAACACTATAGGAGAACTACTGTTTATTTAGTATTCAATATTAAATATTCATCACTACCAACAGATATGGCCATCATATGAATTAAATGTTGAAACACCTGTGTTAAAGTGCAAAATTGTGTTTAAATCATGTTAATTAACTGATAGCTATGAAACCTAAATAGTTTTCCTAGTCTTGATAAATCCAGAATCATTTCCTATGTCTGAATCTGACCCACTTGCAAACACCGATCTTGTATAATGGCTACCTTTCTTCCCGTGCAAGTCATAACGCTTTGTCTCACTAGAGTATCTGACTTTACAGGATTTTCAAAGACTTCATAAAACTTAAGTAATTTACTTTAGTATACTTCACTGGGGTTAGCAAACATTATTATCTTTTTTTGCAGAGGAGGAAATTTAGATACTTGAGGTGCAATTTTACATCTTTTCTCTCAGCAGTGAAGGCAGCCTAAGACATCCCTGCCAGTTACAGCACGCTGCCCCATCACTTACAACAATACAACCATTTGTGAACTGAAATCTAAGTTGGATCACGAGAATGATCTTGGCTTGATCCTTGTTCAAATCACTGTTTATAACCTGGATTGCTTCGGTCTCCTGCTCCCTGTGAAGAGCTGAGTCAGCACAAATGAGATGTGGGTCCACAGTAGTGGACTTAGGAAACAAGCGGCCAGAAAAAGTGACTCCGACTCAGAAGAATACCTGAGAAAAAGTGATGTGAAACTATATTCATAGAGATGAGCTGTCAATGTCAGAAACTGCATCTTTGGCATGCTCAAAGATGAGGTTAGGAATCTATGGAAAGCTGTTTCAACCTTCAGGCTAAGGAAACTTTCTGAGATATATCTAGTTGCTGGATTGGCAAGTAACTGGATCCAAAACTTTGACACAAACCTGTTTCCAGGCAGGAGAACTCATTCATAAACACAGAGTGCAAAATGACTGTACATATCTGTGCCCCTCCTTGGTAATATCTTTCTGACAGCTTCATTAAAACAAAACAGCCGCATTATCATCATGAGACCCAAAGAATTATTACAGTGCTTTCTCTCTGGGTATATTCTCAGTAAGTTTGTACGGGGCCTATGTCATGACAAAAATAGCACAAAACAAAAATGGTTCTTGTTTGATTCCACTGACAATATGAGCCAGTATTAAACACTCTTGAGATGCTCTCCCCTTCTGGTTGACACAAGCAGTCAAGAGTCAGGGGCTGCAAAACATGCTGCCAGTCTGCAAGGGCTTTTCTGTAACTCTGAAAGTGTAAAGGGATTCACACGTCCAATTGCGCCTATTTTGAAATGCCAGGGTTTGATTGTCAGGTCCCTTTCCATAACAGCACAAAGCAGAACCAAGGCAGGCCATTGCCCCACTCCAGACACCACCCCAAGACAAACCTTCCAAGTCTGTGTCTTGCATGAGATACCAAATCGAATTAGGCACCAGTAGTAACATGCAGAGTGTAAAACATAACCCTGAGCATAAGCACATGCATGAAGTACAACGGTTTTCATGCCAGTACAACCAATGAAGTGTGAACTTCCAAAGCTATCCAGACTCTGAATGCTGCTCTGAGACTTCCCAGGGCAGCATCAGTCTGCACTTCTCTCAAGATCAGATTGACTTGCAGTGTCCTATCTTTCAGAGAAATGGGCATATAGATTCCTCTGAAATCTGACTTAAAGCTAAAATCAAAGGTATGAAATGTCTAGTATCCAAAGATTATTTGTTTCAATGTGGTGGGACAGGAATATCAGAACATCACTAACCTATACTGGAGACAGGTGGATGTTCCAGCAGAGTGTAACATTTTTATAGCTTGTGGACGTCAGCACATCCTTGCCAAAAAAACTAAGAACCAAAACTGATAAAAGATTTTTAATATATACCACTATTTCATACCCCATGAAAGGAGGTTTGAGTCAGGCTTTGAATAGAGTTTTGGGCTAGTTTTAAGAAAAAGGCTGAAGGTCATGATAAGCCTGAATGAAAACTACAGGAAATCTCAGCTCTGATTCATGTGCTACAATGGAGTTTTTTTTGTAATGAGAACTCAGATCTCTTACTCTCACTACAATAGCTCTGGGGCAATTTGAGCGTTGATGCTTGAGACATTTTACTTGGTTATTAAACAATACTATGTGATATTTACAGCACTTACCATCTTCAAAGTGTTTTACAAACAACAGCTGATTAGATTTTTACATTTTAGAATATATAATATAAAAATAGGCACTTCTTTATACAGAAACATCACAAGTAGAAATGTAATGTAGTTATCCATGTCTAGCAAGAGGCAACATTATAACTTGGATTACCACTCTGAGGTTACTGACATTCTTGCTTTCCATTAAAAGAGTGGAAAGATGGTGTTTTGTGCAACAATCACCTTCATATATGTAGTGCACAAGGTGTGATATTCCCATTAGGAAACAGAAATTATGGGAACAACATTCTCACTGCAAGGATTTTCTAAATATTGTGGGCCAAATTTTCTGTTGGTGTAACTGCACTGGTCTGAGAATTTGATGATTCTTCATTACTGTTAACCATGTATTAACTTCCAACAGTTCATAGTCTACGGGATTTCATAATTAAAGAAAACATGCTAACTTGCAGAGATGCAAAGTTCTTTGAATCTGAGGTAATTTGAAATAGTTAAATTCAGCTGAAGTAAGCAATGACAAGATTAATAAAATACCAAATCGATAGTTATTTTTTCTATTAAAAATGTGAAATCTGTCCTTCCTGAAGACAAATTAATATGAAGTTGGTGAAACGCTTATGAGCTTCTTTTCTTGGAAATGCAAAACAGTCTTTGCATCCTGCTGGATATTGCAAAACTCAGTAATCCCACAGGCGATCAGACTTTTAGACCTCATTGGAATGAGGAACGGAAGAAAGAATGAATTTACTTACTGAAAAGATGCATCACCCATGTGCCACCTTACTAACCTGTGGGGGTCCGAGATGTGAACTCTGGATCAAAATGAAAGGTGTCTTCTGGCCGTCCCACTGCTGGCTTGAAAGGTGGCTTGATTTCTTTCCTGTATAGTTTCTACAAGGAGAAGAAAAGATCACAATCAACAACAATCTGTACACCTATAGCATCTGCAGATATGCTCCCTCGCTTTGTTTAGGGTGCCCCCTCTCAGCTCTTGCCATCCTTGCAGGACTGACAGAAGACATATCTGTAGCTCTGGCTCCTGATTGACTGGTTGGCTTAAAACACGTGCCCTGGATGGTCCCTGCACTTTTTAGTTACTGGAATCCAGAATATAAACACAGATGTTTCTGGTAAAAATGTAGCCCGTAGACTGGCACAATATTCCAGCTGAGGCATCTGTAAATTCACTGGTCTTAAGGGCAGGACTGGAATGTGCAATGGTAACATCGGGAAACCGTGCATGGGTGAATTCAGCAGCGCCACACTGGCAAAGATCACAAAGAACCACTAGGAAGCGGTGGCTAGTTTAGCATTTATTATTTCTCAGGAACTAGCAATATGTTTGACACTTTGCCAGACTGAGCTGAGCAACAGGCCTGGCTGCGTGGTGCTCACAACCTAAACAAGAGACTTGTTCTTTTGGCATATCTGGTAAAAGGGAAGGAGCTCACAGCTGAGGGTTAGACGAAATTCCCATCAAAAGATGTTGGGAAGAAAGCACTGTGGATGGGTGGAAAATCACGTTGAAGGCCTAAATGTGGCTTGAGCAGAGGAGCAAAACCAAGGAAGAACATGAGGAAGAAAGGAAGGCATATAACAGTTAAGGACTGTGAGGTGTGTGAGTTCATGCTGGTGAGTGAGGAAGCATGTAGGGCATCACATAGGTCGCAGTCACCATAAATGTATGCTAATACACTGCCTTTATTACCAGGGACTTTGTGGCCTCTTCACTCATGCTTAGAGGTCTTTAAGAAATTGCTTCACTGTGCTCCTTTGCAAGCATTCATACACACACACACGCTCTGAGAGATGAATGCACTTAGGTGCAGCATGTCTGGATCTGATCCAAAGCCTACAGAGGTTAATGGAAAGAGTCCTATTGATTTCGGCCATCTTTGCATCATGTCTGCTTCAACTGGCCAAAACCAAACATCAGGCTGATGGCAGCATGGGGAACAGAGCTCCAGTTTGACTCCTTGCCCCACGTTTCAGTCCCTAGACTGCATTCCCTTTCTAGCAATACTTTTGTTCTCGAGTTTCAAAGGGCTAAATTAGTTGCCACAGACAGCGCCCAATAATTAACATGTCTGAGCATAAATATAACGTTTCATTCTAACTTTCAAGTCATGATAAGATCTGGTGAGCTAAATTTTATAACTGTTTGTAATGCATATTTTCAGGTTAGCTCTTAAAAGAACTTCATAATGAGATGATTTTTCAAAATATTTAATAGAGATTAATATACGCTTGTCCAGCTCTTTGCATGCAGGAAGATTCTTTTTAACTGTGGGTTTTGTGGGGAATTAAATTCTGTAATATAAAGCATGTGGTCAAACCTAAGATATATACACATCAACATAATTTGAACTTGATTTTGTATAGATAAATAAAGGTTCTTGAGGCAGGACTTTCTGTAGCATAGTATTAGCATTAGCATAAAGCATATGTTTGTGGTTGAATTATGATTCCTTGGAAAAGTGGAATGGTGAGGCTGGAAATGACTCTGTAATAATTAATGGCCATTTGACCATAAAAAGTTCCTGCTTGCGTAAAACTGCTCCATATCTTCTGAGAGAAAAAAAGATGAATAATTGCTGTGAGCCACAATGGAAAGCCAGTCTTCCAAATAATTAAAAGCCAACTGCAATCTTAAGCAGGAAGTGTCACTCATTAACTGAAAAGTATCAACCTCATAATTAACATATATCTTTTTCTGTCTGCACAGAACTTTAAAAGAGAACTCAGTACCTACTGAAGGTTTTTCTGTTGCTAGGATTTCACCTTGAGAAAGCTATTTGCTTCCAGCTTCCCTTTATTTGTCTTAATTCACAACTGCAGAAAGCAATATGGTCACAGGCACATGCTTCCTCCCTGAATTAAATGCACCCCTCATCCTGTGAGGTCCAAAAATTGGAAAACGTATTAGAGTCGTACATCATTTGGGAACTGCACTCTCTTTTGATTATCGTAACCATATTCTCCCTGGCCTCTTAATTCCTCCCCCCATCTGTAGTTTCTTAAGTGCTGTTGGAGCTACATTTGTATTTTGAATCCCTAACCCACATCCTCCACTACTAGGAGGGATTTAAGATTCATCATGAGTCACACGCCACCTAAAGATGTGTAATCACAAATTCGCTTGCTGGGAGGGGATGGAAACAAAGAAGCTGCTTGTGCGAATGAAAGGCACCTCCTCTGAGTGCAGCCCGGATGACTCCCTTTTCCATTTCCTTTTCCCATCGTGATAAAAATTATTTCTGGTGTTTCTGGCTAGACAACTGGGAACAGCAAAAGGTAAACTGTCTAAAACAATTTTTTTCCCCAAGCTCTTGAATCGAGTAACTAAAAGAAATCTTTGAGGAACAAGAACAAGCGGAGGAGTGTCATCTGTGGGCTTTCCCATCCCACACTGGCTCCCATTCTCTGAGTAAGCCTTTGCAACCAAAGCCAATTCACTGAAACAAACTAAACCACAGGGCAGCCCAACACAGTTAAACATGAAGGCTTGCTGCAGGCAGAATGCTTCTTCCTTTAAAAACCCGCATCCTGTAGACTGCAAAACACGACGTGACACAAGCTGATGTAAGCAGTAAGAATCACAGTTGTTGTTTTCTATACACATAGAGAATAAATCTCTTGGAGGATTTAAGATCCTTCTGGATTTTTCAAAAACATTTCTAATTTTAGGTGAAATGTATTAGCCTCTTATCTCTTACTGTGGTCCCAAAATTATTTGAGGTTGATAGATCACCTTGATCTCTTTCAACAGAAAGCAACCAGAGTGGCAAATGACATAGCAAGTTAAAATTTAAATCTTGTCTTTGATCATTTCTATCAGTCTGTCATATAACTTCTGGTAAAGTTTAAACAGTTGTGTACATCCCAAGTCATGGTAATCCTGGCTCTATACGCAGAGTTCCACCACCTATTTTAATAGGAACACAGTCCCAGTTGTGCTAGTTTAAATCCCAGTTTTCATATCCGAATTATTATTTTGGGGCATTTTATTAGGTATTCGAAAGAGATTGTGGATATGTTAGTGCTATCTAGAACATTTAAATTTCAGGTTGGGTGTTATTTTGCACCAGTATAAAAAGCTGAAGAATTTCTTTTTCTTCCACATTGCTTCCATATCCATAAAGGAGAAATATATTCCTCAGGCCTTAATGTTTTATTGAGAATGTAATTTATCTCTCTTTCCCAGTAAAGATTAACTTCGTACATCTCACCCCCATTTTTAAACTGGCCACAGCATTGACTTATCACAGAAAAATGTGACTGACAGGTATCAGGAATCACTGTGCATCATGCACGGCTATTGGATTCAGAGGCTGTGTGGAGAGAGTGCATAATCCACAGAATGAGAGGGATGAACTCCAAGGTGTGAAAGTATTGATTTAGATATTCACACTAGGATACATATCCATGCTTCTCTCTACTTATCAATCCCTCCCATCCTTCTGAGACTTTGATAATCAGTACCTTCAGATTTATAAGTACCTACGAATTAATTAGAACCCAGTTCTATAGCAGTTTGAGAAACTATGAGCTTCTGTCAACTTCCTTTCTGATTTGGGACAAAAACCTTTTTTAAAAAAAAATAACTAATTTTGCCCTGGATCCCAGTGGCCTTTTCTTAATGTATGTTGCCAGAGGAGCTTCATCTGAACAGCTCATCAGCCGGAACTCAAGCAATACGCCAGGAAAACTAGTAACATAATGCTGTGACATGCGTCTGTCTCTTGTTATTTATACGCAGTTAATTTTTCATCATCTTTAAAAAACTGCACTTCTAAAAAAACCCCAGAGATTAAAAGGTCGTGTGCATGTGCCTGGTAAATAGCAAGAAAAAGAAAATAGTTTAATTTAATTAAAAAATATTTAGTAATTTCCTCAACTGAGTTTCTTTGATGAAGAACTGAATTATTTCTTAGACACCTTCTAGAAATACAAAGATGCTACCCTCCACAGTAACGCACTTGTAGTGTGAGAATAAACTCCCTTGATACATAGACCTGTCATGGAAAATCCAATAAGCAGACAAAAGGATGAACTACCTTCTAAAACGCTTGTCCTCTCCTAGATTAATGGCTCAATGTTATTGCCTGCAAATGGTAGAAAAACTAGCAGAATTCAGACCATGGGGTCAATTTTTGCTGTTGGTAAAATCTGCAATTAAGTAATTCACATTTTCAGTTCAGTTTGATCTCTGATTAATATTGAAGAAAATAGAACTTGAGTCCACTTTCTTCTCACTCCTTCTCTCAGCTGTATTTGACAGTTCATTTTCTAGCATGTCATGTGCTCTAGTTCCAATTTAGCCTGTTATCTAAACAAAAACTACTGTTTATAGCCTACTCCTCCGACTGAAGTCTGCAAAAAAGGATTTCATTTTTCACTTCCAATGAAAAGCCAGAAATTCTTTATGCATGACCTGGAAAGAAGAAACTAATCAAAAATCAGGAACCAGCCTGTGCTTTCTCAGAGCCAATGACTGAAATTATCTGAGGTCAACTCGGTGTGGGTCTGCTTGTCTTAAGGAGAAAAGGGGGTGCAAGGATATTAAGCAGGTAAAACTCAGAAGGAGCTCAACATTTAATCTCCTTCCTGTGAATCCCAACCTTGGTCATGAAAAACAGTCCATTTAACAAAGGATCTACTGAATTTTTGTTGCAGTGCCTACTAAATGCCTTAGAGCAGTAAGACTGATACTTGCAGAAACCTTCATCTCTTTTTCACCCTGGGAAGTGGGAATTTAGGATTTTGTTACTGATTGACAATAGCTGTAAAGATGAGACTTGTTCAGAGATTAGCTCATGCCACAATTTAAGTATGGGCATAAAAATCTCTGTATCAGATTGTCCACAGTTCATTTAGTGCTACTTACACACTGAAGAACAGCACCCTGGAACATGGGAATAACATAAAGCAGCTGTGGAAAAGGATGGGAGGAGGATGGTCGTTCTCTGGCCACACTCACGTTTTCCAGGGTTGCACCTATCGCAGTGGTCATAGGCTATCAGCACGGCTGTGCTTGGCATGAGCATCTGCAGCATCGTAACAGGGGGCTTTTTTACACCGCAAATGTTGTTTCCACTGTGTTCGCTACCTTCACCCGAATCAGGTGCTGTCTGGTTGTGTCTCTTTGAAGTCAGACTTGGGAAACAAGTGGGAAATGACTGCATCAACAGGTAAACACTTCAGCAATAGAGACAATAACCAAGCCCCAATCCAAACCCCAAGGGAACAGCTCTGACAGTACTCTGACGTGAAGATCTGATTTATACATTCCTGCCTGCAATTCTAATGACTTCATCACTGCAATATCTAGACTTGACACACAAATTGGAAGGAAGCAGCTCATTCCTGCTTTGAATCTCTTTTAAACTGAGACAAAGCAACTGCGTAGTTTGTTCTTGATTATCACGTCACTCTTGTAGGAAAAATCTTGCTTAGAAAAGACCTGTTTTGCACTGGGTTTCTAGAAGACACTAATCCATTCTGATCCTTCATGATAAGGGGGCTCTTGATAGAGGGTCATTTTCCTGCAGTTGCTGAAAGTTTCTGTGCAGCAGTCCTGTCTATCATAGTTGCCAAGGTAGTTCAGAAGCTCTCCAAGATAGATCGCCTCTTGCTCTCTGAGGTCTTTGGATTACTAAGGTATAAAATAAATCAACATTCATGTCCTGCCTCTACAATGTCGTTTGCTGACTGCTTGCAAATTGATGTGACAGATTCTGTATATGTGATGCAAGAACAAAGTGAGGGCACCAGAGACTCTTTTTTCTGCAACAGTACAGAGACCAGCACTAAACATCTGTGCCTGATCCATTTCTGTTCTCTGACCCTGCTCTTTTTCTCTCCATGGAGAACATGTTAATAGTTGGTTGGATGATCATCAAAAGGCAAAGTCCTGGCTTCAGCTCAGGCCCGGGCTGGCTCACACCACTCTGAAATGCATACAGTTCTGCTGCTGTAACTAGATAAGCTTCCCAAGATCTCCATGAGTGATAGTAAAATTAGGATTAAATAAGCAAATATATTACAAAGACGATAGCTGATTTGCGTCATAATGATCCGTCTATCTCCAAGAGAGCACTAATTATGTTGGATTCAAATGGATTTTGTAGCTACACTTTACAGCAAAGTTACAGGGCTAGAAAAGACATCAAAAGGCAATTAAACCCACCTTCCTCTCTAGCTCTGAGTCACGTTCATGCGTACCTATCCTCTTCATGGTATGTATTTCCCTAATCCATCCATAAGAACTTTCTCAAATGATGGAGGACTGTACAATTTCCTTAGGACAGGCGTGAAATTGTTCCCTAAAGAACGGAGCTTGACACAATCACCAATCATCATTAGAGATGGTGGTCTTGAAGAGTCTCACAGGCCAGAACTAACATTGCTGAAAACCTTTCTAAGATGCAGAGCCTCATTTCTCTGTGATGAGCTACAGAGCTGCTCCACTAGCAAACAGAAACCCTCTCACTGCTTCAGTGCTCCTTATTATGTTAAGATATGCGTGCCTGATCTGTATTTAGATTGCAAAGCTCAGGACTGTGGAGATATCAGAGGAATACAAAAAATAATAATGAACCCAACTCTTCAGGATTCTCTATTTTTTCTTTTCACTTAATGTTTTCAAAACTGTAAAGTCTTCATACAGAATCTCGGGATTAGTAAGAAGCAGAAGAGCAAAGAGAATCTCGACTCCGCAACATATGTAATGGGACTAAAAGTCAGCTGAGCCATGAAGAAAAATTGCAAATTTCACATTCATTGATCGTCTCTTAACATGCTTATGAATAATACCAACTCTTCAACATGCAACTCAAATTAGATTCATGAAGTTTTCCAACATAAATGATTCTGTGGGCCTTTCAAAGGCCACCTGGGCCACCACAAAATGTGCTTTCAGAGGAATTAGCTTTACTGTAAAGCCCCAGGCAGTGGCTTGAGAATGACTGCCACATACATTTATGCTGTTTTACCAGAACTTATAGTGAGAACTGCATCAATGTGATCTGTTACACTAGCATTCATGAGTAAATTCAGATCAAATATTAAAGAGACTTAACAATATCATAATACAGGTTAGATAAAATTAAACTGGAAAATTCTAGAGGATATGGCAAACAGGAGCTGTGTTGTGCTGGCAGATGTCCAGATCGAGAATGAAAAGTGCTTGCCTCCAGGTTTGTCTAAAAATAAGTTGATTCAAACAAATATGACGCTGAAAATGTGAGAAAGTTTAACCTCTTGCAAGTCTAAATCAAATACTTAGCTAATCTCTACCACCAGCTTTATGAGCTGTAGCTGATAGCAATAAAATAAAATCCTTGTTTACCATTCGGTGAATCATGTCTGACATGTCTTATTTGAACTCTGTTACATTTGATCAAATGTTTGTTGTTCCAATTTTGAGTGCTGATGTTAAATTAATGACTCACCTCAATAAAACATCAACCACTTGTAAGAGGAGTTGCTGTTTCCTGTTCTGGCTGGTTGACTTATATACTCAGTGATGTAAAATCACTCTTCTGAAAATCCATTGATGTTGTGCTAGGCCTAGTGGATATAGTGGAAGGGCTAGATCTTGTCCTGTGGTCACTTAGGCCAAAAGTGACAAGAAGAAGTCAACAAAGCTATCCTGTTGGAAGATTTATGATTCCCCCAGCATAAAGTAGCACAACCTGCTGTACAGCCTGCTATACCAGCTCTACAGATGCCCAGACAGTCCCAGTAGCACCCTGCTGTGTTTGGGAAAAGGCTGCGCCTGGAGGTCTTGGAGCTCCTTGGAGCTACTGTTGGCAGACGTGTAAGAGCAGGCCTGAGGATGGTTTGAATAATTCCAAGAGCAAAAAGGATTCCTGGAGGTCCCTGACATCAGAAAGAATAAACCTAACATTTAGTTCAGCTTGCCCAACCCAGTGAGAAGGAACAAGTATTCCAATATGGAACATAAAAGTAGACACATCGAGGAACCTAGAGCATCAGACCGCTTCCCTGTAGAATAT
This sequence comes from Tauraco erythrolophus, assembly GCF_009769465.1. Taxonomy (NCBI): domain Eukaryota; kingdom Metazoa; phylum Chordata; class Aves; order Musophagiformes; family Musophagidae; genus Tauraco; species Tauraco erythrolophus. Next base: position 82,190,202 of record NC_141466.1, read on the forward strand.
CTCTTTCAAGCCCAGTCCTTTGGCTCTGTTTTCTTTTTCAATTGAAATATTACAGAAATTCTTTCATTTAAAGCTGCTCGTTTTCGCTCCAGTCCAGCTCCTACAATCAATGCATCATGTTTATTAGAGCTGAATGTGGAAATTATTCTGCAGAATGTTGCAAATTGCCTCAGGTAGCACCATGATAAGCCAGATCATCAGACAAAACAGAGACAAGCAGTTAGAAAAAACTGTCGAAGCTGAAAGCAACTTTCTATTTCTTTCATTTGTGGGTATGTGAACAAATGTACATATAGAATCATAGAATCATAAAATCATTTAGGTTGGAAAAGACCTTTAAGCTCATCGAGTCCAACAGTAAGCCTAATATTGCAAAATATGTATGCAAGAGACATAGGCGCTCACTCAAAAGGCTCCAGCTCCTAGATTCTCTATGTTAGAGTTCACTTCACCTTTTTTCTAAGTGTGGCAGTTTGTCCTCAAAAATTGAGCTAAGAAAAGAAATAATAATGAAAAAAAATAAAATGCTGCTCCACTTACATTCCAGTCTATAGTAAGAAAGAAAGGGTGACGTTTAATTTCTTCCACTCCATCGAATCCAGCACCTGACAAGAGAATGAAAGAGTCAAAATTAAGTTATGCTTAGAAGAGTGCTGCATGACATCTCTTCTCCAGCCTTCCTCCCTGTCTCCTCTTTTCTTTTGACAAAGTCAGAGTCATCATCTAAACATTTCTTCTAGTCAAGAAACCCCAAACGGTGCAACTGCCAAACAGTATAAACTACCATAAATACAGACAAGGAGACTTCATTAATGAAAATCTGATGGTGGAGGGTTTTTTACTTTCTCTAATTGAGGCTGGCACCAAGGCTGAATCTCTTCAGGCTTCAGATGAGACATAGGATTTCAGCTGCAGCAGAGTGCACGAACCAGCGTGGCCAGGAGATGCCCCAGGATGTCCTGATACTATGGCAAGGCTACTGCTGCTTCCTGCCACCAGGGGCAGGTCTTCTGTCTTCACTGACTTTCAAATCTTATCTAATTACCCGTTCTCCGCGGGCAGGGAAAGCTGTGCTACAAATAAGTTCAGACTCAAAATACCAAAGAGCTCTGAATGATTTGCTGTAAGCCAGTTTTAGGTTCCCTCTTTTCAAGTACATTCTTCAAATTTGTGTGAGTACCAAAATCATGATTCTCAGTGGTATGTTTCCTTCACTGTTAAATTTCTGTTACATTACTTTATAGGAAATTTAAGGAAACTCTTCTGAGATCTGGTAGTGAATCTAATTCCTTCATTACTTTTGCATTACGTCTTCAGTGAAGATCATCTTTTTTATTCCTTTAGTTCAATTTTTTTGCTTCAGTGCCATTGCAAAAAGCAACAGGTGCTGAGGTAATAATTAAAAAATTGTCAGAGATGATTTAGCTTGACATTTTGCAGGTTGAATTGACTTTATTAATAGCATCTTTCATTTTCCAGTAGGAGAAATAACATCTGGAAACAAAGGCTTTGCATGGCAATTTTGGAACCAGTTCCTGAAAGGTACACAGAACTTCTTTACAAAAATTCTGAGCATGCCTGATTCCCAAAAGGACGTGGGATTCATAAGCACATTGCAAAAGGCACTCGGCACTTCAGAGGACTCAGTTTTTTATATGCAGTGCTTGTACTTTCTGGAGATCAACATTACAAGCAGTTTCAGAAAGGTCTTGTCAACTCAAGCTTTTGTAGAATGTGACATCTGCTTTCTTTGTACACAAGACATTACTGATGTTTACCAAAATGCACTGATAAGGAATGGCTTCCCACAGCCTGCTTAGTATTCACTGATGAATGGATACAAAAAGCAAAATTTTGTGAACATAACATGCAGGACTGCCTGTCAGGCCTGCTGGATAATAACGCAAGAGAAATGTTAGGCTGACTACTTCCCCATCCTGGTAATCTTACAATATAGACAAATGTAAGTGATGTACATGAGGATAAACAATACTAGCCCGCCACGCAAAATTATGTGCACGGAGGTGATCAAGCCCACTGAGGAGTGAGGTCTTTGGTTTGTGATGGACAGACAGTTCTAGGCAAACACAAAGTGAAATCAAATCTTAGAAAGAGAAGAGAGGACAAAATGGGGAACATCACTACATTGTCACTGTTATAAGTCTGTTGTACACCTACAACTTGAACTGGGAGGCCAGAAAAGTATGTTGAAAATAAATCTGTTGAAGATTACTTCATCAACAAACCACAAGAGGTTCAGGAAACCCCCTGCTTGACCTTAAAGCGGATGTTGACTGGGAGAGAATTTGGGTGAAGTATCCACATATGCTTACCCTATTCTTACTGTTCCCTAGGCAGTTGTTTATAGCCCGTGGGTACTGAACAAGAAAATACTAAGACTTAGATAGTAATAAGACTTGTTCTATGTCTTCCCTATCACGTTTTTTCAATGCACGGTCTAAAGTCTGCACTAGATACCCTTGGCAGATTCATTCCAATTTTAGCAATGCCAACAGAAACATGAAACCAACACAGTTACTCTGAAGAGAATTACATTATCCAATCCTTCAGAGAAGAAATATCTGTGAAAAATGTTTTGTGTTCAGTGGCGATGACTGGAAACTTTTTAATGTGCATTAGACGTTCTTTGGTACATATGATGAAACCCAAGAGTCAAACTGATTTCGAAGGACTGGAATAAATGATACAGACACTATAAGCTACTGTTAACATTCTCTAGACTGAGAATAACTGCTAACGCATTCAACCTTCTCTGCTCTGTCCCTTCCTCACTGTTTCCCTTTTCCCTCTTTTGTAGACTTATGGATACATCATTGTGTGGTGGGAATGACCCACCTTTTTCCGACGATCTATTTGAAAACCACACTTTTTGCTACTGTTCTTTTTTCCACAAAATCATAGAAATCAGGACCAAAGAAAAAGCTCACTCATAACTACTTCTCTTAGTAGGGGATTGCAGTGTGCAGTAAGGAATGCAACATGCAGTTGACATGGGCATTTGTTAGAAAAATCAGCATTTACCACTTGAGAACACCTCAGAGCTCTGGCACAGAAGGAATACTTTGTCAGGTGTGCCAGGGCTTGATGCCATCTCTGGTTAGCGTAATGTACTAAAGAGATTTAAGATGGTAATAGCCTAATTTTGCAAAGAGTGAAGGACTTCCAATTCCCAGCAACTGATTTTATGCTATGGAGAAGGTTCAGCTCTTCCTGCATTTTTCATTCCCTGACCTTCCCCAGCATGAGACCTGCTGACATAGCCCATGGCTCCCTCTCAGGCTGTGTGCTGCGGCTGCAGGCAGCAGCGTGTGGCTTGGTCCTCTCCTCAACTGGAGGAGGGAGGTGGCCCAAGGGTACGTTCAGAGACAGCTCTGGGAGCCCGGAGGGGGAATCCTGACCCCGCTGCAGAAGTCCATGGGAGACGTTAGGTACTGGCGCTTATGGTGGAGTCTCTCTGGATTTGCTCAGCATGTTTCAGCCATTCATCTACCATCTGCAAATCTAAAGTGGTACTGGAAAGAGATGTGCTTCAACAGAGAAAAGACAAGCACTGGAGAGGTTGTAACTGGAAAGTTCTGTTCCATGGGGATAGACATTTCTTGGCATAGAGATTTGTATTTAGCAAACTGCTGAAGTGCAGCACATGACACATCAAATGACCTCAAACCTTTCGCCTTCTCTAGGCTTCTAGTTTTTTTTTTTTTTATCCTATCTGTAAAGAATAATAAGCACAATAAAACCTAATGCCTGCAAATATTCCTATGTGTCCATCCAGTCCCACAAGGGTCCGATAAGATAAATAATGCTTTCAGAACAAATTGCCAGTTTAAATACATTATAGAGTGCAAGGATTTATATAAAAGCAGCCTCATGTTAATAAGTAAGAACTTGATTATCTAAGATTGTTTTATATCTGTAATAAAAATGTCTGCAAGCAGTAACAGTACAATGTTTTATCTGTAATTGGTTTTGATTGTTGAATCATTATGGACAATGTGAGCCTTGAAATACATGAAATATGAAAGCTGATTATTTGGATATTCAAAATGAGCAGAAAGAGTTTCCAGATTTTTGGTTTCAGATGATAAAATTTGCCATCAGCTATCTCCACAGCTTCAGAATCTTTGTAGTGGGCTAGCTTTTTAAAAATGCATTCCTAAAGTTTACAAGAAAGACGTGCAGTCACTCTCACAAAGGCGAAACTTGTTTTTTAAAAGTCATCATCTCATAAAATTGAAAAACAAAGTTTTCTATGTGTCAAAGCAGAATGTATCTTCTCCGAGAACATGGGATTAAGGAAATAGTAACTATTTCTTTGGCTTTTACTCTGAATCTACTGGTGCATGCTTTTACTCTGTACTTTCTTGGCCAAGCTTCTCAGTTAGAAGGACTCTGGAACCTTTATACTGGTCAGCAGTGCAGGGAGTTCCTGAAATGCTCTTTACATTCATTTACCTACCTGAGTAGACCCAGGCCTTAGGGCAAGCAAGATTTAGTTCCTTTCCTAAGTTCCATGCAATGCAATGAACTAACAAGTTCATCATACAATTTACTTTCCAAGATGCTTACTCCTTGTTTGCCTGGATATTCCAGTTAATTTCTTTAAGAATTTTAAATTATGCTTGTCCATAATCTGAAATTTGTTGTACTTAATCAGAGCAATACTACTAAAGCAGTGTTATGCAGACTATTTGCACAGCAGAGTGTATAGGCTCAGAAAACAACAGACAGCACCCATAACAAGGGATGCCAAAGGAAGGAAGACTTTCCATTACTTAAAAATTTGTTCTAAAGCATTAATACAGGCACCAGACTTAAAAATAGGACAAGGTAAACAGAATCCTTTCTCTGCCTTGTCTGAGTATCTCCCTTCAACTCTTATTATTTTTTTTTCCATTAATAATCTAAAGCTTCAAAACAAAGTTTCAAAGCAAATTGTTAGAACACATCTTCAATCTTTACTTCTGTTTGTTAAGATATCAAAATTAAATGGCAAAAAGCAAAATGGTAGTCAGAACAAAATTATTTCCGAAGCGCAGCATCTTTCATCTTGCTAATATTAAAACCACTTAAGAACTAAATACACTTTCCAGATTTGCAAATTTCTGAAACAATGGCTGAAAACAAGTGTTTGATCCATAATACCGTTCATTTTTTTTAGCACGTTTCATTAGTCTTCCAAAGATTTTTCAAAACCGGATGTCTAAGTCTACTTTTCTTTTAACTTCAGATTATTATTCCTTTCCCAGAAAAAGCCAAAATCCACAAAGCTGAAGCAGTTCTTTTATCTACTGACTTCTGTTCAGTATTTAGGCCAACCATTTAAGTATTCCTTCTTTCATTACCAACAAGCCTGTTGTCATTGTCCTTCATGCTGATTCTCAATAAGTTAAAACAGAGAGCCTTCAGAAGCTTTCCACTGCTATCCCCGAAATGCTAAGATCTATTTTTCTGTTACTCTCTTAGATTTTATTTCCTTGGATATTTGTGTTATAAATAAACTCTTTCTTTCTCCCAGCTTTCCCAGTATTTCAATAAACCTCAGGTTTAAAATCTTGACCCTTAGCAATTCCCCATTGTTAAAAGGGAGACGATAAGGGGGCTAGAACTGTCATGGCTAAAACTAAGCAACTTTGCTTATTTTAGTGAGCAGTTTTCTATTTAAGGATCAGTATCCAGAAACTCCCACTGACTTTACTGAAGCCCCGGTTTGGACGGATAGCAGCTTGTGGGAAGCCACAAAACGAGTAGAGCAGAACAAAACCAAGAGAAGGAAGACGGGGAGGAAACAGCAGAAGGGAACAGAGGGGTGGAGTGGGGAAAAGTTTATATTTGCTGTAGCATCTTATTTTCTGAACATAGCTAAAACGTAGAATACCCAGTTATCTAATTTTCTCTAATGTCAAGCAAATTGCTTGAGAGCAGTTGAAACCTGCTGAGAAAATGTGTTTTTCCACTGTCATCTCTACTGCGTATCAGACTACAAGAGGTAAAATCTATGGGAGGGCATTCCCTTCGCGTGCTGTGTGGGTGTCCCCCTGGGAGGACAGGGGCTGTAGCAGGTCACTGAGAGGCTGGCTCCCCATCGCTGCCCATCCTTGAGGGAGGCTGGGTTGTCTCCTGGTGTCTGTCAAGAGCAAGGGCTCTTGGCTCCTGCTCTTCCCAGCAGTCACAGCGAGAGGCAGCCTTCTCCATACTGTCCTTGTAGTAGCCAGGCTCTCTCGGAAAACAGCTGAGCCACCGTGTCTGACCTCTGCTTGAGGTGGGGGATCCAGCTGAGTTGCTGCAGCCAGGCAGAAGACATGCATTCACCTAAAACATGACAAGTCTGATGTTGCTCAGTATAAAGCAGAAGGCTGGAGTAACCCACACACTGCCCCACCAGAAGCAAAGGACAGAGCTACCAGAGTATCGAAAAGTCAAGCAGAAGCTCAAGGGCACAGAGCAGAGTGTCCATCTTGCACACGTGTGCGTGCAAACCCACGTGTGCCTATCAGAAACTGCAGAGGCCATTCAGGCAGGTGGTGGTGGAAATGGGCTGGCAAGTGTTTTGCGTTCTCCTGCCTGTCTGACTGCTAGTGCTGTGACTGCTACGCAGAGGACTAAAAGCACTGTGCAGCAGACCTTCAGCAGCACTATCTCCAGCATTGGAGACGTGAGTGTGGGTACTGCAAGAAGGAAAGGGAGAAACCCCTCTTGCACTTTCCACATCTCAGAACAAGCAGTTTCCTAATTTAGCTTTTTGCTTCTAACTTTGTATCTCCAATCTGAAATAATCTTACAAGAGTAAACAGTTACAAGAGAGAACAGCAAATTGCTTTTCACAGGTCTCAATATTTAATTAGTCTATGCCATTCTCTAAAAGACAAGTCATTTATCAGCTACCAAAACTCTCATGAATGGCACTGACAGTCAACCACATATTTAAATATGACCTATCAGTTCTCTTCTTGTGAAACAGTTCACAGAATTAAAGGATTAAATTCCTGCTCCTAAGGTCAATTCCTGCTCTTAAGGTCACAAAAAACCCAATGGAGGTTCGAAGAAATGGTTTGTTCCTTTCCTGTAGAAGCAAATTCTTCCCTTGTTCACTCAAAATGCAGAATATAAGAGCTGTGGGGAAAAAAGAAACTTCCAAAATTTTTCACAGAACCAGATATGATCTTTAAATGAAAAATAATACAGTGCTATTATCTTCATATCATTCACTTGATACGACTATATTTATTTTTCCACATAAAAACTGAAGACTAAATTTGCAACGAAAATCATGCACCAGGCATCATCCATGATCTCGCCAAATGCAATGAATTTCTTAATAAAACTCTCAAACAAAGGTACAGATGGCATGAGACACATGATCCAACACATCCTTCTAGTTTATCACAATTTAAATAGGATTATTAACAAAGGTTGAAAACACATTAGTAAGAAAGGAGATAATACATTTAGGGTAATAAAGAAGAAAGCCTACTGTGGAAATGCTCCCAGCAAAGAGAATGAGACAGCATCAAAACGTATTTGAGAAAATGAGAGAAAAATTCTACTCCCTTTTGTGCTCCACCTCAGATTTGCAGCTAAATTATACAGAATTAAAAACATACCTGTTTCTCAGTTCCCTATATAATCATATGCAGCAGTTATCTTAAACACTTAATAAATGCTGGTGATTTACTCTCCCTCTTTATCGAAAAAATAAAATACAAGCTAATATAATGTTTTAGATTCAAGTGGTTCACCTGTGCTCTTCACAAATTTCTCTAGCAACACTCAAGGTTCACTATGCTCTGGGAAGGAATGCAAAATGCCACATAATGAAGAGGATAACTATCAGGGAAGATGCACCAAGAGAAACGATCACCACCTGACAAGGCAGAGCGACATAACAAATGCCCCCATCAAATGCGCACATGCGTACCTAATCTGTTGGAGGGGTTCCTTTTGAAGAGGGCTCGCAGCAGGCTCTGGGCTTCTATGCTCAAGAACTGCGGCATTCCCAGCTTGGCTCTGAAAGAACACAACACTTGAAAAGAAAATAGACTTTTCAAAAATTTTCTCTATCCCATTGTGGTTTAAAAAGCTAAACTGTAGTAGTCAGGACAGGCAGACGCATGAATTTGGTGACCAAAGGCTACTTAAGCATAAAACAATATAGAGTGAGGACCTGATCTTGCTCTATTGAAGTTAAAGAAGGTTTTACCACTGGCTTCACTAGAGATAGAGTAGATCTAATGAATTTCATAACATCTTTTGCAACTTAAATAGGTCATTTTCCTACAGAAGTTTTTTCACTTTTTCAGCTTGCTGGAATAAATTTGGGAATCAGGAGGAATTTAAACAAACAAACCAAACTTCATGAAAATAATTATACTAAAACACATATTAAAGAAAATAAAACTTTTCCCTTGGCAATTCACTGCTACACAGAAAAAATGTAATATTGAGCATAGATAAGCTTTGAATACTTATGTCTGCACTTAACAGTCCATTAAATGAACAGGAAATTTGTAAAGGAAAAGATCTGAAACTTGGCAACAACAAAACATAAGCTGTCCTGCAGAAATCTGACTGTTCCTATTTCTGTGTGGATAATGACATTCTTTATTACAGAAAGAAAGATATATTTCTTTTGTAAGGACCTCTCAGTAATTCACTTCCTACTATTTATTCTGAAGGCAATTTTAGAGACACATGCAGGCATCAGCTGTGCACGCCTTACCAAATTCATGCCCTACATAGCTTTGAAAAACGCATTATGTACATTATTATTCTCTCCCCTTCATATTCTTAGGACCTATAGTCTGCCTGGAGGATACAGTTAACTCATAGCTAGAGGAACGAAAGCCATCTCAATACTCACTTGAGAATGAGTGCCATTGTCTCCTTTCTGTCTTTTCCCTGGAAGGGTAATGATCCTGTCAGCATCTCAAACTGTGGAGTAACAACAAAATGGTAAATCAAATGAGCATTGAGATGGTCTGCATAGCCAATAGACACCACACTCACCTTCTATTTCAACACAACTGAAAACTTGAGGAAAAGAAATGGTCCAACAAGCTGTACTTCAGAAAAAAAATGAAACAGCAAGTCTGGATTATGTAGAACATGAATCATAGAATCATAGAATCGTTAGGGCTGGAAGGGACCTTCAAAGGTCATCTAGTCCAACCCCCCTGCAAGGAACAGGGATATCTCCAACTAGATCAGGTTGCTCAGGGCCTCATCCAACCTGGCCTTGAACGTCTCCAGGGATGGAGCATCCACCACCTCTCTGGGCAACCTGTTCCAGTGTTCTACAACTCTCATGGTAAAAAATTTTTTCCTAATATCCAACCTGAATCTACCTCCCTCTATTTTAAAACCATTACCCCTTGTCCTATCACAACTGGCCCTCCTGAACAGCCTCTCCCCATCTTTCTTGTAGGCCCCCTTGAGGTACTGGAAGACCGCTATAAGGTCACCCCGGAGCCTCCTCTTCTCCAGGCTGAACAGCCCCAACTCTTTCAGCCTGTCCTCATAGGAAAGGTGCTCCAGCCCTCTTATCATCTTCGTGGCCCTCCTCTGGACCCTCTCCAACTGGTCCATGTCCTTCTTATGTTGGGGACTCCAGAACAGGACGCAATACTCCAAGTGAGGTCTCACGAGGGCAGAGTAGAGGGGGAAGGACCATAATGACTTTTTTGTTCAAGAGTCTTGTTAGAAACTGTTTACATTGACACTTGGGGTCAAGTTTTGGTATGTTTGGGAAGAAGTGTCATATATGCTGTTGCCTCCAGCACATGTTTTATGGCCAATGCTGGAGATGACATATGTGGCTGAAGGGACCCTTAGTGTGAATGGGTACAGCTGTTCTTAGGTGTTTGGCATGGACTGTTGTTCAAGGAAAATGAGTTCAACATGCCACTCCCCATCTTTTTAGCTTGAGTCGAACCACCTTTTGGTTGTATATTTGCACCACGTAGAGATGCCACTACTATACTTTGCATGGGAAACATGCATAAACCCCATGTTCTCAAGGCATTTGAGCATGTTTTTTTCTTTCCCACTTTGGTTCCCCTGGCTGTATTCAGTGATGAATTTTGCAAGTGTCACATTTAACTGAACCCAAATCTCAAGGCAAAACTCAGCAATCATCATCAATTATTTGCCTAACTCACACATGAAAACATCAATCAGTTATGGTTCCTTTGAAACAGATTAGCGCTTTCAATAAATTTGACAGGAATTTCACATTTGTAACAAAAAAAAATATAAAAAGCTCAACTAATACGGATTCAATGCCAAGTCTTTCACACAGCTTTTGCCACAGTGTTTCGTAGTGATATGAGTGACAGCTGGTTCCTCTGACTAAGGGATGATGAAGGTTATGCATCACCAAACAGAAAGACACCAAGAACATAATTCAGCCTGGGCACAAAGGAGGACAATATCCATTGAGGGTAAGGAGAACTGATATTTGCTTATGTCTGTGACTCAGGCTTTGAAGCTCTTCTACTATAAGTACCCACTAATTAATATTTATTGCTGTAATTAAATACCTGTTAAGGCAGGATGGACTCTACAAACCTTGTATAGTTTTTGTATCTTATCACAGAAGTAGCTTCACTGCTCTCAGGAAGTATATTTGTGCAGAAAAGGATCCTTTCATTACCAAAACCTGTGTCAGACTGCCCCACAGCCTGACTCTTCCCTTTCCCCAGGTTAAATGTAGCAATACCATAAGAAAAATATAAGAAAACATATGAAAACTGTAACTGTGAAACTGTCATGCTAGTTTAGGAAGGAGGGCAGAGGGGAGATTTAGAAGCCAGATAACTAATTGACTATAATTTATTGAAGGATTAATCTGCATTAGTAACGAATTACCTCAAGGCAATGAAAACACATAGTAGAAACAAGGAAAACACTTTTTAAAAGTGTGTATGGCTGACAAATATGAACAAGATCTGGAAAACACAAGTGTGTTAACTTCTGCTTCGTCTAGGGGGGTTGAGAGAAGAGCTGCCTGGTAGAGTGGGAGGAAAGCAGCTCATCTTCTAGAGAGAAACATGATGGGAGCGAATCTTTAAAACTGCTTAAATAACACTGGAGCTCAAGTACCATTTTCAAAGTTATTCTGGCCTATTAGAGCCTTAGTCCCTATAAAAGTATTCAGATATACTGGGGATGAGGGGCAGAGAACATCGCTTCCCAGGACAGTAGCAGAATTGGTACATATTGTACCAAACCCTCCTCATGATTTCGGAAGAGTTTACATTCAGGGTAAGTACGTAATGTTCACCTACACTTGCTCATGTTACTTCGTGGTTATAATAAATCTAATTTAACAGCACTAACAATGACTGCTACAGCTCATTTATTTTGGCAGAAATGGGCTTGACACTGCTGATGCAGATGATACAGATATAAGCAAATACTTGGTCATTGACTACGTGGATAGAAGACAACTGTAGTTCCCACCCACCACAATATCATAGTGTCTACATTTAGCCTGTATCTGGGGCTAAACACCAGCCAGCTGTTCTGTTACCTGATGATCTCTCCCCACTCAAGAAAGGGAATCGGGAAGAGGAAGGAAGACCCATGGGCTGAGAGAAGAACTATTTAATAATTGAAATAAAATAAAATGGAAAACAATAACGGTAATAATAACAATATATACAGACAAGTAAGGTACAGTCCAATTGCTCACCATCTCTTGACCAATATCCAGCCTGCTCCCGGCTAGCGATCGTGGAGCAAGAAAATCCCAAAACTGCAATCCCGGAAGAGAGAGAGTAGGTCTTGGGAGCAGAATGATGGGCGAGACCCTCCAGGGATGGTGACCATTGAGAAAGAGAGAGAGGCCATCCCCAAAAAACTTTCCAATTTATAGTAAGCGTGATGTTACATGGTATGGAAGACCCATTTGCCAATTTAGGAGTCAAATGCCCTGGCTACGCTCCCCTCAGGTTCTTGGACATCTGGATTGTCAGCAAAAACAAGCTGAAAAAAGTCGTTGATCACTATGGCATGGTTGGCTACAAACTAAAACAAAGTTCTTATCAACTTGTTGTCACTGAACCCGGTGCTGCAGTCTTCTTAAAAATGCAGCTTATTTTAGAATTGTAGCTTTTCTGAACAGAAAATTGATTCTCTGACTCTCCCAGCAAAAACAGGACACACAGAAGGATCAGCAAATGCACCATGACTGCAAGAGGCCAAGAAACCTGAAGGCAAGAAACTCAGATGCAGTGTCCATGAGGGAAGGAAGGAAGGAAAAAAGAAATTTAAGGTGCAGGAGGGAGCAGGGGAAATTACTGTCCTGAAGGCTGCAGAGAATATTTACTGCGCTGCTCTAATGGTTAGCACTTTGTTACCACGTCTCCAATTATGTAGATCTAATGCTGAGACTAATTCAAATTCAGAAGAAATGCATTTCACATCAATATTTAAAGTGAAAGGCAGCTATACGACTTAAATGTACCAAAGCCTTTTACTTCCATGAACTCAACTAAGCAGCAGCTGGAAGAAAGCACTGGTTTCTCAATCACAGTCCTAATTAAATCTGTTGATGGTTAAAAAAGAAATAATAAGACCGAAGAAAGAATACAAATTGAAATAGTTCATCTCATCAGTTAAAGCCACTGCTTTACTGAACAACAACCTGTTTTTTTTTGTTGTTTTGTTTTGTCTTGAAATCAAAAATGGGTCACAGCAGGTTGACAAGGAGCTGAGCCTAGGTGTGAAGAAACTCTATAGTATTTTTCGCTCTTAAAGCAGACTCTATAGCTTTGCTGGGAGACTCAGTTTTTACTCTCCCCACTTCCTCATCTGTATAAACCATCTGCTTGCTCCTTGCCTCCCAATGATTCACGTCCTGGGTATTCTGGAGGGCCACGTTCTGTTAGCCAGTACTTCAGAAGGCTGTGCCTCGCTCCAACCTCGACTTCCTTTCTGTACCAATATTGAGCAAGAAAGGCAAATATTCCCTGTTCCAGTTCAGCTGCCTATTAGGAGAATCTTCCTAGCAGATGGAAAGAGAGCAAATTGTGCAATTTACTTCAGCCCAAGTCTGCCGAAGTATGTGAGCCTAGGATAGAATTCCACGTTACAAAAAAACTTGGTATCTCTCAGTTTTGGGGAGCAGAGACACTCTTGCCAGAATGGCTGGTTTCCCCTTTCAACACTTGCAGTAGTTTTCCAGGTAGCTAGGAGCTAGTCAGACACTCAGTTTTACCATTTCTAAAATGCATTAAGCGTTTTTCATTATTAGCCAGGTATGAAGCATAATGAATTAGTGTTTGCAAAGAGTTTGAACACCTTCACATAGCAGCAAGTATAAACATCCAAAATGCAGTTCATGAAGACCACCTCTTGCACTGGGAATAAAACAAGTATTATGATGAGATTTTATAAAAGAAGTCATGTTGCTTTGATGTCTTGTATTGATTTTTCCAGTGCCACTGTACAGTTACTACAAAATTACTACAGAGCTGACTACCAAATGGATATTTTCTTTTCTCGTGAAGACTTCACTACTCACACCTTCAGTACATTCCTGACAAATATAAACACATTTCTTTTTATTCGGGACTGCCTACTGAGTCATCACACCCCTTCTTTTTCTAATTATATTTCCCTTTCTGGTCCCATGACTCTCCAAGGTGTACAGTGTTTTTTTTCCTGAACTGAAACAAGATACAACTTCCTTAAGTCTGTAGCTGTGTATATCAGCTGGTAGGATGAGCTACAAAACCACTGCTTTGAGAGGCCTTCCAAGAGACTTATGCGTGGTATATCATGCAGACCAGTTTACCTGGGCTTCAGAGATGGCTGTGTGGGCATCAAGGCCCTTGCATTGTAGCTGAAAAGGTTTTAGTCATATACACAACTTTTTAACAATTTGAGTCAATTGCTTGTTCATGCAGATCTCTTGATGCAAAGCTTTTGCAGAATATGTCCTATCCAAAATCTCTAATGCAATGAGTAAGATGCAGGAAGGCAGAAAACAAAATCTGTCTGGTCATGATGAACCACATAAAATCACCCGTACAAAATTTTAATTGGGTCCCAGCAGTTGTCATCACATACTAAATGAGAGGCAGATACTGTTCTCTGGAATGCCAGGAAAGGGTGAATTTCAAGACTTGTATAACTATACCCGTTGATGCATACTAAGCTACCATCAACAATTCAAACAAACTAAGCAGCAAAAGAACAGAGTAGGTAACAGTTTTCGTTCTGTGGCCTGTGTCAAAGACTTAGCTGGTGGTAAAAGAAGTTTTACTGCTGTTGATAGTAAAACTCTCCCTGAATAATAATTAATGAAGTAATCATTAAAATAATTAATGAATAAGTCAAGATCAGAATTTAGTCTTTTTCAGATAAGTTTGTTTTGATATTAATAATCACAACGTGCCACATATAAAGTTGTCTTCAAGGATCGTTCAGTTTGATTCTAGCCTGTGACCTGGTCAATGCAGGTTGGCAAGGAGCTGCCAGCATAACCCAACTCTTCACACTGTAGCGTTAACCCCTCTTCACAGGATAAACCAGATGAGAGCGTTTGATTGCTCTTCTGGTTAGGTTACAGGCCACTGTATCACTATCTGCCTCATATGGCCTCTTATTGATCAAAATTTTACATATGAAAATGGCACTATCACATTCACTTCCTTTCAGTTTGTGCATATGCCACCAACTGGTATATTTTCTCTGTATATTTTGCATCATACTGCAAATTACTTAGAGAAAAATGCTAATAAATCATTTGGATACCATTTAATTCTCTTCAGTTTTTCAAAATGGCAGAAAACCAGCTTCCCTAATAGAACATACAAGTGACAGACCAAGGAAAACAAGGAGAAATAAGCAGAGCGAAAGACAGCATGAGAAAATCCTCCCATCCCTTTAGTGTATGAAAATGCCCTTCTTCTGCCCCAATCAGTTAATTCTTCAAAAGGAAAAAAGATTGAACTGATTAGAGCTATTTTTCTGTAAGATGTCTGGTAGAGCTCAAAGGCTTAAAGCATTAGCTTACAGTTAAAAAGATTTTACTCTCTTTAAGTGATGTCCTTTTATATGGATTCTTATCTTTTCTAATTCTAATACACTGAATCCCTAGAGGAGGGTGTGGAAAGAGAGACTGGGGTGGGGGGGGGGGGGGAAGCATAGGGAAAAACAAGAGGGAAGGAGCCAAGTTCATCAGCAGGTGAAAGAAAAACAATCTATACATCAAATACACCATCATTTAATTGCAGACAGATAGTGAGAAGGCACAGCTATCTTCTAAAGCTAACTATATAATAGAAAAAATTGAAGGGTTGGGATATATTTATTATATGAGACTGTGACAGATGCACATGATCCCTTAACCAAACTGGCGGTAGTTTGGTACAGACTCCAAAGGAGGAAAAGTCCTGAGGCACAGCCGGACCAAGACCTCCTCTGGTTTCAATCTGTTCTCTGAAAATCCACAAAGGAGCAGAGTGACACGGTGAGCATCAATGCGCGTGAGCTTGGAACACGCTGCTCCTCGAGGCAGAGAGACCTTTTAGCAATGGCAGATCTTTGGTAAGCGGCCGACATTGCACATAACCTGGTCATATGGTAACTTTGATTTTGCCTTGGTAACTTCGATTTGTGCCTGAGTAGTTTGGAATCATCGTTCAAATGATTGCGCTGTACGGTAATAGAGTGAACCTTGCCTTCTACGTCGCACTTTTACAACTTCGTATTAAAACCACTTTTGCTAATAGCTCTGATGGTGGTTCTTTAAGTTATCTAAATCACTCATTCGCCACAGAGACGTAACCTATTGATTTTCCTGAATAAACGTATGTGGTTCAGAAGTGCTGAACGTCCACAAATGGATTTGTGGCCATAGGAGACAAGGATGTTGCACTCCTTTTAATTTCAGGTAATAAATTAAAATATTTACTGAGACTAACTGCTGTCAAGCACCTAGATCAGTGATGTACGCCCTCCCCACTCCAAATTTTCACTAGTTTTTACATTGCTTCCTATCTTTACTGCCTTTGGTGGCACCAGTTGCCTACTTAGGGTAAACAAAATTTAAACATTCTCTATGGACTGTGGTACACAGTGTAATATATAGCTACCTAAAATAGCTTCCATACCAGAGGAAATGGAGCTGTATTAGAATAGCACATTGCTTCATTCATTTATGCTTCTGCCCTGGTTTTGCAGGGGAGCCATGACAAGCATGGTGAGGTGCAATGTGAGCCACAGTGTGCTGCGTTGCGTTGCCTGTTGGTGGCCGTGCACTGAGCACTTGGGTAGACCTACAGCCTGCACACCTCATGAGAGAGCAGCATCAGCTTCGTTATCTGAACATATCTCTGTGAGAGTGATAAATGCATGGTGTCTGGGCTCAAGGGACAGCACTATGCTTGATAAAACAATGCTGGGAATAATTGCTTCAAAGAACTCACACTGTTCATACAGCTTTTAAAAAAATCACAATGTCACAAACCAACTTCTCCTTGATCTCCCCTTTGTCCTCTTCAGCAACAATGGCACCACAGACAGAAGAGGCTGGATGGGTGCAGGAGGGAGCAGGTTAACACCTGAACACCTAATTTTAGATGGCTAGTGTGAGGAGGGTTTAATACTTCTCTGAAAAACTTTCCTGATGCTGCATCCCAGTGTCAAATACTGCAGCACTCAGGAGGATGTTACTGGGTCCTTCTCATAACACAAGCAGCTCCACTGTAGTCCAGTATCTCTCACAGAGCTCTTCTTGGAAAGTGTTTCCCAGGGCCTTGCTTCTTAAGCAGTTGAGAGTTTTCTTCTACTTTACAGACTAACTACATTTCACAATGAGTTTATTCCTACCTGCTCCTGGGGCAACATTACTCTTTAGTTGAAATAGCTCCTTTCTCTCTGTAGTGTTTTCCTCTGTGATGGATTCATAGATGGTATAGGTACTACACTATCTTGCACCATTATTGGACTAATAAGCGTCTTCAATCAATGAATTTCCCCTGCAACACTGTATCAAATACTTTATTATAATGGAGGCACATGAGATCCACTTCATTTACTATGTTTAGAAAAAGATGGCTATTTTGGCAAATTCATGTTGCATTTTAAGTAACTTTTCATTGATTTTCATGTATAAAAACTGAATTAGCACAGTTTCTCATATTGATTCCATTTAAACTATCTCCAGAATAGCTTGCAAAATTCTTAGAAGTTAAGCAACAGCGGAGAAAAATTGCTGCATTTGTATAGTTAATACAAAGACACTGTCGTGGTTTAACCCCAGCCAGCAACTAAACCTCACAGAGTCACTCTCTCATCCTTCCCTGCCCCTGGGGGATGGGGAAGAGAATTAAAGGGCTAAAGGGAAGGAGACTTGTGGGTTAAGATAAGAACAATTTAATAATTGAAATAAACTAAAATTAAAAGTAATAATGATAAAAATAATAATAAAAATAATAATAGAACATAAAAGTGACTGATGCACAGTGCAATTGCTCATCACTCACTGACCAACATTTAGCCTGTCCCCGGCTAGCAATCATGAAGTAGAGAAATCCCAAAAGAGATTTTGGGACTCTCAGAAGACAGAGAGAGAGAGCTGCCTGGCCTACCCTCATCTATATACTGAGCATGACTTCACATGATATGGAATATTCCATTGGTCAATTTGGTCCTAAGCCCACATCATAAGCCAGTGATTGCAGATCTATTGCTCTGTCCCACACCTGCACACTGGTAAAGCACGGGAAGTTGAAAAGGCCTTGATTTCTTAGCAACAACTAAAAACATCAGTATGTTATCAACATTCTTCTCATACCAGATCCCATACTAAATCCAAAACACTCTGCTATTCTAGTTACTAAGAAGAAAATTAACTGTGTCTCAGCCAAAACCAGGACAGACATGTAAGAAAAAGATTAATTCCTAACTATTCCTCTGTGCCAATTGATATGTTTGTGTCTGTTTCTGGTGATTTCTCCTCCATGAAGAGCAGTCATTTTAAAACTTTCACATACATAATTTTAAAAACAGCTTCAGAATGCACTCAGGACAAAGCAAATATCCCAAATTAGTCATAATCAAGACACAGCAAAATGGTACAGAAGAAAAAAGGTGGATGACATGGCACCCATATGTATTTGTTTTCCTTTCCCAGGAGAAAAGAGAGGTTTTTGAGTGCCAGTTTCTCACCAGCTAATAAGATGACAGGAAATCCACCGTCAGTCCAAAAACTACCTAAATCTCATTAGTGGAACAAGAGTCAGAGATGCTGATGTAAAGAAGACAAACAAATGGCAAAAGAACCACTGAGGTCCTGTGAAACGTTCAGAGTGCCCTCCAAAATATGTCCTTTCTAATATATACTTTGCAGAAAAAAAAGGTAAATTTCTGAGTTTCACTAATAGGATGTATTTAACATCTGAAAATTGCTGCTTGGAGAAATGTTTCCTAACAGAAACTGTGTTAGTAACTAGGCAGAGGTTTCTTCTAAAATGCTTGTGCTCTTCTGAGCTTGTCCTGCTTTGTTTCTGTGCAGGAAAAATATTCAATGGCTCATGGTAACCAAGACAGCAAAGAAGGGGAGAGAAGGAAAAAAGAGAATCTTTTTTCTGTGAGAAGGAAAAGAGAGAATCTGGGGCCAAACACTACCTCATATACTGCAGGAGCAGCTGGTTCTTTATCGCTGATGTAAAGAAAATGATCAAGCAATCATTACGCATCTACTTTTCTATCAGCTCTTAATTGCTGAAAGCAGTACTTTTTATCTGAGGGATCTAATCACTATTACAACCACCCCTCCAAGAAACAAACACAACTTTTCCATTACCATGAGTACGCCAAAAGACCACCAGTCAGCACTCTGCGTGTGTCCTCGTCGGTTGACCACCTCTGGGGCCATATACTCTATTGTCCCACAGAACGAATACGCTCTCTTGTCATGGTCGATGGCTTCTTTACTCAGACCAAAATCTAAATAAATTGAAACAAAAAAGACTTGTCAGATCTTATTTACATTTTCGGTCACTTAAACTGTTCAAACGAAACACACCAACCAGGCTATGAAGCATCCTTTGGTCCGCATGCAGAAAAGCCACCAGCACATGTGCACTGAAGCCCTGCCTACATGGAGTGCCTGGCTGGCATTTGCTAATAAGTCCTGAAAGTAGATTTATCATTTTCTTTGTTTGTAACGAGGTTGTGGCCCAAAGCAGAAGAGAGAGTTTAAATAAGCAGAAGTACACACTTCAGGTTTGGTGAAGACAATGCTGGAAAGGATTCTTGCTCAGATAAACAAAGCATTAAGAAAAATAATCCCAGATGGACACCAGTGAAAAAGATGGCCAGACAGCACCTCCAGGATGGCAAAGGGATGTCTTTACAGATGTTCTCTACAGAGTTATAATTCAGAGAATTTAATCTGGAGTAAGCAGTCATACTGGAAGCATCCTTCCACCCCCAGTGGCAGGCAGCTAAGGTTGCACACTTTGTGTCAGTTGGGACAGTTTTATCAAGAAAACACTATGTTCTCCATGTGCTGTACAGCATGAGTGCTTGAGGAATTGCCAGAGAAGAGAAAGAAATCCAGTGCTCAAACTTTTCTGGCTTCTGAGTTTTTGTAAGCAAACTTTCCAAGCAAAGACCAAGATGCATGGAACATACTGTAGAAAAAAAAAATCAGTTTGTAGATATTAAGTTTTCCATTCCTCACATACCTGTTATCTTAATGTGGCCCTCTTCATCAAGAAGAATGCTATAAAGCAAAAAAGATATATTCATTAGGCAGGCACAGACTGCAGTTAAAAAACATGAATAAAACATGTTTAAGGCAGGTAAGGAGAAACAAATACATATGTAAACAAACCCTCAGTGGATTATATGCCTCCAGAATAAAATAATCCTCAAAGGTCTGTCTGATCTCCTGTTTGAAGCACGCATGGCCTGCAGCACTTGTGCAAGGAGTCTCCTCCAGTACTCCAGAGCATGCTCCGGGTGGGCATGCAAACCGAGCTCAGAAAGAACAGGGTGTTCAAAGCCAACAACTGCAGAGTATCTGCTTCCGGCAGGAGAAGGAGCTACAGGTTTTCTGCTTTTCTCATAATGATGAAGTGAAGCACACAAATAATCAGGGCATGGACTCACTGGGCTAAAATTAACTCTAAAGCTAGATACGTTCATGCTGAAGTAATAAAAGTGATTGTAGAGCACAATGACTAGTCACAGCCTAACTGCATGGATCTCAGCTCCTGTTAATTTATTCTGTCCGGAAGCATACTTGAAAATTCAGCCTGGAAGCCAAGTTCAAGTGTTCTCATGTTTGCCACCTGCCAACATATTTTATTCTCACAAAGGCACTCCACATTTCTGTAAGAAAAATGACTGTAGTTTGTAAAAAGCATCGCTGATTTTTATGGAAACAAGAAGGAAAACTGAAACTGAAAAATAATGATTTTGGTAACTTTTCTGCCTATAAATACCGACACATTAATGAGGGTGATGTTAGTCCTAGTTACATTTAGTGTATTTCTCTTTTCAAAATGATCTAGTGAGGTGTCAGCTATTTTTATATTCTTCTCTCAGAGAGTCACTTTAATCCATTTATTCAGGAAGAAAGTAAGACAGAAGTGAAACTAACACTTTGGGACATACCTTTGTAAAAGGTTGTCTCTGTACTGAAACATAATTGAAAAGAGATGATCTTCCATCATTCGTGTGTTTAGAACAGACTGTTACTGTGCAATTCATCTAATAAAGGCCAGCAACTGAGTCACTACTATGTGTTCAATAATTAAAGCTTTTTCTTCTTGATAAAAGCTTCTTTACCCTTTTTTTTTCTCCCCAGATTTCTTCAAGAGGCATAATTTTTAAGTACTAGGCTATAATAGTCATGTTTAAATGTATTTTTGTGACTACAATCCCTAAACAAGAGGCTTGTGCTTCAGAAGAGAACAGAAGAAAACACCTGCCAGTGTGGAAGCGAGTGTGAATGTATGAACTCCGCAGACCCGGCTCTGGAAAAAAGGCAAGGGGGAGCACAGCTCACAAAAACCACCCAAAATTTTGCCTAACACCAGGAAGCCCCTGTGAACAACAATGCAATCCAAAAGCTGTGGGATTTTCCCCAGAAACTTCGATTTTATATTTCATTGATTTCATATGGAAAATCCATGCTGCTTTGAGATGTATATAATGTATGGTTTTCATACCTTACCCTCATTAGAGGGATGGAGGCAATCCCAACACAGCTATCAGACTAATAATACTGGTTTAGGTTAAGCGAGCCTGATGTGTACAACCAACTTTCTCAAACTGAGTGTTTGTATGAGCAGAAAAATGAACGGATCCTGGTTTCCTATGGATGTGCATCCTATACCCCCTAAAACTTGATCTACAGTTCCCTCCTCCGTCTCGTACTCCCTAATCAACCTTGCATGGTGCCCAGAGCTGCCTGCAGCTTCCCCCGTGGCCCCTGGCAGCACCCTTTGGACAGCTGGGTGTTTCCACGTTTGCCATCTGCCAACACATGTAACGCTATGGTTATGAACTGAAAAATTGCAGTCAATGTAAAAAGAAAATAATATGCTAACAGTCAGAAAAAGAAAATTGTTGCACTGAATTAGCTTTGAGTGACATTAAGAAGCAAAGAACAATGTACCCACTTCTAAG
Source organism: Tauraco erythrolophus (assembly GCF_009769465.1). NCBI lineage: Eukaryota > Metazoa > Chordata > Aves > Musophagiformes > Musophagidae > Tauraco > Tauraco erythrolophus. The sequence continues at coordinate 82,211,877 of NC_141466.1, forward strand.
CATCCGGATTACAAGAACAGACAAATGGTTTTCCTTTGACTGTGGAAGGAAACTTATTCTCAGATCATACTTTCTGTGTTCTCTTTGTATCTTTATCACTTTACAGTTCCTTTTTATGCCACACTGTCACTAGTAGAAAATCTATTGTGACAATCACAATTACTTTAGCTATGGTTTGCAGGATCAGCTAATCTGAAGAAAGCTAGTACTATTTTGCAGAAGGGAAAAAAGAACCAGAAGTTATTAATGTGATTCAGGCTTGAGAAAAAGGTTTCTTCTAAATCAATGTTTTGAAATTATGAAAAACAAGAAATAGACTACTTTTAAATGTTAAACCAGGCTATAATCCCATTGAGTAATAGCCTTTCACTACAAGATTTTTCCATTTTATTTGTACAGTTTAAAGTTTGAATGTGTTTACAGGATACTCTGTCAACCTGTTCTTTATTTCAAAACAATAACAACATTTTAGCCTCAGGATCGTCCCACAAATATTCAAACTGCTTTCATTGACCTCAGTTTAAAAGTATGCCTTGAGAAAATAACTGCTGAAAATCTCCACATTAGAGTCTGGGAAACTAAGTGAGTAGCAAGGGGAATGACATACTTCAAGTAATAGGAGAAGCTCATACTAGATCTAGGACTGTAAACTCCTTAGTAGTTTTTTTTTCTGCAACTTTAGCACAGGGATAAAAAGCCTTTGTTACTAGTTGTTGACATTATTTTATAGTGAGTCTTAAATCAAGGCCCTAGAAATTCTCTCCCGTTTCTCTCTCTATTTTTAGTTTTGAGTCATGTCTTTTAGGCTTCACTTTGAACTCTAATACACCCAAATCATCATGAAGTTCTGCCAAATCTATTAAAGCTGGAACTCTGGGTTGTTGCCTTTTTTTTTTTTTTTTAATGATTTAAGTTTCCCTCCAAGTCAGCTCAGTTGTGCAGAAAATTCAAATTACACTTTATGTTTTTCAGAAATTGTAGCCAAAATTTGAGGTTGGAAAGAGAAGTGGAAACTTCATAAAGACTGTTATTTGATTGTAAGCTTTATTATCAAAGTAGCAGGTAGAATGAAGTATACAAATATCTCCCAAAGAAACGAAGATTCTCTCAAACTGTTCACCTTTTGTGACATTTCAGTGTTTGCATGACCCCATACAATCTGACCATTCCGAATAGTCTTACGCCAAACTCATCTCTGGTGTAGCTTCACTGACTGCTTACTTTGATGGAAGATGATGGTGATTTTCCACCAAAAGTCCTTGTCATTTACTGATTCTAAGATCTTCCCCCTCTATACATGGCAGCTATGTTCATGAATGAATTGCCATGGTTTACAACATGCTGCATTGAGCAGCAGTGGTTTGTTTTTTTATTATTATAGTTCAACAATTCAGAAGTTGTTACATAAGCAGTTATATGGGCTGTCCCTTGTATAGACAGCTGAGGGCTTTACAACGTAAACCACTCCTTGTTAATCAAAGCCTCTACAACAGAACTGTTTAAAGGTGCATCTGGGCACCTGGAGATAGAAAAGGCCAAAAATAACTAAAAAAAGTCTATACATTCTCAGAAGGTAGAGTTACTTCTAAGTCACTCATACCCTTAAACCACAGCATAAGAAATAACATATGCATCATATACTACTTTATAATAAGTTCTCATTTTTCTAGTTCAGTATAGCCATATTTAATAGCTTGATCCTGCAGTTCTTGAACGGAAACATGCCTCACCATGTAAGTAACTCCAACAGTTTCAGTGGGACTGAACAGTACCTTGTTCCACAAGGGATGCCACTGAAGCCACTAAGGCAACTCAAGGAGAAGAATCTGGCTGCAACTATTTAAAGGAAGAAGCATCTGCTTGTTCTAAACAAGATTTTAACCAGAAAACTCAATTGCTTGTTTTTTTTGAAGTAAGTACAGCTAACTTTATAACAACTCCCAGAGTATATATTCTGCTTGCACTTAAAATGAATTCATAGCTTTGAATTGTTAATATGGATTTTTGCTCAGGGAATCTTAAAAAAATGCTGAACCTTAAATTTAAATGTACTGAGGGTTCTTTCAAGTGGTCTGAAAAGTGCTATTTTCTAACTAATCTTCTTTGACATAAACAATTGCAGTGAACTTCATTTTAGGATACTTAGCTGACTGAAGCAATCTCAAACCTACTAGCAGTTACTTTTGGGAGCTTCTGGAGGACAGCAAAAGCACTGAGCAATGAAAGAAGGTCAATGCAGTTTCTCTCTTTTAACAAAGGGGGAGAGAGAGAATTGGGAAATTACAAACTAATTCATTTGTCTCTAGTTCTGCAAATCTGACAGAGTAAACTTTGTGCTTTAATCAGACTGGTAATGCTTCTTCTGAAGACGTGGGTGTAATTCTGCACATTGCACTCCAAAGGAGATATGGATCAAGAGAAATCAAAGGTGAGGAATGAGAATGACTGAACACCCAGAAAGGCTGACTCATAAAGAAGTCTGGTAGCTGGACTGTCCAGGGTACATAAGAGAGGTCAGAGGACATGGATGTGCTTGCAATCCCCTGAGGCTGATGCTGAGAGCAGAACGAGCTGGCTGGGGAGTCTAGGAGGACAGGCCAAGGAGAAATGGTCTGCAATTGCAGCAAAGAAATTTCAAATTAGCTATTAGGAGCAACTTTCTAGATGTACAACTGGTGGAGCACTGCCCAGGGGTCTCCTATAGAGACCATGGAGTCTCCACCAGTTATTTTAAGAATAGGTTAGCAACAAATTTATAATGACCTTGATATATTTGACCCTTCTCAGAGGCAAGGGGAGGATGAGAACATCCTGAGATGGTCTTAAATTTCTTTTATCATCTTAGAGAGCTATCATCATAGAGAGCTATCCTTTCTCAGACGTAACTTAAAAATATAGCACTTTTTTTCCTTTAGAATGAATATTTTTTTTTATGCTGTATTTATTTTTTTACTCTAAACCTAAAGTTCCAGTGAAATCATAGGCTGTCATGGACTACTGTCCTAGGCATGGCTACACATATGCTTTGCACTTACAAAGTTATTTTTAAAGGATATGGTTTTCAATCAGACAGCTTGATTTGTCTCCATGTATGAACTTCAGTTATACTAGTCTGTCATTCCCTTTCCTGTACAACAATAGTTATATTTACGTAAAGTAGTTACATCCAGATTCAACACTGGTATCTATTTAACTATACATTAAAGACCATAAACCATACATTCAAAAGTTAGGAAATACCACAATGAGGGCTGCCACCTTAACTTTCCACAGTGTTGTCATCATATAAAAGTCTTTAGTTACATTATGACACTTTCTGTCTTCTTCCAGGGAACTCTTGCCTCAGTTGGCAGAACAGTAGTACTCGGGGATTTTAGCAGAGCAGTACAGTGAAGGGGATGACTGCCTGGCCTCAGGTCAGACAAAAATGTACAGGGAACTGTATTCCATCTTTGCCTTTTCAACATGTTTCTACGTGACAATGGCAAATCAGTGACACCTTCCTTTCTTAGGTGAGCTCTAATTGCTCAATTCACTGATCCCTGATTTGAGGCACTGCAGTTTGGTCTGCAGAAATTTTAAGTGCTCTCACTTGCAACTGAAGTCAGTGAGAAATGTGCTTTGAAACAGAAAGTGACGCATAATGCCGAGAACACTGAAAAATGAGGCTTTCAGTATCTCAAAGTCCATGAATGGTTTTGACATGCACTTAATTTTCTCCTCAGTTTCTAACTTTCTAACTTCTCCTGAAGCAAAAAATTACAGCCTGTGCCTATAAACGTAACAGCGCCCTGACTTATATTTGAATATACAGACTCACATTTGGATACCTTCTAATAGCAGCTTCATATATCATACATGTTACTTCGAAAAACAGCTTCATCTAACCTCAGAAAGGAAAGTAGTGCGTGATTCATGCTAACACACACTAGAAACAAAGTTTAAAACTCAAAACCTATAAGTGGAGTTATTCTATAATATGCATGCTTGTTCCTGCTGAATGAATACAACAGCAACTCAGAATGAAGCTGAAACCAAAGAGCTGCTGCTTGATGATGCAGCCGCACGCAGAAGTGGCAGCTGTGGTGTGACTGCTGCCTACCTGCATTCCATATTATGTGACAAACTGGTACCTTCTTCCCTCCAGTGGTTTAATTTGGAGGATGACTTCCTGCATTTGCCAAAGACTCTAGTTTTCAGTTTTGGTTGCATTAACAAGCAAGACTGCAAATTTCAGCCACTTGTGAAAGGGTCTCTAGCCCAAAGAACTGAGAGCTCTGGTTACGGACGTCTGTATGAATTCATATAGTACTACCACTATAGCTGTTGTAGACAAAATATAAAACTGAATTTGTAGTTTAAATTACATAGTACAGTGTTGTAGACAAAGTCTCCTCCCCTTCACATTCTCACCTACAAAGTCCACCTTTCATTATTCCTAGTCTCTTATTTTGTCCATGAGTGTGAAAGCAATAGCAATCTATTTCAAAGAAAGAGCTGCGTATTTTTGAACTTCATGTCACAGAAGGAAAAGGCTGCTCTGCTGTTATACGGAAGTGTAAACAACTGCCAAACAGACTGCCCTCAGTGGTCATGTTTTTTAAATGACTGTGATTGTTACATTAAAAAAGCTGGCAACTTTGAAATGTTGCAGCTTGATTTACTGGAGCTGGCACAGAAGATGCAGGCAAAGCACCAGGCAAGAGAAATGGAATAAAAACAACATCCCATCACTCCCAGTAACAGCACTGGAGGTGTCATTTAGTCTACTGAGGTAGGCAAAGAAAATAGAGGAAGGAAAATCCTCCATAGCACCACATTAGGAATAGAAAATAGCTGCAAGTATAAGTGATAATAATTTTTGGGAAAGTATTTTGGATCATTAATAAAAGTGTTTTTAAGATCCTGATTATCATGTCTCTCATGGGCTCATATATACGCTAGTTTTCAGAGATGCTAATTTAATTTAAACAATGGCTACAATAAAACTGAATGATACCACAACATATTTCGTACGAGCTGGAAGTGGAGTTGCTTCCAGTGATTTATGTCACACCAAGGGAAGGTCAGATTAAATGCTGCAAATGGAGAACAGTGCTACTGAAGTCAAAGGCACAGAGATCTGAATCCTGCACTGAGATCATTACTAAACTGAAGGTCAGGCACACAGAGGCCACATCATACTCGAGCACAGTCAAAATATCTGGCCTCATGCTAAAATGATATAATAGGAAGACTCTACTGCCAATTTTGAGGGTCTCATGTACAGTCTCACATACAAGGGGTAAAGCAGAGCCTCTGGCACCTTTTGACTTTCTAGCATGACAAGGAGCAGAAATGACCTAAAAGCTCATGTTATTTATGTTTCAGTTCACTCTTTCTCATTAACTTACTTTTCTGGTTTTAGATCCCTGTAAATAATTCCAAGACCATGGAGGTGGTCTAATGCCAAGGCCAGCTCAGCTAAGTAGAACTTGACGTCCTCTTCTGTAAACATCACCTAGAGAGAAGGAAGAGAAGAACACGTCTATTTACTGGACAGCAGTGGGCTGGCTTGTGTTAAACAGACATGGGGAAGGAATTGCCTAACTCGGGAATGCTGGAAGGACCATCATATCAGGTTCAATTTTCCATAATTTGTCTGAGCTCACATTAACAATTCTTACCAGATTCTCCTCATAAAACAAAACCTGATCTGTTGAGCACTTCTGTTTCTTAAAACATGCTGCTTTCATTTATCTGTTTGTTCTGTTTAGATGACATCATGTCACAATAACATGAATAAGGTTCTAACTCCTTAACATTTGGAAATAAATGGCAAAAGTCAATCTGTTCAGTGCAGCTCTTACCACTTTCATATACCTTAATTTTCTAAAATTCTTGGCATTTGGTTACCAAATTCGCACAAAATAACATGGGGTAACCTTTTTGGGGAATTGAAATGTTTCCAAACATGAGCAGAATACGCAGCATGAAGAGACTCAGAGGAGGATTTAAAGCCCCGTGCATCAAGGGTTCAGGGAATCTCAGTGCAGATGCCCTAAGCAGTGATGTGCTGTCTTACATCCAGGGTCTGATGAAGTCTAAACTGAGGGCAGTTGTTTCTTTTCTATAGCTGATACGGATACTGCTGACACTGAAACTGTTTTAGGTGGGAAGAAACTTCTAATAGAAAAAACACTAAGCTCAGAAAAACAGCTCAGATGGCAAGCAACTCCTTTGGTTCAACTTTCATTATATCCCAGATGTTATTATCTTTAATTAATTTTCAATATGTACGGCTATAATAATGCAGAAAGAGAAGCTGATACATTGGATACACAAGTGTGAATACTTTGAATGACAGATGTAAAATGAGTCAGCTAAATACAAATTTACATGTCATATGTAAATGTAAGTATCTACAGGAGAAGTTGCCAAGCTTATTTTTAAAATTAAGTCTTTGCTCTTGGAACGGGGCAGCCACAATACTGGAGTACTCTGAGAAGCCGCAGAAGGCTGACAGTAAAAATAGAGAATTCAGAGAACAGATGTCACATAATTTAATTAAAAATATCACTCCAAGGGCTAGAAAGAAAAAGGAAACACAAGTAAAAACTCTGACTAAAAATTTAATTAATCTGAACATTAAAATTGCATTAATTATAAAAATAAATCCAAATTATTTATAAGGTTTAAAATACATAATGTAGGCAAGAGAATAAATCAATAGAATCAGGGAAAATCTAATCTGTACAGATATACCTAGTTAAAGTCAGATGTTTCAGGCAGAAAGAGAGACAAGCTTTGCACACACACATGCTGTAGTATATGGGATCTGACTCAAAGTCCACTGAAATCAATACTATTAGACCAAGCCTGTAACTAACAAATTGCAAGTAGTACAAGTTTGCCCGTAACATCTTCCCTTGTGATACCTTGCCACGAAAGAGCTTCAAATGAAGGTAGACAAAGGTAGACAAAATGAGCTGCAAACACTGAAAAAAGTAGTACTTGAAAGGACTGTCAAGTTAAGAGGACTCATTCTTGATAGTATAAATCAGAGAAGTCAGCAGATGGCATTGGAAAAGCTTTGGGGAAAATATGAAGTTTTAAAGGAGTACAAATCTGAGCTGTTCTCTTTCACTTTTGAGATCCTGAACTGAATGGGTAACTGCCCTCTGTAGGCAAGAATCACTTTTTCTGTCTTCTCCCATGAAACCAGAGAGGCCCTTGCTAAGACAGCACGCTGTGTCCTAACAAAACCTGATTTCATGACAAACAGCAGACGGATATTTTTATTTTCTTTAATCTTTTTCCACCCAATAAAAATAACTGCTACCATGTGCTGAGTACTTCTATGAGTATCATTACTTGGCAGTGTAATTAACCTGTTGCTAACGTCTTCTCGCATTAGCAAACAAACCCTGAAAGCAAATACTTGGGCTCCCAAGTTGTGGCATGCACAGCAGCCTGCAGCATGTCACGAAACCATGAACCAGATGAGAAAAAAAAAAAAGTTAGGGAACTTCCGAATAAAAGTACTGTTTATGCAGCTTTTTTGTCTGTCAGTAACTCCCCAAATCAAGAAAAGCAAACAGAGCTTCCCCTTAAGATGACATTTGAAAGGTCCCTATCTTCCCCTATCTTCTTCAAAGACTGTGTGTTAGGTGGTTGCTGGCACCCTTGTCCCCACAGCCTTGGAAGGGACCAAGGGCTGGGGACAGCACGTTGACGACAGGGAGAGCCGGGATGCAGACCAGCCCCGGAGCCTCCCGCACTGCCCGCAGGGCCCTCTCTGAGGCTGAACGCAGGAGGATGTGCTGCTTCGGGCAATGCAGACTGTTGGCTTGAGGAGGCATTTGAAGACCAGGCAAGTGCTAAATGAACCCGGAAAACCTGCCGCTGCCACTCTCCATGGGCATTAGTGAGACTCAGGTTTGGACCGTTTCCTGGCTGCCTTTTTCTCCAACAGCAGCATCTCCCCAGGGCAGGAGCTGCGGAGGACAGGGAAGGGATGGGAGCCCAGGAAGGTGATGGAAGCAGCAGCTGTCCCTAGGCAAGCAGGAGGAGAGCAGGTGAGGCCTGTGACAGCCAACCTCCAAGCCCCGGAGTGGTGTGTGGCCTCCAACCTGCTCCCAGCAGCTGCTGCAGGAGATGGCTCTTTCCCTGCTCGTCGGCTGATGCCCTGCTGCCTGCACGCCTGCTGCAGGGGTTGGCCCCTGACCTACGGCCATCTCTTCTTTCTGCTGGCAGTGGTTGTGATTTTCCAGCAGTTCTGTGCCAGTCTCTAGGGCAAAACGTATTGAGGATTGATTTCTCCGACTGTTTCTCATCACATCCAAGATATATTTTGTGAGCAATGACTCTGGGGCTATTTTGCGACAGGAATGGCTTAGTAGTGGTGGAGTTTCCTACAACAGTGATGCTTACATGCTATCTGCTGCATTACCTATGGCATAATTCAAATACAATTATTAAGAACGCACTTAAAGATGCAAGATGATACAGCTCTATTACATCTATCTATCTATCTATCTATCTATCTATCTATCTATCTATCTATCTATCTATCTATCTCAGGACTATTCTCAAGGACATTTTTCATTCTCACCAGCTTCATCTGAGTTCTGGAAATCCAGAACAGTCTTTCATGACAAAAGTTAAAATCTATCAGCTTACCTCTTTGGAGAGTCTTGTGAAAAGGTCCCCTCCCCGCAGGAAATCTAGTATTAGATACAATTTTCCCTCTGTTTGAAATGCTGCATAAGAAAAGGATGGAGATGTTGAAGTTTGAATCAAGATAAAGTCTCCAAAGAACTGTTGTTGTTGACTAGCAGTGTATCATTCATGCTACTAGCGTCCCTGTCATTTCAGCACTTGAAGAACAGAAAAATTTAATTTCTGTATAGAACTAAGCAATCGAGCTTAGACTATGGGGAAAAATGGTGTCATTTGAGAGACAAAAATGCATTACTAATATATTCTTTTCCATGCTAAGTATCTATGAATTAAGATTGCTTTCTATTGCACAAGGTACAAGGGGTCACTAAGGGCTAAGGCATAGAGAGAAGCTCCCAGGTTTGTGTGAGAGGAGGGCCTGCACTATTTGAAATGTCCTCAGAAGACCTTTTACAGTAATAACGGGGCTCCTCAGGGAGCTGGTGAGGTGGAGCAAGTCAGCTCCAGCAAGACACCACATTCATATGCACACATACACAAATTTGGACTGGTGCTGATTATGAAAAATAGTTTTTATTTAGATTCTCTGGTTTTGATACCTCACAGCAGGTGTGGGGATTGGCAGATGTATACTCACCAGCTACCCCACCAGCACAATCTATCACATTAGACTTTATGACAAGTGGACTTTGATAGAGGAATGGCTAAAACCTACTTATACTGAAAATCTCCTCTAGCACAAATGAATAATTTCACAGTGTAGCCTCTATGATTTTGTTGGAGACAGACTCATAAGTCAGCAGGGGGTATCTGTATGAAATTATAAAACATCTAGTTACAATTCCCCAACCAATTGAAGAACAAACATGAATTATACTTTATTATAGTTACCATAATGAAGCTTGACTATGAAAGGATGATTCACTTCTGCCAAAATATCTCTCTCCATTTTCGATCGTACCCGATCCCGAACTATAAAGAAAGAACGATAAGAACAGCGACATATTAAGAGGAAGCATGGTCATGGGAGACAGTACTGGAATGAGGTTCAGGCAATTTGGATGCAACTTCTCACTCTGCTGATGGCTTGTGGTGTGGCCTTTGGCAAATGGTGCCACTCTTTAGCACCTCCTTTTTCTGTCTTGTCTATGCAAAGAGTAAACTCTTCAGAAAGGCGATATGTCTTCCTCTGTAGAGAACTGCCCTAACTAAAAGCAGTACAATATTACAAACAGCAGGAAGGTGTTTACGCTTTGCAGAAGAAAATGTTACTGTGAAAATTAAAACTATATAAAATTAATAACTCTATCTCATTTAAGATTTAACAGAACGTACTAGTTCCAGAGCTCATTGGGTTAACTTTGTGCAAATTAACTTTTTGTATTGTGCTGATGCTGGCAGCCTTTATGAGCTATAAACCACACAACCAACCAGGAATAAAGAAAAAAGGCTGATTAGAAGTAGTAAAAAACTATTTTTATGTGTAGAGATAAATTATTGCATGATAGCAGTGAGAAAAATACTTTTTGTGGTGGAGATGAATAGAGAGTAAGAGAAAAAACAGTTACAGAGGTGAGCTAGGTTCAGACTAATCAAAACCGATAGCAAACACATTTAGCAGTATGTTCAGACATTGAGGAGGATTGAAGTCCCCACATTATCAGCTCTTGATCTTACAGATTCATTTTTCAGTCAATTGCAATTTTACTAATTCCATAATGAAAGCATTGAAATTTTCTTCTTCTTTCTCTGCGTTACAGAATGCCAATATGCTTTTCAGCTGAAAGCATCTACAAGGAACATTATGAGACTATTTTGGGTGGTAAAGCTTGAGATCTCCGTGAGATTCTGTCAACACCTGTGTGCGTTGTGGATCTGCTGAGAAGCTGGGTACTCTCAGCACTCAAGTAATGAACTACCATAATGAAACCACATATTATGTTTCAGTATGCCAAAAATTGATGCACAGAAATAGGACCAAAACAGCTGATCTGAAAACCTAAAATAGGAGTGGAGGGAGACTTGGATTTCTTGCCATTTTGATGCTTTACCTAGGTCAATAGTGACGTAAGCTTTACTAGCTCACTCAGCCTAAGCTACCTTGTGGCTAAAAATCTAAACAAAGTGAATCAATCTCAGAATCTTAGTCTTATCTCACGAGTAAAAATCACACATCATACAGTCACAAATTGCTTAGCCTGCATGAAGGCAGAGTATTTCTCACACTGTAGATCAGCGATGCTCCCAGGGAGGAATTCTTGTTGGACAGGCAGGTGTAGCTGAACACTCTGTGTGGGACATTTCCCATTAATTTCACAGCAAGCTTAGTTAGATAGCCTAACAAAACACCTCTCTGTGCTTGCACTGCAGGGGCATGAGAATAGGCTGGCAGAACAGCACTGCGCCCTCCTGCCCCCATCATTTCAACCTCCGAACAGGTAAAGGCACAGCTGTGTGTTCAGGAGCTTTGCCGAAGTCCCCTGCCCTGTGCCCTGCTTGCTGCTATGTCACCCTCCTCCCCATATGTGTACAGCAGCCACAGCGACATTGAAGAAAAGGCTATGTCACCACAGGAGACAACCTCATTCTCTGGAGTCATGGTCCCATAACCACTCTGAACCCAGTTTCCTCCAAAGCTGCTCTAATCATCACCTTCACAGTGGCTGCCAAAAAAGATAACCGGAACCTGTAATCAGGAGTACAGCTTGGCACGTGAGCTGATGACCTGCCCTCTCTGTCTTCCAGCATCAAATACTGTCCAATTTAAACGCTCTGAGGGCAGAAGCTATACAGGCCTGGATTTTTATGCAGTCCTACCATCAAAGAACCTATTAATCATATTCTCTAGAAAGGTAAAACTACTTGCTTTCTCTTACTTTCTTTTTCTTACCCTATTACTTCCATATGCCTAGGCCGTGCCTGATACTAACCTTCAAAGTAGTCTCCCTAGAGATATCTACATTCTTCCACCAGCTTATACACCACAGGGCACTGTTATAGTTAGTTATTGTACACATGCTACACATCCACCGTCATGGTGTTTAATAAATACGGAAGGTTAAATCTCTTGTCCTTTGTGGTTTATTATTAATTCTGTCATAGCAAGAGGAAAGATATATTTTCTCTTATTCCAGATATACCTGGAAATAGGAATTTCCTTGCTTTTCCTCCCTCTTGCATTTTTGAGGTTAGGGCAGCATGGGTCTGATATGCATGAGGAAAAGTTTCAAGAAGAGATGGCACTTTGACATAACATTTCAACAGCATAAGGGTCTGGCTCTGGCTGACTGCTCTGTTATCTTTCAGGTACAGTCAGTGGGAAAGTGCCTCTCCTGCACTTCAGATATTTTTTTCTAGTATTCAGTGGCCCCAGTCTGCTCTGCTGAGGGAGTCTCCCTTCTAGTTCTTACATCCTGACAGTCAGATAATTAGATTAAATTGCTCAAGCACAATCCGAATTAGTTCTGGCTGCTTATCCAGCCTGCTAGATCCTGGCTACGGGGCGGCTCCTCCAGCAGCATGGGGAGAGATGGACAGGATCTGAATAGCTGCTGCAGTGCCAGGGATGATGATGCCTGAGCATTGAAGACACTTCTATGCATGTGACCAAACAAACATGCATGTCTTTGCTTAGTCTCTCTTGGGGATCAGCGAACATGTATCACCACGAATTTCTCCATTCATTTCCAACATTACTGGATCTCTGACAAGGACCTGTTTCCATGTATTCCTTTCTGAGCGAATCGCTTTTCTCTGACGGTCTTATAGAAAAGCTGCAACAACAACACTGGAGCTCAGTGGGCTCAGAGAAGATGACGGAGTGGCTCAGTTCAGCACTGCTCAGCACAGGGCTGGGCTCTCTCCGCACAGGTACCTGCGTGGTGCTGTGGAACAGCCTCTCCTTCTGCCCACCCCTTGTCAGTGATAGGGGATGTATACCAAAGGCACAGAAGAGAATGAAGTAACTCAGCTTGCCCATCCTCGTTTTGACCACCTGCTGGGGCTTCACTGCAGCACACAGGTGGCTTGGGCAGGTAGTGCTTAGACCAGATGTTTACCTACATGAGTCAAATGCTCATTGGAAATAGCACTCATCTGCTAAACACTTATCCCTTCTACCCAGTATTGAATTTGGTTTGAAAGGTGAGGTCTGCCACTTATCTTTAAATGATACATCAGACAGAGGCAGAGAAAGTAACCTGGAGCAACGAGCACAAGGTCATGAAGATTGTTTGCATGATCTTGGACAAATTAGCTATCCCTGAAATAATCCCTGGGGTCATGAGACAGAAGAGACCAGACTGCTGGAGCATGTAACAGTGGAGGAAGCATCTGCTACTCTGAAATAAGAATGATTCCCATTTCCAGGTATTAACGTGGCATGAAAGAGAAGTGGAGGCAGCTGAGGATACATACAAATAAATGGAGTTTATCCACTTCTGTCTGTCTAGCTCTGATCATCAAAGAGGAGGATGTTACGGCTTGCTTTGTTTAACACTGAATGTCTAAGGAAAGGGCTTTATTTAATGTATGAATTTTTACTTCTTGGGCTGTTTGAATTTTAATAACCACGAAGCAGAGAAGGGAAAGGGGAAAAGGGAAAAGTATATTCAGAGCATCTTCCAAGGAGAGAAAAAAAGTTCCTCTTCAATAACAGACAAGCTGTATATTTGCTGAATAAGAAAATAAAACTGTAATCCTGTTTCCCTCTCTGAAGCTGTCATGATATCAACTTTGGTTGAGATTTAAATATGGAAATATAAATGAAATTTCTGCCAATTGACATCTTGTCCATACATCTCACTTAAAAACTAAAAGTCAGTGCATCTCTAGCTATGTACAGTCTCAAGTAATGATGAGGCCTCCCCCTAAAGGGGGCCTACAGGAAAGCTGGAGAGGGACTTTTTACAAGAGTGTGTAGTGATAGGACAAGGGGCAATGGATTTAAACTGAAAGAGGGCAGATGTAGGTTAGATAGAAGAAAGAAATTTTTCACTCAGAGGGTGGTGAGGCAATGGAACAGGTTGCCCAGAGAAGTTGTGGATGCCCCATCCCTGGAAGTGTTCAAGGCCAGGTTGGATGAGGCTTTGGGCAACCTGGTGTAGTGGAGGGTTTCCCCGCCCATGGCAGGGGGGTTGGAACTAGATGATCTTTAAGGTCCCTTCCAACCCTAACCGTTCTATGATTCTATGATCTTGGGACATTCCCTGATCTACACGAGATGAAATTGTATCAGTTCAGCAGGATGTTGAGCCAACACAATGAGAACTTTAATCGGTGAAACTATGGCGTAACAGGAGCTGTAAAGGGTGAGTTTATAGAAGAGACACTAATTTATTCACTGTAATACTGATTAAAATTTATAGCTAATTCACGATAAGGGGACAGTAACTTGTTACGTATCTAGTGACTGGATAGCTGAGCTGATGTCACAGCTCTGTGAAGTTAAACACCATTCAGCCACTGGTTTCAGTGGAGCCAGCATATTGCTTCTGGGATCTTTTTGGACAAAGAATAACTTCCAAACCTTTTTATTTAATAGTATCCTTCTCACTGCTCCCCAAAGTAATTCTGAGTTCTACTAGAAGAAAATTATCCTGAAGCTATCTTCTAAATTTATGTGTAATACTTTGCTAGTCTTTTCTCTGTCTTCATACTTACCTGGAGTAAAAGTTGATGTATCTACTTCAAGAAAAGCAATTTGCAATTTAACTTGCAGTTCAGTTTCGGGTTTTGCACATAGATTTGGTGTTATAATGACATGAGGGTTTTACCTTGTACAGGCTAACACATGTATCAAATTTAAATATTTATTCAAATTTCAAATCTCAAATAAAAATGAAATAGCTTTTCCTTCTGCTCTCCTTCCAGGGCTGAAATCACCCTGGTGCCTCACATGTGTCCCATGGCACGCTTCCCTTGGTGACAGCTGGATCCTGTCAGGGCACGGACAATTTAAGTTAGTGCTCCCATGACTGATACTATTTTCCACTTACGGCTTTCCTCTTTAAAATGTTTTTGTAGAGAAAGATCCAGCAAGGGAGCGTTTATTACAGGCATCTTAATGGATTGCCTTAACTAAAGGCACTGGGCTGCCAAATCAGACTTGATAAACAGGATAATCCTCAGTGCAGTGAAACCTGACTTGGGCTCACCCATGGGAGACATCACGGTGTGGTGCATCAGTGCTAAGAGACAGGAGCCAAGACATTTGTCTATGAGGAAGACCAACGCAGAGCAAGGGAGCATGTCACCTCCATCCTGCCCGTTCTGGGGATCAGCGACGGTGCAGGGAGCCGGGCTTTGGCTGCCCTACAGATGATATGGAGGAGCACGTGATGTGTTCCGACTTCGTCCACAGCTGCTGAACTTGGGTGTTACTTTCACTTCTGTTGGTGAACAGCACAGGAGGTTAGAGTCTCATGGGTGAAATATTTTCTTTACATGTTAGCTGAGGTCCAGCACAATTCTGCTTTGCTCATGACCACAGTCGCTTGTGTGTTTATGCCCTGTGAACGTCTCTGATTTACCGATGCAGCCTCGCAAATGCAAGTAAAGCACTTGGAGGCTCCAATACCCTTCTAGAAATAATTAAATGAGTTCTATCCTAAGTCCTGTTTTAGAAACGCAGTGTGGAGATAGACTTTGTGAGCTCTGCAAGGCATCTAAAGCTGAAGATGGTTCTACCACTTTTCAATAGCACTAAAGTTGGTGTTAAGTGCATAGATTCTTTTATAACTCTAGTCTCATTGTGAACACCTGCCAGCTGCCTTGAGGCACAGGAGCCTGGTCCCTCCCCAGAGTCCTCAGGAAGTAGCTCAGGGCAGGACTTGGTGCTTTGGTTGCCTCTCTGAGTGGGCCAGAATCTCTCCACTGATTTTGGAGGCAACTTTCTTGGTGTCACCAGGCTGAAATTGGCATTTGAAAGCTTAATTATTTTTTTTAAACTAGAAATGTGTTATCAGACAGTGGGCTTGGTGCCTCAGTGACTTGTCATTATGACCTCTTGTCCTTTTCAACAATTTTACCCGCAGTGCTGCTTAATATCCTGACCTACAACACCAGGGAAAGGAATTCTGCTTGTCTGACACCAGCAACTGCACCTTACAGAAAGCTGTTCCTGCAGGAAGATACACAGAGAAAATACTTGAATAATGTTAAAGCTTTCACAATCTGCTCAGAGGTGTTTGGCAAAAAGCATTATTGATTATAAACCATTTTCCCATCCCTACCTTTCAAACTGACCTTTCGGTAAGAAATGTCCCTGCTCAGCCAGGAGCAGAGCACTAATTAATTAACAAAGCAAGAACAGGAGGAGTTAGAAACTATGTTAGCTTAATCAAACCAGGAGAAATAAATCAGTGAATAAAAGGACGGATTTAAATTTCATCCATTACCCTCCTCACTTCCATAAAACTCAGCACTGTGGCTCTAGCGGAACAAAAGCAAAGCATAACTCAGACTTAGGAACATACAACTCAATTTCAAATTCTTCACATAGCACTGGAACATGCCAGTGATATAGAAAATGGAACATATACATAAAACTATGCGCAACATCTTTTAAAATTCTGTTATTTTCATCTGTTTTTAACGCTGGCTGTGGTAGACAAAAGCAGAGAGCTGGTTTCTAGTTTCAAATCCACAGTGTGTACGCGTGGAAGACAAAGTACTTGTGTGGTGACTAATTACTCGAGATAGAGAGAAATACAGGCTTTCCAAAAAAGATCATAATCTGCCTTTAGTGGCTTTGCTTGGAAATACTATTTGCATTACTGTGTTTCTGCTCCACACAGTATTATACTCAAACCTTCTAAAGAGCAGCCTTTCATGTTGTACCTTATCAGCAGAGCATTATTAGAAAACAAAGGAAAACAGGAAAGTGTCTTGTTGACATCTGAATGTAGAAGTATACCAATAACGTCACATAGGGATTTTATGCGCATTACTTTTGACATACACGTAATTTTGTGAAGGTTATATTTCTGGAAGAAAGATCCTCTGTACCCCAAATATGGAAACTTTTAGAGATGGGGAAAGAGCCATTAAAAACAGAGCTTTACCACTCAGCCTTAGCACTGCTGCGGCAAGGGATAAAACAGACTCTCAGAGCAGGAGATGCTCCTTTGTAGAAAGGCATTCTGAAAAATCAATATGAATTCAGACTGGTTTTTAGGAGTCCAGGGTCTGGAGGAGGTCATTTTATCTCCCTCTGCCCTCCTTTTTTTCCCCTTTTACATGAAACAACACATTTGGCTTTAAAAAAAAATCAAAGACTGCTTTGTTTGTGTATTGCTTTTTTTTTTTTTTTTAAGTAGCTTGAATGGTTTGATGTTGAGATTTGGAATGACAGAATGACAGATGTCTCTAAATTAATCCTAAACTTCTAATATTGAACTTCCATTTATATTATAACATTAGCAAGTTTGCTGATGACGCCAAAGCATATGGTGAGGTCGGTATGCTGAAGGGAAGGGATGTCATCCAGAGGGACCTTGATGGGCTCAAGAAGTGGGCCCGTGTGAACCTCATGAAGTTCAACAAGGCCAAGTGCAAGGTCCTGCACGTGGGTTGGGGAAATCCCAAGCACAAGTACAGGCTGGGTGGAGAACGGATTGAGAGCAGCCCTGAGGAGAAGGACTTGGGGTGTTAGTTGATGAGAATTATAAAATTGTTAAGTTTTCAAAAGACCTTTAAGATCATTGAGTCCAACTGTAAACCTAACCCTGCCAAGTCCACCACTAAACCATGTCCCTAAGCTCCATGTCTACACATCTTTTAAATACTTTCAGGGATGGTGACTCCATCACTTCCCTGGGCAGCCAGTTCCAATGCTTGACAAACCTTCTGATGAAGAAATTTTTCCTAATATTTTTCCAATCTATACCTCCCCTGGCACAACGTGAGGCCGTTTCCTCTTGTCCTATGGCTTGCTACTTGAGAGAAGAGACCAACACCCACCTCGCTACAATCTCCTTTCAGGTAGATGAAGAGATTTTGATTAGATGTAAAGAAAAAATTCTTCACTCTGAGGGTGGTGAGGCAGTGGAACAGGTTGCCCAGAGAAGTTGTGGATGCCCCATCCCTGGAAGTGTTCAAGGCCAGGTTGGATGGGGCTTTGAGCAACCTGGTCTAGTACCCATGGTACGGGGGCTGGAACTAGATGATCTTTGAGGTCCCTTGCAATCCAAACCATTCTATGATTCTATGGTTCTGTGATTTATCATCTAGTCGTTATTCTCTTGAAATGCTTGAAAAAGTTAATTAAATCTCATAATATCCCTCTGAAGTACCTGCTCAATTTTCCAGCCAGGAGAATTAAAGGACAGATTGATGAAGTCAAAAGCTACCAAAAAAAAATACCATATGGGAGTTGTCAGTAGCAAACATGAGTTTCTAGGACATATTAACTCAAAGCAGTAACCTGAGCTCTCCCCACATTTTCCTGACACTCGTGGCCAGTGAGAAGCAGCCTGCAGAGGCTGCAGCGGGTTGGAGCTCTGTGGGTGCTGATCGGTGGGCTCTCCTGCCTGGTGGAGCCTCTGGCAGCTGCAACCTCCTGCCGTTTTCCCATTGAGACACCAATTCAAATCTCTCTCCCCAGCCAAACAATCCCACGGACACTGCAGGAGCTTAAGCGTGTTTTAGATTTTTGGCTGAAATTAGCCAGTGGGTTCAGCCCTGTCATTAGAGAAGTACTGACCAACAGACCAGATGGATACTCATATAAACCTCATGTCCTCATGCAGAGATGAAATTTCAATTTTTGTGTATTTTTAAACAGTGCTGGACCAACTGAATATACACAGATGTGCTTGTGCACAGCTCCCAGGTGAACCCATCCCCCCTGCCCCCAAGGTCTGTGAGCTGCAGATGTGCAGTGATATCTAATAAGCCAAATCCTATGGTGATATATGACACCAACAAAGTCAGAATTACACCCCTTACAATTGCATAAATCAATTCTAACTAACATCGTTAAAAACAAACTGAATAAATGGCTCAATGAAGAGCAGCGAGAGCTGCCAGTTGCTAGCATGGAATTTCCTCCAAAAAGCCAAAACCTACAGCTGGAAATACCTCTGTCCACGACTTCGGCAAAACTGAAAGCCTTCAACACCTCTGCATAGCTGCACCTGGGTCATCTTTTTTTTTCGCTATGAAGCATATGTTTTATTTAAATTTATTTACCTTATTGGATGCGATATCCTGTCAAATGATCCATGAAGTGATATGTTTTTTTCTTGAATTCTACTGTAACCTACTCCTATTTTTTATTATATTTGCATCAGTTGAACAGATGTATAATTATTATTATTATTACTACTATTACTATTGCAAGCAAGAGCAACAATTGCAGTATTAACTCTTACTGTCAGGCAATAACTACCTATGCTTCAGAAATAGGCATAATTTCAAAATGACAAATGAATAAGAAGGTTGACCTTAGAATTCAGAGGTCCCAGTAAAGACCATTCATCAGTAGCTCTGGAAATGATGATGATCTGAAGAGAGAAACTGGTGGCTGCTTCATCATAATTTTGCAATAAAGAACAGTTGCTTAAAACAGTTGTGAGACAGTTAGCCTTTTTTCCCCTCCCAAAATACATATTTAAAATTCAGTTCTGACTTACAAGAATCCAGCAGAGAAAAAATGTACAGGTACATACAGTCCTCAATCTTACTCTTAAATACAGTCTAAAGAGGGTTGAATTTTCTCCATCAAACTTCTCTGGTATCACTGTTCCTGCTGTCAGACTAATTCCCTTGCAGCTACTGCCCTGCTGCAGTGCTGGCTAACTTGCATGCAGCTGCACAGGAGAGGCAGCACTGAGCCTCATGTTTTCTTCCCGTGGGGCATTCCAGTACCAAATGAGTGTTCGCCTTATGTTTGCTATTGCAATGTTTCTAAGTCAACAGATGCAATGAAGATACTGTTTTTTATCTTGTCCTTCCTGACATGGAGATGATCCAGACATCCAGGAACTTCTGGGTCTCTCAGAGTAACAACTTTCACCATTTGCCTTTTAAGCTTGAAGCCCAGAGTGGTTTAATCAAGTGTTGCTCCTCGTTGCTCTTAAAACACACCTGCTTTGTGGGTTTTACTGGCAGGGCTGAATAAAGTTTGTGGATTACTTTTCTCTCTAAGTGTGAAAACTGTCTGTGCTTTGGTATTCACCACAAATATGTTCTCCAGCGTATCATCAAAGGCAAAAATACAGCTTTTATGGTTGAAAAGCATTGGGAGTGACCACTGGCTCAGCGGTGAAAATGCAGACATTCCCTCTCATGCCAATCTTCTACAGAAAAAAATATCGCTCCCTTTATTTAATCTCTCTAGACCTAAAAAACAAGTTGTACTGAAAGGGAAGTTTCTTCTCCTTCAGGATCTTTGAGCAACTACTAATTCACTTGCAAAGCCTGGTAGAGCTGGAAGGGGGTGAGAGTGGTGCTGGAGCTCCCCAGGGACCCTAACATAGGGCAAAGCACCTCTGTGTGAGAGTGATCTGAAGCCGGCCCAAGCTCCTTCCATTTTGTTATACAAGCCTCTACTATTTCATTTAATGGCATAGTATGAAACCTTCTGCCTGGTCCAGTTGGGATGTTTATGGACAAGACCAACAATCTTATATAACATTAAGTGAGAATTCCTAGAAGGAGTGGAAATGTGGTACTATCCCTTTGTGGAGAATGTATGTGCTGAGATGCTGTCATTTGTCACCAGTGCAGTTTTGCTCATAGGCTGAATTAATTCTGTTAAATGTTTGCTGTAGAGCTGCTTGAAACTTGTTTTTTAAAGCTGCTTCAAAAATACTTTTCTTGTGGCTTTTGTTCTGAACTGGAACAAAAAAAAGCCTAAATTCAGGAAGTTTTGCCAAAATTAAATTGCAAAAAATTGTTTTGAGTGCTGTTTTGTACTGTTTTGTTAAGGATTTTAACTTCGTTTTTGATCTATTATTTCTTCAACTAATTATAACGTACAACTATAAAATCATTTTTAAAAAGATATACGATCAAACTAGAGCATTCTGCTGAAACGCTTACTACCAATGTTTTTTCAAGCAAAATTTCACTCAGCAGTCCTGATCCTGTGGATAAACACTCTACCAGAAAAGATACACTGAATCTTTTTTTTTTAATCAATTGTAATGCATATTCAGAAGAAGATGCAATAATAAAAAAGAGGATTTATGGGTGTTTCAGGAAAAAGATGTTCACCAAGCCCACCAGGAATTTTAAAAGAAAAAAAACCCAACCCCATGTCTTCCAAGTGTAGGGTAATCATGCAGAAATAAGAAGTAATGTTTTTGTGATGGGTCTAATTGGAGAGCAGTTTGCCAGCTTAGTTCTGATACGGGTAATGCAAGGCTGTGGCTGGACAGTGAGAGGCGCGTTTCTCAGAAGAAAGGGTTTGGATGGATCAGTCACGGAGCACGAGGCAAATGTAAACAGTTACCCGAGCTACACAGCAGCCCTGACGACGACTGCACTAGGATGACTTCTCACTCTAAACATATCTTCTATTAGGCTGCTTGGATGTGGTAAACACAGAGCCAATCTCATTTGAATTCCTTTAACAAAATGTTTTGGACGAGCATTTTACTTAGCAAATTCCAAATATTTTGGTTTGTGAAATGAGTAACTTGTATATTTAAGGCATCCCTGAGGAAGCTGGGATAGTGGCTTATCATCTAAAACTGAGATCTCTCACTTGATTTAGGAGATACGAAGCTCTGAGACAGCTTCTATTTGTAAACCACGCAGGATGAGGTTTATCAGGTTGCCAGCAACACAACCCTCTGAGCTATTTGCACACAAAACAGACGGGAATTTAGGACTCAAATATTTCAGGAAAATTGCGGCGTTTAATGTCAACATTCAGGCAAACCAAACCTTTGCTTTGCCCAGGCCCTGACATGCTACGCAGACATGCTCAATATAGCTCTGTTGATAGGCTTGCCTCATAAAAATAAATGAGCATCTGCGAGACGGCTGTCTGTCACTGAAAAAGCCTCCAGTCCCATCCGCGAGTAGGGTGTGAAGTCAAGGCAAGGTCAGTTCCTAAATTAGAGCATAAGGAAAAGCCTGGTCTCATGTCGTTACTGACACACTGACTAAAGCTTTGCAATCAGCAAAGCCTTGGCAACACAAACGGCAAGAAAAAAAGACTGATCCAGTGTTTTCTCCTGCGAGGACAGAAACACAGTGCTCAAACAATCACAAATTATTTTTCAGCCTGGACTCCAATACCGTACAGGGAGCCTCGTGGAAGATATGACTAAGTTCAGAGAGTCTCCGGGTGAAATCATGGCCCTAAAACAGCCAGTAGTAAAACTGCTGTTGACATTAATAGGATCCCACCATCTACTTCTCAGTCCCTGTATACAGTTCTGAAAGTATACATAGCTGCTTGAACTCTGAAAGAATACCTAACTGCAGAGGAAATCTTCTTTTTTCCTAAGTGACTGGGTAACTGCCAAGAGCTAAACATAAACCGTACTAAGCAACAACTAAAGGGAGACAGGAGAGGAGCAGATAAATATTTAAAGGACATAAACATGAAGGACAGAGAAGAATTATTTATCAAAATAAAAAGAAAGAAAGAAATGTAAATAGGAGGAGGTAAATGAAACAGAAAAAGAGGAAATGTAGGCTATATCAGGCAAACTGTAACAGGATGAACTCCTATGGAGCACAGTGAAGGGTTGGGATTGGAGCCTCATCACTTGACACGTTTTAAAACTAAATTGGACAGAAAAAGTTAAATAATGATTTAGGAAGAAACTAGCCTGCCTTGGCTGCAGGGGAATGAGATTGCATTTTTCACTTTATGCTACTTTGCTGCAGTGACTCCACCTCAATAAAGCACACTTTCTAAAAAAAAATAATCTGGACTTCACTGCTATGCACAAGTGTTTGGGAGACCAACTGAAAGAGAGCAGTCATTTGCACCAGGATTAATGCCTGTAACATTGTGTTAGAATATTCCAGCAAAGTGAAAAAAAATCAGAAACTAAATATTCATATTGGGAATGGACCTGAAAACTCTGTGAAGAATAACCACGAGCAGTTTAGCTTCCACACAGCGCTTTTAATTCTGAGATCTCAAGTAGCCTTGTCAAGAGCCTTAGGTCACTATGGCTGTTACCCTGTAGGTGATAGCTGGAGGTCAGAGGGGTAATGTAGCTCCTTTGGGGCCACCCAGCCCAGCAGCCACCAGCGCTACGTCAGCCCTTCCAGTCACTGCTCAGCAAAGCATACTCCTCCCACATACAGTGTAAACTTTCAGGTTTCCTCAAAGCTTTGCTTTGGAAGTTCCTTGCTTTGTTCTGCTTGTGAAAAAGTGCTCTCAAAGCTTCTCATGATAAACTATAGCAAACTAAAAACCAAGTGTGTCATAACAGCATTGCAGGGTTTCTGCATATTTCTAACAAAAATGCATGTAAGGAGTCCTCTGACACTGACAAATCTCATGTAGCGAGGTCAAGTCTTATGTCTCATGAACACCTCCTTTTTGGTCCATCAGTCTCACCTATAGCCATCCTTCAAATTCCTACCATCCCCACTGCGGCAGCAGGGCTGAACAGACTTGCTCCTGTCGTTTCCCTTCTCCATCAACGGAAGCCACTGAGCATCCGCTCTGCCAGTGCTGGAGCTGAGCAGCCCCCTCTCATGTCCCAAGCAGAAAGAGGTGAGAGGAAGGGAGATGCTCTGGAGAAGCTGGCAAGACAAGCATCACCTTCTTCCTGAAATTGCAGAGGAAGACTAGCTCTGGTCCTGTCTAGCTCCCACCTCAAAGCTCAGTCTTCCCCTCAAAATGACACCTAGAGCAAATGCTGCCCATGATCCATAACCCTCCACTTCTCCACTTGTGGTTTTGCCTTTCCCTTGGCTCCACACACCAGATCACATCTCCAAACCTACCACTATCCCTGATGCTTGGCTTGCGGGATGGCAGCTTTCTGCTGCCCCAGAAAGCTGCCCTCAGGAATCTGGGAGGCACCAGTTTGCCTGGGACAGTTGAGGGCCTTCTGGAAAATGGGGATGTCTGGATTTCAGCAGGTTGGAAAGATAAATGAAGGCTGTGCATTTAGTGGGATGGTCTAGGAAGAGCCTCTTGGCTTCCTTGGTACCAAGGTGCTGCTTAAGAAACCATCTTCTGTATAAAAGTCTGCTCCTGCGGTCTCACTGGAGCTGCTGAGCAAAGCCACTAGCTATTTTCCTGAACAAAGCAAGAGAAGGAGGGCACAAGCTAGGGGCCTGTCCTTTTCTCTTTATGAGGAAGGTATTCTAGGAGACAGAGATAGGTGGTAAAGGTGGCCCAAACATGGGGAACACTATGTAACAACAAAAATACAAAATAGTCTTTCTAAACTTTTCAAATATTTGAAAATAGTTCTTCCTTACAATCACATGCAAGAGTCAAGTTAGTACCCGCATCTATTTACATCCTGCCTAGATGTATGACATTAATAGTTTACATTACATAGCTTATTGTATTCATAATGAAAACAAAACTGGATTGATCACAGAATCATAAAATGGCATAGGCTGGAAGGGACCTTAGAGATCATCTAATCCAACCTCCCTGTCATGGGCAGGGACGCCTCTCAACTAGACCAGGCTACTCAAGGCTCCGTCCAACCTGGCCTTGAACACCTCCAGGGAGGGGGCATCCACAACTTCTCTGGGCAATTTATTCCAAAGTCTTACCACCCTCGTACTGAAGAATTTCTTCCTAAGATCTAATCTAAATCTGTTCTCCTTCAACTTAAACCCATTTCCCCTTGTCCTATCAGTGGACACTCTTGTATAAAGTTCCTCCCCAGCCTTCCTGTAGGTTCCCTTCAGGTATTGGAAGGCAGCTACTAGGTCCCTCCGAAGTCTTCTCTTTTCAAGGCTGAACAATCCCAGCTCCCGCAACCTGTCCTCGTAGCAGAGGTGCTCCAGCCCTTGGATCATCTTAGTGGCCCTCCTCTGAACACACTCCAACAGATCTATGTCTCTTTTACGGTAGGGACACCAGAACTGGATGCAGTATTCAAGGTGGGGTCTCACAAGAGCAGAGTAAAGGGAGAGAATCACCTCAGCATTGACAAATCCTATATAGCAGTACGATCCCACAAACCTGACACTCTCTCTGAGCATGAAAGGCAGCTCTGGGTTAACAATGTTGATGATGACAATTGCCCATTAAATGGCAACTATGTCATAGCACAAACAAAGTCTGAAAGATGACCAGGGACACAGAGCAATTATCTGAGCAATTCAGGCTTTGCCCAAATTTACTAAAATAATCTACCACTGCTGAGAAAATGTCAGTTAAATTACTGTGCCATAGAAACTTCTAGAGTATGTAAATTACAGTCGCATGCAGATAGAAAATACTGTAGACAAAATAGAAAGGAGAGGCTGTTGTTGATGCTGATAGCGGGTTTCTCTTTGAACATCATCAAAACCTCCAACTTGGAGCCGTGAGGAAGCTGTAACTGACATGTGTAACCCACATGATGAGTAGAAAAACACAGAGAATAGTTTTGTTTCTGTTGAAACAAATCCCAGATGGTAATCTCCCACACTGTGCTGTCTAACTTTCATGGAGAGCCAGCTGAGTGCTAGCACAACTCCAGCAGCAGTTGTGAACAGAATGCCTGGCAAGCTGTTTGGTGAAGGTTTACAAGCGATCCAACTGCAATGCTGTGAGGCAAACCATCGCCAGTGCAACTGGCCTCCTACCCTCTGCTGTAACTCTGACTTAAAATGGCATCAAGTGGCAGTGTTGACCTCTCTGTTAATCTGGCCTCATGCTTGAAAGGAAATAAGATTTTTCTGTTGTTTTATGGGAACAGTAAAAGTGATGGGATGCAACTCCCAGAGGATGCTTACGAATTCGGTTTCCAACCAACCATAAATGCACTGCAGTTGCAGGCAGCTGAAATTGGTTAAATGGCAATTATGTTGGACGCTCCAACTGGTGCAACTTATTCAGTGAACAGAACAAACAAATGCTTTTCATATAGATAATGGATTTGTACCGCAGCCAAAGACTTGCAGAGTCCAGCAGGGAGGTTAAAAATCCCAGGGATATTTAGCTCTTGTATTTCCAATTTAGCTTTCCACTACAGCTATGAATTTATGCAAAAGTACAGCTGATTCATAGCTCTGATCATTTCAAATAGTCAATGCATTCTACAGAAAAGACATTTCCTAACAATTTCATGTTTTGGATTCTTTAGCCATTAAATTCCATAATGCAGCAGATTGCACTTAAGTGGGGAGGAGTGTTAATAACATCTCCATTAATATCTGACTATTACTTTTCATAAGGACATTGAGCACTGTGAAGAGGAGGCTGGCATAATTAGGTTAACGTTACAGATATGGAGTTTGAGACGAGGAGCAGCAGTAATAGTAACTGGTTTATGTTCATGCAGCAGGCTGGCAGCAGAGATGCGAGCAGAGCCGAAGTCTTATAACTCCTAAACTGAGGTACCAGCTCCTATACCAGACACAGTTTACCATGAAAGAACAGACTACCCAACATAAATTCAGAGGAGATTAAGACTAAAAGCATTTGAGCCTGTATTTGCCAAAAGAGTAATTTTTCTCTTCCTGTAATTCATGCAGCCTTGTGGTACCAACAACAAGCTCTTGGACGTCGGGCAGGATTAAAAGGCTCCCAGTGGTTCATTCACGTGCTGTGCAGCTGACTCGATGAGTTGCCAGCAATAGCTTCTCTTTTTCAGCAGCGGTTTTCTTAAAATTAGAAGCATTACAAGCAAACAGAAAGCTTACAAAGCTCCTTAAAGACAGCACAAGATAAACAAGACAAAAAAATTCAAGACCCAAGACTAAGCCAAAAGAAAACCAGAAAAGCCGACCTTCACATGAAGATTCCCATTTGGACTATGGGACACCAGACAGAAAGGCAGAAGGAAAAGGGCAGCAGGCAAGATAAAACAGTGACCAGTGTTATATCATCACTAGTAAAGCAAGACTGGCCTGGGTGCATCCTGTCCACTGATGTTCTGCTTCATTCTGAAGCTAAACACATGAAAGAAGGGGAATGGATGTTGACAGCTGCAGGCAATCACGAGGAACTGAAACCACCCTCCAGAAATGCTGCTGTGTTGAGCAGCAATTCAAAGAAAAGCCATACTACAAATCTTTCTATCCAAGGCTTTTCCTAGGAACTTTCTCTGAATGGGACTCTCTAAAGGAACAAGTATTCCACACCTCAACAATATGACCACTCTACCATCTTTGCAGCAGATCAATTATAAACCCTGAATTTTCAGCCATCTACTTGGTAAAGCAGAGGTACTGCTACTACTTCTGTCATAAGAAAGCTTTCACAGAGGGCCTGAGATCTGGAACACACAGCCAGAGCAGATTTCATTTTGTTTAGCAGTCATCTCTGACTTACCTAGTGTAAAACTAATATTCTAACCCAGACATCTAGAAAAAATGAACCCTGAGGAAGAAAAGGAAGATGAAAGATTTTCAGCCTACAGAAGATGGAAGCTAAACATGATAACAATCTTCAAGATGTAGAAGAAAACTGCAGAGGAAACTGTTCTCAGCAGAGAGGATGTCAACTAATGGCTTCAGCTGTGGCAAGGCAGATACGGGACAGATGTTAGGAAGCATTTTGTAATAGTAAGGATAGAAACAGTCTAAGAATGAGTTAGGCAAACAGCTGTCAGGAACAACACAGAAGCATAGCTGTACCACTCCAGGTCAGAGGTGGGCTCTGGGACTTCTTCAGGTGCCTTCCAGCTGATGCTTTAGTAGCAGTGCAAGGCACGGGATGCCCTCCAAGTCCCACACAGGTGGGTTTACCTGGCACAGACCCAGGCATGGACAGGAGTTAGGCTTCCAAAGCAGAACCGCTGAGCCTCTATGATTGTCCCAGTGATCAGTCAGTCCTCGCTCCCAGGTACTTGGCCCAGGCAGAGCACTGCACACAGCCAGGCCAGTGGTGCCTGTCTCACTCCGGACTCGTTCATTCAGCTGGAGCTTCGCATCGCTCTTCATAAACATGTTCCAACTAAATTAAGCTGTGCTTTTCTCTCCTTTCTCTGTGCTTCCCAGCTATTGCTGGTGAGGGGTGTGAGGGCTGACAAAGGCCACTGTACCTTCCAGTGCTTTCCTGGTCAAAGTGGGTTTTCTACAGATGAAATGGCACAACATTTGTCAAACAGGATAAACATTTCACTCGTGGCTTCAGGACAACTATCCATGTAGTCTCTCCATTCCTGAAACTACACCAAAAGCAACTAACAGCAATCTGCTACCTGACAACAAAAAATATCAAATGTGGTCTTTTCCGTAAAGTGACAATCAATTTGGGAATAACTGCAAACAGCTGTCATTAGATATACAGTGCAATGAATACGACAAAAAGAATAATCCAAGAGAAAGCAAGCAGTAGTGAAGGCCCTTGATCAATTCTACTATGGGGACCTCGAAGAATGAGTTTGGGTCTGAATTACTGATGGCACCTGCAGGAGCTGTAGTTTCAAGTGTCTCCATTGCTACTTATTCACTGTGTCAAGCACAGCAGGATCAATTGAAAATTTAAAGAGGTAGATGGCAAATTGACTGAAAATTACAAGGCAATTTGGAAAATTGCTTTTTACTATAAAAAATAAATGAATATGATGGATTACTTATTCATGAAAAAAAACAGCCACCATTCGTTGACTAGCTGGAATACCCGGGGGACAAATTCAAGTGCAACCTGCAAGAGCTACTCTTTTTTTAGAAACTTTAAAGAAGTCATTCTTTCTGTATTTCATTGACAGAACAGTGTGACTCAACAAACGTTTAGAACAAACTTGTATAATTTGATCACAGGTGAAGAACATATCCTTTCTGCCAAAGAAATCAGCAGACTTTTCAGAGCTCTCTTTCTGTGACTTCAGAATTGAATCTCCTTTGTGCTCTCTAGAGAATCATCATATGAATACCTGAATAATGCAACACTTTCAGCTGCTGCTAATGGGGTCCATGGAACTGCTCAAGGATTAGAAGCTAAGGGCTCGGGCACGTTAATTTAGCTAAAGACGGAAAAAATTAAGACAGCTCTATGCTATATCGAGTGAAAACCACAGACACAGGTGCACTCAATGTCTTCACAGCCAAGTCTGAAACTTTGACTTAAACCTATGACTGCACTAGCAAGCAGTGTGGTGCAGCCAGCAATCTACAGAAATTAACAGTGGGTGCTGGGATCCGAGGTTGCCCCACACTTGATGTCACACTTTGGTCCCATGGCCTGAATGCCCACGAGAGGCTGGAGGGCACTGGGTGTGCTCCTGGATTAGTTTCATCAGGAGGAAACCTAGCTTCTATGCTCCAAACCGGCTGTGCCTAGCAAACAAAGGCACAGCAAATTGGGATGACTAGAAGAATTGCCTCAAAAGCCTGGCCCAAGCCAAAGCACAATGCTGTTGAATGCTAGGACTCCCATCACAGTTTCTGCTACACCACTGAACTTCTCATGAAGAAAGCCGGAGTTTGCTTGTGAGTCCTGTCCTGTGCTCTCTCTGCAAAGATAAAACTAAGCTGTTTTAGGCAGCAACATACTAAGCTGCTGAAGCTGCGTTCCAAATGACCATACAACTATGCAGTGAGGTATATTTTGATATTACAGTAATAGCAGAGTTGTACTGGAAAAAAAGTGTGGACAGGAAAGGACTGGGTGATATTGCTGCACTTACCTACAGTGTGTATAACAAGTGCAGAAGTGTGCTCCTGTGCGAACCAGTCTGGCTGAATGACAGGGAGAAAGATAGGGACATTGATTGTAATTTTTACCAGTATTTAGTTGAAGACTTAATAATTCTGTCCTCTTTAGGACAATAGGAAGAACTTGCTATCTAGCAACCCAAGCAACACCTTTAACAATGAGACACTTTACAGCACTCAACAGCTAAAATTTTCATGAAGAGAAAGCTGAATTTTCTTTGGCACTTAGGAGAACCTCCATGAGGATCAACAGCGTCTTGTGTAAAAACAAACTAGCCAAAATGCTCCCTTGCTGCAAAGCAGAGAGCATTTTTAGTATCCAGAGTTTGTTTCTTGAACGTCTTGACAGTAGGAATTTTTGCCTGATAACAGGATCTTCACAATCCACTTGACATTGTGAAGAGGCTATGATTTAATCAGGACTTCATACAATGAGAAGTCCCACATGACTTGAATAGAAACAGTCAATAAAATCTTTAAGTGATGCATGCTCACTTTATATTTATAGGTAAAAGTTTTCCCTTCTCATCCAAACCTGAATCCAAACACTGTACAGAATCACTAAGAGTATTAAGTATCTTAGCCCAGAAGCTACAATCTTGATGAACACAAGCCCATGGTCTTTAGCAAACCCTAGGAAAATAAACTTCCAGCAATGCTCTTTGTAATTTTTGACCTGCCCAGTCTGTTATATATTCCAGTTGGGATACTCTGTAAGATTTGCTGACACACAATGCGCTAGTTGCATAACTCCAGTTTGCTTTCCTTATAATACAAGAACACATTATTCTCCACAGCCCATTAGAAGCAACCTAAGTGAGCTCTCTCAAATGTACTGCACTCTTTCCTCCTTCAGAAAGCAAGCCCTAGATAAGCTGACTTTTTAGAGGAGAAAGAAAGAGGTTGTCTGATGCAAGAAGCTTTGCAAAGGCACTGTAAAGCCACAGCCTGATGGTGACCTCTAAGCACTGAGAGTTGAAGATATTCCAGGTTTCATTTTCAAACCTCCCACGGGAGGAAAGTAAATTCTTCTTCCTTGGATGACAGCTACTAATTCCAGCTTGCTCCTAAATTGTGATAGGCAAGGTTGTCACATTCTGCAGCTCAGCACAAAGCTGGAGATTTTCTCCTTGACTCCTGGCCCATAGAGCTTGCATGTGAATGGGCATGGTCCAGATGGTGACCGAAGAACATTGCTGTGTGGTTGAGCACATATCAGGTAGGCTGATCTTTAAGTTTTAGAGCCACTTGTGAATCATAAAGAGGAATCGAATGTTACTATGTTTGTGCACATAGAAGTTGCTATTTCCTTCCCAGATTTTCCCCTCTCCATTGAAAATTTAGTGTGTGGCTATTTGTGGAGATGAGTGAGTCTATGTCTCAGCTGGATCTTTAAGGACAATTCCAGGTCCAACAATGTTGGGGTTTTTTTTGAGCTCAGAGCCCTGATATTTGGACAGTTACAATTGTCAGAGTAAAGAAGCCATATGAAGGCAGCAGTTCCCAAGGATTCAGAGGATGTAGCCTTTCCTCTGAACAGCAGAGCAATGGGACTTCTGCTGTGGGATCTGGACTCAGAGGAAACTGAATGTGTAGCCGGGACTTCCCCGATGAATTGTTTAGAAGAGGGTACTACGAGGACCAGGAGTGTATTAAAAAGATGGAAGAACCTTTTGAAGAACACTAAGGGGTGAACCTGGGTGAATAACAGGGCCTCTCACCAAACACAGAGACTGAAAGAAATAGGACAAGACACCTTGAAAACCTGGATACCAAAGAGCTAAGTTTACCTGAGGTGAAGGCTCTAGGTCTTGCCTTATGAGGTTAAATTGCCTTTAGGTTTTTGTGTTATTGGATTTCTGTTCCCTTCAGAACAGAAGGAATCTGCTGGAGTTCAATGTCTTGGATCTAAGTACCACAGTCATCACAGGGAAACTGAGTCACATACA
The DNA here is from genome assembly GCF_009769465.1 of Tauraco erythrolophus. Classification (NCBI taxonomy): domain Eukaryota; kingdom Metazoa; phylum Chordata; class Aves; order Musophagiformes; family Musophagidae; genus Tauraco; species Tauraco erythrolophus. Next base: position 82,243,241 of record NC_141466.1, read on the forward strand.
GGGGAAAACTGAAGAAGCTGCTTCTGTTGGTGTTCGAACCAGGAAGCCACTACTATAATTTTACCAATGGTTTAGATGGAAATCAGTCCAGCTGGTGACATCTAAGTTAGTTGTTCGGTTTACAATTAATTATAACGAATATCATCAATACAACATCCATGAGAACACCACAAGCTCTCTGTGAGTCATAAAGCTGCTCTCACTGCTTACCACATCTATAACCATCACACGTGCTCGGCCCAACAGTAAACCCATAAGCCTACTGACTTAGACTGAGGGGATCATAAACTGCAAAACACTTCAGGGCTTTTGACAAAATAGATTATAATTTCTAAACCCCATAAGCAGAAACAGGTAGACTCTCTCAGTTCTCAGGGCCAAACAGCTTCCAGTACTGAGATTTACACAGCCCATTAGCAACAAGATGGGCACATGCAAACTACTTCCTCATGACCCATCACATAACCTTCATCAGATCATCACTGTAATATTTACAAAGTTCATAAGCATTATATCAGTGAATTACGGCTTCATACCACTTTCTGTAAGACTGCATGTCTCTGCAGGAGGGATGGGTCTTTGATTTTCAAGCTCCAGAGGTAGCCCTTACATTCTGGCATAGCAACCTGTTTGGGCACTTCATGGGTGTTTAATGAGGCACACACTGTAAGTGATTTTAACAGCCCTTGTTCATGGAATCCTGAAGCACACCAGTAAAGCTGATGGAGCCTGAGACATCTTGAGAGAAATACTGAGTGAATCAAAATAATCAGCCTGTCTTCTCCCTCTGTCCCAGCTTTGCTGGTGAATACAAGGCACACATATACACAGAAAAAACAGTCCCCGTTTTCCTTCTGTTTCCTCAGTCTCATGGTGCATTCAGGCCAGGCAGTTAAGACTTCCTGACATATATCTATAAGTTTTTAAACATATAAATCAACTTTACTATCTTTCAATTTTTTATCTAAAAATCTGATTTTCAAGGAAAAAAAAAAAAAGTAAAGTGTGACGAAGACATGAAAGCAACATTTTAAGATGGTATTTAATAGTGTTATCTAATGACATTCTAAAAGGCAAAAGTCTCACTCTTGGAAGGTATTTAAGTGCCTAAATGCCTTTGAGCATCTGGACCTCACCCCCGAAAAGGGTTTAAATTTGCAAAGGTAGGTATTAGGGTATTGTAACTTAATAAACAGTGTTTCAAAGTCAGGTAAGATAGTTATACATACATGCAGTCTTGAATCATCTGTATTTGTCACTCTCAGATATTTTGGACAAGGTTTTCCTAAAACTAGTAATTAGCATGACATACCTATCCAATTTCTTCAGGAAGTTCTCTGCTTTAAAAATACCCACAAGCTCCTGCAAAAGGGAATGAGGCATGAAGGAAAGAAACTTGTATGTGATGCTCTTATTTACAACTGAGAGGAGCAGTGGCTTTCTCACTTTCAAGGATCCACGCTGATAAAGGTCCTTATTCAGATATACTCTACATTTAATATAAACCATCACGAGGTAAAGATTAACTTCATTTTCACAAATGTTTGTGTGCACACCATGCGCCTCTGCAAACTTTTACAATCTAAATTCTCCCTTCACAGCAGGAGCGGTTCTGCTGTTGAGCAGATCTTTTTCAAGCTTAAATCTACGAATGCAATTGATCTACAAAGCCTCTTTGGAATCAAACAACTTTTTTGAGCTGTAAATGCTTGAAGAGTGCTGCTGTTAATTGCTGTACCCTTCTTATACTACCCTTTGCTGTTGGTGAAGTTGGGGTCATGCTAACAAGGGACAACTACCCTGGCAAGAGGCAGGAGGCAGCAGACTCACTGGAGGAAGCACCATTTTGTACTTCTGCTTCTTCCTAAGCAGTATCAGCCAGCCACAGCCAGAGCTAGGCTCCTGGGATAGGAAGCTCTTCAGCAGGACCCACTACAGTTGTTATTCAGAGCAAGGCACAAAGCTAGTTTTAACCCAACACTCCTGAAGACATTTAACTTCCCCAAATCCTCATTTATCTGGGTTTTAATTCTTCAGACTAATCCAGGAAAGAAAAAATGGTTTTGCTATCCCCCTCCTCTTTTCTTTCTCATTTGTCAGTTCTATGTGTTTTGCAAATTTGTTTTGCTAAAGAAAACTCCTATGATATGTAGGGCTGTGTGGCTATGTCAGCAGCACTGGGACCAAGAGCTTTGACTTTCCTGCTCCATGCTGTACTGTGAAGTCAGGTTAGGAAGCAAAATCATTCAGAAATTTGTCTTGTAGCACACCTTTTATCAGTAAATACTGAACACAGTGCTAACAAGTACTTACGACTTTGCTCCCATTACTTGACATGGTAATAAACACTTCACTTTGGAGTGACTTCCAGTCTTTTTGAGTGTAGGTAGGCAGCAACAATTCAGCACTCTCACTTAAAAGATGAAATTAAGCTGTCAGAAATATTATCTCTGTGCCAAAAGTCACATGGAAGCTCACTGACAGCAATCCTCATTGTTGCACGTCTCACTTGCCCTGTGCCAATGAGGTTTTGCCTTCATTTTTGTACTTTGAGTTAAATAGCTATCAACTTATTTGTAGAAACCACTGTGGACAAGTTAGTTCCTACTGATGTGCTAGTTATTTTGAGATTAATAGGAAATCCAGAGCTACCAGTCACTCGGGTAAGTAGTCTGATTGAGAGAGAAATGCAATCCAGCAAAATCACAAAGCAGCCTTAGCTTTTGGATCTTGTGACCCACGCTTGAGAAAACCCACACTTGAAAAAAAAAATCCTATCAAATAATAAATAGCCTGCTTTAACGGCCAAGGGAAGAGAGAAGCGGTGGTACTCTGCTGTAATAAACCAAAGAACTGCAAACATAGAAGTGCATGTTCTTGACAGAACAGAAATTTGATGGAACACTTTTGGTAGTTTAAAATCACCATCTAAATTTTGATATTTCCTAAAATACTGCCGTAATACAGATTATTTTTCCCCAGTGGAATCTAACATTACAGATTTAGCTATCAAATACTAAATAACAATCATGTGTTTGGGGATGCAGAAGAAACCCTCCCCCTCTCCAAAGCTCTTTCTGCTCAACACACCCCAGAGTTATAGAGAAAAAGAGGGAATACCAAATTTTCACCTTGGGTGAAAAGTTCTGAGTTGTCAAAAGAAACCGAAATAAGTCTCTGGTATGTGTTAACATCAGAGGGGTCACAGTCCTTCCTCAGACACCATGCCTGGCAGGAGATGGCTTTCCCCAGCGGGGAAGGCTCAGAGCTGAGTTCAGCTCTGTTCGAGCACTTCACAGTCCTGCTCTTGGTTAAGTAGTCAGAGAATCACTCTATTATACATATTGTGTACACAGGCCTGACCTTTTACTTTTATGTATTACACCCAGTACTATTTAAGTGGTTATTTACACTATGCTGTCCTGCTAGAGCAAACTTTCCCATCTACATTCCAAACAAAAAGATCAGCACGCCAGCATCATTTCAAACTAACATTTCTTTGAAGAGGCTTTCTGAGGGGAAAGGGCTGTATAAATACCTGCTTTGCCACTTCCCCATTTTGACTAGTACTCAGAAGAGATGCTGTATCTGCCTGCCACCACCCACTGTAACTCTAACTCACGATTACCGATAGCTTTATTCTTCTTTTGGTTCATCAAATTGAGGCATGCTAAAGCAGTTTGGATTTTTCAGTCATCAGAACTATCTAAAAATGTCCTCTCTTGCCATTAGGATAGAAATTTAGGCACTATAGTGCATTGTGCAAACCCACATTGTCCAAGAATAAGTGAAAGAGCTGCTCCGGGCAAAATGAACGCTGTCCACCTTATCTGCAAAAAGTGTCAGGCTTTTGAGGGGAAAAACAGAGTACAGGGATAGGTCAGAGAAACCAGAAGACAATTGGATCTTCCTAACTCTTTGGAGGAACAAACAGTAAGGACTTCAGCTGAAAATGAACTTGCTCGGTTTCCTCTTCCGTCCTATACTTCACAAGGAATTTCTTTTTGGTCTGAGTGAGGGTGTAGCAGCCAGTGGCTTCAGAAGAGGATGACCAGCAGCTTTAAACATCAGACATTTGGACCCAGCCTACTACAGACCATGTGCTGACTGGTCAGGAGCTAGGAAATAGCATGATCTCAACCTCAGAATGACTCCTTGTGCTTGAAAATATGCTCCCATGAATTTTCAGGCATATAGTGAGAAGCATCAGCTGGAAGGCCTTTCTGCCCGGCAGGAGCCATGTTTTACTTCAGCAATATCCTTATTGAAAAATACTTACTTCAGTTTACTTCAGTAACAGAAAGATATTGCCCCTGTGACACAACTTAATATATGCCCAATAGAAGTCCTATAGGTAACACCAAGAAAGTGAAGAAAGTATGCAGCTGGAAAAGTCCAAAGCTCTGTTTTCCTGCTCCCAGACTGCATAGATAACGTTTTTTGTGTACCCTTTTTTAGAACATTCATAACAGAGAGGTAGAATTTTGAAGGGTGGCAGAGACATATTTGTGCATTCTTATATACCGTAAGACAGCAGCAATGCAAAAAATGGCAAGAAAAGTAAATGACAAAACAGCACAGAAATAGAGACTTCAGCCACTGTCCCAATCCTTACCTTTCAGAGTTGCCTTCTTAAGTACCTTCATGGCATAAAGCTGACCCGCATCAGATCCTTTGATCTTCCTCACTAGAAATACCTGTAAAATGCAGATGCTTTGTGTAGATGAGTACTGAACTTCCAGTTACAAGCCTTGCTGCATTTGATAGAGGAATAGATACTTCTAGATACTTCAGTTCAGAAAATCTAATGAAAATTATTAGCTAAAGTACTTCGTATCTACTTCACCTACAATTGGTTGAGCTAACTCTGGAAATCTTCAGTTTTAAGCCTTTACTGCCTCACAAAGAAAATATGTTCAGCATCATTAATTGCCCTTACATATTCAACTAAGAACGGGTGAATAGTCACAATCAGTGCGTGCACATCTCTTCATATTCTGACCAGCTTTACATGAAATAAAGTTATGTCTCATTTGTGCTTAGGCATGTGCAGTGTCTTAAAATTATTGCCATCAATTAAACCAAGGAGAGAAAACAATTTGGTGTAATTTATGCTGTAAGTCATGAACGATGACTTGCCTAAGATGTAGCTGAAGCAAAAAATTCATACAGCTGAAAATCTGTCTGTGCATACTTACAAAAAAGTAGGACTACTTTAATTAACAAATAGGTGGTTATAATAAAGACAGTTTTCTCTGTTACAGTCTCCTGTGTTACATTTTCCAACAGTGTAAATTTGTAACTGAAATAAAATAAAATTGTAGCTAAAATTGTATCTTTTTTGTTTTACTCCATGCAACGATTTCTTGTCTGTCCCTGAGTGCATCTGAGCACTGAAGGGGTAGTGAACAAAGGAATCAGTAGTTTAGTTTGGTCTTTGTAAGTCTTTCAGTGTTTTAATTATTGAAAATAAAATAAATAGATCTTTTAGCTGATTCCCAGGACTCAATCTGTCTGCTGAGGTCAGAAATACCAGACAACAGTGTCTATCTTTTCAAATTTCAGCACTTGTGTTCCTGGACAGAAGCAGAAGTAAAGCCAAACGCAGAAATAAGTCCACATACATAGCATATACTTATGAACATATAAATGGACAAAGGCTAGGTGAAATTACGTAACTAATGAATGTCGAGTTTGATTACAAAAATCCCTGGCAATTATTTTATTCGTTGCCTGTTCAGGAACCACATAGCTTTGTTAACTGTCTCCACCCAAGACATAAAAAGCCAAAAAAAGTAAGGAGGAAGTCTGTTTCTAGCACATTATTTGCAAGTTGAAAGACTCTTCTTCCTGGAAAAAAAAAAAAATCTGTAAACAGATTATGATTTTCTCAAAAATCCTTTGAGGAAAGGTTTTTGGGGAGGGAGGACAACTTTGAACAACCAGGAAGAGAAGCTTAAAAAAAAAAAGGGGGCCAATTCTCTCTGAGCACATTAGCCAGGGCTCTTACATCTGACAGCATCACAGCTACAACATGGTCTGATAAGTTTTTGGTGAGACTTTCCTTCTCAAGATGTTTCCTGCGCGTATGAGATATGCACAGTTCCTCGGCCGAGCTGCCCTAACTAGCTGAGCTTGGGCACACATTCCTTGTTCCCACGTCCTGTTTCCTAGTTCAGTGAACATACAAATACCTCTGGTGCTCACAATTGTAGGAACAAATGATGAAACCTGAATGCAACAGGAACACATAAGATGTTCTGAAGTGTTTTTCATTACCCTTCATGATAAAGTAAGCTCAGCTGCTCCAGCATTAACAGGAAGTCAATTCATTTGGAAGTTCAGCTAGACAGAGAAACATTGGGATAATTTTCTATCCATTCAAAACAGATGAGTCAAGAACCCTGTGTGCTTTTTCAGACAACGTCAAAATAATCATCAAACTAAAAAGGAAAAAGAACAAATGAAAATGCATTGTATTGCAAAATGATCTTGTCCTTCTGATTATGCTTAAAAGTTACATTGTTCTCGAAACCGCCAAGTGGTCCTGGAATGCTTACTTGACTGGTTATATTAGCTGTACTATACTAGTTTGCCAGAACAGCACAGACATGTGGCTGAGCATGACTTTTAATTTTCTAGTTTGATATGCATGCAAACACCTCAGGTTATTAATACCTGAACTAGTAATACTCCCTTAACAATGGGTATGTCACCCAAATTCCAACCTAGAAAACTAAGCAAGTGCTGTGACTTTCAAGAGTGCTGAGAGCACTCCCTCTGACACCAAAGGCATCTTCTCTAATCCTGCAAGAAATTATGTAGCTTCAGGTGAACAACTTGAAAACCAATCAGTCTGCATCCCAGAGACTTACGGATTTGAACCACCAGCTTAAACACCACAGTCATGAAAATTTAGGTGGTTGAGGACTGCATAAGAAACACAGAGCAGACTTCCCTCCCCTTGTCCTTGCTGCTCTGGGGAGTTCACTGACCTGTATCACAGAAGATACAGAAAGTGATTTGTAATCACACACAGCTCCAAATAGATCTGATGTCCACACTCGCACTCCGATCTCCCAGTGAATTGGGTGGAGCATGTCCCAGAAATCAGATCTCCTTTTGGGAAATGGTGGCAGAGACAATGGTGGCAGATTTTATAAACAAAACGCCTAAATCTAGAAGGCCAACTTAGTTAATAATGAATCGCATCAATACAAGCTAAGGTAGTCAGTAAACCACTTCTAAACCCTTAACTGCCTGAATCTGAAAACTGGCCATTTTTCCTCTGTTACTTTTGCAAGAGATTTTCTTCTCTTGTTCTTTTCCTTCTTGTATTGAGTCATACAGTAAATCTCATTTTGAGTTGTTTGATTTTTCACATTTCTTTAATATTTAAAACTCAAATATCATTACTATGATCTCAATAAACACTCTAGATCAAAACTTGAAGGTGTATGCTAACTTTTCTGCTATCTCTCATCTCAGGGAACTTTTAACAGACTTGCTTATCAATATAATTCTAGAACGATCAGGAAGTTGATAAACACTCTCAATATAGCTTCTTTCAAGAATAAAACTAAAGGCCCTGATTCATCGTCAGGGGGCTCAGCTTTGTGCTGAATACCTGAGCAACTTTAGTTAGCCAGAATGATCTATCATTGAATTGAAAGCAGGGAAATATTTTTTTTAAACTTCATGAAATAATATATTTAAAATGATAGAGACTTCCATGCCTGGTTTAAATTAGGCTCACTCTTCCACAGGTTTCAAAGTCTTATTTATTTAAATCATGGAAAAAGTTTAACACTGAATTGACTCCTCCCTCTTTCTCTCCATCTTTCCTTCCTATTCTCATTTCCAACTGACACATCCTGCTGAAGAAATGTCTTTGGGATTAAGAAAAGTCTCGGATTTAAGATAAAAATGTTTTTTCTCCACAAATTAGCTTGTGGTTATACAGGTAGACTTTTTTTTCCTCCCACTGCTCTTGCCACAACAATTGCTTTCTTCAGCACTGTCCTAGTTTTAGCTGGGACAGAGTTTTTTAACAGCCAGAAGAGCTCCGTGTTTTGGTTTTACTCAGAGGCTCGCTCTGAGAAGAATTTTGATAGCAAGCTGATGTTTGTGGTTGGATGTGAAACTCCAAGGACTTTTCAGTGTGCCGGAGTGCAGGAACACGGTGGGACAAGGGGGACACGATTCCCCTTGTGATTTGTGGTGGAACTTAAGATTGAGGGCCAAACTGGCCAATTAGTATTCCATATCATGCAGCGTCATGCCCAGTATAAAAGCGAGGGTCAGCCGGGAAGAAGGGCTTTTGCGCTTTGGCACTTTTGCTCTTTTGCGCTTGCTGCGCTGTTGCTCTGCTGTTTTTCTTTCTTTTTTTTCTTTCTCTCTCTCTGCCCCTCTCTATTTTGGGGCCTCGCGTTCGTCCGGGATTGCAGCTTCGGGACGAGACGGGCTTCGCATACGAGGGGGTGGTGAGCACCTACACTGTATTAAATCATCTGTATTAAATCATTCTTATCTCAACCCACGGGTTTCCCGTTTATCCTTTAATTCTCTCCCTCATTCCTGGGGGTGGGGGAGGGGGAGTGACCGGCTGTGTGTGGGGGGGGAAGTTTTCAACCTAACCCACGACAAGCACTGAGATTTGACTCCAGGATCCATCCTCTCAGCAAAGTGTACGGGTCTCTGAGTGCAAGCTAAAGAGCAGTCTGGGACTTTGAAAGGTGCTTGAGATCCCATTTGCCCTCAGTAGGAATCAGGCGGCTAATTTCTTTAACCCTTTGAATGCTCCTATTTACATCCTCCAACTAAGAAGCAGGAGCGCACTCACCTCCCTGGTGGGTAGGTCAGAAAGAGGGAAGGGGGTCTAATTTTGTAAACAGTGATGCTCACTAACACTCACTTGTGCTCATTACTCCAGGTCCAGAGCCATAAGCACTATCTCCTAAACTGTTTTATATACAGGTATCCAGCTAAAAGACAAAAGTGTTATTAAAAGAAAGATAGAAGAGGGTTGGGCTTGCTTATCCGCTTTTACAACGTAATTTATAAATAGACAATGTTACCAGTGCAAATGAAGTCAGAGAAAGGACATGACATTTTCAATGTTGCTCTAGGTGATTAGATGGCATTAAAAATTACCTTTCCATATGAACCTTGTCCTAATACTTTCAGCAGCTCAAACTGAGAAGGATCTGCTTTTTCAAAACCCTCCTTCACATGATGACTGATGTCTATTTCCTTCACGATACCTTCTTCCTGCGAAAGAAACAACAAAAAATAAAATCCCCAAATCAGAGCTGTTATCCTAAGGAAACATTCTGTTTATTAAAATCTCATCTTCTGTGATACTACAATCATGTATGAAATTTTGAAAATAGAAACAAATGTTTGTCCAAATATTCCATGTGCCCGTTACTGGCTGGGGAGGGTAGTGTAAGGACATCCAGGCCTGCTGCTTCTGTTTATTAAGTCTCAAGATATAACTAGGTAAAGGTAGAATATGCAAGCTGAAACAGAAAAATACACTGCAAAGCTTGGTGTGCCAGTCACAGACCTTGCTAGCAGAGTGGTATGTACTCAAATCTGTACTAGAGAAGCTCCAGCACACTTCTCTCCATACACTTTCTCATTCTCCCTCAAAGCATCATTTAAACCCATCTTAAAAAGCTCCCTTGGTCTTAACCAGCAATTCATTTTATGAGTAGGCAATAAAGAAGAGGCACTGCTAAAAGCGACTCTCCCTATTTACCTCAAAGATGGAAAGTTATGACCAGTAACCTTCTAAACAGAAAACAAATTAATGATTTAGATGTGAAAACAAGGTAGTGGTGAGAGAAAGAATGACACACATATTCTTGCTTGCAGGAATTGGCTTTAAAAGCTTTGGATTTTCCAGATTCTTATGTTAAAATGTTTCCACTATCAATAGGTGCACATTCCTCAAAGATACCAGTTGAACTAGAACTTTTATCTCGCATGCTGGGACATATAGCATTTGTTTTAGTTGTTTGTTTTATGTTATTATGGTATGTTCCTCTAGAAAGAGAGTGACTGGGTCATGTGAGACCCAGAGGGACTACATAGAGATTGCAGCAACCCAGAAAGTCATTGAGCTGAAAAGAGACCTGGAAGAAAAGACCTGCTCTTCAAGGATGCAGTGGTGAGGAAAGATAACATTCACACACATTTTTATTATTCTAGCGTTTTGTACACCTATATTTGAGCTTTTTTTTCTATTCAAACTACTTGATTTAATTTCTCTACAATGAGAAGGTGGATTTTGAATACAAAACCTTTTTGTTCCATCTCTCAGGTCAAAGAGATTTACTCATTTAGGAATAAGTTTGAATATTTCTGCACCCAGCCAAAATAATTCGAATCTCATAAACATTATTTTTACACGGAATTTTCCTGGAATTATTCTTTTTCCCCAAGATCTTGGTAAAACCAGGAAATATAACATGTTTCACATTCTCAAAAACTAATGTGGAGAAAATAGAAATAACATCCTAAAAAGAAAATGCATTCACAAAAACATTTGGCCAAAACACATTCATTTACTAAACAAGAATAAATTTCATTCCCTTCTCCTCCAGAAAAATTGCTATCACTTTCTAGCAGCTGTAATTAATCTGATGCATGGCTAGCATTACCTGGATTGCTCTCTACACAGTAGCTTCATCCTTCTCCTTCCCTATCTTGTCTCTTTACATGCATGTGCTTTGGAACACAAACTATATCCTCTTCTCTGTTTGAAAAGCTTCCTCTACTTTGGGCATACTACCAGAATCATGGAAAATAATCATCATCTGACAGCAACTTGTTTTTCTGATCCTAATTCCTCTAGTTTAAGGTTTGCCTGAAAGGAAACGCTTGAAATCAATGACAGGTTTTCAAAGAGAGATTTAAAGATTTTCTAAGTATATAACTGCCAGGATCTGTCTTCTTGTTTTTCTAGCTTTAATTGCTGTGAGAGACAGAGCATCTTTCTAGGTGCTAGGTGAGAGAAACAATAGTAGACTGATACAAATTCGATACACGGTATTAGCTGTTTCCTAAGGAAACCAGGAATTACCTACATGCTGTTATCAAAGGCTTCACCAAGTTCTGAAGTGATGAGCTTTCATACTGAGGAACGTCTATCTTTATGTAAACTGCCTGCAGCTGAAAGCCTTGCACACTGGTAAGAACATTACCAGCCACACTACAGCTTAGGTAAAGTATCTGGACTGCAGGGCTCACCACCTATCTTCTTCAGCGGTTACTCACTAAGGCTAAAGATTACTCCCCATAGAGTCAGGCTCCTGAATCATCTCTATACCTGATCTCATATGCTTGGGAGTTTGCTCTCCATGGAGAACAGGCAGAGTTTGGGAGGACTGGCTTCTGCAGGCCAGTCTCTGCATGTGGACACCCCCTGACAACTATCATATGATAAAAAGACTATATGATGTTTTCTCGAGTCAGCACAGCCTGAGGGCACAGTTTCTATTTCATGATTTTGCCCATCTCTGTTTTGCACAGAAGCACAGCAAGGATCACCCACTGCAACCAGGTGAAGTAGGATGTGGATCCGAATTCTGAAATGTGTTCAGGAGACAAAGCTCTGCAAAAAAGAAACTAACCCCAATTTTATGTACACCAGATATCTTCCTCAGATTTACTCCTCCTTTAAGCTGACACCTCGATCTCAAAAACAGTGGATGAGGTCTACCGCAAACAGCAAACGCCTTTTTCATATAGTAAGATTGTAGTTCAGCATGTTCCATGGAGTCACTTCAGCTACACTTGCAAGTTTAAATGATGAGTGAGTTTCAATTTGTCCATTCATATTAGTCATCAAAATCACAGGCCTACAACCTTAAGCATATTTCTCATTTTATTGTTAAATTTAACATAACCTCTTTAGGTTCATGAAATGTGTTAAGTTATGGGAATACTTTGGGTGTGTTAAAACAATGATAATTCAGCTTGCTGGAAGAATGCTTAAAAAATTCTAGCATTCCCAGAGGACAGCATAACTTGCAATAAAAACAACATTTTAATTAAATGCATCTTTAATTAAAATCTCAGAAAAAGATTATCTAAAAAGAATAGGATGAAATACAAGTCCTAGCAGCATTCATCAGAGAAGTACAGAATATAAAGATGGTAAAAACCTGATAGATTATGTGACTTGATAGGCATACAACAATTTTGGTTAGAAGGGACTTCTGGGGTCCAACACTTCTGCCCAAAATATCACAAAAACTTGGTCAGACCTGCTGTTTTTTGTCCACTGTGGTTCTCAGTGTCTCAAATGACGAGGCTTGAGCCACTTCCTATGAAAGATTATTCTCTTTTGATTTTCCTAGCTCAGAAATGCCCAGAGTCTTGTCAAGCTGCCTGCTCCATGGGTCCTTAGGAGGAAGCAGGATATTTTTCTAGCAAGGTAGGATTTCCTGTAGATTTCCTGTGGTCTCAGTAGAAAGGGGCAGCAAGCAGAGTTGAAGAAAAGCATGCCAGACAGCTCTTTTTTCACCAGTCATCACTACAGTGGCGTTACTTGTGAGCTGTCCAAGAAGTAGATAGTATTTTAGCTGGTATGACAAATCCACTTCCCACCAGAGCAAAAAGCCAAACCGTCAGTACTTTAGACTGAAGATGAACACAGACCCTTAAACTAAATATACATCGATGTGTTGGCACACATGCAGTCAGGTCCCTTGCATGTATTTCTATATACTTATTACTTATTTTGCTGTATGAATTCTGGAATGACTTCTGTTTGTTTGTTTTACTTTACTAGGAAAAAAAACCCCACGAAACAACAGTTTTAAGGTTCCCTTTTAATATTCTTACTTACTTGGGATTTCCCCCTATCATTTATGCCTTTTGAAGTCACTCTGTATAAAACTAAGATGGAATTTAGCATATTTTTTCTCAGGTACTTATGATCAGAGTGAAACTCAAACTGTCAGAGCACAAGCATTGTGGGCAGATCTCCCAGCTATTTTTGCTCTGAGTTGCATTTTAAGGACTTCTCTAACATGGATTGGTTTTCACTGTTCCAGCAAGTGCAGCATAGCTGCATTAGGAATTTGTGTAACAACAATAAAACTGAGGCAAGAGATTCACAATACAGATCAGGTCTGGACTTCTGTGCACACTGAAGAAGCTGTTTTGATGGAGAGAATTTCACTCTGGAAAAAAACCATGAGCCAACTTCCAAAATGGTTTTGATCAGTGAAGTTGGTGGAATCAAAAATGAATGTTCCACAGTTTGGTCTGCAACAGCTGTGCACAGCAGCCCAGGCTCTTGCACCCTGCCGACTTGTCCCGACGCTGCATTAGCAGGAATGCTTGACTTGATGAAGCTTAATCTTTTGTAAACTTCTCTAAATATTTATGTTTGCACAAGAAGCATCATCCTGTGACAAAAGTGAGATGGATGTTCTTGGAGGCTTGAAGAAAGCAGATGGTAGAGCAGCACAATCTAGGGGAGGGAGAGCAATGAACTGAAATACATGATGAAAGAGGAACGGAGAGTGCTTATCTGTGCTAACAGAAGAAAGACCTATTCAGGACCTGATTCCATATTGCATCATTCACTTAATGGCTTCCCCCTAAGCCCCTCAAATTGGCAGAAGTTTTAGACACACATGTAGCACAGTATTTGAACGGAAGGGCCATTTTGATCTCCTGTCCCTTGGGACATAGAATCATAGAATGGTTAGGGTTGGAAGGGACCTCAAACATCATCCAGTTCCAACCCCCCTGCCATGGGCAGGCAAATCCTCCACTACACCAGGTTGCCCAAAGCCTCATCCAACCTGACCTTGAACACTTCCAGGGATGGGACATCTACAACTTCTCTGGGCAAGGCAACCTGTTCCACTGCCTCACCACCCTCTGAGTGAAAAATTTCTTCCTTAGATCTAATCTAAATCTGCCCTCTTTCAGTTTAAAGCCATTTCCCCTGTCCTATCACTACATGCCGTTGTAAAAAGTCCCTCTCCAGCTTTCCTGTAGGCCCCCTTTAGGTACTGGAAAGCTGCTATAAGATCACCCCGGAGTCTTCTCTTCTCCAGGCTGAACAGCCCCAGCTCTCTCAGCCTGTCTTCATAGCAAAGATGCTCCAGCCTTCGGATCATCTTTGTGGCCCTCCTCTGGACTCGTTCCAGCAGCTCCATGTCATTCTTGTGTTGGGGACTCCAGAGCTGAATGCAGTATTCCAGGTGGGGTCTCACAAGAGCAGAGTAGAGGGGCAGAATCACCTCCCTTGACCTGCTGGCCATGCTTCTTTTGATACAGCCCAGGACACGGTTGGCTTTCTGGGCTGCAAGTGCACATTGCCGTCTCATGTTGAGCTTCTCATCCAGCAGCACTCCCAAGTCCTTTTCCTCAGGACTGCTCTCAATCCATTCTCCGCCCAGCCTGTACTTGTGCATGGGATTGCCCCGACCCACGTGCAGGACCTTGGACTTGGCCTTGTTGAACTTCATGAGGTTCTCACAGGCCCACCAGTATCCTTGCCCTATGACTACAGATGGCACAGACACATCTGTTTTGGTGCTTCCCAGAGGCAGCTACTCCCTGTAGCACTGATCTCAGCTCACTTCCAAGATTTCCTCATGCGGATCTCGGAGAAGGAGATGCACTATCCTCAGTGGCCACGGGACAGCAACCACAGAAAACTCTTCCAACTGCAACAATATTTCCCCACTCACCATCACCCGTCTGAGTAGGGCCAGGAAGCATAGGAGTATAGACATAGGAATGGGGTACAAAAAGTCATGCAAAATGGCATGCCCTCCTGGAGAGCAGCTGTTTTCTCTTTGGCTGTACAGCCTCTTATCTTGCCTGCTCCACAGCCTCTCAGCAAACATTATGGAAAGACTAATTCCTAGAAAATGAAGAGGTTTAACCTCTCTTGAAGCCTTGTCTGGCTTCTCAACAGGTTTCTGAAGAGGCGGAGCTACAGTCATCCTCAAATCCAGAGACCACCTTAATTATGCTTAATATATTTCAACCACATCCCAAACTTTTCCTCATCAAGACTTCCTGAAAAGGTGTGAAACATGCGGAGAGAGGGTCATTCCAGAATTAGCTACTTTTAGTGATGGACAATTTTATGCAAACATATCATGTGAAAAAGTTATGGTGCTAATTTAAGATGATTATTGTTTTGCAAAATCAGTAGGACAGGATTCTTATTTTTATTCCTTGCCTGGCCATCTCCTCACTAGCACAGGATCAAGACTGCCAGCAGGTATGGCTGTAAGGAAGCATAAGCTTCATTTTCCAATAAAAATATGTGCAGTTTTGATGTGCAAGTTCTCCAGTTTTCAGATATGTTGGGCTTTCATGCTGTAGGGACTGAGGTCAATGAAGAAATAAATGAAAATGTGGCAAGAGGAAATAAGAAATAATGGTAACTCTAAAGAGAATTTACTGTTGTTAGAGAGAATCATTATTTGTCTATAGCATATGCTCACGATATAGAATTTATTTTGTTACCAGTCTTGCCATACGGCAGTTTACCACCTAATAAAAACCCAGATCACAACTATTTAACTTTCACGTATCACAGGCAACACAACATTCCAAAATAATGAAGTTCATGAGGAAAGCATGTTTAAAACTCTGATATGGGAATAGTTAGGACAGGATATATCTGATAAAGATGAGGCCAGATTTTCACCTCTGTTTCACAGGTTCTAATCTGGTTCAACTCATAGGAGAGTAATTTTCGTCAAGACGTAATAGGGTATTCAAATGCTGCCTAGTGCAGGAAATGAATTGCTGGCCTGTGTTCAGTTCTTTGAGGACAAGTATCCACATTTTTGAAGAAAAAAGTATAGGAGCATTTTAATTAACCTCCTCCCAAGCCAGTCTCCAGCAGCTGGAGTAAAATTTGAAAAAGAAATCTTCCATTTCGAATGGTCTGTAATCCAAGTTCTGGCTTCTGTTGTGCAATACTACTGAAAATGGCTCTGGTTGTTTTGTCCTCTACTATCAAATTAACATTTGCTCTAGTAATAATGGATCGGACTTATTGAGCCCTTAGAGAAGCATGTGGAACTCACAGTGAATTTACTGGACGTTGTGCCAGGTCTGTATCTGGCCTTCAAGCATAGAGTCACCTATGCTCTCAAAAGGTCATATAGACTTAAATAATACACAATAATTTTTAGAGAGGTTGTGATTTTTTGCCCAGACCTTTCACAAATATGAATAGAAAGTGTTATCTTGCATATGGAATTCCACCAAGCAGGTAAAAACCTAGTGGAAAATAAAAATCTTAGAGCAATTTCTGTGTAGTGCAACACTATCAGTCCTTGTTAAATCCAGCAGACCTTTTTCCAAAGAGAAAACCTGTTACACTCCCTTTAGCACTCCTCTCCAGCTCTAACTTTTTATCTTATGTTTTTTTTCTTTCTTCTCCCTAATTCATGCCTCTACAAATGAGGTTCAGCTGAAATCAACAAACTAAATGTGAAGAGAGGAATCACAAAGAGCAAAAGCAGTGGATACAATCTGCTGAATAAATTGGTGAAGTCCATGAGTTGGACGTTTGAGTATTTGGGAGATTTGTGTTCAGTCTTTTGTGCTATCAGATTTCCTATGTATCTTTGATGAATCACTTAGGGTTGGACTCAGCTAAATAAATTCGTAGTGCAAGAGACAATGTTTTGAACTAATCATCTAGCCTTACTTTGCAGCCAATAGAGGGAAGTCGGCATTTCATGATTAAAAAAAATCAGATGAAGTCACAGCCTAAAAGCGCACATTTCTCTCTGTTGACTATGAAGAAAGCCTAAGAAAATTTGCTGAGATGGGGGCCTCTGCAGTTGTATGAGATGAATTCATGTTTACTGTAAAATTTTGAAAAAAACTTAAATAGAGTAGTATCGTGGCCAGATTTTTAACAGCATTACAAGAGAGACATTCACAGATACATATCCTGGAAATTTTAACAGAACTTCTATTGAAATTCAATATTTTTCAAAATAACTTAGATACTTGAAACATCTAGGCACTTAAAAAATACTCTAAGGTGTTGGAAGTAATCCAGGTACCATCATTTTACAGCTTTGGTAAATTACGTATTATTTCTACTTCATCCCCAACCTGAAAAATAGAGATAGTTGCTTTTTATTATCTTGTGGGAAATGATTATGTTTTTCACAGGAAAAACCCATGAAATTATACTGCAGTAATGGATAGACAAACCATCTGGAATGCATCCAGTAATACGTAATTCAGGTGACCTACAACTGGATTCTCCTTTAGCTCAGTCTGAGACATCTTGGTTTTGAAGATTGGTGTTCTTTTTCTGATGACTATAGTGTCTTTACAAACTCAGTTCCTGACTAGTATAAATATATACAACACAATGACTGCGAAGATGCACGAGGAGAACGATCTTCCTATGCAAAGTGCAGATACACATGAAGTAGGGGGAGATGCCAATTCTTGATCTAATTTCCAACTCTAGACTGAAATCATTTGCCAGTGTAACTCTAATTTTTGTGCTAATTCTGGTGCAAACTGCAAAGGATCATGTGGAGTGGTTAGTAGAAAGAGCTCATAAAAAAACTTATTGATGCAAGGGGTTAAAAAAAGCAGAACCATCTGGTTACAAAAAAAAATACAAACAGTTGGCCAGCCTTACTCATACAGCAGTACTCTACAAATACTCAAATACATTCGTGAACTTTAACAGAAACAGTCTCAAAATGAGTCACACCATTAAAGGACAAAGAACTCAGCTATGTTGCTCTAAGCTACAATAAGTAAGAGCAGGAACGCTTCCATCAACATCCTTCTTGGCATGGTTTACAGATATGCCTTTGGCCTTCACATCTCAGAAGAGTAGTAAGATCCACTACCAACTGTTTCTGCTGGTGAATAGGTAAAAGAAGAACACTTGCTGCTTATTCAACAAGGAACTACCTGCAAGTAAGTCTGGACCCAGTGCCTAGGAGAAATTGTTGTTACTCCTAAAAGGAAAAGTATTCTTGTTTCCTTAGAACGATGCTATGTCACCACTAAACAGGGTTATAAAAAATACATGGAAGAGTAAGGGACAGTATACATCACTGCTTTTTTTTTTTTTTTTAAGTATTCTCTTTATAGAGAAGGCTTTAATTTATTACCCTCCACTACAGCTCGAATCCTTCTTCCAGGTCAGTAACATGCCCTGTGCACTCTGGTCTGAACCACTCCCAAGCTCTCTGTGAGGGGCTTGGGTGGCTCCTGCTGGAGACCCTGCCAGGGTTGCCACCGCCTCCCACCTCTGCAGCCACTCACCAACCTGGCAGCTGCTGCAGTCTGCCAGCCCTCACAGGGAAGCCCTAATGACGGTCCTAATGTGATGGTAACCCATCATTCGTGTGCTTCTGTTAGAGGGTACAGATGGCCCCCATATGCCTCTGTGTCCCAGCTTTCCATCTGAAAAACACAAGTGAGGCCGTCTTCCTTTTTTTTGGGATTACTGGAGCATAAGGGCACTGGAAAGACTATGAAATGCTCAGATACTCTGATGTTAGGCTCAGATAAGAAGGTAGGCAGACAGAAAGGTCTACCAGTTCAGGATACTATTCAAGAAATATGAATACCTACTAAACGGCTCCAGTTCCCTTATTGCTGTACTCAGCTGTTTCACAGACTAAGAGAAAAAATGCCTGATGTTTTACTAGTGCATTTGAGTGTGAAATAAAAACTGCAGCTGCACTAGGAAGATAAACTGCTTAAGCAAAACATATTTGTGACCATTCCCTCGCCGTTTCTCAAGTGATCCAAATAAAACACTTCTCACCATAGCAGTGTAAATGGTACCACAGCACAGTAGGTAGAAAATAATGCAACAAAGCCCTGGTGCATTTGCATAGTGATTTCAAAGATCTGAATCATCTGTAATATGCATATTTAAGGAAAAATATCAGATTTCATCTCAAACTGTGAAAGGAGTGGACAAAAGGCTGTAATAAGAGATAATCACATTACTGAAGTGTTGGATGAATCAGTTTAGGAAAAATATCAGTCTGCTGTTTAAAAATCACTTGTAAGGTTTGGCAATTATCATTTTCTCTTTGAGAGGAACACTAGCTGGCTAGCGCATTTTGTGTCCTCCCATTAATTCAATTAAGCATCAGCTAAGGGTTCAACCCGCTCATACTTCACAAACTGGAATACTGTTGTCACTGTGTTAGGAAAAAATGTGTTGTAATGAGGTTAGTTATCTCAATGGCATTTACAGGAAGAGTGTTAATAGGGAAACAGACTAAAGTGAGGTCATCATGGAATCAAGGCACATATAAACTAGTTTTAATGCTACTGTTCACAGCTTGTAGCATCAGTGAAGGCACTGAAGGAGAGAGAGTGATGGCAATAACATGAACAGAGGAATAAGACGTGAAGGGCAGAGAGAAAAAGGGGTATCAAAAAAGACACCGCACTTACAGTACAAGGACAACTGTGGTTTGTGCCTATGCAAAGAGATAAGAAAACTGAGAAAAGACTGGGAGAAAATTGTCTTGAATTTGCAAACTATCATAACTGCAATATTAAACAACGTGAAATGCAACTTGTGTCCCTTTTATGCAGCAGCTTTATCCCATTTAAATACCTAGCCAACTACCTGGGCTGAGAAGAGAGAGCGCAGGCATGCACGTACGTACTGGAGCGATCCCTGTGAGACCTACGACTTTCCTGATGGGGAAGCTGGTAAGCATCTCTGGTACACTCAGAACTGCTCCCAGAAGAAAGGGTGAGACCATGGGAACTAGGCTTCGCTGCACAGCTAGCTAAGGGCCCTGGGTGTCCAGCCTTACCCAGTAACTCAACTGGGCTACCAAAACACAAATAAATGCTGTGTATGAAGGCTCTGCTTATTTATGTAGACTCCAGCTTTAATTCTTTAACTTATACAAACAGTGCATAGACAAAATAACAAAAAGTTACACAAAGTACCTGACAATACTTCATCTCATACTGGGCTCCAGTTTTATGGACAAATATTTAACAATGGATACCAGAACTGCACATTTATCTCTTCAGCTGTGTACTTTTATTACGGCCATGGCTGAAACCCAGGTCATTATTTGCAGAAGTACGTATTTCAGCGCCTAAGGACCGTTACTACGCACAAGTACCTGTCTAAACAGATTTTCAGTAGCCTACTAGAAATCTGGCCCAGGAAAAAGTCCATTACATTTTGTGGTTTTGTGAACTACTGAGAAACCTCTAGTTTAGTTCATGTCCCTCAAAGATTCACACAGTGAATCTCCAAGGATTATAACACATCCTCTTCTGTGTGAAGGTAAAAATTGTTTAAAGTCTATGTTATACAATACTATATATAGTGCACTGCAAAGATGTGTATTTTAAGAATGAGAATACACATAATGCAGCAAATCCATCTGGATGCAAAGAAACACCTTTGCAACGTTGTTTGGAAGACTCTTACATCAAAGAGGTCAAACTGCTGCACCAGTATTGCCCTTCTGCAGAGATTTCCAATGTATGATGCGGTTTTGTATAACGAAAGTGCACGTGTGGGAAGTTTGATTAGGATTTTGATGAGCTTATCATTACAGCATCACAGCTGCAAAAATCAAAAGCTTTGTGTATAACATTGTAATGTCAAATTCCTAAATACCACCAGACAAAAATATTTTTCAAATTTTAACTATTATTTATAAAACAACTATATATGTAAGTATGGCAAAAATCCATTAAATGAATATGCTCAAATACAGAAATGGATCAGCAACAGTTTAGTCAAAGCTGATCCATAGTTTACCGAAGTCTGGAAGGATTTCCAGAGCAGGATTCATTCAAACATATGTCTCTGAGGTAGCTGTCTAAATTTCTGTACAGCTGACAGGGAAATGAGTGCTTTTAGGCTTTGATTTGTATCAGACAAAAGCAGGCCTCTAAAACAGCACTTGGTAAATGTGGCCCCCTTCTCTCTGTTGACTGTAAAGTCTATGCTGATGAGTTCAGATACAGACTAATTCTCCTTCCCAAGTCCCTCAATGACTCCTTTAGCATTGGATGCAGCACACGTACTTTTCAAAAGATGTATGCTGCATTATAATGGATATTTCCAGGCCAGCCTTTGATTCAACCCACCTTTTTCACTACGGATTTTCTGCAGTCTCCAACAACATGAGATGTTCCCATCATTTCCCCTTTCTAGCCTGACATATACCTGTACCTGCTATTACAACATCTTTCTGCAGGGACATTATTATGCTGCCTGGCTCCTGCCATGATCTGCCACCACAAGTCAGAGAAATCAAGGCTATTCTTGGACATGAAACTGGGAGCAAAACCACAACTCTGTGTTAGACATCACAACAAACTTTCAAACAGGGGGAAGCTTCAACAAATATGAGAAAACACTAGTTTCTTCAGCGTCTTAATTCATTTTTCTCTTTAGCACAATCCTTGCAGTAACTGGCCCATCAGATCCCCTGACACCAGTGAGAAGACTGCCAAGACAACTTAAAGCTGAGCCCAGTCGCAGTGCTCACCATCACGTGCCTGCAGACTGCAAGACGTGGTTTTCAGTTGCCCTGCAGCTTTTTCACTCTGTTGCAGCCATGTAAAAGGACATTTACATCAAGGGCTCTTGGTTCTTGTCTTCAGCCACTTTACTCACAAAAGCCTTATTGAAAGCAAAGGTACATGATGACAAAGGCAGGCAGTGGAAAGGAGCTTTTTTTGTTTAATCCATTGCTGTGCAGAAGCCTCCAGGGTTTTAAGACATCGAGGATATCAGTTTTAGAGTAAATTCACTGCTGTAGCCTTTTTTTTTTTTTTTTTTTTTACCTACATGCAAACATGCATAAAGTCAAACTGAGATTACCAAGTTCCTCACAGGTATTTTTCATTGACCTGTGGATATTCCAATGTTTTCCTGTTCTCACTGAAAATTGTTATGACAAATTCACATGGCATCTTAACAGGTAGAGAGTTTTTTAAAAAATAAAAGATGATCCAAATGGCTTTACTGAAAATTATGGTTGGCCTAGACTCATACACATTTTCATGACCACATATGGCACATCTTCAGGGTGAAATCACGACACAAAGAGATTTACTGTGAAACTCAATAGTTCTATGTTGTAAGCAACAAACGCAGTGCTCTGATCAGTTCATTCCTCAGTAAATATGTGGGATAGTCTCCTTCTGGCTCACTAAGGTGATCCAATCCCAAAAGATAAGTGGACTCTGCAGTCCTATTTGCTGCACATTTTGGACTAAATGGAAAAGGTGGAGAGAGAAGACCAACCCATAGCTACTGCCCTACCGAACAGATGGATTTGCTCAGATGAGATTACAGAACTACACCTACAAGAAAACCACAGCATAGACAGAAATCTTTATTTTCTTTGAGCCATCAACAGAAAGGTGCATAGTGCAACTTCAACATCTCTCCCGTAAGTGTACCACCAATCAGCTGGAGAAGTTGAAGGCTGCAATACAGCAGACTGTGCAAGATTGTTCCTACACTCAGAGCAGCCTCAAAGCCTTTTGGGACTCCCAGAACAGGCTATCCTTCCACTCAGAGAACACGGAACAGGCATAGGCTAGAGGAGTTCTTCCTATTCTACTTATAATGTTTATTTCAAATACGGCTTCAGTTAGTAACCTCAACAAAGACAAATGAACAGCAAAATACAATGCCACACTTCACACGGGCATAATCTAATTTTTTAATATCAAGCTAATTAAGCAAAAATGCTTTTTGATGCTTTATGTGGTGAATGTTATCACACTGATAGTCAAAATCACCAGCTGGCTCCACTGGTCTTCCATATCAGTGAAAGCCTTAATGCAATCGGGAGACAAAATTCTGAAGAAGAAACTCATGCAACGTTATAATCACTGAGGTTTTTTTTTGCCAGATAAAAAAGGGAAGCCCACTTGATCTCAGTAATCCTGAAACACAGTACACAAAGCAACAGTTACTCCTGTTCCTTTATAGATAAGGCATTTCTTCGGCTCCTCAGTGAATCCTAGGCAATTATGTCTGCAATAAATTATAGCCTTTACACTGGGTCTTATTTTATACCCTAGCCAACTAATCATATCTGCACCACTTGTTACTATACTAATGTTTTATAAATAGTAACATGAAGATAACTGAACTGTAAGTGAAGTTGTTCAATCAATTGAAAACAAGAAGCTAAAATTAATATTATAGACAAAGGAAAGCTAGACAATACAATCAGAAGATGACAAGTGAAAGCCAAAGAGGAAAGCTGAAACCACACAAAAGTTTTACTTCAAAGAAGTGTTTAATCAAACACACAAGCTCAGTGCTCATTCGTTTTCCCTATTCACCCTCTCATAAACAATGAGCAATGCCACAGTTTTTTCCAAGAAGCCATGGGAGGTAATTTAAGCCAATACTGTAAGGAAAAAAAAATCTTTGATGTAAACACAGTGAAAAGCTGATTGTGAATTTGCCACATTTTTTGCATTGTTTGTATTCTTAAAGTTATTTACATTTAAAACTGTTCTTTTTCATTGCTGACTACATGGCAGAGCCCTGCCATACCAAACCGGAGCTCGTTTGCTTTGCTAAATGTTCAATTTTCTGAAAAACATTATTTTTGGACTTCAGTTTTTGATTGGTTTTCAATGTTCAAAATGTTTCTTTACCCACAAAGGCTGAGTAAATTGACATCTGCTATCCTTGAACTTTATCCAGACTTTATAACTGGAACTTTTTGTACAGGACAATATCAAAACCTCATAAAACTCCTCATGCTTGCAAAGATACACATGGATGTCATCAGTGAGTTTGCATTAAGCTATGTTAGTGGATCCATCTGAAAAGTTAAGTAACATAAGAATTACAGCCCTGCATGATTGCCATATGTAAACTTACAGTTATATTAAGTAGTAAGTAAAGCTGAGTGACGTACAATGCTACAGTGTAAATAGCCTTTGTTTGCAGGTAAGAGTAGAGAGAAGTAAAAATTCACATCAGCTTCTCATTTCTGTAACTACTTTTATGCCAACAAGCTGTAACTATGTTTTAAGGACAGTGCAGGTTGATTAGGTGCATTTATAACAAAGATTCCTGGAACTGCAGAGAGCAGAAGAGCAATCTAAGCCATTTTTCTTACAGTTAAGGACACTGAAAACAGAGCCAGCCTTTTGTACACAGGCTGTATCTTGACCCAGGGTGACGTACAGCAAAGATGACAAGTTTTACAGGAAATGCACAGTATTTCCAATTATTAACAAGAAAAACATATATGCATACATGTATATACTGGGTTTTATCTGGAGCAAAATCAGAAGAAAATGATTCTTATTATTTATGAAAGTTTATCTAAACACCTAAGAAGTCCATCACATACTAACGAGTGCCTATCAGCCAAGGCAGATATTGGACATCTCTCCCTCAGCAGTCACCAACGAAAGACACATAATCCCTTGCAGTATTTTCTTCACCAACAAACAAGCAAACCAGGTTCCCCCCTACCCTACCTGTAAACCACCTGTCTTCCTTCCAGTCACCCTGCCCCAAAAATTTGAGTTAAAAGCCGAGTCTGGGAGAGTGCTGAGAGGAGCAGCAGGTTCAGGCTGGGCAGAAGGTGGGGTGGGATGCAGCTGCAGGTCCCTAGGAGCCATGCCAGCATCACAAAGGGCATGATGGGGAGACAAGCAGAGCAGCTGCCCCTCGGCCCATCAGCAGCTCCCTGACCCCAGGGAGGCATTGTCTCAAATAGGTCTCCAGCTGTTTTGTGCTCAGGAAGTTGTAACCAGTCTCTTAAATCCTGACTCGAAACTGAGCCGCAGGTGAGTGGGATCACAGCCCACGTATTGTATACCATCCTGGAGAAGTGGCATTAATGAAAGGAGCCAGGATGTGTTGCAATCACGGTCAGCTCTTAGAGAGACGTAAGGCAAAACATGGGGCACGTTCCAGCAGTGCAGCCTTGAAGCAAAGACGGAAGAGTTTGGGTTGTGAAGAATCATGTTAAACAGGCTGACGTAATCTCCCAGCCTGCTGCAGCGGCTCAACAGCTGTTCAGCACTGCAGGGTAATCCCTTGGCTATTACAAATGTCCTAGAAATCCTGAGCAAAGGCAACAAATAGGTTTGTAACCTGTGTTTAACACTGCAGACAGGTACCAGGAGAGTTGTCAGACTTGTTCTCTCAACCACGTGCCAGCCCACTCTGGGACGCTGGGGAAAACAGTAACAGTGCTCGTCTAAACTGGGACCATTCCTTACCTTCTCATCTGTGCATGGAAACTGCAAGCCCTAAATCAAGCCTGTTATATTGTCTACCTACACTAATCAGCTTATTATATGAGACTGGAGACATGTGCACCAAATCCAAATTATATTGTGGATAAAGTCAGGAGCAATAAACCTAATCACAGCATGAAAGACTCAGGTTAGACATCAGAAAAATCCACCCCTGTCAAGGGCAGAGAAACTCCAGAGCAGATACCACTTAATCAACATTTAACCAGCTTGTATCCTACCTCCCTTCAACTGCCTCTTTTTTGTTTTGTCCTGTCTGATATTGCACTCTCTTGTGTGTGTGTGTACATGGCTGCAAATATAATAAACACTATAAACCAATGGTGGCTATTACAAGATTTATAGCAGATATTGAGGATCCACCTTACAAATACAGGGCCTAGATCTAAAACAACCTCACTTTATTAATAGGCATAGCTCTTATTTATGCTTTTAGCTCCATCACCATCAATGTAAGTGGATGCTTGAGAAGAAACTGCTCTTGTAATAGTTTTACGGGATCAGACCTTAAAAAAAGGAGGATACAGGTAGTGAATACAGATGCACATGGAGTGAAAACAACTCTTGCTTTCCACGGAGGCAGAATGCCAGTTAGTTAGAGCCTGCTGATGGTGGTATGAGAAGAGGAGGAACTGTCATGCATATGTGCCAAATTTACTCATTTAAATAAGTGAATTGGGCATCACCGTCTGTTGCAGCTAATCAACAAAATGAGGTAAGTGGGGCAACAAATTATGGCCCTTTTAATCAACTAGCACTATCATCTCCTTTGCGAACAGGGAGCGTTTCTAAATTTGTTTTTGGTAAATTTGAAGCAGCAAAAGAAGATGGAAACATCCTGTTAACAAATTACTGGCTCAATTCAAAGACCATCATAGGACTTTGTATAGATCAGGACCAAAATACATAAATAGCATCATTCCATGAAGGAAACTCAAGTGCGAAGTGCAGATTCATCACTTGGGGTTTTAAAAGTTATTTGAGAAAAGAATAAATAATTAGATCCTGATTGTGGGAAAGCATACAAATGAGTTTTCCAACATTATGACTGCACTATATTGATGATAGCATAAAGGTTTGAAGAATTAGGCCCTTCTTTTACTTGCTGCTGACTGATGTAGTCAAGTATCAGTTTGTAGACTGATGCTTGGCTGCATCAGTCTACAAACAACCAGGTATTATATTATTATTTCACATCGTGTTATAAAAGACAGAAGGAGGAAAATCCAGAATTCCATCAGCTTATCTCCCTTCAGAATGGAAGTCTTCTCTGAAAAAGATAAATGCCATCAACTCTTTTTGTATTCAGAAAGTGACACCTGGACCATGTATACTCCTGATGTGAAGATCTGCAGGGGAGAATTCCTAGTGCTCCTGATACGTCATCCCAAGCAGGAGAGCTCCAGCACCATACCCATTTATATTTTAGCACTCCTCAGTGTGAAAGAGCTCAGTTTCAGACTATAATGCTACACAAAAAAATGACTATAAACAATCTGGATTAAAAATAATCTCTACAAGTAGGCTAAGTATTTAAAGAAACTTTTCCTACAGTGATACAGGTTTGAACACTTAATCAAGTAAACAAAAAAAATTCAAATATATAGAAAATGGCTATAAAAATCTAGGTTTTCATTCAAACTCGAGAGCTCCTTGCACAGAATGACAGCAGATGCTGCAGTCTTTACAAAAATCTTTATATGATATAGAGCTTTATCAAACCAAATCATTCAAAACTAATTCAACTGAAAGCTAAATGAGAAGCTGCACAGTTCACCTGGTTTACTAAAGACTCAGAACCTTTAGTAATACAGTTAAAACAATTTGCCAGACAAAATTACTTGACTACACAGAAGTTAGATACACAACCTTTGCTTGTCAACGCATAAGGTAACTGCCTGAGGAATAGCCCAGCTTTCCATCAGTACTGCAATGTCCCTCCATTTTTGCTTTCCCTCCCTGCGAGGGGGAAATTAAATTCTCTTCAGAGTTTCCGCTGCCATTGAAAAACATTTCAACAATCCAAATACAGGATTTACTCCACTGATCACTAATGCCAAAGGCCCCAAAACCACTTACTCTGAAAGAAGATGAGTTTTGCAATTTGTAGCTGCATTTATAAAGCAATGAAAAATTGATGGTTTCCTTTCGACTGCCATAGAAAGGGCTGCTTTGAACATTTCTTTCCTCGGGGAATCCATTGCTATAATTTTCCATTGGAGAGTTTCTGTATTCATGCATTGGTAAAGTGATGGCTATGCTGATCTAATTTGGGTCATCGAAAACCTAGGATTAGTCACATGTTTAAAAACAAAACAAAACAAATTAATTGTTGCACAAATTTACTTTCTTGATTATCTGTAAGTATTTCTACCAAATACTACGCAGCGCTGTTAGAAATGTTAAAACATGTAGAGGCTGTAATTCTGCATTTTTTCATCTATAGCAAATAGAAAAGAGCAATCTACATTTCATTTTTCTGCATTGTTACTATCAACAGCATATGCACTGTGGAAATCATCCATTGCAGGATGTAAAAGTAACAACAGAAACATTCATCTAGTCTCAGAAAACCCTGCAAGTTGGGTAAGTATTAACCTTGGATACTGAGGTTAAGTGAGGTTAAGCTAATTGCCTATGGTCACACAGTGAATTTGGCAGGACCAGGAATAAAGCCCAAGTTTCCTGATTCCCCAGCCCTATCACAAGACAACACTGATGTAATTGCTAAGTTTTAATGTAATGGTCTGTACAATTCATATTTCTAAATCTCCAGAGTTGGCAACAGCAGGTATTAATGTTTTACTTCAGGTTCAAAAGTACGGAGTACACTAAAAGCTGGTTTTAGTTTAATGGAAAGAAAATGGCCCATCTGAAAACCCTGTGCTGTTTAGAGCATACCAATGATTACAGGACTGTAGGAAATGTTAGGTACGCAGCTCGCTCTCTCTCAGAGCTGGGAATGCAGTGCTCGGTTCAGCTTGCACAGGGCTGCCTGGGACGTTTCCATCCAGCTCCTCCTTACGTAAGGCGGATGTAACCTTGACCCTGCCCTCGCAGGCACAGCTCCAGTGAAATGCCACAATGAGAGGTCAGTCCCATTAGATTTTATAGATTTTCAGTGTATGCTCACTAGGTGGGATAAGTACCTTGTGTGTGTTGGCAGGGGGTTACCTACCCTGCACTCAGAGGATGTTCTGGTTTCCAAAAGACCAAACAGCAGCTCATCAGAGGAACTGGTATAGAATTCATCTGCCTGTTCCCCAGTCCCATTTCTCTTTTCTCAGGAGTCTCAAGAGCCTCCAAATGTGGAGAGCCAAGACGAGCCGCAGGTACCCAGTCTCTGGGTATAGGTCACAGAAGCAGCACAGAGAAGCTCGCATGCTTCAGACCACCATACAGGTGGACAATCCTTTCTATGTCCAGAAACTACCACCAGTACTCACCCAAAACCAAAGTCTGCCATTCCAGAAAGTTTTTCACATGCAAAATATAATTTCAAAATTTATTTTCATTTGTTCTCTTCATTTTGCCTTCATCTTTCTTGCTCACTGACTGTCCCTTCCCCATCTTTTAACTAAAACTTTTCCCCTGACTTGCATGCTTTATTGGTTTTTCAGATCTTACTGGTCCTAGCCATTTTGTGGGTTAAGCAACATGTGCTTGGATAATTAGAAGAGATCAACAATTCAGAGAACAGTCATTACCTGCAGCCATTCTGAAAATAGCCATCTCCACAAACCCAACAGACAGAGCCATCAATTACAGTAATTCTAGAGGTAGACAGTATTTGCATAGAAAGAGTATTTTAATCTTTTAAGTGGAAGCCACATTGAAATAGTTTTCTCTGTTTCTAAAAACGTCAATTCCAGTATTTCAGGAAATAAAAACGGAAAATGGTGCTTGCAATGTCACTAAATGTAGATTGTGTCATGCTTCTAGTGATTAATCAATTCTAGAATAACAGACTACTTAGCAGGAGGGAAAGAAAACCAAAAACATTTAGTCAGTAATAGCTTCAGCTCTCACTGACAATCACCTCTTCCTGAACTTCTGGGACTACTTGCATGGACAATGGCATACATATGTTTAATATCAGAATTGGAGGCATTCGGTTATCCTCGTTACTTGGATAAAGATACTAGGAGTATCTTTATCCAAGTAACAGATACTCCTGTTACTAGGAGCCGACAAGGAGGGGTGCCATGCTTGACCTTGTGCTCACCAACAGGGAGGGACTGGTGGGCGATGTGAAACTTATGGATAGCCTTGGCTGCAGTGACCACGACACAGTGGAGTTCAAGATCCATGGGGCAGCAAGGAAACCATTCAGCAAGCTCTGTACCCTAGACTTCAAGAAGGCGGACTTCGGCCTCTTGAAGCACCTGATGGGCAAAGTGCCGTGGGAGGCGGCCCTGGAGGGACAAGGGGCCCAGGAAAGTTGGTCCACATTCAAGGAGCACCTTCTCCAAGCTCAGTAGAGGTGCATCCCGACGAAGAACAAGTCGGGCAAAAAGACCAGGAGGCCGGCGTGGATGAGCAAGGAGCTCCTGGACCAACTGAAAATGAAGAGGTTAGCCTACAGAGGGTGGAAGCGGAGACAGATAGCCTGGGAGGAATACAGAGAAGCTGTAAGAGTGACCAGGGATCAAGTGAGGAAGGCTAAAGCCCTAAAGGAATTGAATTTGGCAAGGGATATAAAAAGCAACAAGAAATGCTTCTATAGGTATGTAGGGGACAAAAGGAAGTCCAAGGAGAACATAGGCCCCCTCCGGAAGGATACTGGTGCTCTGGTTACCCGGGACATAGAGAAGGCTGAGGTACTCAATGAATTTTTTGCCTCAGTCTTCACTGGTAAAGCCTCTTGTCTTACCACCCAAGCTGTGGAAAGAACTAGCAGGGACTGTGAGGATGAACCACCGCCCACTGTACTTGAAGACCAGGTTCGAGAACATCTGAGGAACTTGAAGGTGCACAAGTCCATGGGACCTGATGAGATCCATCCGCGGGTCCTGAAGGAACTGGCGGATGAAGTTGCCAAGCCACTGGCTATTGTATTCGAGAAGTCGTGGCGGTCTGGCGAGGTCCCCGATGACTGGAAGAGAGGGAACATAACCCCCATTTTTAAAAAGGGGAACAAGGAGGACCCGGGCAACTACAGACCGGTCAGCCTCACCTCTGTGCCTGGCAAGGTCATGGAGCAGATTCTCCTGGGAACCATGCTAAGGCACATGGAGAGCAAGGAGGTGGTGGGTGACAGCCAACATGGCTTCACCAAAGGCAGATCGTGCCTGACCAACTTGGTGGCCTTTTATGATGGGGTGACAACATCGGTGGACAAGGGTCGACCAACGGATGTCATCTACTTGGACTTGTGCAAAGCTTTTGACACTGTCCCGCACGACATTCTTCTCTCTAAACTAGAGAGTCATGGGTTTGATGGATGGACCACTCGGTGGATAAGGAATTGGCTCAATGGCCGCACTCAGAGAGTAGTGGTCAACGGCTCAATGTCCAAGTGGAGACCGGTCACGAGTGGCGTCCCTCAGGGGTCCGTGTTGGGCCCGGCCCTCTTCAACATCTTTGTCGGTGACGTGGACAGTGGCATGGAGTGCACCCTCAGCAAGTTCGCCGATGACACCAAGCTGTGTGGTGCCGTCGACACGCTGGAAGGGAGGGATGCCATCCAGAGGGACCTCGACAGGCTGGAGAGGTGGGCCCGTACCAACCTCATGAAGTTTAACCAGGCCAAATGCAAGGTCCTACATCTGGGTCGTGGCAATCCCAGGCATAAATACAGACTGGGTGGTGAATGGATCGACAGCAGCCCTGAGGAGAAGGACTTGGGAGTACTGGTGGACGAGAAGCTCAATATGAGCCGGCAATGTGCTCTTGCGGCCCAGAAGGCCAACCGCGTCCTGGGCTGCATCAAGAGGAGCGTGGCCAGCAGGTCAAGGGAGGTGATTCTCCCCCTCTACTCTGCCCTCGTGAGACCTCACTTGGAGTACTGCGTCCAGTTCTGGAGTCCCCAACATAAGAAGGACATGGACCAGTTGGAGAGGGTCCAGAGGAGGGCCACGAAGATGATAAGAGGGCTGGAGCACCTTTCCTATGAGGACAGGCTGAAAGAGTTGGGGCTGTTCAGCCTGGAGAAGAGGAGGCTCCGGGGTGACCTTATAGCGGTCTTCCAGTACCTCAAGGGGGCCTACAGGAAAGATGGGGAGAGGCTGTTCAGGAGGGCCAGTTATGATAGGACAAGGGGTAATGGTTTTAAAATAGAGGGAGGTAGGTTCAGGTTGGATATTAGGAAAAAATTTTTTACCATGAGAGTGGTAGAACACTGGAACAGGTTGCCCAGAGAGGTGGTGGATGCTCCATCCCTGGAGACGTTCAAGGCCAGGTTGGACAAGGCCCTGAGCAACCTGATCTAGTTGGAGATATCCCTGTTCCTTGCAGGGGGGTTGGACTAGATGACCTTTGAAGGTCCCTTCCAGCCCTAACCATTCTATGATTCTATGATTCTATGAAGATACAATAAAGCCATGCTTTCTTGAAGAACTTCAGGTCAACTGTAAAGTAAGAATACTTTTTAACCTCTAATAGATTTTATCTTATTCTGTTTTTAATTTGAAGAATCTACTTATTGGAAAGAATATTGTACTCAACTAAGAATCTGCTGGAAATTTTATTTCAATATCTTGGATTTTGTTACAAAGTTCACTTGATAGATATAAATATATATTATATGTAAAACTAGAACTAGATTTTTTTTCTAAATCGAGAATGTTTTGAGAACAGTTTTTCATTGGGGTTTTATAATAGATCTTTAAAAGATTTTGTAAAAACTCATTTTCCCTCATTTTGTAAATTCTATTTTGATCTCAGTTTGAAGGTAAGTTTTAAAAAATTGAGACGTTACTTTCCAACTACATCTCAAGATAAAAATTGAAAAATTATATACAAAAAGGATGATACAGTTTTCAAGTGAAAATTCTGGGGAAATGTTTATAAAATAAAAGCAACTTTTGAAAACTGCTACAAATATTATGACTTAGTGACTTTAAAAAAACAACTAGTTAAATAAAAATATCTGCATGGAAAACCATATTGGTTAGGCATCTGTAATTTAAATTAGTTTTTGTAGCAGTAAATATACAAGAGTAACAGGAGGAGATGTGGGTAAGGCTGAGATGGAAGGCACACACACATACACACAAAATAACAGACCTGTTGTTACCTCAAATGACATCATTTCATAGCATCTCTCTATACATGGGCAACAGCACAGGACAGACCAATTCATTCCCAAGTTTGAAAAATAAGCCTGGACTCAACCACCTGCCCTGCCAGAGACCAAATGCTGGTGATGATGCTGGAGACACCTGAGGTCTCACAGTGTCATCTGGATCATGCCAGTGACTGAACACTTGTCCTGGGAAAGAGGGAGTTCACTGTGCAACCTTGTATGCAGCCACTTACCAGCTAAAGAAAGCCCTACAATCAGGGAGACAGGTACCTTGTATGGACTTTGACAGGAGAAATCTTAAAGATCTCAGTAAATTTCAAATTCTTGGAAAATTTTGTGACAACAGCCTGGACATGCCAATATGCTTATTTAAAATAAATGAAGTACACTGACCACTATGCGACACGCTTCTTTCAAGACTCACTGCACTCGTAAACTCATATACGGGGATTTTCCCACAGAAGCGATGCGGGGTTGATAGCCCCTGCAGAAAGTACAGGCACTCTCTTTCCTTCCCAGGACTGAATGTGAGAGGATAGAGCACATTCAGAGCCTCCTTGGTCCCAGCTGAACAAGCTGGTTGGAGCTGTGGGATGACTGCTGGGGATGGTGGGACCGTGCTCAGCTCCTTTGTCTTCAGTCAAGCAGAACATCCCTTTCGGAGCGGTTTGCTCCCTCTTGGGCAGGGGTGAGCCCTGCTAGCACAGCAGAGAGGCAGAGTGCCTTTCAAGGAAAGCTAAGTGAGCTGTAAAGGGCAAATGCAGACAAGGGGGGCCATCTGGCAACAATGCAAGGAACTTGACACAGAGTGACTTAAAGAAAAAAAAGCATTCAGTGGCTTATATAAACCAGTGCTATAAAATCCCTGTATAAAGGTGGCTAAGGGCACCATCTCTCCCAGCCTGAGATGCCACTGGACGAGCACTACAAACAGAACAAAACTGAGGTTATGCAATGCCTCGTATTGCGCCCAAAATAAATAAAATCAGGACGTGTGTTTTGACAGCAACGTGAGCTAGACAAAGCTTGTGCTGCTGGGTAAAACCCCTGAGCTCCTTGTCATTGTCGTGGTGAGGCGGGATGCGTGGGAGATAGGCAGGGGCTGCCTTGGTCACAGGAGCCCCAGGAGGTGCAGACTGTGCAAAAGGCAGGTCCTCCACAGTCCAGCTTACAGTGTCGGCTCACCACGATAAGAAAAGTCCAGCACTGCCAGGGATTTAAGGCCTGAACTGAAGCCACCTGAAGTCAATCAATGACTTCAGTACATTTTCAATCAGACCACGGTAGCACTTTTTACAGGGGTTAAAATCTCTGTGTCTCTGATCACCACACACCTTCTTCTTCTGGTTCCCCAGCTGCAGGTAAACCTGCACTGTCTCTGGCTTTTAAGGACCACAGAAACAAAAAAAATGAACATGTTCATTCACTACACATGGGAATGGTTCAAAGCTGTGCCAGGGGAGGTTTATACTGGACGTTAGAAAGCATTTCCTTACTGAGAGGGTGGTCAAACACTGAAATAGGCTTCCTAGAGAGGTGGTTTCCCAAGCCTGTCAGTGTTTTAGAGGCATTTGGACAATGCTTTGTAAAAACACACTTGTCATGGTTTGATGTTGAGGGGGTGGGGGTTCTGGTGGCAGGAGAGGGGCTTTGCTCCCTGTGACCTCCCTGGTTTTGGAACCGGGTCAGACCTGGTTCTGGCCACCAGATCAGACTGCCATCCCCCTCGGGGTTGAGCCAATCAGCGCCTCTGCGAATTGCCCTATTTAAGTCGGGACAAAGGAACTGGAAAAGGTGCTTTGCCCAGGAGCGAGCAGAGAAGGGAGGAGGGCACTGCCCCCGCTCCCTGGCTCCCGGCCGGGCAGCTGCCTGCATCGGGCCGGCACCGCCCACTGAGGATGGAGGCGGCGGAGCCAGCTGGGGAACTCAGGGGCACCCCACTCCCGGGGGGCCCACTGGGCTGAGTTCACCTGGAGAGGACTGAGATCCCAGAGAAACAGCTGCATCGACAGCAGGTCAGTGAGGATGGAGCGGGAGGAGGTGTGCCGGAGCTGAGTTTCCCCCGCAGCTAGTGGCGAGATGGCAGGCGGCCCCCCTGCAACCCAGACGGCCTCGGTGGAGTAGAGACCCACTCGCAGCCCGTGGAGAGAAGATGCCTGAGCTGAGGACGGTCATGTTGGGACGCACGACAAGGCAGAGAGGCATCTGGAGTCTGCGTGACGACCCACGCCGGAGCGAGTGGCTACAACTCCCTAAGTATCCGAGACTGTGGTAAAGCCCACACTGGAGCAATTTGTGGGGAAGGATTGCTTCCTGTGGGCTGGACTCACGCTGGAGAAGTTTGTGCATTTTTCCTTGTGAGTAGGGGATCCACTGGAGCAGGGGAAAAGAGTGTAAGGACTCCTCCTCCTTTAAGAAAGAAGCAGCAGTAACAGCACGGAATGAACTGACCTGCACTCCCCCAGTCCCTGCCCCCTGCGCTGCTGGGGGGGCGGGGGGGTGGAGGAAGGTGTCAGTTTTTAAGATCTGGCTTTGTTTCTTTTTATCCTCTCACGTAACCGGTTTTGTTTCCCTTTGTCCTTTTAAGTAACCATCAATAAATTGTTTTGCTTTTAAGAAAGCCAAGTCTGTTTTGCCCGGGACCATGGCTGGTGGGTGCTCCCTCTGTTCTTGTCTCATCCCTCAGTCCCTTTATTATATTTTCCTCCTCTCTACTTTACTGGAGAAGGAGAGACTGTGTGAGTTTTAGTTGCTGGATCAGCCTAAAACCACGACAACACTTCAGCTTTTGGTCAGCCTTGAATTGCTCAGGCAGTTGGACTACATGATCATTGTAGGTCCCTTCCAACTGAAATTGTCTATTCTATTCTTTCACAGACCCAGCATTTTCCAAACAATCCTGAAGATTGAGAAGACAGCAAGTGGATGTTCTGCTGCTTATGCTCACCATAAAATTCAGTGACCACATTCATTGTGTTGAATGCAAAAAGTAATTCACAGAATTCACCAATCCTTGAAACCCATTGAACCAAATTATTCCTAAACATACTAGTTTCATCTTTTTTTGATTATTCCTGTTTAAGCTTCCTCTTCAAGTAAGCCAGTTAGCCATGTGCAGCTTCTGTTACTGTTACAGTAGCCTGTTCTGGGGAGCTTGTGGTCCAGCCTAGTTTAGGAGATGCTGTTGCCTTGGTACTACAGAATCTTCCCCATCAGCAACCAAACCTCCCCTCCTGTTATGGTTTGCCATGAAGAAGAGCTTTCCACTCCCAAAGTGTTGTCTTTCTCCCTCTCCCTCAAATCAGGATAGCTCCAGTTTCAGACAATTAAGCTGTCAATCAGCAGAGCTCATTAGTGGGAATACTGCCATTTTCAGAAGCACCTCCAATGGATTTCTCAGGGAAAACTCTCAAGGCCAGCACCAAGCGAATCTATGGTACATTCCCCATTGCAAGTCTTCAACTCTCAGTCGCAGTCAACATGTGATTCAGATCCCTCTAAGTTAGACAACTTTGGTATGAAAAGGAATCTGGTACAACACCAGTTTCTATGAAGTAGAGGCCCTGAAGTACTAATTAAGTTTTTTATTTTTCCTGTGAGTAATATAATGTGCAGAAAATAATATAAAAGCAGAAAGCAAGGCATAATATATACCTGAAGAATATTATTTTCTACATTTTGCTGCAAGTATAGTTATACAAAGTTCACAGTGCTGTAATACTTTGGGTTTATCTCTTGTAGTCAATCTCTAGCAAACTAATTCATCTTTGCTCCTAGCAGAATTAAAGATTTTGGTAACTTTTCAGTAAGATAACATTTAAATAACACACAAATGCCAATTTCACATTAGCTTTCTCTAAAGGTAATTGAATTTAAGACCAAAAGGAAAAAAAAAAGGCTAATTAAAAAACTTCTTCTGAGTTTTAAAAGCTCTATGCAGTTACTTCAGATGATTGCTCTATAAAGTCCGGAAGATTACTCACGTCTACCAGCACTATCATCAAGGGCAAAGTAAATTTCTTTTTCCTTTTACAGAGAAAACGGACTTTTATTATGCTGCTAATCACACCTACACATTGAGTACCCATCAGTATAAGAAGCTGAAAGCTATGAGCAAGTTTTCCGTGTCACTTTTAGAAGATGATATTTTTTTTGGATCGCTTCCTGAGACTTTAGAACCAGGGTTACAATTTTCCTAACATTATCTATTAGTTCAATATTAAGTGCCTTTAACATCTTGTAAAGTATCTTTTTATTTAAAATTACACCTAATCTCATATATATATATATTGAACCAGAATTTCTAATTGCAACTAAAATTTCTGAAATGGAATTTGACATATAAAATTCAGTGTTGAGGATTATTAATATGGGTCTCTATCATTTCTAACATGAAAGGAAATTCACTGCTGAAAATTTCTACTGTACATTCCAGAAATATATTAAAGAAATTAGAAGATCTATTAGATTCCTTAAAGCATAAGAATAAAAATGCTAACATTTGAACCTGTAATTTTCATCATGGATAAAATTAAGATGAAGGGAAGTCTTTGCTTTTTAGACCTGTATGATGCCTCAAACATTTACAATCTTTGACCTCATTTTTCACCCGCAAATGTTGGCATAAAACATTCCACAGCAGGCAGCTACCCTTCGCAGAGGAAATTCCTCACATATCTCCAAAATGTATCTTTAATATTTACTACCGACGTTCCTTATACGCTGCCATAAACGCTGGATGACTTTCAAAAGTTGCCAAGACTGAAGAACATCACTTGAAAAACAGAACAGTCCTCAAGCTCTTCTGCAATTGTGGAAGCCCTCAATAGCATCACGTCACATCTTTCTCAGAATCACATGTCACATCTTTCACAGCATCACATCTTTCTCAGAATATTATCTGAAGACTTAAAATACAACACAAGGGAAACTGAAACCAGCAAACATACATATGTGTATTAAAAAATATTCTAAAAGATTAAAATTAATGTTGAGAATGGCATAATTATCGCATGTTTTACAGAATCCAACCACTTCAACATGTCAAGCAATATTCAAGCCAGCTACTTATGAGAACGGCGTTAGGATGTGCAAAGGGTGCAACTGAAATAATTTGTTTCTCTATTCTTGATCATCTTCTCTTTCCTGAGAAAACTACCGAACATGCCAGATGTCCTTTTTTACTGAGGTTTTCATCTTCTTATTCATTCTCTTAAGGTCAACTATGTAAGTTTTGCCCACATCCGGTCTACTATGTTCATTTTTGTGTCATGTGCATTGTGTTCTGGAAAAGGGTCAAGATACAGTTAGTAGGAACTGACATATAGGATGAATTACTGACAAGATTAACCTTTCTCTAGCAAAAGATAAGTAGTATATCAAACACCTACTTTATGGAAAATAAAAAAAAAGGAAAGGAAAACAAAACTGTCCATCATTAGGATTACTGGCTGCTGAGCACATTGCTTTTTAGTTTGCTTAGTTTTATCTCATCGTTTCCTGTACTCCCCTGTCTGCCATTGTGTTTATCTGTCTTGTCTTGTTTTCCACCGTCTTGCATGTGCCTGGCAAGATCATCTTCTATTCCCCATGGGGCACCAGAGCAGAGGACCACAGCTCCCAGCCAGGGATACTGTTCACTTTGGTGATACGTACAATAAGCAGTAACAATGCTGGAAAATTCCACTTGCTTTTGATGTAACTAGTTACTATTAGTCTTCTATGTTTGTATTTGTCTTCTGTCCCTAGACAAAATCCTGCCCAAACTCCACATTGCTACCCATCAGAGTGCAGCTGAGGGGAACAGGAAGGACCCTATGAGGAACCTGTGAGGTTGGAGAACTTCTTACTTATTCCCATCAAATGTCCTAGGCAACCTGTTGGTGTTTTACCAGGCCTCTAATGATAGAATTTGATCCCATCAGTGCGCTGAATGATTTAGCTTGTTTAGGAGTTCACCGAGAGCTGATAATCTGCCTATCATGACCGATCTAAAACTGGAAAATGGTCATGCATGTTTTAAAAATAGTCTGTTTATCACACCATATATATTGATTATCTTTTGGAAACACTCCAAGAGACACCATTCTGGAAGTCAATCTAAAATAAATATGACCTAAATTTATCCAGAACAAGTTAGATGAAGCCTTGTTACTAGGCACCTAGCTTGCTTTTTTTTTTTTTCTGATCCCAAATTGCACTCATTTAAACAATATATAACTGTCTACATATTAATATCGCAACCTCCTGGCAATTATGAATCATTAAACAGAATTTTAATGTGGCTCATTTCACATGTATGCATTGATATTTGGAAAATTTCAGTTCCCATTTTCTAAGTACTGAAACGCCTTTCAAAATCATAACGTTATATCACTAAAATGGCCTGGTATATGCATCGAACTAACCCCAGCCGTCTACCTGTGACCTGCCAGAAAGACAAAAACCCTGCTGTCAGGCAGTAATAAACAGACTGCAGAAAGTTAAAGCATAAACAAAAGTATGATGGAAAACACAATGAAAGAGAAGATGCAGATTTGCAGCCCCGCTGCTAGTAAAGTTCTGTTGCTCAATCTCAGTGTCTGGCAGCAAACTTGCTACGGCAAATTTCACCTGACTGAAGCTGGGACATGGAAGACACAATTGACTTTGGAATCAAGTTTCAGATCATTCAGCTTGAGAAAGGCTGTCAACCTTTGATTTCCAAATAAAGGCAACTGATTGCTAATTATTGTTTAAATTAATTGCTCCTCAGGGCTGATTGCTGCCACTATTTACTGCTATAACCTGAAGAAGTCAAGTTTTTCTGTTTAATATTTGAACATATTTACACCTTCCAGAAGCAGAGAGAACACATTTCATTTTCAGCATTTTGCCTCAATGCCTCTTCCTCACTGGAATGAACTATGTCTCTAAACTGGAAAGACATGGTTTTGATGGATGGACCACTCAGTGGATAAGAAATTGGCTGGATGGTCACACTCAAAAAGTTGTGGTCAATGGTTCAATGTCCACGTGGAGGCCTGTGACGAGTGTGTTCCTCAGGGGTCAGTACTGGGACCAGTGCTATTTAACATCTTTGTTGGAGACATGGACAGTGGGATCGAGTGCACCCTCAGCAAGTTTGCAGATGACACCAAGTTGTGTGGTGTTGTGGACACGCTGGAGGGAAGGGATGCCATCCAGAGGGACCTTGACAGGCTGCAGAGGTGGGCCTGTGAGAACCTCATGAAGTTCAACAAGGCCGAGTGCAAGGTCCTGCACGTGGGTCGGGGCAATCCCAAGCACAAGTAAAGGCTGGGTGGAGAATGGGTTGAGAGAAGCCCTGAGGAAAAGGACTTGGGAGTGCTGGTGGATGAGAAGCTCAACATGAGCCGGCAATGTGCACTGGCAGCCCAGAAAGCAAATTGTATCCTGGGCTGTATCAAAAGAAGTGTGGCCAGCAGGTCGAAGGAAGTGATTCTGCCCCTATACTCAGCTCTCATGAGACCCCACCTGGAATACTGTGTTCAGATCTGGAGTCCCCAACATAAGAAGGACATGGAGCTACTGGAACGAGTCCAGAGGAGGGTCACAAAGATGATCCAAGGGCTGGAGCACCTCTGCTATGAAGACAGGCTGAGAGAGTTGGGGCTGTTCAGCCTGGAGAAGAGAAGGCTCCAGGGTGATCTTATAGCAGCTTTCCAGTACCTAAACGGGGCCTACAGGAAAGCTGGAGAGGGACTTTTTACAACGGCGTGTAGTGATAGGACAAGGGGCAATGGATTTAAACTGAAAGAGGGCAGATTTAGGTTAGATATAAGGAAGAAATTTTTTACATTAAGGGTGGTGAGGCACTGGAACAGGTTGCCCAGTGTGTTCAAGTGTTCAAGGAAGTGTTCAAGGCCAGGTTGGATGAGGCTTTGGGCAACCTGGTGTAGTGGAGGATTTCTCTGCCCATGGCAGGGGGGTTGGAACTAGATGATCTTTAAGGTCCCTTCCAACACTAACCATTCTATGATTCTATGGATACTACTGTCAGATATTTCTTGTGCAAACAGAATTACATTATACACCTGCTTTGTTATTGCTGCTCATGTATAAGGATGAAATATCAAGCAGAAAAGGGTGGATACTCTCTGAAAGGGGAAATAAATGTAACTCTGGAATAACTAGTTTCTGCAATAAATAATTTAATAACAAATTATTATAGGATATACATTTTATGGAACATGAAGCTAGTAGCATAAAGTATTGTTATCTTATGGCAACTTAAGATCAAAAAGCTGTTCTCAATTCCCTTTTCCTGCCCGAAGCTCAGACTCCATGGATAACCTAGCTCTTTAGACCTCCCTAAAGGACATCTAAAGCGTGGGGCATTATGCAGGGAAAGAGGCAAAGCTCTGTCTCAATTCCGCTTCGACTTCCTTTTTGTCCACAAAAGTGACACACAAAGAGTGTCATCTGTTTTATACACTAGATCCAGGTAGCAATACTACGCTGCCAGGAGGGTAGGAGGACATCGCTGTGATGTGAGAAGCCCTAATGCAGCTGTGTTGGCAGATACAGCACCATCATCTCTGCACATCACTTTATGGCTAGAAAATGTTCAACTCTCTTAAAATATCTCATAGGTAACAACTCGCTCAATTCTCCTTTGCCTAGTCTGTACTCCAACACAGCAAGCAGCAGACTCAGAAGCAGAAAGGTTGGTTTGCAGCTTCCTGAGCTGTAAGCACCATTTTTGGCAAAAATGAAAGCAGCATCAACAAAGGAGCAATATCCTCCCCTTCCACCACATGTTCTGCCTCATTTCTTCTATTCCAGAAGGAGGAAAGAAGGTGATATTCTGTAGAAGAGACCACTCCCATAGACGGAAATGACCCTAATAAGGAAGAGTTTCCCATGAGGATTTCCACTTGTCTTCTACATTCACTACATACCATGTTGTATCAAGCAAAGAAACTTGCTGGAGGTGAGTATCCAGCCAGCTATATTTAAAAATGTCGGTAAATTGAAAATAGATCATGCCACTTCTCTCTGCTCCTTCCTCCTCCTGTCCCCCCACATACAGTGAATATATTTTGGAAGAAGAGAATACACCCACTACTTGAGCAGAACTTCACTGATTATGCATGTAAGGAGGAAATAATAATTTCAGCAAATCTGCAGTGCTCCATGCCTATAGAAAAACTGCAAGAATTTTACCAGTACAAACACTTGGACAGGAGGTAACATTCCCCTGTGAAGCATAGACCGAAGTGCAGCAATGGCTAAGACCTGCTGTGAAAAATTAATGACATTTTTTCACGCAGCGACTTATGTTGAATTCCTAAAGGAAATAGTCTACTTGAACTGGTTTATTAAAGCTGTATCCCAAGGAAAATCCAAACTCTGTTTAATGAAGCAATCTGATCAATTTCTGATGCATTTTCCCCCTCTAGTTCTTCGTGTGCTATACAAACCCGTACAGCACATAATTAAATCAAGGATGGCTAAAATATCTCACCTGCTAAATTACTGTACAATTGCTTAATTAGCAATTACAACCCACTGTTGCCACAGACATTTGCTGAGTAATACCTCTCTGTTCCACTGTAGACTTGAGCACAACTACAGAAAGTAATAACACACAAAACTGGCTATAGTTAGATGCTTAATAAGCACTATGGATAATTCAAATAGAGGACCACGACTTCAAAGGAAAGAGAGCTTTAATTTACAGTTCAGAGATTAGCAATATAATTAATGAGAATTATAACAAAGCAAAGGAGAGAAATCACTGAAATCCTCTAACCAGGCAACTTTGGGAAAAGCAAACAAATAAACCCCAAACGAAAGCCAAATGTTATCTAAAACACTTTATTGGTGCACTATGCTTCTGATCTGTGATCCACCCCCTTCCATCCCCACCAGCCTCCTGTTAAAAAGAAAGAAAGATTTCACACCAATTCCACACTTCAGAACAAGATTTCAGGGAGGTCTTCTTTTCCTACGATGTAAGGAATAAGCAATGAT
Organism: Tauraco erythrolophus; assembly: GCF_009769465.1. Taxonomy (NCBI): domain Eukaryota; kingdom Metazoa; phylum Chordata; class Aves; order Musophagiformes; family Musophagidae; genus Tauraco; species Tauraco erythrolophus. The sequence goes on from NC_141466.1 coordinate 82,285,782, forward strand.
AGGATCAGATAAAAGCACATAATGAGATCAAATCTCATTAAAAAACTCCTCTTGTGCTTCAAAGGCACTTAGCTCTGTTAGAGGTAAGACTGAGAACGGTACATACAGCTACAAACACAACACAGTCATGCTTGCAGAAGAGACCATACGCTGCAGAAACTGCATTTCTTGCTGAAAAGCGAACAGTCACGTCAAACTGCAAAACACTTTTCTGAAATGTGTGGCTTTTATGTGATGAGACAGGGCAATATTAGACAGGATACTTGATGTGCCTTGCCTTGAAAGGGTTTCTAAACAGCTAAGCATGAAACATCTCCACATTCAAAGGATGCACCTGTAACACTCAGAGTAAGTAATTGCTTTTTTGCAACGAGCACCTGGTACAGCAGCAGCTCGGAGCACTCACTTGCCACAAAACGCTTCTCTAATACCTCGTCTCCCAGCACAGCCACGTGTTACAGACACTGATTTCAGTCTCGGAGGCGTAGCAGAGAAGGCTGCAGACCCGTCGCTGCCCTCAAGCACACGTGTGATGCTCACCACCACCTTCTACATCCCACCTGTCTGCTGAGACTGATGCACCTGACTCTGTGGCAGACAAGTCTCAAGTGTTTCATAGGATCTGGAATTTCTGGCTTTCAAATGCAGAAACTAAAGGACTCAAATGTCTGACCTTTAAGACAAGGCAGAGAAAATCTCTGGCAAAACTTTTGCAGGAAACACAAATTCAGTTCTACTAAATTTGACTTCTAAAAAGAAAGAGAAATAAAAATATTTAAATATAAATTCAAATTATTACAGGAATTACTGGGAATTCAAAGATTAAATAATTACGTCAAAAGAAAACAGGAAACTATTATTGAAAATTAGATGCAAGCCTGAATAAAACTATATTAATGTATCTTTAACAGTAGCACTGACAAGTTACGAAATTCAATAAATTCAGTGATGTACAGAACACCCAAATAAATTATATGCACCTTTTTTCAACAAAAAAGATCTTATTCATTTTCTATCTATTACATTAGTCATACCTTTATAAAACATCTTTATAGATAGGTACGCAAAGCTATAAAAATAATCACGCTTCATATCAATTTGTCAATAATGAATCTATTTTTTCTTTTTTCTTTGTAAAGGATATAATTACTGTAAATATTATTTTTTTGATAAAAATCAGCAAAATTCTTAAATTTCCATAGAAATATATGATGCATTAAACATACTTTAATTTTTGTTTCAAAGTTTTTATTACAAAATTCTTTAGCTAAAATAATAAATTAATAAATAAATTAATCCTCTAATGGATAATGTTCATGCTGATAGTGTGAAGATGATTGATAAAATTATTTATTAGCAATGAATCCTGAAGTGTTCAGTGCCATCCAGGCCAAATTCAGCTAGAGACTGACTCTAGATTTTCTAGCTAGCCTCCATTCTGCCAGAACAGAAAAGCTACAGATGGCAAAATAGAGGAAAACAACAATACCAAATAAGAACATTCATTTTTAAAGACAACTTAAAAATAAATTTCTCATACAGATTTATGACTAAATTTGTTGTTACACAAGAAATATAAAATAAGACAAAACAAAAAGCTGTCTGGTGTGGAATATTGCTGAAAACATAGTGTTTCCACTGAAGCCAACTCAGACCAGACAGGGTCACAGATTGGAACAGAGATGATGTTGAGGGCAGTGCTGTAGAGCAAGGGGACTTCTTTCATAAATTCGGATCTCCCTTTCCCAGTGTCAACTTTTCAGCTCCTCTACTACATTCAATGTCATTTTTGATGGTACTTTTTTTTTTTCCCTAGGGATCTGTGAATAAATGAAAATCAATGTCTAAAAGGATGTTTCTGTTTCACAGTTAATACTACTCCACTGTTTCCTTCATGTCAGTCTGGAAATCTAAAAAGGCCTTGTAGCAGGAATATATTACATGTATTCTCAGTATGTGTCCCTTCAAACCATAACAGCAACAAATGCAGGAGTCAAGACCCACTGTCTAAACTACACCAATAGCCATACAATGACCTCTTACCTATTGCTAAGAACCTTTTGTTCTTAATATCTCTCTTCAGGATTTCATACATTATTTACAGGATATAGGAGCATAGCATAGGAACCACCATCTTTCATCCTAAAATTAACACAATGTTCCCATGGATTATGCAACAGTACTTAAATTCAGGCAGATTTTTTTTCAGAGCTGTGTTTGCAAGCAGTGACCCATGGACTTATCAATGCCATTATTTTAACAGAAGTTTAATTCACAGTCAATATTTATTTCATAATTCATTTTTATATAACTAAACATTAAATTTTTATTTCACCTATCTGTAAAGGTCTACCACCAAAGCTTTCTATAATGACAGAGAAATAGTCCAGATGGAAATGCCATGGTCACCAGGTGTCATAGGAAGATGCAACCGTGCTGTACAGGCAGAGTCCAAAAACGTCCCCAGAATCTTTTTCCACCAAACCCTGAGGCACCAGTTACTCTTCAACACAGCAATAAAGCTAAATCCTTCTGGCAACAGACCAAAAGACAAATCCAGTTTGAGTGCCACCTTTCTCCAAAATATTCACCTAATCAACCACCTATCCTACAAACAACATGTTGCAGAAACCTTCTGAAACTTTAACTGAATCTCCCCTTTTGAGGGTATGACCCCAGCCATGCAGCACACAAAAGTCTGACCAAAGAGCTGTTGTTAGTGAACCTCAGGACACCACAGTGCCACTGTCTAGATGTAAAGCCTTAGTTACAGAAAATATTTTCAGCATATTTGTGGAGATCGGTAGCAAGGCTCTTACACCACGACTTGGCCATCAGAATTTATAACCAGAAAAATGTTTGATCCAGCTTCATGCAATGGCCACTTATTTTAATAGCATAGCATGTAGAAAATACACAACCAGTACTAACGTACTTGCAAATATGCTCTTAACTGCTCCTCAGGTTATAAGAGTAATTCACACTAAAACAGAATTAAAATCTGTTCAGCTATAAAAACAAGGAAATAACACATCTCATTAGGAACTCTGTCTTCATCCACTTAGGAAAGTATCTTTCTCTGACAAGACTTCCATGAATGGTTTTCCAGTTTCTCTGCCTTGAGGGTTGGAAAGTCAGTCAGATCACCAGAAATACCCTCAGAACTACATATAAAAATACACACAGACAGAGCTATTACAGTGTTTGTGAGCGTAGCAGCCTGACACTGGAGAAGGCAATGCAATTCATTCCTAAGCACTGGGAGAGGCAAATTTATTCAGCCACTGCTGGAGAACAGGAACTGCTTGCCACGGGGCAGTATTTTTTGCCATATCTGGGGGCACCCACCACCTGCTAAAACCAGCTGAGTGGTTATGTCCAGAAAATTATGACATTTATAGTCATACTCAGAATAGAAAAGGCAAATCCTTCTGTGTCTGTGCTCCAGTGCTGAACAGCTGCTGTTTTCACCATGGGTGTGAAGAACTGCTAGGCAAAGTTGGCTCTGAGAATCCTTTTCTCAAGGGAAAGAAAAAGCCCTTCAGTTAGGAAGACTCTCTTCCCTTTAAAACAAGAGGATTGTGTGGCTCTTATGCTGTCCCAGGGGTGGCTTTGTCCAGTGGACAGGAAGACTAAGCCTGAAGTAGAGGAGCTTAGGCTATAAGCAACATCCAAGAAGTGGAAGAGCCCTATGGGAGACAGTGTTGGGCAACCAATGTAACTAATGGACTAAGATGAGATATTGTGTCATGAGGGCCTGAACCTTAGGTGAAGGGTCCCAGTATCCAGGAGCAAAATAGAGACAAACTAAACCTGTGATGGCTGTAGAACCATGTAGAACTAAACCACCTGCTCCAGGGTGACAACTGGCCCAACAGATAAGCTTCTCTGATGGACAACAAACAGGAAGCAGAGGAAATGGAAAGAGACGCAAATCTCAGATTCTGCCTTCTGTCTTGTATGATTTTGGGGAGTGCAGTTGGTACTTGGGCTTTTTACTGCCTTACAGAAGGAGACGAGTTTTCTTCTGAAAGAGGAGCCCAGAATAGAGGTGGCCTCAAGACTGTTCGCAGTGGGGTCGGGTCTGACATACAGGGCAGCAGCAGTGGCCACCAAAAAGACAGTAGCAGCAGCAAAGAAGCAGAGGGGTAAGATGCATGTAGGACCCTAGGGATCTAGACGTGAGGGTGGAGAGGTGTGCCAAGAGGAAGCTTGGCTTTGGGGAGACGGTGCAGGTAGGCAGGGATTTGGGACTAGGGGAGAAATTAGGGAGCTGAAACACTTGGAGGGGATCTACAACGGATGAGGTTGGCAGTGTGTGTGGCTCAGGTGGAAGGGTATTTGGGGCAGAGTAAAGATTTTGAATAGGTTTGTGCTAGGATCAATGGGGAAATCCAGAGTGAGTGGAAGTGTTGAGAGGCTCTGGGGCTGGTGTAGGGGCCTATGAACTGTGTATGGAGCTGGGCAGAGGGACGGACAGAAAGGACTCCAGGAAAAGACGTTTGGAATCTCATCTGAGCTTAACTGTATCCAGTACCTCCTTCTGCTAGCCCAGCATGGGGGCAAGGGTGCACTAGGGACTACTTTACTTCTCTGCAGAACTATCCTCTTTGTGTTTTGATATTGTGGAGGGCTGATGCAATGGGCTCTGGGACTGTGACTGAGGCTGTCTGGCAGAAGCAAGGAACTTATTTATTGCAGAAGTCCAGACAGGTGATTCAGACACCACTGTCATGCCCACATCAACACACTCTTCAGCATTACCCTGTAATGAATATAATGCAGCTGAGCTGAGGATCATACAAAGTTAAGTTGCAGACCATAAGATTTTATTGCAGAGTCGCAATAAAAGTTTCTCATGTTCCTACCCCTACTCTATGGCAGCACAAGTAATGAATAATACCAGATGCCTGCACCAAAACACCTGGGTTTGACTTTGAGATGCTGAATATTTATGAATTCTGTTCAGTCAGAGTTGTGACTGATTACCTGCTCTGAAAATTGAGACTCCTCCTCAAGAGCATCCCTGATTAGGGACTTTTGAAAACATTAGCTCCACATCAACCTTCCAAAACTGACAGAGGGACCGTGGTCAAAGGATATAAATCAACCCGTGTTAAATTGCGATTAGAATTACTGTACGATACAATAAGACTTGGAGGGAGAAAGCACATTCCTAAGGCATCAGTTAAAAAAACCAACCACACTTAAATAACGTGCTTTTCACAGCATGCAACAAAACATAATTCATCCTGCAACTATAGCAGCTTAAACTGAAGCAGTCACAGCTGACCTTCCTCAGTCACTCTGACAAGTCTATATTAGTTGTCCTCATTACATAAAGACAATCAATCAGAAATTGGAGAACAATGGCCTTATGAGGGTTCATAAAAATTGAATGCACATCCTCTATGCCACTCAATCAGGGACAAGTTATTCCCAGAGCTACAGACACAGGTCTGTGCCAAAGTCAACATAAATTTTTTTTTTCTGAGTATGGTCTGGGCCCAAGAAGGGAGCTTGCTGATTGCCTCAGGAGGTACAGCCTCCAGAAAGCTACTCACTTTTCCCTGCTCGATGCAACTCCTTCATCTTCTCTCATTAGCCTTGCACGGAACAGGAAAGGTATTTATACAAGTAGCTGCTGTAAATTACTTTTTTTTTTTTAGTATTCTGGCATTACTTTGATGTACATGCTCTACGCCAAAAAATTTAGCTAATTTATAAACAAATTCCATTTCAGTAAGTTCCTCATTACTAATTGGGATTATCAGGAAGGCACCCAGAGCAAGGACCCCTCCATTTTCTATCCTCCAGAATCTCCTCCTGTATGACAGGCCAGACTGGCTCCACATCACTGATTTCTAATGCAGAGCGTGGAGAGTACCACTGTCACACATGATTGAAACAAGCTAATACCTTCAATTTTCAAGGGAGATATGGAGCAGAAAAACAATTATCAAGAAAGAAATGAGATCCTGGGTGCTTAAGCCATACAGGTCTGCAAGAGGTCACCAGAAATGCAGTTTCTCATATATCTTCAGAACAAGAAATATAAGGTCTTATTTAAAATAGTAACGAGCTGCTTCGTATCACGTTTGGAAGTCCAGATGCCTGTTAGAAAAGTCGATAGCTGATAGTCAGGGATCTTGTTTGGTATACATGAAAAGCAGCTGTTGCTAATATACTTAGTTAACCTGACACCATCAAACTTTTTTCGGTCATTGCTGGGTCAACTACCAAATCTTCCTCCTCCTGCAACCCTACACATCCCCTTCTCCAAATAAAAACCTGATGGTCCAAAAATCCAAACGGCCTCCATCAAACTTTACGTGACTTAAATATCATTTTGAGTTTTTTGTTTTCTCTCAATCCCACATACAGACTTAAATCAAGATCCAAGCGTTGCTTTTGGTCCTGACTTGAGACAAAACCTCAATATCTGCAGGGAAAACCGGTGTCATCCTGCATCCTCTTTAATGGGATTTTCTCTTCTAGCTATATTTTAAATGTGAAAGTAGTTTTCAGAGGCTAAAACACTACAAACTAATTTTTCCAGTGATAAACAAAGCTTAGAATAGCACTTAATCTTCTGCTGTTCTTTCCATTGAGCTTATCTTCATCTGAAAGACAATGAAAAAGGTAGACCATGTTTGGCAATTCTGTCTGCTTTGGCCATACCACTTAACCAAGGTACTCCATTAGGTACTCCTGGAATCCATCTAAGCAATTCATATCCCACAAGCAAAACACTCCCAAACTTTTGATGTTGCATACTGCATTTGCTACCTTCTAGATCCTCCTCCACAATCACAGATAAATATACATCAAGGCTTCATATTTCTCCAAGGTAATCCAGGAGCAAGCACAATCAGTTGATGAAACGTTAGTCTTATTTTCACTCCCAAATAATGATAAGAAATTAATACACAAACCCCTTTGCATATGTAAAAAGGCACCAATATTGTATTTGGATCTGAAAGTCCTATGACATTTAAGCACTAGCAGCCAAATAAAGCACTACATTTCACAGTAAGCACAAAAACCTGTCACAACCTTGAAGACTTTGGAAGTCTCCAATGTGTGCTCCTTTCAGTTTCCACAGAAGACACATGCTGCTGACCTGTTAAATTCTGCCTGAGTCCTCTTTTGCAAAGCAATCTCAAAACATACAAACAAAACCTCATCTGTATCAGGTGGTCATACAGAGCACCTGAATTCAGGAGCTCCAAGAGTTAAGATTGGCTTGGTTCAAGGCCTCCACCTTGGACAGGGAAATTACACTTCATACAATGCTGTCAGGCAACTTCTGTTTACATGTTGTAGCTGCAAATATAACATTCAATGTAGACTGGATAAATCACACAGGTGTACAGTATCCACAGACACATTTCTATAGAGTTAAGGAAAAGACAATAACATTATCCAGACTTAACAGTTCCTCAGGAAGGATATGTATATACTTCCTACCCCACGCACTTGGAAGCAAAAGTGAGTAGGGTAACATCAGCAAGCTAGTATGAAATACTAATGAGAGATGCATATACTTGCAAACGTATTTAGCAAGTCAATCCACAAAATGACCCAGTATTTTGATGATAAAGATCTCAAACACTTCATTTTGTGAAGTAGCAGCTTCATCCTCTAAGCAAAATCTTTTCGCAGAAATGTCATGCATGTTCACAATCTCATAGATAACTTAGCTCACCACTTTCGATGAGCGTGGGGAGGTGGGGAAAGAGTAAGCAGTATGTTTTGCAATGTAGTACTTGTAGCCAAGCAAATATAAAATATATTTGACAAGTAACTACATGGAGATACGGCTGCTACTGTCAAATCTATCTTTAAACATGTGCCTAAATAAGAAATTTAGAGTCTGTATCAAACACTTGCTGAAGTCCATGAGATTCTCTCTATTATTACTTGTTAGGAGCATCAAACTCATACACAAGAAATAGAAGCAGATACATTACGCCGAATTACAACACACCACTACAAACTGGTCCTTAACAGGTATCTGCTCACCACACCAGCATTGTTCTCAGAAGAGATGCAAATCACAACAAAGCCTCACAGTATGGATGATACACTAATACATTCTCATAGTCTTTTTCAATAGGTGCAACAGACAGTGTAGACTAGGGCATGTTTTAAGCCTTGAATTTCATTACTTTCACAGTTCAACTGTTTTTAACTAACATGTGCCTTCTGTTGTGTTGAAATTACTCATTGTATCTCAAAATACAATGGCCAAGTGGGAATCTGCAACTGGAAAAGTAAGAAAAAAAGAAGGGAGAAAGGGAAGGTTTTGGAATTGTGGCTTCGGAGGCAATGTTGAAACTGACTGAATAACACCTAGATTTCTGCTGCACTGAGGATTTTCAGAAGGTTGTAAGTACTTTAATCCAGCAGAAACAATGCTGTTTAAAAAAACTATAGTGCGTACTTTAAATATAGCTGCGCATTTGAGTTCAAAGCAGAGATTTTTTTTTAACAGATGCTACATCTTAGGGAAGGAAAAGAATGGCAAATACGGGATTTGGTATATTTAAGACTTTTAAAGACTGTAGCCATTTTAATACAATGTTGGAAAGATAGCCTTTGAAAGTAGTTTCACAGCAGGAGTAGAACTATTTTAAGTAACAGTAGGTAACTTAACTTAAACGCCACTTGAGCATTTAAACCTTAAGAAAAACACAAGGCCAACTCTCCCTAACTCCAAGTGTGCCACTAGGTAGTTTTCTCTAAGCTTTATGCAGCAGCTGGCCATCTGCTTAACTCCTCTCATTTAGCTGACACTAATTTCTAATCTGGATTTTCTTCTCCAAAAAGATTTAATTAAATAAAATTCCTGAAAGTACTTCCAAGTTAAGTCAGAACATGAAAATAAAATGTAAAGATTACAGACACTGATAAACATACGTGTTATATTGCATGCTTTAAAACCACCAAGATTCGAATAGAGTTAGAGCCCATAGTGATTTTTACCCATGCCTCCCCATGGATTTTTACCCCAACCATCCCCAGTTGAAGGATGGTAGTTCTCCATTCTGATTCGAACAACTGAGCGTTAACTGCATCAGCCAAAGGGATGTGAGAGCCCACAGCATGTAATTTGGATGGATTTTGGAGAGACTATACTTTGGTTGCAAGGATAATTCTGCTCTCTCCAGTCATATCCCCTCTGCAAACCAGGCTTTTGGGACAAAAGAGGGACAAATCTGAATCTTCAGCTCCTCAGCTGCCTCCTGGGCTGTGTGCTTTTCTGCACCTGTGGGCTGCAGCAGCAGGGCCACCTGGGTCATCAGCTCTTTCCTTTAAGAGATTGTGATCGGTATGGAAAGGAGTGGAGAGACAGCCTTCCTGAAACTGAGCTGTTCTTTCATCTTAACAGCAGGAATACAAACCAACAAGCAGCTTATACATATACATCTGTCATCCTGAAGTGGAACACTGGAAAGATATACGAACCTGGTGAATATATGATATGAATATATAGTGATATATGAACTGTTGATCGATCATCTGAAGAACTTGAAGCTCTTAGAGAAGAATCATATGTAGGTCAGAACCAAAACTATTTTTTTTTGTTAAAAGGTTGTGCTCCCAAGAGCTTTTAAGAAAACACAGGAAGAGATGAGAAAACGAGGCAGGATAGGAGGAGTTAGACAAAATATTTTTTTAAAAACTCATAGTCTGAAAAGCTCTTAAAAGATGTAGGGAAAAGGCATGAATCTGTATGCAATTTTTGTTACTTTTCCATTCTGCATGTTCTTTCTGAACCGTACAATACACTACATGCTCAGTGTCCCTCATGACTGAGCTCCCCTTCAACAACATAAGGACAGGTGTCCTGGCAACAACACCCACAAAGCAGTCTCTGTAGTTGTAACCCTCCTCAGGTAGGCTGGACCATTTTAGATGCTTCATTACAAGGCTAATTTTACTGGCCCATGTTCTACTACAGGCCTCACCAACAGTCTACCAAAACAGAAGAAAAAAAAAAAAAATCCTGCATTGTCTACTCTGACAATTATCGAAAATATTTATTTCTATCTAAGAGAATCAAAGGATAAATGGTAAATAGTAGTTTTAAGATGATACTGTGAAGGACACTTAAGCTGCCTGCACTTAACAGGACCAAAAAAAAAAAAGGTTTTTATACTTTTGTTTTCCCCTATCTCCTGTATGAGTAGAACTCACTCACTGGGTATCTGATTCTGAAAACAGTTTTGCTGTTGATACTAGACTGATACTGGAAATAGTTTTCATTCCTGTAACTTACTTCTCTGCCATTGTTGGCTTCCTCTTTCTTTCTCCTATTGCTTCTGCTGTCTTCCAAAGTTCATCAGAGCACAGCGGAATTTGGGCATGTTCTTCAGCAGTATTTTGATAAACGCAAATCAGAAACCAGTCCAAGTCCTCTTTCTTTTTTCTGGCCTCAGATTCTTCCTTTAGATGGACTGATACCAGAAGTAAATATTATTTAATTTGCCTGCCACTCGCCTATTGGTTAAAAGCTCCAATTTTATTTTTTCAGATACTGAAACAGACATTTTTTCTATGTGTGTTTTATCCGGGAGACAGAACCTTACTGTTCCTGCAGCCAGCCTCAGCTCTGCTCTGTTCTGTAGACAGATCTGTTTATTTACTTCTTCCCCTCAACCCAACTCCACATTGTCATTATCGCCCTGCAGTCCTGTAGGAAAAAGTGTATGTGATGTATTGTCTTTGCTGAATTACCAGATAAACTATTTTAAGAAAGATGAGTCACAGAAGACAGAGGAAAAAAAAAATCAGATATAGAGTACAATAGCTTATACAAATACAATGGCCAGGACATTCAATAGAGTTAGCTGATTCCTGTGGGTCCTCTGTAAGTTCCACACAACATGTCTACTTATTGTAACTCATACTTTTACTGCTTCAAATCTGCTGGTTTCCATTATCTTTCGTATCTTTGAAAAATGCAGGAAAATAAACCATGCTATCAACTTCCTCTATTGAAAACCTAATAACTAAAACCAAATAAGTTTTACAAATATTTGCCTGCCCATCAACCCACAAATGAAATTTAGAGAGCGTTTTACACGTACATATTTGATTCAAGCTACCAGAGTAAGTCAATCCCCATAATAGCTTCTGATGTAAAGGCTTAAACTACATTAATCTCCTCAATTTAATACAGTATGATGAAAAACTAGTAGGTTTATTTAATAATACACCTGCTGACCTCTTTCATCCAAGGAATGGCTAATATTTATGACTACTTTTACTGAAAGAAGGGAGTTGATAGAATTAGCTACTTTATGCAATCCTGTCTAAATAGCAAGGGCAGCCATAGAAGAGAAGAAATCATGCCTTTGATCTCAGGTGCAAGGCCTTGGCCAGCAAGTACTCTCTACCAAGATGTTCTCTTAAGGCCATTCAGAGACTGCAAGCTATTTTCTGAGGTGCCATCTCTGAGGGCCTCCTTGTTGTCCGTCTCTTCTCACATACAGTTACATTAAGCTTTATTTGTTCCTCTGAGTTTAGGCAAACCACCTGAGACTGCTTTGCTTTGCATGTAGCCTGTAGTCATGTTAGTGGTCCTTACTGATTTTGTGAAGGACCTTCTCTGCTTGCCTTTAGCCTAAATGAACAGGAAGTGTTAAACGAGTCCCAGCAAGATTTTACCCAAGCCTCCACTCGGCACAGCACTTGAAATCTTCATGGCTTGGCTCCACTACCACATAGCACTGGGCATCACTACCTTTCCAATTTGTGTTTTGAGACATTCTGAGAAGCTAAGGACAACTGAAAGCTAACACGAACCCTCAGCCAAACCCCTAAACCCCTAGCCAAATTTTGCTCACTTTACTAAAAATGAATTTAAATTTTTGTGTTACTGAGATCATGTTTCAATGTAATGTTTCAATGAAAATATGCTTTTTTGAGGCAAGGAGGTGCGTGGTTCAGTTAATTAGAGGGGTTAACCCTACGCTTTCTGCAGGAATAGCTGCAATTTACTTGTCTGGGGAAGGGGCAATAAAGTCAGTTTGTCTCACGTTACTGTTGACGAAGCATTTGCACACTGGAGATGAGCTCTTTGGGAGACTGAGTCCTAGTATGTTCCTAGTTGAGCCGTTTAGTAAGAAACTCATAATATCTACTTGCACTGTACTTTAGCTCTAATGTGAGCAGAGCAGGAATTTCACATATTTGAAATGTTCCAAATTGAACATTTTGAAGTAATTTGAAATGATTTGAAATTCGAGGGCACAACACATCTGCATAAAGTTTCTGGTGTGTCTGAAGTACTTGCAATTATTGGGGGCTTTAATTTTAAAAGTCAGCAAGTATATGCTGTATACTGTTCTTACTCGAAATGCATCTGAATTCTGACTTGGATTTGATAAAAAATATTTTACTGGATAATTTTGGTATCTGCACTATTTATTTAGAACTACACAATGTTCTTTGCTTTATTCCAGTTCCCTGGCTACTGTGACAAATCTGAACAGACTTTTTGCACAACAAGCAGATTGTTCAAGAAGCTATAAAGAAAAGATTTTAAAGTTTTGTAGTATGTGAAGTGAATTAATAAAAGGCAACAATTTAAAAGATCCTCCTCCCTTTAAAAATAGACACCGAAGCACTATTCATGTAAACATTTATGCACATGATTAAATATAAGCATGCTTACTCATCTGCTACATCTGCACAAGTGTCTGCAGGATATGGGCCTAATTCCCAGTTTCCTTTCAATTCACTCATATTTTCAATTCACTCATATTTCCAATCCATACTTTGGAACAAAAATAAATAACTCTAGTCACTCACAGCACACCACACTTCCAAATCACTCTACGAACAAATTGTATGACAATTAGGGACATAAGTACCTCACAGAACATGGAGCTAAACAGAGACTCTCCAGCTTGGGGCCTGAAAAGCATGAACCACATTATTGCAAACACTTTGCCAGAGTCATTAATCCTGTCTCTATACAGGATTTTGCAGTCCTGTGCTGATGATTTATAGTGTTCTTGAGACTCCAGCTAGTATGTGAACATGGCAACACACTGTGCTTTCTTCTACACATGCTTGAAAATATTTATCACAGTCTTGCAATAAAATGCCTAACTCCCTACTTCTCATCCACAGCCTTAACAAGAGAGCAAAAAGTGGTAAAATTTACATCCTTCTTGTAACAAAACAAAGCCCTTGGATTTAGTAAAAGACATGTTCAGATGTACCCTGTGTTATTTCACCAAAAGCCAGTACCTCTCCCACTGAAGCAAAAACGTATTATCTTTTAAATTGTATTTTCATGTGCATCCAAGCTAATTTTCCAGCCTTACTGAAGAAATCAATCAATCGCAATTCAAACAGTGGAAAAGAGTATGATAGTATATTGTCCCATAAAAGGAAATGGTAGGTACAGTCTTGAAGCAAGATTTTAAAATACAAGTTTGATAAATGGAAAGAAAATTTACTGGAGAAACAGTTCCAAAATTTCACCTAATTTCGTATATTTGAGAATCAGAAACATTCAGCACACCAAAATGTCATGAGGAATGAGTGGGTGAGGCACAATTCAGCAATTCTGACAAAGAATATGCCTAGTCTGTCTAAGTAAACTGCTAAAAATCAGTACCAAAACCAACATTTAAAAAAATTAAGTAAATAAAATGAGTCAAATTCTGTCATCAGTTCCAAGGGGCCACCTCCCATTAATCATTCTCATCTATGGAACAGAGCAGCAGATAGCTGAGATACTTTTTTTCCATGGCCTTTTACTATTTTTCAGTGCCATAAAGCAGATAAAGAATTCCAGTGACGCAAGAGGAAACTGAAGGCACTTCTCTCTTCAGTTTTACGAATGCGCTTGTCCAGTGTTTCACAGTTGGCTTTTGTTGTTTTGTCTTACTGCTCTTGCCTACATGAAAGGTCTGTGTTTCCACTTTTTTTTTTTAATTTAATGGTTTGGCTCCTGGTTCTGAAGGTAACAATCTTATTCATCGTTTGGTATCTCTCTTGGCCATTTCATTAAAGAGCCACTAACAAGGGATGAAAAACAAGTCCAAATTTTGCACTCTGGCTACTGTTGCTCTGTGATTGCGAACAATTGCTGGTACCTTAGATTCACTGCTAGCAATGCAGTATAAACCTTCAAAGACCTTATTTCATTTGCAAGCCTGGGCAGCAATCACAAAGGAAAAAAGCGTTATGACAGAGGTCACCATCAGCATATGATATGGCTTCTTAAGATGACTGCTAATGAGCTGCTCTCTGTCCTGGACCCTCTGAAATAAAATTGGAATACCTTCGAGCTCTCAGGAAGGTTAAAAAAAAAGAAGAACATTTAAAAAGAAAACCACCAGATGTTTAAGGGCAGCTGCCTCAAGGTGTGAAGTGTTCTGTTTGTAGTTTTCACACAGTTTACCGTAAGCAGCTGTTTCTTCACCAGACCACAGTGAGGGGGAGAGTACCATGGAAGAAGAGAAACAGAAGAGAATGAGAAATTGAGAAAACAACTCTGAAAGAGTTTTAATGCTTGCAAGAGAATGTTTTCTGCTGCAGCTGCAGACTATTTGTGAAGCTCAAAACAGAACCCACCTTTCCAAATACAGAAACAGTGGCATTCAGGGAGAAAAGCAAGACTGAAACCTCAAGAGATGAAGGATACAAAATTGACTGGTGAGATATTAATCTTGTCATTCACTAAAATGCTCCCAGGTTGTAGTTATCAGAAGCAAACTAAGTTGTGTAAACAACTTTTATACTCTGCAATGAATTCCTCATAAATGTGTGTGTTAAACACTACTACCATACGATCAGTAGGAATATGACTGTGTATAAAAACTGAATTACTATCTTGTCTTGTTTCTATTAGATCTGAAGTGCATTGGTAAAGTAGCAAAGGGATGCTTGATTCTGCTGTTCATAAACAAAAAGACTTGGTTTCCAAAGCTGTAAACCCATCAGTTTTCCTCCCCACACAAATTCCTACAAGAATTGAAGGAAACAGTCACTGTTGATAAGGCTAGGGTAAACCTCTGGGAACGGCTAATGTGAGCTAAGGCAACTTACAGCACTTGAACATCCTCCTGCTGTGCTGGACACTCAGGTCTATTCAAAATGTTACGACATTCACCCATCACTTCCAGAAATTTGGGACAGCTGAAGAGGCAGTTCCACCTCACTGCTGTAGCTGGCACAGTTCTTCAGTGCCCTTCACATGCCAGACATTTTGCAAGGCAGAGTAAAAGCTCTCAACACAATAAAAGCTTGTTTTCTAAACTGCATGTATACCTATGTCCTAGAACAGCTCCTGTGCAAGTAATGCATTGACTCGCACAAACTTTAATAGGTGAGACGCAGGCTGCCTGCTCTCTATTTTCCACTTGGCCATGCTGGTTTTTCAGTCAGCACGCAAGATTCAGTCTGCTAACCCGGGCACAGAAAAGTGCATATGCACAGTTTGCATATTTGTACTAGGTCTCCTGTGTCCTGGATTCACTGAAGATGCTGGTTTTGTGAGTCCAATATCTACACACACAGCAACAACTGTTGGTCTGAGGTCATCTTTTTTTTCAAACATACATGTGGCAATTCCAGCCGTAAAAGACATTACAAAGATGGGAGTAAGAGAATACACCAAGAAAGGGATGAAGAATGGAAAGGAAATTGGAAGAGTAGGAACCTCCTGCGCTTTTCAACTGTCGTGGTTTTAGGCTGATCCAGCAACTAAAACTCACACAGTCTCTCCTTCTCCAGTAAAGTAGAGAGCAGAGAAAAAAAACCAAAGGGACTGAGGGTTGAGACAAGAACAGAGGGAGCACCCACCAACCATGGTCCTGGGCAAAACAGGCAGAGCTTTTCTCAAAGCAAAACAGTTTATTAATGATTATTTAGAAGGACAAAGGGAAACAAAAACCGATTACTTGAGAGGACAGAAAGAAACAAAACCAGATCTTAAAACTGACACCTTCCCCCCCCCTTTCCTTTTCCTCCCGGCTCTACCTCCTCCCCCCAGCAGCACAGGGGGCAGGGACTGGGGGAGTGCAGGTCAGTTCATTCCGTGCTGTTACTGCTGCTTCTTTCTTAAAGGAGGAGGAGTCCTTACACCCTTTTTCCCTGCTCCAATGGATCCCCTACCCACAAGGAAAAATCCACAAACTTCTCCAGCGTGAGTCCAGCCCACAGGAAACAATCCTTTCCCACAGATTGCTCCGGTGTGGGCTTTACCACAGTCTCGGGTACTTAGGGAGCTGTAGCCACTCGCTCCGGTGTGGGTCGTCACGCAGACTCCAGATGCCTCTCTGCCTTGTCGTGCACCCCAACACGACCATCCTCAGGCTCAGGCATCTTCTCCCCACAGGCTGTGAGTGGGTTTCTGCTCCACCGAGGCCATCCTGTTGCAGGGGGGCCGTCTGCTATCTCACCATCAGCCGCAGGGGAAACTCGGCTCCAGCACACCTCCTCCCGCTCCATCCTCACTGACCTGCTGTCGATGTGGCTGTTTCTCTCAGATCTCAGTCCTCTCCAGGTGAACTCAGCCCAGTGGGCACCCCGGGAGTGGGGTGCCCCCGAGTTCCCCAGCTGGCTCCGCCGCCGCCATTCTCCGTGGGCGGCGCCAGCCCGATACAGGCAGCTGCCCGGCCGGGAGCCAGGGAGCGGGGGCAGTGCCCTCCTCCCTTCTCTGCTCGATCCTGGGCAAAGCACCTTTTCTGGTTCCTTTGTCCCAACTTAAATAGGGCAATTCGCAGAGGCGCCCTATTGGCTCAACCCCGAGGGGGATGGCAGTCTGATCTGGTGGCCAGAACCAAGCCTAACCCGGTTCCAAAACCGGGGAGGTCGCAGGGAGCAAAACCCCTCTCCTGCCACCAGCACCACCCCCCCCTCCACATCAAACCATGACATCAACATATCCTAATAGCTGCATCCCCATGCTGCTCCTTCAAAGAACAATAGGCATGCTTGCCTAAAGGTTATTCTTTCTTTGAAAACCAAAGTTCTTTGTCTGCTCTACAGACTGCTGCCCTTTTCACATTTCCCAAGTGCTATATTAAAATAGGTGATTCTGTCATAGCAGTTTTGGGCTGTGCTACTAATATGTCTATTAGAACCAACATGCTGGGAGGCAGTCAGATGTGACATGTCACTTGGAAAATTCAATAAAAAATGTTTCTTCTTGCTTGCAGTACTTCAAAAATGGACAAGAGGAAAAAAGAAAAAAAACATATAGCAGAAAACAATGGGTCTTATTATTGATGAAAAGACCATAAATGCATATTTGCTAAGCAAATCCCTGTACTCCATAAAACATGACAATTATTTCTGAGGAAAGATCTGTTTCTAGTAAGACAAGAGAGAAAGTAAAGGCTTGCAGGTAGTGTCTGACCATTTCAGAACTCAGTCGCTTCCAAACATACCTTTAAAGATAGTTTGTGTGACTTTCAATATTTGCATTCACTCATACATCTTTAATGTAAGCAGAGAATCATTCATCAATCAAAGAAACCTGTCAATAGGAATTACTGTAATTGTTTTCATTGAAATTTTCACCACTTGATCTAGGAATTGATTACTTTTCCTTAGGGTGGAAGGCATGAAGTAGCCCATGAGTTGCATTCCTTCCTCGCGATCATTTAGAACTCCACTTTTCCGTATTGATGCAGAGATCACAGCAAGGCACATGAGAGCCAAGAGTAAAGTATTCCTGGATGAAAAGTATGAGCTGTAAAAGACATTGACAGAGGGGATAAGATCAAGTGGAAGAAGTTCATCTCTAAGGCACACCAGAAGACTCTCTCACACAGTTTTTTTCACCACAATTTGTACCCACTCTCCAAAAATGTCTCTCTACATAAGCATAGCAGAAGAGTGGAAGGCTCCAGGCATGCTCCATCATGAAGGTGTAATTCACCACTCAAGTGCTTAGAGGCACACTTTTGACATGCTGCAGGAAACCCCTTGAACAACTAGAGAAGGAGAAGAAAAAGAATGCTAGGACCCGACATCAAGATGTAAATCCCTTCTGTCAATCTCCCTTTTTTTAGCTGCTTCCAAAATTCAATCTTATTTACTTTCAGATTACTGTTTTATTACCAAAATAAGCTATTCAGCTCTAGTTTTCTACTACCCTGCCAAAAAGAAATCTCAGGAGGTTTCAGGCCAGCCTGTGTGCCTACTGAAACCTGGGATGCACTGACAAGGAAAGTTCTGGAAATTTCCTGTCATCTATTGTCCCCTCAGTTGCATGACATGATACCAATCCACACATAGTCATGGCTAGGGATAGGCTTTGGGGCAGAGCGCAAGACAGGTAGTGTGTTTTATCTCTTCAGCTTCATAATATAAATGAATTTGGGAGTAGAATTGATGAGGGGAGGCTGCTGTCTTGCATCTGCTTGTGTCCCTACAACAACTTGTCAAATATCTTTCATCCTGTGTTGCCCCACGTCACTGGCAGTCCTGGTATGGATGATAAGAAGCTTGCATGTCACATAAGCAGCCTCCCTGGCTTAACACTGTGTGCCTCCATGCACGGGGGACCTAATAGAAAGAAAGAAATCAACAGTGGTAAATACACAGGGAACCAGGCAGAAGGTAATGGGGGAAGGAGACAAAACAGAGAAGACAGTCTGAGGTCGACAAAAAATCTAGGATGAAGTATCTAGGATGAAGTAGTGGATGGTAGTGAGAAGTAAGAGCTACAGGATGTGCAGACCAACAATCTTTTTCCTTCTGAGAAACAGCAAGCATTATTTAAGAGGAAGCTCATTCACTTTCCTGAAATAGCCAAATTTTTTTCAAAGAGCTGATCACAACTGAAACACATAGTGCTGTGTTATTCATAAGCATTTTAGCAGTCTCTGCTCAAACTTCCCAAGTGATTGTGATTTGTATGACAAATGCAGAAGTGTAACATCTGCATTCTTTTCCTAGTATGCAATAAGATATACACTTAATAATAAGCATGTAAATAGCACTACAAGGTCATACATCACTTTTCATCGTAAAATGTATTTCCTATCTCCCACCCGAGAGCATAAACGCAATTCAGATGATACATCCCAACATAGGTTATATCAAATTCTATAATATGATAGGGAAAGAAACTGTTTTGCCTTTCTCATATATTGCTCAATGAGTTGCATTCTGCCCATGGCCACGGTTCCATATGTTCACTGTCCTGCTTGGGCTCCTCGAATCCTTCCATCAGGTGCAGGGGAAACAATGTCCTGGTTTCAGCTAGGACGGAGTTAGTTTGCTTTTTAGTAGCTAGAATAGCACCGTGTTTTGAATTTAGTATGAGATTTTTTACAAGAAGAACATTGATAATATGCTGATGCTTACAGTTGTTGCTAAGACATCAAGGACTTTTCAGCTTCCTATGTCTTGCCAGTGTGCAGGTGCATAACAGGCTGGGGGGAATCACAGCTAGAGCAAAGGACCCACAACTCTCATTTTAGGATTTGATTAAGATCTAGGATTGAGGCCAAAATTGGCCAATGGAATATTCCATATCATGCAATGTGATGCCTATTATATAGATGAGGGCTGGCCAGGAAGTTTTGGTTTGCCCTCTCTCTAGGGATCTCACTCTTTAGGGATCGCAGTTTTGGTACTTTTCTGTTTTGGGATCGCCACCTGCGACAGGACGGGCATTGGTCAGCAGGTGGTGAGCAGTTACACTGTACATCATTTGTTTGTATATATTATTATCATTTTATCATGCTGAATCCTTCAGGCTTGTTAGATAAATTTCTGAGCTGTGTACAGATTACCATGGAAATTTAAAACAAACTGCACCACTCCTCAAGGGAAAAGTATATTTCTACCCTATCTCAACTATTGTCTGAAAACAAAATGAGGAAGAAGTTATATTCTAACCTCAGGAGAGATTTTTACTAAGCTAAATCTACTGAAACTAATTTTGCCTCCTGCTGCTGTTTAGTGTTAATAATATTTTGGGGGCAACACTCCCCCTCCCAAAGTTGTATCGGTAGTCTCATTGTTTAGATATCCATATGCTGGAGGTTATTTTTACTACATCCTGTCAACAGCAAGAGGACACAACTGTCAGGAAGAGGATGCATTAGGTGTTTACATTAACTGGTGGTAAAACTAGCACCCAAGTTAGCCTAAGAGCTGGACGTTCGTTTGCTGACACAAGTGTGCTATGTATTACTAATTTGTTCTTCTACATCAATGCATAGTTCACATGACACTACAGATCCCACAATCATAAGACTTAGAGCTCAAAGGAAGAGAATCACAGTTTGCTGAAAGTACTGGGGAAAGTTTAGAAAAACCCAACTCATGCTGCTTATGACAGCGAGCTCCCACGCCAGCAGCTCTGAATCACTTGCCTGAGCAGCCCAGTGTATAACTGCACTGGAACATGCAATTCCTACACAAAATTGATCTGTGTACACCTCATACTCATAGCAAATAACTCATTCTTCTGACTTGTAGTTGGAAATGTTACTCAGTATCATGGTCCAATTTACTATCAGATGCTTATTGGCTTGCATCCAACTGGAAACGCAGACTCATTGTAAACACAGGACTGGGAACATGCATCTGTAGGTTGCCATTGCTATTTTATACGGTTTGCAGTACTATACACACACAATGGCAAGAAAAAAGTTCCCTTCAGATGAAAACTTGATCTAAGAGGCCATCACATCAGTCCAAGAACTCGAGGCCTCAGAGTGAATTAAGGCCTTAAGCCTTACCTTTCATTGTACTCTAAAGTATTACTTTTATATTCCATGTTTAATAGAGCCTTGTCCCATCAAATAACATTGGCTTAGGTCCTGAAAATGTATGTTATATACTTTTAAATTCAAGACCTAAAATTTATGTTGAAAGCCTTGCTCAAACATATCATGAAATGAAGTGATATTAAAACATATTTTTTAAGTCAATAGAACCGCTTTTGAAAGGAATAGCATTACTTTTCAGAGATATGGTAGTAATTTTAGTATATGAAAAATATTGAAGTTAAATAAGGAAGCTTTTATTTTATACATGTCTTTAATGTTTTGTAGTGATAGAGCCACACAAACGTTTTTTCTCTCTAGTCTCATATACTCTACAGAAATTAACACAGCATTTTTTGAAAAACTGGCATGGGTCATATTTTCAATAGCTAGTGACCTTGACAAATGAACATCGTAAATGGCAGATTGCCAGTGATGCTCTGCTGAATGTGCAGCAAAACAGTGAAATCTAACTTGGGAAAGATGTTATTAAAAATGGGACATGAAATTTGCTGGGCTTATGTCACTAGTGTTTTAAGTTTGATCTACAACATCAAACTTTTGCTGGCCTAGCTTTGTCATTTGTAAACCTGAAAAAGAAACATTGCGTGGTACACAGATGTAACTTTGACAAGCCACAGTCCTTCTACTGAGTTTGCTTCCACCTTCCAGGGAGATGTTTTATTGCATTCCCCTGTAATACTGTGCGTGAAAGCTGCATGTTCATTGCTGGACTTTGTATGTTAGTAAAAGGGGGAGACTGTGGATTATCTATCACTCACAGGATTTCCAGCCAAAAACTGGAAACACCAGAGGGTATTAGCTTTCCTCAGCTCAAAATCTGCATCTACAGCAGGAGGAGTTACCAGTTGTGATTCACCACTGTGCACCTCGAGGAGGGCAGGGGGGCAAGATTTGCAGAGCATAAAACCAGCTGGCAGGAACAGCTGTTGAAACAGTCAAAACAGGGATTTTTTCCAGACATCCAGCACTCTGTATGCTTCTGACAAGAGTTTCTCAGTCGTGTGTTGATTGCTTGTTCACTCCAACTGTCTCCACACCCTTGTTTCTCTGCCTTTTCCTTTCTCTGTGCCTCTTTTGCTCCTCTCTGCCATGTTCCTCTCTCCTGTCTTCTCATTTTAGATTTAGTTCTAAGCGAGCCTTTCTCCCTTCCAGAAACACTGCCTCTTCGTCAGTCTGAGTTTCGCTGAACTTCCTCTCTCTGCTGTGACCCCTCACTTCCAGGCCCCCGTCGCTTCTGCTACTGACAAAGTCCTCGGCATTTTCTATCTTTGCGATCAAAGCACCTGGCACAGCCATGTCCTGTTCTTACTTAGCTGGTGGGTACCAACACAAAATAGCCATAGTCATATAGTAATGGGTCCTCAACTGAATTGAAAGCTCACCGCTCCTCTTACATCTCTGGTGTGGCAAAACGTCTTAAAAAGAAAAGTATTTGTAATCCCTCATTTCTCCCTCACATCCCAGCCTCTTCTCACACATGCCCAAGGCTCAGGGCATGGACCAAAGGAGTCAGGCTGTGGCGGCTGCTGGTTCCCAGGTGAGGGCAGGCTTGAAAAAATCTGTGAAATGAGCTGTCTGGAGCACAGACAAGACAGGAGAGGCAGATGCGCATATGCATGTGTGCATGAATTTGTGTGTACACGTCTGCGCACATCCAGGGAGTGCAGCAAGACTGCTGATGGCATCAGGAGACAAAACTGGGGAAAGCAGGCAGGGTCATGGAAAATCTACAGTGCTCTATGTGTGTGTGTTTGGTAAAGACAACTGATTACTACACTATTGTCCGTTTGAATTACAATCTCATGTAAATATATAACATTTAAAGTTGCATAAGATACTATATACTTTTAGAATAAGAGCTAATATGTGGAGCTCCAAAAATGCAGAACTCCATTAGCAATACATGACAATAAGCTTTATTTGGCATACAGAACCCAGATTCTTGACCATTTACCTTCTCATTAACTCATGGTTACCTGTTAACAGATTAGAGGTGTGTAACAAGCACTGCTGTTAAAGACTTTCAACATCAGAAATAACGCCAATCAATAACACGTTAGAAAATAATCCAAATTCTCTTTTAGATAACTTCCTTGATTTAAAAAAAATAAAATAAAATAAAATAATGGGACAATTTGGAGTCTCCAGCAGGCCCCTAGCTCTAAAAGACCAGAAGCGTATTTCTGTTTGATGCTGGATGGGTACAGCACTTTGTGGCCTCCCCTGCACTGGTCCTGTTGCCAGGGGCACCTTGGCGTTAGGGGACAGAAGGGGTAAGATTTGTGGTCTTCCATTACTGTGCTCTAATCCGTCTCATCTTTTCAAGAAGTAAAGCATGTGCTGACAGTCTGAAATGAAGAAATAAAACCAAAACCTTACAGGTATGCCTATAGATTTTACCACTGAGGAGAATATGGAGGGCAGCCTGTCTGTAGTATTTTGAAGACGATCAAACAATGGTGTACATTGCCTTTAGACCCCATAATTTCTACTATAATATAAATGCAATTAAAGGTTCTTCTTCAACATTAAGCAGTATTTCTGAACAGTCAGAAAAAAAACCAAACACCCTCAATACAAAATATCTGACTACGCATATCTTTGATTTTAAAACCAAAGTAATTAAAAGTGCAAGAGAATGTTTTAGACTTCAGGCTATATTAACAGTGATCTTTACAAATGTTTCTGCCATCAGAGAACTTAATTTTACCAGCTTCTGTGTCCTTCTGTATGGATTGTAGCAACATTAAAATATTCTAAGACTAAACACTCACAATATATCAAAATTAATAAGTTCCTTATGATTGCTTCCTGAAAAACTGAGGCTTGAGGTACTTGAGTGAAAAAGTTAGAAAGTAAAAATATCTTTGCTTCAATCCTGCAAAGACTTGTACATATAAAGTATGGGCTCATCAAAGATGACACACCTTTCCACAATGAGAAGAACATCAGATGAATATCTGACTTAGCTCTCCAGTCCTTTAAAACCAACAATAGTGATACAGATATATTTAGCTTGCAAAAAAATACATTAACTGTAAACCAGTATTCTTCTAAACAAGTTTGCAATTTTTTTTTAGAAAATCAAAATAATAACTGAAATATTCCTCTTTCTAGAACAGAAGAGGTAAATGGTTTCTCATTACAAAATGTTATTACCTGAGCTGCTTGCCTAATTTCCAGAAACCTGTGCCTCTTAAAGCTTTTCTATAATGATCTTTTCTCTCCTGCTTGCCCAAATGAGAAAAATTTCCCCCAAATGAACATATGTCCCTCTTCAAGAATAAAAGATAGAACAAAGAATGTTTCTAAACATTAAATGAGACATAGGATGGCTATTTTCTCTGTCATATTGTTTTTCCAGATATGTTTCTAAACAAGAAACATGAGTAATTGCAGAATTAAACATAGAAGATAAAACAAAACAGTATACCGTTGCTTGGCAATATAAGAAGTCCCATGTAATCACCACAGTTCCAAAAAGAGGTCATCAGCAACCAAGAGTTTAGCTTGTACAGATTTGTTGAAAGGATGCTGGGGAAGAGAAAGACAGCACATGCTTGTAGAAAAGTCACTTGAGCACTGAAAGAAGCAGCAGAAGGTCTTGAATCCAGTCCTAATTTGAACAGTTTCCCGGGTGTCCTTCCACAAATGACCCGAGGCTGCAACCATCAGGGTTTGACACATTTAGCAACAGCAAAGATGTTTTTGCTTCCCACCATTCACACCATCTTCCTTGGAGATTACTACCCCTATGTCAGAGGCAGCAGAACAGATAGTGTTACCGAAAATCCGGAATAAGAAACTTATCAACACCAATGGGATGTAGATAAGCAGACACTTCTTTATTGCGGTGCCGGGTGCACGGGGGATATCTCCTCCTAGCGTGCACACCTTGCACCAAAATTAAACTTCTTATATAGAGCTTACACATGCATAAACAAATTATTTCCCGAAAATCATTAGCATATTCTTCCCCTATTTCCGATTCTGCGCAATAAAATTTAGAATCATCTGGAAATGAGTCTGGGGTATAATATGGGTAGATGGTCTATGAGTCGGTGGTCGCGATCTCCCCCTGCCGGAATTACATTTTGCTTAAGTTCACGGTTTCTGGTAATTATCTCATGGTTTCTTGGCAAGTACCCATAACTCGTTAAGGCTGGCCTTCTTCATTCTCATTAACCCAAACCTTGATAGCTACATGCATTCTTCTAGTTCTATGTAAGTATCATAAATCAATGGGTAGGTCAACTTGTACTTGTTATCTAATTTCTACATGATTCTAACTTATCCCTTTGGTCTTGATACAGGATTATACAAAGACTTTCATAGCAGCATCTGGTTACTGTACGAGCATACTTTTCATTGAAATATTTCTTATAGCTTTATATTATTAAAATCAATTGCAACCTATATTAATTACAAACTATTGATTAAATTCTAATTACTAAAATTCTAAGTATCAGTAACAATAGTGCATCTGTCCATCACTGCCCTAGTTCACAGCCTGGTGTGTTAGTGCCAGCCCTGCTCCATCCATGATTTGAGCTAGCACATCAGGCAGTCACCTGCGGGCTGCCGAAGCACAGCTCCCCCATTCCCTCCTGCCATCATTGCTGCAAGGCAGATAACCCACCGCAGGAGCACTTCATCTTCCCAATTTAGAGGCATTCGTAGCAATGCAGCCTGCTAAGACTTGCAGTGAGTGGTTACTGGGAATACGGTTGGGTCCTGGTGTCCGTGTGTAAGCACAGAGCCATGTGCCACGGTCACATCCTACCTGCCTGGGGTAGGAAGAGTAAGAGCTGGGTAAGGGCTGCAGTGAGGAGAAGGAGAGATGTAAGGCCAGTCTTTCTCCTCTAAGCCTGTCTGTTGGCTGGAGTCAGACTGCTCCACGTCAACAACTTCTGTTACTAGAGAAGAGAATAAAACTAGTAAGAGATCAAGGCAGAAGATATCTGAAATAGCACGTCACTAAATTTCTCATGGTTTGCCATTCCATTAAATAATGCTTATG
The DNA here is from genome assembly GCF_009769465.1 of Tauraco erythrolophus. Taxonomy (NCBI): domain Eukaryota; kingdom Metazoa; phylum Chordata; class Aves; order Musophagiformes; family Musophagidae; genus Tauraco; species Tauraco erythrolophus. The sequence continues at coordinate 82,311,585 of NC_141466.1, forward strand.
TTGTGTTTAATACAAAGACTAAACTCCCCTGCCTCCTCTGCTCAATCAAAGCAGACTGCCCAGGAATAGGTGGCTGCAGTATCCAGGACTGTTCTGCTGACCAGCTTGTGATCAAGGCAGCAGATACTTGCAAAGTAAACAAGGCTTTAAGTCTGGTTTGGCCCCTGTTCTCTGGTCATGCTATCCCAGTTCATTCCAGGTTGCTCCAGTGAACAGAGAGATGTTCTGTTCGCCCCCTTCCACCCATAGACCAGTTACACTGTGGGCAAATATATATATATATATATATATATATATTTTTAATCTCAGTTGCTCATTCTCAAGCCTCTTTCTCTCACCCTCCTGATTTCCTCTAGGCCCTACTCCATCTGTCCAAGCAATCCTTCTCTTTATGCACACTGTTTCATTCTATTCCTTCTCTGTCTGTGATCTATATTTAGTTGTTTTCCTGTTTATACACCCCTCCAGAGAGGGGAATTGTTGAATATGACTAGTCAGGAAGAGAAACAATGTGGTTAGAGCACAAATCCTTTCAGAAGAGTAATTGGGATGAGAAGCCGTACAGGAATGGGTAGGATATAAAACTTTTTCCTAAGATTAATCAGAAACAGAGATCTGAATATAAATCCATAAAACCCCTTAGAGCAGCCTGATTAAAGCCAAAGAACACCTAAGTAGGGGAGAAAACAAAGGCAAGAAAACACATGCAAACTTTTTTCTTTTTTTGACACTGCATTTTGTATTTTTTTTCCATAAGTAAGATAAAATAATTTGCGTTTGGAAATCTTACAATGTCTGTGTCCTTTTGATCAAAACTACCAGGAGCCCCTGAATGTGAATCCAGAGTGCATACATGATGAAAGCTCTGGGAAAAGTGTACTTAAAGGCTACCAGGGAGTTCAGTGTTGGCTGGTCCAGAGACACTTAAAGTGTCTTTAGTGTAGGAGCAGTAAGCATAAAGCTAGTTCTGAACTCAGGATGGATGAGAATGCATGGGCCCACTGTGGTGGGACAGTAAAGAATGGCAATCTAGTGTCCACATCAAGGTGAGTATCTGTCTGGTCTGAGGAACACTTGCACAGCAAATAAACAGAGTGTTTCTCATCTTCAAGTTTCTTATAATAATAAGCAGCTTGTGAATGGAAGGGTGGAGTGGGGGGGAGTTAGGAATTGGTTGTGAAATACAACATGCACCAATACTGGGGAAACTTGGCATGAGTATTCTCCATAAGTAAGAGCTATTTATCATCATGAAATGGAGCCCTTCAGTGGAGAAAAAAGAAATCTATGGTTTAGATCAAAAGAAACGTCACTAATTTTGTTTTGGTGTTTTACCATTATAATCATGTAAACAGTTTTGATTATCATACAGAATCAACAATTCTGATAGTCTTTAATATTATGCTAGTAAACGCATTGGCAGCTAAGGGGGAATATTCATTTCCTTGGTATCAGTAACCATGAAAGCAAGAGATGGTGGGCTTTGTAAAACATCACACGTGAAAAACTCCGAAAAGGTATGCAACTAGTGATTTCACATTTAATTTTGCTGGGTGAAAACCTGTCTGTTTCACTAGGAGACGGTGCACGGTGTGGATTAGGAAAATGCCTGTGCAATGGTAAGAACATCTGACAGTACTTAGGACTTAAATATGAATGTGGATCTGCCCTCAATGACTAGCAGACATTCCCTGGCTGAAGGGGTTCCACAGCCTTTGCTATAACACCAGAAGGGAGGACGGACGGAAAGGCTACAGAGTGGAAATGAAGGCAAGAGAAAGATCATGGGAATTTCGAAGAAAGAACACTTGTAGCATGACATGCTCTACTGAGCTTGTTTGCTTCAGTTAGAGGCAGGAATAGGTGTTCATAAGATACTCAAACAAGGAGAGGGAAGTGGCTTAATCTATAGGATGGGCTTCAGCAGAACAGAAGATTCATCTGAAGTAACTAGGAAAAAGATTCTTTAATTAGCAGCTCTTTTCAGGGGCAGAAAAATCTTTTTAAATAAACAAAATGAAAAATCCTAGACCTGCAGGGACAGGAGATGATCTACCAAAATGGCTCGATCATGAGGAAAAAAAAGGAAGGAACAATGTCAGAGATTGTTCAGTCATACCCTGAAAATCACTTTAAGAGGAGCGAAGATCCTGAAAGGGAGAAACAATTTTTAAATAAGTTATGCAACACCATTTTTGTGGAGAGATTTCCATGAATTAAAAAAAGTGAACTTTGTAGTAGTTTTCAGTCCAAAAGGAATGTCAGTAGCAAAAACCTGAGCTGCTAATCTGTTTGGTGTCCAGCAGAACCAAACAAACCTCCACTCTGAGTCAATGAGAAGTTGTATATGGTATTATGAGATCAAACTCTAATCCTCTTAGTAGCATTTTCCATGGAAAAAGTACCATATTACGTGTATTTACACTGTTACATGCATTATTCATATAGATGCTATATACATACACACATACAAAATATGGCTGTAATTACAGCATATTCCTTATATGTTGTATAATCTGAATCCTGTTCAGAAATTGTCCTAAAAGGGAGCAAAATACCACTAGGCATTATTTGCTTATGTTCCCTTTACTGCAAACAGAACAGTCTGTCTGACAAAAAGATGCGTATAATCTGGTTACTGTAAAACATTTGTTACATGTGCCCACATAAGTCCCCTTCTCTCCTATATGTATTAATGTCTCATTTGTATTTCAGAGGCAAACCGTAATGAGGCTGTACAAAACAGGTCAGTTTTAACTCCAGGTTGTGGGGCACAAGTACATAGCCAGGGTTTAGCTAAGAAATTTAGCAGCTCCACAGTGTCACCATGCCAAAAACTCGCTTTGCTATTTACACATCCTGCATTCATCAGAAAATGTCAAAGTTTTGTATATTGACCCCCTTGACTGTTCAGCATGCAAATACATCAAACTCAGTAATTTGATAGTGTATAAATATAGTCCTACCCAACAGAATTTTGTAGTAATTATTATAATGCATTATTTCAAGGAGAGCACAACTGAAAAATTATATTCTTCCCAGACTTGCTTGCTCCAAAGATTCCTGCCTGAGGACTTCTCACTGCACACTCCAAAGCCTCTCTTACTAGACAGTCTAAATATCCTCTTTTATCCAGATAAATTAATTATTCATGTCAGCAAAGCCAATATCAGCTAGCAAGACAGGATGTTTCAAGCAAACACTGATGCTCTATTATAATTCTGTAACAAGCATTCTAAAATCTTGTGATTTGTTGTACTATGATAATTTTTCTGATAAATTCTTACTTCGGCAGCCTACACTTTCTACTAACATCCATAGGATTGCTAAAATAATTCTACTGATAAATCAGTCATTTGATGTTAAGTTCTGTGAGTTTTTTCTCCATAAATTATAGTACAATACCTCTTTTTTCCTCCTCAGTACACCATATTATAAGTAGCTCCGAACAAACATCTTTAATATATTTCAACACAAAGACAATCATAGGATTCCAAAGAGAAAAATGCTGTGTTGCCTCCCCCTTATATCAAAAGCATCTCAGTAACCTTGACAAAATACTGCTACTAGTTACTTCTTCTGTCTCACCCATTAGATTAGAAATCGGAATTGCTAAAGCAAAAGAGCTAGCTTTTTTCATAGTATGGGAAAAATACCAGTAAAAGACCCCACTATTATGATAATCACGTTATTGGGGACTACAGTATTTCAAAGCCCAAATACTTACACAGGTAAATAGACTGATCCACTTGTTTTCGCAGCAGATCCAAATACACTCCTCATAAAAAAATCCTAGCTTGCTTCCTGGCACTGAAGTATAGAAACTGTGATGAATCCCAGTTTCTTATCAAGCTGTCCCCCTTTCTTGTGCCATTTCCCTCTGCTTGGCTTCCTCAGTGGCTAAGGAGTATGCTTCCACTCTTGTTCCCCCTATGCCTTCGTTTTGCAGTAGTAGTGATGTCTCTTTCTCTAGTCCCCTATTTTAATGAATGTTACATGAACATTAAGTCTTTAAGAAGACTGTTCTGTCTATCTCTGTTGAACTTGATGTCGCTTTCAAATCAAATGGCCAGAGTGGTGGTGGGGAATGTATAAAGCCGCCTTTTTTTTTTAGGAAAATAGGCTAAAAATGAATCCAAATCAACAATTCAGTTTTTCAGTAATTTTCTGTGTTTACACACAGATAATCCCCTTCAGATGACTGCACTACAGACACATAGCACACTGACAGATCACCGTTTCAGAAAAGTAGATGAGAAACAATGTCAGACTCTGACGTTTTGGTTTGTATTCTAGGCAACTGGCCTCTGCTAGGGTAAGAGAACACCTCATCCATTCGCTGTTGGTTGGAAACCTCAGCAGCTCAAAATTTGCTTAGTTGGGTTTTATTTAATGAAAAGAGAGAGAGAGAGAGAAATTTTCGATGAATACAACACTCGATGCACACACATATCAAAGCATCTGCCACCTACAACTTGACTGTTTCTTTCTCCTATGCCTTGAAGACTTTTCAATTTAAGAGGAAAGAACAAGACACTATCTAAGATCCAGTTAGGCAACAGTTAGCATTACACTGAGGAAAAAAGGAGATTCCAGACTTAATCTCAATATGGTTTTAGAGGCCAAACATATAGAATATTGTGACTTCAGATCCAGATGTTTTGCCATCCTATAATCTCCAGCTCAAGAAAATGTAAGCTGCCAGGTTCACAGGCGTGGCCAGGGGATAGCTCTCCTCCACATGCCCAGTCATGAGGACACCAGTTTCGTGCTAGCCCAAAAGCTGGTCATGCACTTAAATAGAAAGCAACGTTTGTTTGGTGTAGACTTTGTTGGCAACTTGAGGCTACAAACCAGGAGACAGACAGAAGCCAAAGAAGTTTACCTAGAGTAAGTTGTTAATGCATTCTTTTTACATCTCACTTTTGGCAGGGAGGAAGGAATACTGCGATATCAACAATGACGCCAGTCTGGTAACATGTTAAGTGTCACAACAAAAGCAATACAAGCTTTCTTCTCATTCAGATCTGATTACAATTCCAGGGGGAAAAAGAGCAATTTAATCTGCTTTTCATTTTGCTTTGAGTTGTGTAGGCTTGCACTGGTTTAGGCTTTATAACATTGTGAATTTAAAAGGAGAAGTAGTCCTTAACTATCACAGTATGGTGCTTCGAATGGAAGATCTTATTATCATAAATGTCTAAATTAAGGCAGGTTAGTTTGAAATTTATCATGAAAATCTCAAGATGAACAACTACACAAGTTTACCCTTTTCAGAAAGTTGAAACGGATGATGAACAAGTAGAAACCATGCAAACCCATGAGGCTTTGCATGACTTCACGTACCTGAAATGACAATGGACCAAAGTTGGCAGCTGATTTTCACTTTGAAGTTTTTTGTTTCTTTTCTTCAAAAGAAAACCCAGAGGGTGAAAACACACAGGCAAAACAGGAACAAAAGATGTCATGCAAAGCAAAATGGTAACACAGATATCTTTATTTTACTGCTTTCCAAGATATTGTAGATGCTATAGTAGCCGTGCTTTAGAAACATAGAATAGTGCTGTGAAAATGGTACTATACAGAGCTGAAATCCCAGACAGATGTTTGTGCTCAGTTAGAAGCAGAGTTGAGACGTAGCTATGAAACCCTTAACAATACATTTGGGAGCCTGTGATGCAAGAGAACTCTCTAGGAGGTTTTGCTGCTGCTCTCTCTGAAGGAGAAACTATCACAAGGCATTTAAACCATAGAAAGTCAGAATGCAGACACATTTGAAGAGAAATAGGTAAGGACTACAGCATATGAGACGGGGACATTTCTGAGATACGTAGTAAGTACGGGATTTAGGATTTGCTTTGGAGCTACCTGACCACTGCTCAGCCTCAGAGATGAGCGTCTCCTCTGAATCAGCACTTTCTCAAAGTTTTGTTTTTACTAATGACTCCCGAGTTACTCCAGTAAACTGAGGGTGGAAAGTACCAACACAGAAGCAGTACAAGAAAAGCAAAACCACGTGACACCCATTGTCTCAGTCTAAAGTATAAATAAAAAAAGCTGAATCAGACGAATGATAGGGCGAGGGAGAAGGAAAAAGCAGAACTGTTACCTTACAAGGGAAATATCTGAGAAAGGAAAGCCAGAATTTCAGTAGACACCAGGAGCCAAGAGCCTAGTCTCAAGGGCACAGTTTCCAGCTGTGGGACTCTACATGCCAGTGCACAGCACGTTCAAATCCTCAACCTTTATTTATGAGGGGGAAGAAAAACTTGAAGACAAGAGTAAAGAATCATATCCCAGGAGGGCAGAACAACAATTTCTTCTCCTCAGTAACTGGAAAATGGGGAGTTGATGTGCCTCCCTGAAGAGATGATACAAAATCCCAGGCAATGAGAGCTCCCTGATCACCAGAAAGATAAATGAGTGCTTGCAGACCATAGTGGCACTCCACAGAGAGAGCTCTATTCTTTTTTTCTGTCTCAGTCCCATGAATGTCACACCAGTAAAAGGATAAAAAAAGCCAGGGGAAAATGGAAAACTTTCTCTTGGCTGTAGCATGTACAGTATGTTAAATGTTTTGTAAGTCCCTACTTTCCCGGGGATGGGTTATAATTGACATAGTTGTACATGTGGAAAACAATGGAGAAGAACAGATGAACACAAAAGAAGAGGCGAAGAAAAAAACCTTAAACTAATGAATAAAAGAATATCTCAAATATCTGCCTGTTACAGCATTTCTTTCAATATAAATATTACTCAAATGAATTTTATGGCTTCTTTTATAAGCTTGTTCCAGAAGGAGAAAACACCTTTAAAATAAGCAGGGGAAGAACAGCTACTTGGTACCATTCACGTAACTATCTTTTCCTAAGCAAACAATATGATTATAGGTAACTTACACTCTTTCATAGAGCAATACCAATTTTTAAAAGTAAGTTGGCATGTAGACTTTATCCTGAGAGATACTGGAGAGAATATTTTCTGAAAGACAATTCCAATAAATGAGCATATTTTGGCAGACAATCGCTATAGGTAGCTTATGCTTTGGAAGTTGATAGCCCTCAGAACAATTAAATGATATTTCTTCTAATGTCCCGTATGTTTTTTCCTGTCTGGGACAAACAAGAAATTTGTTTGCTAGATTCCAAAATCCCTGTTGTTGAGAAGGCTTTTTAGAAATTCATTTCATACCAACAGGCAAAAGATGCCATTAGACTTTTTTTTTTTCAGCACACAGACTTTCAGAGAAAAGGAAATACAGATTGAATTTCTCTGCTCTGCAAGAAAGGATGCTATAGCACTGATGGCATTCACAGCCATAGGAAGGGAAAAGAGAATACCTGGACGCTGCCATATTCGTACTGTTGGAACAGAGGGAAATAGGTGAGTAAACATTATCTACACTCACTCTGCAGGTGTTCTGCTGCCCACCACCCTTACCAGCATTGCTGTTTGATATGTTATGATGTGACTAATTCTTTCACAAAAATATGGGGGGAAAAAAAAGCAGGTGCATTTGAAGTATGCTTTTAGTAAGGATTCTTCTATTCTGCAAATGCAAAAAAATTGAAATCACAGGGAAAAAGAATTCTTGGTTACAGATCATGGGAAACTGGTTTCTCTCCAGCTCTGGTAATACCGGTGATTTTGTTTCTCGTATCAGTTTGCAGTTAACGTGGTACATGCAACTGTCATCTTTTTCAGACCTGAGCTGACGCCCTAAAAGTGCTCATCCTTGTGACATAAAGGCCTGTGAGACAGCCACTGAACTAAAGATAACAGACATATAAAGTTTTTAAAGGAGAAAGCGAAGTCTCTTCTCACTCCCCCTCAGCTTAGTTTGACCCAACTTCTGCTTTAGTGTTTTCTGCTTTACAATTGCAAAAACTTCTCCATGGACAAAGGAGACTTCAACAATGAAAACGAAGCAGTTTCATTACCTCAGACTGGCAGGCATCATAAACCCAGACAATTTTGCAATGTTGGAGAGACTGAGAGGGATTAGCTGATGCCTACTTAGTAAGGGCTTTCCTGCCTTTACACCACACAGTGCTTTTTCTGTGTGGATTCACATAACACACTTCCACACATTTCTCAAGTGAGCCTAAACACAGGGTCCACCTTTGGAAGGAGAAGTTGAGGAGTAGTTAACAGGAAGCAGAAATAACAGGTAAGATTAACTACCACACTTTCCTTTCCTCTTTTTGTGCTTGTTTCACTGGTTGCCAAGTATGAAGGAGAACGTAACTCCCAAGGGTATGAGAATCTGGAAAACAAGGATAGATATATCATCTTCTCTCAAGAGGCATGTTATTCTTTCAAATTAAGGCGCTGCAATGCGTTTGAAATCTGCTGTAAAATGCCAATACTTTAAAATTCCTTTGTATTGCCATTACATGAAAACCATTCACATTTTGAAAATGAATTGGCTTGGCTATATTGATAGTACTGATTCAATGAAATGTTAAGAAGTTCATTTTGGAAGAAAAATTAGTGATTTTACTTGCCAGGAAAAAGCTTTAAGTCTTTCAACATAATGAAATGTTGTTATAAAACTTTTGAAGTATGTACTATTTAACATCTGCACATATTTAGTAATCAAAAATTCAAATTCAGTCATATGAAATGGTCTTGAACTGTGTCATGGAAATAATCTCATATAAAGCCTTGCTTTCAGATTGTAGTTTAGTAATAATTGCAATGCATAATTATACAGGAATAAAGTAGGCACTGTGCAGACTAACAGCAAATTCAACAAGGCTTCAGATATTTAGACAGATTACTTTAAAATGGATGCAATTACAACATTTAATTGCTGTCCCAGGCATTTTCTAGTCACAGACAAAGATTGTCTCATACAGGAAAGACTGGTGTGGAGATGTGCTGACGTAGATGTTAAAGGCAAAGATATCTGCCAGAGTCTCAGGACCTGCCCACTAGTTGTCCTCAATGTGGAAGTGGAGAAAAAGTTGAACTGTTGCAGGATTTTCTTTGTTACTCACTAGCAAAACAACAGAAATTTTCACCAGAAAAAAAAATTCTTCCCCACGACCGAAAAACCAAATATCCACTCAAACCATTTATTTATTTGTCAGGAAAATTGCTTGTACAAGCATATATTATAGAGATTTTCTTTCGTACCATTTATCAGTGCTGGCCACTTTACATATAAATTACATAGCACAGTTAGTCCTCAGTCTGAACATGGGGCCAAAGTACTGACTTCTGGGACAGTCAGGCTTGACAAACGCCAAGAACACACTCTATTTCTCCAGAGCATTACCACCCCAAAAAAGGCTAAATCCCAAGGCACATTCTACAAATAAGTAGATCTTTCAAACCAATAGGTTTGAACTTTTTCAAACATTTTTGAGCATTTTTCAACAGTTCTCACCACCACCTACTTCATTTGCTCTTTATGGCATACAGCAGCCTGTGCCACACTGCTAGCTGAAGGAATTACTGGATTCCTGCTCTCCTAGGGACATGGTAAAGCTTCGAGTCTGGAATATATCTTTGTGTTAGTTTGTATATGGAGATGTCTGAAGCTCGGTCTTGTAAATAATGACAGAAAAGACTCACGAATTCAGCATGGAGTTAAGTTTTCTTTGTAGTTTTCAATGCCAGTCTCTAATATTCCTCTGGAACATAAATGTAATTTTTTTATTATGCTTAAATATTATTTCATTATTTGTAGCAAAAACAGCAAACTGTATTAAATTCTGTAGTTTTGAAACTAAATTTCCACACAAACTTTAAAAAATGTCTAATCATACCAGTTTTCTCCTTGTTGAGCTCTATAGAACTTCAGAAAAATGCACAACATAAAATCCCAGACCCTGAACATATATACATAAAACATATTCTACATGTTTACATGAAATGAGAAAAACTCTTTTCCTGCTTACCATCACTCTCAGCTCACCACTACTCTTCACTCATAATATATAGCAGGAACTGACACCACCCAGCACTCAGATATCCCTAAAGAAGCCCTATGTTGCAGCACTGAGCTGACATTGTCCTGTTGGGCATCACAAGAGGGTACCAGAAACTTGTATGTAGTGTGGTCCTTCTGAAAACAAGCAGGACTGGGTGGCCTCTGTTTAACAAAAGGTAAAGGTGAATTTTATAGATAAAAAGACACGCTCAGTTCCCCCCACCTTGTAAAACCTTCAGTTTATTCACAGCGATTCTTGCAGTGAACCATTTACTGTCTCCTGCCAGTCATGCATAGGTCCAAACTGGCCCTGCAGGAAAGAGGCATGACATCCTTTAATTACACCCAGAGTTTGTATGAGCTCATTTATTTAGGTTTCATGAGATATCTGGCATTTAGCTGATTACTATCATTACTTATCATCTGAAAGCACACTAGCAGCCTCTATCTCCCCTTCTTGCCCACACACTGCTACACAATGCCTAATAATAGGCAATATGAGAAAAAGGTTTTCCTCACTGGAAACATGGCAGTTTTGTCTTGTGCGCGCTCAACAGTTTGCACTTCCAGCATCCTTGAACTCCCAGTGCTCAGCTAGAAGAGATCACTAGGCTCTCCCACATCCCACAGTAGAAGCAGCTCTGCCGAAATACTGATACTGGCAGCATGTTTCAAAGTAGTGAGAGAGATTTCACAGCTAAAGGGTGGCTGCTCCCTTCAAAGTCTTCCAAAGCCATGCTGTGGCCACCTCATCATCATGCACGCACTCACTGAAGGCCAGTTCAGCGAGTATTCCTGCATCCTAAACTATTTGCCTGAAAGCCGCTTCCCTGTGTGCAAATGGTAGCTGAGCTGTGAGGATCTTGAATAGATGTATTGCTTGCTTCCTTACACGTCCTCAGTCAACAAGCTATTTTCAAGGCAGATTCAGCGGTCCACTTATTCTTTTCCATTTCCTGAGACTTTGCTCTCCAGGAAGCAAAACTGTGCCCTATAAGAGCTGATGGCATTACACACACACACACACAGAGTGAGTGTGTCCCAGGTGCAGAACTAACTGCTGCTTCTCTGCAGCACTTTGAGTCTTTCTTAACAGCAAATACTTTTACAGAATAATCATTGCAGAACTGTGCCTGGACATCTTGTTAAGTGAACAAAAGGAACTGACTAGCAAATATTTAGATGAAAAGTATTTCTACTTGAGTAACTGGTAAATAAACATAAGGAGTTTTTTGTTCTGATTTCTGTCTTACTTCAGAAATATTTCCAGTTACCTGTGTGGACACAAATGCAAAAAGCACACACAAAAGGAGACCTCTCCTGAGAGCAGTAGAAAAATGGATAAAACAAATGCTACTGATAATAAAAATCGGTGCAGGAGAGCTCAGCCCTCTGACAACAGACTTCTTGTGCCACAGGGTCAGACAGGCCATAACATTATGAGCTAAAATCTATAATAAAATTATATATTTTCCACTTGCATGAAACCAAGGTGCTCCACATTAGTGCTAGGTGGAGGCTTAGCTGCCCACAGGTCCCAACCAGTCCACCAGGTTCAGCTCTTGTCCTCCTGAACACCCGTACACAAATGCTCCAGGCTCAAGGAACTAGGGCATTACTTGGCCCATAGTCACAGTGGAGAGGCATTGGCCTCTTTCTTTAATTTCATCATTTGTTTGTGATCATGACCAAACATATGTTCACCATACGACTGCATCATCATCAGACACGTAAGGTAGGCATGACATCAGACACATGAATGTCCCATCAGCTGATCGGACAGGACTTGTCCTGCAACCAAATGGAGACCTCTTCTGTTATATGAGGATGGCAGGCCCCTGCTTGATGACCAAACATGCATGTACCCTGGCTGCGTGACCAGAGTCTGTGTTGTTTAATTGTGTGATGTGTGTCAGAATTGATCTGATATCAGAACCCAAGGATAGCATCCGTCAGCTCCAGACTGAAAGCCAAACACCATCAGATCGAGGCATCATGCAGACATTTAGATGTTGAAAATAGAGCATAAAATGCCAATTTGGATTGGTCTTCGACAGGGTAAGGTCTGTTGAAATAAAAGTGATTTTCACAAGGGACTATTAGCATCCAAAAGAAAAGAAGAGCTTCTCCCTAACAAAGTTGTTGTGACTGGCACAGAGTCTTGCTCCTGAAAGTCCCTCAACTTTCAGAAAGGACGAAAGCCATTTTTCCCACCCTACAGCAAAGACTGAGGAAAGGGGACCTGAAAAGCTTTCAATCACATAAAAACACTGCTGCAAAGAAAAGGAATCAATCTCTTTCACAGTTACAATGGTCAGGACAAGATGACATAGACTTAAATTGTCATAAGAAAAACTTGTGTTAGACATTAGAAAAACTCTCAGACGCTAAGGATAATGTTGGAAAAACAGCATCTGGAGAGGTTATGGGCATTTACCATTGGAGGCCTTTAATAAGAGGTTAGAAAAACATCTTTGGTGGAAGAGTTTAGATATAGCTGATACTACCTAAGGTGGGAGGGTGGGGGGAGAGGGGGGGAGTCCAGATCAAGTTTTTAGATCCCTCCCAGCCCTATTTTTATATTCTTTTTCTGTGGACAAGTTATCCCTACATCTACCTGCTTAATTTTCCCCTTCCTGTAGCTCATCAGTTAATCTGAGGCTTGTAGGAGGGAGCACATAGCAGGCCAGAGGCACAAGAAACTGTTTATTTGGTATAAAGTGAGAAGTTTTGGGGAGTTTGCATGTGACTAAGCTCTCTTACCACCAAAACCAATTTAAATAGGTAGAATTGTATCAAAGAATTTGAATAATCATCATAATTTTCATTTTACAAATGGGGACTGCTGGGCACAGAGGTCTGAACCATCCGTAATGACACAGCAAGTTATCAAAATGAGGCTGAAAATTTGATTTCCTGGCTCCTCAAGTGACCTATCTGATGAACTACATGCTCCTCCTGCTCTCCATCCCCTGCCCTGCCTCCCTTCCTGCCAGCAAGCCATGCAAGGCTACAAGAATTGCAGCATTTCCTCAAAAAAGTCCTGCCTGCAGCTGGGGGAAGTCAGAATACAATAGTGTCGGTGAGTTCTGCTGTAACAAGGACACACATCACAAAGATGATCATTACCGACGGAAAAAAACCCCTAAAGCTGCCTCAAGGACTTGCACCTTGCAGAGCTGATCTTGGGCTGTTAATCCCCATCTCCGTTCTTTAACTTGCCTCTTTCTCTCTAACCTTCGACAGAGAGAATATCTTCCTCTACCAAATGATTACTTAAAAAATAAAAAGACAGAATAAAGGATGTACTACTGATAAAGAACAGAATTGTTTTTTTATATAAGCGCAGAAGAGTTCACAAGCGTTTGCAAGCAAAGCATTGCTCCAGCCCACTGTGCAAAAGGAGCAGTCTAGCTCAGCATTTGCTGGCCGCTTTCCTAAGGCTGCTGTAACTTAAGCCTGTAGGAAATCAGAATCAGAGTCTAAGATTAAAACCGAAAATCTCTCATAACAAAGTATTATAAAGCCAGTGCCAGTCCTTCTGTGCTATTCCTCACCAGACTGTATAGACTTGCTTCCATGTCCTACACACCAGAGGCGGAACCCAAGGAGGGCCCACACTTGAATTGCCCACAGGAGGTCCTGCCTCTCACAACTGACTATGCCGAGACACACCAGGCTCCAAATTAATTCTGAATTAATTTGCAAGAACTCTGCTAGGCTCTAAGCCCCATAATAGACCAAACAGAACTGGGATTCACCATTACCAGTAAGACAAAAGAAGAATTAAAAGAATTAAAGAATAACAAATTAAAAATACATCAGGAATGCAAAAGACAGAAACATCTCCCAAAAGAATCAAGAGCAATGTTTTAATTGGTCATTTTCTAAAAACAAACAAACAAAAAAAACCCACAAGAAAGGCTTCTGCATCACTGGCATAAATACAATCAAATTCTTTGCATGCTTAGGTCTTTCCTAGCTTATTCGAATGGCATGTTCAACTTTTGATTTATAAATGAAGGGATATTGCTCACTGCCATAAGGTGCATTCCACTGGGGCTCAAAGTCTTTAGCAGATCCACACGGTGCGTATTTTCTCCTGATGGCTTCACATTTGCGTTCATCAACACTCAGCAAGAACTATAAACAAAGCACTTCTCGGATGCACACATGCAGTTCCCATTGACTTTGCTGGATTTTCAGCTGACTGTGTGCATGCAGAAGGGCAAAACTTGGCTCTGCACTTTTAATAAAATTACATCACGAGATACCTTATAAATGAAGGGCAACGCAGGCCGCACTGAAAAATAATATAAACTGAAAACCCGAAAGTGTCGCCAAATAAGTTCAAATTTGAGCCAGGTTTTTCCAAAATAATAAAAAGGGCACGCATTTTAGGCAAGATGAAGCAAAACCCCTGTAATATCTCATTTACCAGAGTGTGCTCTGCCTCCTTTAGCAGGACAAAGTGTGAAACCCAGCTATCCACATAAAGGAATGATCATCTTGTCCCAGATATAGCAATAATATTGGCATGTGAAATGATTAAGGAAAGGTCAAGTTACAAGCTGTGATTTGCTAAGTCATTCTCTGCATCTATATCCCCGCTCTGTAAGTTATGAAGCTCACTGCAAGTGAATTTAAAGCATAGCAGAATACCACAGTAGAAAAAGTAATTAATCATGATATTAATAACTAACATTGTATTATTTTGAATCTACTCTATTTTAAAGATATCAAATGCTTGAATCCAAGAGTATCTATCTAAAACCTTTCAACTCTCTTTCCCACCTGGCCAAAAAACCACCACAACAAACATCTCACCCAACTTAGGAACAACAGTCCTCTTCTGAATTTCAAACAACATCTAGCAACACCTAACTTCTGCCAGGTACATTAGCTAACACGCACTCGCCAAAGCAATGCCACATGTGTTTTCTCCAAATTTCTTCCTTTTATTTTACTTTTAACTCATTCCATGATGTAATATGATACTATTAGGATGAAGAATATTCTGACTCCTAAAAAAAAAAATCCAACTACCAACCAGCTTCCTTACACTTTGTTTGGCTGACAAGTGCTCATTAGCCTGCAATTACAAATTTATACACAGAAGTACTCAGGGATGAAAATCACAGAGGGGGCTTGATGTTCATGTTTGGTTTTTCCCCCTCTAAGCAGTAATGTCTCTGATGATTTTCACACTTAAATAGCAGAACAGATTTCATGAATCATTTTTTCTTCCTGGTTGGAATAACCCCTATTCCCTGTTGCATTATAATACTGAGTCACTTTGAATAAAGTTGGTGGTTACTGCCAAGTCAAGGGAGAGAGGAGGGAAGTGGATGGAATGCTCTGAACTTACATGTGCAGTAGGATACATATCAGGCTACTTCTTGAAACAAATTATTTAAATTCAAAAAAAAAAAACATTACAAGACAACTCACATAAGGGAAAACTATTTCACAGATATTGAAAAAGTTCAGTAAATCTAATGTAATACTGATGATCAAAGTATTGTAAAGGCAACTTGCTTCACTAAAAAAAAAAAAGTAAGGGTCTGACCTATTATAAATGCTGAGTTGTACTGGTCATTCACATTCAATTATCCAGTAAGTTAAGTAAGTAGTGTGGTGGAATCTGTTTCCCTCAAACTATGGCACTATCAAATGAATAGTTATGAAGTCTGGCAAGGATCTGCTGTCTCAAAATCATCTCCCCTCCTAACATCATGCCCTGACATGGGCAGCCTGGGAGGACACTTGTCTGCCTCAGAACTCCTTCATGTAACTCCAGGTCTACTTTCTGTTGGCTTTGGTGGAGCACAAGCTTAGTGAATTTACAGTGTGTTACAGAGAACATCTATTTCAGCTTAGCCTTTGCAATTCTGGGTTCACAATGGGGAAAGAAAGGGTTGCCCTCTTCTCCCCTCAGTCCTAGAGGGAGAGGGTTGGTGCAAGGAGAGAGCTTTAACAACTTTCATTTATTAGTTTGTTTTAAAAGCATAGCATGACTATTTGATAAGTGAAATAAAATTAGGTACCCTCTGCAATCCTTTTTCAGAAAGCTGATTTTAAAGAAAGAAAAAAATAACCACAACAAAACACACCGGCCAAAACCTGTGCTTTTCTGCATGTCCTGTTTAAGCAATGACACATGAAGAACTTTACGTTCAAACAATTACCTGGTACTTTAAATAGGACACTAAGGGAATAACAGTTTAAAATGCATTCACACAGCAGGAGACTAATCCTCCTCCTGGGAATACCAGTGCAAATCAGAGTAACTCCTCGGAGGTCAATTGAAGTACGCCAGCACAAAACAAATGCGAGGCAGAGAGGAATCAGGCCCCATCTACCTCTATTTTAATGCAGAGGTTGCAGATCATCTGCAATGATAAAGTGAACAACATAAATACAACTGACATCTATTAATTGATCTCACATCCTGCTGACTACTCACAGCTCCAAATATAGGGCTGAAGAACAATGGTTTGAGGAAGAGAAGCAGAAATCCTGGTTCTAACCCATTCACACATTCCTATCCACTAATACCTCTGACTTGAACTGCCTTCATCTCCCCACACTGATAAATTGTTGTAGGTTTAATTTGACATTGTCCCTCTGCTCCTAAAAAGCAACTTCTCCTTTGAAAAAAAAATAATAAATACCAGGATGCATGGGAGAGAAGACAAATGCAAAAATATGTGCAAGCATAAGAATCTACAGACAAAGAAGCAAGAAAATCCCTACCTAACATACTATACATAAAAAAGGTACCAGAAAATTGATTATTTGGAAATCTGGCACTGAGAAAGAATAATAGGTGTACAGGCACAGGGGAGGAAGACTAAAATACAAAGCTATTGCAAAATGTGGTGCCATTTGTGCTAATTTAGGTGGATCCGTAATTATTTCCTACAACTTCATGATGTCCTGAACTAGCTTCCTCCTCCCCTGCCGGGCTGATAAAAGGATCCTTAGCAACACACTAACTATATTATGCAATGTATTGAATACTAGAAAGAAAAAGCACTGAATTACACTGAAACAAAGAACATCAGGTGTGAACATCACCATCTCCGGGGGAAGATCACCCTTAACTATTTATCACATCAGTAAGCGCAGGCATTCTCTTATATCCCCGTTATCAGCACCTAACAATATTTGCTATATTTAACAAAGTTAAGGTGAATTTTACCTCGAATCTACTTAGGCTCGAGCTCTTTGACCGAGACTTCTTGCGGAGGTAGACCGAGAAGAACCGACGTACTGTGAACTTCTTCATGTTCATGTCCATTGCCCTGTCCCAGCTGCGGCACGGAGCACGAAGGAGCTGCGATGCCGCTGGAGAAAGCTAGCGCATCCCGATTGCCCCCTGTTTATATCCACAGGCAGGAGATCCTCCGAAGTCTCTGCTTCTGTTCATCGAGCTGGGCACAGCTAGACCTGCAAGAGGTACGGTGCCGGAGCCATGGGAGCCCACCGCCGGCTCCTTGCTTTTCAGAGCATAAAGGCGTTATCCTCCCTCTCGCTTTCCACTGTTTACATTTCGGTGCGGCGAGCCGAACTCTCTCCCTGCTCCCTCTCCCCCACGCCTTCGGTCCTACTACATCCAATCAGGCTGTGCTTTGGCTGCATGCATAATCAGCCCCAGCAGATGACAGCTCCTGCGTCCCAGGCGTAGCAGGTTGGAGATAAATATTAGATGTGTCTATTGCTTTGTGCTCCCCTCGCCTCTCAGTCAGGCTCTTTCAATTTCCTGGTTTCCGAATCACATGGGGAATAGGCACATGCTGCACTTCTGTATTTAGCTCGGAATTTCAACACTGCTATAATTACTGAGGGCTACACTGGTCAGATCTGAGAAGAAATCAGCTCCTGCACGAGACTCTCTCCTGGGAGAAGGCTGAAAGACGCCATGAACCCACTGTAGGAGCAGAAGGGTCTGAACCTCTTTTTATTCTGGGGAGTATGAAAAATAACACTGTGTGTACCCCCCGGAATAGAAACGCTTAAAATCCTGTTCACAGATTACACACACGCTTTACATTAAAATACCTAATGCTGGTACAGCTCTGAAAATAGAAAGCACAGTCTAGATGGTAAGTATTACTATTCTTATTGTACTACAGCAGGGAGCTACAGCCCTTCTAAGAGGTTAAATATGTACATCCATTTACAGGCTGTAATTTTGAGCAGCTCACTATACTGCAAGCATGCAGACTTACAGCTGCACCCCTCCCACCCCCCTACATAATCACATTTTTCAGCTTTTCTTAAAAAGCTAATGAATCTTAGTATGATCCAGAGACCGAAGGGCTTTCTCTGCCTGCCGCACAAAGCTCAGGCTCCTTGTCCTTGGCAGCCTTTCCTTTCTGACTACCAGGGAGCACCCAGACATGCCTTTCTCCCATAACCTCATATGGAAAGTGAATGACTCTGATGACTTATTTATGACTCAAATAAATAAGCCCAGGGAGAGCTGACACCGCTATAGCCTGAGAAGACTCTCGGAGGTTAAATGGCAATACCACCCCAGTCAATCTGCTCTAAAAGAGAGATGCATTTTGCTTTAATTGCATGTCTAGTCTCTGCCATGAACTATGTTGGCTGGTCCTGTCACTACCTGCTTTGTTCATAGCTTCTCTGTCCCTCTTTTCTGTCTAAAGCTCACCACAGTCTATACGTATCTGGAAAACCATAAAGAAAAAAAAAGAAAGAAAAAGAACATTTTGGCATTCATGGTTTTATTAAAAGGAGGTCAGACTGGAAAGGCTACCATTAGTGCTGGGCTCTATAATCACCTACAGCCTCTGACTCCTCTGTGCCTGGACCACTGCTGTCTCCCCAGCCTCAGATCACTATAGCACAGCAGCAGCCTGCTTTATCTCTCTCTTCTCAGCACCTCCTTCCGATGGTTTCGCTAATGCTCTTGGCTTGCAACAATAGTATATGTTCCCGAGTTTCTTTCAAGGTGCTGCCCTGGCGTAAGCCATGTCAAGCCTAGGAGCCCTTTCCACTGCAGTCATGTCGGTTCCTGGCTAAAGATCCCAGAGGCAAAAACTAAGGTGTCTACAGGGTCACCAAAACCCTTTCCACAAGCCAAACAATAAACAGGTAAAAAAGCGGTTTGGTTGCAATAACTGTCAATGCCAGAATGATATGCTGATGCAGCCTACCTAGTCAAGCCTCGTGTCTCCTCAGGACCCTGCAGCAGCAAAACCAGAAGCTGCACGAAGGCCCCAGGCACCCACCTGCTACTTGACCAACCTCCCACCCCTGCCCGGGCACACTGCTGCCGGCTCTTCCCTGGGGTGAGGGGGCAGCCAGCAGGAGCTCGGCTTTCGGTAGCCACACACGCCTACCTGCGTAAGCCACTTCAGCTTTAAATCGCAGACACGTTGAGGGTAGAACCCTGTCGTCACAACAAAATCCCACCTGGACTCTGACGTCTTTATTAATGCAGAAGAGGCGGCAGTTCCCCAGCTTGGAACACGCAGCGGGTGTATCTCCTGCTCTGCGTAATAACAAGCAGCATACGAGTGCCTGTTACTACTTACAGTAGTAGATTTATCACAGCTTTCCCATCCCATTATGCAGGTAGCGCTTTCACACACAAGGATGCGCAGCTCCCATTAAACGTACCTGCTCCGTAATAAACGTCCAAGATGATCACACAGGCTATGACTTAATACTTAGCTATCAGGTATGCTTAGTACATTCAGAATTTTGTTCTTTACCACCACAAAAAAAAAAAAACACCACAAAATTACAATATATTGGCAATTAATTGTGATTAGGGATTAAATACAGAAGGACAACCAACTGTCAGTGCCAGGACATTGCTCTCCACCTACGGGGCAGCAGAGCAAGAGAGACATTGCAGAGCACACCTTCCAACTGCAAAAGGCAAAAGCCATCGAGTTGGAAAAATGTACACAAGAGTACCAGTACAAAAATAAAACAAAGCGCGTAAAGCATAGGGATAGATATCTGAAGAGCAAATTCTGCTACAGTACCACTCACATGGAATGCTTCAAAAAATGGAACTTAACCGCTTCAGAAAAACAAATGAGAAGAGGATTCAGAAACATTAACTCAAACTTCCAGCGAGTCAGACAATATTCACTTTTCCCAATGACTGTAATAAAAGGGTGAAAGCCAAAATATAAGTTACATTAAATTGGAACATTCATTGTTATATTTATAAACATACAACTGTCTGATGAACCTACGACGTGAAAAATTGATTGCATTTAGAAATTCATGATTGTATATAATTTATCAGCTCCCCTCTAAGAAATTTTAACTGCTGAGGAAGTCGATGGAAAAAAAAATAAATCACCAAACGTCTCTGTTTAAGACAGAATAAACAACAAAAACAGGTGGACGGGGCATATGATGCATTAGTATCAACCAGTAATACTCTGTATTGTAAAATACACTTTTTAAAACTACAATCATATTTGCTGTAACACAAAATAAATAAATACAAGACCATGGCTGCTCTTTCTCCCAGTGAACTTAATAGCAAAATAAAGTTTACTTCAACTGGAAAAGGGCTTAAAAAAACCCAAGAAAAGCCTCAAAACCAGGATTCAAGACAAACTCTCCCAGCAGAAACCACTTGAAATTAGATATTACACAGCCCAGGTTCCAATTTTTAAAAGATAAATGGAGAACTCCCAATTAATATCCAATGAAAACCAAAGGTCTTTTCATCATGTGTATAGATGGACCATTCCAAGCACAGTAACAGACTTAAGGACTCAGACTTAGGCAAAGCAGCCTGCACAGAATCCAAGTGAGAAGGATGCCAGTGGCTGATGCTGGATGAATTATCAATTTCTAAAGAAACAAAATAACTTGTGCTAATTGTTTGCATGAAAGAATACACAAGTCCAAGAAATCTACCACGAAACACAGGCTGGATGATAAGATTACTTAGAGACATTTTGTATTACTGTATTACACAGCATATCAGGCCCTATTTTCAAAATGGACCTCCTATTTTTTTTTGTGAATCAACAACTCATGAGCAAACCTAGAATGAGTCTGCTACTTGAGCAAATATAGCTACTACTGTAAAAGTAGAAACATACAAGCTAACAGTATCTTCCTTGCAAATGCAATCAGTATTACCTATCGTTCCTCAATAAGTTCATCAGAAAAAACAGAACAAAAATCCCGAGAGTAGTAAGAAAGCATCAGAGGCACAGACACCATAAATAGAACAAATAAGATTAGCAGAACACAGCATGCAGAGAGAGGGAAAACGAGACTCCCACAAAAGAGGCCCAAGAGACAATGCTACAAAAAAGGTGAATTACACAGTATCATTTGTGCTCTCATTAAAGAAAATCAGGAGCAAGAGCAGATCTTTCCAAGAGACACCAATGAGCAGAACAAGGAACAACACTTTCCTCCAAGTGATTAGATGGTACATGACTCTCTCAGTGATTGCTGTTTCCTGATCTTAAAGACTGGACAAGCTTCCATATGGCTTTTGTTTTCTCAATGAACAAGAGAGGTTGTTATTTTTCTTATTGATATTTCTGTAAAAAGACATGATGTGTTGTGCTGACGCAGAAGAGGTTTCCTTCCTGCAGTTGCCTAAAAATCTACTCCCTCAATCCATCCACTAGTCCCATGATGACAGAGTAGTGTTACTTTCAGAGATATCAAACAGGAAGCACTATGAGGACATATGGCTTGTTCTTATTTGTGCAGGGAGAACTGCGATGGCTGCAGAAATAATAGCTCCAGCACAAGATAACATGATTTGAGTTTTCAGTAGATGACAGACATTTTAACTCTCACAAAAGCATCTTGTGTTAGTGCTTGAGTATCAGATTGGCAAGTGTCACAACTGCTGTATTGACTGCTCCCATATATACCTTGCCACTTATAGACTCACATGAATGTACAAGAGCATCACTAGTCACATACATGTCAGTTGGCTGTGGACTACCTCTAGGATGGAGATGAGGTCATCTAGCAATCTACATTGAAAACAGGCCAGGAAGTCCCAGCTTCAATTTTCTTTTTTTTCTTTTTACTGATGTCACAGAATTTTATTTTCTTGGCTGATATTGTATATTGGTTTTGCTGGATTTTGGTGGTTTAGACAGAAGTATGAAGCAAAGAACTCAAAACCCTAATCTCCTTCATATTGCATAAGCTTCTGCGCCAACACAGTTGAAGGAGTTTGCTGAAGATACAATTCTACTTTCTTGCCACTAGATAATGAGCAGAAAATCATATTGTTTTTCTATAATAGACTAGAAGTTTTCTAGAAAGAAGGATGCTACTTGGTAACTGAAGTACGAAAAGACTTATCACATGAATATTTATGAATATCCGCATTGAGTGAACATTATACAATACAAAATTGGATGGAAGAATTTAATTATGCACAGCATATGTTTACTGTTTATTCAGACTAGCCATGAACAATACTAAAAAGGAATGCATTCATTAGAAATCTACTAACAGGCAAATTTATCTTGATAGGGTCTGAAAGATATCATACACCTAACAGTAATGCATGGAACATTTACTCAATCCCTCGTTTTTACTTTCAACAATCATTGACAGACCAAACTGACACTGCACTAAGCAGAAAAGCAAGACCACTGTTTGCCCCTGAAATCCAAAGAGAGAGACAAGTGTAGAAATGAAGCTTGCAAACTTTTATTCAGGAACATATTGATTTTAGGTAAAATTTTTCCTTTCCATCAGCTAACAAAACCAAACACAACTACAAAAGCATCATATTGAGTTGAGCTGAGTGACCTGAATTAAAATTCTTCTTCTATATCTGAGACTATTTTGTATGACCTTGAAGAACCTCAAACTCTCTGGCTATGTCTAGCTCAAGGGCATGTACAAAACCCAGCCACATCCTGATCCTCTGTTAGAATGGGGGCACGCATTGCACTTTTTCTCTTTTTCTTTCCTACTGGCACCTCATGTCCCCACTGAAGATAATCCAGGTATTTTTAGCAGGAAATAAGCCAGAGTGCACTCTGGTGAGGTTCCTGATTTTGGCAAGTGGGTGGGTGTGTAAACTCAGGACCCTAAAGCTTTGCACCCGCATTGCAGTTTAGTCACGTCTCTGTTTCAAATCTCCGTTTACAAAATGGGGCTGAAGCACTCTGCCACTGTATGAGAGCTCTTTCAGAATAAACAGAGCGATCGTTATTATGTGCTCATAGCCAAAATTTCAGTTTAAGCTTGATGCATATTTGCCAGTTTTGTTGACAGAAACAGATTAACTGTGAAGTGAGTAATGTCAAAAAAGAATAAACCAATGAAACATGCAAATTTACCTTTGTAAACCTTCGTACAACTAGCAGGGCAAATAACATATGGGATAGTTTCAAAATACATTACACACCTAACGCTGCAAATCAGGCTTAAGGTTGTATGAACATCTACCCCACATTAGACACCACAAAAGTGAGATTCATAAAAACAGTAGTCACTCTTGACATTTTGAGCATTGGCTTCCTTCTTTGTTAGACTTTTTTTATTTCTTTTTGGACAAATTTTGAAGGACTGCTTTAAATTACTGTAATAACAGTACTTAACTCCAGATTAAAGGCAAAGCTCTCCCTGCCTATTTTTGAAATAGAAGCTGAAGAAACAGGCAGAGGAAAAAAAAGGTCTGAAGTGTTGTGATACACCCCTCTTTCTGTCTCTAATACTACAGCTACATAGGAAGTGTGAAACTGAAAAAATTCATGCAAAGTCATTTTAACCTTCAAAAAAGTTTGTTAGGTTCCATCTGGTATTTATAAAACCACATCATGATTTCTTAATTCACCTAGGACAATATAGCCCAACGTCCCATTTTACAGCTAACAAACTGTAAAATTATTTAATACTGTATATTATATATATATTTTATTACATTACAGTATTATATTATATTACAGTATATATACTGTAAAAACAGTATTAAACTCAGTTTCCATTCACTTTATATAGTAAAGCTAAAGAAATTTGCATCAGGATTTCATAACACTAGAAACTGAGAAGGATGTGAAAATAGTATAAGGAAAATTACTATGCTAGCATCTACTCTAAGATTTGATGATATCATGAAGCAATAAAACCTGAGCTTTTAGAGCTACTTTGAAAACTTCCATGTGCATAACCTCACAGCAGCGCTCGACTGTAGAAGTGTATACATAGACAGCTCACTGGGATCAAAGCAAAGTGGCCTCCATCCAATAGCTGTCCAAAGAGACAAGGATGAACAACAGGGCTCCACTTACCACAAGGACTACGTGGGTCCAGAGACAGGCGTTGCAGTTCAGTGAAAGCATCTTAAGAGAAGACAGACAAGCCATACGAATGTGTCAGCCTCTAAGTTTAGGTCTGATTGCTGTTACAAGGCTGGAGGACACTGTAATTTGGATGTTTTCAATCTGTTAGATGACCTTTTCCTTATTTGAATTCAGCTACATAAAGCACCATTTTCTCTTAACCGTAGTGCCACTTCTCTCACCTAAGCCACCAGGCAGCAGGAAGTACATGATGCTCTTTGTGCATAACTGTTCCTGCCCACACTGGCGGGGAGTCTTCCTGACTGATCAACAACAAATATCTGGAAGAAGTTTCAACATCTTGTGCATATCTTCCTACTCATCCAACAAGTGCAAGAAATTAGTTATAAAAAGCACATGCAGAATATACCATACCCAAATGTTTGTTTAAATCTAGCAGACAAAGAAATACCAACTCATCAAGTCAATTAAAGCCTTTGGCATCTTTCAGTGAATTTAGTATGTCCTTCCAAATCCTGGAAAAACCCTATAATTCAACATCAGGTATAGACAGAAAGAAGCAACACTGACTATGTATAACACAAACGTAACAAATCTATTTCCCATATGTTCAATGCCGAATTGGCAATTTGTTCTGTCTGTTTTTCATCAACTAGTGATTAAAATGTACAATTAATTCTACCATAAAGTAAGTCATACTATATAAGTTCAAATGCTTATTCATACGCTTAGATATACTGATTAAAATCCTACAGAACTTCTGTTGTCCTCCTTAGTATGCTGTATGGCACAATGCATGTTTGTGGCCAAGATGTTACAAACATAAAACTCTCTTCAAGTAAAACTGTCTACCTAAATAAAGTGACGAGTATTAAACCAAAATGAAACATACTTTAACACACAACACAAATCTTAAATTTGTTCCTTCACTAGCAATCTGGTTTAAACACGTTAAGCATCAATGAAAAATGCTATAGGAACCACCTATCTCTGAACTGTAAACTTAATGTCACAAAACAGTCATCTCAAATTCATAAACCATGTTACATTTAGCCAAAAACCATTCGCTAAAATGTGAAACATTTGCCGTAATGTGTTACTGGGATCTGGTTTTGTATTCGGATACCTCTTGGTATCTGATATGCAATCTTATCACACAAAGTGATGTGGGACAGAATACTTACTCATTGGGAGACTAGCAAAGACAGAGACTGTTCTTTTGCTTCAACTCCCAAAGGAGAAAGTACATGTATATCTCAGACACAAGGAACAAATAATATAATTACTACAGAAACTTGTAATGTAATTACTACAGAAATTTGTAACAAGGTTCTCTCTCCTTGTATTACAGATAATAAAGATTTGTACATCTTTCGAAGATCTTTTCAAGGGCAGCTTGCTCTGTTGAGCTGCCTAGAAGAGACACAAGCAAGGCCATCAAGAAGCGTTTCAAAAGGCACAGCAGAGCCTTGCAGCTGTACATCTTAGGGACTAAAAATTGCTTTATTTATCATCATGCTTTTAGTATGTTCTTAGCAGCTACAATATCTTTTCTCTCTTCCTTCACTCCTTAGTTCTCTCCTCATCTCCTCTCTCACTTCCTGTTCCTCAGAATTTCTGATCTTCTCTTCAAATGTATGACTCAATTCTTACCTTCATCCCTCTTGTCTTAAATCAAGAAAGCTGAAATAATAATAAAAACACCCCAAACTTTAGCTTGAAGGAAGGAGGATTGCTTTCTGATACTTGATTTTTAGGGACTATTTCATGGCACATGTCTGGAATTCAGAAAGTCCAAAAACATACAAGAAATATGAGGGAGAAGGAATCAGAAAAGGACATTCAGGGGACTGTACCAGCCATGTAGCAACTCTTAGGCTGGTAACAGAAAGACGGAAAGAAATCCTTTCAGCAGTATTATTGGGCATCTCCTAGCACACCTGACTTTAAAACCTCTTGGCTTCTGGAGTCATGTTGATACATGAAAAACATTAGATTTCACTGAAGAAAAGAATATAACTGGTTGCCCTGGCCCAGTTAACCTGCTGCAAAGATGGGTGCAGACGTAAGAGACACTGGAAAACAGGAACCGAAACAAGTTTTTCATGGGAAGGAGGACTGGAGCTAATGCCGCCTGCTTCTCACTGGGTAGTGGTGGGTTTGGAGGCTGTGTGGAGGTTTGTTGCAATTTAGTCAAAAAAAGGCTTCGCTCATAACAAGGATATCATTAGTCCTGGCATAAACCATCACTTGTGGCCTTACTCTGCCATCTCCAGGCCACCATTTCCTTCTTCCTCTCAGCTAGCACAAGTATTCACACTGCCACAGGATGAACCAAACCAGACAACTGGTCCAAATTAAAATTGGGCCCAAAAACATCCCAGAACATTAATTTTAAACCAGTTCCATTCCCTGATCTGATTCACTGTGTGGCTATACAAATATCTGCGCTAACTCAGTATTTGTTTCTGTGGTGGGGGAAGGAACATGGGCTCACGAGGTGGCTCTGCCTCCTCCATTGGTAGTGATGGGTTATGCCAACATAAGCCGCGTGCTTCCCAAATATGAAAGCGGCATGATGCTGCTGCTTGGCCCAAGAGAACTAGAATCACTAAGACAGCCAAATCAAACTACCCTTTAGATCATAGCAAAGGTTAAGAGAATAGCTCCGATATGAAAAGAGCATTTTAAAATGTCCTATTTTTTCTATTACAAAACTAGCAGAAGTGAATTGGCTAAAAACAGACAAGAACTGAAATCATGCATTGCCATTATACACTTTCCAAAATGTTGAATCTATGAGTGACTCTCAGCTTATTTAAAAGGAAAAAGATCCAAAAGGGTGAGAGAGAGAGAGCAACCTGCACCTGCACAGCAAAAATTCAGGAGGCTACACTGCTGTTTAATTGACTCAGAGGCGCCAAGTCCACTCCCTGGGAAGGCCAAGAACCCTACTGGAATTGACTGGGCTCCCCATTAGTGCAAAAGTTCAGTCACCGGGAGCGTAGCGCAGAACTAAAACTGCAGGTTACAGAGGTGGTAACTGGATCCACACTAATTGATTTTCTGAATAATATTTTCTGGCATTTGTCTAATCTAATGTTCTGTGGCTGCTAATACTTTCCTTGTCAGGCTATTCCATGTTGTGTTACATCTGTATAACTGCATGCACAAACACACATCTCTCACAAATCTCTGTACATCACTAGCATTCATGCTAGTATACGGAGAACGTGAGTACAGGTTAGGTGCTACGGGTCTGAGACATCAATGTGAATGCAAACGGCACAACCTAAGCTCTACGGTGTGGATGCGTTTGATGCACGCTGCCCAGTGAATTTGAGAACCACTATCAAATGCAACATGAATGAAACCACAGGAAGCCAATCAACATACAAATTGCTCAAATTCTTACAAACTTGGTTTAATGCCACCACAAAGCCATCATACAGTTAGTGAAGTTTCCAGTACTTGCTGCTCACTCTTGGAGGTCTGTCTAGGAATTCACCTACCCTGAACGGGTAGAGTCTCTAGAGTCTAGCCTAGAGTCTAGAGTCTAGCCTAGATGCACCATAAACAACTTAAAATCCTTTGCTCCTACGCCAGCACCTTTCTTTAACTCAAGTATTTCTTTTCCCTACCTATAAACAGATTTTGGTTTTTAAAGGGTAATCATATCTTCTCCCAGTCTTGATTTGGCTGTGCTAAACAAGAGTCCTGTCCTAGGCTTGTTCATGTCTATATTCGTCTTCTTTGTAGATGCCATGAACAGTGGTTTTATCAGAGCCTCAGTAGTAGTATTAACTAAAAGCTCTTCATCACAAGTAGTTTGGGGTTTTCTTCAATTTTTCCATGACCGTATCAGGTTTTGGTTCACTGTTGCCCCGTAACTGAGCAGAAGACAAAGCCAGACTTTCTCAGTGGTGTACTCAATGGAGAGAGACAGAAAGCTCTGGGATCTCCTCTTTGGATCCTCTGAGGTGCACAGTATAAGAGGGATTATTTATCTTCTGGAATACCTTTAGATTGGCTGCAAAAGGAGCCTAGACAATTATCTCTGATTAGATGCCTAACTATAGACCATTAGAATGAGACAAATTCTTTCCTTCAGTACCTGATTTGGCCCAGTGATTTATAAACTTTCATTCTACTTTTAATACTACAGAAACAAGCATCAACCACTTTTCCTATACAATGATGCAGTTCTCTGCATAGTTGGCACTTCCTAATTTTAGGCTATCAGCAAATCTCATCTTTCTTTTCTTAGCTTTGGTTTTGATACTATTTATAAAAATATTAAACCAGAACAGTCTCAAGATCATTCCTTTGGGATCTCTGACAGCAATGCCTTTCTGATGCCAAAGACGTTTCTCTGGGCAGCGTCTGTTGTCTCCCCTTTCATAAGACTTATATTCTTTCAGTTGGAGGAAGGAGGCTGAAGATCACACTCCATACACAATAAAGGCTGAAAAGCACTTTAAATCACCCAAAATATAACTTTTTAAATAGTATTATTTTAAAAGACAGTTTTAAGATTTTTTGATTTTGACAAAACCTTTCACATGCTTGGAGCTAGAAATATCACTACAACCAAAGTGGTGTTAATTATTTACAACATTACTGACATAAATCTAACTTGGAACTTGACCTAAGGCTCCTTCCTTCACTTCAAGTAAGTTGGGAGGTGGTTCTACTGGACCTATGAAGACTTTTTACTACTCTAAAGTAACTTTTCTTGCTATAAATTACTTTGTATACTGACCTGACCTGGGACAAAAGCATGTTTATTTCTCAAGCTACTTTTAAGTACACAGTGTGAATACACATCTTTTTTTTAGTGCTCATTCAATAGGCAAAAACGTCAAGCAGCAGTTAGAAAATAAGTGGTAGGAGGATGAGACTAACTTTTGGAAAAACGTTTGACTGAATAAAGCAAATCAGATGCTTGCCAACCTTTGTGTCTATAAACCTTTTCACATGCTTGTCTCTAAATTCCCTTTATCAGAGTTCCAAATAATAACCTACATTCTCAGACACAAGGGAGATAAGAATTAGTGGAAGACAAAGAAAAGTTTGTTATGCTGCCAATTTAGAAAGCGCATTAAGAAAAATGAGGTTGCCTGATAATGCTAGTTCACATTCTGTGGAGCTGCAGAGTCAGTCGCCCTAACCATAGAGAATTAAACCAATTTTATTTCACCGCTCCAGAGAAAGCGGGGAGCAAGAAGCGGGGAGCAAGAAGCGGGGAGCAAGAAGCGGGGAGCAAGAAGCGGGGAGCAAGAAGCATTGCAGCAGATAAGCCTTTGTGGCTCCCTCAGGACAGGAACCCACTTTCAAGTCCTGCACTGAAGTCATTAGTTCTATTACCACACCAGCTGAGTATTCTGACCTTTTCTGTACAACTAAATACTTCTATCAGGTCTTGAAATTCACGGAGCATTAAAAAATTGTGGGCTTTTTTTTTTTTAAATGGGCTTTTTCACATTTTTCCGTCTCTTGGAATCTTCAGTGGTCAAAATTAACCTTGGTCATATGCCCTAACAGTGCAATTCTTCCCTTCATAAATAAGCATTTCTTTAAAGTATACCGTTATCTTTGAAACTATTAATGATTCTTTTGGTGACAACTTCAACATCGCTGTGAGAAATATCCCCCTCAGAACCACTAATGCATAATCTGAATTTTACCCTAACCTTGATTTGAGTTGTGTTTGGATACTTCTTGAGGATTTTATTTGAAAAAGAATGAAGCCAAGCAATCCTGAGATAAATACTACCATATAATATTTCCTAGATAAATGTAGAGCTCTTAAATCACTTTTAAAACATTAAAGTTCTAAAGCCTGTGGCTCAGTAGAGCACTCTAGTTTGGAGATAGTTAAAACAGTATTTTTGAAAAACATGCACAACTTAGCAGACAAAAAAGACATTCTCAAAATTTCCTGTGAAGTTTCAGAAAAACTGAGAACATCTCTTAAATGGCTTGTATATTCTTTCCTACCATGCAATATTTTGAATTATTTCATCATAGCACAATATAATAGAAAGTAAGTAAATATGAGTGCAAAGGGACCTGTCTCTGCAGGTCCCTAGCCTAGTTTCTTGCTCAAAGTAGGGCCATTGTCAAGCCCAGATTGGGTCAGCTATAACTTTTCCTTGCTATCTTGAACATTCGCAGATGAAGACTTCACAGTCTTGCTGGGTGACCTACTCCAGTGCTACTCTACCATCTAGGTGACGTTTTTCCTGGTCTCCAACCTGAGCTTCCCTTGCTGGCACATGTAGCCACTAACCACAACTGTTTTGCCTGGTGTTATCAAGAAGAGTTTGGCACTTTCATCTTCTGACCATCCTTCAAGTAGATGTAGATTGCTCTTATATCATCCCTGAGCATCATCTTTACTAAAGCATACGAAACCCAGCTCCCTCAACTTCTCCTTGTAAATAATGTGCTCTAGGACCTGGCCATCTCAGTAGCCCTTTCCAGTTTTTCAACAACCCTCTTGACTTAGGTCTCCCCAAAATGCATAGTATAAGATAAGATACATTTATTAGTAAGAAGCAACCTTGGCCCACAGTTATTTTTAAATCAAAAATATGTATGTTTTCACAACACTTGTCAATAACAGGGATGCACGTGTTGTGACTAGTATCACGAAACAAGAAAATGTTATTATATTTTAAGGAGAATTGCTTTAATATATGTAAACCTCAAAAGTTTAAATCATACTTAAATTCAAAATTTCTAAGTAAAGTAATTGCATCTTTTTCTCTACAAGAGCTATTATCAAAATTGAAGAAAAAAATCAGATTTAAATTACTTCAGCGTGTCTCATTCAAAAGTATATAAGCCTATCTATTTTACAAAGGTGCTTAATTAGTTGTATCTATTACTTTCATTTGAATACGTGCTTTTCACCAGATTGCTCGATTCTTGTAGAAATGAAGCAGGCCAAGTCCCTCATCTCCAAGCACCTCACCATCAGAACTGAAACATACATGACTACTAGCAATACCAGCATTGCTTTCTCCATGCAACTTTGCTGTATCAAAACAGGGGGAAAAAAAAAGCACAACTGCCCCTGAATCAGAAATTATTATCATTAACCTTTATGTGTTCACAATAAGCAATAAATTGTGGATACTTGGGATTTCTTGTAATGATCAAAGTTCCTTGCAACTCAGTACAAGGCATTTTTCATTGACCAATGATCACTGTTTAAAAAAAAAAAAAGACAAGACAATTCACATAGCCACTTACATAATAGCCAGTGGACACGATGGTATGTATTCTTGAAACTTGTGTGCACTCATGTATATCCTGAGGGATAATATAGCATTACCTTTGTTATGGTTGTACAACTTGAAAACAGTTTTGAAATAAATTGCCCTTCCCTCAGAAATTTCTCAACATAATGGGCACTTGCTGCTAACCTCTTCTGAAAGCAATCTTACTGTGCTTCCTTGGATTAGATCTGAATTTAATGTCCTTTAATGAGAATTTTCCTACAGTTACGTGATTTTACCA
This sequence comes from Tauraco erythrolophus, assembly GCF_009769465.1. Taxonomy (NCBI): domain Eukaryota; kingdom Metazoa; phylum Chordata; class Aves; order Musophagiformes; family Musophagidae; genus Tauraco; species Tauraco erythrolophus. Next base: position 82,343,352 of record NC_141466.1, read on the forward strand.
ATGATACAGTACAATAGTTGTTTTCTTTGTTGCAATTTTGAAGACATTATTGTTGAAGCTGGATAATACCAATCTTGTAACTAAATTCTGGCGTGTCTCTAGACATTTGCATTACTCTTTTCTGGACTCTTATTTCCTCTGTGATTGTTTTCAGATAGTGTACCATGGGATATTAGGCACTTCTCATACTACAGAGGCATAATGGTGTGGCTTCTTCATCCTTCTGCAGTCCCTTCCCAAACATCCTACTTTGTCAACTGTTGGTGTGCACAGAGAAGGCGCAGCCACTGTGTCACTCAATTTGTCTGTTTCTATTCTTAAGCACATACCAGGCCTTCCACCAGCAAAATGACGTTTGTCACACTGGTTAACAGGAGAACATGAAATTTATGGAATGCTCCTCTTTCAGTTTTCCTGTTTGTAAACATTTTTGTTCGATTGTTTTTAATTACGGTACCATATTGGCATTGTTCTAATTACCTTCACCAACTCAAAATAAATATTCTAAACTACTGGCACATAGTCCCTCAAATCTCAGTAATGCTAGTAACTTCTGCTAATCATACTGTCCCCCTTTTCAGTGGAAACAAAACCTCATCTTCAGCCCTCAATTCCATTATCCTCCCAGCCTAACCTATCTCCTGTAGCCACAGGAAGACATCAGCAAACAATAATACCTTTAAGAGATGCAAGGAGGGAAAAGGAGGAAAAAGTACCTGGAAAAATTCACACGTCCCCAGAAAGAGGAAGAAACACTTGTGAACTATTGCATGGAGATTTAGCAAAGACAGGTTGGAAAATACAAGAGCAACATACGTTCACATATCTGATGCTGGCAGCTACCAAACGAGGCACACTGTGTATGCAGCTGCCCTAAGCCTTCAGTGACCAAAAGATCCTCGCCTAACCAGGTCAGGCTCTTTATGCTTAGTGGGAAAAGTGTTCCACACGAACAGTTCCATAAGTACCCTTTATTCTCTAAATCACCAGGCACACAATACATTATTTTCATGTATACTAAATGGTGACTGTTGAATCCATATCCAACTAGGTTTGGATTCTTTAAACGTGCTGAGACAGTTGGCTGATGAAGCTAATATGCACTGGCTACATAGGCAACTTGCTATCAGCAGCTCAAATTTACTATTTATAATTTCTAGGTGTAGAAAATACAAATTTATTTTTCTTTTCTCCCTCACCTGTTATCAGACTTAGTAATTTGTCTTTTAGGGAGATCACAAAACCACATTGAGTGTCTTGTAATCATTGGTATGTTGCCACTCTTTGCTTTCAACTTAAACATAGATGATTTGGCCTTCTTCATTGCTTTTACTTGCCTTGCAAACTTACCACGTTTTCCGATGGTATCTTGGCTGAAAATGAACAGTGAGTCTCTAAAGTTCATACAAGCAAACTGCACCAAAACTGTGTCAGCTCTGATTTCCAGATATTTCAGGGAATCTGCATATCCTTCTTGGGGAGTTTGGAGGCAAACTCCATGCCCTTATTTTCCAGTGGCAACTTTGCTTTTTGGAGTTCTTTGCCAGGCTAAATCCACAAACAGCTTTTCCAGAATATTAAAAATAATTGAGATAATGAAAAGCTAATAGACTTTAGCTTAGAGGGTTGCAAATAATAGCTTGTCTTTGCTCAGGCAGCCCTGTAATAGAGCACCTTGTTAATTAGAGATGATTCACAGATGACTCGCAATAGATTCTGGTAGTTCTGAATAGCAATGATATTTTCATATTGAGCTCTTATCTACTCAGGAGTAATGAAGATTTAACTTTAATTAAAAGGAAAGCTCCTTTTTTTAAGCCTGTAGGTCCAAGCAACACTGAATTACAGAAAATTAGCATGCCTTTTACTAATTTTCCATAGAGTTCTGCACTTTACAGTTTTGCTTTCTTAGCGTTCCCTACCAGAGGGCATCTAAGCACCTGAATAGCAACTGTCGATGAGAAGGCAGTTTTATTGCCACTTTAAAATGGAGAAACAGGCAATGAGGTGGGAAACTGTTTGCTCAAGGCCTCTCAATAAGTCTGTGAAAGTTAAGAATAGAGCTGAGTCCATCTTAAATATAGCGTCATCCCCTTACAGCTCCATGCCTCATCATATAACATCATCTGCTTCACTTGATGGGCATCCACTGCCCATGGCATCACTGTTCATGATCATTACAGTGGTAGTTTGACACTATAACATCCCATTGTTACTGTTAGAGGGGATCCCATGCTCTGTCACCTTCCCTCTTACATTCCCTTAACACTTTCTCTTGCCTTTTGCCAGGGAGCCTGCAGTGGATTAGTCCAAGGAGCAGAGAAGGTACCCTACACATACAAATCTTCTGCTAGTTTAGCTTCTGAGCTAGCCCCTCAGGGTTTAGACGAGCTTCAGTACCTGAGCCAAAGGAGATGACAGGAGCATGCAGAAGTAGGATGGCAGGTTTGTACCCGTCCAGGACAGCTGGCCATGAGGTGGGTTTAGCTGCAATGCCAAACAGGACCTTACCTGGTATAGTAAGTTGACCTTACCTGGCACTGAGCCCCCATACCTTGAGCTGCCTTTAGCTTTACATTTTTCACTTTTTTTAAGCATATATTTTACTTGTAGCCAGTAGCCAGGTCCCGGCTTTAAAATGAGTTGAGAATAATTGCTCTGATCACTGATAAGGACGTAGCGTTTTGTTTTAGAGCTGCCAAAGGTCTATCCTGAGCTTTCCATGAGCAAGACGAGCCAGCTTGTGCATCTAGGAGCATGCAGGGGAGCCACATGTCTAACGCCGTTCACTGTTGATGGCTCCATGGCACTGACGATCCCAGGGCAGAATTACAGCAGGAAGGCTGGGGCTACCACTCTTCTGCCTGGGATTCCCCACGGTAAACACGAACATGTGCCTACATACCGCATGCTGGAGCTCAAATCACTTATACAACTTGTCGTGGATGCGCTGTGCTTACGCAGGGTGGAGATCCAGAGCAAAGCTTGAGCACATGAACAGACCAGGACCAAGAGTGAGCTCTTTCATCCATCCTGTCACCATGTCTCTACTCATGAGCCTAGGAAGTTTCAAAACATTTCTGAACTCCAGGATTGCCAAGCTTTGAAACACGACATGAAGTGACATTAATTACCGCATTCAAGACACTTGATGAGAAGCTATTAATTTACTAATTGATACAGACAATAACACAAGGCCTCCTCCCCTCTGAAAAGGGGGAACAAAGAAGGACAACCTACATCCAACAATGACATTATACCTTCTGAACATTCACCACAAAATTCACTAAGATTTCTTATCATTAAATAGATCTGCAGGATTCAATATTGTGAATCGTTAGGAAAACAGTAATACTATAACTGACAAAAAACCCAAAGAAACCCCCAAACCAAATCCCTCTCAGCCTCCACATCCAGTAGATACAGTATGCCAAAAGAAAAAAAAAATATTCACTTGCAGATTTACTTGCAGATTTTTTTAATTAAATTAAGCAGAAAGAAAAAAAGAGTACATATAACACAAATGCAAATATTTAGCCTTCTTCCTTCTCATTTAGGACTCACGGCAAGTATACAGAAGCATGTTTCCATTTAATTCAATAGAGGGAAATACACGCAAGCAGTGTTTTGTTCAGGAAGGGATTACTCATCTGCAAAACGCTACCTACATCATTCAGTGTTTGCAGGATCAAGACCTCTTTTACAGTCGGCTCTTCAGAAAAGACACGTGTTCCCTATATAAGCATTAAGCACATAACAGGTGCTTGACTAACACAAAAATAACAGTGCAAAAATCAATAATTACTACATCTTAATTTGAGGAACTAAAACATTTTGTAAAATATAGAAACAGCTAATCAAAGACAAAGCAGAAAAGCACAGATAAAGAAATCAGAACCTTTAATTATTTCAAACATAGGAAAAAAAAGTAACAGATTATTTAATAGCTACATGCTCCAACAATTTGCATTTCCTATAGCTGGCTTCATTGTATATCTAATAATGTGATGTTAAATTTAACAGCGTGAACTTATCTTTTTTTTTTTCACTCACCAGAATAGCTGTTGATTATGCTTTCAAATGCTTTTTTGTCTTATTCATTGATCAGAGTTTTACCAGATCTCAAATGAAAGAAAATCTCTCTTTAAAGTAAGTTTACAGCCAACTGACTATATTCAGGGAAGTCTAAGATAATGAAAGCATCCTTGCTTGAATGTAAGCTGTATTCAGCTTTCAAGGACACATAATGCACATCTGAGGCTCAATAAACAGAACGATCATCACTGTATTTTTAATTTATCAAGGAAAGTTTGTTATACCTTCAACTGAAGACTTTGCTTTTTCAGGGAAAATTCCAGGTGGCCAAAAAATATCCCCAAACCTTACAAATCACTATGTCTTTATGCATTGTCCTTTAAAAAGCATTTTTTCCAATAGATGCTTCCACAAAGAAGTTTTTAATACAAAATGCAACTTACAATTCAGCTTCATTAAAAGCCTTCCTCCAAAAGCACTCAATTTATTTTAGATGCAATAAGCTTGCATGTTAGAAAATAAGTAGCAGTAAGTACTCTCACATTAAAAGCCTATAAAAATCTTGAGTAAAGTAGAGATGAAGTTCCAAAATGTTAAATTTTTTTTCCCAAATCTCTTTTATGTGACAAAATAAATATAAAGAATAATAACTATACCATAAGAGGCTCATTATATATAAATACTTCTATTGTCCAGATTGGTACTTAAGATTTCCTATGTCACTACTTGTGTCAGCTCACACAGGTTTGTCAGAGCACGCTGAAGAGACTCCAGTATGAATTCCTGAAAGAATTATTTTTTGCAGGACTTTTATTTTCCTTGTCGTTTTAGCATAGAACTACTTCCTCTTAAAACACATGCATGCACCTGATCTCCGTCTTATCTGAGAACATGCAGTGTCACTCTTGTTTACGTGCCAGCCTCATGCCATCCCAGCGTACAGCTCATGACAGTTCCTAGGGAACCTTCTTAACAATCCAGGCTGCAAACATTCAGCATTCAGAAAGGTTTAGGTTTGAAAAAAAGTCAAAGGCTTTTGTCTTGCTTTGTGTAAGTTATACATAGCATGTCTCACATCTGGAGAGTGAGACAGAATGGTAACACTTAGTTTTAAAGTTATGACATTAAGTTAGCTTATTCTGATTAGCATTTTATTTAAACTTCCTTTTTGAGAAACCTTATTGTACTTTTATCCTTATTATCTGTTCCATAATCTTCCCCAGGTCTAGGTAGGATACTGCTCACATACTTTGTAATGAGTCTTCCCACAGGAATCATGAAACAACAGGCAACATGACATAAATCTACAACTCATTATCTTCTGTGCTTCTAAGCACACATTTTCACGACCCATCATCGCCCTCCCTTCCCTGTGTATAAATGCTTTTCTAGAGGGAAAGCTGGATTTCAGTGGGGAGCCTTCATTCTTTATCATGTGAAAGACGTTGCTACTATTGTCTCCACAGAAGTGTCTGGTTTTTTGTAAAGGATACATGATGTTAAAGACCCCTTCTTTAGCAGAAATTTCTGCCCTGTGGTATAGATACAACAGACGCTGAGTATGTGTAGTCATCACGTGTGTTCAACAGCAACAACTGAACGTGTAAAATAGACATGTCCAAATTAAACACGGAGGGAAGCAAGCAGCATATAGAAAGGTTACATTTTAGTTTCAGCCCAGATGACTGGTAAGAACATAATTAAAGGAAGATTTACTCATTAAAATGTGTGTGATTTTGGTGTTCTCAATCATCACACACGTGGTCTGAAAAACTTAATTAGACCAGCGCACAGCTGCCAAACTTGCTATTTGGGTGATACTGTTAAGTGTTAACATAATGTCAACAATTTTTCAAAGAAAAATTCTTAAGTGCCACTGCTGCTTTCATTTTTCACTAGCGCTAATTGGCACTTTAAAGAAATCAGAACGCTACTGAAACCTGTGAGGCTGAATGAATCAAAAGCATGCACGAGCAGATATAGCTTTGTATTCTGTGCTCCAAGTACACTACCAGCTGAGCAGAGTTGTCCTAAGTGGATAACTTTGTGAATAGTCCACTTCAAATCAAAATAGAGTAGTGCTGAACAGAAATCAGCACATCAGTAAGGGGAGAAGGGAATGGTAACATTACTCATTTTCTTTCTGAGCAATCAACACATTTATGTTCATTTAATGTTATTGTCACTGTGTGGAAAGTCATGCACAATACACCTCTTTCCCCGCAATCTCAAAAGGTCTACTGCCTCCAGAATTTCAGTTAAAACAATGTGATTTCTGTTTCAGGTTTTCATCATTCTCAAATTAAATCAGACTCTCAGTTAAAACAATGCTCTAATTTCATGCAAACAGCAGTCTCCTCTATAAATTCCCTCCACTGGGATGACAATTCCTATTGTGGAGCGTTTTTCTCTGTTGCCTATAAACCAGAGAAGTTTGACATACATTAATCACTGGACTGAGCCTTCACAAATGACCATCCCATCTCATAGACAGGGCATGAGCTTATAGGGACAGAAGAGGTTCAGGGTGCAGGGCAAGTTACACCTGTGTTCAGAAGCGAAAGAATCCTCCTGGAAATCAACACAGCCGGCAAGTCTCTGTGCAAAGGCTCTAGCTTTCTTGCAGTTTGAAGTACTTTCATTAAAAAAAAAATCAAAGCAGATCACAGAAAGCAAACAGCATAAGGTTTTCCTCCATGCTTCACATACTTCTCATCAACAGGGTAATTATAAGCAATTTAGCCATCCTCAAATATTTATCAGTCTCATTTTATTACATTGCTAATGCCAACGAGGATTTGCACTCTCTCAGTAGGTCAAACTGATTTCTTCTCAATGCCACAGCATTCAGGAGCCACTCAACAGCTCAGTCACTTGGACTTTCTGCTAGAGGAACATTCAGGAGATCAGATTTTATTTTAGTCACTGATAAAGCATTGCAGTTTTTTATTTTCATTATTGATTTTATTCTCCTATTTTGCTTCAGGCATCTAGGGAAGGGAACAGGAGAACAGTGAAGACTAGGAAGAATTGCAGAGAGCAGAATAATTAACAGGACAGGTGAGTAACTTCAGGGTTATTAAACTTTGTGCCACTATGAAACTGCAAATTTTAATTTTCATTTTTAAAAGATTAAAACAGAAATTTAAAAAAGAGTGAAGAGTATGAACATATATACACAGAGTATAATACTTCATCCTGGTTTTTTTTGAAACAAAACCTGAGAACTGGTTACTAAGAATCTTTCTTATCATACTCTTTATTACTGCTCCTACAATAATTTCCCAGTAAGGAAAACAAATCTAAATTTTGTTCCTACAGAATGACACAGATGACCTCGTAACATTTATGAAAGATAGCAAAATGTTCTACATAAATTGTTACAGCATTATGAGACTCAGTTCTGCAATTTATTTCTAATTCCCTAGAACAGTATGCAGATGACATATCAGAATTATACACATGTCAGCTGAAATGACAGCTGATGCTATTATAGAGACATCCAGAATCAAAACAGGGTTAGTACTCAGTTCCCTATCATCAGATCTCAGAGATTTATGTACTTCCCTGCTTGCAGATTTAGATTTAGGAGATGAGCCTGAATTGCACTTATTCCCCTTGCACCTTGATTTTCATGTAGAAAAAATTCGCATGTGAAGGCAATGAGCTGCTTGATGTTCAGGGAAGTTGATCTGTAAGTGCCTGCATAAAATTCTCTTGCCATATCCATCACAGAATGCTTTTTAGCACCTCCTGCGTTTAGCCCCTTCCCTACTCAAAGCTGCTTTGCAAGTATTGGCCATGGTTATTCTTCAAGGAAGGGTAACAGATGACATCACCTACAGTTGAGCAAATTCACACTCTTATCTGAAGTCTATCCTCATTAAAATAACAAAGGGAAGAACATTACAATTAATAGAATCAATATCATTTAACTACAACCTCCGTTGACCCGACCTGTCAAGAGAAAGAGACCTAAAAGCGGATAAAACTGTAGCTTGCAACAATTTGCATGTCCTCCATACTGTCAAAAGGAAGGAAAGGGGCCACAAAGCAAATAGATGTAGTCCCAGGGCTTACATAGACAAAGATACTTCTCTTTCCTGCTTCACTCCTGGAAATGAAAACTGACCCATTTATAACATTTTATCAGTTTTCCTGCTACATTATTACTCACAGCTGAGAGAGAACATTCAGTCCTGTGTTGGCCAAGAAAGACTGAACTGCTTACCTGCCATCTGTGCCTTTGAAAATGCCAATGCAGTGTTTTTATCCCAGATACTTTTGTGTGTATGCATATGAGGACGCACTATTTTGAAATGCAACAATTGGTTAGTACCAACAGCAAGGGGTTAAAATTTTTAAAGTGAATTGTCTTTGAAAAAAATCCTTAAATTTTAATATCTTCCCTAATTATTCAGAAACCTAAAGAGAATCCTCGCTGAAGAATGCGATAGACCACATAATGTGCTTCTCAAAAGTTAAATCATATCAAAGAACAGGGAGGCATAAAAAAATGCAACAGAGACAACCCTACGTTGTTGATTAATCGCAGATACTTAAAAAAACTAGAGAGATGTGTAGGTACTATTGATCAACAGATTGAAATCTAAAGCAGGCATAGCATAAAGGCTACATTTTGATTTTTAACACAATTTTGAGATATCCCCTATTCAGATGACGAATAATACTAGTAGAGACTGACAGTATCTCTAAAACACTATAATTGCTTTATATATTCACCCAAAGTATGTTAAAAACCTGTATACATGAATTCATTACGATTTTGCTAGCTGACCCTCACCCTTTTTTTTTTTTTTTTTTTTAACCTTAGATGATAGAGACAGTGTGACCTTGAAAAAAATTTATGAAATTAAATTCCCATCACTGAATGAGATTTGGCTATGTTCTAAATTGTACCCAGTACCTGTCCAAGTTAAAACAATATAAAATGACTATAACTTATTTTGCATATAAGTAGGATTTATTCATAGTATGACATGACCATTGTTTCATACTAATAAAAACAACTTTAAAAAAGGAACTAATGGAATACAGCTTTATTATGCATTCCCCTACACAAGTTATAATAATTTATTCTTCATAATTCTGCATATCTTCATTTTAAATAATATATTCATTACAAATAGTGTTAAATATGAGCTGTTAATAATGCACTTTGTATTCAAACAGGCTCAGAGGAAAAAACAAACCAAAAAAAGAGGAAAGGAATACTGTAACCAGCTGTACGACAATTAGCTAGACGACAGGCTTATCCAGAAACACTGAATTTTGGGCTAAGGCAAAGCACCAAGAGCTTTGGCCTCACCAAAGCCTTTGGCACAGGGTCAATAGCAACTGGGAAACAAGAGTTTGGTGGAACGATGTCTGCATTTGACTCTGCACTTGCTTGCCTATCTCATCAGTTGCAGATGATGAGACATAAAAGCCAGACCCCAGAAAGGGTATCAAGACACAGAAGCTGCTTCTCTGCTTTTAAATACCACTCACAGCTACTCAGGCTCCTAACAGACCCATCCCCAGCCTCTGCTTCAGGCCCCGTTTTCAGTGACACTAAACTCCAACAAATACTGTCAAAGCAGAGACAGTCTCAGCATGTGAAACAGAGAAAAAAGGCTTGGATCACACTTCTGCCATTACAATGTTATATGCATCACCTTGATCTCATAGAAGAGCACGCCACACAGCCTAGTCCCCCTTCTGAAGGGCTACAAAGGCAGGGAGCAGCGAGTACACAGGTTGAAGGGAAAGCATCCCAATGACCACAGTCCCTTCATGAAGTGCCAGGTCCCATGCAGGCTATTCCCAGCCTTCAACTCCAGGCAGGAGGATCTGCCCTCCTTACCCTGAAAACATCACCATATGCTGTAATTCGGTACCATATAAAGCCAAAGTAAAATTTAAGCCAAGCTGATCTTCCTCCTAAAGATGAATACAGATTAATCTTCTCTGCTTGCAGAATATGTTGTTGGTACTCCAAATATATTTATTTTTCAGAGGCTTGTCATTTAATGACTGAATCAGAGGTGACACGGCTGGAAGAACAGGGAGCTCATTAACATCCATCAACATGTGGTATACAATATGCTAACTTCAAATTTGTCATTTGTACCCCAACTCAGTCATGCTCCTTTAGTACTAGTCAGCTAATGAAAAATACAGCAGTTTGGATATTTTGACAGAGAAAGAAATGAAGCAGTGAATTAAATTTGCAGTAGCAGCAATATAGAGCCACTTAATGAGGAGGAGGAGGAAGATTGTGCTGCCCCACACAGTACTGATGGTTAAAGATGAAAATAAGTTTGCCCAAATACCAGCACTGGTTGGAAGCACTCATGATCTCATGAGGATGACAGCAGTAACCCTGTCTGCAAACCAGGAGGTAGCACCTGAAACTGCAGAAATTGCTTCAGTTTGCTCACTGTCACCTTTTCTCTTCAATGCCAATTAAAGAGGATAAAGCCCTGCTAACTTTAAAATATAAAAGTTTCTACTGGAAAGAAACCATTATTCCAGAACTTGCCTGTGTCAGGCAATATATGTGACCTAGCAACTTGTACAAGAAATTGTCAGATGGCCAAAGCCCAGACTGCACATACTATGCACCTGACAGAACTCCAGGAATACCTTACAGGACAGAGATGTTGGGAACCTTGGGACTCTACAACCTTACTTGACATAAGACAGGCTACAGCATATAAGGGGTCCCAGGGAATCAGAGCTTTTTACATTACCTGTTGTGGGTCACTTCTTCCCACTGTAAGGGATTCAGCTTGTGCAAACCCAGTGCAGCCCCAGTGCTAGCCAGTTGACCTTAGGCTGTTATTAGAAATATTTTCAGTCTGTATGGAGCACAGTTCAAGGACTGAAGACTACAAAGCAAGAAGGGACTGAGTAACATGTAACCAGGACCTGTATTAAAAATGCAGTATGTACTGTCCTAGAATGTAATACGCAGCCAGAACCTACAATAAAATCTTTTTAGCTGCTAAAAATGGAAAAAGTATGATGATAGCAGACAGTATCTGACATCTTTAATTTTCATTCTGAGGCATAATCAACCCAGCTCCTCTCCACAGCCAGAGGAAATGCTACAATTTAACAATTTTAGGTCTGTCCACCCCTTGTTGTTTCTAATAGGATGAAAACAATAGCTTTAACCAAAATTTGCCTTAAGGACTCTGATCTCTTCTTCAAAGAAATCAAGCAGTTAAGGAAATAACTCTTAAGTCCTATTAAAGACATACTGAAAAAGTATTAAAATCATGTTTCTCGAGAATTTCAAGTAACTTCCATATTGTGCATTATGGCATGAAGTGATTTCTCTATGTATTTACTTCCTCTGACACTGAGTCAAATTTTAAAATGTAAAGAGTCAGTCTAGAGGGCTTGGGTTGCGAACGACATTGTGTATTGAAGTCAAAATGAAGATTTACTGCTTGGGAAGTGCAAAGAGTAATTTTTATCTGGGTCATGTAGCGGTTCACAGCAATCACCCTATCCATAGCGACTCGCAGATGACTGCACAGCATGCGTTAGAAGAAGCACTAATGGAAGCGGCCGACCCAGCTGAGAGTAACGAGAGCTGACTGGTCCAACTCATTCCAATTGACTGGCAGAGTCCCAGAACAATTTGTGGAGCTTAGAAGTAAATATGCAGTGTTGTGGCTTGATACTTAATACAAAAGAAAACGTAGTGCCTGCATGATGAATACAGACCTCTCTCCCTCTACCAACTACTTCATTCTTGAAACCATAAATGAAGACAGACACTAATACAGTAAACACACTACTAGGCATGTAGTATTTATGAAAGTAGAATTTATGAAAGTAGAAGCATTCAGAATAGAATTAAGACTTACTTTTAAAAATGTGGTTCTAGGGAGCTAAAAAAGTGACTTTGACAAGAGCACTTTGAAAGTTTTTGCCACTGAACAGTGATTGACTTTTTCAGACTGAAAAAACTAAAATGAAATATTTTCTGAAACTTGCTTTGCAATTTTAAACAGTGCAAAATAGATCTCGCATAGCTGGTAATCTAGAGGTACACTGTGCTGAAACATACATACAGTTTGCTAGCATCTCTCTAACCCTAATGTACATACACAAAATCAATTCATAAATCCACTGTGCAAATTAAACACAACATGTTAAATAATTCTTTCCGGGTTTATTTGGACAGCTGATTTTCAAGAATTTATATTCTAAATTGACAGATGAGAACAAGAGTAATAATTTTCAGAATTAAACACTAAGACATTCATAAAGAAAGGGCAGCTTAAAAACACAGTCAAGCTCTCCTTCTCCAGTTGACTAAGCTTTACAAAGTTGCAATCTCTAAGAACAGCAAATAGAAATTCAGACATTGCAAATACCAAGTTATTGGACTGTCCTGCCCTTAAACTGACAAAGAGCTCTCCAGGTGCCTCCGTATTCTCTGGCATGTACTTCTTACAGGCTGGGTCTATGCAAGGTAGAAAGCAGCTCAGGGTGGCTGTTGCTATTCTTCTCCAGCATAGATAAGCAGGAAAAGGACCAGGACTAGCTGAAATGGAGTAGAAAGCTTGAAGGATTTTCCATAATTTTCACAGAGAGGAAGACATTCTTCTGAGAGCTTATCTACACTGTGCAAAAGAGAACAACACACTTTGAATTGAGGTCAAAATTACAACTCCCTTGACTACTTCTGAAGATGCATGTTGCCTTTACACATATCTAAAATGAGAATTTTCTAATCTAACCCCTGGCACATATCTGTTAAGTGCAACATCTAAGAAAGCAAGGATGGGCTTTCTCATTTCCTGGGGCTGCAGCCTTCTCCCTAGCAGACCCTGTGCAACCCTTCTCACACTTGGGGGAAAGCAACAAGAATACACACTGGCTACATGATGGAAGTCTCCAGGCCATCAGGGTGCAATCTTCAGACCAGCTAGCTACAGCAGAGGCCACCAACAAACTCATATACACTGCATCTGGTGGTATTGATCAAAGATAGACATGCACCCTAGGAAGCAGGCTAGAGGTAGTGGACACCCATGTACATACAAGTCCATTCAAATAGGGGGAGGTGGATACTGTTTTCTTGTTAGCTTTCTGAAGTCATTAAGACAACTTTTCTTTACAACCAATCTAAAAAAAAAAAGCCTAAGCAAAAACCACAGAGTGCTATTCATTGAGCCAGTCTCCCACAATAATTCAGAAACTACATTCCTGTGAGAAAACAGAAGCTGAACCATGTCCACCAGTTCGTCTTTCCAATTTACTGCTCTTTTCTGCTCGTCTTAATCACCTGCTTCAAGCACAGGGCTTAGGTCAGGTGAACCTGTGATGTCATCAGGAATCAGGTGACAGCTGATGTAATTAGGTGAGCCCAGTCAACACAGAAGGAATAGGGATCTGGGTCACAGTCTTGGCAGATTAATGAATATGCATCCCCACAAGGTCATTTGCCATAAACTCAATCTCAGGAGCTTGTTACTGCTGCCCTGCTTTGCTCTGGAGCAGGAAAAAGAAAACATGCAATGCTAAGAGCATAACTGGATGACTCAATTTGCTGATACATTTGAACATTTATGATGTTTTAATGGACTTCTTGGAAAATTAAGCTGACATTCATGTCCCATTCAGTAGAATAAGACAGAAATCTATCTCTAAAGATTTTCTTAGGAAAATGTGATGCCTTTAAAACAAAACATTATTTTAAGTAAGTATCCATTTATGATGTTTTCTTATGGCACTGGTGGGATAAGATAACATGTCAGTTGAGATTATATTTTACATTTTAGAAATAAAATAGCAAATAGTTTACATTTATACTTCAGCTTTTGCTGCTATAAAGTCACTTTCTTCACTTTCTCAGGTTAGAAAAGCAAATAGCCAGACTAGGAATGTACAAGTTTTTCAACTTTATATAGACTCTACTAGCTTCAAAAGTCTCAAAACTGCATTGCTCTACCCAGTGAGAACTATGAGTCCTGGGAAGGGATGTCCTGAAAAGTACTAGAGTGTTAAGGCTGCCATCACTGTTGGGGCATAAGACGCAAAGAGCACAGATATGCGATATGTAGAGTTGCAGCAGGAGAAGCTGAATGACAGAGGTGCAGGAGGGGAAGACCCAAACAGAACAGTCTGAAGAGCACCCAACAAAAGGGAGGTAAAAGCTAAGTGGTTTTGGGCCACACTTGAGAATCAGATTGGCAAGAGCAGCACAGCGTTGGTGGCCTGGCTAAGCAGATGGTCTTCTCCGAGCGCAGCCTGCACAGGGAGCCTTCCATCTGCTAGGACGTTCAAAACAGAGTAAGATAGGAATTACAGGGCTTATTATAAACAACATTTTTAATACTCTCTGAAAAATATTTATTTGATTCCATGTTAACATTGATGAACTCAGGCTACATAGCCCCAGAAATACTTCAGGAGGGACTGAAAGGATTAGCAGGAGCAGCAGATTGCTTCTTTTGGTGTGCAAAGTCACAGCTATCACACAAGCTGCAGAAGGCATTTCGGCTGTTGACAAAACAAAATCATTCTGTTGCTGCTGTTTTCTTTAAAAGAAATACTAGGCACCTAGAGACACAAACACATATTTACCATATATCTACCTTACATGCATTTCAAATACTTTTTTTTTAAATAAAGGCGGTTTCTGCAGTTAGAATTGTATCACATAGTATCTCCTGATCATGGTTTCCTCAGAACCAAAATGACTAAGGAGGTTTTACAGAGGAATGGCGCCACAGACATAACTAACAGAGCCTGTGACATGGGTTCAGCATGGGACAACTGTAGTGCGCTTTTTTTTTTTCATAGATTTCATAGATTTCTAGGTTGGAAAAGACCTTAGAGATCATCGAGTCCAACCGTCCCTAATCCCCATTAAACCATATCGCTAAGTAGATCATCCACCCTATTTTCTTCAACCACAATTATTATTTATGCTTATGCTAACAAAATCATTTTAAAAATAATCTGGCCTCAAACAGTACTATTTCGTTCAATATATTTTCTGAAACATTGTTAGGATGCATGGCGACAGAGTAAGATTGTGCAATCTAAGGAGGGCTGGATCATCATCTTTTGGAGAGCAGCTCAACGTGTTAGTGGAAACACAGCTGAGCAGCCACTAAGCAACATCTGAAAAGAGAAGCACGTGTCACCCCCTCCCACATCCTTGAAAAAGCACTTCTAACAAAAGCATGAGCTGCTGCTGCAGCTTAAATTCTTGGGGAGATGCTATAAAACTTCCTCATTTTTGACCATCCTCTGACTTCTGTTACCCACCAAAACTGCTAGTTTTGGCAACAAGGCAAAAGGCAGTTGTCCTCTCTCCAGCCTTACTGCTGCCAAGAAGCCTCAAGGAAATGCTTAGGGCAGCAAGGCCCTGCACACACCTTCCCTCCTGGCCAAGACAACACTCACCTGCTATTCCAAGAGCAAAGGGCAGCACACAGAATCAAAGGAAATTAATTTTATCTTACTTTTCTATTTATTGGTAGAGAACTAACAAATACCTAAAAGAGGAATTAATTAAAATGCACAACAGCGAGGAGAAACTGATTGAGATATTAATAAGGGAATATTAGGAAGTATCATCAGGTATATCAGAACTAGAGGCAATATGGTAAAATTAACAGGGCATATTTAGGCTGCATATAAAAACAAACTTTTTAACAATTCAATAATAAGGCTTTGTCAAAATCTTTTGAAATTGTGTTAATAACAGATTTAGAATATTTTACATTAAATTATACCTGCTTAGATCATTAAAATGTTTAGAAAAATCCTGCTTTGACAAAGATACAAATTACAGAAACAAGGGGCATTTTTAATTCTCAGTTGCTATGCATTTGTTTTTCTGAGTGGGGCAGCACCTAATGTTGCTGGAAAGCCATTAAGCAAAAGTAGTCATTTCCTAAACCACCTGCTTTACATTAACACTGTTTCCAAAATAATATCTTCAGGGATGCTTCAAATTTGCATCTCAGAATCAATGCAATATTCATGGACTGCAGTATTTGTTCATGGCTCTTCCTATAGTTAATTCTGCCATTCCACTATCTCCACTAAAAAAAAAACACAAATCAGAATAAAAAATTATGTTGGTGAAGTCATCCATATTTATACAAATGGTTTGTAAATTGAAGACTTTTAGTAAAACCTAGAAATACAGTACTTAATCTCATGAATACATTAAGTTACAGCTCGAAACAAGCAACAGTAACTTTTTTCTTGCAAGATGTTTTTCCTGCACTGCCTTAGAGTCCGCAATACAGAATATGTGGAAGCAGATGAAACATCTGCTATATGGGGAAAAAGAATATTAAAAAAGATACTCGATGCTGAGAAAAAGCCACCTCAGGAAGAGCACCGAAACAGCAGCAGTCCTTACTGATGTCTGTTCAAACAGGAGCAGCAGAGAGCAATTTTAACAATAAACCTGGAGGTAGTTCAGAATTTCACTTAAGCACCGGAAAACATAGACCATCTATATTTTCAGGCCTAGATAGCATTGCCCTAAATATAAAAAGGCATAGTATCTTTAACCTCACCCAGTTCTGCTGAAACATGGATTATTCACCATACAGGGAAATAGTAGAAAAGGAGAAACAGGAGGGCCAAGGGACAGAGAGAACCAAGTCTACAGTAACCTGAGGTTTGTGAAGTCCCTTTTTACAAATCCTCAAACAGCCTCCTTTTTCCCCCTCTCACAGAGGGAAATTATGTACAAGGAGGGGGGGAGATGTGGAAATGTGAATGCAGCAACCCAGCATGTTTTCATACTTAACTGGTCTTGTTAGTACCAAATGGTCATGTCCAAGATGTGGATTATCAACTACAATAGAGAAAAATGGATACTTCACTCCCAGAGAAAAAGAAAAGATTCTATTTTACAGAATAGATAGTAATTGTTACAAAATGCCAGTATTCACAAAGTGATATCATACAGATTTGTATACTTGCTCCCATTTTAAGAAATCAGAAATCATTTAGTACCTCAGACTACACCTCTCAGGGGTGCATAAGTATCAAAGCTGACAAGTGACTATAACATAACTATTTGCCTCCCTGTGAACGCTGAGGAGCTCAGCTTACACTCGATCCAGTATATACACTACTTTTCTTGTTTGTCTTCACATTTTCTACAGGCCAAGTACATGGTATTACAGGTAAATGAAAGGGAAGAAAAATAGTGGAAACAACTAGGAGCTATGAAAAGTGTTCTGGTAAACAACAGGGATGCACCGTTACATATGATAAAGTTTCTGTCAACTATTGTCAAACACTGAAACACAGTACAAAGCTCACTGAAGTCACAGCATCGTTCTCTCACTATATGGCCAGTTCAGAGGGGAAGTTGCTTTCTTATGGAAATTGTGCTAACAGATGGTTTGTTTCAAAAGCCTAGTGATAAAATAATTGCACGGATGTCCTAACATCCACGCAACTTTACATGAATTATGTTGGGCAATTTCTTCTGCACAGAAAATTACCAACAACTATAACTTAGGACTAAAGCACTTCTATTTTAAACAAGTTTATCCACAATGTATTAATTCCTCTGAACTTGAACCACAGACATTTGACTGTTTTTGCATAATAAATTAATGGTTAAAAGATTAAGCCATGCCTAAACAAAAAGAAAATGTTTAAAAGTGGGCAAAATCTTCCCAGCTGCTTTATTCTTTCGCTTAGCCTCAGGGGACACATCTGAAAGAGTGCACCAGCCAGGACAGATGGCAGCCAACGCATTCCTTGAGTCATACATCTTTGCTTATACGAGGTCATGATGAGTGCCTGAAGGCAGCAAATGTGAACTACCAGCAAGCCATGTAAAATGTGCCCAGAAGGTACCATCCAATGTTCATTTCATATAAATTAACCTGCCAAAAGGAATGTGAATGATTGCCTTACTCTTTTGTTCTATAGAGTCAACACTTCCTTAAGGGGAACCATACAAAGCTAACCAAGCTTGGTGGCAGACTGAGTAGTCCCAGTACCATGTTCATCAAAAAGCTACGGTTAAGGGTCAGCATTACCACACTTGGGGCCTGTAGAGAACAGCCTGAAGAAAACCAGCACAAGATGCTAAAGCTCATAGGTCATATTAGTGGTAATTCATCTAAGGCAGCTCATCAATGGAGAAGTTTGTAGGTTATCAGGAATGCTGCATGGCACAAAGGAATCTCAGTTATTCTCTTCCCCTGTCTGGCACTGGATGCTCCCTATACATCTTCTATGCTTGGTCATCTAAATCATGACATCTGCCTCTGCAGACTACAAAGACTCAGATGCCAACATTTCCTTCTCAGTATCATATTTTGTAGCAATAAAGGCCTTGTTACTATCACTGCACAGTATTTTAAGGGAACGTGAAATATTCACAAGCGAACATTGATCCTTCTTACCTATACTTCAAAGGGCATCTCTTGAGAGATGAAGTAGTAACTGCCCATATCTAAAAAGCTCCAGATGTGGTGAGGCAAATAACTAAAAGCTCTTTGCAGAAGAGTGAAATTCAGGTTGCCCTAAAAAGAGATTCATAACAGCTGCTAGTACTAGAAATAAAAGTCTATCCCTTATATACACCATGAAAAAAAGTTTGGTTCATCAGCATGAATGAATGACATAAGGTGCATGAATGAATCAAGACCAGAACAAATTGGAGAAGTAGGTAAATGCCATATGCCTCAACAGCAGAAGAGAACAAAGCAGAAAAATACCATAGCTTTGGACAAAATGTAGGTACGGTTTAATAGCCTAGTTCACCTTGGGCTGGCGATTAAAGACAAGGTAAAAATAAAAACTGATTTCACATTGTCACTTGCTCATCTTTCTACTCATGTACACACACTCTCTAATGTAGGAAAACATTTTGCTATGGGGATTAAAAAAAATCTGCTAATAATGTGGCTGTGAAAAAAAAAAAGCCACTGAGGAAAGAGACATTAATTCCACCCAACAGATAACAGCTCTTGAAAAAGTTCAGACTGCAGACTTGCCATGATGACCATCACCTGGTAGGAACTGGATTGACATTGGAAGTACAAATTACAAGTTCAATGAAGAAAAACAAGGGTTTCGGATGCAGAGACCCTTTCACATTCTTCTAATTGCACATGCTAAAGCAAATATATGACCTCCTGAAAATAGGAAATTAATTAATTGGCAATTAGCAAAAATCCCTGTGGACCTACTCTTCTCCTCAGGGCCAGGAGGACAAGGATGAAAGTAGAATAGTGTCAGAAAAGAAAAAAATGAATACAAATTAAATTTTGTGTTTAATAAACTTACTGCAATTCATTTACTCTTTTGTGTATTAGACATTCCGAAAAGACTTAAACTTCAACGGTTAACTTAAAATCTTGCATTTTTTTATGAAAACATTTTGTTCTTGGTGTTTGTCCTCTGCTGTTTCACCTTGATTTTAACTTGAAAATTTGCCCATATTTTCTCTTATATAATAGTAATTGAGCTAATAATACAGTGACACATAGAAATGTATTTCCTCCCTGAAGGTTTCAATATGCACTGTGTGTCAAGAGAGAAAATATTTTAATGGATTGCCACACAATTCAAAATGAAGGTGCTTTCAGGTAACACAGGACAACTGAAAAACAAATCAGAAGGTAGAAGGATTTGAAATGCAACAGACAGAATACAGTTATCTATTGAAATGAAAGTTAGAGAGAAACTTATGTAGACAAACATGTAATTACCCAGGCTGAAAGGTGGCCAGGATACTGAGTCGACGCAGCTTTACTTTTGCAGAAAGAAATGGGCCAGATGCTGATTTAGTATTTGTATGCAAGAAGGAGGGGATTGAGAAGCAATGTGGTGGGTCACTGGTTAAGCACAGATTAGGAAAAGAATCAAGACCAGCATGTTATTTTTAAAGTAATTTTCCACCCCAACTGTACTCTGCCTGATCAGGCTTAGAAATACCCTGAGCAAACTGACAGCATTACAGAAAGAACGGAAGGGAGGAAAGAGAAGAGGAAAAAAAAGGAAAAGTAATTACAATTCAGAGAAGTTGCTATAAAGTGTTTAAAGTTTTCAGACTGGTTGTAGATGAGTAAGATGGGGAGAAGTTTTCCAGGGTAAAGCTCTGTGAGGTTTCCACATAAATGAAAGTAAATATTTTGAGCATGATTCTGTTCTCCTTCCTGCAAATCAGAAGCAACTCCACCAAAGACAACCTTGTAAAACTTGTGCAAGAAGGTCCATTGCGAGTTGAGATTAATTACCACGAATGTACTAACGAAAGGCGATTACCTACTATCAGATTACATTTTTACAGCATGTAAGAGCTGTAAGATAACAGGTGTTTTCAGACAAGTGCTGCAAAATGCCCAATTCGTTGCTTTAATTGATACCAATGGATTTTTAGTGGTAACAGTAACTGGATGCAGACGGTTGCTTCAAGTATTACCTGACACAAGGACTATGCTATCAGTCTCTAGAAAGAACAACCTGGACAGTTGTGCAACAGATGATGTACTCCCCGTCAGGGCTTTCAGCTGCAGGTACCGTATGTGCCAATAACTTGACTACATACTGCAAAACTGGAAAGTTTGACAGGTCAGAATTAATGAACTAGAAAAACTTTCCCTTTCCCTCTCCTTGACCTGTAAACCCTGCTGTTTCTCCTCTTTTGACTAGACTTCCTACCTAGCCTATGCCTCAAATATTACACTCAGATTTTCACAGTGGAAAAAACCAGTAGATGTAAGAGTTGCCATAGAGTAACTCCAAACAGTGCAGAATAGGCAGATTTACTACTTCATGGTTTTCCTACAGCTGTACTAAAGGGCATTGTTATGAAGACAAATTGCCTAAAATGTGATAACATCCACTTGTGATGAAGCACCCATGCAGGTGTTTGCCGAACAGGGCAGAGAACAGAACTGCTGGCTACAGGCGCAGGTGGCAGTCTTGCTACCCTGTTCACCTTCCTGCCCTTCATTAGGATGCAAATTGCTGAGCATCCCAAACTCCTGGAGACTAGAACTAGTTAAATATTTCCTGAGGAACTGAAGTTTTCTCAGAAAACATCCAGTCATCGGCTCCTCATATTTTCTCAGAAACATCTTAAGTTTGCTAAGCTTTTACAGCAACCAAACAGGATTCCTTGGAAATCTGTTTTATGATGTCAGGTCTTAAATGTCCCTGGTAAATGCATATATCTAGAAATCTATCAGGAGGCTTGAAGAGGTCTGTTACATCTGGAGCAAGGGATGTTGAAGATGAAAACAAGGGATTTATCAGCCTTGGAACAAAGCACACTGGCTCAGAGTAAAGTCCCATAGAGATCAGTATTTTCTCTACAACAGTAGCCTGTAGCAGTTGCCCAAAAAAAGAAGAGGATGACACAGCATGCATATGCTGATATTTCCTGAATATCCTCCCAGCACTAGGCTGTGGGTCAGGGAATTCCTGAGCCAAAAGTAGTCTGAACCCATATATGCTATTAGCATTTGGTAGCAAGGAGTTCCACAACTTGATTACACAGACCACAAAGCAGTAGCTTATTTCATTGCTCTAAAGGCAGCCCTCACTAGTTTCACTGGTAGCCTCACGCTCTTACATTAAGAGAGAAGTCTGGTGAGCCTCTGCTGATCTTCTCCAAGTACCATAACTCTACAGGTTTCCATCACAGTTCCCTCAGCTGTCTCCTTTTCAAGTTGAAGAGTTCTTGATTATTTAGTTGTTCCTCATACAGATGCTTTTCCACATCTTTGATTACCCTAATTGCTTTTCTTCGTACTGTTGTCATTTCTGTACCATGTTTTTCTGAAATGCAGGAGGACCAGAGATGCACATAGGATTCAAAGCACGGGTGTACCATACAATTCTACAAGGGTGTAACAAAACTCATTTTGTTCTCTGCCTTTCTCAGCAGAGAAAAGCAGACTGCTTTCTAGCAGTCCATTGTGTTTTACATAGCTACTGAGCACTGTGCTGAGATTTTCCATGGAACTGTAACAACCCCAGCATTTTTTTTCTGAGTAGCAATAGTCAACCCAAGGCCAATCATCATGTATATAAAGTTCAGATTATTTTTCCCCACCTACATCAGTTTACATTTATCTATACTGATTGTCACCTGTCATTTTATTGAACATGCAGTGTTGCAAAGTCCTGTCATTTCTTCATATTTAGCCCTTCTCTAACTATGCCGAGTGACACACTATCACTAAACTGACCCTTTTCCTTGTCTTTTCCTTTCTAGATTATTTATAAATGGCTCAGGTCCCAGTACTAAATCTCCTACACTGAGAAAGCTTACCATTTGATTTGCTGCTTTTCCAAACACTATTTCTTCAATGAGAGGATCCTTCTATCACTACTGCAGTAGTGATACTGAGTACCACCAAGCTTTCTTAGGAGCCTCTAACAGACACATCATAGGGGTCCCCTCAGATTTCAGGCTATAACATTCAATTCCTAAGTCCTAAAAATTGTCTGTGGCTCTTCTCTTCTCCATACATTAACCCAAATAAGATTCTTTCACTGTACAACATGCACCAAACACAATTTTAAGCCATTACCTCTCAAGGGACAATGTCTAATCATACTCTATCTGAAGCATTAAGAGTGATTTGCATGATTTTCACATCATTTATCCCTGAAGGGGTAATTGCATTAGTTTCATATCTTAAGTTTATGCTATTAAAGGCAGGGGGGAAGTAATCCTGTTAATCACAGAAAAAAAATGAACAAATGGATCTCAAAAATCAGTGTTCCATATAATTTCTCAATTGTTCCAAATATCTTGTTTCATCAGAGGTTTATCCTCATTTTAGCTGTCAACTGATTACCAGTTGAACTGGATTAGCATTAACTTTCAGCATGAAAAGGAAAGCTTTTGTCTGTACAGTTGAGATTTAATCCTGTCTGCAACCAGAATAATCTTAACTGTTTGTATTACATAGCACCTGGGAGTCCTAGCCATGAATCAAGGTTTTACTGTGCTCTGAGCTGTAGAGCACAAGACAACCAGCTTTGTTGATCTAAACCAGGCCAAGAAGAGTTCACATCCCCTCTTCAGGATGAGTCTCTCCCCAAACTTGACACTGCCTGGACCTGAGTGTGTGAAATCAAAGCAACACCGACAGCTCGCGTGCTTGAGTGGTGAAACTAAGATGACATTGCACATGGGTGAGAGGAAGCAGAGAGACAAGCTGCCTGAGAAACACTGTCTCTCTGGAAATAAGCACTCATGGCCAATACAGTGAGCACTTTGCCTTGGACAACTCAGCCATATTACTGTAACATTTGCCATTCACTTAACGTGAAGTGTAGGAATCGCTGCAGATACCAGTGTCCTCATACCCTTTATCGAGTTCAAAACCAGGTCATTTCACTTGGGCATGGCAGCTGGCACACAGGACACTCGTTAGGCAGTTTTTATAGACAGTTAAAATGGAAATCCAACTCCCCCATTCTATAATAGGATTTTAGAAAAAAAATGGTTTCTAAATCCAGTTATGAGCAATTTGAATAGCAGCAAACCAGAGAAATCCTGAAGTGTCCTTTCTATGTGAACAAACTGAAACTTAACCTTGCTAGATTATAACAGTATTCACCCACAGATAAGGGAAGAGCTTTCATGTCGCCTGGCTGCTCCATTTTGTCTCTGATGGATAAATTCTTGTTACACGAGTATCAACGGTATCAGGAGGCTTTCAAAAGGCCAAAAGGGACATTGCTGCCAGAGTTCACTGTATTATTACGGCTGCTTGCTAAGCATTCACATTCACCACGCAGTGGATGCATATGTAGCAGAAAATACAAAAAAAAAGTTAAATAGACTCAGGATGATGTGTTTAGGGCTAGTAATAATAAAACATACAGTGAGACAGTGAATATTGGCTTCCTTCTATGCATGTGCTAAATCTGTGTTGTGACGACCTGAACAATCTGGATAGATAAAATCCATACCAAAATGTTTACCATCACATTTTCTGCTTTTTTTTTTTAATTGTTCACAGTGCCACTAAGTAAGCATGTTTTCTATAAACAGTATGCAAATAACACAGCATTGCACTGAAATGGATTTTTGCTTGTGAGCAGGATGGAGGAAGGTACAGTTTGCTTCTGTACTGAAAAATCTCTTTCGCAGAAAATGCCGAGACAAACATTTTAAATGACAGTTTTCTTTGCAAAAATGAGATTGTTTTGCCCTCAAGGTAGCTGAAGGGCAAATTTAAAGCCCTCAGTCTTAATTGGATTTTCAGTATTCAACATTGACCCACATACAGCCTTATCTATACAAAGGCATCCTCACTGCAACTAACGACAGCTCGGCACTGTGTGCATCTAGACTGTCAGGAGCAGCAGTCAAGGCTTGTTAGCTCTGGCAGCTGTTTTCAAAAACCAGTGAATTGCTCTGAGCTGGCTTAAGCTGATCTATCACTGCAAGTGGCTGCAGGAACTTGAGGGCTGTGCACACTCAGCCTCCCATCATCACTGCCACTGTGGGTAAACTTCTAATAACAGTGGTACAACTTTTGTAGGAAAAAAAATAAATATGTTGTAATGCAGGCAAGGCTCAGGCATGGTGGAGAGGGACATACTACATTTTCCAGTAGAGAGACAGTGTTCATTTTTACTATTTTTTTCTCTCAGGCAGTAAACTAGGGAGAGCTTATGTAGGCTGGTGACTTGAGGTGACAGCAGTTAATTGATTTCCAAAGTAAGTCTCTCTCTAAAATAACTAAGCACCCTTGCATAGACTTTAATGAGTGCTGGAGCATAAGAATGCTCTGACCTTGCCTTGTCACCAAAACAGGGATGTCTATTCTTGAAAATCTCTTGCAGAGAAATTGGATACTGGATATCAGGGAGGCACAGAAGTCAGTTGCCTTAATGTGAGATTAAGCATCTTAAATGGTAATGTTGCCAGGAAAAGAAAAGAACTGATTTTTTTAATGACATATGAGAGCAGCAGTATGAGCACACACCCTGGCACAACAGTTTAACATTCAGTTACAAGGCATGAACAAAATCTTTCCAGCACACCACTGAAGAAACAGATTTTTGTATCCAAATGCTTATCAGTGGAATATTTAAAGCATTCACTTTATAAAATAGTTGAAATGCATTTAACCATCACCAAGTGAGGTGTATTAACCTCATAATGACAGAGCTAGTACAGATATCCTAAGTTCAAGATGCCTTTAATTTGGTTACCAGAATATTTTTTCCTCACAGAAAACTAAGTAGTTTCGACAAGGAAAACCCACAAGTCTACCTCTATTTTCTTGCAGGAAAACAGAAAGCAATATTGTAATTAATGTACAAATTTATATTAAAGTAACTTTTGCAATTCTTCAGCAAATATTTGCACACAAAGAAGAAAATATAGAACACAATAATAACTTTTATATGGATAAAGTAAAAATCAAAGATGAGAATCTCAAAAAATGGTTTCAAGTTAATAGTTCACAAACAAAAGCCTGAAAGGTAAAAAACTACCTTGAAAACTTAGGCATCTTGTGATAACTACAGTTATTCCACAGTACGGTTAGAAAAGTAGAAAGACTTTTCCAAATAGAATTAAATGAAAAAAGAAGGAACAAATTTCTGAGTTTACTTTGGTAGCGGTGAGAAAAAGAAAGCAAAAGACTGGATGATAAGAAGTTTGGAGAAAAAAAAAGTGGCAAAAATTCTAGAGATACATATCGAAAGGTCAAAACAAGTCCAAAAGAGACTAAACAGCCAATGGATGTTTTCCAAAGCAGTATCAGCAGTCCTGCCCAACATACAAGCAGAAAGCTTCTCAGTAAAGAACAAGTACAAAGAAAAAGCAACATTCAAGATATGCCTACATTGTCTTAAAAAGATCAAGCCTAAAAGATGGACACCACTTGGTGATAAAGATCTTCTGACAGTCTGACACGGATTTAAAAGCTTCAAAGTATCAGAAGTTACAAAAGTAAGTAAATACAAAAAAAAAAAAGGAAAATTGTTTAACAAATGCTTTCTAACCAAGTGGTAAATACTCCATTAGTCATCTCTTACGCTCTTAAAAAGAATATAGAAAGTACAAAAGACATCAATGCAACTGAAGAAAGACTTAGAGCAGGCATTTTAGATAACAGTAACAATGTCAACCTCAATGTCTGGCAAAAACCTGTATTATTCTCAACACAGTGGAGAGGGGGAAATAAAAATCAAGAGCAATTTCCTTCTGCAACCCATCAAGAAGCAAGTAGGTTTCCGTACCAGAAGGCAACAAGCAGATTTTAAAACATCAGTGTCAAGTGGCTGTTCTGATTTTACAGAACTAATGTGAAGTGACAAGCACCATTCATGAAAAATATTAGAGGTTTCCAAAAAGCTTTTGATAGCAATTGTGCTGTCAGAAAGTCCAGTTGTTTGTAATCGTAACTGGAATAAGACCAGAATTAATATTCCTCTTACTGTAAATACTGGTCATGACTGGAGTGCAACAAAATTAGTTGCACTGAGCAACTGTGAGGTTTTATGGACAAATGATACATTTGCGTGATTTTTCACTTCACTTCCCAAGTGGAAGAAACAGAGTAGTTAATATCAGATAGCAAAACATATTGGTCACTTTATTGACAGAGAAGACAAAAAATATGGCTATTAATTATCCCAAACCAACCTCACAGCAGATAGAGGAATAGGATAAGTTTGTATCATTTTACCTTTTTAGGAAGTAGAACACAGGATGACGATTCTACGATTCAAGTAAGGCAGGAAGCAGTTTTTAGAAACTTGTAAAAGGGGGGATAAAAAAGTGTGAATCAAAATTGATATTAAATACAAATTTTTCAGTCATGTTATTAGGTCTGTTCTTCTTGCCCAGAGCAGAGTCACAGAATCCCACAACAGCATTTGATAAAAAGAGATCAACTCATTTAAGAAACCTCATGGGAGAACTCCAGAACCCCTTGGACAGAAATACAGCATTGGTTATCATAGGCTGAGCATGTGGACATATTAATGGCTAACAAGGAGGAAGTCACAGATGACATTAGCACTTTTTTTTTTTTAAGAACATTGCTGCTATGACTTTAATATCAAATGGTAATCTGAAGACTGAACAAAAGCAGAAAGGAGAGCTAGAATACTAACACTAAATGAGAGGTGCATGTCCAGTTAATTGACATAAAGAGAAAATTATGGGACCGTGACAATAGAGAAACCGTTCAGTCCCCTGACTGGCCCAAAGGCACAGGAGTAGAAAAAAAACTCTATCCAAAACTTCAAAACATCTCAAATGAGGATGTTGACACACAGGGTACCAGACAACTCGGAGTTAGAATAAAAATAAGAGAATAATTTACCTTACCACTGAATATAAATCTACCTATGGCAGTGGATCAAGGCTTCGCTTTAGTGCTTCCAATTACTGAACATCAGATACAGCAGTTAAGCCAAACAAGGCTTCTTCAGTAACATCTGTCTCTGAATGCCAAAAAGAACTGCCAAAATGAATAAAAAGACGCTACTGCAGAAGGAGCCATCTACTATTTCTCTCCTGTAGTCAGAGAGCCGCTCCGGTCAAGTCTGGCACAGCGTCACTCGCTTGCTTAGGTGAGAGAAACAGAGCACATTTTAGGACGATTCACTGGCACCAGGCAGCACAATGGAATTTTCATTAGAAAAACAGAGGCTCTGGAGCCAAGAGAGTTTGCAGTTAAGGACAAAAACCATTTTGATTTGCAGAATCAATAGGCAACACGTTACAACAGAAAATTAACTCTGCCTCAGTGTGCCCATTCCTTCATATAAATTATGGAGCAAAGCTACTTGCAGATAACCAAAGCAGGTAACAGAACAGATTAACTTTATGGACAGATTTAGCAATTTAAAGTGAGTATTGGACTGCTAAAGCACAATTTCACTTGAGTAGGGTTATATAATCTACTAAATGCCAAAGCCAGCAGTTACTGCAGGAGCGCTCACCCTCTTATTTTCTAAGGCATAACACAGATTATTTGGTCATATGCAAACAGTGTGCCTTTAGAGAAGGCAAAAAAATTTTCTGTGAAGCTGTGTTCTGCTTTAAGTACTGTAAGGGGTTAATATATTTTGGAACTCAGGTTGTTTCTGTGTGTGCTGTACACAGTCCCAGCCTATTTTGGAGAGGAGATCTCCATTCATTCCAAGGAACAAATACAGTCAAGAATTTGGGCAGCACAAGCTACTCCACAATGTCTCGCCAATATTCTTCACCGATCCGTCCTGGTGGGTAGAGAACATCTGGAAGGGAACAGCCCATATCAGAAGCGTCTGGGACCTGTCTGCTGAGAGTGCCAGCAGGCATGCAGGCAGACACCACGTACTGTGCAAAGAGGAAGCTTGTCATATCCTATGAAAGGCAGATAGGTTGCAATGTTTCCTAGATATTTGAGTTTTGTTTTCCCAAAGGAACTGCTGTTAAGTATGCAGAATCTATTACAAACACAGTGCTAAGGCTTTTCCATAACTCTGATGTCAGGAGAAAGAAAAATGTGTAAACACTTGGAGAAATCGAGACACAAATACAGGCCAATGCAAACATCATGTTTCCCATTGTCTACATTTCATATCAGCAACAGGAGTGACTTTTACGTATTATTGTAAATCACAGTATTAACAAACTCATGATTTAAATCACATGAAACTCATGATGTAAATCACATGATTAAACTCATGATGTAAATCACATGATTAACAAACTCATCGAGGTCCCCGATGACTGGAAGAGAGGGAACATAACCCCCATTTTTAAAAAGGGGAACAAGGAGGACCCGGGCAACTACAGGCCGGTCAGCCTCACCTCTGTGCCTGGCAAGGTCATGGAGCAGATTCTCCTGGGAACCATGCTAAGGCACATGGAGAGCAAGGAGGTGGTGGGTGACAGCCAACATGGCTTCACCAAAGGCAGATCGTGCCTGACCAACTTGGTGGCCTTTTATGATGGGGTGACAACATCGGTGGACAAGGGTCGACCAACGGATGTCATCTACCTGGACTTGTGCAAAGCTTTTGACACTGTCCCGCACGACATTCTTCTCTCTAAACTAGAGAGGCATGGGTTTGATGGATGGACCACTCGGTGGATAAGGAATTGGCTCAATGGCCGTACTCAGAGAGTAGTGGTCAACGGCTCGATGTCCATGTGGAGACCGGTCACGAGTGGCGTCCCTCAGGGGTCCGTGTTGGGCCCGGCCCTCTTCAACATCTTTGTCGGTGATGTGGACAGTGGCATGGAGTGCACCCTCAGCAAGTTCGCCGATGACACCAAGCTGTGTGGTGCCGTCGACACGCTGGAAGGGAGGGATGCCATCCAGAGGGACCTCGACAGGCTGGAGAGGTGGGCCCGTACCAACCTCATGAAGTTTAACCAGGCCAAGTGCAAGGTCCTACATCTGGGTCATGGCAATCCCAGGCACAAATACAGACTGGGCGGAGAATGGATCATGAGCAGCCCTGAGGAGAAGGACTTGGGAGTACTGGTGGACGAGAAGCTCAATATGAGCCGGCAATGTGCTCTTGCGGCCCAGAAGGCCAACCGCGTCCTGGGCTGCATCAAGAGGAGCGTGGCCAGCAGGTCGAGGGAGGTGATTCTCCCCCTCTACTCTGCCCTCGTGAGACCTCACTTGGAGTATTGTGTCCAGTTCTGGAGTCCCCAACATAAGAAGGACATGGACCAGTTGGAGAGGGTCCAGAGGAGGGCCACGAAGATGATAAGAGGGCTGGAGCACCTTTCCTATGAGGACAGGCTGAAAGAGTTGGGGCTGTTCAGCCTGGAGAAGAGGAGGCTCCGGGGTGACCTTATAGCGGTCTTCCAGTACCTCAAAGGGGGCCTACAAGAAAGATGGGGAGAGGCTGTTCAGGAGGGCCAGTTGTGATAGGACAAGGGGTAATGGTTTTAAAATAGAGGGAGGTAGATTCAGGTTGGATATTAGGAAAAAATTTTTTACCATGAGAGTTGTAGAACACTGGAACAGGTTGCCCAGAGAGGTGGTGGATGCTCCATTCCTGGAGATGTTCAAGGCCCGGTTGGATGAGGCCCTGAGCAACCTGATCTAGTTGGAGATATCCCTGTTCCTTGCAGGGGGGTTGGACTAGATGACCTTTGAAGGTCCCTTCCAGCCCTAACGATTCTATGATTCTATGATTCTATGATTTTAGGAGTCATTTATTACTGGTAAATACATCTTCCCTCCCTCCCCCCCCCCCCTTTTTTTTTTTTAAGTTCTTGAAATTCTTGTGCAGTTATTTTTAATAGAGCTATGCAAGAGGAAACTCTTCTGCTACAAAAAATTACAAGGATTTCTTTTTCTCTTGTCCTTCATCAAGAGAAACCCAAACCACCTAAAAATTATTATGAAAATCTAGACAACTTTTCTCTGAAACAATCCACAATCTAACCAGTCACAGCCTCACTAGAGATCTGAGATGCTGTACTTCAAATCCCAGCTCAGGCTAAGTCATACCAGGAATGAGGGGATCTCCTACAGCCTAGGTGAGTGCACTAATTACCAGCCTCTCCGCTATTCTCAGGTGATCTGCTCTCAATTATTCTACTAGAGTAACCTCATCTTGTATAACTAATTACACGTTCACATGGCTAAACAAGGCTGTTTTTCTAAGCCCACTGGTTATGGGACTCATCTCAAGTTGTGAAAGATCCAGATTCAATTAGTATTTTAATTACTTACATAAAGCAGAACCGTTTTCACACGAGAGATTGAAATCGTAACACCCCAAAAATTGCCTCAAGGTTAAGACATTCATATAGGACACGAGTGACAATTTCAAGCTCTCAGGCTGAACTACATTCTCAGGACTTCAATACATGACATTGTGTGTGTGCTCTGCCAGGGTAGGTGCTCCCATCTGGACGCCAGAAACTTCCTCTGTTGAGAAGTGATATATTTTGATGTTGAAAGACAGTCCTAGATGTGGCTATAACTATAAAAATATACCTACAGTTATTCACACGTGTGTGCACATATTTGTATGAACAGTAACATTCCCTAAATTCTTTTTCAGCATGGAACAGAGAGTAAGAAAAATACTCTTTTAAATGGAATCAATAGGAACAATAAATATCCCAATAGAGTGCCTGATAATTATTTCAGGCACAAAGGCCTCATCTACAGTGGTTATTTTGCAACTTGGAAAAGAGACATAAAGACCATTCTTTCTACAAGATATTGGAAGAGGAGTCTGGAACTCTTATTCCTTCACAACCTTCATTTCTCAATAAACACTTGGTGTGTGGAGATGCAAATTAATTTACCTAATACATATGCACGTACATATATAAAGTACGTGTGTAAGTATTAAATTGATATATGCACACTATATATGATGTTATCAAGCTGGTAAAGTCTGTTACACTATATGAGTGTTCACAGCTTATATGGCTCACTCTACATATACTATATACAGATAGTTCAAGATACCCTAATCTTTCAATCTATGACTGGTTTATGCCTTATAGATGAAATGAGTGGAACCAAGCAACATTTTAGCCTAGAAATTTTCAGAACATGAATCTGATTCGATTTGCTCTTAATATTTTGGAATTTTCTCTTCGGAAAATAAGAATCAAACATGTTGTTTCAAGAAGTTCGTACTTCAAAGTATTGATATTGTTCTAAAGCATAATACTCCGGTTTTAATGTCTTATATGAACATTTCTGATGGCTTGAATGTTCTGGGGACAAAAGCAATTATTGAAACTTTTGGAACTTCCCCAGAGTTGCATTTGGCAACCACTTCAGTAACTTCTCAAAGGTGAATTACTCCAGACACCTTGTGTTGATTTAATCAGTTCTGTGGAGCTCAACATTTTCAGCCAAAAATCTTCTTAAAAAAAATTGCCACTCAATGGCATGTATAGCTGCCTCTATTCCTAAGGAATCTATAAATGGAAGTGGCATTGGTACTCATGACTCACATACGTTGGCAGCACTGTGTGGGCAATTCAGCACAGCATGTTCCCACCCCAAGAGTAATCTACCTGGCTGGAACTTGTTTTCTCTTTCACTTATCTCCTTCTCAAAATTGATATTTGTGTCCTGCCTCTTAAAAAAATACAGACATGAAAGTAACAGAATTCAAATAACATGGATTTGATATTTACAGATTATCAACATTTTATATTTATTGAAGCTCTGTAAATATAATAATAAAGAATGTTTCCCTGACTCAGAGTCCATAAGTTTTATGAGTTATCTGGTGTAATCATGACTTTGCTGGATCTGGTACTCATTCAGAAACTACTTGTCTGATCCTTTCAACAGCTCAAAGCTTTGCACATTCCTCTTAATGGCTTTTCAAACAGTATTTTAACAAATAAAAATTATATATTGTAGAATGTTACATACTTCTTAATTTAGTGTCTGGTTCTCCACTTCACCCTCCCTTTTCTAATAACACATCAAGCAAGCAACTTCATCAAGTTTTGCTATCCTGCATTAGCTGTCCTCTACTCAGCAGCAAATAATCCTGAACAAGCAAGACTCATATTACAGAATTCCTCAGAAGGAAAGATACCTGGTTTTGAGTTGCTTTTATATGACATGCATTTTTTGTTATTTGTCTGAGAAGTTCCTCATTCTGCAGCTGGAGCTATAAAGTGTCCATATTTATTACAGAGCAAGAAAAAGAAACAAACGTTATTTGGGTTCCTGCAATGTTGAAATTGTGGTAAGCAGTTCTCAGACTTATTAGGTCCCTCCTTCCTCCCAAATCGTCTCAGCAGTCACAAGGTAATTCTCATTCCTGCCTCCGCTCCTCTGTTGTCACAGATTTGCAGTCATCTGCAACCAAACTAGTTCTGCTCAGCTCCTTGGCACTCACTCCTACATCCCTGTGAAGGACCACAAGGCAAACAGCTTGAGCATCAGCAGAATCTTTGCAAAAGACTTCAGGGGAGGGAGTTGTGAAGACCTCTGCAAGGAAACCCCTCAAATACAGTCTGCCAAATAAAACATCTACTCCCTGGTACACCAACATAGACTAGTGGGTGAGTCCAGAGGAGGAGGCTCAGAGACTGACTTTTGAACAAAACAAGCAGACGCTACCACTTTGAAGAGCTTGGATTGGGGTGGATGATGAACAGGGACTCCATCCTACATCCTTTGTTTTTGGCTAAAGGATTGTGACATGCTTAAAAAAGCAACATAATTTAATCAATTTGCTAGACTAAAGATCAATTGATAAGACAAGACCAAAATATGAGCAATAACTCAGTATTTTCTGTAGAATAGGAAAAGCCAAACAAGAACAGTGAAAAGAACACAAACCCACACTGTGCTATTGAAGATTGCTGAGATGCGATACCAAAACAGGAGACGAAAATATCTTCTGTGCAGAAGGGATTTTGGCTAAGCACCCTTCCTGGCCTAGAGCCTCTTTTGCTGACAGTTTTGTGCTCTCCCTTTTCTGAGTAGAGGAAGCCCAGGAGATCATAAGGGTAATTTTGGTGCTAACTAAGAAAACAGGTGTGGGAATCTTCCCCACTTTCCATGCTATTGCTTTCCGTATTTTTTTTTCCTCTTCTTTCCTCTCCATTGCAATTTCAGTCATTGCATGAACTGGAACACAAATAATTTGCAATGATTTAAAAACAACCCTTCCAGCCCTGGAAAATCGTTATCCAGATACCTGCAAACAAGCTGTTAACACAGTCAAATTCCACTAGGAATATAGATAATGACAAAGAAAGGAAGAAAGAAAAAACCCTAAAGAAATGGTAACAAGTACAAGAAAAATCACCTTTCAGCAGTCACAGGAAATTGAAAAAGAGAGGGCCTGCGGTTTAATTGAGAAGATAGAGCTCTCAGGCATATAGGTCTCTGGAGAAATAAGAGACATCCTATTGAATGAAGTTCCAACTGTTCCAGGAAAGTGAGTTGATATTCATTTCCAACTCTGAAGACCTAGGCCCATCTTCAACCTCAGGGGAGCAAAACTGGTGAAATCGAAGTTCACTGTCAGCAAAAGGCAGCACCAAATGTAGTAGGCTGCTTGCTCTGTCCACTTCTACAGAGCCATGATGTCTGCTGGAAGGAGGCTTTGGTTATCAGGGTAAGTGGTTGGGACAGATAAGCTGGCTAGAGAGAGGTTAAATGGTAAATTCAGAACACACTGGGTGTGAAACAATGCCAAAGCTAGTTGATCCTGCTGCTTAATACTTCCCCAGCCTTTCCAGCTATTCTGTGTCCTCTTCTATCAACTGCTGCTAAACAATGCTTCTCCCATATTCCTTCCTACTCTCTCATCAAATCTACAGGAAGGCTGCACGAAGAAACAACTAATAAATATTTGTGCCAAAAAGGAAGAATGACCATTAACTAGTACACTCTTTAAATAAGGGAAAGATAGATTATGGGTAGGAACAGGATTTTCAAGAGGTTTGAAACATCTTGCCCTTTTATCAATGATTTGCAAACATGGTCTGCATGCTGACCAACTGAAAATTTGCCTTTGTTCTCATACACATTCTGGCTTCCAAGGACAACTTATCTCATGTCTTTTGTTCTACTGAAGCCTTTTAGTGAGAGGTAGAATAAGAGCAGATGGGGTGAGAGGAAGAGGAAAGGAAGGCAAGAAATCTTTTAGCCCCAGACTAAACTGCGATGAAGATTTCCATCTACAGTACAACAATATTTACTTCAAGAAACCAGTTTATTCAGCTGCTCAGGAAAGAGACTCAAATACTTTCTGATAATACATTTTCCTAATGATGCCGGTGAGTCAGAAGTGGCACATGCCATAGAGCCACCAAATGCTTGAAGAGATTCTGCTGGGGGAGAGCGTGTGTTCCAATTTTTAGCATTTCTCTACTACTAGCAATCAAGAATAAAAGCGTAGAAGAAAGCCTCCTCCAGCTCTACAGATCAGTCTGAGGAAAACCAGGCTGGTTTTATGGACAGGACTCTAGCCTATTTCTCAGAAAGCCCAAGTTCAACTCACTGCTCTGCCTCAGGCTCCCTTGTAAGTCATGAAGAAGCCACTTGGACATGCTCATGTGGGCTAATTCCAACAGCTACACCCTTCTTCTCACAGACCTTAATGAAACAAACCACTGTAAGTCTTCGTAAATCAGGAGAAAACAATCTGCAGTCTAAATGATTCACTCAACAAGAGCTTGGCTGTGGCACCACTGTAAACAGCCCCTATTCTTGTAGGGAGAACTGAAGCATTTACTCTTGAGCTCTGCAGTACAAATACCTTGGACAGTAACACCTCCAGCAACATTTAAAAGAATCCTGGAACAACACTAAGATATCTTACTCAGTACCATCCCTCTTGTATTTCTTGGGAGGGATTTATCAGAGTAAGTCAGGGATCACAGATCAAGTGGTATCTGCTTAGACTTTTTATCATGTTCATCTCACCAGCATAAAGGACTAGGAAAGTTAAAGGGTTTGATGTGGTGGATAGGACTAGTTTGGCTTTTGTGCATATTACATGTTTAATTCAGCCAACAGAACAAATAGATTTTTGGTATCCCTACTCTTCAAAGCTGAAAAAGAATAAAAAGAATCCTGGCAACAGGTCTGATGTGAGTCGAGAGAAAATACAACAGATATCGCACACAGTCTAGCATAACCATGCAATCAACTTATATTCCATCTTCATGTGAAAAGCTTAATAGAGCACAGCGTGAAACACTGATCACTCACCAGACTTACAATTGTAAAGCTACACTATTGGAGAGCCTGCAAGTGTCTCCTCTTCACTGCGTGTTACATAAGTGGACATATATGATTCATGAGTCATCTCTGCCATACCCTCACATTGTTAATATTTTTCCTAAGATGCAATTCCTACGCTAGTCTACTTTCTCACACAAAATATAGGGATAAAAATCATTAGGGAAGAAAATGTCGAATGAAATACAGTGTATTTCAAGCAGGTCTGCTGCTGTTAAGAAGCAGGGCTACAGCACTGTTTAACATTAAGAATGATGCTTCCCTTACATGCCTTCATTTTCTACCACTTTTAACTTTAGCAGACACTGCCATGGTAAGTCTCCCTCCACACAGTCACTTTCCTGCCACAGGACATTTGTAGGAAAGTTTTAATTAAAACAGTTCAGCTCATTTATGATTTTTTTTTTCCAGAATACTTTCTTTTTCCTATCTATGCCATAGTTTCCTCATTTTCAAGCTGCAAAACAGCCTTATTTATCTCATAACGGTGATTTTGCTAAAGCATCCCATATTCTGACACCTCCTGGTATATAAAAGCACCTGAAGGAAATGAACAACGTGGTCTTCAGAGCAGGTAACACAATATAGTAAGTTCAACCCTTCAACCGTGTGTTGAAAGAGGATGAAAGAAAAGTCAGCATACACTAATTGACTGAACACACTCAATTCTGGTCAATGAATGAGGCACTTCCAAAAATAGTGTTTATGTGACTGAGTAATTAAATGCAACATTATATCGCACAGTCACAAGTATTTGAAAAATCACAAGTTTGTCTTTAATCCTAATCTTTTGAATGTTTCAGCTTAGAACAATAAAATGACTTCCTTCTGGTATCTTTTTTGTAATTCAAATGGAATTTGACAACATCTTAAATTGCGGTTTATTATTTCTGAGTTCATTTGAAATTAATGTCATTCTGTAGTTTGAAAGCACAAGCAGAATATCGTCAGTCTTCTAAGCACAATCTGCTGGAACCATTTTAATGCAGGAGCAATTTTCCCTACTACTGTTTTTGTAAAGCAAATTCTTCGAGAATAGCTCAAAGGCTGTGACTCTTACCCAGACTATGGAAAGAGTCAGGTCCTTGCATGGTGCTTGCTCTGCATCAAGGGCTTCTCCATCCAAATGCTTTTGATGAACACTTCTGTACATCTCTGCCTCTTTCCAGTGTAGATCAAACCAAAATGTTAAAAACTTGCCTGCATGTATGAGCGCAATATTATTTTTTTTTGCGAGATCCACTGCAAAACCTTGTCTCTGCCTGTGCTCCCAGCGTACTGCCAGGTGCCCTAACACAGATACGGCTGTGGTACTCATGAGCTCTCTTTACACACCGCAAATTACATCTGCTCAGAGCAGACCTTCCAAAGGCTTCAGTAGCCTTGTTCTCAAAGTCTCTCAATGTTGCTTTATCCCTTTATCATTTAATTAAATCACCACTAATTGAATTTTGTAGATGAAGCTGAAAAAAATTACTATGAAAGGCCAAAATTAAAAGATACTGAAGACTTATTTCACAAACTGGGAGTCTGGCAATTAAAGTCTACCAACTCTTCCTTACTACAGCAGAGTTCTGTGAAGAAATATGCTACAAATGTCTTTTGGCTGCCTGCCAAAGCCTCCGTCATTCTGACATGTGTACTGCAAGATGACTGCTGACTCAGTGTCAATGTAACATACCCATGATCTTCCAAGTGTCTCAAACATCAAGGTTATTGGCCAGACAGTCTTACTTTCTAAAAGTAAAATGAAAAACAAAAAATATATAGGGTAGGTAAGCTCAGGTCAACAGAAGGCCTTCAAGAGAAGGGTTCAGTGGGGAAGCCACTCAGTGGGATGAATCATAGAATAGAATCATAGAATGGTTAGGGTTGGAAGGGACCTCAAAGATCATCTAGTTCCAACGCCCCTGCCATGGGCAGGGAAATCCCCCACGACACCAGGTTGCCCAAAGCCCCGTCCAACCTGACCCTGAACACCTCCATGAAAACTCTTATCTGCCTTTTTTCCTCTATTCTTTTCAACAACCAGACAACCACCTTCTCCCTGACATGAAGGATTTGCTGAGCAGTCACACAAAAAAAATTGACATTATCCAGATGTGCTGCACTGGCTGTAACTTAGGTGGGGTACGCAAATCCTGCCTGTCTCTACGGTTGGGCATCTGAAACAACACTGAGACACCATATAGCTTGTCTCACCACAGCTGCTGTACCCTTCATGGGAATCAACCTCAGGATGCTGAAAACACAATTAACCAGCTAAATTCTCATCAATTAACACATTTTGTTTAAGGAACAAAATATACTAAGACGCTGAAAAGAAATCCATAGAACGTATTTTTTAGAAAGTATTTTTCTGCATATCTTTAACTGAGGATTCTCTTAATTCATATCTGGAACAGCAGCTACCACTTTCAGATAATGATTACAATTCCCGGATCTTAAAATCCAGAATAAAAAAAATCCATTTTTGTTCTGACCAGATATATTGATCTCTCAAAACATTGTGATGACACTTGCCTGATTCATAAGGATGTTTCATAGCTTAATTATATCTTTTGAAGCTCTCTGTGCCTTCAGAGAAATCACATACAGCATAACTATCATCAGGACAAATACCACTCTACAAAGAAACAGAACTAAAAGCAGAAGACAAGACTAAACCAATACACTTAAAATCCAGTTTATATTACTATTTTGGTCATTTTAAAAGAAAATATAAAT
Source organism: Tauraco erythrolophus (assembly GCF_009769465.1). Taxonomy (NCBI): domain Eukaryota; kingdom Metazoa; phylum Chordata; class Aves; order Musophagiformes; family Musophagidae; genus Tauraco; species Tauraco erythrolophus. The sequence continues at coordinate 82,381,832 of NC_141466.1, forward strand.
ACATGGGACATGTCAGATCTGTGGTAATTTGTTTTGTATTGTGCTAGAAAGACTAAAACAAATTGAAGTTTAGGAACCAATTTATTTCTGAGTGTAAGTCTACCAACTTCAGTGGAGCTGCACCAGGGACAGATTTGGCCCAGAACATTAATTGAAGCATTCAAAAGTTGAGATTGCTCAGAAATTTAAGATAAGTTTGAATGTAATTTGAACAATAAATTTGAAAGTCTTACACAGTAAGACTTTCTGAGGACTGAGGAAAACACCATGGATTTCATTCTGAGCCCTCTGAAATAACTTCATTCTACATTAAGTTTCACTGATGTAAACACCACTATTTCTTGTTTCTCCTCATGTAAACAGCATCAGAATCGGGCTCCAAGTTTCTTGCCATCTGGTCTGAGACCTCCTCATCAGTCAGCTGTTGCTCCCAAAAAAAAATTGAAATCACTGAGGTAAAAGGTTACTGGCATGCTAATTTGTGAGCTGAAACAGACTGCCTTATTAGCCATCATTTGTTTCAGTTCAAGATTCTCATTGCATTCTTATCCACATCTTACTCAGCTTTGCTTCATTAAATATTTGCATACTCAGGACAGACGTTTATTCAGGACTTAGATAAACTTCACTTCCTTCAGCTATCCAACCTGAGAAACAGTTGAACATGTTTTCTCAAGATACAATGCACCAAATTTCACCTCAACTTGTATAATCACCTCAATTAAATCATAGCCAGAATGTTGTAGAAGTCCTCACTTAAACCCACAAAATTTACCTATTACCATACTTCTCAATTGTTCACTTATAGGACAGTATCTTGGTAAATGGCTGTAATCAGAAAAACAATACAAAACTAAAAATCCTAATATTTTCCCATAGATATATTTTCAATATGACCACTACATATGTTAATATAATCTGTGACTGAATTCCTCCAAGATGCAATGAGAGACGTGATATTAGTAAATCTTTAAAGACAGCTATATCCCTTCTCTTCTTTATAGGGGAAAAGCATTGTATTTCAAGCATTCTTCCTGAAATTCACTTCAGTTAGCTACCTAACTCTTACTTTTGGCAATCACGCCTGATTTGTACACTTCTCTCAGCACTGATCTTTCAGCTGACTGTAGCTACCTCATTTTATCTCCTGCATATCAGAAAAGTGATGCAAATATATTTGGTTCAGTCTCGTCAGGTAAAGGTTCCTTTATTAGTCCGTAGAAGAGCACACAGATGGAAAAAAGCCTGAACTCTCTAGAAATGAAAATATTATTTTACTAGTACTCACTCTTTTACTTGAAAATGGAGTCCCCCTACTTGTCCTGGTAAGTAGGATAATCTTCCCCAGTCAGACAGGTTGATTCAGTGATTTCTAGTTTAAGCTCCAATTTTAATAAACATTATATTGTGGAAATTGAGAGACATGACACCAACCTCTCCATCCCAAGAGAATTTCAGGCAAGGATTTGTCAGGCAGGGAGCCCTCTTTTCCTGTTAGCACTCCACAGCAGGTGCACATCGGGCTAAAGAGCAAGCCAACAGCTATTCACCCAGACTGCTTTTCCTTGCCACCATCCACATCCAGCTGGTTGCAGCATCTAGCCCTGGCCACCCAGCAATTATCATACATTTTTATCTTCTAAAAGCACCTCAAAGACAGGAGGAACAGATGTGTCAGATACAAATAGAAGTATACAGAAGGAAACAAGTTATTGCCCTGAAGGAAATAAAAATCTTTAGGTATTGGAAAAAAAATAGCTTTTCTAAAGTTTGTCTTCTCTTTCTGCCATCAGATTCATGCTGTATCACACACAGCACCAGGTACACTGTCAGGACCTAAAAGAAATTGATGAATAGAAGAAACTGCACAGTTAGACCATGGTTTGTTTCCTAGTGAAAATCTGTCTTCCCTGTTGCTCGTTTTGAAAAGAAACAAATAGGATGATCTGCAGTACTTTCCTTGGGAGATAATTGTCTACATTTATAGGCACCACTGCTACAGTACCATCAATGTTTATACATGAATTTAAGCTAAAAAAATGAAAATGTTTTCCTTCCTCAGAAAACCTGGGCTGCACCTCCTATCTGTTCCACATGCTAGAAAGGCACCTGCAAGGTGCTTCACATCTTAAGGCACACAAACTACCTTTATAATTAGTTATTAAAGGGTCAATTTAAAGGGTTTTAACTAAGAACTAATAAAAGCTGGAAAAAAAAAAATCAAATTGTTCTAGAACTAGGAGGAAAACCACTGCCTAGAATAATGTCTATAAACAAGTATGGTTAATGCATCAGTACTTTTATTAATAATAAAGCATGGAATAACTTCATCTATAGCATTCAAAGGTTAATGTATCATGAATAGATTTAGAAGTAAGTTTAGCTATGGCCTGATGTCTCATGTTGGGACCAGGTAGGAAAACAGAAATGGTGTTCAGAGTGGATTATTTTTCTACTAATTTCAGTATCTCTCAGACTACAGTATATTTAACAGGCATAATCAATGAAGAAAAAGCTTATTACTTTCTTGTAAAGAGGTTCCATTGGGGAAAATAGCAAAGACAGGATTTTGTGTGTAGGTGTTTTATTTCCCTCTAGTCCTCATGAACCTACAGTAAGTCTGAAAAGAGGACACTCATCTGTTCCCAAGATATATGTGTGATCATGAACACAGAACTGATCACCCTGGAAATTTTCCAGTATAAGTAGCTTGCCTGTGATTCTTCAAAGTGTTTTCAACTTTAAAGATAAAGTTTTACTAGGAATTAGCACAATAAACTATTGTAACAGATGCTCTAGAAGCACTTCAAGTCATGCTGATAAGGTAACTAAATCCATCTAAATAGAAACATCCCATAGTTGCTGCAAAGAGATGGATAAATTCCTTCTTGTCTGCATTGCACAGTTGGCTATAAACCCACGTTTCATCCAATGTTAAAACTGTTCCACTTCATATGCACCATTTAACCACAATATCTTGACATCTTTTGATAAGTCTTCGACAAGCACATTTAAAACCTCATAACATTAAAAAGCTTTGTACCTTACAAGCAGGGGAAAGGAAAGAGTCTCTGCATCTTCCTCCTGAATTATTTCTAACCAGTTACAGACAGGCATCTTCTGTATAGCACTTCCTTTTCTCAGCAAGCAGAGTTCTCTGCTCAATGAAGATACTATAATTTACTTCTTGAGGACTGGATCAGCAAAAGGGCCTTAGTGACACAGCTAGCTATAAAATGCTGACCACATCCCTCTGCATCTAACCCACTCATTTCAGTCATAAAGAGGGGAAGAAACGCTCCTACTCATCCAGTCACTACTAAAAGAAAGGTTGGAAAAAAGACAATGAAACAGATCTTTTCCTGTGATTCAGCATATGATATTGGTCAAGCTACCTACACTCTCCCAGCTATGCTGTCTTTTGGAGGTTGAAAATGGTGTAATTTTCCAAACCTAGACAAATAGACAGGTAGTATGCACTGTAACTGCATTTCTCATTCTGGCATCCAAGAATCACCAGATTTCACTGACACTTAAATACATTTATGTACATAAACCATTCAAAAATTCTTGGGTGACAAGAGCCAGGAAAGCGCCAAGAAGAACTATTATAAAAAGGCAATAGGAACATAGTACAAGAATTCACTTCCCTCAGTAAATAACTGCCTTTGTTTATATACACAAGGATAAATCCAAACTCAATGCACAAAAAAGAGTCAGGCTTGGGTCTTATGAATTTGTAAGTGATTGGACCAATAGGAAGGGGCAGAGCAGCTGCAGGCTTGGCTCCTTGTGCCCAAATCTCTGTGGCTTGTTCCAGTCCTTGGCACATGCCATACATGGTACCAGCTTGCAAGGAAGCGCCTCAGGATGACCCTTCCTAGAGACACAAGGGGCAATACCCAATGCAGAGGATAACCTTGGCATAAGGTAAAGGAAAAAGCGGCAGTCAGAACAAAAAGGGAAACAGGCCAAAGTCTAGACATCTGAATCACCCACTTGGGTGTCAGTTCCACAGCACAAGCCACAGGCAATGGCACACAGCTCACGCAGAGAGGCTGGCTACAAATCCTTCCAAATGTTAAAAAAAACCCACCACACCTCAATCCAAAAAAACACCACCACCAAGCAGGAAAAAAAAAAACCAACCTCTTGCAAAATTTTTTTTTGTTAGAAGGAGAATACGATCCAGGAAATAATTCACTGCTTTAATTACAACCACTCAGTTACCTAGGTACTCTAGCCTTTGCTCTTGGACAAGGCTAATGAAGCAACTTCTGCTCTCAGTCACGTAAGCGCAAGTCTGGAATAAATCAACGGCTTTCAGTGGGGTTATGATTTACACTAGTGTGAAGGAAAGCAAAATCTAACGTTTTATTAAGACAAAGATTAAGATCTCTGAACCAATATGGATCTTTGTACCAGTGCCAAGTCCCAAATTTTGAATTTTTCCATGTGTTTAAATCTAGTATCCGTAAAGCTTTTTATGCTGCTTAGGAAAGAATCATGCCTGAAGTAAAAGCAACAGGAATTCATATTCTGACAGGCTCCGAACTCTTCCAAATCCTCACTCTTTGTTCTGCAACAGTACATTTATCTCAAATATTCTTAAGGAAAGGATGAAGGAAAAGAGGCTACACAAGTATCACCCAACTTCCCCCAGCATGGCTGGAAAAGACACAGCCCTGCTCAACAACAGAAATACCACCAAGAGCCAGGACTCAAGGATTTTTATGAACTACCCAGCACTAGAGAAGGACTGAACCATGATTTTCTCTACCCCTCTGTACTTTTATATAAATAGAACAACTCTACCCTGTCTCTCTAGTCCTGGCAGGATATATTAAATTTTCTCTCTCCCCACCACAGCAGGAAGAAAGGCTTTGAGAAGCCTGGATTCAGTTCCCTCCCAGTCACCAACTCCCTGTCCAACACAAACCACCATTTGCCTGTGCCTTACTGGTCTGTAAAACTAGGGTAACATGCCATCCTTATCTCAAAAGAGCATATAACTGCCTGAATAATGGGGGACAGGAGCATCTAAAATAATACAAATGTGTGTAGCCTAATTCCATGATTATCATAGCCAAAGAAAACATTTTATGAAGTTGTTTTCTGTATCTCAAAAGTGTTTTTGGAAATATCTGGAGTAAAAGAGGAAAATACTTCAGTATGACAGTCAAAATGTGTAATTTTAGCTGAAGTTATTACCTTAAGCCTTCATGAATTTTTTCTTTTGATAAATTTGAAGCATATCACACCAAAGCTAGAAATTTGTGAATGAAGTGTCTGTTTTTTTCCACCTCGAGATCACATCTAAAGTGCCTTCCTCAAAATCACAAAAATGCATCTCTTGGCAAGCTCAGGTATAAGATTTTTGCTGCTTATCACAAGGGCTGTGGAAGAAGAGGCATCAAAATTAAGTTTATTACAACCTTAACTTGTGTCAGAGTTACGACTTGCTCCATAAATTACCAAATCTAAAATGCATGCAAATATGTCTTTACAGAGAACTGTAAATAATTTTTAACGGATTGGAAGACCTACAGGGAGCATTGCTCTACACATCTCTAGTTCAGTGCTATTACTCATGCAACACTGATTACTAAATCCTCTGTTCAATTCTTATTTTGGCAATGGTTTTAAACAGCATATTCTATCCAAAGTCTCCTGCGTAATGAGTGGGGCAGATAAATAGCAGCTGTTGTATAAATCATGCATAAGAGAAATTACCTAACTACTGAAACTTCTGCCAGTTCAGCAGCAACAGGTAGCACAGGCAGCCTCTATGCATTTGGGTTTTGCTGCAATGAAGCAAGCAGGGAAGAGCCCCCCACACATACACTTGTCATAGCTTCTCCAAGATGCCAGTGAGAACCACACAGACCTTAGCAGCTGGTTATTTTTTCTTTTAAAAAGGCTCATTTTAAATAAGTGTAGACATTCAAATTAATTCCTTCATTCTTTACTTAATCACTTTTCATTTTCCAGCTAGAAACATTGCTTCTTTCAGACCCAACGAAGGAGTGTTTTCTAAAGGCTGTGATGCCCTGCAAGTGGGAGAGCATATTATTTCTAGGGACAGATTTTCAAAAACAGATGCTCTTTATCAACAGTGGGTGCACAGAAACAATTTGTCAAGAAAACACCAAGCTGTGTTTGTTAGCGATAACTTCAAAAGGGCCTTATAGTACTTGAGATCAGAAATTCTGGTCCAGCCTTGGGACAAATGACATCAGGTTGCTCCTCATGCCCCCCCCGCCCCCCCCCCCCCTTTTTTTTTTAATTTTTCCTTCTTAAAACAACAACAAAACAACTCCCAAAAAATCAAGACAACCCAAAAAACTGCTCTAGGCCAGCAATAGCTCTCTGTCCTTTTCCCTCACTGGACCTCTGTGTGGGGATTATACATTTGGAAGACTTAACCCGGAACAGGGTAAGAGTTTTATTTCCCACTCAATCTCTGATTCCTGCAGATCTTTGACTGTAAATACCACTTCTGTTTCTCTCGTAGATTACCCCAGCTCTCAATAGGAAGTAATCATACTTTATAAATCCCTTCCCGTACAGTATAAAATAATTATCATCCTCCAAAGCCCATGTCCTATGAAGCAGGCACTTGTTATACCTGTGTGGAATCACAGCCCAGTTCTCAAACCTGTTGTATGCCTGGAGGCCACCAGAGCTCCTAATTCCTTACACAATTTAAGCCTATTCAAACAAATCTCTTGACTGTAATTAATACAGATGGTAGATTGTTGGTTAACTCCCCCAGCTCCAGAATCTTCTTCCCACTAGCCTTTCTCCACACTTGTTTGGTGCCTAACACAACACCTCCACAGCTCTGATGGAAGTCTCTGGGCATCGCCACAGTACAAACAATGTTTTGGTAGGTTAAATTATTTCAGTCTAATGATTACAACATGACATTTGCTTCCCTGGAACACGTTTACCCAAGAAAACATCTACTGTAGGTTTTATTGCAGAGATAGAGAGCAAGAAAGCTGTCATCTTGTTGTTAATGTAAAGGGCAAACACAAAAAAATTAAACTTTTATAGAAGTATTATCCTTTTATTTGATGATAAACACACACACATCCTAGGTTCAATTATCTAAATGAAGCACTGCAAACACATACCAAGAACCATCATGTTGTGGTAGTTACTCCTCAATTTGTATTTTAAAGTCTATGTGACTTAGGTTAGAAAAACGAAAGTCTTAAATGAACTGCAGTGACAGAAAAATCTAACCCACCAGTTGTACTCACCCAAGTATCATCCTATGCACTTATATACGTGATCACTTCCACATATTTTCCACTTAAATGGCCATGGAAACTCTACCACTGCTACCCATGGACTAGGATCAAATTCAGTCCTGATTTATTGAAAAAGAAACACTTTATTTAAGGTTGAATGTTTTGCTAGCAGCATTAGCACTTACTGTCACTGTTGAAAACAACAATTCAGATCATTTTACAAACAACTGCACACATAAAAAAATAGGGTAGGATATAAACTGCAGTTACTTTGCTGTGAAATATGGTCAGGCACACCACTGCGTCTAGAAACTATTTCCAACGTACATACTACAGACACTGCTTCTCAGAAACATCCATCAGTGGCAACCCAAGAGAGTCTTCATGTGGAAATGATATATTATTAAACATCATAAACTTTTCCCCTAAAATTTATTAAACAACTCCAAAAACCATGACACATGTAACGCTTTGCCAAACCCTAGGACAAGCCTGTTCTGTGCACAGGGAATTGAAGAAGTCCATTGTATAAATGCATATCTTATACTGCTACAACTGTTTCCCTGCAATTCCCATTCGACACAGGTTTAACTAAAAGAGTTCCCACACCACATGCTGGCCCTGTCCCCTGCAACGCTCCTGCATCTCCCCTTAGCTCCCTCCCGAGCCTCCTGAGTGCCAGCTGGCTCAGCCCTGATCCAAGGGGTTACCCAGGGTCTGGTTTGGGCATCACCGTATGCACCTGCTCTGTCATCCATACCCCTAAAAACCATTTCCTTACCTTGACCTGTGGAAAGCTTTCTTGAGAAAACATTTGTGTGAAAAGTTTTGGTTCTGAGGGGTCAAACATTTCTCACTGAAACCAACGAAAATAGAGATATTCTCCCACCCCCATCAAGCATGAGGAGCTAGAAATTTGATAACAAACTCAACTCCACTAGAAATTGTTACTCCAAAACTCAATAATAAATGCCAACTGTGCTTTAAGCACAGTGAGTCATGCCTTTTATCAACATTTAACAATTTTATTTAGATTTTTTTGTTGAGAATAATTTTTTCCTTTTTTATTCATTACTTCATAGCTCATTCTTCAAGTAACAAAATAATCCACACAGAACAGCTCAATAATGTCCAAAGTTCAAATAATGGAGACGAATTATTTCTAATCTGTTATTTCCAGGAATAAACATATACGGGAGCCATTCTAACAGAATTTCAAAGACCTATAAAAAAGTTGTTTAAAATGTCTCAATACCCTTCTGAACCAGACATGCATGTGCTCATAGATAAGCTGAAGCCTTAAGACAACAAACAGCCCGCAGGTCCATATGTAAAACCAGTATTACTCTCTAAAGGAAAGTCCTGTCCCCTGTTTCTCTACTGTGCCTTACTGAACATCATCTGTCCATGATGAAGGGCTTTCAGACTTGAAACAAGCAGATTATATTTGATTAGGTATGTAAATAAAAGCTGGGAGCTGATCAGTTCAGGACTAAATGTTAATGAAAAACCTTTCAAGGTGCTTAATAATTGGTAGATAAGAAAATAGACTCAAGTTACTACAAATACATCTCAGGCAGGAAACAAGAAGCTCTGGTTCTTCTGTGGAGAAGTTTAGGAAAAAATTCAGAGAACAGATAGTACAAGAGTCAAGTGGATAGAGAGTACTATAGGTAACGGATTACATGAAGAATACTCACCACTATATAGAGAAACAGTGTGACTCGGGAGATTTAGGTGGGAAATTCAGAAATCCATATTCTTGTTCCTGCTCTGCAATGACAATTTTACCTCTGCAAACAGGGTTGGTCCAGGTCTGATGTTCACATCTTTAGAGTAATGTAGAACAGTCACAGAAGTCGCAGAAAGTATGAAACAACAGCTAGAGAATATCCTAACATATTCCCTTCCTTCTTTATAATCTCAATAGAACGAGCTCTTTTTTGAGGAAATGTCATGACCATAGGACATATTAGATCCTCCAAGGCACTTTTACCTGAGCTGAGGAGGATACATCAAGAAACATCAGAAGCCAGAGCCTATCACTTGCATGTTTTCAGTAAGGTAAAAAAGTTTTTGAGCAGGAGTTACTAGACACAGAAGCAAACTGCTAAAAGATGCAAGGAACATGTCTGTTTCCTTAAGTCTTTCAGAGAAGCCTGGCTGCACTCTGGATGCTCTCTTGCAAGTACAAATTGCAGGCTCTGTGCAGGATAACTGAGGGATAATCAGGTGGCCGGCATGATACACAGTGCAGGAGTTCATTCTAGGCTTGCACTCTGCAAATACCTACAGTCAGAAAAAAAATAACTCAGAGAAAAGGGCCAATTCTCAGAATATACTAAGTGACAGGAGATACAATTTGAGATAATTTGCTGAGTGACTGTCATTAGCGACAAGCAGGGAATTCAGTACAGTTCTGTGGTTCTTCTACTCTTTATTGGTGACACACTTGCTGCTTCTGGAACTTTATATGGTTTTCAGAGACATTCAGTGGTCAAAAAATATACTGCAACTGAATGTTTTTTTTAAAAACTGAAAATGCAACAATGTTGGATACCCTTTAGCATAGCGAAAGCTATGAAGTGTAAACATGGCATACAAAGGACTAAGAAAACATTTTATTTTCTAACATGAGATTTTGCTTAGCAATACACTGAAGTTTAAAAATATTTTAGAAGAGTAAATGTCATCTCTCCCACAAATAAAGATACACATTTGTTCAACAGTTGTAAAATAAGAATTTGTTATCAATAGCTTTGCAACAATGTAGGCTGCCAGCAGTACCTGGAAATTCCAGCCCAGTATTCTGGACCAGTATTGTGTTATGCCAAAGATTTTGTTTTTATGACAGCTTCTCTGTTTGCAATAATGCCACTTCATATCACCAAATCAATCTAAGAAGGAGGTGTCTCCTTAAACTACCTCTTCCTAGCATTCAGCTTTCACAAGTACAAAAATTCCCACCTCGTAATTTAACACTAGGGGCTCAGGGCAGACTCATCCATAACAAGCTTTTAGGGTTTTTCTAAACAGCTTATACCCTCTGCTCTCAGGAGATCCCACCTGGAGTACTGCATTCAGTTCTGGGGCCCCCAACACAAGGCCATGGAGCTGTTGGAATAGGTCCAGAGGAGGGCCACGAAGATGATCTGAGGGCTGGGACACCTCTCCTATGAAGACAGGCTGAGAGAGTTAGGGTTTTTCAGCCTAGAGAAGAGAAGGCTCTGAGTAGACCTTAAAGCAGCCTTTCAATACTTCAAAGGGGCCTACAAGAAAGCTGGAAAGGGACTTTTTACAAGGGTGTGTAGTGATAGGACAAGGGGCAATGGCTTTAAACTGAAAGAGGGTGTATTTTAATTAGCTATAAGGAAGAAATTTTTTACAGTGAGGGTGGTGAAACACTGAAACAGGTTTCCCATAGGAATTGTGGATGTCCCATCCCTGGAGGTATTCAAGGCCAGACTGGATGAAGCTTTGAGCAACCTGGTGTAGCAGATCATGTCCCTTGTCTGTGGCAGGCAGGTTGGAACTAGATGATCTTTAAGGTCACTTCCAACCCGAACCATTCTGTGATTCTGCAATACGAATTTTAGCATTGAGAGTCTATCGAGTTTGCAAAGCAGCGGTGCTTACACACGCCTGTAAAGGAATATTCCTATTGTGCCACCTTATTCATTGTCTGCATTCCACGATTTATGTTCTCAAAAAATTTCTTTTAAAAATCGAGCCAAAGGGTGGGATGGATTGATGGATCGGGTTTGAATTTCGTTAGATCTCTCTTCCTTGCGCTCCGCCGCCTGCCGGCTTGCGAGGGCCGAGCAGCCGGAGCCCTGGCGCGGCTCCCCGAGCACCGCCGGAGGACGCGGGCAGGCGCCCGGCTTGATGCCACGACCGCGCCCGGGAGCCGCCCGGGATCCCGCCCCGCGCCCGGGCCGGCTCGGCGGCGACCCCTGCGGGCCGGAAGGAAGGAGCTCGTTACAGCCCCTGCGCCCCGGAGCGACGCGGGGAGAGCTCCCTCCAGCCCCCCCACGCCGCGCCTTCAAGCTGCTCAAGCCAGAAGTTCGAAAAGAGGCGGTTTGGCTCCTTGAAATCGCCGGGTGGGCTCAAAACCGATGAGGCCTTCTGGAATCGATTATTAGGAGCTCTTTTTATTTGCCTTCCAGCTTTTCAGCCTGTACCACACCTAATTCACACTTTCAAGGCTTCTTCTAGAAGAGCAAGTAGGCATTTTGCTTTAAAAAAAATAAATTTGGGCCATGTTTCAATGGATTAGCAAAACACTAGCAGCTGAGGTTTTAAAGATAATGCTAGAAAACATGAGAATGAACAATACTGAGGTAAAGAGTTAAATTCCTCTGGTTCTGATCAAACTGTAAATCAATTTCTTCCACCATCTTTGGAAGCTGAATGATACAAGGGAATTTGTGAGCCCTGAACATCTGCCTGGCAAACCTAGGTAAGGTAAGGTTCAGAACAATGGTTCCTAGCACTAATAAGCAAACATCACTTAATAACAAAGTGAATTTTACACCATTACTGTTAAACACCTACCTGACAGGAACACCACTTTAGTAAAATAAAGATAACCAACTCATTCCCTAGGCAGCTTGTAACATGAAAGCCACAAACAAAAGGGTAGAGAGAGGGAAGAAACAACATGGGGAGAAAATACACCAATTCACACGGCAGATAAACCACCCTGTGCCTGTTGGTTTTGTTTTAATCTCTGTTGAAAGACTTCAGAAACTGAAATACACCTCTCTAGAATCATAGTGGCTGCAGTGTGCCCAGTAGACAAAGCATTGGCGACTGCAAAAACTGAACCCATGAGAGCACTGACAACCAGGCACATGAAATAAGACCCAATTCTCCTTTACTACTGTACCTTGAAAAGATCTGATTCTGCAGGTGTGTAAACTGAGAAAGAATAAATGAGTTCTAATTGTCTATTAATACAAAAACACTGGCAAACCATATGCTACGTTTCTAAGTGAGTTTGCCTGTGTGCACATACAGCAGTCTTAATACAAGCAGCTTGTGCGTGTGCAGGCTCTAGCACCACATGGAATCATTTCAGGGAGATAAACTGGAAGAAAACTGTTGATTTTACTTTTGTAAAGTTGTTTTTTCTGGTTTAGCATCCTGAATCAGTCCACACAGAGGTCTGGTGAGCACCAAAACTTGCAGAATACCAGAACAAAAGAGATTACGGGAGCACCTCTGCAGGGCAGTGAGGAATGAGGCATCTTCCATCTGACAGGCACCCAACAGATTGACTGCAGTGGGGGCCGGGGGAAAAGTCGTAAGACTCCTTCCTAAGAAAGCCTGACATTCAAATGACAGTAGCTCCATGAACTCAAGATGTTAGACCAATCCTAAAATGGTCTCCACATCTTCAGCCCTTTAAACAACAGGCCAAAACCAGCCTGTTAGAAACTGAAACTTCCCTCCAGCTGTGACTGTATCTTCCCTCTCTTCCTACTGTTGCCACTTGATCAGGCAGGAACACAAAGTACAACAGAAAGTCAGAAAAGTAGATGGGAAATAGGACTTTCCTCCCTTTATTCAAATCTCAGATCAACTTTGCTTTCTACTTCACTGAAAAATATAGTGGAACAAATAGAAAGTCACAGCTGTATTCTTCACAATAGCAGTGTTTTAATCAATATTTGAAAGGCACCAAGCACTCTGGATGGGTGCCAGATAAGCACGCAGATTTTTCAGAAGGTTCATGTTTGTCACTTGTAAGCACAACAGCTTAGTCGGAGCAGAAAAGCTACTCTGAAGTAAAGCTATTGGGTTGCCAGTAGGGCCAACTCAGAAGGATCTAGGTAGTCCGCTCTGGAGACATGCAGAGGAACTGCACTAGGTTGAAGTCAGAGACAGGTTGTATCACGAACTGGGCTTGGTCCTGATAGCAACAGGTCTGACCAAGCAGAACAGCAGGTTTGTTTTGTGAATTAAAAGGTAGCTTTTGAAGAAGTCAGTGTCTCGAATTACAGAAAGAATCTAAGAAAGCTGCGAAAGATTAAAAGGTGAAAAAACTATGAATCAAACTGCACATGCATTTTAGCTGGAAAACAAAGCTGCACACTAGCCAAAGGCTGCACGTTCTTGCAAGCATGCATTTTTCTATCTTTAAAGCCTGTAAATTGAGAATAAGCCTTCGTTCTGAAGAAATATGTTCTAGTTCAAGCAAAAACTTTTGGTCCTTGTGTAGAATTGCACAGAAAGTCTGCAGCCTCAGGTATGCAGGAAGGCACTAATTCCCATTTGTTCCTAAAATTTATGAACAATTCTCCTCTATTCATTTCAATTGCTTCGAATGTAGAATAAGCACCTAGGTTGTAATCGGTGTATTTAAATATTTACAATATGGTACTATTGGTTTAAGGGGTTATTTTTTTTATGGTAAATTCTTGTCTGATCACCCTTCAATTATCTATTGAAATTTTTTAATTGCACCTCTTCCCATTTTGCAAGCAGTCAGCATTGGCGTGTGTTTACCTCAGAGAGGCTTAATAAACACCAGATGCTTAGCTGCCTGTTTGGACACACGTATTATGAACTTCCAGTCATCCCATCCCACTCCTCACGCTGTCACCTGCTCACACCACAGAGATCCTGCTCCTACAGCGCACAGCCACGCAGTTGGCGACACAGGAATTGCAGCACAAGTCAGATGCGTGTCAGTCTGTGGAAGCCTGGAAATACCAAGCTCACTTTTTTTATTTTCCAGGGACCCAAACAGATCAGACAATGACTGACAGGCTTCACTACAGAGTTGTAATGACCTGACAGAAGAACAAGACAGATAAATTCAGTATAGCAGGAAATAATGATGGAGTGTTGTTATTAATTTTCCTTCCTCCCACTGAAGGCTCTCTGTGGGAGGCTGCCACACTGCCCCTCATACCAACAGGTATGAAAAACAAGGCTGGAGAGAAGGTTAAGCTGATTTAAAAGAAACATAAGCCAGTTTTTCACAATTCAGCATACAGGTAGAAGCTCGGATACCTATTGTATAAACAGATGATGATAAACAGATGATGTGCAAATTTAAGGTCATCTCACTGTACTCCTCAAGACTTTCATCCAGAATAAACAGTTCTTGGGCACGTGCAAGGTAGGTTTACACAAGATAAACTACTTCCAAAAGAAGAGTTCCTTCAACCGAGGTCCTAAACATACAGATAATAAAGCTATATCAAATTACAATGCCTACAAGCCTCAGTGTCCCCACAGATGTCATGCCTGCCTCCCTCAGAGCTAGATGAAGTATTCATCAGGGAAAAGAATAGCTGCATGCAGACCTGGCAGCAGCCCCACCTCCCTCCAGTCCTCTTAACAGGAAAGACCACAGCACTCGGGCACCCAGTGGCCAGTGCCCCAGACACACAGACACAGCAGGAGGCTTCCCAGAAGGACCGAAGCACTGCGATAAGGACAGGTGGACATATGGGTGATGTCAGCATGAGCAGAAGGAACAACTACCAGCACAGAGGATGGGATTGCAGGTGATGTGACTGTCCCCCACAGGATCCTTGTCTCTAAATTGAAGAGACATGGATTCGATGGACAGACCACTCAGTGGATAAGAAATTGAGCTATTGACTGTAACTCTTTGAGTGTGACCATCTAGCCAATGTCCAAGCAGAGACCAGCAAAGAGTGGTGTTCCATAGGGGTCGGTATTGGGAGCAGCACTGTTGCTGGCAACACGGACAGTGGGACTGAGTGTACCCTCAACAAGGTTGCTGATGACACCAAGCTGTGTGGTGTGGTTGACATGCTGGAGGGAAGGGATACCATCCAGAGGGACCTTGACAGGCTTAAGAAGTGGGCCCATGCAAACCCCATGAAGTTCAACAAGGCCAAGTGTAAGGTCCTCCACATGGGTCAGGGCAATCCCGAGCACAAGCACAGGCTCTATAGAGAATGGATCGAGAGCAGCCCTGAGGAAAAGAGCTTGTGGGTGTTGGATGATGGGAAACTCAACGTTAGCTGACAATGTGCACTTGCAGCCCAGAAAGCCAACTGCATTCTGCCTCTCTTCTCTGCTTTGGTGAGACCCCACCTAGAGTACTGCATCCAGCTCTGGGGACTGCAACAGAAGGAGGACACAGACCTGCTGGAACGGGTCCAGAAGAGGGCCATGAAGACGATCAGAGGGCTGGAGCACCTCTCCTATGAAGACAGGTTGAGAGAGTTGGGGCTGTTCAGCCTGGAGAAGTGGCGGCTCCAGGAAGACCTTCTAGCAGTCTTCCAGTACCTAAAGGGGGCCTACAAGAAAGCTAGAGGGGGACTTGTACAAGGGTGTGTAGTACTAGAACAAGGGGTAATGGCTTTAAACTGAAAGATGGTAGACTTTAACTGGATAGAAGGAAGAAATTATTCACTATGAGGGTGGTGAGGCACTGGCACAGGTTGCCCAAGGAAGTTGTGGATGTCCCATCCTGGAGGTATTCAAGGCCAGGTTGGACAAGGCTTTGAGCAATCTGATCTAGCGAAAGGTATCCCTGCCCATGGCAGAGGAGTTGTACCTAGACAATCGTTAAGGTCCCTTCCAACCCAAACCACTCTGTGATTCTATGAATGTGCCAGTAGTCCCACAAGCACTTTGGTGGATGCAGCAATAACACAGCCAGAACAAAAACTTCCTCCTGCTGATCATGGAACTTGAACTTACATTTTAAGTCAAAACAGTGAAATTAGAGTGTGACTTGTACTGTCAAATATCATATGAAATCGCAGTAGTAATAAGGCAGAAAGATTAATATTTCATTTCTGAAGGAAATTCCTGGCATATGTTGATTGCTTTACTTCACCTAAACAATTCAGATGTTGATACACAAAACAATTTGAAAAACTTCTGGTACAGAGTAACCTATTGACCAACACCATAGATTCAAAATGGGCAAGGAGAACAGGTGATGAAAGCTGACCTCCTTCTTTCTTCATATGGCATCTTCAGGCAGAAATACTTTTTAAAACAGTTTGCCTGAAATAAAGTATCAAACAACATAAGGCATAAATGTCAATTACTTCTGATTCAAACTCGCAAATGCTGCCAATCTTACTATGTGGATTAATGATAGTCTGAAAGAGACAGCTATTACAGAGCAAATGAAAGAATTACTGTAGTATTGAGAAGGGATTAGTTTCTAGTTATCATACAGTGGATAATGCTAAACCAAAACCCATAAAGGATATAATTTTACAACTAATCGAATAAAGACAACTCCTCCTTGAGGGCTAAGAGATACAGATAGCTATGATTTCAAACAGTTGTTAAAATAAAAATATTAACATAAAGAAATCTGCACGACGGTTACTTTTGAAAACCGGGGATGTAGATCTCTTGCGTGGGAGCATTTCTACCACAGAAGCAGAAGTCTCATACCATTTTGAATCAGAAGAAAGCCACATCAAGCTGAGGAAAAATAAAGCTGAGGGAGGGCAGGGATAGGAAAGGAACTTTTCTGCCTTTCAGGAATGAAGTATTCAGTGTAGAGTCAACTCTGAAGCAACAGATCACTACAGTACACATTGGCTTCTACCATGCCTAACAGCAACTATCTTAAAAATTGCAACAGCAACGACCTTAATGGAAAGCTATTCAAAAAAGGCTGCATTAGTTATGCTTCCCTCAGGCTTGTATTTAAAACTCTTCTGGCGAGTAAGAACCTTATATGATTCAGAAACATGAAGGAGACACATGAGCAAGAGGACATCCTGGGTCAGACCAACTGATGTGAGGCCAGCACCTGACTCTGGTACTAGTCCAACATGCTTGAGGAAATAGTACAACAAAGAGGACAAGTACATAAACATTTGTCTCTTCTTTCCCCTTTCTCCCCTACCAAGCCTCTGCAGAACTTCCCAACTTCTAATAACAACCTGTTAACTGATTGCCTGAACCAGCAGTACTTTTGGCATATGCTAATGTACTACTAGTACTGCTAAAAATCAACTCTGCATTCTTGTAGATGTACTTGTACATTAGTATCAGAGTCTTTCAGATTGCCCCATGTCACAGAAAATATACAGAGCTCTCCTAGTGGAGAAGTTAATGAAACCTGGAATCTTTCAACAACAGGTGTGTGTGCTGATGTTAAGAGACTCATGAAGAGGGAGGCTGTAACAAGCACAAACACGACTAGATACACAGTGTTCAAGAGCTGTCAACCCTGTCACAGACTTCAGTAGGTGTTTGGCCATTGCTGCATCTCTGCCTTTGAAAAATCTCCCATTCACAGAAGATCATTTATGCTACTCATCGTTTAAAAAACATGTAACACCACCAATGGGAAGGCGGAACTAGAAGTTCAGCGCTATCAGATTTACATTTCATAAATTTCAAATAAAAATTGCTAGCAAGTAAGAAATACATATTACAACAAAATAACTAACCATATCAAAATTTAAAAAAAAAAAATAGAGATGCACCATCCTCAACAGTTACCAAAGACATTCTTTAGCTTGTCAGGTACATCAGCTAACATAAAATTATTATAGTGGCTGTTTGTCATAACTTTTTGATAGTTCTGACTCACCATTATGACCTGATAGATAGGAAAGGTCTGAGAAAAACCTCACTAGGACATTGAGCTCAACTAGGTTTTAAACTGGAAATTCGACTTGGAAAAACAAATAACCAAAGATTCTCTGTGAACAGCTGAAAAAGATTCCTTTTCATCAATGTTTTTACATAGTGCTGTCAGCAGTAGAACATCCAAACTTCTGTGTGAGACATGAAAAGTAGTGATCACTGATGTTTGATTTGGAGGTTATGTCAAATTATCCAAAACACTGACAAGTGCTGCTTTACTGCTAAGAAATACAGTGTTCGGGACTTTCATGCCGAAATTATAGATCAGTAAGTGAAACTGCAGCAGGATACAATAGCAGATCCCCAGCGTTTGGTTCTACAGGAGACAATCTGCCTCCCCACTCCACCTGGCACAAGGCTTATCCCATTATGCCACTCAAATTCCTCCATCTTTGGATTTTGACAATTTCTGTTCAAAGTCGTATTTGGCCTGTAGGAAATTGATATTGTATAAGATTATTACATCCTATATCTGCAGAAGCAGCAGCTGAAAATCAATTATTTTCAAGCAAGTTGCAAAGTTTTAGTTTACTCCATTTCTGGGGCAGCTCCTTCGACCAGGCAAGTAAGGGAAGAGGAAGGTGAAAGAGCAGTGTTTCATTTGTTGAGAAACCTACTTTGGCTTTTTCAGTCCACATTAAGTTGTCAGACATTTGTTTCAAGTCATCAAATTTAAGAAAAGGACAGTCTTCTTTCCTGAGTGCTTATGGCGTTTGGTAAAGACAAATCCCAGTCCTGATTGAGGCCATTAGATAAGCCTCTACCCATTCCATGTGTGATGATCTACACAGGAGAAACAGGGACATGCTCTTCAGCCTTATTTGTGGAGTTTCTTACCGTGGTCAAGTGGGCTCAAACTACAGCCCAGTCAAAAAATACTGACCTGGACAGAGGTTATCAGCTCTAAGAGGTACAAGACAGAGCAGACCCTGGCTTGTAATCATTTTTGCTTCCTGTATTTATAGAATTATCTTATTGTCCTCTGATTGAAAACAAGTGCACAAGTGCAAGTTGTGTTACGCAGAGTATGCATTCAAACTCTCTACAGCACCATGGAGCTGGCAAGGCCCTTTATCTGATCATGCCCTCTGAAACCCATAGATCCTCTCTCGTTTCCCAAGAATATTCTCATGAGTATGGATAATATTGAATGAAAATCCCTTTAACAATTACACATTACTGTACTTTTTATATGCCTTTCTGACTAAAAGTCATTAAAATTAAGCTATGAAAAAGTCAAATATTTCAATAATTCAAGCACATAAAAGGAACATTTTAATAGCTCACTGTGTAAATTCAAATAGCAATGCTCAAACGGCCTTGGAAGAATAAGATACTAGCTTTGTTCAATAATGTTTTCCTCAAACAATTTTGAAGTACTTGAATAACTGAAAATCATTCAAATGAAATAATTCAAAAAATATTGTTGCCACAGCTTAACATCATAATCCTCCATCCTCCTATTGAGCTCCCTTCTTACAAATTTGCTGATGCATTCCATAAATGTAGTTAATTATAAAGCACACTATGTGGGCACCCTGTATTAAAAAAAATAATAATTGTTTTGGCTCACAGTAAATAAGGAATGTGATTATGAAAGTCAAAACAAAACAAAATTCCTCAGTAGAGTTATATATTTAAACAGAGTGAGAAAAGTCTTAGGTTTTTTATGAAGCAGTGATAAAATGGATGTAGTGTAACTGAAGAAAAGAGATGACAAAATCAATAACGAAATGCTGAGGTCCAAAGAACCTGTTAGTTGTATTAGATATGCGGTGGGTACCTCAAAAAAATGCTGGTACATGATGCATTCTGACAGAACCTTAAAAAACACCTATCCCCAAACAAACATTACATCATTTCAAGGAAATATCAAAAAAGTAGAATATCCCTGTAGTTCAGCACCACGTTTAAGAAAATTATTTATGAGATGCTCTTGCAAAAAACCTGCAACTTTCAAATTAGGGCAAGCTCCTGAGAAGAGAGGGGATTATAAACACAACCAGAGTGGCCATTTTGTCTGTTCTCTGACCAAACCCCACCTTTCACTTGCTAATAAAGTAAAAACATAATCCAGTTCTGAGACGTTACGCAGTACCTATTTTAGCAGCTGTATCACAAAGTCATTCTGGGCTGACAGAATGACAATTATTTGTTAATTTAAATGATTAGGAAATGTGAAAAAAGTTCTGAAAAGGGTGGTAATGATTAATAAGTCTATTGCATGTTAAGCATCTATGGTAATAGAAGAAAAGTTAGTTCAAATCAACGAATCCATTCATAAATGAGTCAATGGCATCTCAGCACTTCCAGTAAAGAACTTTTTCCACTCAGTGAGAAGATGATTCTTCTGGCAGCTGAATGATTAAGTGAACTGAAGTAAAACCTTCCAAAAGAATGAATAGAAGAGAATTTCATCCTTTATATTTTTTCCTCTTCATATATATTTGAAAGCTTTAGTTAGCACAGATTATTAGACTGCAATGTACAAAATAAGAGGAAATCATAGCAGACAGTCTCTGCTTATAGGTTTTTGGTTTATTTAAAATAAGTGTACGGATGTTCATTAATATGCATCCTTATTTCAGTAGTGCAAATTTGAGAAGCAAGAAGTATTCATCTTTTTCCTAGAGTCTGTTGGCACTTCAAATCCACTTTTTCTCTTCAGCTGAAGTACCTATGTTAGCCAAATACCATATTCCTTAGTGTTTACTCTGCACTCTGCTAGCTTAAAACGTTTCAAGATTTTTCCCTGAAAAACAGGGGTTTTCAAAGAAAGTTAGAGAGAGACACTGCTTTATTCTAGTTGCATCTTAAGTACATAGGGACAGAAAAGTGAAAATCTCACTACATACTCTGCTGGCAGAGACTGACGAACTCTTGGAAGAAGAGCATGGAAAACAAACATGAAAGTCAGACATTTAGGCTGTCATTTCCCAACAGCAAAGCCCTGGGCTCCAAAGCACTTGTTCCTTGCAGAGGAAGAGTATAGTGATTTCCAAAATAGGAGCTTGCTCTGCAAATGAAGAAAACTAGACCGAGAAGGAGAATTGTGCAAAGCCCTCAGCTAGTGCTCAGTACTATAAAACTGGGAAGAGAAATAGTTCTGCTGGGGCTTCTCTCATCACCTTGCAGAGTTTGGCTTTACTATGGGAAGTAAGATCAAGTCCATGAAGCTTGGAAGTAGAATTAAGCATCTTATGAAAACCCACAAAATTCAACAATGGAAAGGAGTGTCTCAAGAGAGAATGTTTTCTTTAAGTTAAAAACAAAACAAAAAACCATGTACAACTTACACTTTCTATTGGCTGGCTACTAGCTGTTTAGAAAAGAGTCTACCTAAGCAATACTTCCAGCTCTGTGTAGTTCTAGTGTTATGTATTTTTTTCCATAAATAACATCTTTCACAGAAATGAATCTTATAGCACACTTCAATCAAATTTTATTCATTGTGCATTATCTCTCTGATGGCCTAGATCCTCAGCTGTGATATATCAGTGTCACCCTTTTGATTTATGCAAAATGAAGATTGTATGTATGTGAACATTTTAACTCCAGCTGCTGCACTGCCATTTCTGAAGTGGAAAATTGTAGAGTGTTCAACCATCTCCTGCACTACTTAGATCAGTAACTGAAAAAAACTTGTATCAAAATGAGTCCATAAAGATAATTCAGGGAATAAAAAAGTCAATCTACATCATTACATGCATGAACAATTTAGACATCAATCCACATGCTTAATTTTGCACAATGCAAACCAGCTGCTAAAAAAGGAGACCAAGATATACAAGTTCTGAGGGGGACAATTCTGCCTAGGTTAGTCCGTGAAAAACAAGCTATCACCTCATTGCTAAGAAAGGTAGGGATGCACTAATTACAACATGTACTCATTCCCTGAGATTAGAAAACACTGATTCATCTGCCTCCATCACTACACCCGCAGTACTGTTTTAATTAAGAGCAGTAATGAGATTATGAACCAAATCCTCCCATCATCCACACTAATTCATGTTGGTTGGGATCACCTAGCAAATTTGGTGCACGTATACCATATTCCTTCAGAGGAAACTAAACTGTGATCTCTTCTCCAGCTGTACACAAAACATGTTCTAGTCCCCAAGGGGAACACAAGCATTTGAACAACTGTCTGGTCCTTTGGACCACACAAACTACTGATTTCCTTTGATACTTGTCTTGAACTGCATAAAAAAAGGACACAAAGCCAAAAGAACCACACCACAAAATTTTGAATACAGTTTCTTCCAAAGATTTAGCTGTAATAACCTATTATTTCTAGATGGTTTCTCAGATAGTATTAATATTAATCAGGTAGGAGGACAGAGCCTTTTACAATGACATCTGACATTAAGCCCAAAACTAAAAGCTGTTTGATAGTGCAACACCTACAAGACCGTTTTTCATGGCCATCCTTTTAAATTAATATGGATTAGGCCTTCTCGCATTCATTTTATCTGCTCTCTGTAATAACCTATTAGATTCCTAGAAGTTTACTTAGCAAATATTTAATGTTATTGGTCATCATCTAGATCAAACAGTTACATTAACCTTTTACATCAGATCAGCACATGCTTGGAAAGCTTGTCATCAGCTCTGATTGCTAATACCTCAAACCCTTAACAGCCTCTCTCTACACCACAAGCCCAGGGTCAGGGAGTTAATAACGTGTATTATCAGCATTCTCAACCATGCAATTAAGAGAAGAAAATCATAGTAATGGAGAGTGATGAAAGGAACTAATGTTCTAATAAATTAAATTAAGGGTGAAGAAGGCTATGGGAGAATCACAGAAGCTATTTAAGTGGATCAGAACTAGCGTTGCTGACATCTATAACAAACATTTTATGTATACGTGAACCTCAACAAAATAAAATAGGTGAGTTAGAGGTATGAGTTAGTGGGTAGAGAAGTAATCTCTGGAGCAGATTGAAAAAGCTGCAATCATAGTGTTTGAAGACATAATCCAGTCCTTTTGTTTTACCAGGAGCCATTACTTACAACATGAATTTCTAAATTTATAGGAATAGCTGGTCATAATTTTTCTGCTTCTGGAGCTCATATCCTGCTATACTATCTCTGTGGGCTCTCCTGTATTTTTCTTATAGTACTGTGCTTTATCATCCAGTTTTTCAAGTCTTCCAACCCATCTCCCTGTTTAAGGTATTAAGTGATCATGGGAAAACAGCAGGAGTTTTTCCACAAAAAGTGTGAGGTTTATTCATTTTAGAAAACAAGCTAAGAACAGTTTAATGCTTTCCACTGCCTCTTTCTCCCATATCATGCCACTTGCTTTTGATCTTTATTTTCTTTTCGTATATTGCCATACATCAAATAGGTCCTCAAAAATGGCTTAGCTCAAAATGAATCATGAAACCTAAGCCTTTTGCGAAGGAAAAAAAGGATCATCTCCATTATAAAGAAAAAGCAGTTTTGACAGCAACCAGGCAGAAATAAGTTACACATGTAGATGCAAGAAGCACATTCGTTGTTTGTTTTTGAAAGAACAAAATAATACAGACTTAAAAGCTTCTCTGCATTTGATATTAAATCCTGTAAGTCTGCACAACTTGATGTCTTGAGTTTGGCTTGGATCAAAACTGCTCTATGTACTTCCACATGCTGTAGAAGGCAATTGTAATCGGTTAATAAAAAGTGGATCTTAATTACTCGTTCCACATAAAAATGCAAGCAAACTCTCAGACTGTCATAAGTTTACCCTGTGCAATCATCTCCCCCTATGCTACTGAACTCCAGTACAAAAAAAAAACACAAAAAGGAACCAAAACAATCTCCCCACCACCACTGCTAACAGCAGCCACACACAGAAGGGGAAAGTCATGAACTAAGCAAGACTCACCAGGTTATTTTTACACTTTGCATAAGACTAAAATAGACTAATACTTCAGGTTTTGTTTGCTGTTTCCTCCCCGCCCCATCTTCATTTGTATGTTTCATTTAAGCTCTCTTGAAAAGTCTAGTCTTTTCTTACAGATTAGTTGTCACCAGAAACAAAGTCCTTGAGTCAGGTGTTTCAGCAACGTGCACAAGCCATCGTAAATTATTCATACGTACAAGATCAATGCTTTTTTTTTTAATTGCTCTTTTTAACTTTCTCAGTAAGATATCTTATAATAATTGATATCATATTTAGATAGCAATTCCTTCCAATTGAATAAAAGTCTTTAATTATCTTTAAGTAGAAGGTTTCTTTACATCTTGTGTAATACATTAAAGCTCAAACAACCAAAAGTCCAGAATGAGACCATGAGAACAAGAGTGAAAGACCCATCTAATTTAAAAAAAAAAATATAGGCAAGACTTTCAGCAGTTCCCATTCCCACTTGTTAGGGCTGTCGTGAACAACGCTGCCATCAATTTGTTTTGGTATTAATGCTGGAGTTCCCCCCACCACTGCTGAAACTAGCTAAACCATTCATGCCTACTCTCACTGTTGATGAAGCAGTCAGGTGGATTTAATAGCACACCATCTGTCTGTCTGAACAAGCTGTGGTGGTAATACTGCTAAAGCTTAGAAGGAACTATTTGCACAGAAATCAGTGCTGCAAAGAGTAAATAAAAGCTTATGAAGCTAAATTATCAACAAAGCTGATTTTCAATTAAATAGTATTCTTAATGAAGCGTGTGATATTTCAACTGTAAGAACACTGTCCCCATATCTACCTCTCCTTCATTTTCCAGTGTCACAGATTCAAGACTGCTTTGAAGTACATGTCCATGTTTTGAAAACAAGACTCACTTAATATTAAGCCTGAAGATCAATGAAGGAAGAATGACATGTGCATGTAACAAAGACCAACCTGTCCAGGTATAACTGAAACATCTTTTAATTCCTTGGTCTAAGCTGAGGGTTTAGATTTTTTGGCTGGTCTGTCTTGAGAAATACTTCTAAGTGGCAGGGGTGGAAAAGGTAAGGAAAGGAATGAGAGGACACTGTGGGTAGGTCAAGCAGTCCTTTGAGTAGACAGAACACTATTAATCTTTGGTAGCTTTGATAACGAACATTAAACCTGAAGTAAACAGCCCCAGCACATGACTTGTAAAGAGAGATGATGAACATGCCGGTGTTAGTTCGCTCTTTCCCAACAAGTCAGGAACTTTGTTTTCAATGTCTCCATTCTTGACTAAAACACAACCTAAATAAAACTGTGTCTTTAGATCATTTGGAAAAATACGTTACCATTCAATGTAAGTTTCTTGAGGAAACCTAAGGCAGAGGACAAGAAGGAAGAGGAAGATGGGGGCACTTCTAAATTTGAAGACACTTATTTTTGGTCAAAAAAGAAACCAATGTGCAATGCAGTTTCTGAAAAGCACCAGTGGGCTACAAGCAATGCTGCAAGGCTGAACATCATGCTTATGACTACACTCCACACGCTGATTTCGATGCCATCCCAAAGGATTATCCGCAATCACATAGATTAGTGGGGGCTTAAAAGGAATTAATGGATTTTATATGTTTTTGTACTCATCCTTCATTCAATTAGGTTAATGTGAAACATTATCCCATTGCTGACCTCCAACTAACTGTCTACAGCTATAGGTCACTTTCAGTTTGCGTTTTAGGTATTTGCAAAAGTCTATAAATTTTTGGTGGTTTTCACTAGTAAAAGGTCTAAATCTGCTTCATTTGGAGAGTCTTCTCAAACAGATAGAATCAGTTATTTTATCTTATGTATAAGTTAACTCTAATACAGTTTACACAAAATAAACTTTATGCTAAAGTTATGTGGTATTTTGAATTATGCTAGTCTCAATCTAACAGGACCTTGAAGACTATAAACTTCATCACAAGCACTTTTCTCCCATCTATAACATTACTTTATCTTGAATTACAAGACAGTAACCCCCCCTTCACAAGCCTTTCACTAAGAACGTAAGAGGAAAATTAAAAAAGTCACTCAATCTGTAAATACTGGTTCTCAAATCGGCTTGTAGGATTCCAGGCTAAACTTCTTAATTAAAAATATACGTATATAGATCCTTCTAGAGTGACACAGGTTGGGAGGGCTTGTAAAGCAATAGCTAGCAAAAACATTAGCTTCCCTTCTTCTGTTTGCATCCTGCCTGGGCATCTGCCTCTGACAAAGAAAAGCTCAAAGTCAAAAGGATACATGAACAGCCACCACCTGAGTCAGCTCCTTACAGCAGCTTACAAACGCTCCCTCTTACCTTCCTTTTCACTTGCCTCCAAAATAGACATGCATCCCCTCTCAGGTCACCCTGCTTTCTTTCTCCAGCTCAGTCCTCCAAAGACTGTTGCTGAGATTTCTCCTTTCCACCTTTTTCTCCCACTCTCATGTCTTTTTGAACAGATATTTGGTGTCAGTCACCTGCATCTCCAATGGCTCTATTGCCTTGTTCTCACAGTCTTCTCCTACTTCTTCTCTCTGACAGGCTTTAAATTAATCTATAAACTCCATCTCTTCCCATGAGAGAAACTGCTGCCTAGCAAGCATGGGTGGGGAGGCTTTTCCCTCTCATGCCCTTGGGTAAGTTTGCAAGAGCCATCAGCCAGGTTTGAGGAGGCCACTTTGCTCAGCCGCATCAGGCCAGGGTGCCCCACGCTGCCATAGAAACAGACAAAAATCACGACTCAGGCATATTTTATTCAGCAGGCTGTTTGCGTTTTGCACTTTTTCTGTCCATGAGGATGGTTACTAATGCAACTTGACTACCTTCAGAGCTTTTGAGGGGAACATCTCTTATGCTCTTTCGACCTCTCTCCTAAAGACAGGCACCAAACCGCAGAGCAACTTTCACACTCATACACAAGCGCACACACAGCATACCGAGTAACTACTACTCATTACTGCTAATATTGAATAAGCGGTTGGATCAGATGTTCATGGGTAAACTAGAGATTACTCTTCCCCCCCCCCAGCATACCAGAAAACAGTATGATGCTTCAGAACCAAGAACTGCATCTACGCTGATCAGCAGCAGAAACCAGCACGCTGAAGTCTAATGGGAGATCTGGTAAAATACTCCTGACAGGTTGCTGCTGAATCACATGAGGAGCTTGTGTAAAGTTTCCATCAGGGATTATGACTATACATTTGCTTTCTTGTTTTCCCCACAGTAACTCTAAGTTGAGATTTTATTACCACACTGAATCTATGTTCTCCTGCTAGAAGATGTTGACAGTGTAAAAATTGAATGCTTACAACAGTTTTCTGAAAACACAAGCATTCAGCAACTTTGACATTTTTCCACTTTTTATTTTTCTAGTATCTGATTGAAAACTTCTTACATTTCATGATCGTGCAAGATTTTGATTAATATTGTGAATAAAAGCTTTAAGTTTTGAATGCTGAGCATGAAATATTGGAAAGGCTTTCCATTTCTTCCTAACAAAGTTGTGTACATAATGGACTAAGGAGTAAAATCCGTTACATTAGTAAAGCATTTCCAATGTTTTTTTTGTTCAAGGTCCATCTATACAGACTGATGTTACTCAATTCAGGAACCAGCTCCCCAGGCAAGAGCTTCCCAAAAATAGCTTAAAGGAGAAGGTAAAATAAGTACTGTAAGAGTCTTACCCTCTTTCTTTACTTTCTTTTAAATTACATTCATTACATAACCTTAATAACATAGGTTTGCTCCCCCTTTCCTTAACCCCTCCGTCCTATATTGTCATTTATTCCACTGTAACTTGCCAAAAATTGAATTCTAAGCTTTTCAATACAGAGATTTGGCAAACATCAGCTCTACCTGTTGTACACTGAACTAGTAAAACCCATTGGCACATAATTATTGTCATCACATTTTGACTGGAGCACTTATATGTGAGCATTGAGACAGACATCTGTCTTGGGTAACCAACTTTATCATGTGCAACATGGAAAATCATAGGTTTTGTCAGCGTGGATTTGCTTGAATGGGCAACAAAACAGCTGCATAACCATCTGTAGAAGCACGGCTTCTCTTTCAATCAAGTAGGTTGCTTTCTGCACTTGAATTTGTCTTCCTTGCTACAGTCAGATACTAAGTTGGAGAGTTCAGTTGCATCTTTTAATAGGACAAGGTTATATAAAAATGCACTTTTCATGTAAAATTAAATGTGATAAACCAGCAGACCATGCAAGGTGAAAAGTTAAACTTGCACTCTATTTCAATACCAAACAGGAAGGTAAAGACCAAAAAAAAGAAAACAACTTCGCTAGGCTTGCAACTGTTTCGCAATTTCTTTTTGACCAATAGGTTTCTTACTGCCCTCTTCAGCTATCTTACAGAGGGTTTGTGTCATTTGATGAATAATGTAGCCTACTAGTGCCACACAAGCTGAAATATTGAAGTGATAGCTTTTGTCAAAATCTGAGGCACTAGAAAATTGTTGGACTGTCAGGGAAAATAAAGGAACATCTAAGGTTTCCTGGGTATTTTGTTGTTGTTTTGGGGAGGTTTTTTGTGGTTAGTTCTTTGTTTTGTGGTTTTATGTGGTTTTTTTTCCCGCCCCTGTTACTGCTGCTACATGTTTCTTCATCTATGGAGCGCAGGTTGTTTTAATAACTAGATATTGTCCCCCAGGTACACTTGAGTTGCTAGTTCTCTCCCAAATAAATGAGGATATTTGCAGTTCCATCCTGTAAGGCAGTTCAGACAAATCAATACTAGCAGTTCAATTCTCAGTGTACAATTCTCCCTACTCACAATACTGCTTATGAACGCGTACATACACAGGTATGGCAACCTGCACCTCTTCAAACTGATATGTGCTTTTACTCTTCTAATGCTTTCATGAATAGCTCCGTTTTCCCTGCACAACTACACACCTTCTATTGTCTTCCATTAAACAAAAACCTATTCCTTGAAACTGTGTCAAATATTTTTAGACATTTCTAGTCAGTTTTACTTCTGATTACAACAGTTGTTAGCCTTGTACTAAGATTAGCCTGTCTCCCACCAGACTCAGAAGTGAGACAGGGTGGATACCTTCCCATGTTAACTTGATGTTCTTTGGGGAGGAGGCAACAAAACAGCTAAAAGTGCTCCCATGGCTGCAGGATGTTGATTTTCAGAGCTGAACAACACATTGTTAAAGCCTCCAGAGATAATCCCCCTGTCATGAAATTTAAGTAAACATTCACTTTCCTTTTTATTAAAAAAGCTTAAGGAAAAGCCAGTGTCTGTAGACTGAAATGGCCGAGGCAACTGCTACGTAAATGCACCTTTATTTTCCAGACTTACAGGTTGCTTATATTTTAGCAAGCAGCTAAGAAGGCTTTTGCTTTTTTTTAAAA
The DNA here is from genome assembly GCF_009769465.1 of Tauraco erythrolophus. Classification (NCBI taxonomy): domain Eukaryota; kingdom Metazoa; phylum Chordata; class Aves; order Musophagiformes; family Musophagidae; genus Tauraco; species Tauraco erythrolophus. The sequence goes on from NC_141466.1 coordinate 82,410,984, forward strand.
AAAAAACACCAAGGCTTTCTTTTATCCTTGAGGAAGGAGAAAAACAGTGTGAATGTCAAGATGACAGGACAGGAAGGGGAGAATAAAAGGGAATGAGATCCTATCAATATCCCATCCCATCATAAACAGAATGATTTGCTTGCTGTATCAGCCTTCCATAAAAATATAGTACCAACACCTTGCAGCTGATGTTTAAGAACTACACCAAATGAGTTAGCTCACAGAAGAGCTCTATTCTGAAAAATCTAGATTTAGTCTAGATTTTCTTCACATTTTGATGACTTGAATGACTCACAACAATATATTTGTATTGTTATAATACAAAGAACATTCAACAGTGTTGAATGTTCGGTGTTGAATGTTGAACATTCGGTGTCTGAGAGCAGGGAGGGAGAGCAAATCGAAGCTCCTGTGATCCCAGAGGAACGGGTCAAGGAACTGCTCCTCCGGCTGGATGCCCACAAGTCTATGGGGCCTGATGGTATCCACCCGAGAGTCCTGAGAGAGCTGGCGGATGTCATTGCCAAACCCCTGTCCATTATCTTTGGACAGTCTTGGCTCACTGGGGAAGTTCCACTGGACTGGAGGCTGGCGGATGTTACCCCCATTTACAAAAAAGGGCGGAAGGAGGATCCAGGGAACTACAGGCCTGTCAGTTTGACCTCAGTGACGGGCAAAGTCATAGAACAGGTTATCTTGAGTGCTATTAATGAGCACATACAGGTTAACCAGGTGATCAGGCCCAGTCAACATGGGTTTATGAAAGGCAGGTCTTGCCAATCAAACCTGATCACCTTCTATGACAGGGTGACCCGCCTAGTTGACGAGGAAAGGGCTGTGGATGTAGTTTTCCTAGACCTCAGTAAAGCCTTTGATACAGTTTCTCATAGTGTTCTGGTTGAGAAACTGATAACTGCTGGCCTGGATAGGCACACCCTCCTTTGGGTTAAAAACTGGCTGGACGGCCGGGCCCAAAGAGTGGCGGTAAATGGGGCTAAATCCGGCTGGAGGCCGGTCAGCAGTGGGGTTCCCCAGGGCTCAGTGCTGGGTCCAGTTCTGTTTAACATCTTTATCAATGACCTGGATGAGGGAATTGAATGTACCCTCAGTAAATTTGCGGACAACACCAAGCTGGGAGGCTGTGTCGATCTGCTCGAGGGTAGGGAGGCCCTTCAGAGGGATTTGAACAGACTGGATCATTGGGCTGAGGCCAATGGCATGAGCTTTAATAAGGCCAAGTGCAGAGTCCTTCACTTGGGGTATAAAAACCCCAAGCATCGCTATAGGCTCGGGGAAGAGCGGCTGGAGAGCTGCCTGGCGGAGAAGGACCTGGGGGTGTTGGTTGACTACCGGCTTGATATGAGCCAGCAGTGTGCCCAGGTGGCCAAAAAGGCCAATGGGATACTGGCGTGTATCAAGAATAGTGTGACCAGCAGGAGCACTGGTGAGGCCGCACCTGGAATATTGTGTCCAGTTTTGGGCCCCTCGCTTTAAGAGAGATATTGAGCTCCTGGAGCGAGTCCAAAGAAGGGCAACTAAACTGGTCAAGGGGCTGGAAAATAAAACTTATGAGGAGCGGCTGAGGGAGTTGGGGCTGTTTAGCCTGGAGAAGAGGAGGCTGAGGGGAGACCTGATTACGGCCTATAAATACTTGAGAAAAGATGGTGGGGAGGTGGGGGAAGGGCTCTTTACATTAGTGATGGGTGATAGAACAAGAGGAAATGGGCATAAGCTTAGTCAGGGGAGATTCAGGTTGGATGTTAGGAAGTATTTCTTCTCTGAAAGGGTTGTCAGCCACTGGAATAGGCTGCCCAGGGAGGTGGTTGAGTCCCCATCCCTGGATGTGTTTAAGAATAGGGTGGATGATCTACTTGAGGATATGGTTTAATGGGGATTAGGGATGGTTGGACTGGATGATCTCTAAGGTCTTTTCCAACCTAGAAATCTATGAATCTATGAACAGAATTTTAAAGCAGTTTGAGACGAGAATAGCTTTCATACAGAAGACACTTTTTTTATACGTCTATCACTTGGCTTGTAGAGGCTCATTTCAAACATCAAGCAATAGATTGAAAAGAGCAGAAAAATGGTCACTAAGAGAAGAAATATACATTAAGATATCTGTAGATTTTTAGTGTGGCAGTTTTTCAGAAGTGAGAAGTGTAGTGCAGCGTAACAGGGAGGGGAATAAATAAACCAACAGAGGAGAAAAAAACACACCAAGTCCACATTTCAAAGAAAGAGATAAGTAAAAAGCCACAAAGTCTATCCATTGTTCCTTTCTTATTTAACTACAACAGTCAGAAAACTGGCAGGAGGGAGAAAAATCATATCACAATCATATGGCTCCTGTTCCAGTATACTTCTCTGAAAGCAGAGCTGAGGAATACCTGAATCTTGAGAGCTGTGAGTAAAGCAAGAAGCTTCAATATCAAATGTTATGGTAAAAGAAGAGAGAGCTAATCACAGTTCAAGCTGAAGACCTGCATTGTATTTCTTTTGCACGTCTATTGGATTCCAGTATTATAATGTAGAAAAGCACTGGCAAGCCCTTTTAAGACTCACTTCCTTGTGAGATGGCCATTAAAGATATATTAAGATTTGCTTTTCCCCTGAATGATAACTCCTTCCTTTAAGTTTTAAGGATTGTACAAACATTTCTGCTTTTGATAGAACAATAAAAAATAAAATAATAAAATACACACTCATAACCTTTTGTCCTCTAATCCTAATGTGCACCCCTGCCCACAGACTTCTTGGAGATCTTGTTGAGCATGATTGATACCTATATTAAAGGAGCTTCACTGTTTGCTCTGGAAATGGTACCACTCTCATCAACCCGTGAGCAGAGCTGAAGGGAAATCATCTCCTGTGGAAAAGAATACCCTCTCCAATAAGCCAGAAGGCTGTTTTAAGGCTATGTCATGGTGAGCTGACTTCACTCTAGTCAAAGGCTAAAACAATGTAATTAAATCCAAAATTTATCAAGGGGCAGGGAGAAATCAGATTAAACAAAATAAATGAGATTTGCAGCACAGACCATATAACTATCATCAGGAATTCAGATAATAAAGGGTACATCCTGGATCAGAGCTAGTAAAAGAACAGTCATTTCTTTTACACTCTCCACCCCAGCCTTCCCCTTTGGGGACTATTTGTCTGACACAGGTCTTCCTAAGGAATCGACTGTTTGCGTTTGGGCCAAAGAACGATCCCATGACTTCCATACATAGCATCACTTGAGATCTAATGTGGTACTCACAGCCACATTTTGTAATTCCTCATCTCTGAGGGTATCTTTTAGAAGAGGGGTTTTTTGATGGAATATTACTCTGCCTGGTAGAGGAAACCAGTTAGAGATTAAAATACAGACATGTCCATCATGAAGCTGAAAATGAAGGTATACCTCAGAGTTACCTTTTCAGGTTAAATTAGGCAGTGCTAAGTTGATACAACCACTAGTAAGAAAAAGGTAAGGTATCTCTACACCTACACAACTGGAGCGTGGATTTATTACTCTCAAGAAAATGTGTAATATGCTTGTATTTCCTCCAAGTCTCACCCAGTTTAGTAGCCTGCATCAAGCTTAAAACAGCTGAGCAAAACCCCAAGCAAAGGAAGAGAGCGCTATGCCTGCATGATATCTGGAAACGTACAGGCAGGTACCTTCTTTGCATGACTCATTCCTTCCTTTAAATAGTATCACCAGAAGTGACTGAGAAAAGACTTGTGCCAAGTTTGCAGTTTTTACTTCCTGAGAGTTTGGAAACTGAATACTTGCATGTTTCTCCCTTTTAAACATATTTTTGAAGGTCAGCAGTGACTGCTGGAAGAAGATGGTGCATCACCCTGGAAAACTACAAAAAAGATGGAACATGTCAGTGCTAATACCTACTGAACTCAGTACGGCAAACAAAAAATACAGCTACATGTGCAGAAAGATATATATGGAATATACTTGCTGCACAGACACCTGATACCTATATTCAACGGGATGCAGTTACAGAACTGGAAGACCACACTAGTTGAAGCAAAAAGGCAAAAACAGATCAGACTGGCAAAAATAGAGAGAAAAATTAACTTGGCTTGAGTGACATTCAGAATACCGGAGCAGCTACTACCAGAAAGGATGACTTGTGCCTGCAGCAGAAGGTGCACAGCACGTGTGCTTTGCTGTTAGCTACAGCGCTGAATCCCAAATACGGACAAAACAAATGGGAAATAAGAAAGAAAAGAAGGCAAAAAATGCAGGGATGATGCCAGAGGACAGGAGACGACTTGAGTATTTAGCAGAGAAAGAGGTTAGTCATTTCAGTGAAGCAAAACAAGTTCCATTTCTCAAAACTGCATCCTTCAGATATAATGCAAGGAGAAAGTGCAATACATTTGACAAACATCTCCATGCTCAGCCACTAGTTTTTCCTTAAAGGGAAACACGTGTAAACACCGGTAGTTTTAAGATGCCTTAGATTCAGCAGGGAAATGAAGTTTCTCCTTAAAGTGAAGCCAGAGGAACATTTTTTCCAGAACAGTCTACATCTTAAGCAAAAAAGTAGTTAAGGAGTCAGTTTCACCTGTCATTGTAAGAAGGGCACTGAATAATTGCAAGAGAAAGTTGTTTGGACTTTTACAGAAACTTTTTGCCAAAGCAGGAATCCTACACCATCTGTGTTCACTGCACCAAAAAAGTAAGTGTTTAGCAACACATAGCAAGACTAAATCTTACAACATTCAGAGGACCTGACTTAGAATGCATTTTGGAGGATGCTGCTTACATCATTTTCCCAAATTTCACCTACGGAAGAGACATGAAAAAGTAAGTAGACAGTTGAGAAGGGGAAAAGGGGGAAAAACTTTAAATCTACAAGAACTATTCTTTCAGATTTGCCCATGAGTCTCATTTCAGAAACAGTACAACCACTACAAGCTAAAAGTTTGGGATGTTGTGGCCTGGGATGCAGAAATGTTCAACCAAAAAGACACAGCAAAGCAAGCGACAGCATCTAAATATTATCACTGGCAGCCCACTATCCTAATATTCGCCTCTCATTTGGGTTTCCACAAGCCTTATAAAAAAAATAGGTGAACTTAATACTGTTTTATCGCAAGACCAGCTATTACTGTTTGTACATCTCAAAATTTCAGAGTAAGCTCAAAGGCAAAGGTATTTAAGGCTCTGAGTCTTCAGATACATTGCCAACTATGTAGAACAACTATTTCACTACACATTGCCAATGCTAGACATAGCTGCCATTAACTATTTCAGCAGTAGCTACACTGGACTTTCTATTTGGTAGAAGTAGCCATCTTGCTGCACCACAATTACAGATAGTACTCAAATGATATTGCATATAATAGATATTAGCAAACCTGCAGAGTTTATTTTATTAACAAACTGCAGAGTTTATTTTATTTTTGAATTTCTGTATGTTCACAGTCTTCCCCTGCAAACTTTATTTAGATTACATCTAGTAACATGTATAGTTAAAATTTAAGTGCAGATGTGCAAGATGACTATGCTTAAATACCTTGCAGTAGTTGAAGTTCCTTCTCTTCTTCCCTCTCTAGCCTGCCCCAGTTTATCCAGCAAGTCCTATGAATATCAATATAGCTTGCAGTTCAAATTTAGGTCCATTTCTGATGGATGTATAGAACTAGGTATAACCAAAGAGATAGCAAAAGAAATAAAAAAACATTAAGAAGAGAAAGAAAAAAGTTGAAGCCTCTGTAAGAACAGTCCTAGTGGCTTGTACAATCTGCTCTTCTCAGGTGCAACATTGGGAGGCTACAGTATTGAAATACTCACATATGTTGTACCAAGTACCATCAAATTAATGAAGGACTTTCTGGCATCCCAGTAAAAGGATGAGAAAAGAAGCCAGGCTGTTAACTCATAGCCAGCGACAAGTCAGATATTGCAGCTCTGAAGTTTTTATGTCGTAAAACTCATCATACACAACCACCATTAAATTAGAAGAGAGACCGTAATCCTAAAGTTTAAAAAAACACCCACAAAACCAAAACAAATCCACACAAAAAACACCACACAAAACAGCAGAGAAGGCAGCGCAAGTAAAAGGGCTCAATTGTCTTTGAGAACATTTATGCTGTCCTGGCATTAGATTAATCTATACATCTATTTGCGTATGAATTCATAATTCACTGCACTGTGCTATTAGCAGTTTATTGCTTTCTAAAACTGAAGATTATTTGCTAAAGATAAAGAATGAGAGATCAAGTATAACAAACCAAATCTTTGAAAGACATGTCAGACAGTCACTCAGGAAATGGAACAGCAATAAATTAAAGGAAAAAAGGCACATCACTAACTGCTATTCAAGATACCAGCAGAGGAAATGGTGGTGCTGGAAGGAAATGAACTTGCTCCCACAAGATACTCATGAATTGTTTCTGAAGCTGATAACTCATTCTCCCCTCTAAAATATATCATGAGCTTCACAGGTCAGTAAAGGATAAGTAATCTGAATTACAACCGGGCAGGAAGCACTTAAAGGTACATTCCCTGACAGACAAATTTCCACGCAGGAAAAAGTACCTGTTTGGAACCACTGAGCATCAAACCATTTCAGAGAAAGCTCTGATTTTCAGAAGAAACTGGTATTTATCATCACAAGGTCTAGTTAAAACAAAGGATCTAGCACATTACCTGTGCAGAAAATAAAAACTGACTAAACCCAACACTACGAACACAGAGGGCTGACAGAACTCATGAAGAAATATGCACTTCCTTGAAGGCATAAGCACAACTAGACAAAGCTTCAAGAAAAAATAATTGCTCAATGGATCAGAAAGCTAAAAACTCTAAACACCCCCCCCCCATCATCATCATTGATTAAAAAAATAAAGACCTATATTTCCTTAGAAGTTACGGCTTTAGAGAGGAGATTATATATTTCAAGCATCTTTCACACAAACATCACTTTCTGCCTCAGACTCCTCTGCCAGGGCTGCAGATTTCCAAATCATTTGAAGATGACTTTTCCACTAAAAGTTCCCAAGCTGTAGTACATTTTGCTTTTTTGAGAGACGATACAGATGTAGTGTACACAATTAAGCTCAGGTATCAGGCTACAGAAAATAATTTAGTGCAGGATAAGCAGAAGAAACTTTCATCAATTATTTCACGTCAGCTTTGTCCCCACAAAGGCTGCTGAGCTACTAACTCTTTGCCAACAGACTCTGCTCCTGTGTCACATTTCCACAGCAAGCACTTAAGTCCCATAGAATATGGGAACAACTCCAGTCTAACTCAGTTTCCTGAATACCGAGCCTGAGCATCTCCTGATGTGAAGTTCTGCTCCTTCTCCACACTCCTTTCAGCTGCCTCCTCATCACGAGTCCCCACTAGATCTTAGTGAAGTGTGACCAGAGTGGACAGCATGGGACTGCTCAGCAAAGAGACAATTCAGGGATGCATCAAAAGCCAGGGCATATACCATGTATGGCCAAGCTACAGGAGCAGCAACCCTTAGCAGCATATGGATTGCTATTACCTCTGGCCTTTGCATCCGTGGGAGATACAGGGCAGGAAGCTCTTCATGGCACAGAGCTATTCTGGGAGGGCTGTGACAGGTGCAGAATTAGGCCTAATGCACTACAGGCAAAAGATCAGCTATGCTGAATTCTGTGCAGCATCCTCTGCAACAAATCAAGTCTCCAGTGTTATGTAGCGCATCGGGTAGAGTGTGGTGCAAAGTTGCAATAACTTGACCTGAAGACCACCACAGTTAAGAGTCATTAACAGAAAGAAAACAAAAAAGCTTCTCTTTACACAAAGCCACACACCCTCCCCTCACAAAAAAAAAAAACACACCCACCACCATACCCCCCCCACAACAACTATGGAAAGGTATGGAGAAAGTAGCCTTGATATGAAAGCAATGTCAGTTGTTTTCCAGAGACACATCCAGCAACTACAGTACAGCTACACTTGACAAGCACACTGTCATGGGCACTAAGAAATCACATTTTCCCATTGTTCTAACATACCAAAACTGAGTAAACTAGGGAGAAAAAGCAGTTCTTATGCAATAGTTCTGAGCCCTGTACTTTCATCTGAAATCACACACAGGTATTTCGAAGATCCTTTCAGAAGACAATTACATGCCCACCGTGGAAGCACTGTAGGATTCGGGAATAGTTTCCTCCAGTTGTGCAGCTGGAGCAGACAGAGTGCATTAGCCCTTTTCAGACTGCTAAAGCTCCTCTTCAGCTCTTGCACGTTTCTCTTATTTGAGATTCAAAGTGTACTCATAACAGTAAGCCTCAAACAGCATTAATTTTGCTTTAAAAAGCAAATACGCATCCACCTTCATGCAGCTTTGCTAGTAAAAGTTAACCTGTCAGTGCCCTCAGGGGCACGCAGCCAGCAGTGGAGTACAGTCAGGAGTCAGTCACTCAGGATGCTCCTGCTCAAAACTCAGAAGAGATTTGTTACTTAAAGGATTTACAGCACTCTAACATTTGTCCCAATAAACAGACTACAGGGACATATATGAAGCCCTGAGGTATTTCCCAAATGCCAGTGGCAAGATCCTGGAGAAAAAGCACCAGCTCTTGCCTCTAGCCAAGACAAAAAGATATTTTGGGTGAGGACTTTCATGAACTAACAGCAAATTAGTCATACAATCTCTTTAAGAGACACTGAGCAGTGTCAAGCAATGTGTTAACAAAGGAGACGTGTGAGAAAAGGAGAAAAGAGAGAGAAAGCTGTAAATACCATACTTCTCCCTCTGAATTTTAGTTTTTGTTTGACTGTGCATTTCGAGAAATGGCTGTACAGTACACAGAGCCTCATGATACTAGAAAGCCTCATGTAAGAGTGAAGCTTTGCATTTTCTGCACACTCAGCACCAGGCCCTCAGGCAGAAGTTGTTATAGCAACTAGTCTTCAAAGATCTTACTACTGTCCTGCACTCCAGGGAGACATCATGCCCATGCAAGAAGGATTTGGGGAGAACATTTCATATTATTCTAACATACATCTACATAAGACAAAGGTTAATGTATGTTAATTGCATGTGGCATCACACACAATTGTTTTCTGTTGATTTTCTTTTGTTTAATCTTACAATGGTGTTTCAGGTCTTCCTCTTTACCTACCAAATCTTTAAAAAAAAAGCTAATAAATTAGAAGATAGAATAGACATACTAGGCTAACAGCAGCAAGTAAAGTCACATCAATTTTACTAAGGTTAGTGAAAAAATCCCCATTCCTTTCTTCAGTCCCTGTCAGTGTTCCTTCCTATCTTGAAGCCCTAGTCCATTCCTCAGTTGGACCCTATTCCACAGCCTTCCCAGTCCTACCAGAACAAAGGCCTGTCAGTGACAAGACACCTTCCACTATAGACACATAAGCTTCAGGAGACTGATCAAGAGGTTCTTCATCCTCAGCCAGGGAGGCAAAAGAACTGTCCACCGAGAGCATTTCCAGGTCCACACGTAGCCCAGTATCTTCCCCACCACTCCTGTGAAGGCCATGTTGGGTCATGGCTAGGGGAGATACCTTGCAGAGCAGGGCAAGGCAGGCGATGGGCCAGCAGCACAGCCTGAGCCATGCTGTAAGCAAGGAACACAAAGTGGTTGTGGCAGGCTGAAAGGAGAGGTCTCCTGGTAGCAGTTACAGTCTCCACGTTTTTTTTCTTAGCCAAAACAATACAACTTTTCTCAAAGCACTGCCAAGGTCTGTGTCTCACTGGATCAACACCTTATTAGAGCATAAAGACAGTAGTGTGTTCCACATATGCAATTTTATAGGAGGTCGACAGGTACATCTAGGGGATAGGAATTTGCTGTCACTTCCACAGGTCCTCCTGCATCGCAGCCAGGTTTTGATTTTTTTTAATGGGCTTTTTGGTTGGTCCATTTTGGGTGCTTTGTGGTGGCTGTGTGTTTTTTGTTGTGGGGGTTTTTGGGGGTTTTTGGGGGGGGGAGCGTGGGACAGGTTTGTTTGGTTTTGTGGGTTTTTTTTTTTAATTGTTTTTTAACTTGTTTCTTGGGTTTTTTTTAAAAAGGGGAAGAAGGAAGCCTGTCAGTAAAGATCAGCCCCATGCAGCATTAAGGCTCAGGAAAATACAGCTGTTATTTCACTTCCGTAATTCATATTAGAAATTCAGGGAGTTTTCACATTATATGTAAGCCTGTTGCACATAACTACTGCTATTCCATCCAAACCTCTCATTAGGGGCATCACAACAGTTTAAAAGCATCCCTATTGTTATTAGACCTTGAAATGATTTCCATATCACATATAACAAATGACGTGCCAACATAACTCCACCCAGGCTGCATTGATACACATTCACCACATACAACAAATTCTCAGATTGGTCTTAACCTTCATTTGCATCACACCCTCAATCCAGTTATACAATCCATGGATATTGGTAGCTGTCCCACTGACATAGCAGAGGTGTGTCTGTGTAAGCAGACATTTTTGAGTTGTGCTAACAGAATTGGGAATGGCATTACTCCAGACACTCAGGTATGGGGAGGAAAAGGGTATTGTGTGTTCTCTCTTCCTATTGTGGCTCCTCTACCATCTCCTGTTCAATTTGCTGACATCCCCATCACAGAATTATGCTTCAGTTGCTCCTGTTTCTGCCAAATCAAGTCTATTTAGACTGAAGTTTTCCATGCCAGACGACTGCCTTAGGCTTAATTCTTTTGCGAACTTTCAAGCTTGACTAGTTCAGCTATTTCTGAGAATAAGGTGAGAAGAAAAATATGTACGTTGCTTAGCTCAAAAAGCAAACCCTTCCCCACTTCCCTCAAAACAAAACATGCCTTTGCAACCCTGACACCAATACAGAAAGGCAAAATATGTACAAGTCTTGTTGCACAGATGAAAAACAGAATATAATCCTGCAAACATAAGAGATTAGCTGCCAGTGTAATTTTGAAAAAGATCAAACAATTTGAGTTCAAATGTGCTTTATATTCAACCTTAATAATCCTTTTATATGGGAATACAGTTTTTTTGGTTGTACCTTGCAAAAATATTTGTACTGTTTTATACATGATTGAATATCAGTATTAACATACATTGTCCAGCTATAACCATTGCTCAACGTAATTTTATTGCTTTCCTTTTAAAAGCCTTTCCCTTGACCTGAAGGAAGTTCCCTCTTTTTGTGAGCAGTCTATTTCATTCCGTGTTGATGCTTAGCAAGAACTGAACTCAGTACTTCAGCTACAGGAAACACGCATTCAAAAGCATGCTTGCGTTGTTAACGTCTCATTAAATTCAGGAGTTGCTTTAGAAAGCTTCCCTTGCAACTTTTCAAAATAGACTACCAACAAAACACACAGTTGCATCCCCTGCCACTCACAGCGCAGTAACAATATGGGAACCAAAAGCTCAAAGAACCCTAATTCCTGCCAGTCACGTAGACAAGTCCAAGACTTGCCTCCTAAAACTGCAGTAGGTAAGTCTTTTTAAGTGATCTGGAATGACCAAGAGTAAGAGGCCTAGACTGCTCCTTCTAGCACCTTTTCAGCCCAGGGAGAAATAACATCCAGTTGTTTCTGCTTTCTTCCCCTCATAAAACAGCTACTTCAGGAGTTAGTTTGACAATGGTTTCTCTGCAATCACTTGCTCAAAGGGGCATGCCTAGTCGTTACTTCTTCTCAACTTTGAGGGATCTAGATTATAAAGAATTACATACCTTCTAGAGTACAATTTTCAGTAAGATTACTCGTAAAGACATCTATGGACTTGAAGTTAACACTGCATGTTCAAAACATTATGGTTATTCCTTAACACCAATGGCATTGGGGTCAACTATAGGCATAAGAAAAGCAAGTGGTTCCCTAGAGAAATAGACTGATCTATGGGGCAAAACAGTCTTCTCCCCTGCCCAGTCTTGCCTATACCACAGCCCCAGAGAGGGGCAGATGGATGTTTCTGCAAAAGATACAGGGTGGGGATCGCAGGGCAGCAGTTGGCTCCACATATGCAGAAGAGACAAACAGAGCACTCTCTAGCCTGCCCCATCCCTCAAGTGCCCCAGCAGCTGCAGCAGTAACACAAAGCCAGCTTTCCAGAGCTCTGCCCCTGACCTGGTGTCCCAGCTCCAACCTATTCCCCCCACCTTGCCCACATGGGGAAGATGCCTGCCTTGACTAGTCCCAGGTCTTCATACTTACAAGTCACCTGTCATCCTCATACCTGGTCAGCAACTTTGCGGCTCCGGACCACAACAGCTCTAGGCAGCATAGGCTGAGAATAACAAAGACTTCTTTCCCATATCTGGCTTCAACAGCATCCCTACAAATGCCAAGCTGAAGTAATTTTGCTTTTCTGACTAAGACTTCATGATAGTAAAATGAAGATTTATTAGCACTTACTTGTGAGACAAAGCAATGGCAAACAGTGGTCATGGTGGGCCAACACCACACACAAAAAACAGAGACCTCATGAACCAAACACCTAGGTCTTTGCAGACTGAGCCAGCCTGTACATTCTCTGTGCAAGATGTAAAAAAAAATCCTCCATATACACACATGCACACACACTCCTATTAGTAGGTTATTTGGGAAATGAACACAAGAGAAACCCCACATACTCACTCAAAACCAGTCCACGAACACATGGTTATGCCCTCCACACTCTCCAGTGTATTTGGTGAGGACTATCCCTGTCTTTAACAATGTCCCAGTCATGACAGAAGCAGACTATTTGCCAGTTCAGACACATTCAATACCTTAACACACAGGCCTTACAATATGACTGTTATAGCAGTATATATAGTAATAATATAAAAGTCAGTTAAACACCACTAAAATTCCCCACAATTCTGAGGGCTGACCCTGTACTGACCAATGTTATCACTAAGGACAGGAACTGTGACACTGAGTATTACAGGAGGGGTGTGCACATGGTGGGAGATGACTTGAAAACCCTTCATCCTGAAGGGTTGGAGCCCTCCACCCAAACCAGATAGGCAACATCACCAAGATGCAGCAGTTCCTCAGCTCAACAAGCTGCCCATGTCCCTCCGAATACAACAAACAACAAGCATGCATATGACAAAGAAAGCTAGTCTTATAGACACGTATGAAATATGTCGCTTTATATAAAACACAAAACCACACCAGAAACATCATAAAGATCAAAATACCTTGCCCATATGTATGACTTTTCTTTCTGTACATTCACACATATGCATCTAAGAGATCTGCACTATCAGATTCCTTTGGTGCTGTGTATCTTTTCATCCTGCTCTCCTTTGTATCAATGACTCAGTCCTACGTTCCCTAAGGACTGAAACATCTATTGGTGGCGATAGGGAAAGGCAGAGATATTTATCACAAGCTGTAACAGAGCAATATTCCGCCAATACTGCAGTCATCACCAAATTGCTTCCACAACACTGAAAAAAGATTCTTTTTTAATGCTACAAATAACATAAGCATTTCCGTAAATCATACAATCAGCATTTACAGCACCAAATCCCTACAAAAGAGTACATCAATTGAAGTCTTAATTTATTTTAAGTGCTTTTCTCCTATTAGCAGAGATTACATCTTGCTCTTAAACAGTGAAACTCTAAATTACCCATTTTTAATAAAAACCTACTTTTCTCTGCCAGAATGCCATTCAGATCAAAATAGTTTTCACTAGCTTTTTATTTTCCTGCTGACTCAATTACTGAATTATAGTTTACTACAAGCAATGATTTTCATTTCCGTTCCTTATATCAGACATCTTATGTGATGCTGGCTTTTTCTACACATATTGATTTCATAAAGCATCCTAATTCAATGTTATTACACTATAGGAAGAACACACTTCTCTGCCTTTAGTTTCTTTCAGAGCGAAGCTTTCAGAAAAAACTGAGTTGCAGAGACAGATTTACATGGATGAACACTCGCACACGTTCAACAGCTGTCCTTTCTTTGGAATAATAACTTCTTTCAAAGTTCAGTAGGCAACAAGGTTGTTAAATGTATTGTTACCAACTAATTTTTGCAGGCCCTGAAAAAAAGTTCTTTTAGGAACCACTGAGTAATATTGTGAGCTTGAAGCACAACATACCAGTTTTCAGTCTCTCTCCAGGGCAAAGTCATATTTTCAACACTGCCCTTAAAACGCTTAACTCTGAAGCCACCCTTCGTGTACATAAGAAGGATCGTTCAGTTGTCTAAGAGCTGCTGTTGGCTACACAAATAGCAAGCTGAGTAGCATCCAATAAGATGTTTAACTGCTGTTTCAGTACATAATGTTGAAGAGTAAGCTCTGAAGTAGACGTTCACTGCAATATCAAATCCGATGTCATTCTTCAGTAGATACTTTTTCCCAGAAAATACGGGACCATCCTAAGGTCTGATCCACTTACTTATGTTAAGCAACTTGTCTATTTGGGGCATTCTTTCATATGTAAAATGACAAGCATGTTTTTTTTAGCTATTTAATTGCACCCGCATTTGAACAATATTCAGGTAGCCTAACCTCCAGGTAGACTGTTGTAAAGTTATGTTCACAAAAGTAAGAAGGGAGCTACGGGTCCTTTTCAAAACTTACTTCAAAAAGATATTGCTGTGACAGCGGCCACAAGTAAAGGAAGCAATCTTTATGTGAACTCTGTATCTGATTATCACAGCAAAACCACCCAGAAAACGTCCATTAATTCTTCCTATCCACCACTCAAAAACATAGTTGACCTACCTCACCTTCTAATTATTGGAGATTAATTTTTTTTTTCTTCTTTTAACCACAATGCTGCCTGCTCACATGCAACAGTCATTAAAAGAAGGAAGGGAAACAAAATTCTTGATACTTACTAACTATGGTATAATAAGGTAATCTGGGATCACACAGGCTATTGATTCCTGCGGCTTAAATCAAAGCACAAGATCAGTCTAAGTCAAGTTTCTGTCCCAATACGTTCACACACTCACTTGAGTCTAAGGTATGCACACATAACAGAAGGCAGGATCTAGGCACTTGTTTTGTGATGCCTCCCTTGCCGAGCATTTAGAAAAAGGCCTCTGCAAGCTGAAACAGCACATAACTCTTAGGAGAACTGCAAGTGTTAAAATTGGTGAAAACACCTTACCACAAATAAAAATATAGCTTGTGGAAAATACTCCATCTAACTCCAGAGAGATAACACGAACTGTCAACACAGGCAAGGACATGAATCCTATTTGATATCTTTGCTGTGTGTACTGTATAGCCACGTCTTTTTATGAGAGTGCAAGTTGCTATGGGACTCCCAAGACTATCAATGCCCTACTGCTATTTACATGTTCAGTTATGCTCATCACCTTCTTGGTTGCACTCATCTTCACTTTATCTCTTCAAATCAGTAGCTCAATGAAATACTTTTTCAGCAACTACATTAAATTTAGCATAATTCATCTTTCTCTTGCACTTGAACTGACATTAATCAATTGGGGGTTTTCAGTTCTGATATGCAAGAGTATAACATAAGACCCACAGTTATCATTACATCCTAGTGGAATTATGATAATTTGATCAAATATTGCCATCAGGAAGTAGTATATACTCTATGAAAAGGGATTTTTTTTTTTTTCAGTTGACACAAGAAACCCCAAAAGTACAGTTCAACAGCATAACCATGATGTCAACATTTAAATGCTGGAAGTTTTTTACCTCTTGCCAGAGCAAGAGGTAAAACCAGCCATCTGCATTCCATGAACGTGCCAAAAAAAAAATAATCAGTGAACTATATGCCAGATTCTAACTTGCACCAAAATGCAACTACTGTCTTCCCTTGTACACCTTTAAAACTGTTTCGGTTAGAATACAACCAAATTGAATATTTTATTTTGAAGCAGCATATTACAGGTATCTGTATGAAGTCCCATACGTGTAAAATTATACTGCACAACAAAAACACAAAACTCCAATTAACCATAACAAAGCACCATACACTAAAATTGAGATACTCTACAGAATAAACAAACTGCCCTAATAAACTGTTTGTATGAGTAGCCAAGGTGGGAAGGAGAGAGAAGGGGAGGGGGGGGGAAGGGCATGTATATTTATTTTCATAACCTATGGGATAAATGCTTATATATGCTGCCAAAACAGGATCCATAGATAATGCAGACATGAAAGAATGCTATTTCAGATAGTCAATTACCAAAGCACTCAATACACAGGTAGGTATAGTGCTCAGTAGAAAAATATGACCTAGAGGCAGTTTTAAACTAAAACCCAGGTAGTTTTAAACACAGTTCTACCTGAAAGTATAATATGTTTTCAGTTAGGTGTCTCCATATCTCTACTGAGTACATGGGTATATTTGGAAACAGAGCATGAATGTACAGCCTACACAAAATACACACGCATCATTTTCATATCAACTTCTTTTAAATAAGCACCAGTCAGTGAGTAGCATTCTCTCTTACACTCAAAAAACCTCCAAGAGTGCTAAAATTCAGCTTGACAGACAGAACATACAGTGCCACCAAGTCAAGGAGAAAGGTTAAAAGGCAACATAACCCAACAGGGTGATAGAACGTGTAAACTGCAGCTGTAATCTAACTAACCCATGTAGCATGCTGCTCGGGTACGGTTTCAATGATTTTCATCATGTCCCAAACCACAAGCCAAGAATAACATCACGTTGAGAGAACAGTTTGAGGCACCTCTGTGGAAAGAAATCACAAGGCTGACTGCACAAAAACAAGACAATTGTCAAGCTTCGTCAACAACCTAATTAAAGCAAGCAAAGATGCAAGCAAAAAAGCATTTTACCTTTTTAAGGAAAAGTTTCTGTAATTTCTTGTGAGGCAGCTTTATCATCTTTTTTCAGCATTCACGATACAGGTCAGGCACCGCAAGTACTTGAGCCATTCTGCAGGGATTTGACACCTTTCGTCTTCTCTGTTAACTCGCTGCAGCCAGCTTAGCTCAACACGTCACCAGACGCCAGCCCAGCAACAGATTAAAAGGCAAGAGCTAGCCTGGATCTCATCTTTAACTCAAACAAGGAAGCTATATACAGACACTCCAGCTCCAGCCAAAGCCTATAGCTGTGTTGTCAGCACAAGGAGAAAGAGAACAGGTATGAGGTCTACATCTCTCCCTAGAAAACCTGCAAGGTTTAAAAAAAAGGTGCTTATCCAGAGGCAAAAATTTACAGGAGAATAAGAGGTACTGAGATGCTCAGTATCTCACTGATCCTTTCAAACCCTATGCTATAACAGAAGAGACTCATTCAACGTTCAGGACTCTGAAACCTTCCCAGCATTGCCTGCTGAGTGCAGTTTGCCACTGCGCACCTGTTAATTGTGCACACTGTATGTGACTCAGCTGGGCACAGGAAAGAGCCTGTCATTATGTTTTCTTTAAATCACTGAGACTTATTTCCTTTGAACAGTTTTTAGAAAAATCTCTATCAAGAAAGAGATTACACACAAAGATATTATATACAGATAGACACGGAGGTATTTATAGAGTGTACCAATGCTGAGTTTGATTCAATGCCAGAGGAACCAGAGATCGTGGGCGTTGCTGCTTTCCTTTTGGGAACCTGCGAGCAAAGTTCAGCTCCTGATTTGGAAGGACAGAGCTCAGCAGTGCATCAGTGATGCTGCATTGCCTGGGCCATTGGTGCCCTAAACCAGCAAGGTGCTGTAGGACAACCTGATGTGAAACACAGTGTGCACTCCCAATTATGCCAATAGGATTATCCCTATATTTAAGGATCAAGCAGACACTAAAGCAACTAGTTAAATCTGTTTAAAAATCACTTCATGATCAAGCTACCTCCCTGAACAGTACCGCAGTGCTTGAAAAGTCAGTATGTGAGGATATACATAAATGTATGAGTGAAATTTCTTCAAAACACTAAGAATCAGTCACTCCCAAATCTCCATCTCTTGTTTTTATACTATAATATTTCACACAAGCTGCAGCTAAAAAACCCACCACAACTCCTATTCAAATCTGCAATAGTCCATCTCTACCTGTATCACATTCCTGCTATTTGCATCATTCCCTTACCACAACAGCTACATTTAGTACTCTGCCTACTTGCTGTCCTGTTCTTCAGGAGCTGAAGTACCACAAACACTCTCAATGTCACTGTAAAGTTCCACTCCTAAGGAGGCACATGTACTTAATCTCCAGCAGGTGGCAAGGTCAAAGGCAAACTAAAGAAACCAGAGGTTTGAAGTTAAGCACACACTTGACTGCAAAGGCTTGGATTTAATGGAGGGTCAAATATGACAGGCAAATCACAGCTGCAGAAAAACACAGAACCAAACTATGAGAACCAATGACACTATGCACCAATCATAGAATGGTTTGGGTTGGAAGGGACCTTAAAGGTCATCTAGTTCCAACTCCTGTGCCATGGGCAGGGACACTTTCCACTACACCAGGTTGCTCAAAGCCTCATCCAACCTGGCTTTGAACACTTCCAGGGATGGGGCATCCACAACTGCTCTGGGCAACCTGTTCCAGTGCCTCAACACCCTCAGAGGGAAGAATTTCTTCCTTAAATCTAATCTAAATCTACCCTTTTTCAGTTTAAAGCCATTGCCCTTTGTCCTATCACTACATGCCCTTGTAAAAAGTCCCTCTTCCACTTTCTTGTAGGCCCCCTTTAGGTACTGGAAGACTGCTAATGAGAAAGTCCAAGTCCTACTGAAAAGACACACAGACAACACTATAGAATAGAAGTGCAAAAGCTGTGTCAAAGTATTGCAAAGTGAAATGAGAAAAAATGAGAAAGTAAATGAGAAAAATAGAGACCCAGGACAGCAAGTGAGATAAATCAACAGCTGAAGATAAGCAGCACACCTGATGAAAGTATTTAGGAGATATTCTAGCCATCAGATGTTCCACCTGGTGGTGGGTAACTGCAAACAAGTTTTCCAAGAAGCCTCCTTTACCAGGAGGATATCTATCAAGGTAACATCAAGATGATGATTCCAAGTTCCATTTCAAGAAATAGTTCCAAAACTGTCAACTATGGAACCCAAGCAGTGAGACAGGGGCTATTTCTCTGGTGTGTTACATGGTTGAAACCTTCGGCTGCAATTTTGATAAAAGTCAAAAAGAACATGTCTTAGAAAAGTCTCACTGTGAAACATATAAGGTAGAGAAGAATTCAAGATACCAGTAAAAAAAAAAACACATGGTGAAAACACACAAAAAAAACACCTGCATGCATATAGCAGGAATACAAATTTTAACCCTAGTATTTTTCTCAATAGTTTCAGCTATAAAAGGGCAAGCTTGGTGTTGAGACTTGGAGCCCTTGAAGTTATACAGTTTTAAAAACTCGTAATTTTGAGGTATGCATTACCAAGAAGCATATTGCTTTTAATTTAAAACTCATGATTCTTACTCCAGTTCACTAGAATTTGCATAATTTCTTGTTATCTCAGTTTCCACCTAGGAGCTTAACAGAGTCAAACAGCATTGACTTAGAATATCAGTTCTTCATACCATAATTATTTGGCTGGATTTTTATTTCTACACTCATATCCATATAGGATGCAGTTTTCCTCAATATATGCAAATCAAAACACTTTGAAGACTTAAAATTCAAGACTTCCTTCTTTTGAGACAACATGTCATCATGCCAGCCTCTAGATTCACCTGTTTCTTTAAAGCATAGCTCAAGCTAAACAATTAGATTTAAGCTGGAAGTACCATAGACATTCCTTTATGCCTTCTAAGACACAGAAGCAGGTTTTGGTAAATGGCTACATTACAGAAAAGATAAAGGTAGACTTTTCAGCTATAATTCTGAATGTCTGGGTTTTGGTGGTGGTGGTTTGGGTGCTTTGGGATTTTTGGTTTGGTTGTTGTTTGTGGGTAATGTTTGTTTGGGTTTTTTTTTAAATCAAGAACAACACTGCAGGACTGAAGACATACCTTAGCATTATTTTTAGGTATTTATGTATGTCTGAACACATTTTGAATTCTGTCATGGTTACTATGGTAGATAATTGCTTTTTGTTAAATGTGACAGTCAGACCTAGCACATACAGTCTCTGCTTATTCACAATCCTTTCAGCTAAATCTAACAGTTAAACAAGTCCTCCAAACTCCACATACATAACATCTTTGTATCCAGGCACTACTGCTTGCCCTTTTCAAGTCTGCATGCGCTCTTTTAGGCTATACAGGCTTTGCTTGGGCAATTTAAATGAAAGATGCTTCATTCATTGATGAGTGCTTACCTCAGCTTTCTGACCTAAGTAATAGAAGAAATTGTACATTTTTTTAGGTTTTTTTATAAACTACACAGTTATTAGCAAGCCTGCTTCCTAACACTAACTGGCATTAACATCCCAAGAGAAGCTAGCTAATCATTAAGTAAAATTTGCAAGACAGAAAAATGAATAAAATATTCTGTGGCTGCGTTTAGTTTTGCTATATGCCATCTATTATAGCATTTGATACTAAAGACAAATACACCTCAGATTTTTCTTCAAGTATAGTGTTACTTTTCACTAGAAACAATATTGAGGAGCTCCATACAAAGGTGGGTGGTATTACAGATATCCTTTTCTATGCCTGTTTAGGTTACCTTTCTACTTTCCTTGGTAAGTCAAGTCTGAAAAGATAAAACACTTACCTGTGTGAGTTAAAGAAGGAAGAAAGGAAGTCTAAGAGGAAGCACAATTTGAAAAAATAATATTAAACTATTTATCAGTAATTCTAACCAAGTGTCAGTCCCTGTAGCTGACAGTTCTCCATTTTTCCCGCTGTTTTGATTTACAAATTCACAAACTTCTAAAATGCCAGGAGAATTGCTTAACACTAGCCAGTTTCTTCCCTGGTTAGCTGACCCCTATAAAAATTGGTCAATAAATCAGTAAATTTTGGATCAAATCCATCACTATTTGTTTGTGCTTAGAAATGGGGTTCTCTGAAACAATTTCTCAACATTAAGTCAGACACCATAAACAATCAGTGTTACCTTTAAGAGTAGCAGCTTCTAACACAGAACTCCTGGTGACCCTAACGCTGCACATCTATACCAGGAACATATGCTCAGACCTCGAGTCTCAAAGGGAAGGTCCACCAGCTCCACTGTCAGTCACAATCTTCCCATCTGACATGCAGAAGCCTAGTTCCTGACACAAGGCCCTTGTGAGCAAGGAGAGAAGTTTTCCCCAATGTCTGGCCACCAGACTGAGCTGTTAACAGTGACAAAAATTGCTGCTTTAGGACTCGAGTTCCTTTTCTTACAGCCCTATGAGCAAACTCATAGCAAGGGCAGCATGACAGCTACTGACACATGCACTGTCATTACGATCCAGAGGTCTTTGTTCATGGTGCTATTGATTTGAATACTCAAAAAAACCAAAACTGAAGTTTTTGTCAAGTTTTCCCTTGGATTATTTGAAGTTAATACACAGAAGAGTGAATTCTTCCCTTTAAGGTACAAAAAGGATTTCTCTTACACACCAGACAACTGACTAGTGCAAATCTATTCAATATAACTGGGACTACACAGTAAAGGAACTGATAACTGCTTTTTTACAGATTATTAACTTAGATGAAGAAAAATTCCAGCATGACTATTTGTTTGCAGGCTACATTTTTTGAAATAAGTATTTAAAAAAAGATGCAAGCTGAGTATATTTGATCAGGAAGCTTAGACTGCAGAAAAACTTTTTTCTCTTCCCTCTTACTCCTCAAGAGGCTAGAGGTATGCCACATCTTTTTCTTTTCCTCTTCCGTCCTGATACACCAATTCCAGCTCCTCAAGAGCCACCTTGAGGGAAAAACAAGGAAGCGGAATGCAGGGGACACTGCCTGTTTTCTGGCTAGCACTAAATACTTGATAGCAAATCAAAAGCATTGACCTCAGAAAACAGAATTCCACTCCCCCTTCCAAAATAACCACTGTCAAAATCCACAGTGGCTTGGGCTTGGAAGTGTCCACTACAGGTAGCAGCATATGATTTTTCTCTCCTGTTCTAATTAGTGAACATCACCACCTGGCAGATCCTGCTCAAGCTCTTAAAACAACTCTCATGTAAACCCCACTCCCCTCACACCTTCCCAAACACCCAACACAAAGGCAGTTGCCTGGGGGACGGATAGCAAGGACTACTGCAACAAAAGCACGGCAATGAGCTTCTTCACC
Organism: Tauraco erythrolophus; assembly: GCF_009769465.1. Taxonomy (NCBI): domain Eukaryota; kingdom Metazoa; phylum Chordata; class Aves; order Musophagiformes; family Musophagidae; genus Tauraco; species Tauraco erythrolophus. The sequence continues at coordinate 82,433,096 of NC_141466.1, forward strand.
AAACCTGTTTTGTCTCCCTGCTGCCCTAAGAACCCTTGGTTTACCCTTTGAGACAATCTCCATCAAGAAATTACTGCATCACCTCTACACAAGAAATACAGAAAAGTATCCCTGCAATTAAAAAGAGAAAAAGCAGCATAGCCTACATCACAGCTGGAAAACTTTTAGATGTAGAAGTATTGTAAAGGGAAATGAGAACAACTTTAAGAAAAGGGAAGCCTAGTTTCTTTCTTGAAGCAGGTTATACCCCAAAGATTAAGGAGTCAAAAAGGGAAGCCTAGTTTTTTTCTTGAAACTTGTTATACTCTAAAGATTAAGGAGTCTTGTGGCCAAGGTTTTAAGTGATTCACTCCATGTTCCGCAGCAAATTTGGACACTGATCAAGGTTTGAAGCAGACTTTTCTTTCTTTATTACAGAGTTTTGCAAGGGTAAAACAGTTCCATGTAGTTTCATAGAATCTGTATTATAAATGCAAGCCACCTTTGAGTTGATTTCTATTTACAAGCCTTTTTAAGCATTTAACATTACTACACAACAGCTATTAAAAGATGATGCTTACTTAAGCCATTTGCAAATCTCTCATTCAGAAGATTTCACATAAACTCACAATAATTCATACTCCCCACTCCCCCAAATATAAAAATAAGGTTACTCTCAAGAGGTGGATTTTGATTCATGGCCCTGCTAAAATTTTGACCTGCTTTTAACTAAGCTAGAATTATTTAGGACTTTACACTGTGCATACTGGTTGCAAAACTCACATTAGTTAACGCATGAGATGACCCTACCTTATTTCTAATACAGTCAAGGCCTGTACTTAAGTTTGGAAGAAGACAAAGAGGGGCATCTCTGTGTACAAGCCAATGCCAGGCTGGAAGGGACCTCAAAGATCTTGGCAAAAGCACAGTCTAGACAAGATGGCCCAGCACCCTGTCCAGCTGAATCCTTAAAGTGTCCAACATTGTGGAATCCACCACATCTCTGGGGAAGTTACTCCAATAGCTGATTTTTGTCATTGTGAAAAATTTTCTTCTTGTGTCCAACCGAAATCTCCCCATGACTAACTTGTACCCATTACCCCTTGTCTTTTCCGTGTGACTCCTGGTAAAAAGGGAGTCTCCATCTTCTTTGTAATCACTCTTTAAATACTGGAACATGGTGATAAGGTCTCCCCTAAGCCTTCTTTTCTCAAGACTGAGTAAACCCAGTTCTCCCAGCCTTTCCTCATATGGCAGGCTTCCCAGGCCTTTGATCATCTTGTGTCCCTCCTCTGGACCCTCTCCAGCCTGTCCACAGCTTTTTTCTATAGCAGGGACCAAAACTGAACACAATATTCCAGATGTGGCCTGACAAGCACTGAGTAGAGTGGGATAATGACTTGTTTATCTCTGCAGGTGATGCCCTTGTTAATGCAACTCAGCATCCTGTTGGCTTTCTTTGCTGCAGCAGAACACTATTCACTCATATTGAGCTTCTTGTCCACCAGGACCCTCAGGTCCCTTTCCAAAGAGCTGCTTCCCAGCTGGGTAGATCCCAGCCTGTGCTGCACTCCTTGATTAGGTTTTCCCAGGTGCAAGACCTTTTTTCATGTTGAACTTGATAAGGTTGTTGTTAGCCCACTCTTCCAGTCTATCGGGGTCTTCCTGCAGAGTGGCTCTCCCTTCTGAAGTATCCACTTCTCCACTTGCTTTGGTATCATCAAACTTCACCAAGGTGCACTTGATCCCATCATCCAGACCACTTAAAGATATTAAACAGCATTGGGCCCAATGTCAATCCCTGACAGACACCACTTGTGACAGGTTGCCAGTTTGAAAAGGAGCTATTTACCACCACGCTCTGAGTGCAGCCTGTCAGCCAGCTCCCCACCCACTGCACAGATCACTTGTCTAGACCATAATAAATCAGTTTCTCTAGGAGGAGGCTTGGAGAAATCCAGGTAGACAATGTCCACTGCTTACCCCACATCAACTGAGCAGTTTACTTTGTCACAGAAGGTAACCAGGTTTGTCAAGCACAATTTGCCCTTGGTGAATCTACACTGGCTTCTCCCAATCACACGCTTCATTTGACTTGCGGTAGCCCCCAGGAGGATTCATTCCATAACTTTCCCAGGGACTGAAGTAAGACTGATGGGCCTATAATTTCCTGAATCCTCCTTTAAGCCCTTCTTGTAGACAGGGGTGATGTTAGCCTTCTTCCAGTCTTCTGGGACATCACCGAGTCTCTACAACTTCTCGAAGATTATGGAAAATGGCTTCTGAATGAAAATGAGACTCAAAACCACTGAGTTTTTCCACATACAGAAAGAACATTGTGGAAACAGTCAGTATTTTCGGGGAGTTTCACTCCTCACCCACAAGGAGACTAATGAAGGTCCAGCTGCCACAAGGGCATCAAAATAGACAGCTGTACTTTCCTGACAAGACTCCACACAGATTACTGGGCTCTGAAAAATACAGCCAGCAGTATCCCAAGTGAAGCTGCCAGATCTTAAGCTCAGATCCACCCCTGATGGTCTCTGCTGTCCTGATGACCCAGCTCTGAGGTGCCACACAACAGCATGGTTCTGCAATTACTGTCCTATCAAGATAATGACGCGTCATGTCTATTAGGTAAGTACCAGACCCTAGTCAGCACACTAATGCTTTGCACTGAGAGAACACAAAGGATACAATGCTCCCTTAACAAGCAGGTTTTTGGTTTTTTTTGGGGGGGATGTTGGTTTTGGTGGGGTTTTTTTTGGTTTTTTTTGTTTGTTTGGGAGTTTTTGTGGGTTTGGGGTTGGTTTTGTTGTATTTGTTTGGGGCTTTTTTTGAGACTCACCTTTCTATTTTTATTTTAAGATCAGAACTTGGTATGATATAGCCCCTCTCTCTCTAGATAAAAATTTCTTTGAAAGACAATGAAAGTTGCAATTCAGCAACTTCAACAGCAATTTCAAGCATTTATTTTTATCCATAGATATAATGTAGTTAAGTTACAATTTAGGGAACCCTGATAGTTAGTTTTCATCATAATCTTACAGACAGAGCCAATTTTCTAGCAATAAAAAGAAGGTTAAATCCAGCATTTTCGCAAGACAGACATGAACGACTATCATCACGATGGACAGAAAAACATGCCAACAGGTAATACTTACATCAAAGGAGACATAAGTGTGTGCTCAACCTCCAATCAGAGAGAAAGCTTTCTATAACAACACTTGTGAGCAAGGACTGCTTCAGCAAATTGGTTTTTTGGACTTGAGCTTTAAGCACCATCTACTTTTCTTGTGAGCTATTGTTTTCATTGCAATTTCAGCTGACTTCTAGGACTACCTGGAAAACCAGACCCTAATTTCCAAAATATGTTAGAGTTTTGACATTTCCTTTCTTTCATTTAAGGATAGGATTCATCTCATTTTTTTTTAATTTACTTATTTTTTAATAAAACAACAGTAACTCCAAAACCCAAAGTGAGATCTGTGTTAGAAGCACTTGGGAAAAACCATCTCAGAAATACAAGGTCAAATCACCATCTTCCCACCACAGTATGTTGAGTCTGACCTCATATATGCAGATGCATGTACAGGGATCCAGTGAAAGCAGGGCTCTAAGGAGACACAGTGCTTGGCACAAACACTTCTACTTTCAGATTCAAGTTTCAGGCACAAATTTTACAGTGTCCTGAAGGGATGGGCAGAGGAAGATAGGAAGGAAAAAAGGAATCATTCAAAAGAGTATTTCTGAGCACAAAGTCACCGCAAAAAAAAAAAAAACACAGGCAAAACTGCTGCAGGAGGAAAAACTGATCATTGAGCTCTGGCTGTGACTTGGAATTGCATAGGGTTTCTATGCTTTGGGCTATTTTTTCATGTCTTTAAGGTAGACACATAACAGAGATATACTGGAAATATGCCATGCCAGTAAATTATTAGTTGCCTACAAACTAACACTTCCAATACCTATGGAAGGTCAGACCTTTGAACACAAACTCCTAACTTATCCTGACCTTTACAATAAGCAGAGTGAATTCAAGTGAATAATCCAGGTGGTTAAATTGGTATGAGAATGGATAAGCTTTTATATCATATACTGTTCTTATTACCATAATCACTGTAAAAAACCTCACATTGTGGATAATTCCTTAGCACAGTGAACCAGGAAAACCTATTGCCCAAAGTGAATGCCTCAGATTCAGACTTACCTCCTCAGCACATATTAAGAGTGCTCTAACGAGTGTGTCTCAGGCATTTTTTTTTTAGACAGTCTAATTTATTCTAAGGTTACAGATTATCTAAAAGGATACATTTTCAGAGTTACTAAAACAATTTATTGTGTCAGTGACCCTTGTAACTTGCTCATAGCTATACAGGATATAGAAACAGAAGTAATACCTGGTTTTAGCCAGACTTCAGAGAAAACAAAGCTCCCCCAACTGGAAGTGTCACATCTTTCCTTTAGATTAAAACACATACTTAGCTCTATTATTTTCATTTATTAGCATTCATTTGAATCTACTTGCATTTTAATTTTGTGATTCTTGCACATTTTAGACATATATATAGGAAAGAACGAAGTTTAAAATTGCCTCTTAAATTGGTTGATCTTCACTTCTTTACACAAAACCAAAACACACAAACTAAAAGAACCATCTCTTATTTGTTCCACCTTTAACTAAAGAAGCTTAATATTCTTCTCATCTCCTCATATCAGTTTCTCTCTATTCCTCTAAATTTTCTACCAACTGTTTGGTCTCAATAGCCATGTTTCACTATGCTTTTTCAAAGACAAAATGACTGGAACTGAACACAGGGTTCCAAATGAGAAAAAAAAAAAAAAAATCGGCACAGAGGCACAGCTCTGCTGTTACAGCCTATTCACTTCTTCCTGCCTGCTGTACCTCCTGTACAATTCACAAGTAGAAAGAGGGTTGATGATACAAAGCCTGTATTTTGCACCTCCCACAGGTGCATACAGCAGCACAGCAGTTAGCACAAGGCTATACCTGTGTACTGTTAAGTATTCTGAAAGACATTTCTAGAAATAGCTATGCTACTGATTTTTTTTAAGTTTTTTTCTATTCACTTTCAGTGCTTTTTGCTCTCCTGATTAAAGATGTCATTCTTCTACTGTGACATTACATGGATGTACCAAAAATATGAACACAGAATATAATATCAGAAAGCAACCATACAAGTTCTTTGATCATACATTAAAAAACCTTCCCGTTGCCTTTGTTATCATTTCGTTATCTCATGTAAGGTGGTGTAATTATACTGTTATAATCGCAGTAATTTCAGCAGTGGATCATAACCTATGGTAAAACAAACCCTACCAAATAAAAAAAAATGCATTAAAACAATGTGCAAGGGGATTAATGCTCAGAAAATTCACAACTTCTCCTAGATGTTTCATCTTTCAGAGGTAGTGGAAAATCCAGTATCGTAAGAGCAACGAGGCAGCAGAAACACCACCAACACTGGATGATTCTGAGGTTATGTTTATAACACACAGTTAAACCAAAAATCAAGAAGAGAGCAACAAAATAAGTTGCAGTTTGATTTAGGCAACTGCAAGATCTGTTTCATTAAGGATTCATGCTGAATAGAAAAAAGAGTAACCAGCTAAATTTGATATATTTTCAGATATCAAATTAATTTAAACAGAATTTTACACTGTGTTTACCTTTCAAATTTTCTGAACAGACAAGCACCCAAATAAATACCATTGCAGAACAAATTTGTCAAGTCTCAATGTGGAAGCCCAGTTCATCTATGGCCTGTGACATTACAGAAGAAATGTTGCCTCTCAAATGCTTATCTGAAAATGAAGGGTTTTGGAAACAGGATTTTGAAATCTATACTGATTAATAACAAACATACATTAAATTTAGAGAGATGGAACAAGAGAACCATCTGTACATTGTATAGTTTCCCAAGTTGTAAGATGCCTTACTTGCAAGATGATTAACAGGAACTATCATGGTTTTGATTCATAAGTGGCACATTCTGTGTTTGGGCTGAGGTCACTCAAAACCAAAAGTAAACTTCCAATAACTCAATCCAATACAGCATCACACCTTCAAGGGAAATGATCATATCAGGACAGTAGAACCAAGGAGTTAAAGAATGAAAGATCACATACTTCAATAGATAATGATGTCAGAAGTAGAAGAGGTTTGAGTTGTAAGTGACAAAAACCCCACACTGTAGTCCTGTGAAACAATTCCTCAACTATACAGAGTCCCTCCATTCATAGATCTAACAGATAATTTGATATGGAGAATAACTTAGAGCTGATTTGGGTTGAAAAACAAGAACTCTGACAGAAGTTATATAATTTTATAATCAGAAGAAACAACTATAATCTACTATAACAATTCCTGTCTAACATTAGCCATGTACTTTCATCCACTTGGGCCCATGTGAAGCCAAAACACTGGAGTTGGGCTAAAGCCTATTTTCTGGAAAGGAATTCAGTTCTTACCCTGAAAGCTTCAAGAGAAGGACAAACTACCACTTCCCAGTTATTAGCCATCCACACTCGTAAAAATTTGGTAGTGGTATCTAGCTTTGTTCTCCGCTATCAGGGCTGAGGAGGGAGCACAGGCTTAAGCTTTCGGTTATTGTTTCTCACACCAGCTTTACAATCAGCAGCATCTCCCAAATACTGGCAAATGTGGTGCACTGAACTAGCTCTTATAATTAAAAAAAACAAACTGAAAAAAATTTAAATTGGTATTCAAAGAAACAAAAAGAAAGCCCCACTCTAAAAATGACTGAAAAGCTCTTCAAGTTCTCCCATAATGATTCATTTTTAACTGTTAAAAAAAACTTTTTTCAAACAAGATAGACCTCTACTGTTGGACAAAGTTACTGCAAGCTTAACTAGCTTATTACCCCAGAATAACTTCCTTGCTCTAGCTGGTTGTTATAGCTATGCACAGCAACTTAAGGCTCTCATTGCAGTGTAGTGGCACAATACCTCTGAGGTGGCTTGATAGCAGAAGTAGCCACACACGAGGAGATGAGGTGAGGAGTCCCTCCCCACTAATGTATTTAACAAGTGTGTTCAGAACCTCATGAGGACCTGCTCTTTGACACCCCTGTTGCTACTTCAAATAAGGCACTGTAGATCTGAGTAACAGGCTTAAAAGATGGAATAGTTCAAAGTCTCCTAAGAAATTTGGAAAGAGTAAGATGAATGCATGGATCACAAATACCAAAATGCCTCATTGCAGCTCTGCTTTGATTGACCTGAATTGAGCTCTATGACACCAGGACTAATACATGTCACCCAGTCAGGTACAGCAACCCAAATAGCATTCCAGCCTTGCCAAAATTAAACTGACACCTGTACCCACGTTACCTCATGTCAGTCTCCCTGTCAGATCCCTATGCTGCACCAATTACTGTGGTCTGCAACACCGCTATATGCCTGGGATGATGTTCCCAACATGGTGCAAGAGTTAATACACAGTTATTCAAGAAATTAGCACTTCCCATGCACCTTACATTCAAGTGACAGGCTATGATTTAAAAAGAAACACAGAATGGGTCTTTCCTCACTCCTATGCCAGAGCAGGTGGAAAACAGGATAAAATCCTGATTCTTAGAATCATTTAAGCTGGAAGCAACCTCTGAATGTCATCTAGATAAGCCTCATGCTTAAAGCAGAAGCTACTCCCAAGCTAGATTGGACTCAGACTGTTGTTTTGCAGGATGGGAGGAGAGTTTCTTCTAAAACTTGGCTGGGGTATGGCTGTTCAGAGAATCAAGATAAAAATCTTGCTACAATAAAGCAAATAATTAGACCTATCATACTTATTCTCTAAGACGCACTTCAGTGTTATCATCTATAACATACTTACGCCACATCCAGTTTAATCAGGGCGTAAGCATATAATGCCACAAAGTACTTTAAAACATGGATATACAAAATTTATCTGGAAGCTCAGCTGAAAATCCATGCAATAGTTTAACTTGAAGACCAGAAATACTGACTTGCCACAGTCAAGTCTCACTCTGCTTTTGAGGTTTGTTTCAACTCTCCATGAACTGGTCTCTTCCCTCCAGGAGGAGAGGGCAACTCAACTGTGACCACTAATTAAAAGACACAGCATTACATTAGTAGCACAAGCATTGTGTGAACACCCAAAGTGTGGCAGTATCATGACCAAGGAACTGTCCTCTGTAAAAAAACTTTAGGAGGATGGATGTCTGCCTTACATAAGGTGGAAATAAGTTTTTGGTGGCCTAAACTCAGCCAGCTGGGGAAGGAAGTCACCAGGGGGAACAAGGGACCACACCTTTCAATATACCATGCTTCTAAGGCTACACTGCTCACTCGAGCAATCCTTCTGCTAGCTGCTAGAAAGATGAGTGACGCTTACAAGTGAGCTGTCTGAACTGAGCTTGCCCAAATATCAAAAGCCTTTGCACATCCTAACGGTAAAGAAAGTTTTACTGAACTTTGTTGGAGCTTCAAAAGCCGAGACTGTTCAGTTTCACTGAACCTTCGCTAGATGCCAGCATTGCCCAGGGTACGGCACAGCTCTGCCAACCCAGGCACACGCTGAAAACATTTCTCAAGCGCTGCACAGTGCTTTCCTCCTAAACAAAACAGGTTCAAATTTGCATAGCACTCAAACATGAATAAAATGTGCTTTTTCGTCTCATAGAAGAATGCCGAGAAGTAGCCTTCTTTAAAATGTATTCTTTCTCAAGGCTAAGCTAGTCTTCTAACTAGATCAAAGCAAGTTTAACAAAAAAACAGGTCAACATGTAGCTGCAAAAAAGTGCAACCTGGTTTCTGTAGGGAAAGAAGCTGGCAGACTTCTGTGCTCATTTTTGGAAAACAAAGGTAAGTCAAAGCTGTTCTGCAAGAAGTGAGACTAACAGAGCCTGTTTCTCAACAAATGTATGGCTATTGTCCCTCATGCACATTTCTTCTTGCCTTTTTTTTGGACAAGGACAGAAGCAGGCTAGGAAGCCTGTACACTAATGCATTAAATAATATGCACCAGCTTGTGGCCAAGTGTATTTCTGCTTTTTCCTCCCTTGGTCAGGCACTGTTTTGAGACACTCATCTTTGCTCATCTGCCAACTTTCACAGATCTCCATTCTCAAAAGTTTTGTCTAAGATGGCTACCCCTCTTTCAAGTTTGACTGAAGCTGGCCATAGTATTAAAAATGACTATTGAAAACACTATCAGTACAATCACAAGTGTTCTTTAGCCTGTTTCTAGGGAAACATCTAATTGGGGGAAAATTAGCACAGATTAAATTCAGAGTCTATAAACCTTGGCATCCTTCAATAACAAACTGCTCCATAATTGCTTGCTTACAGGTCATGCAGTCTCAGAGTATGGGAGTTTTCAGTACAATTGTTTTAAATGAGATATCTTTGTCCCCATGACAACATGTTCACACTGCAGTTACAAGATGACAGCAGCGTATTCGCTAGCTGCAGTCTAGCTAGTTGAAGAAAGTGTAACAATACATCCAAAATAGTAGGAGTTCAGGTCTTCACACACCAAGTACACCTCATTAGATAAAGCTCATGCTGCCATCCCTTAGCTACTCCTGGTACTGAACTTTTCTACCCCACAGCTGCAGAAAGACCACAACCAGCTACAGAGCAGCATCAGGTAAGAAATATACATCATGTTATCTGAAATTATTTCCATATGCATTGGACAAGAACATAACATATTCAAATAACTTTAAAAGACAAGGTCTACATCCCCCTTCCGCCCCCCCCCCCCCCAAAAAAACCCTGGTCACCTAAGATGCACTTAAGATATGAGTAATACAGACACAGGACCTGAAAGGCAACACTTCCCATACCACAAATGGAGGTACCCAACAGACTTTTTGCTTCATTTGGCCCTTTTTCCTTCAAATGTTTCCAGGTATCGCATTATGCAGAAATCCTCATTGGCCTGAGTAAGAACATGTCTGAATCCATCTCATCAAGCTAATATTCAAAAACCTAAATAAAATCTCTGCTTTGCTTAGGCAAAAAGTCATATCTACCTATGATAACACTAAGCCTGGTAGCCCTGTGAAATTCTATGTTATGCCACAGTAATATACAATGAAAATTTTTTTAATCTAATTTCTTCTGTGAGCACTCAGACTTCTAGGTTTCAGGCTGCTTTTATGTTTCAGCTGCCTCAGCCTTATCTTCCACATCAGTCAGAAGACTGGGGGGGGGGGGAACAAAACCAAAAATAATAATAAAAAACCCACACAAACAAACAAGTGGATGCATCAAAACACCTTTGTGTATAGCTGGTACCATCTTCAGTCACTAAATATTTCTTCTAATTCACACAGGCTGAACTGCATCCCAGCAGTAAAGAGCACTCGGTCCCCTGCAAGACAGTCACCTGAGCAGTGTGTTATAACCATTCCATGTCTTCAAGCAGTGAAGAAAGCTGATCCTGATCTCCACTTTCTTTTGAGAACTGAAGTCGTCACACAGTAAGCTCTTTTGCTTCTACTTCAACAAATCTAGTCTATTTATTTTGCCATATACAATGTCAAAGTGTTTCAGAAACAAGGAGAAACAATGAAGTTATTCATTTTGGTCTTGATATTATTTTCTTACAATAACTTGCCATATGCAACATGCAGATAGATTTGGGAACTCAGGTCAGCAGTTATCTGACTCTTCACAAGCACTGTGCCAAACTCTTGACTTTTTCTAGCCTCATAAGGACAACCTTTTTTCCAACCAGATGAAAAAACTTATTGTTCTTCAAATCTACATGTAAAACCTTGGGCCGTGAGGCAGGTCTCTTCTTTATACAGAGCACAGCAGTCTCTCCTCTAAGCTGCAGCACACATACAGTCTTCACCTGTGAGCTTCATAAGAAAATCAGCTGTTTAGGCCCAGAAACAGTCCCTAGATCAGATACTGACAGGCTGAAGGCTTTTGCTGCTGAAAGGACCACAAGCAAGAAGATCTGTTCTATACAAAAAGCTACGCTCCCAACCCCATAAGCAAATCTTTCGCTGTTTCATATCTTCTTTAAAGCTTTAACTCCTGGAGTCATGTAATCTGGCGAAACTTCAGTTCTCATTATATTTTCTCAAAACATTTAATTTGTTTGCTTGTAAAAAGCTCAGCAGAAAAAAAAAGATTAAAGCATTCATTGCATGATCTTACCTTTCCTTTATTTTTATAGAGATGAAGACAGTTATTAAAAATACAAGTTAGTGACCCTAAAAATCAAGTGACCAAGAACAATACATTTCAACATTTTTGTGATACCCAGGTGTAATTGCAGAAGAAATAGGAGCCAATAGAAATGGTTCAACAAGAGCCACTACAATTTTTCCAAGACATCTCCAGATTATCTGGCAGTAAATCAATGGTAGCACAGAATTTGAGTTTTTCTGTCTGCTTCACTGTGACAAAGACAGACAAAGCCCAAGTTCCTCTGCCAGCTACAGACAGAAATTCAGACATTAATCTCTGCAGCTGCCACAGGGGAGGCATCCAGCATTTGTATTCTCTGCTGCAACCAAGTGAACAGGATTTGCAGGTGCTCCCCATGCTCTGGAAAGCCTTTTATCACTATGAAAGGAGCACCCTAATCCAAGTTATGTTTCCTCTTTGAAATGGCACAAGCTGTTATATCCCAATAAGTAGGGAAAACAGGCCTACACCGCTGCTTTTGCAGTCGGTCGCTGCCTGATATCGTGCTTTTGGTGTCATTAAATGCGTCTCCCAGCTGTCAGTCAGGGATACAGAGCTGCTGCATCTCATCTGAAGAAGCTCTTCCAACTCTTCACACTAAGCACATCTACCTTAATTAAAGAACAAAAGAGGCAGGAAGAGTGAGCCAGGCAAAGCAGTATTTTAATGGTCTGTTTCTCTCCCAGGGCCTGGGACTGATCTCATCCCAGCTGCAGAGCTGAGATGCTGTACCTGTGCTCAGTGGGAAGGATCAGAAGCTCTGCTCAAATTAGCCTGCATAAGCACACTGGAAACATTTGGTCTGCACACACTTCTTGCTGGAGAGTCTGACATATAAGCAAATGCATAGCTGGCTTTCTATCAATAAAGTTGAACACCAAGACCTTCAGCAAGGGCAAGGATTACTGAGCCAGGAATAAATTATCAAGTTTAAGAGGAGGCTCTGTAGATTGGCACAGGGCAACAAGCTCTCTCCCTTAATATCTACAGCAAAGAGAAAGTTAACTTGGCTAATCCAGAAGCACCTACACCTCACATTCACAACTGAGTCATAAGCAAAGCCAGTTGGAAAGAAGGGTCACAAGTGTTCACTGATACTCACAGTTGTTTAAGTCACCATATGGTAACATTTGTTTTGCCCACTTGTTCATAAGTATACTTGCGATGCACTTTTAGAGGCCACTAAAATACAATTAATTAGTAAATACAATTTTAATTTTTTACAAATTATTTATTTATTTATTATATATTTATTTATTATTTATTTTTTTTATTATTTTTACAAATAATTTTACAAAAAATTAATTAGTAAATACAGTTAATTAGTAATGCCTTGAAAGAACAATTATGCAGGAATATTTCAAGAACAGATACCACATATAGGCCATAACAAAATAGAAGAATAGCACAGAAGAATCACAGAAGGCATTTCTGGTTTTTAAGCCTACTTCAGCTCATTTTGCAATAGCCAGATACTCAATTCCAGCCACAGCAGGTGGGAGTTAAGGGCCAGATAGTTCCCAAGAAAACACCCTGTGCCTATCCTCGTACACGACCTTGCAAGAACCACCACAGTCCCAGCACCAAACCTGGCAAACTGATGAAGCTTCCATTTCAAACATGTAGCAAGCACTTTCCATACCTCTAGATATTCCTGGAAGTGAACTTTAGTGCAAAGATAGAACGTTTCATGGGCAAGAGAAGCAATGGGTTGCCATGCCAACCCATTTTATACCTGCAATCAGAGCCCAATGTACAATTACATAATAAGCATGTACGCTACTAGAAAAGTTAAAGATTAAAAACTCAGGTCCCTACAGCATGTTGCCGATTTACAAGATTTGGAACTAAATGCATATTTCAGGCATTTCACAGAAACTTGGTCAGATTTTCTCCCAAAGCTGATGGGACAAGATAGATTGCTTTAAGAGAATTACTCAAAGAAAGACTAGTAGAACCTAGTGAAATCCGTAAGAACAAGGAGAATAAATTCCTACTGATCTGATCGGTCACAACAGTGAATCATCAGCAAGTTAAGAGATAAATAGTCATTCTATATGGAAGCTGAACTTAACATCTCTTTCCTTCCAATTCAGAAATTCCAGCTAGTTTTCTGTTCTTTGCCACAGTTAGAGCCTAAAATATTCAGGTTCTTAAAGCTACGTTTAGAAAAAACATTTATTGCAAAACTAAAGAGTTAGATAAGTCAAAGAGAGGATCCAGGAGTCACAATGTTAGAGAATCTCCTGGCTGATCTCCTGACGTGCATGAGAACTCCTGCTTGCCTGAGACAAAGATAGCTTTCAAATCCCTGTTTAAATCCAGGAAAGTCAGGTTCAGGGACGGGAGCTAGATTATACCTAACTTCTTCATCGATAGAATTATATAAGCTTTACCTAAACATCAAAGTTTCTGGGGTTTTCCAATCCTATGATGAGCACATTTTTGATTTGCACACTAAGTATACACACGTTAATGTTGTGCATTTTAAAATTATTAAATATTCTTTTTACACAGTTATTTCAAGGCTGACAGTATGTATACTAAACATCCCACCCACCCCTCCACCAAAAGCCAATGATTTATTCAAAGCTGGCTCTGAGAACCAAAAAGGTGCGCAAGTCTGCCAGCTACACGCAGCATGACAAACCATATTTAAGGAAAATGACTCAGTAAGTTCAAAACGTTTTACACATTTAATTAAGCTTTACACTAACTCCAGTTGGCAAGCAGGAGTATGAATCATGGAAGCTAGATCACAGGAGCAAACTCAAAGCAACACAAAAAAAACTTAACTGCTTACTCCTGGAGCCAAACAATTACTACAGCAGAAATCCAGGAGGAAACATCCTGCTTCATAGGCAAGTACACTGTGGATAGGACACAAGGGAAGAAAAAAGATGAATGCTATAAGTTGAAGCACAGATGCTACACTGAGCAGCACTAGCAGAGGCATTGCCATCAAGCTGTCTTCTAATCCTCAGTATGTTGTCAACTGACACAGCAACATTTAACCTACTGCTCTCCCTTTAGAGTCTTCCACAAAGCTGCCTCCAAAAAGGATGGTGCATTAGGGCCAAAGACTACCAGGAAGATGCAGTGGTAATATCATTATCACAAAGTTTTGTGTTGCCTTTGTGCACGTCACTGCATTTACTCAGTGATTACCATACTTACTGTTATTTGTGACCCTTTTACATACCGTGAGACACTGCAGTATCCTGAGCTGCTTTACTGAAGAAGAATATACTTTAAGATGCAATACTGAGCTAAACTACTAGTAAAAGAGGTCAGACTTTCACAACATAGTCCTGGTGCTAAAATAAAAAATTATGCAAATATGTGTACTACCCTGTTGTTCATCAGTTGCCCATTCCAACTGAACTGCTGGTGACAATCAGCTGAAGTAAATAAGACCACAGAGACCTCTAACATCTGAGGTCCCACAAAACTACAGAAACACTTGCAACAGATGTTTAGTTTAGAAGAATCCACAGAACACCCATAACATGCTGAGCTATAAACCTCTTCCCATCATGCCCTAGAAAGTTTGAGAGCAATAGCAAGTTATAAAAGACATGTATGCACCACTAGTTTGTTGCAAGGAAACAAGTACAGTACAGTCATCATCCCTTGCTCTCTCACAGTTTGAAGTGCCTAAAGTAGTTTGCAATAGAACTATAAGCTTCCCCTTGTTTAGAGTGCTATTTGTGTATCCTTTTTATCGTTATGCTGATTTGCAGAATGACTAGTTTTCTGTGCTGACAAGAGAGCCCTGAGTTCAGGGACACTATCAAACAATGCAAACGAAAACACTTCCACTTGCTACTTGCATCCATGCTCAAGTTACAAGGCTGACACAGTAAAGGCAATATTCACATCTGTTGTTAGCGTAGAGCACTAACCTTTCGTACAGTTTCTGTTTCTTTTCCATTGCACTGCTAATAAGACTACTGTCACAAAGAAAGGTTCAATACAGTAATGGAAAAGACAGGAAGACTACAACATAACACTGCGTTCTTCTTCCCAATTTAACAACAAAATGGTGATTAGGGAAGAAGCAAGTAGCTCTACATACTTTGCCCTTAGCCAGCAAGCCTTACGTATTGCCGTACATGAGCAAAACTTGTCAAAGTCTCTTATTAACACCAAGCAATGATGGACTGTGTTGCCATCAGTGCTGAACAGTCACTTTTAAGAGGCCACTGTCTTCTTTCAGAATCTTGGAGAACAGCAGCTCAGAAACTCAGTGTGCTCAAGCCCTGCCACTGGCAACACCAGCCTCTACATTGTTTACAGTGTCCAACCATGGTTCCAGCATCCTCTCACTGCGTCTGTTTCTACCACTCAGCTGGGATTGCAGCTCCATTTCACACAGCTGTTCTGAAGAGGAAATTACAACCCTCTTCCATTGTCACCACAGCACAGACAGCAGCTTTGTTTACTCCAGAGACCAGCAATTTTTTTGGTACCGGATGACAACCTCCAGAGCAAAGGCTTTTCTCTTTCTCTCTCAAGACACACCACAAACATGACCTTCACACAAAGAGTCAGGATCTATTGCTGTTGTCATTTCAACCAGTGCAAAGTTCTACTGCTGAGGGCACGCATCCCACAGAACTAAGACAAGAGAATATTAGAGGTCCCCATTACAGAAGTGGATTAGGGTCTTTCACAAGCATGGTTGGAGTTGCATCCTTTGTCAACTTGAAGCTGTGTCACATTATGATGCAAGGTCAGGTCAATAGAGGACAGGGAGCGGGACTACCTTGAGCCCTTCTCAGTTTGACCAGCCAACCAGCTTCCCAAGAAAGACAAGACCCTTGTTTCTGACCTGCCTGCCCCTCTGGGCAGCCCACTAAGTCAGAGGGTGTTCGTCTAACCTATTCAGGGACCCCACAGGCAGCACACCGGGCCAAAGCCCTTATGTTCTCTATACCAATTTTGGTGTTTCTGCAAAATTTTATATATATGAAATTTTATTACATATGCTTGTGACAGGATACAGATTCAAAGATAGCCAGTGACAGGTACTGACTGCGAAAACACAACTTATCAATAATAATTCTAAATAGCTAACAAGATGTTAGTAACTAAATGCGCATAACACAGAGCTCTTACCCAATAGGTATCCCTATGGGGGAGAGATGAGAGGTCCAGCCCATCAACTGATCCCAGATGTCCTGATGGAAGTCTTCCCCCAACACCCCTTTCTCTTAAGACATTTTTACACTTTTTTGATGAGGCTTGAGTGACTTTAGTCAAGTGTATCTTTGTCAGGATTGTTGCAAATTTTCCTCACTTTGATTTAAAGGTATAGACAAGAAGAAATTCAGGACACATGCTCAGTGAGGGGTGGTCGCTACCTGGAGGTGGCTGGCTTTTGGGATGGAGGTGTGTTTTGGTATTATAATGATATTATAATGAGAAAAGTTCACCCCAAAGGCCAGCTATTTGGCAACTTGTTCAATATCAACATGCTCAAATGGCTCAGGTGAACGCTTGGCTAGGTACTCTATCCATCGCCACTGTTGAGGCCAGGGTTGTGATCCGTCTTTCTTGACAGTTGTGCGGTTACCTTTGCCAGCCATTCTTTTATCCCTGATAAGAGGGACAAGCTGCGATACCTTCGTACCACCCTGCTCCCCATTTCAAGGACATTGTACATGCTGTTTGGCTAGGGCAGGCCTTGTCCACGCCAACCACATTGTGCTCCTGGGAGCAGCAACCGCGCCTTGCCTCAAAGCTACCATTAATGTTACAGCTTCTGAGCTGAACTTTGTGAAGCAGTGTTTCTCCATTTCCCCAGTTTGTTATTTTCCCACAAGGTGTTATGAAATGTCCTGGCAGATGCAGTTACTGTCCTCCCCAGTAAAAGAACACTAGCATCAAACGTGGCTCAGAAGAGAGACAGCTATGGCAGAGGCTGTATTGACTTTCAAGATCTGTCCCACTCACACACACTTCAAGCTTCAGGCAGCCACCTCTGCTCTATAGAAGAGATTAGTCCTTCAGCCATTCCCGCACTACAAACCTGAACAATGCCAATCTCTTCAGCACAGCGTTCAGCACTGAGATGTCAAATAGCAAAGCTTTTCATGCAACCTTAAAACAAGCAGGATTCAAACCAGTAAATAAGAGAAAGGCTGTCATTTTGTCACACCTTTTCATTCACTTATGCAAGATCTTATTGTGGACGTAAAAGATACACATCAGGCCTGGATATCAAGTCACATTCACCTGGCATTGTGCTTTACTGCTTAGGTATTTGTTGGCTATTGGATTCAGATGTTTGGAGGATATAATCGCTTTAGTTTGCTTCTGTAAACAGCTAACTACACACTGCAAACTGACAAACACTATTCAGATCTCTAATCCATGTTAATCCCCCATTCACTCAACAAGACTGTCACCCACAGAGATGCATCAATATCTGCAGCAGGACTGCTTCTCATAGACCATTTCCAGAAGAAATCTCTCCCTGTAAAACTAGAGGCATGCAGTGGAGTTTCAGGGTCACCTTCCCCTCATCACATGTGATAAAACTATATGCCAGACTAGGAAAACTGACACCAGGAAATTCAAGAGAATTAAGTAATTGGATATAGAAGTAAACCCAGACACGCAGCACATTCTCCTACCCTGACAGATCTTTTAACTCCATTCACTGGGTCAGATGCGCTCTATGCATCTAGCTCAAGTCTACAGCAATTCTACTAAACTTAAAGCAAACGAGTACTCCTTCAGTTTTCCCCTTACAAGTTAACAGCATTACACATATCGAGCCTAGGTATTCAGCTTTGACATGACCTTCTCCAAGTATTTGATTGCTAGCAGTACAAGACACCATTCAGGCATCTGTGGATAATCCAGATAGTTTGAAAAGGAACCTCCAAGCACACCTCTGTGTGAATCAAACTACCCAGCACCCAGCCCTGCTAGGATGGAGCTCTGACTGTGCTGGACACCCACAGAGCCAAGGAACCAAGGCTACTTCTGGACTGCATTGCATGCTGACAAGCAGGACAGACCAAAGGAGGCTGCCCTAGAAAAAATATCTCTCTGGATAGACTCCATCATCCCATCTCTGCAACTGGTTCCTCTGCAGTGCTGCTGCAGGACAGGCTTTAGACAGACCTCACCTCAGAGGCCCCTTGTGTCAGGCACAGTCAGGAGGCTGGGGAGTGCTATGGACCACCTTGCTCTGGCTTTGATTTTAGGAATGGAAGTTAGCCCTCCTTCTCCTGTTTTTCTCCCCCTTCTAAGGGGGGAAATTCCTCCTGAAATTACTTGAAAGGAGATGAAGAGACCAAGCATCTCAAAGACATCATTTTTAGCTAAAAGCATAAATAAATGTGTGCATGTATATATACGTGTGTGTATATTACAAGATCACCATCACACCCACTCCCTTACCACTCCCTCCCTATTCAGCTGGGCAGAGCACTCAGAGTAGCTTTCGAGACCACAGCTGCAGCATTTCAAGAAGGGTCTTCTGCACCTTTAGCTACCAGTGCTATAGTCTGTAAACACAGCCTTCAGGCACACCGTGGGCAGGGAATTTCACAGGTACACTTCTCCTGTGTAAGCCAGAAAGTTTTCAGAAGGCTCACTGACATAACCAAGATGCCACTTTTGCCATTTAATTCCTTTGTATCAGCTTGCTTCATAGGAAGAGTGACTCACCCCATTTACTCTCCTAAAAAAATAATAAAGCAGATTGTGTTAAAAGCTGGTGTAATATATACTATTACAAGAAGTCTCTCTCAAGACTGTTTATTATAATACAAGACTTTTTAAAGGAGCATACAGGCGATTTCAGTTAAATATGCATTTTTAGTAGCACATACCAGGAACCAATCCACTCAATTAAAGAACAGTCATGTACAAGAGTTATCACCTTTTATAGCAGTAGTGTATTGCTCATTGTTCTGTTTGGAATATTTTCTTCCATAAGAGGTATTACTAAGTATACTAGGATTACCTTCTCACCACTGTTGAAGATTGAGAATTGAACTAAACAGGTAAAAAGTTTGATTAGTAAATGTTGAGAATCCTCCAGTTTTTGATCACTGAAGGTTAGAACTGTGGTTGCTACAGTGTATAAAAAGATCAGGCTATTTATTCAAGTGCCTAAATATGAATACACACACTTAAACACCACACTTAAAACTCAGGGCACCACAAATAACACAGGACATCAATGAAAGGGATAGACTGTACTTCAATCATTTGTCATACACTATTGCTAATTAGTACACAATATGTTTCCTCCTCTCCCTTTTCTTTTTGAAGTTTGGTAACAGAAAGAAGAATCCTAGACCAGAATAAAAGAACCTAGTAATCACTAATTACTGACTTCACACGAACATAACAATTAAAAAGGAAAGAAAACAGCTACAAAGTAAAGCAAAAAATAGTAAACAGGAAATCCAAGCCCATTTTTGACAAGCCAGGTCTAAGCAGGGTCAGAATTTGTCATTTATTAAGCTCCTTACTCCCATTAAGGATAAAACTGTTTAGAAGACTTAAGGTTTCAGCTTCACATAATTACAAAAAGGTCATGTGATCATGATACCTACACTTCAAGAAACTTAGATATGCAAGAAACCATATAGATGCTGGATCAAAGTTTTGAAGAGCTAGGAACTTGCAGCTAGCTTCACATAGGCAATACCATACAAATATCCACTTGTAACACTGGACATCAAATATTTCTATGCAGCCCCACACTCTTCTGGTGTTGATGCAACCCTGTCTTACATAAAGGTGTTCATACAATATCAGTTTCCTGGCCACCTGTCAGAAGTAACTGGCCAAATGAGACAAAACATCTGCTATTTTTAAACATCCAGGTGCTTAAGAAGAGGTAATTGAGCTGCCTCCTTAACTACCAAAACATCTTTAGAGCAGCAACAAAAAAAACCCACCAAACACACTACATATTTCACACACCATTGTAAAAATCAACACAATTTTTGGGAACCCCAAGTGTAATAAAACATTCACACATACTGATCAGACATCCTATAAGCTTGCAGAAGTTCTGAGTTTCACTCATTTGTTCAGATGCAGCCAGATTAACTTATTATCCAAAGCTCCCTCTCTAGTCAATAGGGAAAAATAGTCAGGTCTTGGATAAAATAAATTGTACCCTGAATCGTGTAACTACTTAGTAACAGAAGCTTACTTCTTGGCATCTGCAATAACAGCATGATAATTCTTTTGTGTCTAACCAGGTCCATTTGGGATTTTTTTTTTTTTAAGTCACAGATGGTAGAGCCACTTTCTGATTTTTCCCCATCAAATCTTTGGAATAAAGCAGTCAGAGGAAGGCTTTTTCTTCCAGAAGAGCAGCAGTGCTCATCTTGCTTCTTTGCCACATCACTTTTTCTTTGGGAAAAGTTACCTATAAGCCTTGGAAGTAGTGGGAAAAGAAAGGAGAACATTCAAAGGAAGAATTCATATTTCAACACAAAACACTATGTTCTTAGGAGAGGATAAACCATAGAGCGAGTAAGAAAACTACAGTAAGCTAGGGGGAAAAAAGGGGAAAAAAAATGACTTTTAGCTCATTCTAATGATGAAAAATTGATTTCTCAGCCTAGAGCTGTAACCATCTATGTGTAAATCGTGGTTTGTTCTCACTTAAAAAAAATATACAGCTCTAGGAGGCACCATACTCATCACGGAAACAATTTATCCTTAACTCTAGGGTCTGCCAAGTGACTCATCTCTCCTGACGACACAATTAGCTCTTAGCCAACACAGTCTCTTGGGCACCAACTGCCATTACGGAACAAGCTCATCTTCATGAGGGAACAGTTTTCCACAGATGAACTTGCATTTGTCTTAAGTAATAACCATTGTTCAAAAATCAAGCAGCCTAATTCTGTGGAGTGTTTCACATTTTGCATATACTTTGTCAGAACTTCTTTTCCCCATTCAGCATGACGTTTGCTCAGTAGTGACTGCTACAGTCCAGCCTGCAAAGTTTATTTTAAGAGCTTCTGAACATATATATTGCTACACATCCAAGTGCCTGCCTGACTGAGTAAATCAGAGTTGGCCATTTTGCTGCCCACTTAGAAAAAAAAAAAATCTGGTTTGTTAGCTGTTTGTTCAATAGTTAAACACTGCAAACTCAAAATCCAACACAACCAAACTACACACCAACACCACACACACACGCTCCCCTCCCATGCGTTGTCCCTGAACTCTGCAGGTTGCACCATCCTACTGTGTCAGTGCCTCGGAGTCAGGAACAGAGATGAGATCACTGCCACTGCTAAGTCCTGATTCACTAAAGGCTCAAGTTGATCACAGCCAACACATGTAAGAGTCACACTTCAGTGGGAGTGAGCATCAGCTGTTATCTCAGGTAAGGAAAGCTCTGACACCAATTATCAGCTACCTTCCCTACCAGCTAAAAACCCATCACCCTCTCATCTAGGGTTCTCAATAAATACTGAACCCGAGTTCATTTTTGGTTCTTATAGACCAAAGTTTGAGAAACAGGATCCGTCACTCTTCAGCCATGAAAAGAATAGTTTTGATGCAGGTCACCACTCACTGCAGATCACCACCATCTTAGCAATGGCTGCAGAAAGCCAGAGGGACTGAGAAACCCTGAACAAGGTTCAGAGACATTTTTCAGACTTTTTAAAACGCTATTATCCTGTCTCTGATGCATCTGAGCCACAACGACACACTGTCTAAAAGCAGTAAGGGTAATTCAAAAAAAGTAGCAGAAACTGTGCAATAAAACTTTGGTTTGAAGCTATTTTAACATTAACTTCAACATTTTAAGTTTAATGATACCTCATTCAAATGCCACAATTCTTTCAGTTTGGGTAAAAACTTTTTCTACACACTATTTTGCCCAAAACATTTAAACTTTTGTAAGTCTCTCTATTTGCTGTATGAATTATACAAGGAGAGGAGAAGGAAAAAGATCAAAGGGAAAATCAGATTTCTTCTTTCAACACTGATATCTCCCCTATGTCAGTGCTGATTCAGTTGGTGAGGACACAACAAATCGTCAATTTATAATGAATCAGAAGTAACAAAAAATTCTCTTTCAAATTGGGCAGCACAGCAGTTGTCCCATTAGCTTTCCCTCCAGCTCTGGGATTCTGAACACGGGCTCTGGGGTGCAATAGGAGAAGGAGACACTACAATCATTCCATAACCCCAGTTATGGAATTACATTTTATCCACAAAAAGTCAATGGTGGAATAACCCTTCACCCCCCATGAAAGACACACTTTTATATGCTCTATTTTGCATTAAGTTAAACAGAAACCAGTATTCTTTTGGCTGCCTGATCAATTTAATTCCAAACCAAACAGCAGTTATTTACTTACATAAAATTAAAAAAAGTTAGAAAATAGACACTGGATTAATTCCCCAAAGAAAAAATCCATTTCTAAAAATCAATTTACAAAGTTATTATGTACCAAATCTTTCATAAAAGACAAGTACTTGATTTTTTTTTAAATTATTTAAGGAAAAACAGCTTACACTACCTACATAACATTCTCAAAGAACTGTGGGAAGGAGAAAAAAAACAGTAATTTCGTTCTTTAATACATCACCACTGTAACCTTTAAGGATCTATGCAAGGTCATCATTTTCTAGTAATCAGAGAAGGGCTTACATTTGACCTCATTCAGTATCTACTTTTATAGAAAGAAAAAAGTCATCCAAGAGAGACTTGCATGCATCTCAGAGGTCTGTAGAACATAATTTTTTCATTACTTCTTTTTTTTCCAAGTTCACCACAGTTCCTTAGTTGTGAGGATTTGGGTTTTTTTTTTTTACAGAGCAAGAAAAGAGCAGCATATTAAATAAATATAGTGTTGTCTCCTAGCAGCTTCAAGTAGGCTTCCCTCCTGAAGAGTTTTTGCATCATATTATATAATTATAACTCTCTACACTGCACCATACCACTCATTTGATGATCAGCCTCCTATTTGTTTTTCCCTGAAAGAACAGGCTGCTCCTATGACCCAGGTTTTTTAGCAAGGTACAGACTTTTTTGTGTGTATATGTATGAAAACACATACACTGATACAACCAACCAAGAAACTTCAATCATTCTCTTTAATAACTTCCTGCTCCAGAATGAGCTTGTGTTCTGTAATCATTCCTGACAAGCAAAACACACATCTCAAAGCAGCAGAAAAATTTACAGTTATTCTGTTTTGTAGATCCTCAATATGCATATTAACCTGTGGCCTTCAAGCTTTACCATCTGGCTATGTGGGGTGGGTTTTTTTTTGCCTTGCTATGCAGTCATTATGATCACTGTAAAAAACATCCACAACCTTCATTAGTTTTCATAACTGATGAAATGTGGGAAACTTTGGGTGTTCTTTTCCTCTGAGATAGCTAAAGCATATTAGAGGTAAAGAAACTATGAGCCTCCAACATTGCCAGTGTTCGTCTGGACTAGAGCAAGCCACAGTGAAATAGCCATAGAGTCCATACTAGGCATATTGGGACCTTCGATTAATTGAAATAGGAGACATAAGGGAAAGTTCACCAGATACAACTGAAAACAAACAACTACCTCTCCAGTTTTGCAACAAAAGCACCTTTTGAATGGCAAACCAGAGTGTTCTGACCTGCCTTAAGTTAGTTGCTTTTTTGTCAGAGAAACGAAGTGATAATCCAGCAATTCTAGTGCTTGTGTGCACAGGTTAAACTGTTTTGAGATAATTCTAATGACCATCACAACAAACAGCCTGGAAACGTTCTCCATTGTCTCTGTAGTTGAATACTACTCTAGTACCTTTGAAAGAGAGGCTGTTACCAGCAGTTCAGCATTACTAGCACAGATGTGCCTCCGTGCTGTGGCAGGTACCTACTACAGACAACCCAACCAGGAAGAAGTAGAGGCCTTCTTCAGACAACTGGAAGAAGCCTTATGTGTGCAAGCCCTGATCCTCAAAGGATCTATGGTATCTCCTGAAAGCATACAAGCAATCCATCAGACTTCTGCGTTGATGAACGCACTTCCTGACAGGTGATCAAGGAGCTGATGAGGGACATTGTTCTGCTAGACCTGATCCTTACAAACAAAGAACTGGCTGGGAATGTGAAATTCAAGGACAGTCTTGGTTGCAGTTACCCTGAGGAGGAGGAGGCTCAAGATCCTGAGAAGAAAGAATAAAGCAAAAAGCAGGATCACAAACCTGGACTTCAGTAGCGCAGACTTTGTCCTCTTCAGGCTGCCTCCAATTTTATTATTCACATTTACACAAGATCATGTCTTTGGTAACTTTGTACAGGAGTTAAAAGCAAACCTAGATCTGGCCATTTTCAATTTTGCCATGCAATTTTCATAGTGCAAAACTTAACGAGGATTTAGCCAGTTCTGCTTCTTGTTGGATATCAGCACTTCCACTGCATCTCTCCTCTACTTTCTTTGAGACTCCTGTGCAAGCTTTCCGTTAAAGCACACAAACTCCCTTGAAAAGGTAAAATAGCTCAAAGTAAAGTAATGTTGCAACCTGGCTTCTGAATGCTGTCATTTCAAAGTGCTGTGAGTTGTATTTTACATATACTATTCTATAAAGATATGACAAAGAATTTTGCTTCCAAACTGCACCTTCAAGGAAGATTTTGATAGAATATCAATGTTTAAGTTGGACCTAGACCAGATCACAAGGCACATCACCCTTGTTTAAGTATGTTTGGGCCTCTAATGATCATGTGGTCAAACTTACTCCCTATTAAAACAGGCCAGTTTGCCAAAAAGAATTACTTTACAGAAAAACTGCATCCCACAAGTCTAAGCAAGGACTGCTGCAGGAGTCTGAAGTTCTCTCTTAAGGTAATTCCCCATCAGCTAGCCTGCTTGACTTTTCGGCAAGACAAACAGGGTCGATGGCTTTGGGAGGACCCCTAGGGGAACACCCTGATGATAGCAACCCTGAGTAATCTAGGTGACACAATTCTAGAGCAGAGCTGACACACACCGCCCTATGACCAAGATGTGCCTCAAATGCTTTCTGTATCCAACAATCCCATTAATTTCTGCCCTCCACGACATCTAAAGTACTTTCCCCTCAATAGCAAGATCAGACCTGAGAAAAACAGGAAGTGCTGTTTTTATAATTCATTTTACCACCATCTCATTTGTCCATACTTACACATAGGATAAGAGAGACAGCAGGAGGCCAACATAGCCTAAAGCAGGTTATTTACAAGAACATCCTTTGAGTAACTGTGATCCATTACATTACATAATTTCCATTACATTACATAATTTAAATTCACCCCTTAAGTCACACTTCAATGTTTCCTGGAAAAAAATGGGTTTGGGCTTGGGCATAGTACAGCTACCAGTAAGAAAGTCATCAGAACAGTAGACTGTTCTTTCCTACGATACCCCTACAGTAAGATGCACGCTTTGTAGAACAGGCTTATAGACTGAGTCAGTAAAGGGCTGAAATAACATGACAGCAGCAGAGTAGGGCTGAAAACCAGTCAGTTTTTCTCATTGTATTTTTCTGTAGCACTTGCATAATGAAGGCACATGGAAGAAAGTTAAGTAAAGGGTGAGGGTACTTCTGCATTGGACAGTGATATTTCACTGTCCATTATTTGTTAGTGGTCACTGTCTACGTGTTTTAATGTCTAAGTGCAGCAGATTTTTTAATCAGACATAAGTACATCCTCCCACTTGGCATATAGACACTGCAATTGCCTTGCTGAGGCAGGACTAGACTTACAGAAAGCTAAACAATTACAAATATCAAATTGCAAGTTTAATACTTGCAGCAGTAAACATATCAGAAAAATAAGAGAACAAATGATTGAGGTTTCTACATAAGTAGTCATTATATGTGGGTTTTTTTCTGCCCAACGTAAAACTTAAGAATTATAAGATGCATCCCTAATGAAAATTATCTAGGTTTAAATTCATTTAGGAAATAAAGGCTATCTTCACAAAAAAAAAATCATCCTAAAACCCAAACTCACAAACAAAAAATTTCATCTTTGTCAATATCCACAAAGATAATGTGATGAGCCAAATTACCTGCACGTAATTTCAGCCTCAAGCTTTTGAAGAGCAATTTAGTGCTGTCTTTTCAAGAAAAAGAAAATGAAGGGGAGAAACTGCATTTGGAAGTTGTATCCATTTCACAGAGCTCAAAACTAAGACTTCTTCCTTTTTATCTTTAGGTGGATTAAAACTATTCCTTTAATATAGCAGAAAGTAGCAAAAAAACCCACATCCTCACACTGAAAAGTAAACCTCACAAAGGTAAGTTTGGAATTTCGAAGAGTAAGAGATAACCAGGAAGCTTACCATCTTCAAATGTGACTAGACAAGTGTCTTTGCAGCCTCCCTTCAATACTGTAGAGTTTCTATCTCCTTCACTTTTTGAAATCAGGAGATACCTAACCATCTTTCAAGCACATCTTGGTCTGCTCTACACAAACCAGCAGCACCTAGTACTGACATCTGGGACCAGCAACAGCCAGTTTTACAGCCAAGCTCTGCCCTCAGCTCATCATAATAATGAACATTGGTTTGGTCTCACCTGCTTTGTATCTTCTATCACCTTTAACTCTTCTATTTAGCATTTAAATACTTTGAAGCAAGACTTGTGTTTTACTGCAGGTTTGAGGTTTTTTGGGGGGTTATTTTTTTTTTTAATTAGCACAATAGTGCAATGCTACAATAACACAAACAATTCATTAACATGAAAGTCAGCTCAGTCTTGCCTTGGATGGAGAGCCAGCCTAGTGGACAAAGAGGAAAGAATTCAAAATGTAATAGTATTTTGAGCTAATGCATCAGGTGCAATTCACAAGCATTGTTATTATGACAGATAATCTTTTTGAGATGATTGCAAAATCTCCTCTGTCCGAAATCCATATGCCTCAAGAAGTTGTGTTCTTCCTGAGAAAGCCAGCACAAGGATAACATCTGTAAAATAAAACGCCCTAACCTCTAGTTGAACAAGTCTACTCTCCTTTTTTCACTTGACCTTGTAATGAGAAACCAAAAAATGGATTGATTTAGCATCTTCAGGGCTAGAAGCATGCGGAGAAGAAGTACCAGAGACATTGTTTCCATTGAAGGCAGAAGATTATATTTATTATAACTTCCTAACATTTGCATGATCCAGGAATAAACAGATTTACCTCTTTTACAGGTTCTTCATCCAGAGCAGCATCCTCCACTACAGGCTAGTGAACAGAGAGAAGAAAAGAGAAGAAAAAGTCTTGTAAATATATGTTACTGAGAAAGACAATTCTAAGCCAAGTTGTAGCACAAAATACAGTCAGTTAAGCTACTCTAAATTTATACTACTGTAGCAGGCACGTTCAATTCACACTTAGCACAGATAGAGTAACCTTTGAATCCATGAGGACCTGCTTTCTCCAAGATATATAAAATGCTAAGAGACACAAGAGAAAACAAGAGCACACTAGCACTATTAAAATTGCTGATAAATAGTCAAAATTGAGTTTGTCAAAGAAATTGCACAAGAATGAATGAAGACTTAAAATTATTTATGAATAAACTAGAGAACTGGAACAGTATTTCTTGCTTAGAGAAATATAGTGTTCTGAACATTCAACTTCTATTTAAAAAGTCATTTAGTGGGCGCTCAGCTGAAATCTATTAAGTGATGAACACTTTGGAAAACAGGTAGAAAGACTGAGCTTGATCACATAGTCTCGCCTTGGGAAAACATTCCCAAGGTTGTAATTCACTACCAAATCCATCCAGCTTAAGAGGGATCAATAAATTTGCCTACCCACAAAAAAATTCTAGACCCAGTAAACATCGTAGTTTTCCTGTTTACTTGTCAGACACAATTAATAACCTCCTGAGTTAACAGGTGAAAGAAGCAGGATTTTGCTCCAATTTTCCTTTATATGAACATAATGTAGAACATGCCCTCAATGCACTCTTCCTTATCAAGCAATTGATTTACTATCAATACTGTCTTTAATATCTGCAAGTCACTCACCCAAGTCATGCGCAGGCACTCTTAAATGCCTCTATTTTAAAAGGGGTTTTTGGCATTAAGGAAGGGAAGGAGAAAGAGGTCCATAAGCACAGGAGAATTAAACTGTCTCCCTCCTTGTCTACTAACTGTGAAAAGCTTCCATGAAAAAGAACAACTTGCAGACAACCAAGAAAAACATTTTATCCCACACAGATTCAGAAGCAGCCCAATCACTAGCGTTTAAGCTGCATTCATCCCATTAAAAACCAAATGTCATCACTGTTTGAAAACACAACTGGCCTTCACGGATAATAGCCAACCAGAGAAGAAATTAATTTCTGTGTACATAAACTAGATAGAATTCCTAAAATACTGCTTGCTCAATCTACAGCATGATTTTAAAGGGTTATAAGCTTTAGTATATCTTTAATGTACTTAGAAAGAGCAATAAGACAATAAATGGTGCTTTATCTGTTGTTCCCATCTAAACTGCTAAAGTTTATGCCTGTTATTCCTGAACCCTCTGTAAGCTTTTTCTAAGCGACATTTTAGCAAGAGTGATAGAATAGTATAGCTCGCAGTTATAGTATTCCCAGAATGAACCATAGAATGGTTTAGGTTGGAAGGGACCTTAAAGGTCATCTAGTTCCAAGCCCTCTGCCATGATACTGACACCTTTCACTAGACGAAGTTGCTCAAAGCCTCATCCAACCAGGCCTTGAATGCTGCCAGGGATGGGGCTGCCACAACTTCTCTGGGCACCCTGTTCCAGTGCCTCACCACCCTCAGAGGGAAAAATTTCGTCCTTAGATCTAAGCAAAATCTACCCTTTTTCAGTTTAAAGCCATTGGCCCTTGTCCTATCACCGTACACCCTTGGAAAAAGTCCCTCTCCAGCTTTCTTGTAGGCCCTCTTTAGGTACTGGAAGGCTGCTAGAAGGTCTCTTGGGAGCCTTCTCTTCTCCAGGCTAAACAAGCCCAACTTTCTCAGCCTGTCTTCACAGGAGAGGTGTTCCAGCCCTCTGATCATCACCCTCCTCTGGATCTGCTCTAACAGGTCCCTGTCCTCCTGTTGAGACCCTCCAGCTGAATGCACTACTCAGAAGAGCAGAGGGGCAGAATCCTCTCCCTTGACCTGCTAGCCATGCTTCTTTGGATGTAGCCCAGAATATGGTTGGCTTTCTGGGCTACAAGTGCACATTGCCAGCTCACGTTGAGCCTCTCATCAACCAGCACTCCCAAGCAAGTCCTCCTCCTCATGGCTGCTCTCAGTCCATTCTCCATCCAGCCTGTACTTGGGATTGCCCCAACTCATGTACAGGACCTTGTACTTGGCCTTGTTGAACAGGTGCAGACAGACCCACCTCTCCAGCCTGTCAAGGTCCCTCTGGATAGCATCCCTTCCCTCTAGTATGTCAACCACACCACACAGCTTGGTGTCCTCAGCCAATTTACTGAGGGTGCACTCAATCCCACTGTGTGTTGCTGACAAATATGTTAAACACAACCAGTCTGAATCCCAACCCCTGAGGAACCCATGCTGCGATAACAAATTGTAGTATCACTTGCAAAAATTATAGTATCACACTACATTGCGTGATACTGGTGTATTGTTTAAATATATAAACTAACACTCTGTATGAAACCTTTTCCACAGTTCAGTAACTCCTCTTTTAAGACAAATGTTTTATGTTCCCTGTAACCTGGCTGGTTAAGTTACACTCTCCTGTGTCCCTCTCCCTAAAACCTTGCTACAGTACTCTAATGAAAGAATAGGGGTGGGAGTGTGTACGTGTGTTACAAAATAAACACAACCCCCCCACACACACCTTACAAGTTTCACTTATCTATTTCTAACATTTGTAACAGGTGAATCCTGTGCTGGAAACAGTTGACCAGAAATACTGTGGGTTTTTTATTGTCCTATGCGAGACCTCCAGAAATACTCAAGAATCCTCTATGCCCATTACTGCACCAAAAGATGATACCTTCCTTAATACAAGACAATCTTAAATTTCAGGTAATGAAAAGTCTACAAGGCAAATTGTGAACGTATATAACGCAGCAATCAGCTAGTTATCACACAGCACTGTGTTTCCAGCAGGATCCTGAAAGCACAGCCTTGTGCTCAGAGGTAACAGACAAGGGTCTGACTTCAATTTTGTGCTGATGCTGAAACAGACACAAGGAAGCTCAGAAATCAAAACAGAAGTGAGGACCACAAACCTATCCCAGCCTCAAATTAGAGCTCACATACTTCGTGTTTACATGTCAGCTTAAGTCCTACTCAGTCTGCTTTGCAGGTTTCCATCTGTTTTACATGCTCCATCCTCTACAGCCCCAACTCCCCGGAGTACGGTTCCGACCCAGACTCGGTGCAGGAGCGGGCGGGAGGGGCTGCCCGCCCCACCGCCCCGGCTCCACGGCCACCCCCGCTCCCCTCCAAGCCGCGCCGGGTACGGGGCAACAGGTTTCCCAGGCTCGCCTCTCTCCCCGGCTCCTAGCAGCGAGCGGAGGGGACGAGGGATCCTCATCACGCCCCATTTCGCGAGGTTTGGGGCAGCACCGAGGTGGTTCCCCCGGCGGCAAAGGGGGGGGTTGGCAGCACCGCTGCGGCCCCCCGCAGCCCCTGCGGCCGCTCACCTCCGTCTCCATGGGCTCCACCTCTATCCCTTTCCATAGCTCCAGCAAGTGGGCGATCGGCATTGCTGGGCGACGCTTGCCAGAAGCCGGGATCAAGCAGAAAAAGGAAAGCGCGGCGACCGCCGAGGAAAGCGGGAAGGGAAGGCGAAGGTGTCAGTTGGCGCCGGGACACCGAGCAGAGCCCAGCCCGGGACCCTTCTCCGTTCGCTCGGCAATATGGCTCCCCTCCCGCCCGCCGCCGCGCCCCGGGGGAGCCCGCAGGCTGGGCGCGGCCGCTCGGCTGGCGCGGAGGCAGCGCAAGGCGACGGCGGCCGCTCGGCAGTCCGCGACGGAGCCCCGCCGCCCCGTCCCGTCCCTCTCGGCAGCCGCCGCCTGGGCTCGCTTTTAAGCGAGGGGGGAAGTTGATCCCGAGGATGCTGCGGCGGGCATTGCTATGGCAACGGCAGCCCCCCCCGCCTCGGGCACCGGCTCCGCCCGGTACCGGTGCGGATGGGGCAGCTGTGCCGCGCCCGGCCGGCCCGCAGTGCCCCGAGTAAGCCCGGTGTGTGCCTGGGAGGGGAGATAGGGCACGGCGGGGGCTGGAAGAGGGAATAAAAAAATTAACCTGCTATTTTTTTTCCTTAATTTGAAACATTGGTATCGTGACAGGGAGTGTAACTAACGGAAGGATATCTGAAGTTCACTAAGCCACATATTATTCCAGACTTGCAAAGAATTATCTTACTTCTCACTTATTATTTCATTCTATTTCTTTACTATGAAGCTTGTAGTAAAGCCTATCTATTGAGATGCCACTTCCCTCTCCTTCAGCTCTCATAGCCTACTACAACCCTACTACCTTACAGGCACAACACATTGTACCAGACAGCCAGCTGCAGAGCCCATGACTTATGCAGATGTTAGTTTGTATTCTCCCCAAACTGAGAGTAAAACACATGTTACCTTGTTTGGGCAACTTTAACATCATGTGCTGAAAGGTGTTACTGCTAAATAAGCCCCTGCTCTTCAAAAAGCCATTTCATAACAAATAGTCAATGTGCAAAGTGCATTTTTCTTCTGTTCCGTGCTTAAAAAGTCACTGTTTATTTCCATAACAGCAGCACTGTATAAATTCAGAGAAAGTTTTAGTGAACAAAAAACCCTCTTCTGCCAGTCTATAAAGGAACATTCAAGCAGTGTTCCTCCTTTGGCCCCATCTCACCTCCCTCAAACTGTATTTAACACAGATAAGCTGTCCTCTAAGTCTAAACGCCAGGCAGGGTTAGAGAGTCAAATTCACTGACCATAATAAAAGAAAGGGGAAAAAAAAAACAAACAACAAACCACAAAAAAAAACAAACAGACCTCAGCCAGAGCTGTGCATTCAGATACTGCTGCAAGAACTGTATTTTACTTCTGTGGTAGAATATAAATGCTTTTCTTGACATCTGTGCCAACACTGAACTAGTAACTTGTAACACCAATTACGCATCTTCATCTGCTTTAGAAATTGAGTAGTTAAATATTCAGATTACTGGCTTTACTCACTGCTCACAAAAAAAATGCAGTGGGAGTGATGTCAATCACTAACAGGCACATACCTGAAAAGAGAATCCACAGCATCTGGCTGCTACACACTCCCTGGCTCTTGTGCTCTGCCCCTGCTTCTCCCCTAGCAACACATGGCAGAAGCAGACATATTTACTACCTTGAACCTGATGTACAGGCTCTCCTAGGCAGCCTTGTAGCACCAACAGCTGCAACATGTTCCCAGAGAAGGTGTGTGAAGGTTGTACATGATTATATCATATGTGCTTTCTTGATTCTTGAAAGCTGTGTTTACATCTGATTCACAGGATTGTATTTTAGCCTTTAGGACACAAAACTCGACTGAAAGCAACCACAAAGTGTCTGTAACAGCAGGAAACGGGGAAAGTGGGACATGTCCAGGTAATGCTAGGGAAGGTAAATCAAGGTAATAAGTTTGGGATCATTTCATCTGCAGGCAAGCTAAAAACACATGATGTAGACCTTCTGTTTTTACATCTTTTCAAGCAACTTCACATAACTCAAGACATGCATGTACATCCTTCCTCAAGTATTTAACCAATTACCAAACTAAGACATCAAAAACCCCAATGTATTTCCAAATCTGTTTTGTCAGTCTGAACACTCATAATGTAAAAACAGAAAACCTAATATGAGATCTTGTTATTGCTTTAGCATGTATACTTTTGTTATAAGCATGTGTCCTAGAGCAGTCTCACTGCACTTTCATCACTGGGAGATGAATTGGACCTGGGAGAATGAAAATCCACCCACTGTAGGGGAAGATCAGGTTCAAGACCATCTAAGAAACCTGAAGGTGCACAAGTCTATGGGACCTGACGAGATGCATCCACAGATCCTGAGGAAACTAGTGGATGAAGTTGCTAAGCCGTCATAACTGAGAAGTCATGACAGTCTGGTGAAGTTGTCACCAACTGAAGAAGGGGACACATAGCCCCCATTTTTAAAAAGGGAAAACAGGAAGACTCAGGGAACAACAGGTCAGTCAGTCTCACCTCTGTGCCCAGGAAGATCATGAAGCAGATGCTTCTGGAAAGCTATGGCATATGGAAAAAAAAAAAGAAGGTGATTGATGACAGCCAACATGGCTTCACTAAGGGCAAATAGTGCCTGACAAATTTGGTGGCCTTCTACAATGGGGTTGCAGCATTGGTGGATAAGGGAAGAGAAAATGACAACATCTACCTGGACTTGTCCAAAGCATTTGACACCGTCCTACACAACATTCTTGTCTCTCAATAGGAGACACATGGATTTGGCAGATGAACCACTCAGTGGATAAGAAATTGGCTGGATGGTCACACTCCAAGTGTTGAGGTCAACAGATCAATGTCTAAGTGGAGGCCAGTGACAAGGGATATTCCTCAGAGGTCAGTACTGGGTCTGGCACTCTTTAATACATTTGTCAGCAACACAGAAGAATGAGTGCACCCTCAGTGAGTTTGCTGACAACACCAAGCTGTGTGGTGTTGTGGACACGCTGGAGGGAAGGGATGCCATCCAGAGGGACCTTGACAGGCTGGAGGGCTATGGGCCAGATAAGGTCCTGCACATGGGTCAGGGCAATTTCAAGCACAAGTACAGGCCGGATGGAGAATGGATTGAGAGCAGCCCTGAGGAGGACTTGGGGGTGCTGACTGATGAGAAGCTCGACATGAGCCAGCAACATGCACTTGCAGCCCAGAAAGCCAACCATATCCTGGGCTGCATCCAAAGTAGCACAACCAGCAGGTTAAGGAAGGTGCATCTGTCCCCTTACTCTGCTCTTGTGGGACTCCACCTGGAGTGCTGTATTCAACCCTGGGATACTCAACATAAGGAGGACATAGAGCTGTTAGAGCAAGTCCAGAGGATGAGGAGGGTCATGAAGATGATCCAAGGGCTGGAGCACCTCTCTCCTATGAAGATAGGCTGAGGGAGTTGGAGCTGTTCAGCCTAGAGAGGAGAAGGCTCCGAGGAGACTTTCTAGCAGCCTTCCAGTACCTAAAGGGGGCCTACGAGAAAGTTGGAGAGGGACCTTTTACAAGGGCATGTAGTGATAGGACAAGGGCCAATGGCTTTAAACTGAAAGAGGGGAGATTTTGATTAGATCTAAGGACGAAATTCTTCACTCTGAGGTTGGTGAGGCACTGGAACAGGTTGCCCAGAGAAGTTATGGCTGCCCCATCCCTGTCAGTGTTCAAAGCCAGGTTGGATGAGGCTTTGAGGAACCTGGTCTAGTGGCAGGTATCCCTGCCCACAGCCAGTGGTTTGGAACTAGATGACCTTTAAGGTCCCTTCCAACCCAAACTATTCTATGACTCTAAATTAAGTGTTCAAGTTTATTGGACTATCCAAAGCATGCATTTTATATTCTATCCTTCACTCCATTCAAAGAAAAGCAGAATTTTTTAACATCAGCTAAAAAGAAGTTCAAATCATGTGGTTTTCATTCATTTCTTTCTCTTTATTTTGTTGCATTTACTCAGCGTAATCCTGCTGATCTCTGGAACTATTTTTGACTAGAGATTTTGCAAGAATATTGTCTCCATTAATAAGAATACTTATTATCTTCTTAATGATTTCAATATTCTGATAGAACCTTCATTCATGAGGAAAAG
This sequence comes from Tauraco erythrolophus, assembly GCF_009769465.1. Taxonomy (NCBI): domain Eukaryota; kingdom Metazoa; phylum Chordata; class Aves; order Musophagiformes; family Musophagidae; genus Tauraco; species Tauraco erythrolophus. The sequence goes on from NC_141466.1 coordinate 82,468,058, forward strand.
CATCTTTAGATGTCTTCCAACTTCAGATTCCTAAATACTTGGCAAACAAAGTTCTCCCATATGAGAAGTAAGCATATTAGATGTAATTAAGAAAATTTTGAAGCAAAGGATTCATCATGTAGTGCTATAAATCATTGTGATAAAAGCCATCAGTCATTTTCATTACAGTAACATCTAATGGACAACCAGGACTGACATTCTTTTGCGTGACTAGAGTAGCAGAAAAATCCATGCTTCCCTCCCTGAATCTCCCTTTGATCCACTTAAAGGCATTGGGTCAGAAAAGGGACTGAATATCACAAAACTGGGAACAGCTCACCTCCAAAAATATCGCATTAGGAGTGGGATAAAGCAATAAAAGGCAAGAGAGGGATGGCATACGTGGAACATAGCTAAGGCAGAACACACAAGGGAGAAGACAAGTTCAAAGCAATTGGTCTCTGAGGACACACAAGAAATCTGGTCAGAGCAAGTAGTTATGGATTTATTTTTTTTTCCTAAGGAAAGATTAGTTTACTGCACCCACAGTTCAGCAGAAGTAATATTTACAGATACGCTAACTAGGCCAAGAATTACAAGATTAGTCCAATTTGTTTCAAGAGTATAAAAGCATTTTTATCTCCTGTGTAACAAAGCACTGGACTACTTACATGGTGACTTTTAATCTATTTTTACCTGTCTGAGTACTAGCTAATGGCTGCTGCCAGACGCAGAGTGAAGGATTCGACACATCAATATTCTGCTGTGTTATGATAACTCATACACTGGCAGGAGACACTAAGTACAGAAGAAAATTTCTTAAGAGCATTTTCTATAAATTCTATAAAGATACTTTACACTAATAACTTACGCCTCCACCACTTTGTGAAAAAGGAAAGTACTATCTCCCATTTCATGCACAGAAGGGAAGATGCTCAGAGAAGTATTATTTACTGTTAGTAGCTCAACACACTTCTAGGTTCATGACTTCAGTGTTAGGTTTAATGTAATCACCACCTCATACTGAAACTCACACATTCATCTGCACACACAGCTTCACTCAAAGCTTGAGCTAGACAATCTTTTCTGCCAGGCTATCTGAACCTAGAACATGGCTGAAACATGTACTGGTGACATAGTAGAAGCCAGTAAAAATCCTGCTTCCTTTGAGGGCATTCCCAAGGTCCTCCTCTGCATTAAATGCCTCTTTCTGCTTGCCACAGTGTGACTACCACTTATTATTAGGCTGGCCACACTGCCACACCAGCATCATCTGCCCAATCGGGTCTTCACCCAAGTGAAAACTCTGTTGCTGCACATAGCTTTTTAGGTCAAGGCTGAAATCTGTCTGTTTGACTTTTGCACCATGCCAGCAAAACTTAAGCTTCATATTCAGTATCTCTCAGGTACACAGCAGCTACAGGGAACATTTTCTTAAAGGATTGATTACCCCAAGTGCCAGCACTAAGAAAAGATCAGGTCTCTGAAGTTTCGGTACCACTGTAGAAAGGAGGATAAAAAAATTGCTAGGGGCAAAGAAGTAATAGTCCCATGTCCCTTTCAGAAATTGCACTAGAGAACACCCAGCCATTTGAGTGCTTCACCTGTCTGACACCATTCTTGGCTGCCAAGGGGCTCCTGGAAAGCCTTGAATGCCCAATGCAAGAGGCCCAACCACTGATCATCCCTTGATCTCCAAAGCAATTAGAGCGCACAATGAAACGTGTACTGAAGTTTTCCCAAAGGTTGCCTAAGAGAGAAGAACAAAACAGGAGCACAGCATTATCAACATTTCCTACAGATTACTTCAGTTTCTTGAGGCATGAAAGAGTTTCTTTGGTCCTTTCCAATGATTACTGCTACATACTGCAGCCAAGAAGAATGCAGCTCCTGGGACAGAAAGAACTCTGCCCTGCAGCACATATACACGTAGATTTCAAGCAAGAAGCCAACTTTTAACTCCCCTATTCTGAAGAATGTTTGTAGCTATGAAATATGGACATGTATTGTCCCTTCTAACATACAGGCACAGATTTGAGAGGAGCACAGAAAGACTGAGGCACACTTAAAGAACACTTCAAAATACATTGATTGACAGTAAACGGTTGGCATAAACCAGAGGAAAAGAACATAAAAGATCTGCTGATAGAGACCCTTCAAGTAAAAGATTGGTCACCCCCTGTGATGAAGGCAACACTGCTGTCAGTGCATAGCAGCAGAAGGCAATGCATACAACAGACTACGCACAAGCAGAATCTCAACAGCAAGTGGAGATGCCCAAACACATCTCAGTGATCATGATGCAGTCACACAGCCCAGCACGTATCACATACAGATCCATGAATAACCTCTCTAGTTTACCCTAAAATTGCAGCCTTCTGGCAGGGAAGTAGAAAGCAAGACCACAGTCCCATATTAGCCTCAATCTGTCACTACGCCATCTCAAGTACAGAAGAAACATGCTGTGCATGACTAGTTTCCTATTATCTGTGCATATATAATCTATAGTGTATGGGTAAGTGTCAAACGCTAGAAGTAAACTAGTAAAAGTAGGGCAGGTTTTAAACTGCACAGGAACCATACATCATTCCTTGATGAAGGGAAGTCTGTTGCCCATGCTTTTTTGGTTTTATACCAAAATTATCAAAAGCTACTCTTCCTGATTGAAAGCAAGCAAACAAACAAAATCCCCCACGCTACTTTTTCTCCCTGAGAGCAGATGTTGTAATTCTTTAAGCTCATTACTACAACAAGATGACTACACTTTCTTAGCAGAAGCTGTCTTTTAGTGCTTCGGCATTAACCACTTCAAGTTCAACACTTGGATATTCACCATCACTTGTGCAGAACACAGAAGAACAAAACACCACCTACACATTGCTAAGCATGCAAGGCACAGGAGAAGTGTTGCTTACTCCAATGTAAGAGGTGTCCCTAGTGATGCTAAAACATTTTACTATTTAGTCATGAAGCACACGCCTGGTCATCCCCAAAAAACACGAAAAAACCAGCAGCAGATAAAACAAGGCATTCAGTATCAAAGTAGCATACAGCTGTCCCCTGCGAAGCTCATAGCTTAACATTTTCAAATTAAAATCCTACCTTCTGTGTCTCCTAATGTACAAAAAGCCCAACACTAGAGAGGTCAGCTTTAATTCTTAACCTTTGAAACATTCTGACTTCCCTGTCTGTATCTAATGAGAAGGTCTAGACTGAATATTAAAAATCAATGCTTAGAGAGCAACAATAGTAATTGGGCTCCTTCAGTGTAAAGGGTGCAACAGACTGGTATTACCAACCAACCTGGTGCCCCTGTAGATCAGGGATGAAGGCTACTAGAAGCTGTAGAAAAGGGAACACTTTTCACATCAATCCTTGTTAGTTATCTGCATTAAGCCTGCAGGTACTTAACACATCCCATGTTAATCGGTTCTTAATATTACTGAACAGTTAAATACTAAAAGAAATATCTTGGAAAACAAAAAATCTAGGTCAGATATCTGGAGTAGATCAACCTCCTTCAGTACAGACATGGCTTTGCTGACGCACCCAATAGGGCTCAGCGGCTAGCACAGCAGGAGCCTCACTGTGTTGCTCCACTGTGCCATCGGTTTAGCTGAGGTATGGTGTTGGGCCTGCCTTCATAGTCTGTGCACCTTGGGGCTAGTGAGCCAATGCAGAAGACTGAAAGCAGCACCAAGTGGCACCACACAGCATCAACCAAGCCCCATCTCAGCTGTATCCTTCACTTAAGTGCCACCTACGCTAAACCAGGTGGTGACTGGTACCTCCATGAGCAATTTGGATATCTGCATCATGCCTGCACTGGTGGGCCCACACATCTGGAAAGCCTGTGCTGATTTGCTGCCAGTTTGCCCAACATCCAAAGCTGGTTAGTCTCCCTGACACATGAGACATTAGCCACTTTCAGAGCTGAGCTGCCAAACACAGGCTAGTCTTATCTGCTACCTCCTGCACCTCATAAGAAATTAAGGGACTCTTGTGACAAAGATGCTGCCTTTCAGAAGCATTCAGTCAAGTAATCTCTTACATAGCAATCCCCTGTGCAAGCTTCTGGCATATTCCACATTAAAGTGGTAATTCCCCATTACACTAAAAACCACCTGTTAAACAGGATCAATAAAAATTAGCTGCAAGGAAAGCTTTCCTGCTGCACAAGGCTGCAGTAAATTTCGTGACTTCATGTTTTCATCTCACAAGCACAGAAGAGACTACATTTTCCCCAAAATGCATTGCATAGGTCTTCAAGGAGCAGCTCAGTGCACTAGGGCAGAGATGCCAAGGACACACTCCAATCTCTGCCCAATTACTATTGCAGCAGCGATATCTTGGCTGAGTAAAGAGCTTCTGTTTGCTTACTGCATGCAGCCACTTCTGGCAGAGGTAGGAATGCTGAGCACAACAGCTCAAGTCAGGCTGGATCAAGGCTTCTCAGCAGCTGCAGCACAGCTTGAACACTTGTTGCAGCTGAAAATGAGGAGATGGGAAGGGAAAAGGACAGTTGTATTTCCCTCAATTTGGGGTCAGGAAGACTGATTTGGAGGCAAGAGAACAATTCAGGTGGTGGGGGAAGAATGTTTGAGCCAGGGGCCCCTTTCACTTACCCTGCCTTTCATGCTTACTGCATCCAGAGACACCACTGCCCCAAAATATATTTCCCTCCCCAAGAACTAAGGGAAGCCTCAGGCTTGTTCCCTCAATGCCAGAGCAGCTGAGCACATCACAAGGCCTATGGGGCAGAAGGGAGAGAGATGGTAGCTGCAACTTACCTCCCTCCAACTGCTTAAACTCTTCCTTACTGAAAAGGGCAAGGACAGCTTTGCTACCTCAGTCAGACCATGCAGAAAAGCAGCAGAGATTAGTTTTGGGCAGAAACACCAACAAGGTAAGGCAAGAAGTCTGCATCTGACTAGCATGGATGTAGCTGCACAGAAACGGGGTAAGAGCATCGGTCCTACTCCAGTATACACAGAGGGAATTGAGCCCAAGAAATAAAGTTAGGTCTTCATTAACCTTCACTGATGGAACAGACTACTCTTGCACAGGTCACCATTTCTGTCAGTAGCTACATTTAGAAATACGTGCAAATCAAGATGCTTTTCTTCAACTTAATTACATAATGAAGTTATACTTTCAGATACAGAATAACATCATTCCAATGATAGAATGCTCTGGAACTAAAATTTTCCATATAAAAACATTCAAGATTTGAAGACATTGAATTGACAACAAGAAATTTACATTACAGAAATAAAATTGAGGAAGTAGCCTAGGAAGCTTTGTGATAGCAGAAAAGGGAATATTGCTTAGAAATATATAAAGAAACATCAGGAGACTGCAAGCAATAGTTCTCAAGCATAAATCAACAAGGGTAACGTTAATGTAACAGAAGATTACACACTGAGTCATAGAAATCACAGTAATTTACCCAGTAACTGTGACAGACATTTTAGGTGACTGAGGACAAGGGTACCAGTTCACTTTGGGGCACAATTTAGATCCTCCTAAAGACGCACTCTGCTTAAATATATCAAGATAAAACAGTAACTAAAATAGTAACTGTAGATTTTAGCATTCATAAAAGAAGATTCATTTTTAAAATCAATATTAAGGAAAGTAGTAAAGAGTCAAGAAGGACTTTCTAAGTGACATTTAAATAGAGCATGTTATATTCATTTACTGCCCACTTTTCTCTGAGTATCTGTATTCAGACAAAAGAAACTCTTCCAACCTTTAACATAAGCTTTTCAGCAACTGCAGTGATATTGACAGGAACAGCAGAGAAGCAAAAAAACACCCATTCAAAAGATTCATGTAGAGCCCTTCTGGCTTTGGCAGAGTTGAGGAAGCTGCTCCCTTGAGCAGAGGGAAGGACCAGTATATTAGAGAGTTTCATTCTCGATTTACTTTGAAGGTTTGTGCATGCTGGTTGGTTTTCACTCAGTAAATCATGATCTCACCCACTCAGAACAGGAGCAAACACAGCACCAACTGGAGTCACGGTGACATACTGCAGCTTCACAAATTCCTCTTTGAGGAATCTAATCTACCAGGAATAAAGTCCATTCAAAGTAAACAGCACAAATCCTCTATTGTTAGAGAAACCTTGCAACGTCAAGTGTTCTTACTGTCAAAGGGAATTATTACCTCTCCAACAGAGCACGACATTCAAATCAATAAAGACTGCAGAAAGCATACACACAAAATAAATAGGAAATCAAGGATGTCAAGAATTTCTAACTCAAAATTGGATATGCAGTATGGTTTCTTCCCCTTCAACCAGTTAACATTTTTGTCTTTTTAAAGATGATCTTAGCTTGAAGATGAGAAAGCAAAATAGAGTTACTAAACATTGCAGGTGTTATTTATCCAATTCTGGGGAATAAAACTAAACCACCAAAAACCCCTACCAAGAAGAGTGTTGTGGTGTTGTTTGTTTTTTTTTTTTTTAAACTGAATTTCTTTAGTGTTTTGAATTTTAAACACACAGAAGTAACAGGTTTTATAGTGTTTTGGTTTTTTAAATGTGTCACATGCTGTATTTTGATTCCAAAGGAATAACATAGTAGCTGCATATTTTTACAGACAAGTATATGAGAGGACTGAGGTACAGCCTTGAATATCCGAGCTCAAGAAACAGAGTACAGTATGACTGATGGTTGAAAGGTTTTCAGATTGCAGCCCGACCTGTGTCTATCAACTGTGCAATTCCAGGAAGAATTCCCCCTCATCACTACAGTTGCTATTAGCAAAGGGGAGAGCTGGAGACAGAAAGCCATAGATCAGAGCTACAATCTTGTCACACTGGGAGAATGAACAGAAAGCCAGGCTACGTGGCGCAGCTGTGTGCCACCCCCACATAACTCACATTTCATATTTCTTTTGGGAAAGAGAAAAAAGGCAAAAAAAGAAAAGTAGTTTGGTGGGCAAGTTAGAACCACACTACACACGGGACCAAATCATTTTTCATTTGAACTGCCCACTGGCAGACAGAAACACCATCTGCAATACAGCAACTGTTTCCAAAATAGACATTGCAGGTCAAGTAAGCGCTTCCCACCACAACACCACTGAGAAGAGTTACATGGCCAAACCAGAATTCTTGTAAACTGGCAGGGCAGGAACACACAAGCCTAGGACAGGGAAGCCCACAGGTGAGCCAGTTATGTCACACAAGCCAGCCTCCTTCCCACAGGACAACCCAGATGGAAGCAGCAAGCCAGATGGCACAGGTTTTCCTCACCATTTACCACTTTTTCAACACAAATAAACCAGGCTGGTAGCACATACCTTCCTACCTCTAGGTGCCTTTCTTCCTCCACCTGAGAAGCAATGAGGAAAAAGAGCTGCTCAAAGCCACTTTCTTACCTTCACAGGTCACAGCACAGCTTAAGGAGCCCACACTGATGGCGTCCCACTGTACGGGCAAGGCTGCTGCCCCAGAGCACTGCCTCCATGCACAGAAGCAACACCAGCTACAGAGAATACCACAGCCAGAAAAGCTTTCTGCCTCCTAGCCTGCACTAATTTATACCTCCTCATTAGTGTAGCGAGGGCCACCTGGGTGAGGGAGACACCTGGACGAGGGCCACCTGTTCCTACACTCCAGAGGGAAAGGAGAGTACTCATGATGTTAGCACTGGGAGCACTTCCCAGGCTGGAGTTTTCCAGGAACAAAGTTTCCTGGGAAGGCTGGAGCAGTTGCTTCCCTGCTGTTGGAGCAGAGCTCAACCTCTCATGATCCTGCTTGCTGGAGGCCAGCTGCACATCCTTCCCTGGAGCAAGGGCAGAGAGCATTTGCAGGGGAAGAAACGCACAGCACAGGCACCCACACGTAGTCTCAAATCTGACCCGGGGGGGGTGTCAATCACATGTGCATTAGCTCACTGCTACTTAGATTCAGATGAGTGTTAAATTATAGTAATAATACCTTACAGTGGTGTTTTATTGCTAACAATAATTATCGAGAGAAATAGGGTATAATAGTATAAATCCCAGCTAGTAAAATAATATGATGTTCTGAGTTACTGATTTCCTGAGTTTTCTATTATCATCTGTTTGCTATCTTGCTATCTATAGTTTGAAAAGCTCTGGAACAAGTATAGATTAAGAAATTTATTCCATTATTCATCTGTTTTTCTTGACTGTAAATAAAATTAAGCCTGCAGTAGAATTTTATGTTTGATGTTCCCTTATAAATTATGATTTCTAGATTCTGCTTCAAGAGCTGTTATATATCATAGCTTGCTTTTGCATTTCTCAAAAAAACCTTCAAAGCACAATTTGTAAAGCAAGGCATGAGAAGCAAAAGCCTGCCAAAGTTGCTGTATGAGTACCGATCGATAAAAGCTTACTTGTATTAGAAAAGAAACACAGTCGTTCTGCAAGAATAGCAGAATTTATTCTCTTAAATGACTTTTAAGGCCCCTTCCAAGAAAGTTTCAAGGCCTTACACACAGGTGACCCAATAAGCCTGACCATCAGCTGGCCAAAGGCTTAACAAAAAGAAACAAAAATCAGACCAGAGCTGTAGCACTTGTATAGCAGCACTCAACCAGAGAATGCAGGGCAATGGCGACCAGAGGCAAACCAAAGGTCTTAGCTTTGTGCAAATGAGGAACGATTTTCCTCGCAAAGAGCAGAATTCCACAAGAGCAGTCACGCTTCTAGATTTCAGAACAAAACTCCCTTGGCCTCATTAGTGCCATTCAGACAGACACGCAGCGTATGTTGCAGGCTCTGAGCTGCTGTTACCCACCAGACCTGCACTTTGCTTTTCAAGTTTTAGCAAGCTTGTATAAAACCAAGGTCATAGAAGAAAGGATAAAAACAAAAGGTTCTAGTTTAGGTGGATTGCACAGGCTCTCAGTCCATTCAAATCTGGAATAATTTGGTAAAAGTCCCTCACGCTGTTTCCATCTATCTTCAATAAGCAGTAAAACAAAATGAAAGGGATAATTCCTCCCTCGTTCCCCAACTTCATTGAACATATCCATACTCATGCTCATTCTCTCAAAGGTCTAGTGTTTCCCCACTCTAGCTTCATTACATCTGACTGAGTCTTGAGGGTTTAATTAACTCCTACACAGAATGATTGCCTTCAGCTGATTTTTTGAGGTTAAAGTTGGGAATTAATCCTAAACGTTCAGCCATCCCACTGACCTGGACCATCCATACAAATGTCACTGGTAAGGACTTTAGGGCCTTTACGATGCTGCCAGAAGTCCTGTGCACCTTGCCACGTTCAACTCTTGTCCGCAGGGAATATCCCCTCGGCCTTCTCCAGCAGTGGGCTGCACTGATCCCTTTTGAATACAGCCTTTGATCGGAGTGAGCTCCTGCTTTCCACCTCCACAGGCTGTGCACATTGAACTGGCATCTTAAAGGACACTGCATCAACCTGCTCTCGCCTTCATGCTTCCCAGCCGGTGCCAGGCACGGACTGTCTGATACCTCCTGTAACAAGTGTGCAGTCCCAAGTCCGTGAAGCAGGTTGCTGTGAAGTTTTTGCATTTTTAAATTTTCTGGAGGTGATTATCAAGTTCAATAAAAAGGAACGGGATTCTAAATTATTTGCATTGCAGAATGAAATCCCTTGTAACTTTTTTTTTTTAAAAAAAAAGCACAGGAAGACAGAAAAATAATATTCACCTATAACAAAATAATTATGAAATAATGAGTCTCCAGATTAGTTGCTGTGTACCTCTTAGTGTATCTACGGTGCTTACCTCCAGCACTTTTTTACCCCACACCTCATTCTTTTATATGAAAATGTCTTCCAGGAAGCAAACAAAAAGAAGCGCATTGCAGGACTTTCCTTTCTTTTTCAGCACTTCAGATCTGCTGCCACTTCTTTGCTCTGGAGACACTTTAACCCACACTTCCTACTCTGGACAGCCCGGCTACTGTCTTTAATTATTATTCTCTGGTTGGACAAGGCCAGGTTAGGTGAGGCTTTGGGCAACCTGGTGTAGTGGAGAATTTCTCTGCCCATGGCAGGGGGGTTGGAACTAGATGATCTTTGAGGTCCCTTCCAACCCTAACCATTCTATGATTCTATGATTCTATGAAACACCTCAGTCTTGCTGAAAAAGCTGCCTAACCTTTTATAAAACATCTGAAAATTCACCGAGAAGTAGAAAAGAGGCAATTCATGACTGTATTTAGTGTCTCAGATGTTCAGCAGATGGATAGGAGTCCTGAGACTCAGTCCTGTCAGCAAAGACAGTTGATCTTGTGCAAAGGGAAACAGCAGTACAAACACCCAATGCCATCCAAACCAGGCCGTTCTGCCAGGGGAGGGATTCTCATCAGTGACAGGAAATGTGAATCCTCTAGCGCAAAAAAGGAAATTAAAGGAAGGATCCCTACATCCCAAGTTTAGCTTCTAATCTAGAACAAAGTGTCACCTCATTGCAGATTTCTTAGTGTTTCTGTTGCTTTTTTACCTATCATTCCTTTATATTCATCTTTATAAAGGTATTTTTACTTTTTGAAGTCATTGGGATCTCATACTTCCACTCAGCATTAATTGAAGTATTTTTCCACTTCTCTGCATCAGAGGTGTTGCTCTGCCTCAGATTCTCAGACTTCATAGCAAAGTTGTCCCTATTTAAGCCTTCGTTTAACTTTTCTGAGTAGTCTTCAGGCAGCAATATAAGACAATATTACTTTATGGTAAAAGTAGGATTAGATCCTGCCTATCCTGGCCTTGAAAATGAGCTTTAAGACCAAGTAAGATCATAGGATCAGAGCATATTATAACTAGAAGGTTGCAAAATGAGGTTAACTGCACAAAAGGTAAGCAGGAATTTCTGTCAAGGACTCTTAAATGCACTGTTCAATGCCAATCAAGTGAAATTTCTATGTAAGTCATCTTTGTCCAAGCTGAAATCAGTGTCGATATTCTTAGGATTTGGGCTGGTTTTACACACGCACAATCATTCTTAGACCTTTCCTAGCAGCATTAAGATACAATGAAGGAAAATGATGCTTAGAGACCCTGAAAAGATTTTAAATTTAATAACTTGCCTGAGGACTCTACAAACAGGACTTGAAACTGATGGTCAGAAGTTCCTTTATCAGATGATTGAGTATTTGCAGTGTCAGCCAGAAATACAGCAAAGAAAACACAGTTAGTTTTAATGAATTGTTTGGCTTCATACAGACCCGAACATCACTGCAATTAGAAAACCATTCTTTTTTTTTTTTTTCTGTATAAACAAGTCTGTATCTTGCATGGATTCCCTCATATGCCACAATATATTAGTATAAATATTTCGCATCATTACAGAAAAAATCAGATTTGTTAAAAAGTCTTCCTACATTCTAGAAGTTTTTAAAATAGGAAGAGAGACTCATGTATGTGCTGGAGGGATTGTTCTGATGTATGAATCATTGCTTCTAGAAATCCATTTAGGTACAGATTCATATTGTCTTAAAGATCTTTTTTGATAATTAAATTTTGTCTGGAAAAAAAAGTGCTACTAATGCGATGAGAAACTCATGTTCTACTTCCTTCCTGTTGTACCTGATATTCTGTTCCAACCATTGAAAGAGTGGAAGTCCTGTGTCCTTGTTGAGATGCTTCAAGATCTACACTTTTGCTCAAATAATCATTAGCCCTTCTGGGTAACCTCCTGTATATGATGGCCTTATGATAAATACAAGTGACCTCAGGGGTCACCTGTACAGCCTGAACCATCTGAGCCTGTTTAACTCCTCACATTTAAGAGTGGAGAAAGAGAAATCAAAGATCTCTAGTAAATCAGTCTTGTGTAGCGAACAAAGAATTTTAGCTTTGTAGCTGAACAGAACTAGTCAAACCAATAACCTTCAAATGTTTTAGCATTTCATGCAATTTTATAAAACCAAATCTGGCATTACATTGACAAATACTTCACGCTAGCAACTAGTATCTGTTAAATATATAATTTCCAGCCCATAAACTTATAGAAGAAGACAATATCAGAGGGACCAGAATTACTTCGCAGACGGCATAAACCCTATTATAAAATTACTGGACACATTATGTTCTGCTGTACTTGCACAGGTACAATGGACAGTGTGTCCAGGTTTCAGCTGGGACAGTTCTTTTCAACAGCTAGAAAAGCTCTGTATTTTGGTTTTAGTCTGGGACTCGTTATAGCTGGCACTGAAGCCTCAAGGACTTTTCAACTTCTCATGTTTTGCCAGTGTGCAGGAGCACAACTGGATAGGGGGGAGCATGGCCAGGACAGAGGGGCCACAACTGCCCTTATGATTTGAACTTAGACTTAAGATTGTGGGTCAAACTGGCTAATGGAGTATTCCATATCATGCAGTGTCATGCCCAGTATATAGATGAGGGTCAGCCGGAAAGAAGGGCCTTTGCTTTTCTGGGGCTCTCACTCTTGGATGCTCAGAGTGCCCTCTCTGTCTCGCTCTCTTTTCTGGCCTCTCGCTCATCTGGGATTGTGGCATCGGGACTTACCTGTTTCAGGATCGTTTGTCTAGGCCGGGACAGGCATTGGTCACCAGGTGGTGAGCAATTACACTGTGCATCACTTGTTTGTATATAGAATCATAGAATCATAGAATGGTTAGGGCTGGAAGGGACCTAGGTCAAAGGTCATCTAGTTCAAATCCCCTGCAAGGAACAGGGATATCTCCAACTAGATCAGGTTGCTCAGGGCCTCGTCCAACCTGGCCTTGAACGTCTCCAGGGATGGAGCATCCACCACCTCTCTGGGCAACCTGTTCCAGTGTTCTACAACTCTCATGGTAAAAAATTTTTTCCTAATATCCAATTATTATATACTATATATTACTATTACTATTATATATATATTACTATCATTATACACACATATATATATTCATATATTATTAGGAGTAATATTAATCTATTCTTATCTCAACCCACAGATCTCTTTCCCTTTTCTGCTTCACTTCTCTTCCCTATCCCCTGGGGGTGGGGAAGGGCGAGCAAGTGACTGTGTGGAGTTTAGTTGCCGGCCAACCTAAACCACGACAGAGTGAAATCCAGCCCTTTCCCTTTTTAGAATATGGACACAACCAGTATTTCTGAAATTGACTTTGTCTCATTTTCCCAGAGATCCTTGAAAAGTATTCCACCTAACGTTTTGAGATTTTTTTTATTTTGATTGGAAATGGCTGTTTGGGATATAGGTGGATGGAAATAAGGCAAAAACTGAGAATTAAAAGGAGTTTGATATTACTCACAGCCACTGCAAGCCTGGAACCTACTTCGTGCTGGGCATTCCTATCTTTCTGTCTCATCTCCTCCCATTTCCTCCTTTAAGATTGCTACTTTGAAAATTGTCCTACACTTATATATATGTGAATGTTATTTTGCAATGGCTTCCACAACAGTTCTGCTATGCTTAACATTCAGATACATGTTCTTAGGCACCTTGTTCAATAAAGCTGATAAACATGTGGTTATTAAGTATTTCTAATTTATCCTCTGTTTTTAACACCATAATGATGGCTGGCCTGTGTATTGTCTAATGTGGAAAAAGTTATATTTGCTGTAGCTACTTTAATTGTGAATTTGCATAATTTCAGCTTTTAAATTGTTTGTAGAAAGTAGTTTTATCTGGGAGTTTGCTGTTTACCAAACCACTAGGTTCCTACCTCACATTTAAAACACAGTGTTTTAAATACTTTCTTTTACTGCTTCTACTAAAAGTATTACTAAACATACTTCCACTGCTTAAATGGCTAAAGTAACCACTGGCTTAAATGTTTTAGAAATAATTATATGCCCATTACTTCTATAGGTCACCAATAATAAGTCGTGTATGTATCTCTGAGTCTTCATTCAGCTCAAATAATTGGGGTTTGGAAAATGTTATTTTCTCATGTCAGGATATTCTGACTTAAGTAATTACTGGTACAATTTCCACTCTAATATCACCAACCTCATTATAAGAAATAATAGAGCTTCACAAGAGACTGCTGAAAGAAAAAAAATTATTATCCTCGTTGGGTAGCATATGAGAAGAAGGCATATGAGACAAACTATTATTTTCAAACAATGTCTTAATCACCTGTCTGTTATCACTGGGGAGGCAAAGGCTTACCTAAATAATTATGATATCTCAGTATCACTAAAACCAGACAAATGACACCCTAAATCATTTGCAAAACATTTTTACAAGTTTTGCTGAATTTGCCTTGAGACATTACTGTGAAATGGTCAACTAGAAGTTTCTTACATAAAGCAATTAAACTATTCTGTGACAGTATTATCTTGCAATATGACATGACCAAGCAGCTAAAAGTCACGTAGCAGGAAAAAAAAACAAACAGGCAAACAGCTGCACTGACTTAGATGTTTATCTAATTACTAGACCTCTCAGATAGCACCCTCCAAACTGTCTTAACAGAGACAATTTTCCTCCTTCGGCTCCTGCTCTGTTCAGTTCCAGCCAGAGAAATCTGTTCCTGATCAAAACACACAAACTCCACCATGCATCACCAGTGGAGTGAAGTAACTGTTTTGGGTTTGGCCCAACCTATTCATCACACTTATGCTATTTCACGAAATAAGCAAATAGCTATTAAAAAGTTCTTTGGTTTGTTTACTTCTTTCTCTCTAGATCTAATTGACTGGATTAAACCCTGTGAACCTGCTACATGTTTTCAAATCTCTGACACTCAAAGACCTAGAATCAGGAGTAAAATATCCACCAGGAAGACTGGCACTTTCTGACCCTTCCCTCTCATAGAATCTTAGAATGGTTTGGATTGGAAGAGACATTAAAGATCATTTAGTTCTAACTCCCCTGCCATGGGCAGGGACACTTTCTACTAAAGCAGGTTGCTCAAAGTCCCATCCAACATGGCCTTGAATGTTTCCAGTAATGGGGCACCCACAACTTCTCTGGGCAACCTGTTCCAGTGCCTCACCACCCTCAGAGAGAAGAATTTCTTCCTTAGATCTAATTGAAATCTACCCTCTTTCAGTTTAAACCCTTGTCCTAGCACTACATGCCCTAGTAAAAAGCCCCTCTCCAGCTTTCTTGTAGGCCCCCTTTAGGTACTGGAAGGCTGCTAGAAGGTGTCTCTGGAGCATTCTCTTCTCCAGGCTAAACAACCCCAACTCCCTCAGCTTGTCTTCATAGGAGAGGTGCTCCAGCCCTTGAATCATCTTCATGGCCCTCCTCTGGACTCGGTCCAACATCTCCATGGCCACCTTCTGTTGGGGACCCCAGAGCTGAACATAGTACTCCAGGTGAGGTCTCACAAGAGCAGAGTAGAGGGGCAGAATCACCTCTCTCGACCTGCTGGCCATGTTTCTTTAGATGCAGCCCAGGATACGGTTGGCTTTCTGGGCTGCAAGCACACATTGATAGCTCAGGTGGATCTTTTCCTCAACCAACACCCCCGAGTTTTTCTCCTCAAAGCTGCTCTCAATCCACTCTCCGCCCAGCCTGTACTTGTGCTTGAAATTGCCCTGACCCATGTGCAGGACCTTGCACTTGGCCTTGTTGAACTTCATGAGGTTCTCACAGGCCCATCTCTCCAGCCTGTCAAGGTCCCTCTGGATGGCATCCCTTCCCTCCAGTATGTCCACAACACCACACAGCTTGGTGTCATCTGCAAACTTGCTGAGGGTGCACTCAATTCTTCTGCCCACGTCGCCAACAAAGATGTTAAACAGTGCCAGACCCAATACTAGCTTCTGAGGAACACCACTTGTCACCAGTCTCCACTTGGTTATTGAGCCATTGACTCCAACACTTTGAGTACAACCATCCAGCCAGCTTGCTTATCCACTGAGTGGTCCATCCATCAAATCCATGTCTCTCCTATTGAGAGACAAGGATGTCATGCAGGACAGTGTCAAATGCTTTGGATAAGTCCAGGTAGATGATGGCAGTTGCTCTTACCTTATCCATCAATGCTGTAACTTCATCATAGAAGGCCACCAGATTTGTTAGGCAGGATTTGCCCTTGGTGAAGCCATGTTGGCTGTCATCAATCACCTCCCTTTTTTCCATTTGCCTAAGCATAGTTTCCAGGAGCATCTGCTCCACAATCTTGCTGGGCACAGAGCTGAGACTGACTGGCCTGTAGTTCCCTGAGTCTTCCTGTTTTCCCTTTTTAAAAATGGGGACTGTTTTCCCTTTTACAGTTGGTGGGAACTTCACCAGACTGCCACGACTTCTCAGATACAATGGATAATGGTTTAGCAACTTAATCTGCCAGTTCCCTCAGGACCTGTGGATGCATCTGATCAGGTCCCATGGACTTGTGCATCTCCAGGTTCCTTAGATGGTCTCAAACCTGATCTTCTACAGTGGGCGGTTCTTCACCTTCCCAGTCCCTGCCTTTGCCTTCTGCGACTTGAGTAGTGCGGCTAGAGCTCTTGACAGTGAAGACTGAGGCAAAAAAGTAATTTAGTATCTCAGCCTTCTCCATATCCGGGGTAACCAGGCGTCCTGTTTCCTTCTGGAGAGAGATCACATTTTCCCTAGTTCTCTTTTTACCACCAATGTACCTGTAGAAGCTTTTCTTGTCGCCCTTGATGTCCCTGGCCAGATTCAATTCTACTAGG
This sequence comes from Tauraco erythrolophus, assembly GCF_009769465.1. Classification (NCBI taxonomy): domain Eukaryota; kingdom Metazoa; phylum Chordata; class Aves; order Musophagiformes; family Musophagidae; genus Tauraco; species Tauraco erythrolophus. The sequence goes on from NC_141466.1 coordinate 82,484,625, forward strand.
GCTTTACTTTCCTAACCTGATCCCTGGTTGCTAGGACATTTTCTTTGTATTCTTCCCAGACTACCTGTCTGTGCTTCCACCCTCTGAAGGCTTCCTTTTGGTGTTTGAGTTTGTCCAGGAGCTTCTTGTTCATCCATGCAGGCCTCCTGGCATTTGTGTCCGACTCCTCTTTGTTAGGATGCACCGCTCCTGAGCTTGGAGGAGGTGATCCTTGAATATTAATCAGCTTTCTTGGGCCCACTTGTCCCTCCAGGGCTTTATCCCCTGGTACTCTACCAAGCAGATCCCTGAAGAGGCCAAAGTCTGCTCTCCTGAAGTCCCAGGGTAGTGAGCTTGCTGTGCAACCCATTCGCCACCCTAAGGATCTTGAACTCCGCTATTTCATGGTTGCTGCAGCCAAGGCTGTCCTTAGCTTCTCATTCCCCTTAAGTCTCTCCTTGTTGGTGAGAACAATGTCCAGCATACCACCTCTCCTCATTGGTTGCTCTGTCACTTGGAGAAGGAAGTTATTATCAATGAATTCCAGGAACCTCCTGGTTTGCTTATGCCCTGCTGTGTTGTTCTTCCGACAGATGTTGGGATGTTTGAAGTCCCGCATGAAGACCAGGGCTTGTGAACGTGAGGCTGCTTCTATTTGTCTATAAGGGGCTTCATCTGCTTGGTCTTTTAGGTCAGGTGGCCTGTAGTAGGCCCTCACTATAACGTCTGCTGATCCTGCCCTCCCTTTAAGCCTGACCCATAAGCTCTCCGTCAATCCTGACCATAAGGTCTTGGAGTGCCAAGTACTCCCCTGCCTCACAGCAGCTCTCAAGGTGCAGAATTTGTTTCAAAGAAAACCTCAAAACTCTTGCAAAGCTCTAGAGAAAACGTCTGACACGAGCATTAGGCAGCTTTGCAGCCTCTAAGGAGCATCTTAGTTTTTGGCAGAGCCAAAACAAGAGCTTACTCTGCTTCCTAAGATCGAAAGCTTTTCACTCCGGAATAACCCAAATCAAGCAGAACAGAAATTTGCAGCTGTGTCTCCCACAGGGCAGCACTCCTCGTGAAGTTTAGGAAAGTTTTCTGAGGGGCCAGTGTTCTTAGTTGGCGAGTATTTCATAGAAACACGCTCTTCAGGGTGACTGATCGCACAGCTTTCCACCTGACCTAGTTTACAAGGTTTCAAGGACACGGAAAATTCACCTTCACATGGGCAATGCACATTGTCTGGAGGAAATGAAGGTCTTCTGAGGAATGTTTCAAAATGCGTGCTGACTTGCCTCAATATTAGAAATTAGTACATTTTGAACTCAGATATGCAGCATTTTATTTTCAGACTCTTTCTCCTGCAGTCATTTTATTTGTAAACCAGCACCTGTAGGAACAAAACATTATTATTTATAACTCAGCTCTCTGTCACTTAAACCCACCTTCTGCCAAATCCCTTACAATACTATACAATAAACCAGAGCAACTAATGCTACAAATCTAATTTTACCTAACACATGCAGCACTAAATGAGGTTCTGATCATGGCTGGGTTTACTTCTCTGCATAAGCTGCAGCAAGTCTCTTGGTCCTTCAGTTTCTTTCCCTCTTCTGTACAAACCAGAATAAGAAGGCTAATGTAAAGAGGACAGAAGTTCAGATTAGAAGTACAAGTAGTCCCAGAATTTCAGAACTGAATTGTCTGAAATGCTGATTCTTTGATTCAGCTACAGAATAAAGCACAGCTCTGCATTGCGATGCTCTTGGGACTGCGAATATCTTGGCAGCATTAGGAATGCTTTCTGGTGGTTGCTGAAGTCTAGAAAAGGCTCACTGGGAAATAAAATTCTGACTTGCAGAAAATGATTGGCTTGGGAAGTTGTTCTTCCGAGACAGAAATGAAAACGTAGCCAATGACCACAGTGCGAGCAACCAAGATTCAGAAATATTCTGAATGAGTCCTGGAACAAATCAGCTGCTTGTTCAATCTGGACACAGTTGGCATGTAGCTGGTTTGATAGTCTCCTCTTCTGACCAAATCCCACTTTTCACCTGACAAACTGGAAAAGGTCTCCCAAACCAAAAATGTTTCCCAAAAAAATGACAGCAGAATCTAGAACTGCTTCTCGTCTCATATAAATGACGCCAACTATACCATTTTCTCTACTCTAAACTACCCTGAGATGCTTCTGAGAGCAGGCCACACGGTAGTTGATTCCAGTAAATATATAAAGCCCAGAATAAAATTTGGTAATAGACTGTCTGGCACAGTCAGGCTGCATCAAGGCATGCTCACTGTCTCGGTCTTTATATCTGATTCACTGTGTGGAATAAAGAAAATGAAGACAAAACTGCTTTCTTCTTCCTATGGAAATGTGACTACTTTTCTAAGGCAAAACTACTTCATTAACTTGCTTTTCTCTGCAATCTTCCTGCTCTGTTACTTGAATACAAATTCCAGTTGTCTTAGAATATTAATGTCTCTTAATGAAATTGAAGCTGATTGTGACATTTCAGGGAATGCTCATGTAAATTATATCTTCGTAAGGAGTGAGTACAAAACGTAACCTCTCAGCCCAAGTGTGAACGCCAAATAACCTAGAAGAGAAACATGCCGTTACTGAAAACAGGGAGTTAAAACAGGAGCCTTACTGTAAGACATTCATGATGCAAAGGCTATTGATTAGCAGAGCTGGACTGTGATTTGATTTGTTCAACTGGTAATAAAACTTTATCTTAAAGCAATAGGAGCTGCTAATGCTGTAACTGGAGCTGGTAGCATTGGGCTCCTGTGCTATAAAGTGTTCCAGGGAAAAAAAATATTAAGCAAATTTCTGAAAAGCAGCCTCAGCCTGGCTTTCTTTTTCTAGATGTAGTCATAGTGCTATTTAATATATCACTCTGAAGTCCTTGACTAAATGGAAATAATTTTATTCCAATTCATCTGCTACAATGTGTTAGTATTACCCCAATATTGGTAATTGGCTTTTGGCAGCCTTATAACAGCTTAGGCGATCTCGTAAAAAAGATAAATATAGTACAAAACTTACAGAGACAGGTGGAACTGAAATAATTTAAAATGGCAATCATAAAAAATTGAATCTGGTTGTATTTAACTAAGTGTACTTTGTATTATTTCTGTCACTGAGCTCTAAATTGGTGGAAAATTCCCAACATTCTTTCATATTAAGCAAATATGGCAAACTAAGCATATCAAATATTACTTTTTCTTGCTGTTTTCTTTTTCTTTCTTTTTCTTTTTTCTTTTTTTTTTTTTTTTTTTTTGCCAGTGTACTGGAAGTCAGTGGCTGCTGAATCAGTTCCTCTTGCATTACTTAAAGTAAAGCTTTCTCTCATTCTAGTCATCACAAAGGCAAAACCTTAAAATAGATTGTTAACAAGTTGCCAGTAAAAGATACATTTGTCACACTCACAATCTAATTTCACAATGACCTATGATAACATAGTGCAGTCAGATTACCATAAAACATTAGGATGAAAAAAGATCTCATTAGAAGTTCTTCATAAAGAAGGCAGTACTTTTTCAGAATAACAAAGAAGCAGCTTTTTCTTTCAAAATAGGTAGTAAAATATTCTTTTGAAAAACTGTGATAAATACCTGCAATTTAGGTTCATGTAATTCCTCCCCGATTGACTGTAATGACTCTTCATTTGTCTTGTAAACGGAATACTTAATCACTGTGATCAAAATGACATCAGGTTATTAGTGTTCAGTATGTCTAAAATGAAAAGCTATTAACTGGCTTGTTTGCAAGCCTGAAGAGACTTCAGAATCGGTATTAAATTATGCATTATTTATATTTCAGGATTATGGAATTGGCTCCATCTGGCACTCTGTGGCTTACAAAACAAGCTGCCAGTAATCAAAATTTTCCCCACTGACCACTGGTGGCTTCCAAAAGAATTCAGCTGGAGAAGGTGAATGCCCAGAAACACTGCTTATCAAATTTTAAGAGATGGATGTGAAAAAGCCTGTGTGCTTCTTGCAAAATCTGAGAGAATTGAGGCATGCAAATAATAAAATCTGACCTTGGGAAACTTCAGTTCACCTGGCACCTAGTCTGGCAAGGTCTTCACTCTCAGTATTTTATTCTGACGTTTCCCAGGCACTCGGAGGAGTGTTGCCGAGGATGGCCTGTCTGGGTGAGGTGGAGTTCAGCACCCAGTGCATTCTTGCCTGGACAAATCATTCCTTCACCTACCAGACCTCTGGGCGGCTTCCTAAGAGCCCATGTCACTTATACCGGCAGGATGAAGTTCCTTGCAAAAAGACAAAGTCATTGTGTTTAACACAGAGTTGAAAGTGCCGATGCTGTTTGTTTGTAGGACCGACCAGCAAACAAAGCAGTGGTCCCAGCCACAGGAAAGGAGGTCCCTTATGGAGAAACCTTTTGGCTGCTGCAGCATCCTGTGAAAGTTCTTTCCCTATGCAGGCTAACTAAGAAACACCTGTAGCTCGTTACACTGGGAAGGTTACCTTGAAACAGGTGCTGTAGCATTCAGCCAATCACTCTGGGAGATGGATGGTCAAGTGACCAATAGCCTTGACCCATCTAGCAAACCATGTGACTCCTGACTATTTAAGGCGGGGCGTTTACTCTTAAGGGTGAGGCATTTCTTCCTGAGTCTTGGAGGAGTGTGGGCCTTCCTTAGAGTAAGCCTGAAGCCTTCGCATTAGAGCATTGGTCTACTTGGAGCTACCTGAAGCCTTCCAGCTGCGACAGTCCCTTGTACTGTCTCCTTGGCAGGGTAAAACAGGGACAAAGACTTCTTCCTCCTCGTTAAGCATCCAAACCACCAGACTGGGGTCTGTTTTGTGCAGGGGCTCCTCCAAGTCTCAGCTTGTGAAGCTGTGGAGAAAACTGGCTGCAATTGCTTAAAAGAGGGAGAAGCCCTGGGTTCTCCTCTCTGCTACAAACCCTGTTTCTGTGTTTTCTCCAGACGCTGTTTATAGCAGCAGAAATCTCTCCTGGGTGACCAGAGGAGTGTGACTGTGCCATACAACTCAACGGTGCTTATCTACACTAACCAGTGCTACCTGGGCTTCTGCTGGGAACATCTGGTTTACCCCAAGGGCTTAGGGAGGGCTGCCCCAGAGCAGCAGGACATGTCCCCATTGCCATCCTGGGAAGGTGCCGGATTTAAGACTCAGTCCAACTATTGCATTGCTCATCCCTCTGCAGCACCACTCAGTTCCCACCATGTAAGCACAAGGAGCTCGGCTGCTTAAACCAGGGTTTTGATTCCACTGTAAGGACCAGATGTTCTAATTGCCTCCAAAATCCACAGCATTTTTAAGCGTTTAGACTTTAATTACTTGTCCAGGGCTAGGGAGGATGAAATGCCCCTCTGCAGACAGCAAGTGCATGGAAGTCTTACTTAATTTGTGTGCAGCTTAAAATTGTCATCAGATTTCAAGTCGAATTTCATTCACAGGGGGATAGTGGCAGAGCTAAACAAGAAAAAAGAGACTCTGATTTCCCTCTTCTCCCATCTGCCCAGACAGACCAGGCTATCCATGCCTATATTTCTGTTTAAGCAAAACCATTAAATGATTTAATGAATATCCATTTTTGCCATCTTTTTAAATTAATTTTTTGAGAGATTGTTCTTGGTCAGGTGTGAGTGTGACTGCAAGCCTGTTATCAGTCAGATATGCTGAAAATAAGGTGCCAAAGGGATAACAAATAAAATAAAAGCTATCCATCATTATGCCTACCTTCCTCCAGGCCTCCAGTGATTCTTGCAGTCAGAATCTCTCAAGACAGTAATAGAGGGCGGGGAGAAAGAGAGAGAAAAATGGTATTTGAGTGTATTTTGCCCATGAGATTTGAGATATTTTTCTCTGCCACAATACCTATGCTTTCATGAACAGTTTGGTTACTCTGCAAGATCAAAGAGCGTGGTCCGTTCACCCCTCAAGTCACTCAGAATAATGAAGGGAATTGAAGAGAAAACAACATGAGGCATTGAAAATGAGAGGCCAGTTTGTGTCCCAGGGCTATTTTGTTCCTGTGATGATCCTGCAGTAGGCTTCAGAAATGACAAGCTGCTCGTTGAATTCCATAGAAACTGTGAGACAAACCTCTTAAGAAATCCCGGGGCTGGAGAGGACAAATAAGGCAGGGCCAGCTGCTGTGTATAAAACTACTACCTCGGGAAGGTAACAGCATCATAAGCCCCGAACATCTGAGAGACCGGGAGATAAGAAAGTTGTTCCCACTTCACCCATCAGTCAGCCAGCCTCCTGGCTAACAAAACCTTGGCAAACGCATGCCCCAGGCATTTGGCAAATACCTGCAAAACAGGGTTTATGAGGAGGGACAGTCCCTGTACAATAATCTTTTGAACACAACCCGCAACAGCTGGCACTGAGAACTGACAGCGCCAGTCATCTGGACACGCGCAGCCTTCACGAGTATAGCCTAACCTACGAAATCTCGGTAAGGGAGATGGATCTGTGGAAGGCTGATGGGCTAAAATGACAGCACCCAGGCGATGTGACAGCTCTTCCAGCCTCTGCTGAAAGCGTGCCCAGCTTCTCCACCCTCAGCTGAGCACTTTGGAAAGAGAGAAGCCTCTCTCCAAAGCTGACAGCAGCAAGTTTTACTCAACAGTACTAAGCAGAAGCAAGTGATCTAATGGTGGGTACCTGCTGGGATGCATCACGCTTGTTTATAGAGACTGTAATTATTTCAGGGTAACTGCTGTGCTTCTAGTTCTTGCTAATTTTGTTTTGGCTCATCTTCCCTGATTTACATGCAGAGCACAGGTCTCTAACGCAAACAATTGTGTGACTTATAGAAAAATCTTAAGTGAACAGCCTGTTTTCTGGTAAGTGAGGCTGTACTCAGAAAAGTATTCCTTACAGACAGCACCATGGTATTCTTCAGCTAGCTTAAGAATTTTGTATCACCTGCTTAAGAATTTTCCTATCAAATATGGCCATTTTCACATCTTTTTAATACAAGATTACTGAAACATCAGTCCTTCAAACCAAGCACTGTGTCTGAGTGCTGTGATTTTCATGCTGAATATATTGATAGTATTCATACCACCAGTCTGTGGGCATGGTCGGGCTTGGCTGCTCTCGAGGCCTGTCTAATCCTCACCCAATCTGTGAGTGTACTTTGGGGTAAAGAATAACGAAGATCATGGCACACAAACATAAAACAACCTGCCTATCTCTCACATCAGATCTCACTTAGCCTGCATACTAAAGCTCTCCTTCTCCAAAGCACAAGAAATTGAAATCTCTTCTAAAATGAATTATTTTATCAACTCTGGGTGATCTACAGCAACTTTGTGGAGCAGGGAATACTTAAATACAGAAAGTGAAGGCGTGCAGCAAGCCTTGTGAAGGAAGCTGCTTGAGCAGGATGACAGTCTGAATTTAGAATGAATACAACATTTCTCATCATCGATCACTATATTCCAGGGAAAGTAACTTGCAAAGTCCTGACATTTTCCCTTTGCATCATCAGTACCATCATCAGGCAGCAATAATACTGTTAGCAGCACAGTTAACCCTCTATGGCCTTGGCTTAATGGTGCTCAGAGACAAATCCAGAGCACAGCTGCCTGAAGCGTAACCACACCAGAAGTGAGGTGTCCAAATTCAAGAACTCATCCCTGTGGAAATCCGTCTTCCCCACTGTAGAAGCCAGCACCTGCTGCTTTGCTGCTGTAGATACCTAGGCTGTCCACATTTGTGGGACTTGACTTGCAGCATATTGACTTGCTGCATGGGCACCACAGTCCTGCTGCCACTTTTTTCCTTCTGATGGGCAGTGGCTGGAGCCAGCAGCACAGCCCAGCACTTGCCAGCCACTGAGGGTGCAGGGAGGCGACAAGACAGAGACCTGTGCCACCTTCATTTCACCCTGTAGAGATAGCTTTGCCTATCAGCTAGGCAATGGCAACCAGTCACTGCCCCTACTAAGAACAGGAGCAATGGACCTACTTGGACTTGTGCAAAGCATTCCATGCTGTCTCACATGAACATCCTTGTCTCTAAATTGGAAAGACATGGATTTGATGGATGGACGGCTCAGTGGATAAGGAGTTGGCTGGATGGTTGCACTCAAAAAGTTGCAGTCAACGGCTCGATGTCCAAGTGGAGACCACTGATGAGTGATGTTCCTCAGGGGTCGGTATTGAGGTAGAAAGAAGAAAGCTGGAGAGGGACTTTTTACAAGGGCATGTAATGCTAGGACAAGGGGTAATGGCTTTAAACTGAAAGAGGGTAGATTTCGATTTAAGGAAGAAATTCTTGACTCTGAGGGTGATAAGGCACTGGAACAGGCTGCCCAGAGAAATTGTGGATGCCCCATCCCTGAAATTTCATAGATTTCATAGATTTCATAGATTTCATAGATTTCTAGGTTGGAAAAGACCTTAGAGATCATCGAGTCCAACCATCCCTAATCCCCATTAAACCATATCCCTAAGTAGATCATCCACCCTATTCTTAAACACATCCAGGGATGGGGACTCAACCACCTCCCTGGGCAGCCTATTCCAGTGGCTGACAACCCTTTCAGAGAAGAAATACTTCCTAACATCCAACCTGAATCTCTTCTGACTGGAGAGATTATACCCATTTCCTCTTGTTCTGTCACCCATCACTAATGTAAAGAGCCCTTCCCCTACCTCCCCATCATCCTTTCTCAAGTATTTGTAGGCTGTAATCAGGTCTCCCCTCAGCTTCCTCTTCTCCAGGCTAAACAGCCCCAACTCCCTCAGCCACTCCCCATAAGTTTTATTTTCCAGCCCCTTGACCAGTTTAGTCGCCCTTCTTTGGACTCGCTCCAGGAGCTCAATATCTCTCTTAAAGCGAGGGGCCCAAAACTGGACACAATATTCCAGGTGTGGCCTCACCAGTGCCGAGTACAGGGGCAGGATCACTTCCCTATTCCTGCTGGTTACACTATTCTTGACACATGCCAGTATCCCATTGGCCTTTTTGGCCACCTGGGCACACTGCTGGCTCATATCAAGCTGGTAGTCAACCAACACGCCCAGGTCCTTCTCCGCCAGGCAGCTCTCCAACCACTCTTCCCCAAGCCTATAACAATGCTTGGGGTTTTTATACCCCAAGTGAAGGACTCTGCACTTGGCCTTATTAAAGCTCATGCCATTGGCCTCAGCCCAACTATCCAGTCTGTTCAAATCCCTCTGAAGGGCCTCCCTACCCTCAAGCAGATCGACACAGCCTCCCAGCTTGGTGTCATCCACAAATTTACTGAGGGTACATTCAATCCCCTCATCCAGGTCATTGATAAAGATGTTAAACAGAACTGGACCCAGCACTGAGCCCTGGGGAACCCCACTGCTGACCGGCCTCCAGCTGGATTTAGCCCCATTTACCACCACTCTTTGGGCCCGGCCATCCAGCCAGTTTTTAACCCAAAGGAGGGTGTGCCTATCCAGGCCAGCAGTTACCAGTTTCTCAACCAGAACACTATGAGAAACTGTATCAAAGGCTTTAATTGTTCATGGCCAGGTGGGATGAGGCTTTGAGCAACCTGGTGTTGTGGAAGGTGTCCCTGTCCATGGCAGGGGAGTTGGAACTAGGTGATTTTTAAGGTCCCTTTCAACCCAAACCATTCTATGATAGGGAGAATTCTATGATAGGGAGAAGTCCCCTCTGCTTCTCCCATCTCCTACTGCTGTTGGCAGTGGCACATCAGCTGGTTGCTCATAGGGAGAGACAAATGTGGCCTTAAGCACAATATGCATGGGCAGCTACTTAAAGAAATTTAGTAGAAGCTGATTTTTCCGATCTCATATTTCACCCCTACTGTAAACCTGGCTGAAGCTGGGCTCCTGTGCACTGAGAAAGGCTCAGTGCCAGCTGCCAGGAAGAGAGTGAGAGAACAAGATAAAGAAAAGAACCTGGCCATGGTCTAGGAAGTGGGGCTGTCCTTGGAAAGGGAACAGACAGCCCATGCTCTAACCTACACACCAAGGGATGCTTATGCGTTTTGCATGAGAGAGCACACAGACACAGGATATAAACAAGCAAGTCCCTTTGTGGAGCTGACTCCTGTTTTAAAGCACTGAGACTGCACAAACAACCCCCCGGCTGGGATTTAGTTCATTTATTCAACAATGCAGAAAAGAATACAGCCCACATCTTCCCCAGGCTGTGCTGAATCTTCAAGGCTGATAGATTTTATTTTGCTTAAGGAAGTGAGTGACGATTTTCAGAACTGAAGTGATTGTTTAAGGCTCCCAAAACACCTTTGTTTATCTCTTGTATTTAAATTGTGTTAATCTAACTCTTGCAATTATAAACATTCTGATGGAAAGCAATTGCCAAGGCTGGCAAGTGGCTGTGGGCCATTGCTAGAGAGAACATAAAGGGCTGGACGCAAGCTTTGCTCTGAACTGGATCTACCATTCATTCATCTGCTCTCCTGGTTGCCCACATCCAGACGTAGCCCTTAAAGCATCCCTTAAATGTGTCACTTAAAGCTTTAGAGTGTCTTGGCACTTCTCTGCATAAAAATCAGCCAGTAGCTTTTAGAAGACATTTGTATCTTCCTAGAAGTTGGGCAGGTGGGACTGTCAAAAACCAAGCAATAGTCATATATAGTGTTTTACTGCTACTACAATAAACTAATCATAGCAAATTAAAACATTTAATGTGTAATAATTTCGGCAAAATAAAATGAATGTGTGTGTGGCTTTGCAACGCAAATGCAGAACCTCAGGTATGTCTCTTTAAACAGGACTTCAGAGTCTGTGACGTGATTTTTGGCCAACCCTGACTTCACATTTATCAGTCAATTTTTACTCAGTAGCAGGTTGCTGTTCAGCATGCTGCTGGCTTTACTGTCTCCCTCCCTTGCTCTCTCTCTCTCTCATTTCAGATTATGCTGGTTTCTCCTCAAAGTTTCAAAATTTATCAGCTCTCTCACATTTCTTGCATTTGAAAATGAGGCTGAAAAACACACGGAAGCCATACTATCTACCGTACTGCAGAGGCTGGTCGTTTCTGACTCTTGTCCATACCCACTGACTCTCTATTCGGCAAGAGTCTGCTTTACCTTTGAGCTTCACGCTGTGAAGTCTGTCAGCGTCTGTGTCACTTCCTTGTAAAGTACCTATTTACAGTCGTTGGCTTTGCTTAAATTAATGCATTACACTTGAACTGCAGAGAATTCATACTGTGTATTTTCTCTCCCTAACCATTATTTGGCATTATAAAAGAAAATATAATCTATACTACAATTTAAAGAGAAATTATTCAGGCGATCCATTTGAGCTTCCATTAAGCGTGTGCCTGTGCAAGAACCAATGCTACCATTGCTTTCAAGTTTGAGCTTTTCTTCTAACTGTGAAGAGGACCGACAAATTAAAAAAGCTGCAGAAAAACAGGAAAACCCAACATTCACTCATCTGGCAGTACTGCATGTTGCTGTGGATTTCATACAATTTTTTTATACTGCACCTACTTATCCAAGGCAGCAATATTTGTAGTAAGATTTAGAGAAGTCTATTGTTCTAATTATGGATTGTGTTCATAATCGAACTGGTGACTGAAAAGCACTGAGCAAGACGTTCATTAGATGGTCTGATGGTAGTTATCAACCTGTTTCCACTTGCCTCGCTGCTGACTGGCTTAACAAGCAAGGATGTGGCACTGCACTCTGCAAACTTTGAAAGGAAAAGCAGAACAAGGGACTTCAAAGGCCAAAAAAAATCCAAACCATTAAAAAATAGCAAAATTTTGAGGAAAAGGTGAGTCTTGCTTCTTTAAAAAAAAAACCAACACAACCTTAGGTAAGGCAATTTTAAATTAATATTCATTCTAAGTTATTTGTACTCTATGTTGTCCATCCAAAACCTATGCACCATCTGAGTACTATTTGAAAGAGTTGGAGAGACAGTTTAAAAAAGTACATGAGCCTTGGGCTGCTCCTTTGCAGAGAAATGCATTTTTCTCAACAAGTATAAGATAATTTTTGTAATTAGAAAGAAAAAAAAAATTACTGATCTCAAAAAGATTCCACAAAAAACAAGAGCATTCTAGTCTTTTCAATCATTTTAGTTCAGTCTCCCTACTTTTTCTTGCTTAGAAGAAGAGGGCAGAAATGCGGGAATGAAGATTTGTGATTCTTCTGGTCACGTCTCTGGTCATGTTCAACATGAACTGAACACGTCAGGGCTACTTTGAAAACCACTAGATCTGATTACCATTAGTATACTAATATAGTCTTAGTATACATTAGTATGTTCTCCCTCTTGGGAAGGAAGACAGATTTTGAAAGAGAAGCCCTTGCTTTACTGAAATACAGATACAACAGAGTGCAGATCATACTCATTTCTTAGCTGTTAAAATAAATAAATATCTGAATTTCTTAAGAAAGGACTAAAAAACTGACAGCATTCTGGAATGGCAAGGTAACAAAGCCTTAAATGAAAGGTGGTAGAGAAACAGGGACAGTCAAAAATGACAGTAAATGTAAATGGTTTCTAAACCCCAAGAGACATAACAGATTTGTTCCTAATACCACATTTCACGTTTTCACAGTAATCTTCTCCTAACAGACAGTTCCTTGAGCCATAAAGACAATTTGAAACACTTAACACAGCACTGTGTGGAGGAAGTCATCCAAATCTGGTCCCCTTTGGAAACATCCAACTTTGTGGCATGTTTTTAATTATTATGGTATAGAGATGCACTATTGCTGACATTTGTACTTCTCACTGAAAATCCTGTAGTATTTCCTGTTTCACCTATAAAAAGCTGTTTCTTGGAACAAAGTAATTATGTGACAATCTCATTTTTAAATAAAAGTGCAGGCACTCACACTTGTGTGGTAATGCTAAACGTTCAAATATAATGAAAAATTACTAACAACGTATTTCTAGGGCCTAACGTTTTCCTATATTAGCAATTAAGTTCTAAGACTGGTTGTTCTTCAAGGCTGTATGGAGCTACTGTAGCAAAATCAATCAAATAATAGGTAAGGCTACAAATAGAGTCTTCGTGGAGTCCTTCAGGCAGAAGTGCCCAAACTTGGTCAATGTTATTTCATTCACTAAGAAGTTATGCAAAAGTTGTCATCTTTGGTCTGCCATGATCTCTGAGTGAGGAAAGGTTTAATGCTTCAGAGAACACGGCCTCCGTTCAGCATTTCTGGAGAGCAAATTTACACAAGGCAGTGGGTATTATGCCTAGGAAAGGACCTCCAGAGAGGTCTCTAAGTTCTTTTTGTTTAAAATATTTTCTTCTCAAGAAATTTTTGTCTCATCTCAGAGAGACAAGTAGCTCTTCAAAATAAAGAATGACTTAATTTCCCCTGACTCACTGGCAAAAACCGAAAGTGGCTAAAGAGTCAGACCTGCAAGTGAAACTAAGAAGTCACAGTTCACTTTTGAACATTGATCCAAACTATAAGCAAGCCAAAAAGTCCAGGCAAAGCTGTAAATCAGATTCTGATCCCATCAATATCGGAGCCACAATTCAATACTTCAGCCTGTGTAACTGACATTACAATGTGGACCATTCTCCTCTAATGTCAAAAGAAGTGTATTTTCCAGCAGAAATCTTCACAGCATGCCTGTGACATGGACAGGGCTTTTTAATATTGCTAAGTCAAGACTGTTTTCCAAGGTATAATGTTTAAGGGTTTGGTTTTTGTTGCAGCTTAAAAAATTATTCAAACTTTTATGGCTTCATTTGTGATCTTGGACCTGTGAAGGATAATAGGTTGGGAGAGTATCACTGCAGACAGACAGCTCCTCAGTTCCAAGCTTCAAGTCAGCCTGCATCAGGTCAGATTCACCCTGCAGTGCCGTGCAGTTTATCAGCTGTAGTTCTTTGGTGAAGCAGAATTCAATCTGACCAATTGTTTGTGCCTTTTCACCCTAGAAACATAAAGGATGAGATCAGCTTGATGGGGAGAAGAAAATAAATCAACACTTCAGGTATATTGCCTTATCTATAGAATACAGTAGTGCTTATCTGTATACTTGCCACTTGAGAAACGTGGAGACAGGTACCAGAGGCATCCACTCTGAACAGCTTATGGTACATACTTGTCTTTAAGGAGCAAATAGACAAGGAAACACATTCCAACAACATAATTCAGTAACAGTTTGCGGAATATGCCTGACTAGTAAGTCTCATTATGAAATGCTGTGACACAGATTATCTTAGCATTTACCAAATTTGCACAGTGCACAGAAGCTGTTCATGTTAATGATGAGCTCTGGCTGAACTCTGTGAATACTGAAGGGTATGTGTGACCTGAATGCCACCTTCATCAACTCTTTTGTAGAAGGATGGGAATTGAGGCAAAGAAAATTCTCCAAAAAGGAGAAAAGAAACTTGGTTTTATAATAGCTTTTACTGAAAAGAATACAGAAGCAAGCTGTCAAAGTAGCAGAAATGTCATTTTTCAACTACAGGACAGACAGGAAGAAAAATATTGTCCATGAATAAGGCAGGCAGGCATGGAATCCTTTCATGTGGGGAAGAAGATTATATGAAAATTCCCCCCAAATGCTCAGGTGTGACAAAGTCCATGTGGAAAAAGAGTTGGTTTTGAAACCACAAAACAGGACAAAAACATATGTACAACACAAAAGTAGTTGTGGTAGGGGTTTTTTTTGGTGTTGCTCTGTTTTGGTTTGGGGGGTTTTTTGGTTGTGGGTTTTTTTTGGTTTGGTTTTGAGGTTTTGGGGTTTTTTTGTTGGGTTTTTTGTTTGTTTTTTCAAAGAAACTTAAGAACACAGCAAGTGTGTAATATGTTTTAAACATTGAAGTACTTCAGGCATTGACAAGGCTGGAACTCTGAAAAGGGTTATCTTTAAAATAACTGGGGTGTACTTCTTTCCTTTCTATTACCTATTAGCTTCAGCTGCTAAGCACAGGAGACAATCTGTAAATTACTTTCACATAATTTGAGCAGTATCCCAATTGTACTAAAAGCAATGACAAAACTACAGTAAATAGAGCTAGAAACTGGGGTTTGTGTTAGCTCTGTTATTTCTTCAACGTCAACAGATGGGTGAGTGTGCAACCCACGTTGAAGTCATATTCCTTTGTTCCTTACAGTAACTTAAAAACACATTTTAAAAATAATTGTAACCTAGAATTCTTTTTCACTTGAAGAAACATCCGAGTATAAAAACCTCAGAGTACTACTAAAGCAAATGAGCTGGCAACACACCAGCTATTAAACTCCCAACAGCAACTGTATCTTGGCAAGTTGTCATAAAATTGTCTGTGTACAGGCAATAACTCTGCCAAGTGTTTTGTAGTAAATCAGTTTTATCAAGCTGAGACAATAAGGAATCACTTATAAGAGCGAAAGCTATCTTGTGGGTTTAGTTTTTTGTTTTCTTTTTGAATAAAAGCGGAGTAACCTAGCTGAAAAAGGAAAGAAACAGCCATGCAGCCTACCCATGTAATTGTTCAGAATGCTGTTTCGTTCCTTCACAGGCATTTTTGACTCAGATATGGTGACTTGTATTTCATGCTACAGCACGCTGTCTCTGTGTATCGTATTCTCTATTGCATCGTGATTCAAGTACAATCACTGGCAAGGAAAAGTAGAAAGAAATGGAAATTTTAGACACTGTTGGCTTGAAAGGAAAGACTATGGTCACCCTGAACCACAGTGAAGCTCAGAATACCTTTTTGTAATGCCTTAGGTACGGGCTCTTGAGAACAATCTTAGAGACAAACCTCTGAGCTGCTTTATTTCTGAAGGATTCTGTCCATTAAGTAACTTCTTCATGCAGAACATGAGCCATGCCCAATGAAAGGAAAACTGCTGTTGACAGGCAGTACTCTTGTCAAGGCCAACAGTCACTGGCTCCATTCAGTTTGTTCTTGTTGGTTTTAGTAATTTGTCATATGGCAATTAAACTTTAGCAGGACGAGTGGAAAGTACTCAACTACAGCAATACCTCTAGTGTCGTGGTTACAGAATTCATGCAAGAGATGCAGGTTCAAGTCTATTAAGACAAAAAGACCTTTAAAACCCACTGCTGCCACTTTCCGGGTAACTATAGTAACAGCAAAGTTACTGGGTGAAGAACGGACACTTCCTCCACTCACAATATTTCTGCATTAAGAAAAGGCTGTGGCAAAAGTACCATAAGCTGAACTTAGTGCTGCCAGTATGTAAGCAATGTTTTTTACAAACTCAACTCCAAGAATCAAGCAGTATCTAATCTACAAAGAGCTGTATACACAAGGAACATCCAGACCCAAGTTTCATCATGCTGAAGATTTTTCACTCTATTTTTGCTTTTGTTTTTTGATTAAAAGTTCTCCTTTAAAAAAAACCAAACCTGTTGGTTTTTGTTTGGTTAGTGTTTGTTTTGTTTTTGGTTTTGGGGGGTTTAGGGAGTGTGAGTGTGTTTGAAATTTTTACCTCTTCTGGAGGAAGACATTGGATTTTTGGTGTTACACCATAAAATCTTGTAAGAGCTTCCTTTATGGCAGTCATCTGAAAAATTTAAAAGCTTATATAATAAGGAAATCACCAGCACATCTTCCAACAGCTCCCACGCTTGCTAAGTTCACAAAACTTTTAGATAAAGCATAATCTTAAGGAACTATACAATTAAGAAAAGATCACTTATTCTCTAGAAATTACTCGACTTCTGCTGAAACAAGGTCCAGGCATACAATTTTGTTTTATAAAAGATTGCCTCTTACCTGGTAATATGAACTGCTTGGCTTTATCCCAGCTTTCAGGAGGCAACTGAAACAAAGATAAAACATTTTTCCATGGTTCCTGTATGCAAACATGACTTCATAATCATTAGGTAAACAGATAATCTTAGTGAGAACTTGGCAAGCATTATAGCAACGGGGAGCAAGGGAAACTTGTCTTCCACTCTCTGCCCAGCCTAGGAAAGGTTCCCCTTTTCGGAAAGGCTGCTTCCCATCTCCAATTTGGCAGGGTCAGGAAGAACCCTCTTCCCCACCTTAATCTGAGGAGCTGGGAGAGTCAAATCTTCAGACACGGCCAGGGAAAAGGGCAACATTACTGTTATTTCCTGGGCCTTTGGAATGCTCTGTTGTGCCAGGTAGGGTGTGCAGTTTAATTGCCTCCTTTTGCCTGCCTGTGCTCTGGCCAGCCGGAGGGGATGGGGGCAGACTTGTGAGGCTGCTCTAGGCATCCTCATATTCTAACACAAGGTGGGCTTCCTGGGGTGGGAGGCACACTGGGAGAGAGACATCCTGTGTGGATCTGGATCAACATCAGCATCAGGGCAGACACTTTCCTAGTGAATATGTTTTTGAAGAGGAAAAGTTGTTCACATAAGAGAAACAAAGTAACTCTCAAGAACCTCTAGCCTATATAACCCTTTCTTTAGTTATAGTTCTGAGGGAAGCCCATGCTTCCAAGTCGACACTACGACTCAGGACCCAATAGATGATGAATTTCTAAGTCCCGCGTTCTTCTGTAAGGAGCGTGAATGTTCAGCATCTCGCAGGATTTAATCCATGAGTCCTGAAAATGCTCAACCTTTCCAACATCAGGTTCTGCACAGCAGAGATTTAACCCAGTCGACTAAAGGTCTAGCTGTTTGACATAGCCATTTGACACTAGATACATGGAGGCAAATAAAATAGATGATGTTCTGTCATCCTTAGAAGAGCCTGCATGACGTTCTTTTTTTAATAATTTCCTTTTTGGAAACAATCTTTTAATCACTAACCCTACTTTTTCCCATTCAAGTATAAACGAAGTACAATGAGAACATTAGCAGTCTTTATTCTTTTCAGTAAAGATTAATTTAATTATGTTCATTTTTACAATGAAGAATATGCTCTGAGCAATTAATTTCAACATGTTTCAGTCTCTATTCTTTTCCGATGTTACACATGCTGATATAGTCACATAATTGGTCACTGTGCCATCTGTAAAATGTTTTAGTCACACCATCACAGCTACTTAGGCAATTGACTTATCAGACATTCATTTTAACACTACATACGACATTCTCTTAAGCACTGTGTCTAGAAAAATCTGATTAAGTTTTACAAGACACCTACAAAAACAGGGAGGGTGAGGGGGTGGGGGAGAAAGACATAACTTCCTTTGTGCATATGCAAAGTGAATGAGACTTTGTTAGGAGATTGCTTGGACAAGACACTGACAGAACATGAACAGGAGTTTTTAAAATCTTTTTTTAAAGTATGTTTCTAGATATAAAATAACTTATTTCCTCTCTCAGATACTGTCATCTTACACAGAGAGACAATTCATGGTCAACAAATCCAAGTCAAACATCTTCCCACCCATAACAAGCACTGATCAGGAAAGGACTCTGACCTTCTGGCAGTCCCCTGCAGCCAGAACGTGTGTACCTGCAGTGCTTGGACAAGCCACAACATTCCTATCAAGATTTTGGATCTGGAAATGCCAGTGCTTTGGAACCCTGAGGAGGAATCAGTCCCTAGGACAAAGCAAAAGTGTCACATCGGGGTTGTCTGAAAGGACAGCAGAGGGCTGCCTGCAGCAACTGAACACGGCCCTTCAGGACATCCTCTCTTGCTGCTACCCCCTCAGCCTTTTCCCAGGATGTTCTGCATGATTTTGCCTGCAGTTTGTCCTTTCCTCCAAGCAGAGCACTGCCTTTTCTAAAAACAAGTGTTTGGGCCTCAGTATGACTCTAAAGTTTGGAGGTTTTTGTCACTTAATTTAGAAGTTTACAGATATTATAGCTTTTGGTAGCAAGATATAGCCAACACAGCTTCTCAAAATTCACTGGTTCATATTGTCTAAAATGATGCTGCAAAGAACACTGCTGGCTTACTACACTCCGAAGTGGCCAGAGACATGCTTCTCAGAGTAGATAACCCTTCCTCTGAACTCCAGTACTAAAAATAATTTATGCTAATACTCATTTCCCCTCTGCCATCAGATTTTTGGACTTTTGTTTTAGGCTAGATTGGAAACTTTTAGAAACTGGATGCAGACCACCGAGTTCATTTACATACCTGTTAAGATCAATGTGATGGTAGAGTTCTAAGGCTTTACCAAAGTATTTCTTCTGAGAATTAAGGATCTGAAGCGTGGCTGCACAAGTGCCATGTTTATCCCACTCGTGCTTCCTACAGGAAGAAAGCAAAATTTATGTTTTAAAAAAACATTATTTGCAGATATACGTGCTGCACAAGCTAATCAATATACTTCAATCAAGTATCTGAAAGGCTACATGTGTGAAGCAGGACACTGCACTCAAAAAATACTGCACGTGAGAAAAGCAAAACCAAGAAAGAACACTCCCACCTTTTCAACTACAGCAATATCTATGTATTTTTTTTAGCAGAATCATTTACCAAGAGATTTTGGGCCTATCAGAAAAGTAAGGAAGAAGCCCAAGAAGTCCCTCATTATGGTTTGTAACATCAGACTACGAAAAAATTCTTTCAGATGGTAAGTCATGTTAAAAATATATAAATGAGAGGGTGGTCTAATGCTTTAGATATTATTATGCGTCTGGGACATTCAGAACCAGCATTTTGTTTTCTTATAAATTATGTATATGAATTTATGCAAAAGTCATTTTTGAATGAAAGAAGTTCAGCCCTTCAACTGTTATCCCACCCAAAGGGATATACTCTTCCCCTTCCCCCATCAGCTATCTTTTTAAGTCTGGATGTTGCAACGTGAGGAGATAAAATAGGTATCATTGTGGAATAAACCATTACATCATTCGTAAGAGAACTCTGTGTCACAAGAGTGGGACAAAACTTTATCAAACCAAAAGCACTGGTCAGGTGTGTCTTTAGATTATGTTAGCCCAAACAGTTTGAGTGTTTTTTTTTAGCTGTCTCCTTTGAATCAGCTTGTTTTTGAAATAATTAAATGAAGGAATTCATGAAGTAAGTATGTAACATGCTCTTACAATACAAAGGTCTCTCAGTGTATTACAAAGATATGTTTGGAGGTTAGAATGGTAAGAATTTGCCTAGAAAACAAGTATTTCTAAATTTTGTAGGTTTTAGTGGAGTCTTTTATGTTAAACGTACTTTCAAAACATTAAAAAATTTTCAGAATTGAAGAGACTAACCCTTACTTTGGGTGGAACAGTGAAACTGCACAAGCTGCTAAGACAAGACTGTTGCCTCAACTTTTACTTTGGCCTGTGGCAGTATCTTCATAGGTCTGGTCTCAAATCTTGTTTCTATTCCACCATCAAGTCTTCTAATTGCAAGGAACAGACTGCAAAACACAGCAATTCTTGCAATTTTATGGCAGATAAAATTGTACTAATTGTACACTACTTCTGAACAGAGTATGAATAAAGCAACTGTAGCATCAAGAAATTTGAGGCAGGGGAGAAGATGCATTACTGTAAGATTTAACTGGAAGATTTTCTCTGTATATTCCCAAATTTAGCCTTGCAGACAGTTCTTATCTCAGTCGTAACACCCAAGTCAACTGCATATCAAGTGAATTGTTTACTGCCTGGAGGAATACACTTCACATAGTCCACAGAGCAGATTTCCCAACAGGGGATTTTGAAATTACTGACGAGAAAAGAGAACATAGTTTTAAAGAAAATGGAAGCTCTTTTAGGGCTAAATTTAGCAAGAGATATTGAGTAGTTAGCTTGGACCAGAAGCAGACAATAGTCAAATCCAAAGGGCTACTGGAACAGCAGTAAGCTGGAGGCAAGACTTTGCATGTAGGATGACAATTTTTATTCACGCGTGCATGTGTGTAAAACCAATGTCTTGTGCCTGTCTTTGGAAGGTTTTCAGTGCTACTTGTATTTAAGAAGTGTTCTGCTGTTTCTAGAATGAAGGCAGAAATAGAGGGCCAAAGATCTGATGGTGCTCAAAGATCCGATGGTGCTCAAGAAGCATGTTACTGCTAACATGGAACTGCTATTGGAGTGATTTGGTCCAGTTCACATTGATTACAGGACTCAAGCAATGGGGCTATGGGGATCCCAACTGAAAACACACAGAGCTACTCACAGACAGCGCTAATACATCATCAGCTGCAGCAAGCCAAGAATACACCAAGCTCAAGCTTTTTAATCAGTCCTGTGAGCTTCCAGAACACAGAGCTACTTTAAAGTCACTAAAAAACAATTACTGAAACTTTAAGATGTCACTCTTAACAGTGTTGTTGTTTCACTTTGCAGCACAGCCATGTGAAAACAAAAATAATGATGCAGATACAGCTAACTCTGATTATTCAGCACAGGCATATGAAATTTCACCTTTGCCCCTTCCACTTAAATGCAAACTGAAGCAGTCTGGAAGTTAAGGAGCTGCAGGTACCACGGAGCAACACAAAAGAATTAATGTCTCGATGTTATTCACTGAGACACATTATCCTTCACCTAGACCTCAACAAGACAAGGAATTCTGCTTGAGCCTCAGCTCACAGCTGGGTGGCCTTGGATACAGAACACAGCCATCTGCATTCATGAAGGCCACCATCCTTCTGTACCTCTCACACCCACGAACTAGGCAGTAGCACAGAGCACATATGCCAGCTGTCAAGAATTTTGCTGAATGTTTTTTCCTCCTTGCAGGACACAAGTACTTTGGCAGGCACACAGGAGTAGGGCTTATAGCACTAGATTGGATTCCGCTATATAACTTGTATTTCTCCACCATTTTCTCTATAGTGCTGCTGAGGATAAATGTTACACTTGCACACTTCAAAGCTAAGTCCTACAAATGAAGTCTTAAGGGGCTGCACAAATGCAAAGGAATGAAATTGGCACAACTCAGCAGTGTGGAAAGGAAGCTGAACCTCAAAGAGATTTTGCTTCCTGTTATGTACAAGGACAGAGTTCCCCCAAGCACAAAGTCATGCAGATGTGACAAGACAAAATTGGGAGCATATCAGGTGGGTCAAGGATTATAGAAAACACCCAGCTCAAAGACTGGCTCATTATTAGGGTAGGAACAAATCAGGTCTGTAAAGTACAGCTTCAAGTACTGCCTACAAAATGCAAAATATTAAGGACACACAGCTGTCCTACAGGCTAAACATTGATTCCTTCTCTGTATCATATGTACAAACCGATCCTGAAGGGAATTCTCTTGGTCTAGAAATTTTTATTTGGTCAAAAAAACTATTAACTACTATAAAAGGGATGGTTTCAGTTAATAAACTTTGAGACACAAAGCACATGACCCTTTGTCCTGTACTAAGGCATTCTATCCTGTCCAACTCAAACATTTGGGTGGCAATTCTCCCTGTTCATAAGTTAACAAGGTAAACAGAGATGTGCATATTACCTTTACAGAAGCACTTGCAGCCATCCTAAAATCACCACAAAGATTCCTTACCACCTGTCATGGGTTAGGCCGCTCCGGCAACCAAACCACCACACAGTTGTTCACTCACTCTCCCCCACCCCCAGGAATGAGGGAGAGAATTAAAGGATAAACGGGAAACCCGTGGGTTGAGATAAGAACAATTTAATACAGATGATTTAATACACAGTGTAGATGCTCACCACCCCCTCGTATGCGAAGCCCGTCTCGTCCCGAAGCTGCAAGCCCAGACAAACGCAAGGCCCCGAAATAGAGAGGGGCACAGAGAGAGAGAGAGTACTCCGAGAGTGGGAGTACTGGGAGAGAGAGGGGGGAAAAAGGCAATAGAGCAAAAGCGCAGAAGCGCAAAAGAGCAAAAGCGGCGAAAGAGCCAAAGCGCAAAAAGCCCTTCTCTCCGGCTGTCCCTCACCTTTATACTGGGCATGACGCTGCATGATATGGAATACTAATTGGCCAGTTTGGCCCTCAATCTTAAGTTCCACCACAAATCACAAGGGGAATCGTGGCCCCCTTGGCTTCTGCACTCCGGCCAGGACATGGCACACTGAAAAGTCCTTGGCCAACTACAAACATCAGCTCGCTATCAACATTCTTCTCAGAGCGAGCCTCTGGGTAAAACCAAAACACGGAGCTCTTCTAGCTGCTAAAAAGAAGAGCTAACTCTGTCCCAGCTAAAACCAGGACACCACCCCTTCTAAGACAGGGCTACAGTTACAGGTAAAACATACTACAGGAAGAAACATACTACAAAATTACAGCAGTCTTGGAAAAACCCTGATGTGATAAGCGAAAATATTCAATATCCATTTTGCTCATCACTGCTCATGCTCTTTACCCAATTAAGATGCCTTTAGTCTACAACAATGAAAATTGTGAACAGTTGGTTTTATTTTCAGATTCTTATTTCTGCTGTATCAGGATTTTTACACTATAGGGATTTTTATTTTTTAAAAAAAAGAAGTAAATATAGTATTTTAACTGAAGAGAGACATACAACAGGATCTTACTGGCTTTCAGTTGACTTAAAAGCTTGCATTTGCAAAATCTGCAGTTAGAGCTGCCAACTACAGTGCACTTCTCACCTTACTGAAAGGGACTGAATTACTCTATCAAAATATTAGTTGATACTGTAAAAGTCAACAGAGAAAAACCCTCTAAGACCTTTTTGAAGTTTCAGAAGGCAGGCATTCTTTATTGCAGCACTGGAGACACGAGGGATAAATCCTGTGAATGTGTCTGTCACAGGTAGTGACAGACAAAGTTTACATTGCTCAACTACACGCATATGCATTAGACTTCTTAGAACAGCTATACAAATCCATTCTATTTCTGAGAACTAACTGTAATACTTGCATCTTAATTATGCAGGTGTCGCGGACTGCCTGTGTCTTCTTCCAATGGGTCGCAACCAACCGACTGTTGCGACCACAAGGTATTCTACAATCAGAAGGCTCTTCTAAACTCACTGCTACCTTAATCCAACAGAGAGCTCCAATTCACGCTCTCCCGAGGGCTCCTACCTCTCCAAACTCCAGGAGGGAAATGCCCCACTCCCTCTTGGGAGTGCCCCACCTTTAAACTTCCCATAGGTCACGTGGTCTCCGGCCAACCAACGTGACTCAGCACCTGTCTTGATGAGGCACAGGTGCTTCTCATGTAGCAGCCAGGAAACTTCCCCGACAATTCCCCCTTTTCTTTTAAAAAAAAAAATCGCCTCGCAGCCTTTAGGGGTTTCCAACGTTTCAGTTCCATTTTCCGTCGCCGTTATGTTAAACACCTTGGGACCGGGTCACGGGGAAGTCGTTCTCATATTTTTTTATCATACCACGTTGGCGGTGGATATATCCATTGTTCTGACGACGATGGATACATCCACCCTGGCTGCTCTGGCTGCTTTAGCATTCCCTCTGCGGTCTTTTCCGGACTGGTCTGTGGCTGTTGCAGCGTTCCCGCAAAGGGCTTGCCTGGGCCATAAGACGTCTGTACACGCTTTCTCTTTCTGCTGTTTCCCGGCCGGCCGTTTGATTTGCAGTTTTTGGCGAGATGACCTATTCTCCCACAAATATAACATCTTTGTTTAGTTAGAGCAGTGGCCAATGTGGTCATCTCGCTTTCTACGGGCCCAACTTTGGCACATGCAATCACCATTTCTTCTAGAGAGGGGTCCCCCGGCAATACTTCAATGACTCTCCGACAATCAGGGTTGGCATTGTCCTTTGCCAGCTGTTTTGTCAACAGTGCCCGTAGTCTACTGTCAAATATCTGCTTTTCTATTGCCCCCTGCAATCTCTCAACGAACCGTAGAAAAGGTTCGTTGGCCCCCTGTTTAATTGTTGAATATTTTGCTTTAGGCTCAGCCATTTCTGCTGTACGTAGTAGTGCCTGCATCCCTATTTGTTTAACCTGTTCGAGGATCTGGGGATGCCATTGAGCCTGTATTGCCGGGTTACTAAATACTTGACCCGTTCCCATCAATACATCGGTACCTAGAGCATAGCATGGGTCGCTTTGGGGTAATTGGATATTTTGTAATGCCTGCTGGTCGGCCAATTGTCTCCAGACATTTGTGAAAACGGAGCGCTGCACCGGTTGGAACATGACCTGGGCTAGATGTTGAAAATCGTACGGCACCAAAATTTCTAAGTTTAATAATCGTAATAGTTGTGTCACCGCCAGTGAGTTTGGTCCGTATCGCGCTACCGCTTTCTGCATGTCCTGGATCACTTTCCATGACCAGCCCAAATGTTTATTGGGCTGGTTGGCACCCGGGAGGGCCAGTTCTACGGGAAACGCACTCGGCTCTCCTTCCATTTTCATTACCGATAGTTTTTTATTACTAACTGGTAACCCCAAAGCTTGTATCAAGTTCCAGTCCCCGGCCTCTATTGCCTCTTTCTTAACTTCGTTCCAGAAAAGTACTGGATCACGATGGGCTGTCATGGCAGGCGGGGTAATTTCTGTTATTTCTAACTGTGGAGCGGGGGATAAGCATGTCTCTAGAGGGGCCGGCGGGGCGGATTTTGGTGACTTTTTCATTGGTGGAGAAACCGATGGAAACTTTCCAGCTGAACTGTCGCTTGCTTTAGGGGTTTCTCCTGAAATTTCTTTCACTGCAGGGGGGGTCATGGCCTGCTGCAACATGTTCACTACGGTTGCTAACTGCTGGGATATACCTTGCAGCATTGTCATGGCCTGTCGTACTAATAACGGCTGCATTGCTCGTACTTGTGCCATGTATGTCGCCGGATATGAATTTGCCAGGGGTGGGGTTATTAAATCAAACGGCGGAGCTGTAGGCTCGATACCTCCTGAGGAGGAAGGGGGGGTTGCTGGGGCAAAGGGTGGGGGACGCTCCAGTATCTCCTGGAGGGTGGGGCAAAGTTCCTGCATAGTCCCTGCCACTTTGTTGACCTCTGTGAACAGTGAGGACACGTCTAGTTCATTGTCCACACTGTTTCCCTCAGACAGTTCGTTGCCCCCTTCGTATCCTTCGCTTGCGGATACATAATCTGTAAATTCCTCTTCCTCCTCTTCCTCCTCTTCTGCTGACCCCTTTTGAATTATGTTACCTAGGGCCTCCCATGTACGCAGAAGGTCGGTCCGGCCTCTTTGATTAACCACGGCTTCATAGAGCAACTTATCCCCCAGCTTTTTCCAAAGTTCTAGGTTAAAGGTGCAAGTAAGGCTGAATAGATCTTCGTGCCCCGCTGCCCAGTTAAGTAAACTATATAGGTCTTCATTACCTATGTTGAGCCCCGCAGCCATCCCTGCAGATTTGAGAAAGGTGAAGGTCTGATTCTCCTTGACAAAATTCTGGCCCATTTTAGCTCCCAGCAGCTCACCTTGTTTCAGGCGTCTAGGTTGAAACAGATCAATTCACAGCTCTCCTGCTGCTCTCGAGCTTCACTGGGTTTTATCTCCACCGCAGCTCACCCTGCGGTCCAGGCAGTTCGCGTTTCGACGAATCACGTCGGGGTCACCAGATGTTGCGGACTGCCTGTGTCTTCTTCCAATGGGTCGCAACCAACCGACTGTTGCAACCACAAGGTATTCTACAATCAGAAGGCTCTTCTAAACTCACTGCTACCTTAATCCAACAGAGAGCTCCAATTCACGCTCTCCCGAGGGCTCCTACCTCTCCAAACTCCAGGAGGGAAATGCCCCACTCCCTCTTGGGAGTGCCCCACCTTTAAACTTCCCATAGGTCACGTGGTCTCCGGCCAACCAACGTGACTCAGCACCTGTCTTGATGAGGCACAGGTGCTTCTCATGTAGCAGCCAGGAAACTTCCCCGACATGCAGGCACTTTAAGTCCTTTGGGGTCTTCTGCGAAGGTCTTCGGGGTCTTCAGGATGCCCTGGTGATGGTTTTCTTAGTGTCCTTTGGTTGAACTCTTCTTTGAGGCCTGTGCAGTGTGGGCCAATCCAGGCGGCCGGCACTTTCTTTGTGGTTAATCGTTTCTAACTGGTTCTAATGGCAAGGCTCAAGGCTCTTAAGACCCTTATCTGTCCCCGTGCATACCAAAGTTTCGAAATCACCTCAAGCTAGCATGAATTACACACCACGTCCACCACAAAGGCACAGTGCAATCTTTTGTTCAAGGTAACAGTTTACAGTGTTATAACCTGACTTTTGTATTGCTTTTATGATATTTCTGATTACATTTCCAGGTATTGAAATAAGTGCTTTTTGCTAGCCTTGAACTGAAAGGGAAAAAGTTTTGATTGTATCTGTTCATACTTGCTGTCTACCAAAATATCTGTTGGTAAAGTAAGGACCGGTATGCACTAGTTTTTATGTACAGGTAGGTGTCAGGGCATGGGAGCTGCTAGATTTGCAACACATTTTTCTTACTTCAATTCCAGGAACAGTTTAAGGTGGAATAAACTTGTGCTAGCACAGAAAGAAGCAGTCACACTCTCCTTGGCACAGTGCAAGAACAGAGGAGTGAAGGCAGGAAAAAGTGAGACCACCACTTTTGACAGTTCCAAGTTTAGGCTACTGTAAGACACTTGTGGAACCACTTTAAGACTCTCAGGACAAGCATCTTCTGTAGAGTTAGGACAAGACTAAAAGAGATGCACATTCCCTTCAACGTTTTTCCCTAGTGACGCAGGGAGGAAACAGTCATTAAATCCAAAGGAAAAGTTATGAGCATTTATAGTTGAGATGGCTTTAAATGCTACTGCCTCCAGCTATGTGATCTGCTTCTTATTTGATGTTACTACTTCTAGGCACTGGAACAGGCTGCCCAGAGAAGTTGTGGAAGCCCCATCCCTGGAGGTGTTCAAGGCCCGGTTGGATGAGGCTTTGAGCAACCTGGTGTAGTGGAGGGTTTCCCTGCCCATGGCAGGGGGGTTGGAACTAAATGATCTTTGAGGTCCCTTCCAACCCTAACCATTCTATGATTCTACTTTCACTGTAGATCTGGAAGAACAAACTGCATATCCATACCTTGGCTGATGCCGCTCATGGCTCAAAAAATTAACTTGAATGGACACTGATTTTAGTTTAAAATAATGCACTCAAACTGAAGCCTGCACAAATTACACAAATCAATTACACCCATACTGCTCTTTGATCCAAGTGTCTGATAATTCAGAAGTAAAGGGAAATATGGAGAAGGAAAACAATACTGTTGTCAGGGGAGATCAAAATCTCCTTTTCCCTTCCCAAGGGAGCCAAGTAGGTTGACCTCTAAATAAATTCCCAGATCTGGTCTTCTGCTAGGAAAGTAAGTAAAAAGAGAGAATTTTGTAGAGAAGTAGCTAGGATGACCCAATGCATCCTGTTTTTCCATTTTCTCCTGTGTGAGAAAGCCCAAAAGGAAAGGTCTCTCAAGGCCAGCAACACAGTGAAGCTAGCTAGGAAAAGAGGCCTGGAAGCTGCTCTTGCAGCTGGCTGGCTGTGACATCCCAGGAGTGCTACTGCTACAGATTTTATGTGTCAACAGCAGCTGCTTCTCCTCCTTGGGGGCAAAGGGAGGAACCACATTCTCTCTCTTTTTCACTAAGTTTCACTTCTCTCAAACTCTGCCATAGCCATCTCCAACAGCTGCATTTTGCAGGTGCTCTAATAAGAAAACATTTATTTTGTAAATAAGACTGACAAGACACACTGCTTTCAATGGCCTTCTGGATGTTCCTTCTCACGCAGAACATCTCTCCTGAAGAATTACTCAGACAGATTTTTAAAATAAAATAATATCCAAAATATCTTTTAGGATTTTTTTGTACTCACCAGAACTGAGTGCGATTCAGAGATGAATGAAGCACATCTGGCCAACAATGTCTCATGTCTGACATAAGATCCTAAAAATATCACAATTAATAAATGCACTTACAGTGTTGAAAAGCTATTTCTTACACAATCTACATACACTGATACATTTTCTAGAACTGAAGCCTCATCTTTCAACATCCCCAACTGAAACATTTACTTGCAGAAAAAGAAAAGGTCAAGGTCTTTTTCCCCAATATTCTGAAAATGCTGTTGTTGGAGGTAACAGGTAGGTACAACTATCTAAATATCTAAATGTGCTAATATGGACACACTGCCTCAAAGTAAGATTTTCCTTCAACTGCCCCTGTAGAAGTTGTACAATCATGCAGCTATTCCCATTTGTTAGCTCAAGCCTCCTATCCCCATTTAAAACACATTTGAATTAAATATGGAAATTTCTTTAATTAAACAAAAGAATAGAAAAGAACTAATGCCCTGGCAGTAAACACACAGAAAAACGTACTCTCAACTCTTATTTTCTGTGTTCTGGCTTTGCAGTAGAAAATGGAAGAGGTAACATTGACTGTAATCTCTTTTTCACAGGTACTTTCTGCCACCACAGATCCACTGTCTATGTTCTCTAGATTTTTTTAAGGAGGATGTGCCTGAAAGAGTCAAAACGCGTATCTACAAAATCAAGTAGGAACAGCTGCTAATGACCACAAGCACTGCAACTTCAAGTAGTACCAGAAGCACCTAATGAATTTGTAGAGTCCTTAAAAGAACATATCTCTCAGAAAACACATAGAGTGATACATGATAAACTACAGATTTTGCACACAGGATGTGCAAAAGTAATTGCATTCAGCTCTGCTTGGTATGACTGTTTTTGTTTTAAATAAATACCTTAATCTCAGTGACGTTGAAATGCCATGTCCTATTACACTCTTCATTTTTGTCAGGCCTAGAGAAGCAAAATAAAGGTGAAAAAGATGTCTCCTAACTCACTAATGGTAACTAAACAGCCTATCATTAGCCTGATTTTTAAATATGCAAGACTATAGCTAGAAATTTTATTTAAAAATGCAAGTAACTCATCAGTATCTACAGTGTTTTAGAAGTTGAAGTAAAATTTCAAGACATGAATTATGGCCAAAACATTTCCCATGCAGAAGCTGTTCATTAGGCTCCCCAGTCCCTCTCACTCTCTGTAAAAAACATACGGGGGGAGTAATGAAAGTGTCTTGCACACAGTGTCACTAATGACATTGATCTCCCCAGCCACTGCATCAAGTGATGATTCAGGAAGTGTCACCAAGACACTGTGGAAATCTAGACATAATGCTGTTCATCTCTCCAGGACACATAGCTTAGCAAGCTCCTGTATTGAATTTTTCTCTGTCATTAAAACCTTTGAATTGCTATCAATGGCACCAATTCCACTGAGTTGATTCCTTTGAAGCAAATTAGTTTTTCCCTCTACTTTTACAATACTTGTGCTGAATTAAGATACTTAAAGCCACAAGCAGTCATGAGACATTAACATTCTGTGTATTCAAGGAGGAAAAAAAGAGAGAGGAAGTCATACTTCCCTTTCTGTTTGAAAACATTACTGATCTTATAAGAAGATATATAAATAAAATGCTCATGTGACAAGAGGATTTCAGGAGCTCAGTAAGTCACAAGATACAGAAGTATACTTCCATTTATATCAAAACATACTGTTTTGATTTCCAACAAAATGAAGGCTTTTGTTTCAAGAAATCATAAAACAAGTAGATCAAGCCCTAAAACCCCCAAACAACCAAGAAAAACCCCCAAACAACAACAACAAACCAACCCAAACCCCAAAAGCACTAAACATCCTGGTACAAAACTTGATTTTGCCTTTCTAGGTTCAATTAAACACTCTATGATTATACCACAATCCATGGATAGTCCAATAATCTGGAGGGTCTTGACAGTCATTAGCACTCATCTGTGAAAAACAAAAATACAGAATATTTGTTACATGTGTCCAGGGATAATGGTTTAGAGGAAAAAATAAACACTTATTCACTGGTGGTCCAAGGCTCTAGTGAGACATGAGGACTTTTGCTTGCCCAAATCAGGAACTGGCGAACTCAAGATGTCATGGATTGTACTATTTAGCAGACATCAACTGGCATTAAAGTTTTGAAGTGAACAAGTGAATATCAGGGGGAATCCTGAACAGGCAGTGCAAAAAGA
Organism: Tauraco erythrolophus; assembly: GCF_009769465.1. Taxonomy (NCBI): domain Eukaryota; kingdom Metazoa; phylum Chordata; class Aves; order Musophagiformes; family Musophagidae; genus Tauraco; species Tauraco erythrolophus. The sequence goes on from NC_141466.1 coordinate 82,515,354, forward strand.
AGACAAAGGACAGGTTCTGAGGTAATAGAAAGTAGTCTGATCCATGCTAAATGACTTGAGCTAAATCTGCATTTATCATATTCCAGGCGGCAGCGCTCTCTATTTTTCTCATCATCAGATCTTTCCAAGGACCGCAGACCTATTAAAATAAAAAATGTCAAAATAAACTGCAATATGAGACAAGCACACAACTATCTTTAAGTGTCCAGGAGTAGTTTTGTTTTAGTATTAAAAAGGGAAAAATTCAAAGAAGATACAAGATCAGTTCCTTGTTCCAAGTAAAATAGTTAGAATACATTTTTTAAATATTTTGACTTGAGAGGCAAGGGAATGGAGAGAAGAGGAAAGAATATATATTCCTACAAAAAAAGACTCCAGTTAAAACTTTTGATAATGCAGGAGAATTAGCCTACACGTTAATTATTGTTTAGAGCAGAGCACGTATTCCTGAATAAAAATAAACAAACAAACAAAAAATTCACGTTCACACATCACAGAATACCATTACTGTATTTTCCCCGATTACTCTGCATAGTAATTATGGCTCCTTTTAATAAACACTTTTTCATTAAATAACAATCTCCTCGGACTTTTTCCCCATAATAGCGTGCCTTTTCAGCTCTGCATCCTGTCTTAATTATGCCACAATGCCTTTTAATGTGATGTCAAAGCAAGAGCAGAGTGCAGAGAAAAGCAGAGAGAGGTCTGTAATCTCACAAATTGCCTGACACATGCCACAGACCAGTGATGGCAAAACTGCAAGCTCTGCAAGACTTTCTTGTGTCCCCATTTCCTTCCTCTCCTTTCTCACCACCAATAATAGAAGCAACTAAACCCAGTGACAGTTTTTTTTCCTGAAACGAGTATTTTCAACAAACACACACTGCAAATGCCTAAATGATATTGCTCCTGTCATGATGCAAACCTTGTGGAGCTGAAAGAGTCCAACTATCCAGCACAAAATACAGAAAATTAATAGCCAGCAGTTAATGCAGCATCCCCTGAAAAACAACCTGACAGCTAACCAGCTTGCTTAACCAAGGGTGGGAACAAGAACAACGCAATTGTGCTCCTTATCCCATCTTTAACCACAGTTCCCAGACATGCTAAAGGAAAGCCCAGAGTATTTTCAATTTGGAATCAGTTCTCCCCTATCACAGCACTAACCTTATTAGCAGTCTCTTCTACATGTTTCATCAGGCTCTTAGTGTTACATTCCACGCTGTCAGAACTGTGAGCTCAATGAAGCCTACAGCACATTAGTTCACATTTCGCATGCTTTGCCCAGCTTCATTCATCCTCCTTTTTAATTCTGGCCATAGTATTTTTCCAATGTTCATTTTAAATTGACATCATAAAATGAGCAAGCATTAGTCTGAGAAGCTGGATATCCCTGCTGCTTCAGCAAAAACACTTCTTGTCAGCCTTTCTGTTTATCATATACTGATTGCTGAAGGATTAATTCAACCTCAGGCAATCGCTGACTTGAAACAGAGTTACAAACGTGTATTTTCAAGTAGGCATCGGACACCAGAAAGCCTTCTATACATATATAGATTAATTTGAAAAAAGAACACTGTTTTCTCCTGTTTTAAAGCAATCTGATAATGAAATAAATCCAAATTAACCATACTTGATCCACAACACTGAGAAAGCAAGGTGCCAGTGAGCCCTTACAGCAGCTACTATGCTGAGATACTTGTAACAGCAAGACACAGGACAAAGAGAGGCTACGAGATGCGTGGGAGCTCTTTTTCACCTCTGACGTGCCAAAAAGTGGAATACCATCAAACTGTCACAGAAGTGTTACCTGCAGAGCTGCCCAAGTTACCAATCCCTTGGTATAGTAGGCTTGTACATAGGCGAGGGTAGTGCTACTGGATTGCATACAGATATCTCAAGTTTAAATAAAAAGTCTGCTTCTGGGAAGTGGAATATTTAATTCTGCTCTCCTTTTCAACCGCCCTGTTTAAGTAGGCCATCTGTTGAATTAAGATCAATTTTAAGTGTTATTTTGTAATGAAACATCGTAACTGCTATGAAAAATCCTTGCTTTTGAAACTGTGGAGAGAGCTCACCTTTCCAACCTCTCTCCCCCAAACAGTCTGTAATCATTCCCCTTACTTCTTCTCCCCACCCCCTGAGGTAAAACCAATCAATGAATGAACCAAATTTATAAGGTTGCTGAAAAAAAAATGGGACAAAGGAGATAAAACAAATTTACTTCTTGTTTAACACCTCTCTAGCATCAGCTAATAAGCTAAAACCTTTGAAGTGTTTATGCTTACAGAAGATAAAGACCCACAAAAACATCTAAACCACCACAAAGAAGCTGGAGGCATAGATTAAGAGTTACCTTATGAGTTACATGGGCACTTAGGAAAAAATTTTCTTTTGTTCCAAAATAGCATGTCAAGAACTGGACTTGCTTTGACACACCTGGCTTAATATACAAACAAAGAAATAAAGGTATTCCTTTATCTAAGTGATTTTTTGATCTAATGCTAGATCACAACAGTGTACAGCCCTCACCTGAGTCACTTTAACTCTTTTTATATTATATTACTACTTCTATTTTTACCAAAAAAAAAAACAAGAGAGAAGAAAAAAGAATGCTTCTGTTCTTCCCTTAAGCTTTTGCTATAAAATTATTGCCAAAGCCTGAAATTAGGAAAACCTTTTATCTCATATTAAAAAAAAAATACTAATTTCTTCTGCTGCTTAACACTACATTCAAACCTGAATTCAGATTGTTCTGTTTCACCAGCCTATTCTGTTGTCCTTTCTTTGATTTGATCAGCACATATGTGCAGTAAAAGGCAGGGTTTAGTACCCATTTCTTTATCACCCTTTCTGTTCTCAACAGAGAAGGAAGTGAATAGCCTACAAACTTGCATCAAATTTTCCCTATTTCACACGGAACCCCCCCCAGAAGATTTTCTCTTTTTGCAATCTCCAAGAGGCAGAAGCTGCAATAATATTTGTCTTTTTAAGTTCTCGAATTAAGATCTTCACAACTCCATGAAAAGGGAGGGGGAAAGTCCCTCTTCTTGCTCTTGAGTTGTTCCTATTTCCATGTAACAGGGTTGACATTAATTTGTGACCGGAAAGCTTAAGCGTGATATGAATTAGCCACATGAAGTTCAACAAATTGGACCACAGGCACAATTTATTGAGGGAACATCAAATTCATAATCATTAGAGGCCTGTGAATTTAAGCTTAGCTATCTTTGTGGAAGATATAGTCACTTTACGTCAGTTATATGGTAGTGGAATTTCTAATCACATGACGAGGAAGAACATCTCTCTTCCTCCTTCACCCTTTCACTGCAGCAGTCAGTAGTTAAGTCCTGGGGTTAAGATGATGCGTCCATGATACTCATTGTTTTATTTTAATATATTAGTTTAGAAGATATGATTATGAAACACTTAGTTTCTAGTTTAATTGTGCTGATCACACTCAGTATTAAAAAGCTGAACACACATAGTTTAAAGCATAGGAAGAGCTAGGAGATGTGTATTGTCAAATTTCTGGCATGCTGAACTGTGCACACTAAATTTTAAAAAAAGCCTTTCAGGCCTTCAAAAGCCTGAAAAACTTTTTGAACACATAAGTAAAACGGGTAGGAATTAAGACGTAGGTCATCCATACACCTATCAAGAACACAGAACGTAGCAAAGTTCTAATCGTGTAATTGTGTTCCTTGGCATAGGAAGTATAAACTAATAAGCACATGCACAAAGTAGCATCTCAAAGGGTTATTATATAAATTATATAATGAGTTTCGCAGTTTCCTTCACCTAGCTATTTTTCCCTTCAACATCATGTCAACAGTTTTAAACTGAAGAATGACATTAAAAATATTTCCTCCCTGAAACAACACAGCAATCATATATAAATACACTGAACATTCAGAAGAACCTATATACTTTAAAAAAGCCCACAGCCAAATTTGGGAACTCCTCTGCGTTAGCAGACAGCAAGCTGTTACGAGAGTATAGCTGAGATTCTGTTTCTTCATATGACTCAGTGATGTGAAACCAGGCAAAAAGTCACTGTGGTGGTTTATGTGGTGGGGTTTTGGTAGCAGGGGAGGGGCTGCAGGGATAGCCCCTGTAAAGAGCAGCTAGAAGCTTCTCCGGCTCCAAGTCGGACTGGTCTCTGGCCAGGTTGGAAACCCCTCCTCTCTGGCCAGGGCCGAGCCAACCAGTGCCTCTATGAATGCCATGTTTAAGAAGGGGACAAAGGAGCCTGACCCAGGCTGGACCTACAGTGAAGTGAGGGAAGAGGGAAGGCTGGCCTCCTCTCCCAGACCTCCTGTGCAAGCAGCTGCCCATGTTGGGCCACCACCACTCAACTGGCGCTGGCCACAACGACGCGGCTTGGAGAGCTCCAAAGTGCCTCACTCCCAGGGTGCCTGCTGGGCAGAGTTTGCACTGCTGGGCAGAGTGGCTGCAGCGGAGAGAGGACTGAGATCTGAGAGAAACGGCTATGCAGACACCAAGGTCAGTGAATATGGAGTGGGAGAAGGCGTGCTGGAGTGGAGATTCCCCTGCACCCCGTGGTGAGATGGCAGGCAGCCCCCCTGCCACCCGTGGTGAAACAGTGGAGCAGAGGTCCACCTGCAGCCTGTGCAAGAGGGCCCCACACCAGAGCACAGATGCCTACACCCCAAGTAGTCCAGAGAGGACAGTCTCCGTGGGAAGGGACTCCACAGTGCTGGGCTGACGGTGGAGCAGAGATGTGTCTGCAGTCTATGGGAAGGGACTCCACACCAGAGTGGGTGGCTGCACCTTAAGAAGCCATGACTGCATCAAAAGCCCGCACTGAAGCAATCTGATGGGTAAGGATTGCACCCTGTGGGAAGGACTCACATTGGAGAAGTTTGTGGACTATTTTTCTGATGAGGAGGGGCCCCATGGAGCCTGGCAAGAGTGTAGGGAGTCCTCCCCCTTAAGGAAGAAGCGTGTGACGAACTGACCTGCAACCCCCACTCCCTGTCCCCCTGTGCCACTGCCAGGGGAGGAGGTAGAGCCGGGGAGAAGGGAGGAGTGGGGAAGGTGTTTTTAAGATCTAGTTTTGTTTCTCCTTATCCTCTCTGAAGTAACTGGTAAGGAATTAAATTGATTTGTCCCCAAGCTGAGCCTGTTTTGCCCAATCCATGGTTGGTGGGTGATCCCTCCTTGTTCTTATCTCGACTCTCAGTTACATTTTTCTGCTCTCCACCTTCACCGAGATGGGGGAGAGGAGTGAGCAAGCAACTCCATGGTAGCTTAGCTTCCAGCTGAGCTAAACCACAACAGTCACTTCATATGATATTAATTTCACTTTTTCTTCACCCCTTTGGAATGCTTCTGTCTGCCTTACGTAAGTGTAAAAAACCCTACGCTTTCTGATGCTTAATATCTTCAATTATTCAATTTGCACTGCTACTGACTCTGAATGCTCACTCGTATCAAGCACTGCAAACTCCTGAACATCATCTCTGCTTGAAGTCAGTAACAATGATGTTTACTCAACAGAAAATCAGAGACAAACTACATCAAATCTGCCCTTATTCTCCCTCAAAAACAGGCAAACTGACAAAAATCAAAACAGCAGCCACTCCTTGGTCTCAGTCATGCACACCTGAGTTTTGTCATTGACACTTCCCCTCCACACTGAACCACTGTAAAGTACATCTAATTTTACTCAGAAATTTAGGCACTGTGTGTCTTTTGCTGCTATTGCTTCTATACTTATTTCCAGAAATAGAAATGAGAAATAAAAAAGTACCTAAAGCACAAAAAAGACTGCAATATTGTACTAAATAAACCTAAGACTCCCAGAATTGGGACTTTTTTGGCTCCACAGACATTTGCCTGAAACTGAAGCTTCTCTATTATCCCCAGGGTTCTTCATTCTTGTGTCAGTAAATCTGATCACATCTTCCATTCTCAAGTATAGCATATTTCAACTCAGCTGTTTGAGAAGAGGCTTTGAGTATTTCCAGCATAGCGAGAACGTTCTACTTATCAGACAGCAGTAGGAATTTTATAGGAAAAGGGACATAAGTAGAAGATCTCTTAGCTGTGCTTTTGACAGACATATGTTGAAGGTTGAGTTCGTTTTTGTTCTCACACCTCAAATACAAAAATGCTCAGAGACACCCACTATAACAGCTTTACAGCTCTCTTTCCCGACTGAATCCATATTTGATGACTTATCATTAAAACGCTGGAGCCAACACTACAAACCTAAAACTGCGGCAGACAGTTCAAGTACTAGCCTGCTGTCTTCAGACAGACAAGGAAGGCAAGTCTCTTCACAGAGTCTGGTGAAAGTCTAGGATTAAGTTTACAACTAACGAGACATCACTAAATATATAACAAGCAATTAAGGCTTAGTGTACAGTATATCCCACATTGACTACTATAGCTGTAACACACCATAATCCTGTCCTGTTTACCGGCACTCTGAAGTGCAGAGGAAGTAGCAAAAGTTGCACCAAGGTCAGTGAAAGCCTTCAGAAAGATACAAGTGCATAAGCAAGATTAAATGCTTGATGGGCCTCGTTCATTCTGTTTTCAAACATTTATTGTCCAAGGCTACCTTTGTCAGGATAAAAGAGAACAAAACACAAAAATCTCACCTTACATACAGTCACTGGCCAATGATGAGCAAGATACAGCTTCTTCCAGGCATGAGGGTGGCTGCCACTAGAGAAGGACAGACAAATCTATTTTTTCCTCAAGCATTTTAAAAAGAGCAACACCTTCAGCCAGCAGCACAATGCTTACTAGTTTAACGCATTGATTTCAGAGCTGGTTGTTGTTTATAGCTTCTACTGCAATATTTGAGAACTCCAAACACAGCAGGACCAAACTAACAAATCACATAGAAACAACATATTTAGAAACATGCTAATACTCCACAATTTTTAAACAAATTCAACTCGTGGCATCCTATCTCCATATGCTTTCCACTTTTTAAATATGGAAGAAATATGTTCTGGTTTATGTTTAGGGGAGTGCTTACTGGCAAACTTTTACAACAATAACTAAAAGCAAACAAACAAACAAACAAATAAGATATCTTTTTTTTAGGATGTTAAGAATCTTCTAATTCTTCTTCATGGGTACATTAGCTGAAAATAAAGTATACAACATTCTCGGAAGTATAACTATTCTTCCAAAAAAGAAGACTACAATCAACCACAAGGAACACAGGAGATACGATTTGATCTTGCCAATGTCTCCAACCTCTTAGACAAGATTAAAAAAAAAAATCAGAATAGAAAGTAAAGTAAAAAAAAACTAAATCTCAAAAATGTTGACTTTATCATTTACAGACATTTAATTCACACACTACGTTTTCAAAATGCTTACTATAAATTAAGAAACTTTTAAACACTTAATAAATAATCAAATCATGACAGTTTTAAGGTTACATAAGGAAGAACTAAAGAAGGAATATCCCATATTTTACAAACGCACTTATGTTTCAAGGCCTCAAATAGATCTATAACTCACAGAGGCATTAGTACTATCTTATTACTATGCAGAGGAAAAAAAAAAAGCTTAAAAATTTTGTTAAAAAAAAGTGTTGGAAGCCTCTGTGATGTCTTTGCCACTTTTACAGAGACATTTTCCAACAGTTTGGAGCAGACCTCTTCTGGATAAACTTGAAGCAGATAAAAAAAAAAACGTTGCTTCAGACACAACAGCAGATACATTTCGCTATTAAGCGACCACACCAAGTGATTAAATAGAACAGCAAGTGGAAAAACCTAATCAACAAAAACAACTGTAAATTATTCAAACTGACAGCACTATATGCAGCACTGTCAAAATAAATTGCTGTTCTCTGGAAGCTAACATGTCCTTCGTTACTGCTTGCCAGAGGTTATATAAAAAATACATGAGAAAGTTAATTCTTCTCAACTTGAGGAAGTAAGGATGCTCCCATGTTACACGACTTCTCAGTTTTTCCTCTAGTTTCGCTAGTTGGCAATGGTCACACTTTCTCTTAAGCATTCATATGTATCTGTGGTTTTTTAATAATTTAGCAGAATACCTCTGGAACAAATCAGGCATAGCCACAATGAAAACCATTAAGACTTCTAACTGGTCTTTACTCCTGCTGTAGAAACCTGAATAGAAGAATTCCCCAATATTGTAGAGCAGTTAGTTTTCTTGCTTCAGATAAAATCCCTGCTTAGAAAAATACCACCTTTCATCTGTATTTGAAAGAGCCGTTGAACTTCTGCAACAACAATCATGGCAAAACAAGTTCTTCTAGAACACACTTTTTGGCTAAGGACAGGTCAAAAAATTTTGATTATTAAACAGAGCAAGTTTTAGAAACTTAAGCTCAGAATTGGAATCCGAGGAAAGCCTTTTCAGTACCTATCCAGTTTCAGGGATATCACTCCTTTTTTTGACCCAAGTTATTTCGTACTATGCAGTTCAGCACTGTGCCTCTAGAGTTGCCTCTGCTGCCAAGATGGCCAAGCCACAGCCCAAGTCCTGGGGATCCATGAAACCTCAGCATAGCGTCTAAGCTACCAACCAGCTGCAGTCATAGAACCATAGAATGGTTAGGGTTGGAAGGGACCTCAAAGATGGCAATGTAGCCATTATACAAAGCTCAACACTAAACTGAGCATCCTTAACCGTCCTCTTGCCAAAACACTGAAAGGAAGGAGAAAAGTTTATTTCCTAATATAATACAATAGGAATTTGAGCCTTTACCACAAAAGGGTGTGATTTGGTGTGTGGGTTTCCCCACGGCCCACTGGTATTCAAGCCCAGATTTTGCCTAGTGCAATAACCACCAAAAGGCTGCATGGCACTGCTTCAGCCCCAGTTGAGATGCTGTATGAAAAGGAATTTAAAATTCTTAGAACTGAGAAAACTGCAAGAAAAAAATAAAAGGTATAAAAAGGTTTACAGTATACCAGTTGGTGCAATTCATGCTATAAGGATGACTCCAGTTTTTTGTTATAGATCCCAGAATTATTTCTGATTTTTGTCGTTACTACATCACAAGTCTAAGTCATTCATTTAAAGCAAGACTGTAAAGTTTTTAAGCGCAATGAATGTAATGTAAGTTTCCCCTCTTTTTTCATGCTGATACATTAATAAATGTAAAGCAGGCATGACCTCCACTCCCCCACTTAATGTAGATGCCTCGTTTTACCAATCACCCTTGGGGAAGAATAACACATCAAAAATAGTACATAATAAACCAAGAAAATTTACACTCATTATACGACTATGCTGTGCACTTAAGAAATAACTGTCAGAGATTTCTTTTTAAAGTATAACTTACCCTTGAAGGAAAGCATCTGAAGTACACCAACAACACAATGCCATAGAAAAGCAACTCAGAATCCAACAGTGCAGCTTTGAAGGCTTCATTTTGTTAATCAAATAGCTGTAAAAAGGTGTTAAAAGAAGACATCCATTACTTATTCAATGCACTAAATTGCAAGTGTTAAAATGCAAAAAACCACAACCATCTCAAAACCAGCAGCTAACATCAACTCTAGACTACCTTTACAACCACAGGTAAAATAAGGATCTCTTTCAAGGCTGTACCTGATTCCCCAGCTTGCATGCTAATTTTCACAAACTAAGGGCATCAAGGATGAGATCACCATTTCCTTTTTTTTTTTTCCTTTACTTGCACACAGTCCCAATAGAGCCACTCTCCAATAAACAGAGATTAATGTATCTCCTGTACAACCACACTTCATGTACTCTAAGACTCTACTTGTGGGTCAGCTTAAATGCCCGAAGTGATTCATTAAAGAAACTTTCAACTTAACATTGAATATTCATGTTGGATTCACCAAGGCTGATTTAAGAAACTCACTGGACATGAAGTATGATGTCCAAGGATGAAATTCTCTCTAAATGTCAGTCAACTACTAAACTGATGTTAAAAAAATTGCTGCTAAAACCAGATTAGTTTCTGTTCTCGTTATAAACCTGAGACAGCCTCTACAAAACCATGCATAGTCTGACTACTACCTCATGAACCCTAGAAATCAAGGGAGAAATAAAACCAAATCAACTTAACTTTCACCAACAGGAGAACTTTCACTTGGCACAGGTCAAAAAACCCCAGCTGCCTCCAGTTTCCGCCAGCCAGATCACAGCATTTCAAATGCTGCCTCCAAGATGCCAGAAATAGACGTATGTGCATGTATTTACATACAATTATGAATGCCTCACCAAACCTACTTTCCGACTTTCTCGTTCTGAGAATCCCCCCAAAAAAACACTACAAGAAGAGACACCGCCTGTAACCTACTTGCCCCTTCGAAGATCGCGCGCTACACAAGTCATACCCTCTTTTCTATGAAGGTTTTAAAATTAATCCTTTCTTATAACAGTCAAATAAAGCCTGTTCTGACACCAGTAAAGACGTTGTCGATTCAGTCATAAAGGCTAACTTTAGGGAATTCAGTGTAATTCTGATTCATGGCTCATTATGAACAAGAGTCCATTTCCCCATCATTTATTGTGCAGCTCTAGGCCAAGTCTGCAGGGCCCCCACTCCGGCCCTACGCCTGCAGTTCTGCAAACGCCGTGGCAGAGCTGATGTACGCAGGAGGCAACCTCCCTGCTTGCAAAATGTGTTGAGATTTCAAAAATAGTGAGGGGTTTGGGCAACAACTGGAACAGCTAACCAGCTATATTTATCACAAGGTTTTGCTAAATTGTGAAGAAACTACAGCCTTTAAGCTATTCACCTATTTAATATGGTAATGTCTCTCTAATTCATAACGGATATATTATCAAGGTAAACGGCTTAGCCTAATAGTAGATATTACTAGATAAATCTTAGTTGGCAATTGTTAATTCTCTGATCTAGTGTCTTAAAGAAAGGCCTGAAGGATTTTCACTCACCAGGCAAGATGCACAAAAAATTTCAAATCTCCTTGTCTACAAAAGTAATTGATAATGTAAAAGTAATCTCCATCAAAAGTTAACTAAAGCGAGACCTACATCTTGTACTAAAGAAATTGACATATTCACATAATGTACAAAAAAAAAAATCACAAATAAGTAATTAACCGCCAGGTATCCAATGTCCCCAAGAGTTCTGCATTTAAAGTGATCTCAAGTCTCACCACTTGAACAGTAGGAATTAATGATGTGAGATTCAGCCTAACAGACCTGTTTATGATTTCATCTACTGTTACTTTCAACTGACAATAAATCAAGCAAGATTTTATTTTTCTGAATGATAAACTATCTACTCAAGATAAAACATCAAGTGATGTAAGGAGTCTTCATGTAAGATTCTGCTCTACCTATAAAAAGCACATCTCCAGAGAGCAGAAAGTAACACTTAAAAGACAATGTCACACACTATCACCAAAAAAGAGTACACTGTACAAGGGTCTAGGAAAAAAACTCTTAAGGAAGTAGATTATAGAAGAAAAATAAGCCAGCAAGCATTATGGCCTTTCATTAGCAAGCTGGTATTGCTTAAGATGACAGGCACAAAGAAACATTTTTTTTTCCACTAAGGAAAAGCATAAGGGCAATTATCTCCCTTTCTCATTGAACTCTTACATTTGATAAAATAATGACCAGAAACAGAGGGAAGGCTTCAAAAAACGCTGCTATTAGAGCCAAGTTACAAAACTGCATGCCAGAAGCATTAATTCAATTTATAACAACACTCTTAGCTCCGGCAACTTTTTCCTCCATAGCTCACTTTCAGCTAACCATTCTTCCCAAGCCTGAGTGCTGTCTAACTACCAAAAGAACCTTGAAGATCATCAGATGCAATACTCACACTCACTGACACGGCAAGTTTTTTAGCAGAACTTTCTCACCACTTCTCTTGCAGAGCACAACTCAAAGCAGAACTTGCGCAGCAGCGGTTTTAGGGCGAGCCCGGCAGGAACTCGGTGCTGTGCCTGGCCCTCCCGCCGGCTTCCTGGGGAAGGCGGCACCTCGCTTTCCTCACACACAAACAAACTTAACACACTGCTCTACTTTTAGCACGGCGTTGTAAGATTTAACTTCCTGACACCGTAAAGCACTTGCTCCAGATAAACAATCATTGCATTTTATTACAAGGGTATTTTTCTAAATTGTAAAGAGCACAACGCAGTAGAGAACTCGAAGCCAGATGCCCATGAGCGCCAGGAGGATGCCAAAGCTGACGACAAGTGTACAAAGGAAAACTATAAACAGAGTTTTTCCAGCTCTGGGAATGCTGCAATTTCTTTGGCTGACTTTCGATTTGCCTCACAGGGAATTTAAGGCCTAAGAAATGGAACCTGTCACGATTTGAGCCCTCAGCGGTTCTGCGAACCCCACCGAGCCTGCAGCCTCACTGGCGGCCACCGGCGAAAGGCTTACACCGCACAGCCCGGGCAGGCCGAGCGCCGCCTCCCTCCTGCGCCGCCGCTGCCATCGCAGCGCAGCCACCGGCGGGCCGAGAGGTGGGAAGAGGAGGCAGCAGGGACGCCGGAGCACGGAGGCTTTCAAACCTGACCTCCGCTGCCCCGGGACCCTGCACCTCCCCGCAGCCCGCCGCTGCTTGGCCCTGGCCGTGCCCGGGACCCGCCGCCCGCGTTACCTGACGCCCGCGCCTCTCCCCACGGCCGGGCGCAACGCCACACACGGACACACTCGCAGCAGGGCCGGCCCCGAACCGCCCCCGCCTCGGAGGAGGCTGCGGGCAGGAGGGAGGGAGGAAGGGAGCAGCGCCCTGACCCGGCCGCCGCCGCCGCGCAGGGCAGGCCCGCCTTCCCCGGCCCCCGCGCAGGGCCGCACGGGCCGCCCCGCCTTCCGCCGGCAGCGGCGGCCCGGCGGCGGTCCGCGGCCTGGCGGGTGTCTGGCCGCGGCCCTGGAGCCGCCGCCCCAGGGGCTCGAGGAACGATGGCGCTCCTCGGCTTCCCGGCCGCGGCCAGGCGCCGCTGGAGCCGGGCGCCCCGGGGAGCGAGCGGGAGAGGGCCCGTGGGTGCGCGGCCAAGGCTGAAACGCCGTGTGGCCACGGAGAAGCCTTTACGTGCACGGTTTTGCTCATCCTGATGTCTTGGTTGGTTCTTCTTTAGCGTATTGTAGCTTTTAATTACTTTGATTTCCTTCTGAAAATTTGTGCAGCGTAGAGGTCTTCGGGAGCGCAATGAGGACGCTCCTTATTTTTAAGTAGTCCACTCCGATAGCAAATAGGAGACGGCTGACTAAATCAAGGGGAACAGAGGAACGCTGACACGTGCGTCTGTAGAGTACTTCTCCAAAACAACGAGGGAAGTTTGAAATGGTGTTTGGACACAATAAGAAGTTTCTGAGAAAGGAGGAACCCAAAGAAATGAGTCACAAATATCCCAGGTGGGACTTGATTCACTGTTTTCTCAGCGCTGTGGTAAACCATGAAACGTATTCCAGCCCCTCTTTCTCTGCTGATGCATGAATCATAAATACAAAGTGTGATTATTAATTACTATTGTATAGTTTTGAACTAGGGGGGGATATGTCACAACCATCCTCCATTAACGCACTTGAGAAATACGTGGGCAGATCCACAAGCAAAACAACATTTGCTTTGAACAGATTAATTACAGTCTGTGTAGTAAGGTCTTTGTTCAAAGTTACAGTATTATTCACTGGTAATTTTTTTTTTATTTATGTTTACACGTTTAAGGAGGAGGATGAGGCAAAACTAAGCTCTTTGCCCACCTTTCTATGGAAACATGAAAATGTCATGCTGGATGGAAGGAGTGATCCATCTGCTGTTGTCTCTGGCTGTCTGAGAGGTATCAAAAGTTTCAGAAATGTTGCTGAAGAGTTAAAAATAGTGAAGCTCTCCAGATCCTTGTAGTCAGCGCTGCTCCTCCTCCTCCTGCTGCTGAGGGCATCACCGCTCCATCTGGCACTGAAGTCTCTGTCACTGCCCATGAAGAGTCAGTAGACACGGACACAGAGTTATTCTCTCAGCCTGGGTTTTGTTTGCCGACTAAGGATGAGGAGTGTGAGCTGTACTGCCTGTACAATCTAGCTTGCAAGGTCTGGTGCTCCAACATTAGTCCTGTTTTGAGGTGCTGTAGGGCTTTATACTCTGAGGCTGCCAAATTAACACTTTGCACTTTGTGAAAACTAAGCCCAAAGACAAATTTCCCGTTAAGATGGTTCTAAATAGAGATCCAAAGCTACTTTAAAATAATGTAGGCTTTTAAGTTATTAGGACAAGGAAGCCATATTTTTATGTCATGATATCATTACAAAATAGCGCATGTTAACAGAGGCTGTCATTAAAGAGAATGTTTTTGAAGAGTATGAGAAAGGTACACAATGGAGAGCCACGTTGGATAACTATCTCCATAAGACTTTCCATTTAATATTTATCTATGTACTGGAAACAAGAAAATTGTTTAATAAATCAATAATTTTAAATCAAACGTGTGTCAGATGCAGGTGCTGACACCTATAATGAGAAAGCCAAGTTCTACTCTCAGTGTTTTCAACCTTTTTTGTGTTAAGATTAGAAAATGTTCCACTCTAAAGAAGTTCATTACTTAAGTAATGTGAACAGCTGTTGTTGCAACCTGTTTGAAGAATAAAACCAGTCATAATAAGACTGCTTTCTCAAATAATCATTTGTGAAACAAAGGTACGTTCATCTTTCATCAGCGGTTGGCAGAGAGGCCATCTTAATACAACTCAGAATATTGGAGATTGTTGACAAGCATATGTAAACATTCAGGTTTTTAAGATGTAAAGTGGTGCCAAGGCTTCATTTAATGATTACTGCCTGGAATTTAGTATTTCTTCTATGTTCTGACACTTGGTTATACTAAAAGAAGGATTTAGGCACTTTGGTCAGTTTGAGCTGTACTTTACGCCACTGGTAGCCTCCACTGACTTTAGTGGAATTACACACAACATAACATAAGACTGTTCATTAGGAGTAAGGCAGAAAGAATTTACCACGTAAGCCATAATGAAAGGACAAGAAATGAGTATGCACGAATATCTGCACAGAGGCAATGGAAGCTGTTGGGACCTTTGACTTTTCCTGAAGCGTGGCGACATCCTCACTCAGACATGAGATCTGCTATAGCTGTTCCCCCAGTGAACAGGCTGGCCATCCCGTTTGAAACCCAGTACCTGACCCCTATCCGTGTCCTGCTTTATGGGGATGTGGCCCCACAGGTTTGCACACACTCAGATCCTAGGACATGAGCACATACCAACAACCTTAGAATACTCTTCTGAATTAGGATAAAACTAAGTACTGAAGTGCTTTCCTGAACTAGAGCCTCCATCACCAATTGAGCTAAACTGGATTTTTAATACTCTGTAAAATTAATTCTGAGAACAGGTTGGTCTCCTAAATCTAAGAAGCATTGTAGTGAAAAAATAATAGACCTGATTTGGGGAATTTCTCATCAAAATTACTACGATCTTTTATTTCAGTATTGACTTTTCTCTCCTGATCACTCTCTATAAACATTCATGATGCTATGACTAGAAATTGGTGCAAAACTGAGGGAATGTCAAAACATTTGAAAAGTTTCTTTCAAATTTTTCGTGAAAAAAACATTTTCCTCAAAAAATTCTGAACAAATGTAGTTGTAGCTTAGATTTTTATATGTTTAAATGCTGAAATGTGTTGCCTGAGGAAAAAAAAAAAAAAAGTGAGGTTGGTATGATTCATCTTTAAAGATTTTATATGAAACACTTAAGAATACATTTTTCCAGCTTCCAGCAGTTTACATTCAGATTGGGATTTAAGAGTCAAGATGGAGACTTTCAAATTTTGTTTACCTAACACAGTGCATTGTTTTGCTTTGATTATTCCCATTGCACAAATAGAACAAACAAATCTAGCTAGACTTTATTCTTAATTGTGTGTTAAGACAACATTTACAATACTCTGAGGAGATGCACAAATTTTGGAATGTATATATATTCCTGTGTCCTAATTTTTAGCCAATAGACTTGATTCATGCATGATTTGGAAAGCTTAAATTTGCTTTAAATTGTGTTAAGAGCCTGTAGCAATGCCATCACAGCTTTTTTTTTTTTTCTTTTTGAATAATGCAGTGTTAATTTTACAGAATCTTTTTAAAACTGTATCAGGTTTCCCATGAAAAACACTTTTTCTTCTTTCTCTGGTAACATTAGTCACATTTACATTGCTGTACAAACAGTAAAAATAATTTTGGTTTATCTTTTGCAGTGAGTTTCTATGATTTCCATAAAGGTAGACTTGGGAATTACATGCATTCAAAATGGCAACATTTCCTTCAAACATGAGACAGTTTGAAATGGTACATTGTGTGCTGGATAGGAAGTTGGACTTCAGAATGGTTTGCTGCCCTCTAGGTGATAAATATTTAGCTAACTAATATTCTGGTATTTGCAGAGCTCGAAAAGGGTTATCTGTAGACTGGATTCGAAATATTTGAGAGCAGGAAGCCAGTGTTACTGAAATGAATTTTAAAAATTATAAACTATCTTCTAAGTCTACTGATTTTTTCCTTTGCTTCCTCTATCACGGATTTTGTCTTTCCACTAAATTTGGAGATTTGTTGGACAAATAAAAACGTAAAATGTAACATCAGACGTGATGTTTCTGCATTTATGATTTGCGTCTGGTAGGGTTTTGAAAAATTAGATTGAAACTCTTGCTGTCTTGCTTAAGAAGTGCGGGGTTGTGGGTTTGCTTTAACACAGTTTTGTACCGAAGCGAAAGGCTGCTAGCGTTTCCAAACGCCAGGACTTCAAATCGCAGTGCTGTGTTCTTGGAGCGGCTCTGGAGCGGGGCTCGGACACTCGGCAGTACCCGCCGTGGGTTCGGTACGCCCGGCGCTACGAACGGCGCCCGCCCTGCCAGCCCCGACGGGCGGTCCGTGGGGCATCGCCGAGGAGTTGGTGCCACCTGCTGCGTGCTTTGGAAAATCGGCTTCCAGCCACGTCTCGCCCCACCCGGGGGGCGTACCTGCTCACTTCGAATATTCGTAGCTTCTGAAATCCTTTATCACATATTTTAGTTCTCTTCAAGGAAAACTGTAGAAAGTTCAGCGTGAAAACAAAAAAAAAAAAGACCTGAAAGCAACATAGAATCACAGAATCTCAGGGATTGGAAGGGACCTGAAAGGATCATCTAGTCCAATCCCCCTGCTGGAGCAGGACCACCTAGATCAGATCACACAAGAACGTGTCCAGGCGGGTTTTGAACATCTCCAGAGAAGGAGACTCCACAACCTCTCCGGGCAGCCTGTTCCAGTGTTCTGTTACCCTTACTGGGAAGAAGTTCTTCCTCATGTTTAAGCGGAACCTCCTATGTTCCAGCTTATATCCATTTCCGCTTGTCCTATCATTGGATGCCACTGAGAAGAGCCTGGCTCCATCCTCATGGCAGTCGCCCTTTACGTATTTATAAACATTAATGAGGTCCCCCCGCAGCCTCCTCTTCTCCAAGCTAAAGACATAGTGCTGAAGTTAAGTATGACAACTTACAAAGCTTTGTGTCTTTTTTTAAGGCACGGTAACGCTGGAGCCTGCCGCGCCTACGACACCGCCCTGCACTTTTAGCATGAAGAACACGCTTATGACAAAACAAGGGCTCCAGAAAACCTTTTAATGCTCTTCGATGCCGGGTGCGCTGGTGCGGGGCAGAGACCTCGGCCGGGGCCCGCCGCCACCGTGAGGAAGTTACGCTCCCTGGGAGGCCAGGGGCTGCGTTCTCCTGGCTGCTAAAGAGAGCTCCGCCCCGCTCTGCTCCGGCGAGGCGGTTGTTCGCTCCATAAACCCGTATCGGCACCCATCCCTCACGCTTCAGGGCGAGACCGTGGATACAGAGCGGCTGTAGCCGCCGGGCGCGGGAGAGGATGGGATAGTTTAGCGTTCGCTGGGTTCGAGCGTGGCGGGAAGCACCGAGCAGGAGGAAAGAAGGGCGGGGGGGGGGGGGAAAGAGGGTGCTGAGGGGCAGCTGACGGGGGCGAAGGGCCGCGCCGTTCAGCCGTTAGCGCCACTTCTGGTTTTAAACTTCCCGCCCGCTCGCGGCGCCGGCGGCCGCGCTGCCCATTTGCCGCCGCAGTTTCCAGGCGCCGCGGGCGGCAGAGGCGCCCGGCGGCCGCCGACTCGCTGCCTCCCCTTTCGGGCCGCCACCAAGGGTGGCTGCCGGCCCGCCGCGCCGCGTTTCGTCAGGTCTGCGGCTGGGCTGGCGCAGCGGCGTAGGCGAATCTGCCGGCCTCGTCCTGCCGCTTGCGCGGTTTGGGCGGTTGTCAGGGAGAAACAAGATGGCGGCCGCAGCGACGGAGGAGGACACGGAGCTGCGGGACCTGCTGGTGCAGACGCTGGAGACCAGCGGGGTGCTTAATAAGATTAAGGTGAGGGGAAGGAGACCCTCTCCTCCGCGCACACGTCGCCTAGCGGGAAGAGGGGAGCGCTGGATGGCGCCGACGGCGTTTAACGGCTCCGCGGAGCGGGCTGAGGCTTCGCGGGCTTCGTCCCCTCTCGCTGCCGCTTCCAGCGGGTGTTCCCGGGTCGGGCCCTCTCGCGGCGTCAGGCCCGGCGGCGCCTACTCTCCTCGTGGTGCTCCCCGGCCGCTCGGCCCGGTCTCGGCGGGAGCCGGCTCTGGTGCCTGCCTGGCGTGGTAGAGCCGGTCCGTGCCCGACGCGGAGCCGAGGGCCGAGGCCTGACCGCCGCAGTGAGGTCTGTCCGGCGGCCTCCGGAGCCGCAAGATCGGCCGGACGGGGAGAGGGAGGGGAGCTCCCGGCCGCCGCAGGCAGCCCGGCGGTGCGGTTTCGCCCTCGTAGATGCCGTGCGGCCGCCAGAGCTCTCTTGCTGCTGCCAAACCCGCTGGAAGCGTTCAGGCACCGGGTGGTGTGGGACAGGGTGGATAGAGTTTCTCTCTGCTTCGATACGAAAACCTTACATTGAAAACATCAAGCAGAAGTCCTTGAGGGTCGCTGTTTAAACATTGTTCGTTTTGAGCATGGGTTGCTGGAGCTTCGTCTTGGAGGCTTGCTAAACCTGGAAGCTCTGGGGATGCTGCCTGCCTACTGGGAAGAAATAGCGCTACTTAAAGAAAATATGTGAAAGATAGTGTTGTAGTGGAGTGTACTCTACTTCCAAGCCTGTGGTGTAGCCTGAGCTTGTGTCAGAAGGGATATGAATATTGGTTCCATGGATTCTTGTTCAAGTTAGAAGCTTCCAGCAATAACTATTGTGTATAGCTGAGATATGGAAGTGCTGGATTCCTTTCCAAGCTAGAGGAAAAATGAAGTTTGATTTCAGATCAAGGATGGTGGCATTTATCCACAGTGTTCTATTTTAAGCATTCAAGAGGTGAATGATCATTGTTGGTATTTCAGGAACAGTTCAACAACTGAAGCGGTTAATGGAAGTGAGAGCATCTTTGTGTGTGTGTTTTGAAATCCCCTGGATTTTGGGCTAGTTGTCATGCTTTTCAACAAAGTAGTATTATTAAAATATATTGTTCTTGCATTTCAAATGGATAATCCTTCTTTAAATTACATAAGTAGATGAAGATTCTAGCTCACCTAACTATTTTTGGTAGGGAGACCTTCTAGTTAAGTGTCAAAAAGGCCTTTTTAACAGGGCCACCAGTTAACCTCTCACATAGCATTAACCAATAAAAGTATGATGGTAACAAAGTAGGAATTAAAAAAAAGTACAAGCCAATTAGATCATACCGAGTATGTGAGCTGTAGTTTCTTAATTCCTGCCTTTGTGTAGTATGCAAGTTTTCGTACTATGATTGCCAATTCATTGAGTATTGTATAAATATATTTATTGTAATTTTCACTGTTCTATAATGTTGAAAGTGTGTAGTATCCAATATTGCGTAAGCCATTCTTAAGGCAAACTAGGAGATTGCTTACAAAAATACAAACTGCATCCTAATTACTAGGTTATGTCTTTTATTGATACTAGGAGTTACTGTTTAATAATTGGTATGCTTATGGTTAACGCTTCTCATTTGAGGAACTTGTGGTGTCTTTTTCTTAGCTGTAAACGTTAATTGCCACACGACTATGATAGCTGACTGTGAATTGATAGTATTAATGACTTACAGAATTTGTTCAGCTAGTACCTGACAAAAAGCGCTTTGTCTTCCAGAAGAAATAAGATTGAACAGGTCTTCTTAAATCATCAGCTTTTAATTAAAATTAGATTACACCATGCATTTAAAAAAACAAAAAACAACCCCTATCATCCTGTCATTGAAATAAGCATGGTTGTGATCAATAGTATTTCTTTATCTATTGCATATCAGGCTTTTTTTATTATGTGTTAGAACTGAATGAACATTTACATGTTATCAAAACAGTTGTTTATCTTATAATTCAGAATGAGTACTGGCCATTTTTTCAAGGTGGATTAGGCTAGAAAGCTAACTGTAGTAATGTATTTGAGAGTTATTGAAGTAGATACATTAATGAAAATTATATGGTCAATGTATAGCTGAATTGATATGAAGCACTACAGGTAAAAAAGGCTCTGAGAAGATTAGAATTCAAGTGGAACTATTTCACTGGATAGAATGTATCAGACTCAGCTAATACATTTTTTAACATAATGACTGAGTAATATTTAGAAAGAAACATAGTTTGCTACGTATGCTTTGCTCTCTAGTGCAAAATGATTTTTTAATGGGTTGCAGTTAGTTTATTATTTTGAGAATAATTTCTTGGATGAATCAGTGTTGATGTAAATTATTTAGCTGAAAAAATGTTTCTTGTATGACGTTTTAAAAATCTGTTCACAATTTTTCTATTTACTTTAGACTTTGAACACTGGAGAATTTAATGAAGTTATATAGTGAAAACTGGAAGATGTGTAAATATATTTGCCACTTGCAGTTGAGAATTATCTTCCTTAATTCAGATGATTAACAAACTATATATACACATTGCAGCTGAATCTAATGAATAAGACTGCTTCTTAATGAATTCTGTAAACATATAAAATATAACTGTGGATATTTGTACTTTAGTGAAAATTATCACTGATACTGTGTGACGCATACTGAACAAATAGAAATGTTTTTCTGTCTTGAAGAGAATGTGATCTTTCTCCTAGGGAAGCTGTCATCATCAGAGCAGGAAGAGCCTTTATGCTTCTTACTGTGTTCCTTTGTTATTTTGTTTTGGTTTGTATCTTTTAATCTCTTTAGTTCTGGAAAAATAAGTTTATACCACCTAAGTTAACTTGCTGTTAGCAAGGGAGGTTAGCATCGCCAATATCATATGACTAGTAATGCTTTTGGCCAGCTGATGCTGATCTTGCTAACTTCTTGCTAATTTGGTTCGAAAACTAGACGGCTGAGGTACTGGCAAATAATGTATTGTTAGATAGAATAAAAATGCCATTTTTAAAATGGGCCTGTATCTGTGTATTCATAAGTCAGTTAAGATTGTCCTGTTCACTTTTTCATCTTCGTTCCACATATTATAATGACCAATGCTTTTAAATGTGTTTGAATTATTAACAGTTGTGATGAGTAGGCTGCACCCTATAGTGTAATCTCCTGTTTTCTGGATTTTTTTTTTTGGGGGGGTTCAGACAGTCCATATCAGAAAGTCAACTAATTTCTCTTTCTTATTATTTTTATAGGGTAAGTAAAATATAACTATTTATAATGATTTGAGATTAACTAACTGAAATTCAACATTTAAACGTCAGTATGGTCCTCTTAACATCCTAAACGTATTTAGGAACACAAGAATGAGAACTACTTGTGACATTCAAAGTAGGCACATGATAAATGCAGCTTCAGGTATTTAGAGTTTATGACTTTTAGGTATTTACTGCTTCCTTTATGGAATGGATTCTTCCCATGTCTTTTTCCAGCAGTCTGCATCTTTTCAGTCACACTGCCTGCAAGTTTAACTTTCTTAGCCAATTAAGACTACTAAGTTGAAGAGTTTTCCACTGAAGTGAAGAAAAAATGGTCATGGAAACTACTGATCCTGCTCAAGGATGAGAACCTCACAGATGGAGAATGGTGGGGAGGGTACAGAGAGATGTTGGTAGTGAAGTTACTCATTAGGGTTTGACACCAACTTTGGATTTGTGATGCATATAGACTGGCACAGATGTTTACCCTGATACACACAGAGTTCTAGCCTGAGATGATCACCAGTGGTTAGACTTGTTAATGCTACGTCTTGCTCTGTATCTACTGAGGTATATGACAGACATTTTGGAGTTAGGAAGTGGAGTCGGTGAAAGTTGTGTACGAAGGTGCCTGTGTGCTGCTAAATTTTGCATGTGCAAGAGATTGTTTGTGTTTGTGCCTGCATGGCATTTTTTCATAGCACTGGAGCAGATGGCAGTTATACATGCCTGTGCTTTGCGTGGAAGATCTGTAAACAGTTTATCTCAGCAGCAATGCATTCTTTAACCCTGCAAAATGTTATGCATTAGTTATTCATTACTTATGCATTTACATTATCATTTCACAGCCGTAAACATACTTTTAACCACACCATGCACTGACGCATGTGTTAGTAACAATTTGTGAATGCAAGCTTGCAGGAGAGTTTTGGACCTCCAGCTGGCCTGTTGCAGGTATCTGAAGTGAATATCTCCCTTATTGACACTTGCTGAACTTTCCTACCCCTCGGATCTTAGGGAATGCACAAACTTGCCTTTATGTGGCTTCAAAACGGTATGTGTTCAGCTGCTTAGGCAGGTTGAGAAGGGTGGTAGCATGTGCATTTGGCAAGCTGAAATTTATATTATACTTTCTGCTAATGGGTCTTCAATGGCTGGGGAGGAGTGGGTGGAGTAAATCCAAAGACGACTTCAGCAAAAGCTACAGGACTCTTGAGGGTTTGTAGAAATGATATCGAGAGACGCATGAGACAGCAAGGTTTTGTCAGCTAGCAGACAATGTCATACTCAACTGTATTATGTGTACAAAGCCCTTTATGAAATTAAAGTGACTGCTTTTTGATCTAGTATTCCACAGCATATTGAGATCAGTGTCTTGAACCCGTTGCTTGTTCATCTAAAATATTGCCTCAGGATTAGAAAGTATGAATAAAGTTTGATAGGAAATAATAATTTTGCCAAGATCCCTTTGGGAGGTATTGGGATGTCAGGATGTTTGCAAGTGAATTGTGTAGCTATGCAGAGGATACCAGTGTGCAACAAATAAGCTATACCCACGGTTGTGCTTAATGACTATTATATGAAGTCGTCTTGGTCACTGATGTGCCTGCATGCTTTGAGGCATAGAAATGAGTTTGAAGTCCCCAAGCGCTTTCCTATTGGAAAACAATGTCTCAAGTTTTGTTGTACGACAGTAAACTCTCTTGTTTAAGTGCTGGACAAATGGTTTCCAGCACAATAAAAGACAAATGCCACAATAAATAAAACCCCAGGGAGATGCTACATATCTGTGTGTTGGAGTTTGCAATTGGGGTTAGTTACAGGCTACAAGTCATCCTTCAGTCCTGCACAGTCTCTATCTTATGCTTTTCATCCAGTACTTAGGTGAAAGTTGCTGTGGCTGGTTTCTACAGGTGTGCTAAATCAGGTTTATAACCTTGTTAAGGTTGGTGCTTGTTATGTTACTATTAAGAGCATACTGCCAAATCAGATTGGCATTTTTGAGATGCCACCTAAAAAATGTGTTTAGGGAGCTCTTGAGATAGTAAGAATTATTTTCCCCTTTCCCAGGGAGCTGCAGACTGAGGGAACCGTTTTCCTGTATGGTACTTCAGATACATGCAAACGGCTCTGTATTTAGAACAGTATCTAGGCTCTGAAGAGGGCTACTACAGCTCAGTGCAGAAAAGACACTTTCATGCACTACAAGCTTCTGATGTACAGTGCAACAGCAATCATCAAGAGACAGTGTTGTCTGATGAGCTGTAAATGCCTGGGAGGAAAAAGGGAAATGTACTTTTGTTTCAAAATACTGACCCATACATTTCTCCACTGAGTGTAGACAGCATGTCATATACAATGTTAGCCTTGCTCATTGTAGCTAAGTTCAGTGAAAATAAATTGCTGTCTCATTGGTATGAGCTTTTGCCTGATAAAACTTCTTAGGGAAAGAAGGGAATGAGCATCTTCCACAGGATGAGAAAGAAGCCTGTGGGTTTGGTGGATGCAAGAGTGATAGATACACACTGTCACCTTACTCATCAACATCTGACTCTATTGGCATAACCCCGTTTTACTGAAGACTTAGGAAGGATATGGGTGGGGAAGTTGAATATCAAGCTTTGGTCTGCTTTACTGCTAGACTATAAATAAAATTCTTCAAAGGTATTTGTATTATGCTGAAAAGTGCCAAAGGGTACTAGGGCAAAGACAAATGCAAACAGTTCATGGTTTTTTGTTTTGTTTTTTTTAAAAAAGGAGCGGGGAGGCAGAGAACACCACTGTGTAAATGGATTCATCATTGCAGTTTTGTAAGCCTCTGTATCTGCCGGTGGGAGCAAATTGCTGTGACCATACCTGATGATGGTGGTCTCAGTCTCTGGTGTTCAAATTCTCTGTGACTTGTCTCAGGTCCTGAAAAGCCTATATGACTTTGTCCATCCTGCTGTGTAGTGTGGTTCATCTCCTTGTATTTGGGTGATTTTGCCTTCGGCCTCAGCTTTATTATTGTTGCTTTTTGCTTTTTCCTCGTGAACTTGAGAATTACTGCTTTAACTTCACATGATTCAAGTGTGTGCTTCCATGTCTAAATTTATTGAGATGATATTTTTAAGAATATCTTGCTATGATCTGAGCAGTACCCATCTCAAAGGACAAAGATCAGTGTGTTGGAATGGTGTAAACCTTCCTTGTGGAGATGGTACAGGAGTGCTTCACTTCAGACTTACTGTGATGCTCACAGGACTGAAGGACTGTTGTGAGGACTGCTTATCTATGGAAGGGCTTGTAGGGTGGTATTGGAGATGATGCAGGTAAGCCAAAGGGAAACAGTAAACGTGACTGTCATTATCTTCTGGTGATGAGGTCCTAACCTTAAGGGTATTAACTGGGTGGTAATGGAACTGTAAAGTGAACCTGCTATTAATGGCGAATGGCAACATCTGGGAGAAATTGACGGTGTCATTAAACAGATGAGAAGAGGAAGAAAAGCACCTCAGTCTGTGTTTAAAAGCCACTGGGTTGGACCTAGAGGAGTGGAGCAAGCAAACAATGAGAGTTAAGTGAAAAGAAATGACAGTCGTGATATCATTCCAAAATATCCAACAGGCCAGACTCTGGATCAGCTGATGTAATGGCAAATACTTTCAGACAACTTGGTTCTACAGTTTCATGATCCAGATGCTTAAGGGGGTTTAGCTCTACCGATGTGTAATGGCTGGTGTCTGTTATTTTGAACAGCTGTAATAGCCAATCTGCGTCACAAATGCTTTGTTATTATTCTTATCCTCTTACTTAAGTAGACATAATTTCTGTGGCATCAGTGGAAGAGAGTCTCAGCCTTGCAACTGTTGGAAGTTTTTCATAGTGATATAAGACTAAACAAAGAAGTTGTTAGCTGTTGGTTGGAAAGTTAAATGTAAACTGGTTTTGTAACAATAATACTTAAATTAAAAGGATATGCTGATTGAATGCTGTACCTTAGTACCTAAAAAAAATGTAACTGCAGTGTCAGTATGACCATTGCATACAATTGTGGTAAACATTTTATGCTTTTGATGGAATTTTTTTTTTTTTGCATTGCTTTTCTTCCTTTAGAAAGGTATCCAAAGAGAGTTATGCTTAAAAAGGAAGTGTTTATTTTATTTTTCCCATGAAAGGATTTGTTTAATTTTTTTTTTTTTTGGTGGGAGGGAACACTTATAGGGTAATCCATGTCTAATTGCCTTTTGTAATATACATGAGAAAATCCAGATACTCTTCATATTGTTCTTATTCTTAATTATGGAAATATTAAGTCTCCTTTAAAAGCTTCCTGTCTTTGCTTTTGAGAAAGCTGGCGTACAAAGTAGCACCTTTATTGTTTATTACTGGAGTGTTATCTACTTCAAAATGTCAGATTAAGAGTTGATTACAAGTTGCAAAATACTTCATCAAATGTAATGTTGTCCATTTTATATGCTCAATGAAAGAAATAGAGAAACCGTAGTGTTTCAAAAGAATTTTTAAACTTTTTTTTTTTAAAAAAAGCAAGGCTTAAACTTGAATATTCAAGATAGTCCTTAGAAGAATTCTGATTCTTGATATTAAGATATTCAGTGAGGTAAAACCTCACGACTGGAATCATGTGCTCTTTTCCTTGAGAAATTCTGTTTCTTTGAGTGTGATCTGACAAGAAATCGTGGGAATATGTATACCTTAACGTTATTTTTTTAAAAAAATATATTATCTTAAGCTATTTGTTCATGTTTCCTGAATGAATTGTAAATGAAGGGTAGATGTTTCAAAGCTGCCTGAAACAGCTCGATTTTTATCTCTTAGAAGAAACTAATAGGAGACAATGTAGGTAATTTGGAATCTTTTTGTGTATGAAGAAATAATTTAGGAAGCCTTATATCAAATCCCACCCCCACTTCTTGTTCTCGGACTGAAAACTCTTCTTTCTCAGCCTCAAGTCACATTGGCTGTAATCTTAAGTGTTTTAATTGCACTGATGTAGATTACAATAGATGCCAAATTGCTTGAGGAGAAACAAATAGCTGTTAAGCTACTTGCTGGTTCTTTGCATTCTATTTGCATAGGGAAAACAGTGCTTGTAGAAATGATGTTTGATTGTGTTGTGTTTTTTTTTATTTGGCAGGCAGAGTTGCGAGCAGCTGTTTTTTTGGCATTAGAAGAACAAGAGAAAGTAGAGGTAAGAGAACCTTACAACATTTTATAAAAAAAATCAGCATTCTAATAGTTCTTCATGTAGAATTAAATAAAATAGCTTTAATGCTTTCTATTTGTGAAATGTAACAAGACAAAATCATGTATTACTGCATGAGAGCATGATACTTAGAGAACACAAAACAGGACTATCAGGGTATTTGATGTTTAGAAATAGGAATTGTTACATAGCCTTTTGAAACTGTAGCTTTAACTATCTCTGCTGGTTTTATATTGCTTCTGTCCAACTGACTAGAATAACTAAATGTCTTCTCCATCAAATACTACTTTGAAAAAAAATCTAGTTGATTGAGCAAGACTTTATCAAATTGGAATAACGTCTTTTGAAATGTGAAATATTATCGTGGGATTTTTTGGCAAGTGTGTTGTGCAAGCAGTTTAATGCAGTAATTTACCAAGTATGCAAATGCTTTTGGTGTTTCTCATAAGGATTTTGTAGGCTTACTTCAGGATAATTTGCTTATATTTGAGGAAGAATTCTGAATTAAGAGATGGACTATGTACTGATACCTTGATAATATAATAATATTAAGGATATGTGATGCTAACATGATTAAGTAACAATACTTCTGGTAGTATGCAGAAGCTAGTTTTGTGACCCCTTCTGCTGCTGGCATTGCCTTGTTTCCTGTGTCTTTCCGTTTTCTATAACTAGAGAGGAGATGATGCTGTTGTCCAGGCTCTTTTTCAAAAGAGGGATGGAAAACTGTCCTATTCCTCTCTTGGTTAGATGGTTGCGCTCTTTCTGGAAAATTGCACAACTGAAACAGGCTTTATTGTGACATTGGTAAGGAGAGAAAGTAGTTATTCTGTGGTATGAGATTCCATATTCCAGAAATCTAATATAAGATTGCTGAAGAAGACTTAATGGAAGAGTGATATAACAGTGCCACCTCTTATGGGAAGCTTCAGCATATTGTAGAGTACCCAGAGAACAACCTCCCAGACTATCTAGAGAGTAGTAGGGCTGAAGGGAGATTTGCTGCAGTTGATCCTGTCTCATGCTTTTTTCAAAAGACTTAAATGTGTCATCATATTTTAATTTTACACTTTAGAGACACTGAAAAGATACTTGCCACTACTCTGAATTCCTAAATATCGGGCAAGATGTATTTCTTTTTTCACACAGTGCTTTCTTGTGTGTGTTAGTTTTTACGACTAGTGATAAATACCTGTAACAGATCCTTTACTTAGAGTTAGGTACTTAACCAGGATATTTTCATATGTAAGGAATGGTGTTTAGAGTTTGGTTTGAAAAATCCTTGGACAATTTTGACAAACCCAAACACAGCACATTGAATTATCTCGGTTTAAAAATCAAAGTCGGAGAGGGCAAATCTAACAGAGGAGAAAAACAAATTTCATAATATCTTTGAAGATCTTTTAATTAATAGAAGATTAGTATTGATTTGTGAACCACTAATTTGTGCAGTCCACACTTTGTCTGGATGATTGGTAAATTCCTGTTTTTTAAAAAGTGGGACTGAATTTCCTTAAACAAACTTGGCACTACCTTAGAGGAGCAATTTGGGAAGTTAACTGCTTAACTTACCTTTTTAAGTAAAAAGAAAGCAGTATGCTATTAAGAATTTTGGTGGAATTACTCTAGCTCTGTAGCTTTTGTAGTAGAAATGCTGAGACAGTTCTAATTTGCCTAAGTAAACGTATGGCTCTGTAGCTTTTACTTGCAGGTAGTAGAATTAGTACAAAGATAAATTTTGAAGAAGTGAATTACATGTGCCAGGCATCCTTGTGGAACAGTGTACACCAAAAGGCCAACTTGCTGTGGTTTTCTATTTCTTGCTAACACAAGGATGATGTTAATTACTGTTTGTTTGTTTTTATTTTTGACAGAACAAAACACCTCTGGTAAATGAAAGCTTGAAAAGTTTTTTAGGTACAAAAGATGGTAAGTTGTTTGTTTAATATACTTTTCAAAATATTAAAAATAGGGAACAAATGATTAAATCTTTGAATCTTTTATTAACAGTACAGTCTTCATGACATAAAGGATGCTTTGTTCCTGTCAAATGTCATAATTACTGTTCATTCACAGTAGAATTCAGTCTATAATTTTTGAAGTTAATATTGTTGAAGTTATATTTTTAACTGAGGTGACCAATGCATATAAATTAATATTTCATGATGAGCTATGGTTGTGCTAAGTCAGAGCCGTTCTAGACCAACAAAAACAGCAACCAGTGAAAAATCACTGTAGAGGTACAGTAGTGACTGCGCACATAGGAGAAATGCCAAAATGAAGTCTTTAAAACAGCTAAATAGTTTAAAAAAATAATCTTACACCTGATTTTGTAAGCAGTCTCTGTGCTCCTGCAGTATAGCTGACTTAAATAATTTTGGTGCAATGGCTGAGTTAGAAATTAGAGAATTGATATACAAATTAGATAGGTGGTGGTAGTTTGCTGAATGCCTAAATGATGTTTGTAGGAGTGTAGAATCAATGTAGATGTTCATACTGAAGCCATGTTAACGTTAAATCTTAGAAGTAAAAATTGTTTCCATCTGTATTTTTACTCGTCTCATTTCCTTTTTAGGTCGCTTGGTAGCAGGTCTTGTTGCAGAATTTCTACGTTTTTTCAATCTTGATTTTACTTTGGCTGTTTTTCAGCCTGAATCAAGCACAGTAAGATACACTGTTTTTATTTGTATGCTATGATGATTGTTTGCAGTGCGTGGCAATGAATACAAAAGATTTAAGCTGCTTGCTTGTGTTTATTCAAAATAATTTTTTGTGTTTAGTCAATAAAAGGTACTTATTGCCATAGACACACATATCCCAGGGAAGTGCGTTAGTATAAGTGAATATTTCCTTTATCAAAATCCAATGCTTGATAACATGTTACTTTTGAATTAAAAATTAATATTTTTTGTGAAATCATATAACAGTATGTATAACAGAATACTCCTGCAACACTTTTTGCCAGTAACTTTGCTATGTCATTATATTAAGTTTGCGTTGTTACATGAAAATTAAAGTAATGTCAGTAATCTGCTCTGAAAGAAAGCTTTCTGCTTCTGCTATAATGTGAAGTTCAGGTTCAAAAAGTGTATTTTTCTTTTTTTTTTCTTTTGGGGTTTTTTTTTTTTTTTTTTTTGTTACTTTCATTCCTTTTTCTGTCCAAACTCATGTTTTTTCCAAGTGAAACAGAGACTGAAAGTAAGTATTGGCCTATCTTGGTGTACTTCCAAACACACAGGAATAGGAACTCTCCATCATTTTTGAATTTGCTGAAACCACTGGCTAGGTGTCCTAGGATCCACTTTTAAATGTGATAGGCTAAAGTAATTTGACTGTATAGATCCTGAAACGTGCTAATCATTAACAATTGCTTATTTAAAATGACTTTGGGTGGTCTGTGATAAGTTCAAGTACAGCTCAGAAGTAAATGATGCCTTAGGCTGTCATTGCTTTTGTCCACATGCAACAGGAAGTCTTAAATAATCATGTTTAGTCAAAATATTGCTATTTTAAATAAGACCAAAACGCTTTAGGAGTTATATTACAAAATATATATTGTGTTTTCTGATAGTTATTTCTGTGTTGTGATTTTATTTTATTTTTTAATCTCTCCCCCCCCCCCCCCCAGCTAAATGGCCTTGACGGTCGAGAAAACTTAGCTCGAGATTTGGGAATTGAAGAAGCAGAAGGTACTGTGGGTGGTCCTCTGTTGTTGGAGGTTGTTAGAAAATGCCAGCAGAAAAAGATTTCAGGCAATGGAGAAGTAAGTAGTGTTAACATATAATTCCTTTCTTTCTTCATAATTCTTTATTCATTTTCATTTCAATTATGAAAAATAAACTGAAACGAAGAACATTTGGCTACAGTTGTAGTATTATAATGTTTCAAGTCTTTATTATAGTTAGTATAATAGGAAATGCCTTCAACATCACTTATCAGAAAACAATGCTGAAAAGTTAAAGATTATGACTGTTCTATTACTTTTAATGCCACCCTAGTACTCTTTATTAATATTCTGCTACAACATAGTAACACAGAGTGAACCCAGATAAATGACACAAAACACTGTGTCACTTATTCTCTAATTTCTAGTATAGTTTGATAACACTTCTAACTGTACCTATTTTCTTTGGCATACTTTTAATTTCAGTATGACCTGAAAAGCCTAGAATTGGTTTTGTTAAAAGCTTTAAAGCTGTTCTGAAAACGTGTATTTAAATATAAGAAAATATGAAACGACATAAAGGCAACGACAGTAATATTTTAATGGAATGTATAATTAAGTTGTTAATTAAATGGATAAAATCCAGCCAATAGCATTCTGTTACAGTCCCATTCAGTACCTCAACAAAAATTTGAATTCAGAAGTAGTTGTCATAGACTTCCTAACATAGCATCACAGTGTCACAGTTTGCGTGCTGTGTTGGTGAGGATGGTAGCCTTGTTTCTTGTTGGATAGTATTATGACACAATTGAGTTTATTTTTAGTAAGTGTTTATGTGAAACTTCTTAGGTAGCTCCAGTTCTAAGTGATAGCCTGTGCCCCACCTCAAAATCATCTGATGGAAGATCGAGTACACACTCTATACCAAATAAGGTAAGATTGTTTATATATAATGAAAAAGCTACATAACATACATGAGATAAGTAAAAGAGAACTCCTATGAAACTGCATATATGATGACATTGACTTAAATGATCTGCAAAGTCTATACCTTTCTGACTGGATAGGTGACAGCACATACACAGAGTCTCTGTGAGACTGACAGGCAGGAGCTCACTTGTCTGTTTATCAGGCAGCTGACTGATTGCTGCTTGGGATTGATACGGTGTTAGGATACAACTGCCTTTGCATTGGTGCCTGTGACTTTTTCGCTGTTGCTTCCCGTTAGCACAAAATCTGTAGTAACTAATGTCTTCCAGGCCTCTGATACTTCTTTACATTTGACTGGAACTGATCAATAGGTTGAGAACTAGGGGAAAGTGTGAGGCACAGAATGAGGCATGATCACTTAAGCCTCTTTTCCACAAGAAATCAGCTACCCACTGCACCCAGTGAAAAATAAAACCACAAAAAAACTAAAGCAAAAACCCTCTGATTCAAGCACTAAAGTTGGTTTAAATTATTGATGTAATCTGATCACATAAAAAGTTAAATATCAGTGTTACTAATACTGTTGCTTCATATGTGAGCCCTTACTTTTGTCTCAGAGTGGTTCTAGATTAGCTAAGAAGAACTACTGATAATGATTTAGAAGTCAGAAATATTCCATTCTGCCTTGCATGGACCACCTTTCATCTTCAGGTTTAAATTACTTTGTTTGAAATAAGTAGGTCAGAAAGAGAAGAGCTAAGTGTTTGTTGTATGGCTTTTCCTCAGAATACTTGTGTAAAGGAGGGGAAAAAAGTACTTTCAGTAGCTTGTAAATTGAACCAGGTTTCATGTGGTTTTTTTTTGTTGGGTGTGTATGCAGATGTCTCAAGGCTGGTCCAACCTCTGTCAGGCATGAAACTTATTGATTTATGTCTGTTCTTGACAGAGATTTTTGCAGTGAAATTATGGTTGGCTTGTTGAATATATATTTAAAAAAAAACAACTTCTGCTCTTGTTTCAGTGGCTGAACTTAACCAGCCAGTCCAAATAGATTAGTTAGGGCAAGAGAGAGAGAGAGAGACACAAGCACGGTGGAGTGTAGTATCTTAAGACTTGTTTCATTAGGAAACTAGATTGATAAGAATGATATTTAAGTTATCCATGGAAACTCTGCTTTAGATAATGTATCATGGAGTCAAAACAGTCATTCCTATTGAAGATTATAACAAGAATAAATGACAGCCTTAGTTCTTTTATCACAATTGTTTGGGCGTATACAAAACAGGAACTCTTATATCCAACTCAAATAGTGCTCTCCAAACTGGGTAGAAAAAAAATATAAATCACTTCTGAATGATTTCCAAAGATTAGTGCTGTTTTGCAGAAGTGATACTGTATTGTAGTTTGTTGCGTTATTCTCTGTGTTGAGATTGTCAGGATTCTTTTTCAGGCTGCTATCTGCTATCAACTATTTAGATATACTAGTCCGTAGAGGCAAAAGCTTCTCCAGTTGAGTGACTTCAGCTTAATGATAGTGATTGTGACTGGTCCAGTCAATAGCAGCATTTTTTAATGTGTAGATACTTAATCCCCAATAGATATATGGCCACAAGAAAGTGATTCTAAGGTTTATTCTAAGGTCTACGTTTTAGAGAAACAACCAGATATGAGTATTTAATTCTGAGCAAGTATTAAAGTGTAGTAAAAGATCATTCATTGAACCATGTTTTCTTTTTCTAAGGAGAGTTTTGTGCATTATCAGAACATCACAGTTAAGAGTTCAATGCTTATGGTATGCAGCAGCAGCCAAGGTGGTGATAACATTTTCATTTACATGCTCATTCTGATGTGATGAAGCTGCAAGTAGAACATAATTTACAACAAGTTGGAATTCTTTATACTCATCTTCTGTGGCAAACAAATCGTAATTCCATTGCAGTGGGAGATAGATGAACGTATTCTGGAAATACTTTTCATGACATATTGCTGAATCCTTCATGAACGTATATTTATCTCGGGAACAGGAGAAAATTTATTTCTGTATGGATTCTTCATAGAAACAGCAACCGCTGGTGGTTGGACTACAGAGTCCTCTAAGAATAAGTAGTGGATATCCTAATGGGACTGCAGTTCCTAGATACATTTATTTCCTGGTTCTCCCTCTCCTTGGCAAAGGCATGATGGGAGAATATTCTGCCCGTGCAATGTATTTGGTAAAAATAACGCAGAAGGAAGAAGTTTTAGCCGGTGTTGGTTGGAGCAAGGTGGAAGTTACCTGAACAGTCTAAACTTCCTGATCAAAACTTGAGATTCTCTGGTGTTTTTTCAGCAAACCCGTGAGCTGAACTGGCTCTGACTGTGACTTGGCAACAAACAAATGTAACGTAGAAGTGAGTGTGCTAAGAGAGACCAAGACTAGAGCTCTTGGTAGCAGCAAAAAATTACGTTTAAGTGCAGGTGTGAAACCACACTCTTAACTATCAACACCATTAGTCAGAAACCTAAAGTATGTTGCTCTTTGAACCCTTAGCCATGGTTAACCTATCACTACAATTTGAAAGTAGTGATTTCACTTCAGCAAAACTTTATTATATGAATTCAAACAAAGGCCAACTGTTGTGCTTCTAGTTTCTCAGACAAGATAGCAGCAGCTCATTACCTGAGTGAGGGCCCAGAACAGAAAAGTAGCTGTAATTTCTCTTTTACTCCAGTCCGTGTGTCACTAAGCTCTTAATTTTCAACAGCAATTCTGTTCCTCTAGGATAGGAAATTAAAATACTACTGTTAGTACCCCTTACAGGTGTAAGTACTTTTTCTTGCCCTAGAAGAACTGAGCTGATGCCAGCAATTGAATATGGTACTGTGACTGAAATAAAATTACCTTGGTAGGCCTTTTTCAGCTTTCATGACCTACAGTTTGACAATTTTGCTTCAGCCTTTTGAATTAAAGTTAATGACTGATAAAGAAATTGGGGCAGTGCAACCTACACGTCGGTTATCTGGATTAAACAATACTGTTGACTTTGTTTCAAAACTGTTGCTGTTCTTTGTATGCAGGAAGGTAGATAGTGAAATGAATTATCTTTTCACTGGCTTAATTTAAGTCTAGGGGAAGACAAAAATTGCACTACTACTTGCTAGGTAGCAAGATGATATCGTTTAACAATAAAAGTCCATTTTTTCACAACAGCTTCATGGTCTAGGTAAATTTGAATATTCTTCATTGGGCCATGAAGTTTGCAAAGATATGACTTGAGCTGTATTAATGAGTCTAAAAGTAAGCATGTAAAATAGTCCTTACAAGCTTGAGTATCTGTAGGACTGGTCATAAGCATGATACAAAGACTGAAAGATATGTACTTTTAAAATATCTTGTTTCTGTCATTTTTGGTTTTATGATACAGAGGGAGAAAGTGTCATTGTCTGCAGTTGTCTTACGCTTGCTGCTTTAAAACCTAATATTATACTGCAGAGGATACTCTTTAATATGGAAGTTAGGGTAATTTGCATGGGTTTAAACTGATTTCTTTTGAAGACGATAGCTGTAACTAACAACATTTGTTTATAGAGAAGTTGCAGAATAACACTATAAAGCATGGTGTAACTTTCAGGCTGAAAAACAAACCAACCCGCCTATATTCAAATCTAGGAGGTAAGGATCAGTCTGTATGTAGATTTCTTTATTCAATGACCAACAGCTCTTACAATTGATTGCTTTTATAATAGTGTCCTGGTTATAGCTCAGCCAGCAGCTAAGCTACCACGCTGCAGCTTGTTCACTCCTCACCCTCAGTGGGGTGGAGAGGATTAAGAAAAAAAAAAAAAGTAACAAAAGGCTTGAGGATTGAAATGAGAACAGGGAGGGATCACCCACCAATTATGGCCCCAGGCAAAACAGACTGGCTTGGGGACAAATCAGTTTAATTTGTTATCAGTTACTTCAGAGAGGATAAGGAGAAACAAAGCCACATCTTAAAAACACCTTCCCCCACCCCTCCCTTCTTCCCTGACTCTACCTGTTCTCCCAGTGGCACAGGGGGATCAGAAATGGAGATTGCAGGTCAGTTCATCACATACTGATTCTGCCACTCCTTCCTTGAGGGGAAGGACTCTTTATGCTCTTCCCCTGCTCCATCATGGGATCTCTCCTCAAGACAGACAGTTCTCCATGAGCTTCTCCAATGTGAGTCCTTCCCACAGGATGCAATCTTTACCTATCAGATTGCTCCAGTTCTGGCTTCTCCTGTGGAGTCATGGCTTCATAGGGTGCAGCCACCCGCTCCGGCATGGAGTCCCTTCCCACAAACTGCAGATGCATCTCTGCTCCACTGTCAGTCTCCAGCAGCATGGAGTCCTTCCCCACAGAGACAGTGCTCTACGAACTCCCTTGGGTGCAGGCATCTCTGCTTCAGTGTGGGACCCTTTCCCACAGGCTGCAGGCGGATCTCTGCTCCACTGTTAATCTCCACAGGCTGCAGGGGAATCTCAGCTCTGGCATACCTCCTTCCACTTACATCTTCACTGACCTGGAGTCTGCATAGCCATTTCTCTCAGGTCTCGGTCCTCTCTCCGCTGCAGCTGCACTGGGCCCGACGAACCTCGGCAGTCCCGGCAGGATGAACTCTGCCCGGTGAGCGCCCTGGGAACGAGGCGCTTCAGAGCGTTCCAAGCCACACTGTCACAGCCATCTCCAGTCGAGTGGCAGTGGCCCAGTGCGGGCAGCCACCCACCCAGGAGGCTGGGGAGGCCAGCCCTTTTCCTTCGGGTCTGACCTGGCCAGAGACAGGTACAACTGGAAGTTTCTAGCAGCTCCTTGTAGGGGCTGTCCCTGCAGCCCCTCCCCTGCTACCAAAACCTCACCACGTAAACTAGCATAAATAGAGGTTATCTAGACAGTAAAGCAATGGAGAGGAGGGAACAAAATTTTTTAATGGCAGCAACAATAAGGAACACTTTCTTTCTAAAGTGATAAAACAACAATTTTTCTCTTGTATGACTCCTGAAGATACTAACAAATTCCTGAGAAGTACTAATAGATTTGATGTAACTTTTTAAAAAGTGATAGTAGGTATATATTAGATGTCGTGTATTTATATTACCACTTACAGTATTATTAGACAGTTCATACAGATTTTCTCCAAGAGAAATTACTTATTCCTTTCAGTAAGGGATTTTTTCTTTATCTTTCAAGGCTGCTGAAACCAGTCAAAGTGATACGAGTGTCTCATCAGGGGAAGCAAGCAAAAGAAGCATTCATTTTATGCCTAATGAAACAAAACTAGATCCTCAACTAGAAAACAAAGACTTAAATACCAAAGAAAAAAGTGATCCAGGTGTGGATGAAGATGATGTAGAGGGAGATTCTTTTTTTGATGATCCTATACCCAAACCAGAAAGAACTTATGGCTGGTAAGTAACACAGATGCTCTGTTTAATAAAAGTTTCTTTTGTCCTCAGCATGCTTGCAGTCCTTCGAGAGCTAACTGGTGTTTGATTATTCACACTTTTTAAATGTAAATGTTGAGATCTCTTCTGGAATGTTTTGTTTCCAAAATGTGCATTTCTATGATTGTATTCTATGAAATACATAGTGTCATCTGGAATCTCTTGGATGTACCATGAGTGGAAAAACCTGTATCACTTTAAAGTGCATCAGTTAGACTATATAGTGTCCCCAGCCTATTTCTTTGGTGCAATGAACATGTATGAGACACAGACAGTGTTTCTTGCAGCAGAGCTGCAGTGGTGATCAGTACTAAAGGAAGTGGATAATGACAGGGATAGTGCTTTAGGTATCTGTATGGCTTTGTAAGGAGTACAAAAATGTGTAAATGGTGAATGTATAAACTGTAAGTGTAAGGAAAGCTTTGTCACAGCTAAGAGTTCCTGTTCACATTGCAGCACCTCTTGTGTCAGTTCTGTTTTCAGGAAAGTGTTGTTTCTGCATATGCCAATTTTGCAGATGCTTCTGAAAGGCATACTTTGTGGAGCCTGTTGACTGAAAAATACCATTTGAAACAAGAACTAGTGGCTGAACTATGCAACAGCTTTGTTACAAAACTGAAAAACCTATCTTTGTGTTATCACCTTGAGTTATCTTGAAGCTTAGTTTAGATATCTCGAGAAATGCTGCAAGATTGTTTCATGGTGTTCTTTTGCTGTGCTTTAGTAATCAGAGAATTGCTCTAGCTTAGAGTTTACCAAAAGAGTTTGCAGAAGCATTTGCAAGTCAGTTTGACAGTAGCTTCCCTCATGTTGACTTTTTCCCCCAGCTATGTTGATAGTGGGCAGAACAGTATAAACTTTTTTGTGCTATCACTATAGTGGATGCTTACTCTTGGAATGAGATCGTTCTGGTACAGCACACAGCAATCACACCAGGTAAACTAGATCTCTTTCTAGTAAATTAATAGACTTTGAGAAATATTATTTATAATACGGCTTTAGTGGGATGTATATAAAGAGCGGATTTTTTTTTTTTTTCCTTGAAGAGCCTTGATTTTTCTCTGAAAAATACTGTGTGTTACAAATAACATTATGGTATTTCTTTTCTTTTTTGTTTATTGACAGTATCAAGATTAAAACTGTGTCTGAGTCACTTACTAGTCCTTACTCAAGAGCTCATTTAACTAACCTTTAATGAAAGTCTAACCATTGTAGCAGGTGGTTATGTTGCCATGAAACAGGTTTAAATGATAAGTTGGGAAAAGTAGAAACAGCTGGAAAAACTTCTGGATAATAATATTTGCTAATTTCTTATTGTTCGAGCATTTTCATATGACAAGAAGGAAAATGCACTTTGAAACTGGGTAAACTAGATTTCTTTTAAAAGACTATCCAAGGAAGAGACTATTAATTATTCAGTAAAGTAAGGATTTTCTCCTAGTAGAGAAACTCTCTACAGAAAGAATGATTTCCAAATTATATATGTCTGTAGTAGAGTCACGGTCCATCAAGTACTACTTTATAGCTCATAATGCAGTTGTGATGTAGATACTATAGTAATGATCCATAAGATTTGCTGAATATGTTAATAATAAATGAGCTAGCAACTGATTGCAACCAAGCTGCCTCTGCTGAGTCTTTTGCTTCTACACTCCTGGCAGCTCCTCTAGAGGAGAAAAAAGAATATGTTCTTCAGGTGAAACACCTTTGTGTGGTGTGTTGTGCTGGTGTATCTGAGTCCCAAGGGATGAATACGTGGGAGAGGTGCCAGCATTGCTTGGTTTGCAAAAAGGTAAATTCCTTGTGGGAGCTTTCCCCATTCCTCTAAGAAGGATGCACTAGAGAGGAAGGGAGCAAGCAGTTACTAAGGACAGAAGAAGAAATGATCCAAACTCTCATTGTCCCTAGGTCTCTGACCTGTTGCTCAAAATTTTTGAGGTGTTTTAGTACGTGATGGTATACATGATATTTTGGCGATACAGACACAATGAATGATTCAAATGTTGTCTGGTACTAACAGGAATGGAATCACAGTAACAAACAGTTCTGGTAATACTAAATGTGAAAATCTCCATTTCTTTTTAATAGTGTTTCTTCATCCTTTACTTGCAAGTAGTATTTGAATTCAACACTTTAAATATATGAATGGAATACGTAGTAGCCAAGTGAACTTTTAACGTGTGGTGACGAGATCTATCTTGATATAACTGACTTTTCATTCTGTGAACTGACTGCTTTAAAGATTAATAGTTTCATCAGACGTAATCTCTTTTAGTTGTAGAACAAACGAATTTAAGTATTGATTTCTATCTGAATCCTTCTTCTTTTGGCTGCGTTTACATGTGGGGATAATGAAAGGCCCCTTGATAAAAATAGTGATGCAGATGAAGGCGCAGGAGCTCTGTCTGTGAAAGAGGGCAGGCAGAAGTCTTTGCGTAGGTGAGAAAGTGGCTTTCTTACTGAATGTCTTGCTTGACACTTGTGTCAGTAAACTGCCTACTGTTTTTAAGACAGCAAAATGAATAGTCCTTTCCCCTTGCTCTTTTTGCTGTAAAAATTGCCATTCTAGTTTAATGACAATTTAGTAAATCATAGAAAAGAAAGTCACATGTTTTACAGCTCTGTGGACTACTTATTTATTTGGTTTGTTTTAGGAAAACTGAAGCTAATAAAGCAGGAGGTCTAGCATCTCTTTCTGATGCACCGCCTCTAAAAAGTGGGTTAAGCTCCCTGACCGGTGCACCTTCGCTAAAGGAAGCTGATAGTAAGTTTTCATGTGCTTTTGTGTTTTGATGAATGTGGAGGTATTTCCCATAATATAATGAGTGATCTACACGTTCAGATGCAAATGTGATGACGTAGCCTGTATGTGACCCTTTCTGGTCACAACATGCTTCGTAGTTAACGCTTTTTTCACTGACTGATCACGTACTGGTTTTGATGTGTTATGCTACCATTGGGGCATCTTATGTTCTAGAGCATGAAATACTTAACTACACTCCTTTTTTTGTGAGTATAAAGCAGTTTTCAGGAGTATACAATTCTGCTGCTCAGTTTTTAACCAAAATAACTTGTTTTATTGTTATTTTACATTATTTGCACAGGTTCTTTAGGGATATTTGCTTTCATGTTGTAAAACCTGATCCTGGATACTAGAAGATTGTCCTTGTTTGCTACTCATGGTTTTAAACGTTAACAGAGTTCAGGCTTGAAAGTTTGATATAGTATTACCATAATATACTATAAAATGGTATATGGTTATTGTACTTGAGTTGAGGCAATCCTTAGTATCAATACCGACTGGGGGATGAAGGGATAGAGAGCAGCTCTGCAGAGAAGGATTTGGGGGAACTGGTAGATGAAAAGCTGAACACGAGCTGGCAATGTCCACTTGCAGCCCAGAAAGCCAACCGTATCCTTGGACACTTCTCCTATGCAGACAGGCTGAGAGAGTTGGGGTTGTTCAGCCTGGAGAAGAGAAGGCTCCAGGGACACCTTCTAGCAGCCTTCCAGTACCTAAAGGGGGCCTGCAAGAAAGCTGGAGAGAGACTTTCTACAAGGGCATGTAGTGCTAGGACAAGAAGTAATGGCTTTAAACTGAAAGAGGGGAGATTTCGATTGATATGAGTGAAAACTTCCTCCCTCTGAGAGTGGTGAGGCACTGGAACAGGTTGTCCAGAGAAGTTGTGGATGCCCCATCCCTGGAGGTGTTGAAGGCCAGGTTGGATGAGGTTGGATTGAGCAACCTGATCTAGTGGAAGGTGTCCCTGCTTACTGCAGGGGGATTGGACTAGATGACCTTTAAAGGTCCCTTCCAACCCAAACTATTCTGTGGTTCTATGAAAGAAACACTAGTTATAAACAGTTGATGGGATATGTTTAAGTAGGACCTTATTAGAGTAAAATTTCTTACATAAATGCTTTTGGTTTTTTACAGATTTGAATAGAAACTCTGTTTTGAAGGACCTGCGGTTGGTGAATGCAAAACTGGGATCACTAGAATTAGGCAAGTAACTGCTAAACATGAGTAAGCTCTGATATTTTTAACTGTTAAGTTCTGGCCCAGCTTCTTGGAGGAATCTGAGAAACTGAAATACTTTACTAAACTAAAATCTTCAGCTTTTACTTCTGTTACTCTGTTTAACACCATTGTGAAACTGACTAGAGTTAAGAGCAAGATCTAATCTGAAGGAATACAGAGAAGTGAAAACTGGTGTCTTGTGTGTGGATTAATATTTTACACATGCAGCAAAAATTAGATCAATTCCATGCATATGTTTGCTGATATCAAGTGATATTTTTTTTGTCTAGGTTTCAAAGAAAGGAGGAGGTTTATTTGCAGAAAAAGATAGCCAGACAAGTCTTAACTTTTTTCAGTGGCATATTTACTTGCCCTCCACATCTTTGAAAGTTGCCTTGTCAGCTTTAGGAGCAATATGAAGATGATGCAGTATAAGAACTATCAACTCACTCTCAAAATAGAGCTGCCAAGTATTTAACTTTTGTCTTCAGCGATGTAGTCAACATTGCTGAAAATGTGTGTTCAGTTTCAAAACAGTCCGTGTAAATGAGATTAAGATTAATTAACAATGAACGTAAACTCGGATTCTCTTCCTAATCTGCACAAGTAATTTAATCTACTCTTACTTTTGCTGGCCATCAAACTATGTATTTTTTGGTGCAGGAATAGATTATTTTTTGCCTTTCTTGAACAGAAAACTTGTTTGATTAATGCCTTTTGAAAATTATTTAGGAAATGGAGATGACGATGAGTACGCTGATGACTTCAACAGGTAAGAGAAGGATGATATTGCAGTAGCGTAGTATTTAATGCATTGTAAGGGTGTCCCCTGGCGTATTTGAATTATTTCATAATATTTTAGCTATTCACTATTGCTAGAGTCTGTCACTATCTCTGAATTCCTTTCAACTTCAGTTTGCTGTTTTAATACATATAGTTACAAATGTTAAAAAACAAATCCCTTTTGTGTATGGGTTAATGACTGCCTTAAAAATCTGGTGCTAACTTTAAGATGATGATAAATTCTTGCTTTTTTGAGGAAGGGTTGGTTTATTTTTTTTCCTGAACCATGAACTTAGCAGTGATTTAACAGTTTAGTTAATACTATTAGACAATGAATATGGTGTATGCTGAAATATTCAACTAAAAAATAAATAATCATGAGTAGTCAGTAATAAATATTTAACAGCCTTATTGTTACGATTGTCGTGAAGGCATTGGTGTTGTAAACTGCAGGATTGAGGCCTAAGTATTTATCATGGCTTCATCTAGATAGAAAGCCTTCAGTTGTTACGGGTTTTTAAGTAACTTCATATTTAACTTGCTAGGAAGTGAAATACAAATCAAATGTCAGGTGGAAAGTGAATGTAATACTTGGATGTTTGAAAATAAAACTTTCTTTCTACATTTATGGTTTTTCTCCTTAGTACTAGTCATCGCTCTGAAAAAAGTGATATCAGTATTGGTGAAGAAATAGATGAAATTTCTGTGGAAACAGAGGAGTCGATTGCCAGTGATAAAGTATGATTCTTTTAAAATTGTTGTTCTTGACATTCTTCTGATCTTGTCATGACTCTTTTCTTAACCTTTCATGAAGAAATGTGCCATTACGATAGTTCCTAGGATACATGTTGTATAAAGTTGTATTATATGTTATGTTCTGTATTTTTTATATCTAGTATTCCTGCCAGGTTAGATACTATACTGCTTAAAAAACAAAACAAAAAACCCCACAACAGTTGTTTGGTAGCAAAATTCACAGTCTGTTTCTAGGCATGTAAAATGTATTTGAGCCTGGTTTAGTATCTAGCATACGATTTTCTATATCCTATATCTTAGGATGTATCTAAGGATATATCTATATAGGATATATCTTATTCCTATATCTCAAGTTCTGTCTGAGCACCTCCTATAAAGGAGTTGAAATCTCACTGAAAGAGCTTGAGGCCAAAAGGATGGGATGCTATATAAAGGACTACCAGAAATAATACTGTTTCTGTGATTTCTGAGTTTGTAATTTCATTTATTTTCTAGCTGGAAGGCATCACGCAAGACCTTACCATTTCTCAGTTAAGTGATGTTGCAGACTATCTAGAAGACGTGGCATAGAATTGGACAGCAAAAATGTTTCGTTGTGCTGGACTAGAAGACTGCTGTGGACTGTTAATTTCAGACAATCACTTCTTGCTGGAATGTCCACTCCCTATTTGTGCCTTGTGTATCAAAAAGACTGTAGATGGAGAAGGCTTTTGAATATTCTTAACAAGAACTAAATGGAATAGTGCGTTCCCATTTGAGTCTGATATCAGAATTATTTTCTTCATTTGGTTCAGCCAAACCTTGTACAGCAGGAGGTGGATTTCCCAAGTAGAATGTCCATTGCAGGCAGTGGGCACGATAAAAAACACTCAATAAGAGAACATCTACAGAGAGGTATGTGGCTTTATAATGAACTTGCACTGTTATTGTAACAGTCTGAATTTTTTTTTTTTTAAAGATAACCAAAGCAAGAACCTTCAGAGGTAGTGGTTTAACTCAGCTTCTTTTAACACAGTTTTGTCAAGCACGTAGTACATATTTATGGTAATGCTTGCCACAGTACCTGATTGCTCCAGACTTACTTGAAACTGCTGTTTTTCAGACTCTTCTGAAAGTTGGACTTTTTTTTTTTTAAAGGCATATCAAGTTGAGAGTATCCAAACTCTCAAATCTAAATACAGCTAAATTTAGGAGCTAAATTTAGCACTAGTCTTAACTCTGAATATTCTTGTTTAAATATGTTTGTCAGACCATTGATGTTAAGACCTAAGCTGTTTTTTATATATGATAATTTCATTGATGTTACCTGTTGTTAAATCACAAAAAGTAATTTGTAGTGATCCACAAATCACTAACTAAATCTTATTGTTTTTTGTTAAGTTTTTATGTGTGGTAATGGTTTGTGGAGTTTTTATTATTGAGGGCTCTTCACGTGCTGTAAAGCTCACTTTCGTTCTTGAAAACCCTTGTTACGTAAAAACGAGCGCCAAAAGTGAAACCACTAACCTTCTGTTTTTCAGATTCTGACTGCTGTACAGAATTAAATCCAAATATTTAAAAATACCATACCGAAGACATTATGGACACTAAGTTCTAGCTAAAGAGCAAATTCTTGTATTTTCATTATACTCATGCAAAACAGGGTCAGTAATGGAAACATTGACAGTTCTCTATCGATGCTGTTGTACCTGGCGCTGCTATAATATATAGGTCATGGACATTTGTAATACTGAAACAAGACTTCAAAATGTGCACTTTCTGAACGTCGTAAACACATTTGGAAAATATATATGTAAGTGAATATAAATATTTTTTTTGAGGCTTTGTAATTTTTTTTTCAGGAACACTGTTGGCCTCTCGGCAATGGTCACCACAGTGGAAGTATCGTGCTATACTAAAGCCATTGGTTAAGCATATAGAACTGCTATTGGATGCTGACTTAAATCTCTTTTTGCACTGGGCCAGCAGGCATGGAGCAGTGCTGGGAAGTTAGGCTTGTACAGTACACAAATGATTTGAGAGGAGAGATGAAAAGTGTGCCTTTTATTTATGTGCACCCCAAAATAGCCAGCAAAAAAGCATCAGATTATTTAGTCATGGTGTTAACT
Organism: Tauraco erythrolophus; assembly: GCF_009769465.1. NCBI lineage: Eukaryota > Metazoa > Chordata > Aves > Musophagiformes > Musophagidae > Tauraco > Tauraco erythrolophus. The sequence continues at coordinate 82,559,873 of NC_141466.1, forward strand.
TCTTTGTGCCATATTTTAGCAACTGAACACAGAGGAGAATTTTTTTCACCCCAAAAAAATCAATGTGCCATAGACTTCAAATAGCAAAAATGTTGTAACATACAATACATCCTGTGTAAAAATTCCTTTTAGTAGGGGGGGGAACCTGTGCCTCAATATACTATGTATGAAAAGTTTGGGTTGGGCTTTTTTTATCTTCTTTTTAGGAAGAGCAACAGCATGTCTGAAGGAAATAAAATTCCACTTGAATACCTGGGAACAATTGATTTCTGGCATTCACTTTTAAGGTGCATAGAATAATGTAGAGACAGTGTTGTTTGCTTTTTACATGTCTTGGGAAAACATGATATTCTGTTACCTGTTAGCTGTAGGATATGTGGCAATTTATCATACCAAAAGAAGCAAAAACTTTATTAAATTATTTCTAATTGCATTTGAAGATGTGGCCTTTAAAATGACTAATTAGGTATTTTAAGAGTTAACATGACTTTTGTTAACAGCAGAGTGTTGTTCTCTTACCTTGGGGGTTGATTGGAGACCTTTCGCTTTGGCTCTAATCTAAGGAAATGCTGTTCCACCTGTGGGTTTTATCGAATTGTGTATAGTAATTCAAATTGCAAAATAAAGCTATTGTGCTGGCTAAATTGTATTTTTGAGACTTCTTGAATCACAAATCTTGATATTTAGGAAATTCAGGAAGCCTAGTGGGTTTTGGGAGGTTTTCTTGAAAAAGTTTTTCTCAGAGTTAGCCCATTCTGCAATTGGGAATATGTTCATGCCCAGGTTTCTTCTAAGCCCGAAGGATTTTGCAAATCCTGATGATGAATCCTAAAGTCTGATTAAGACCAGACTGAATAGGGTTACTGGGTATCAGTCTGAGTTGTCTGATGGTTTATGAATCAACAGACAAAGGCAGGGGGGAATCCAATATTGCCTGGTAAAATTTTGTCTTGTTTACCATCGTTAGAGTTACTTAAAGTTTAAGACTGGTAAGCTGAGCTCCCTTGAATGCTTGTCTTGCTGTACGTTTCGAACTGTGTTGCTAGGAAACTTCCTAGCCCGGTAAGGCCCTCGAATTATTACCTGTTACTGCTCCTCCATGTGGGTAGCAATGGAACTGCAATACGTAGTCCAAGGGTGATCAAAAGAGACTTCAGGGTCTTGGGATGATTGGTGAGGGAATCTGGACAACAGGTTATTTTTTCCTCTCTTCTTCCAGCAGCAACACTGGAAGAAACAGACGTGCCCAGTCTATTAATACATGGCCTACAAGAAAGCTTGAGAGGGAACTTTTACAAGGACATGCAGTGATAAGACAAGGGGTAATGGCTTTAAACTGAGGGAGGATAGATTTCGATTAGATCTAAGGAAGAAATTCTTCCCTCTGAGGGTGGCGAGGCACTGGAACAGGTTGCCCAGAGAAGTTGTGGATGCCCCATCCCTGGAAGTGTTGAAGGCCAGGTTGGATGAGGCTTTGAGCAACCTGATCTAGTGGAAGGTATCCCTGCTTGCTGCAGTGGGGTTGGACTAGATGACCTTTAAAGGTCCCTTCCAACCCAAACCATTCTATGAGTCTGTAATATTGTTTGGTAATTTACATTAGGCTCCTCCCTAAAGGGCATAACGCAGTTGAATACCCAACATCATTTGTCTGTCAGAATTTACAACTAGAGCCCTGTCTTAGAAGATGGGAATGTTCCTGTCTAAGTGTTCTACTGTATTAGTTCTGCCTTTTCCCAGACGCCTCTGTGAACAGAGAAGTGTCTGAGGCAAACACTTAAGACTGGTCTGTGCAGTTCTGTACCAGCTAGGTCTGGTTAGAAACATGCTTTTTTGTTAAAAACTCAGACTCTGTAATTTGTTTAACAAATCCTGTGATTTCCAGAAGTGACTAATTAAGGACTAAGGTAGGACTGATAGTTCCATACCATTAATATGGCTGTAGTAACAAGGATGGATTCTAAAAACTATACCCCGCTCACTATTTCATGTAGTTAAGTTAAGGTATTCCGCTCTTTTTTTCCTTTCTTTTCTTTTTTTTTTTTTTTTTTTTAGGCATAGTGAGAAACCACAGCAAACCTGATCAAATATTTCCTCCTAAGTGATGTTTTCTCCAATCACAATAAACCCACCCGGAGCTCTAGACTGTTTTGACAATGTCCTGGTTTTAGCTGGGACAGAGTTAGCTCGTCTTTTTAGCAGCTAGAAGAGCTCCGTGTTTTGGTTTTACTCAGAGGCTCGCTCTGAGAAGAATGCTGATAGCAAGTTGATGTTTGTGGTTGGATGTGAAACTCCAAGGACTTTTCAGTGTGCTGGAGTGCAGAAGCACGGTGGGATAAGGGGGGAGCATAGCCGGGCCAAGGGGGCCACGATTCCCCTTGTGATTTGTGGTGGAACTTAAGATTGAGGGCCAAACTGGCCAATTAGTATTCCATGTCATGCAGCGTCATGCCCAGTATAAAAGTGAGGGTCAGCTGGAAAGAAGGGCTTTTGCGCTTTGGCTCTTTTACTGCTTCTGCTCTTTTGCACTTGCTCTTGCTGCACTTTTGCTCTATTGCCTTTTTTTTCTCTCTCTCCCAGTACTCCCACTCTCGGAGTACGCTCTCTCTCTGCCCCTCTCTATTTCGGGGCCTTGCGTTTGTCTGGGATTGCAGCTTCGGGACGAGACGGGCTTCGCATACGAGGGGGTGGTGAGCATCTACACTGTGTATTAAATCATCTGTATTAAATTGTTCTTATCTCAACCCACAGGTTTCCTGTTTCTCCTTTAATTCTCTCCCTCATCCCTGGGGCTGGGGGAGGGTGAGTGAGCGGCTGTGTGGGGTTCAGTTGCTGGAGCGGCCTAACCCACGACAGACAATATAGTCCTAATTTAGACAATATATCTAGCTTTTAGGACAACTTCAAACACTTCTGTACCTGACAGGATGATTGGGTGGTGATGATGATAGGGGAGGAGTTTACTTCTTTGTTTGCTTTTTAGTAGTTTTCTGTGATGGAATACTTTGTAGAAAGCCTAGTCCTCTCTTCAGGAAAGAATGCATCTGTGGATAAAAGCGAACAAACTTATAGTTTTAGCATTGTCTAGTGCATTGGGTTTATGTGGTGAAGTTTTGGTAGTGGGAGGAGGACTGCAGGGATAGGCGCTGTAAGGAGATGCAAGAAGCTTCCTCAGACCTCTGGCCAGGGCCAAGCTGACCAGCACCTCTGCAAATGTCATATTTAGGAAGGGGAAAAAGGAACCTGAGAGAGTGGGGAGGAAGAGTGGGGGGCTGGCCTCTCTCTACCCTGGCCTCCTGGGTGGGTGGCTGCCCGCACTGGGCCACTGCCCCTTGACTGGAGACGGCTGTGACAGTGTGGCTTGGAACACTCTGAAGCGCCTCGTTCCCAGGGCGCTCACCGGGCAGAGTTCATCCTGCCAGGACTGCCGAGGTTCATTGGGCCCAGTGCAGCTGCAGCGGAGAGAAGACCGAGACCTGAGAGAAATGGCTATGCAGACGGTGGAGCAGAATTCCACCCACAGCCTGTGGGAGAGGGTCCCACACTGGAGCAGAGATGCCTGCATCCAAGGGAGTTCGTAGAGCACTGTCTCTGTGGGGAAGGACTCCATGCTGCTGGAGACTGATGGTGGAGCAGAGATGCATCTGCAGTTTGTGGGAAGGGACTCCATGCTGGAGCAGGTGGCTGCGCCCTAAGAAGCCATGACTCCACAGGAAAAGCCAGAACTGGAGCAATCTGATGGGTAAGGATTGCATCCTATGGGAAGGACTGACATTGGAGAAGCCCGTGGAGAACTGTCTGTCTTGAGGAGAGATCCCATGAGGGAAGAGCATAAGGAGTCCTCCCCCTTAAGGAAGGAGCAGCAGAAACAGTATGTGATGAACTGACCTGCAATCTCCATTCCTGATTCCCCTGTGCCACTGGGGGAAGAGGTAGAGTCAGGAAGAAGGGAGGGGTGCGGGAAGGTGTTTTTAAGATGTGGCTTTGTTTCTCCTTATCCTCTCTGAAGTAACTGATAACAAATGAAACTGATTTGTCCCCAAGCCAGTCTGTTTTGCCCGGGGCCATAGTTGGGTGATCCCTCCCTGTTCTCATCTCAATCCTTGAGCCTTTTGTTACATTTTTTTTTAATCCTCTCCATCCCACTGGGGCTGGAGCTGGGCTAAACCAGGACATCTAGGCAGCAGGAATTAAGTCTCGCCAAGATGACTACAGTGCTTCATGTTCATTTCAGGAAATGTCAGATGTGTCTCTTTTGGGTTTGATGTTTTCCTTGTAAGGTAGAGCCAAGATAGAAGTTGAACTAAACTTGTAATAGATGCGTTCATCTTTAAGCTAAGTCCTCCACAGACTAGCTGTAATGAATGCAGTATTGCAAAAGCGTAACTTGAACATGACTGTCTTGATTTCTAAAAAAAAAAAAAAAAAGGAACTGGGTTATTGAAAGCCATTGAGTTACGCAAAGATTGAACCTCTGACAGAACTGCAGTGAACATCAAAAAATGTCAGTTCCTTTATATATTATGAATAGCGCTACATTCTCCTAATAAAAATGTGAAAGGGGGGAAAAAAAACCCCAAAAGCCCAATGACTTCTAGCATACCATTTCTGATTGTGGACTGCTGGAGTACTAAAATTTGTTGCTACTATGATTTATTCCCCCCTTTCCCCTCCAATACAGGATAATAGGAAAAATACATTTAGCTGTTATTGCATGTACAATATGTCACCTCTTTAGAATATGTCCATAATGTCTTTAAAGTCGATCACGGTTCCAAACTTCTTGTGTAACTTTTTTTTAATATTTCAAAGGGTGAGGTATAAGTATATACCTTACTGTTCAAAGAAGTGCCACAAACTATTCTCTCCCAATCCTCAAAATGAATCACCTTGGTCAGCCAAGTCCGTTGTACCTTTCAAGGAAAAATGGTTAATAAATGAATAGCAAGCCTTTAAGTACAGAAAGGGGGTGAGACTTCATTCTTTTTTACTAGTGCAGACTTCAACATTCTCTTGGTACGGTAGTTGAGGAACAGTAGAGAGATCGCATCAAGAAAAGGAAGAGAATGAAGCCTTCCTTAGACAATTTGAAGAAGTCTCCCGATTGCATGCTGTGGTTTTCATGGGGATTTTTAGCCACCTCAGATTTGCAAGAAGAGCAACATGGCAGAACACAAATGAGCCAGGAGACTAAAGAGTGTGTCAGAGACCATCATTTACTTGGGCGCTGGACAGGACGGGGCGCAGATACTCTAGATCTGCTACCCAAAAATAAGGAAGAAGTGCTCAAATGCAGTAGTCAATGACAACCTTGGCTACAGTGACCATGAGATGACAGAGTTAAAAATCCTGAGAGCAGAGAGAAAGACAAGTTGCAGAGTAATAGTCTTGGATTTCAGGGAAGTGAATTCTATCTCATTCAGGGTTCTGTTTGGTTCAGGGTTCTGTTTGATAGTAGCCCACGAGAGGCTGCCCTGACGGGTACAGGGGCCAGAGCTGGTTACCTTTCAAAAGGATTCCTTCTGTGCAAAAGAATGTGTAGGCATAGTAGGAGCACAAACTGGCTGATTGAGAAATTCCTGGCTGAGCTCAAATGGAAAAAATTTTATGGAAAGCGGAAGTGAGGATGGGCTACAAGGGATGACTATGGAACTGCACAGGCATACAGGAATGGTACAAGGCACATAAAAGCTTGGCTGGAGCTGAAACTAGCAAGGGACATGAAGGCAGCAAGAAGGATTTCTGCAAGCAGGACATCAGTAAAAGGAAGATGAAAGAAAATGTGGGCCTGCTGCTGAATGAAGTGGATGATCTAGTGATGAAGGCAAAGAAAAAAAGACTGAGGTACTGTTTCTTCTTCATCTCTGTCTTTACTGGCAAGGTATACTCTCAGGCATCTTTGAAAGGTCATGGTGATCGGGGGACGTTCCTAATGACTTGAAAAAGGAAAATGTTAAGTCTAGCTTTTAAAAAGGTGAGAAAGAGGTTCCAGCAAGCTACAGACCAGTTGGCCTCACCTCAGTCCCTGGGAAAGTTGATGCAAGTCCTCATGGCAGCCATTTCTATGTACATGAAAGAAAATAAGGTGGCTGAGAACAGCCGGCATGGTGGGTTTATGAAGGGCAAATTGTGCCTGACCAATGTGATCACTTTCTGCAGTGAGGTGATTGGCTCTGGAGTTGATAGCGGGTGTCACTTTCTTTGGCTTTACTCAAAGTCTCCCAAGACATCTATGTAGCCAAACTGTGGACGGATGGGCTGGATAAAAAACAGCTTTGCAGAAAAGGGCCTGGGAGCAGCTCTGAAGGGTGAAAGCTTTGAAGAGTTGAGTCAGCCTGCTGATTATGCTCATGTAGCCAACAGGCTGAGACAAGTGGTTCTTCTTCCCCTTCCCTGTGAGAACGTGCCTGGAGTATTGTGTTCAGTTTGGGCTTCCCCAGTACAAGAGATGCCAACAAAATAGACACAGTCCAATGGAGGGCCAGAGGATGGTGATGGGGCTGGAGCAAGTGACCTATGAAGAGCTGGAGCTGTTCTGCCTGTAGAAGAGAAGATCAAGGTGGGTGGTTAAGCTGTGGTCTTCCGTGCTTACAGGAGGGTGTATGGAAAACAGACCTGGACTCTTTCTGGAAGTGCCCAGTGAAAGGACAACAGTTAAATTGCACCAAGAGAAATTCCAGCTGTGTACATGGAATAAAAAAAATAGTAACCAGGAGAATAGTGCAGGACTAGAGCAGAGGTGCCCAGAGAGACTGGGAATTATCCATCCTTGGAAATTTTCAAAACTCAAATGGACAGACCCAGAGCAACCTGATACAGCTTTGAAGTTAGGTCTGCTTTGAGCAGGAGGCTGGACCTCCAGAGAGTCCTTTCAACCTAAATTATTCCATGATTCTACCGAAATGGGCCTTTGTATGGAAGATGAGTTGTTATGGGGATAGACGGACTCAATCTGGTTGTCTCTGTGCATGCAAACTACCTCGTTTACATGTAGAAACTGTTTTGCTACAGTTTATCAGTGCAAACGTTCATGTACATGCAAACTATGCTACAGAGAAAGGCCAGCGTTTGCAAATGTAGTAGTTAACATCAATTCTACTATAAGGTTTTGAATCTTATGTCCTTGAAGGGATCTCTCAGAAAACGTGGACTCAGCAGGTAATTGGATAGCATGCTGAGCAGGTAACTGCGGCTGATCCTTTCACTTGGATCTATCTAGGTTTAAAAACAAGCTATAAGGTTTCTGAAAATTGTTTTTCAGTTTCTTAGCAGCTTTAAGTGTTTTGTTTCAATTGCTCTGTGCTATGGGGAAACCACAACAGATACAAGGTACTAAAATCAGGTCATTTGCACGGTTCCCCTGTAAAAGTATCACATGCGTTTTCACAGCAAGGAAGGTGCTTCAGCTTTTTTTTTCTCCAAAATGGAAAAACTTCCACCTCGTACTCACAGTGTGGTCTATTTTGGCTGACGGATGTCCTTCAGGGCATGCTGCAAGGGGCACTGTTGGGAAAGGTATGGCACGTGGCAGAGCAGTGTTTCGTTACGTTTTTGGCTGAGGTGATCGTGGCAGAATTGCTTTTAAGCCAGTGTTCATGTTATGTTTTAGGCATATAATTCTGGTGTTTTGTGTTAGATTCTGTGATTAAAAGCTCATCTCTACAAATAAAAAGGAGGACAGAGGAGCAAGGTAACTCCTGTAGGTCCAGCTGCCACTGCCGGGCGCTACTCTGGTGCTGCAGCTCCCTTCCCGAGATGTGGGGCTGAGAGGCTCAGCGCCCCACAGCCGCACAGACTGATGAGCCCCTCACAAAGTACCCTGCAGCGGCACCAGGTGTCCTGCTCAGGGGCTGCAGCCCTCCCAGCAGGTGAAATGTGGTTGAGAAACTGTACGAGGAGAGGGGATGGTTCAGTCCACCTACTTTTATGTAAGTGAGTGTTGGATTATGAGATTAATGCTCACCTCTGTGAGCACGGAGGAGCAAGGGCAGGGTGGCCCTGATACCCAGCTGGAGCCCCTGAAGCCCCCTGCCCTGTCTCTTCCCTGGGCTGTCCAAGGAGAGAAGCCAGCCCATGGTCCCCCAGGCAAGCCTCCAGGTCACCTCACAGGCCGAATGACCTACAGAGGCATGGACTCGCGGTGGGATGCTGGTGAGGACCATTAGGTCCTGTTATGAAGTCCTTTTATGGGATGTCTAGGGCCAGGACCAAAAGGCCAGGACAAGGGAGGGATCACAGTGGTTTGGAGGAACTAGTGTGGGCAAACAGGGAAAAGGGGATGAAAGGGACAGATGCAAACAGGCTGCTGGTCAGCAGCTTGTCCACCCATGGCTGCCCCTGACCAGCACCGTCTGTCCTGTCTCCAGCCTAAGCACTGTTTCCAACCCTTTCTAAACATCAGTACAGTTGCTTGAAACAGTCTAAGTGATTCTGGATTATGGATGAATTAGGGATGAATTTAGGCAAAATCTTGACTCATACATTTCCTTGAAATCAGTGTGATATTTTCCTACCTAAGAAATATTTTGCAGAGGTGGGTTCTAACCTAAAATTATTCTGGCGACCTTTGTGAGAAAAGGTACCTTTATAGTGCTAAGTGTCTCAAATGAGTGGCTGACATTTTGATTGATGTTTTCTTCATCTCTTTTCAACTGCAAAGTAGGAGGGCTGTGCTTTGTTTATTAAAAGGAAACTGATAAAACTGAAAGATAAGTAGTTAAAAAATTTCCAGTCAAACCAAGAGGGAATTACAGAATGTTAGTTTTGTTTTTCAGAGGCTAAAGTAACCCTGGAGATTAGAATTATGTATGCTTATAACATTATGCAATAACACATTAATGGGAGAAATAAGAAATTTAGAAAAATTCTTTAAGGAATAAATTCTAGATTTAAGGAACAGATGCTGCCATAACTAGTCAAGGTCTGTCCCCTGCCTCAGCTATTGTTAAGTGTAGCACTGAAAAACTAGTGTTCCTCTGTTACGCTCAGTCAGTACGCTAAGTTAATTAAGCCTGAAGTGAAATTTTAAATTAGGCACCCGAATCAGAAACTGTTAAACAAAACTAGGAGAGAGTCTGAATTTTGAGCAGGTTTTTGCACTGTAGGTCCCTTTAAAGTGTGGTTACAGATATGGGAAGGTGCAGACATTAGATATTTGAGCTTCCCAGAAAGATGACAAATTCTTGTGGACTTCCATGAAAGAGAAATAACATTTGTTAATACTTTCTGTTCCCCTAGTTTCTGGTTTTAATTAGTGTGTGCTAATTCAATGATACTTAATTTGAAGGAGTTGAAAGTACCAGTCAAAAATATGAATGCTTTGGGGCCATAGGTCTCATCTAACCCGAGAAGCTAAGGTAGAATGAACCAGCATGACGTTAATGCACAGTAGCTCTTCTGCACTGTTTCCTTGCATGCATGCTCATTTTGCATTAAGTATCCACATGAATTAAGCTAAACTGTGGAAAGATGCACAGTAGACCAGAGAGGTACTAAAAATATGAGCAGAAACAAAGGCCAAGTACCACTTTGAAAGAACCCAAAGTAATCCTGTTTATACAAAGAAAAAGAAATCAAGCACATACCGATGAATTGAAACTAGCCCAAGGAACAGGGAAGCTGAGGAGGCAATGGGTGGTGGCAGAGAGCAAGTTATGTAAAACTGATTGAAGGGGTAAGAGTGCCCGAAGCCAGCAGGAGAGCCAGGGCTTGGTGCAGGAAGGTCCCTTCACGTTGCTGAATGGGCGGCTGAAGCTGTGCTCCTTTCCCTGGGGTGTGTGGCCATGGTCTTGGTGGTGAAGCAGGTACCGACTTGGGCAATTTGCAGTAGGGAGCAGCAGATGCAAGGATTAATTTGAGTTAAAAAAATTAAAAGTCTGAAGAAAAAACAGCAGCATGTTAGAGGTTAACTGTGAGGACCACTCTGGCTTAGAAGCAGAAAGTCAGACTTCCACTTGTAAACAAAAATTTAGAAGATGGACTTTGTTTTTTGGCTGTGGCCTGGTGCTATAGAGGATATGCTAGACAATACGTTTGTTGGGAAAAGATGAAGAATTACATGTTTGCAGCAACTCATGTAGACTATGTGATCTCATAGGTCTGGTCCACTCTTTGTCGTGCAGCAGAATTACCTGTAACCCGACAGCTCTAGCAGCACACAAAGCAGGCACGGCTTGTTTGCAGTGCAAACCATATAGAGAGCTCTTCTGCCTATGCAACACACCATTTTTAGGGGCAGCTCCACAAATGTCGCTTACTCTCCTGTCCCTCATTAATGGGGGGTGCAGAACTGCAGAGGGCCTCTTCCTGCACTGTGCACGTTCACCACCATGGCTGGCAACAGCCAGCCCCACCCCACCTTGGACTTTGGCTCTAGCGAGCAGCTCAGGTTTGAGTGCAATTCGGAAAGAGGTGCCTGCGAAAGAGAGCGCTGTTTGTCTCTTTCAACATCTTCCTTTGTCTCCTTGCTGAAGAGAAGTATTTAATGTTCAGTTCAGGCTTAGGGGAATGTGGAAGTTCAAAAGCATCCAAGTTAGAGAGCCATGCGCCTCATTCAGGAGCCGCTTTGTACCCAGTGTTGACCATTCCCGCTCTTTCACAGTTCAGGCTTTGTACCAAAGGATTGAATCTCTGCAGCACAGCTACAAACCTGAAAGAAAAATGGGGTCACAAATATAGGCCAATTACCCATGCACCACAGAACAGGAAATCTTGCAGAACAGCCTTTTTCTTTTACATTTGCTCATCTCCCGATGTGGTTTGCTCTTGCGGTTTTGAACTTAAAGGATGCATCCTGACTCATGCTGTTGTAGATCAATGTTGTTACTGATCACCAAGGATCTGTTGGTCCTGGGAAGCAAACTGAAGACTGTCCAGTTCTGCAATCCTTTGCAATAAATAGCATCTATACATTTTCTTGCCACTGTTGAGCTTTTGCTCACTTTGACCTTTTTTTTCCTGCACAGTAGAGCCAAATTCTGCCAAGGAATCATTTCATGGCTACTTGATTCTCTCTGCGCTGCCTTGAGGGGTTGGGGAGGTGAAATGAAACAAACTTTCAACAGCTAGGAACATAAAACAGATCATCCCAGATCAAGCAAACTTAATCGGTTGGAGCTTATTTTCTCCCTCCTTAGTTCCAACAGTACAGGCGTCCAGAAGCTTAGCTGTGACAAGCTCACTACATAGCTAAAGACAGAGTGCTTTCTTGAGTAACAGCTACTTCTCTCCTCCTCTGGCTTTTCTTCTTAACCTGAGAGTTTGATCTCAAACTACAGTAGTCTGTTGTTTGCTACCAGCTTGGGGCACATAGTTATTTGGAATGATAGTTAGTGAGATATGGTCATTATTTTAACAAATATGGTATTTCATAGAATTTAATGCTCTAGCTCAAAGGTGTGGCAGTACAGAAAAATCTTGCATAGTGGAGAATTTGCCAGGGCTTAGGGGAAAACAGAAGTTTCATCACTCAAGGTGTTGCCCATCAGTGTGAGGGTCCAGGGGGATGGTCCACACTGTTCATGCTGGCTGGGAAGGGGCAGTGCCTGCTCTGTGCACAAGGTTGCACCAAGGAAGTGGAATTTAATAGCGTGTTGTTAAACCTGTCTAAGCAAATAAGTGCAGGGGCACTGGTGTCTCTTATGGCCATGCGTTAACCTCTACCTGCAGAAAATGGCACGTTTAGCTAAAATTACCCAAGCACAAATTTGTTTCCACTCTCAGGCACAGAAAAGAAGGATGAAGGACAATGGAGGCTCCTCTGCTGTACATCAGAGACTGAAGTCAGTGGTGAGGCACTGTGGGACCAGTTCTGAAGTCCCAGTGGAGCACGGTGAGGCACGCTTGAGCTGTGTGGTGCAGAGCCTTCCTCACTCTCAGATTTGTACAGTGGTGTTAGCAGGAGGTTGGGGTATCCTTCCTTCGTGTTAGTTTGATGGGTTGTGAAAAGGAAAAAACCACTGTTCTCAGCAATGCCCTCTGCATTCATAAATCCTGAGGCCTGACAGACTGAGAACTCAGTGATGCTAAGCATACCATGGGTAGCCACAAGATGGTCACTTAAAAAGTCCCTTGTCTAATTGTTTCAAGCTCCTTCCCTTTGTATATGGTTTGTTTCCTCTTCAGTTTCCTTTCTAATTTTCGTCACCTTCTTTATTACCTTTATTCCCCTGTGTCTCCTGGTGGATCCTTCTACCTCTGTTGCTATCTCTGCGTTGCCCCTGCTCATCACATCTCCTCCTCAGCTACCAGTCGCACTTGGTTTCTGCAGAGTGACATCAAGAACCTGACAGACACAGCTGTGCTCCCGCCAGCCACCTCTGCTCCCAGCACCAGGAGAAACTACTGTTGTCTGAACACGCAGAGGATGGGCCATCTAGCCCTTACAGCACCGACTTGCATCTCCCAAGATATGTTCACAGGTTTGCCTCAGGCTTCACAGGTGACTCTGGCTGAGCTGCTAATGTTTCTGTGTGCCAAGTCCTCAACTATAAAATTTGGCTGGATGGACCTGCTGTGAGCTGGCAGTTTGTCAGACCGTACAGCTCATGAAGTTTGTTGTATTCCTGAGCACCACTAGTGCCCAAGTGGATTTCAGATTTTTTCATCTGAAACCCTCTCCACAACAAAGCACCCTCAGTACACAGCTTAGGCTGAATTGAACTCTCTCAAAGCATCTTTCTTCTTTATTCAAATAGCAGCTTCTCATTTAACATATGATCAGAGGGAAGCTTTAAAGATTAAAACCTTGTGCTGCTTTCAGTGAGGGGACATATTCCACAGTAGGAGCTCAAAATAACTTTTAACCACAAATCTCCTGTTGCTTCTAAAAATCTTTCATGTCTAACGTTCTGCCTTGCCTTTTACAGTCTTTGTTGCACTCAGCTGTGACGAAAAAGGAAAATTAGTGTAAACGGAAGTTGCTTCAAAGTAAAAAGAAAACCTTCAGGGAGAACTGCAAAAATACTGGCTTTTCCCACACACCTTTTGTCACTGATTGGAATGGCCTCACACCCTTCATTTTGCTTAACCAGGTGGGATCTACATGATGTGCTTGAGCACTTCTTCTCCAGGTGTTGGCATGGCCTCCCCCTCCCCCTTCACAGTCAGGGCAGCACATCTGAGCGGAGGGATGGATTTTGAAGTTCAGCTTTTCCCGTACCTACCACCATCTTGCACTGAGAAGTGTCTACCTGAGTATTGAAACCTCGCAGCTGGTTTGGATGATGAGGAACCTGCAAGTAGATCAATTACTATTGCAATACCATACTGTAAAAAGATTTCATTGTTTTAGTCATTAGTCCTGCCATCAGTTCCACTTCTGTAGAGCTGGGGGAACTTCTGAATTCTGAGGTGTAGCTCACGGTTATCAGGCAGTAGCATCTCAGTAACACAGGACACGAATCTAGTAATTACAGTGTAGCACCTTTCATAGTTAGTCTTCAGTAGTACCATTAAGTGAGGCCTCACAGTACAAGCTATTTTGTTGTATTTGTTTGGATTAAATTTGGAGAGGAGAAAGTGAGAGACAACAGGCTCTTGATGGGACTAAAGACAGTTCAAGACACTTCTGCAAGTGGGTGGGAGGCCTGACTAATATATTTACTGGTCTTCTGAGGGTCCTGGAAGAAAACCCTTCAATTGCTTTCAACTCAAGCAGAAGATTTTACTTCCTTCTAAGAACACTCTCTAGTTCCTGAAGAGTTCAACAGTGGAGGCCTGACCTTTTTTTTCATTTTTGATTGTTGTTGTATTTGTTTGGGTTAGATTTTTTAAGCAGCCCCACATTATCACTTCAGGACTTTCAGGAACCTTTTTACTGAGCTCTCCTGGTAGGAGCCCATCCCTTTCTCTAGCACAGCTGAGGCATGGTGTTTATCACATTAAATTACTGGGAAAATAGCAGAAAAAAATTGTGTATTAGTGGAAGCTGCTTGCCTGTTTTAGCACCACTGAAGTATTAACGTTCTTTGACAAGATTATAAGACAGCCTATGCTAGAGGTGGTGTGGATCAGGCTGATCGAACAGGTCTGGAAACATCTGAAGTGGAACAAACCCCTCTAGTCCTGCTGCCTGCATTTGCCTTGGGAAGTGGCTTGACATCCTTCTCTCTTTCAGCTATGTAGGCTGAGACCTAGAAGTCCCCTTCCCGCTTGTGCTGGGAGTGGTGATGACAGGGAAGCAGGCTTTACCTCCGTCCTCACAAAAGACAGTAGGCAAAGCTTGTGTCATGTAACACCCGCATATGTCAAAATGGAAAGAGGAAAACAAACCCCTGGACACACCTGCCTGACAGTAGGTTGCTTTGTGAACTTGGATGTGAGGAACACACCCTGCTGTGGAGCTGAGTGAAGATTTCCTCAGAGACAGTGAATGCCAGTCTTGAGGTCAATGTAATACAAACCTCTCTCTGTTGGACAGTCAGAACAGAGGTCCTGAGGATGGGCTGCTCTGTCCGCCAGTCACAGCAGGGTGGCCCAGATGTAACTGGCACACACAATGTGTCCTGCCAGGAAGATGTTATTGTCCCTCCAGAAAGAGGCCAGGCTGAGGCTTAGGGAATTGTTTCCAGGCTTCATGTGTCACTGTGAGTTAGTGTGGACAAATCTCACCCGTGTGGGTGAGACCTTCCCTCTTGGTTGTAGGTGGGAAAGACAATTCACACCAAGGAGGACCTGTTTTCCACATGCAGAAGGATGGGAGGCAAGGCAGACCCAGCTCTATTTGGGATCAGAGTTTGGGCTCTTTCTGCTGGCTTTCACCCGATCCCTGAAGGGATTGGTTCTGTTTGCTAAACAAGGGGGGAAATTCCTCCCTTGAAAAAAAACCAAACCAAAACAAAACCACAAAACTAAGCCAACAAAGAAACAAGAATAACATTTTTCTGTTGTTTCAACAAGCTAAGCCAGACACCTGGAGAGAAAGGCAGGTGATGGAGTCCAGGGGAAGGTAAGGGACCACTGCCTGTAGCATCTAAAGTATTGGCTCCACTGTCTCATGAAACTTGACTGAAAAACACCCTTGGGACTATTCACACATCTAGGAGTAGTCAGAGGTCTAAACACCTCGCTAGGCTGAGGGCTTCCCTGTTTCAGAAGGAGATAAAGACTCAGTGCTGTAACGTTAAATGAATTGCGGTGGTTAACAGTGGGCGTGTTGACCCTGAGCCTTCCCTTTACAGTAACATTGAGAAGTCAAGGAATGGATTATGCAAACTTCATGTAGCCAACATGGCTTTGAGAAACCAGTTACAGTTTTGGATTCTTTTATATATTTTTATATGTTTGATATTAAAAGGTAGTCTGCTAAGTGGTTCTTGTGATGTGTGCCTTGAGAGTTAAGGTGCTTAATTTCTGGCACTCAGGACTGAACAGAGGGTGGATACGCTTGAGATAACAGACAAAAGGTGTAGAGGCACAGCATCTCTGCCTTGATGACTGCTAGCAGGTAGAAGGAAATGACTGGCTGGGCCAGGTCTCGTTTCAGCATTTCAGCTAGCAATGGTCAGAGGTATTTTGGGACAAACTTAGCTTTGAAATAGGAAAAAGGCTACTGTGCCTGTGAAGTAATGAAAGAACAGTACTGCTGGCCCAAATATTCCCAGCTGAGGCATGATCCTGACTCTAAACACAGACTGGTGAGATCAGTTGAACATGGACAGAAAGAATGCTTTGAGAGTGAGAAAAGGAAACGTATCTATGAGATGGTCCTCTCTGAAGGGGGGGAGTATATGCCGGGGCATGGTAAGATCAGTTCCTCCCTGTCTCTCTTTTTAGGAGGAAACAGATAGAACCAAGACAGCTTTGCGTGAGGCTACAGAGAACAGCCATGGGGAACAGCTGCAGACTCTGGTAAGGGTGTCCCTATTAGCATCTAGGTGGTGATTCCTGGGATAGGTGCTAAAGCTTCAGGGTAGTGAGAACCCACTGGGGATGAGTGATGGACCAGTGCAAATTTAGATGCCTGCCAACTCTGGTCAACAAAGTGTGAGGAAGCTTCAGTGAAGCAGGAAGTGGTTAATATTAACACACTTTCCCAATTCTTGTCAGTGGAGGCAACCAAAACATTCTAGGGAGGAGGGAGCATGGGCAGCTGTCAGTTGTCAGCTTTCTCAAGTGTGTCCTCACAGACGCCCATGCTTTTTCGCTTCACTAAAGAACATGTCTGTGCTGCACAGCATAATACCATGAAGAGATACGTAAGGTGCCCGGGCAGGCATCAAAACCAGTCCAATTTGGAGCAAGATAAGTGCATCCTTTGGGGGCTGTACTGCATCTGGCATCTGAGCTATCTGGCATAGCTTTGCACTAGATAAGGAAAATATACTGAGAGACCTGTTAAAAAGTCTCAGACTTGCTGCAGATGGAGATGTTTCCTTGCCAAGGCCAAGAGCCATAACCAAGTTTCCGGTTTTCTAGCTCTAAATTAAAATCAATGCTAGAATGCCTACATAACGGAATCTGGCCCTTTGTGCTACTGATGCCATCTGGCAGGAGAGTTGTACCTGGGTATCTGAGGTAATCATCTACTGTTCTTTACTGTCCTGCCTGTTGCCTTATAGTATCATAGATGTAGTTCTCCTGCATGGTTCTCCAACAAAACCTGGCCCACAGCGTTATCAGGTGCCCATCTTAGTGAGGGAAACACACTCATTGTCTCTCAGGAATGGGATGTAAGGACATGCTTGCATTCTCTGTGAAGCATAGTATTAATCAACTGCAGTTGCCAAATTGCTGCTCCTGTGAGGAAACGATCGTTGATGTGCCTCCTGTTACTTCTTTGGTTTATTTTTTTTCCTCTATATTTTTTTTACCACCTGTATAATCACAGTGGAAAAATCAATTTTATCAAAGCACTAACCACCAGTAACTAACTGCATGCATGAAGACCTAGAGATCAAATGATAACAGCAGTTGCCCACTCTTGGAAGGGAAGTGAAAGGTGAACTATCTGCTGCAATATGAATTCAGAGAGCTGTGTTAGCTGTTCACAATAGAGGATCCTGTGTCATGAGCTGCTTTCCCTGTGATCTGCTTGGCACAGCACCCCAATGTGCATTTAGTTTCCCTCCCAATCCACACAGAAATTCACGGGTATGTACAAGTCCTTAAAGGGACCGAGGTATCTAGCTTCTGTTGACTGTAGTGAGAGTTAAGTTCCCAATACATTTAAAGTTTTTTAAAAGCAGAATGATTTAAACATGTGCTTGATTATCTCACTGATCCACATCTGACCTTAGTGAGGATCTGTGATTAGGACGCAACCTCCTTCCTACACCTTTCTGCACAAGTGACATCTCAGTAGCGACTGTTTAGGAATGCTAATTCCTGCTGTGCAGAAGACCTGAAAGATTTTCCTTCTTGCAGAGCAATTTCTTGTGGGAGTTTTTCTCTAGGTTGCCTCAGATCATTGGTGTGGTTAGTGGTTACAGCCTGCACTATTGTGTAGAAGTAAAATGAGGCAGTCATTGTCTCATTGAAGTGGCCAGCCAAACCCTCCAATTTGTCTTTATGACTGGGAAAATCACAGTCCATGAGCTGAAAAGCACAAGCTGCCTCTTGGTCCACGCAGGCTGAAAGAAATCTTCTTTGGATTGTGTCTAGCCAACTCAAGGACCGTATATCATGCAGGCACGATTTCAAATTTCATTCTTCCATTTCAGCATTTGTGGATTTAGGTAAGAGTCAGAATCCCAAATGCTTTAAAATTTCCATCCTAAACATCCAATTGCATCATTAAGTGTACAAGCACCTTTTAAAATGTATCTTTTAGCTTTTACTCAGGCCATGAAGGCTACAGCTCTGGAAAGAGATGTGACTGGGACATTCCATGGTGTGGGTCTCTTGTAAAAACAGTCATATAAAGAAAGTATAACTTTAAAAAGAAATCAGGTCAATGAATTCACCATACTCAGGTTGAAATGTCAGTGCTTGGGAGTATAAACTGATGACAGGCTTTGAGAAACTACTTTGGTAGTTATTTTAATGAGACACGAAACAGAGAGTGAGCAAGAAAAAAAACATGTTACCACAAAGTGTATAGTCTGACTACAGCATTAAAAACATCTAAATTATGTCAATGACTGCATATTTAACTCTGCTTGTCTCTTTGCCTTGTGTTTGCAGCATTTCTGATGTTGAAACTCACATGCCCTCTACAGCTTAATGTAAATTAGTAATACATTGGCAGCCAATTCAGCAGAACTTTCTTGCAGGGGACTATTTACTTCAAAAGGCAGCAGTTATTTGGAAATATTTTGCAATATTTTGTCTTCTTTGTAGTGATACATTTCATTTAAAAAAAAAAAAAATCAGATCCACTTTAGCAAGAATCTGGTTTTAAGCCTGTCGTGGTTTAGGCCGATCTGGCAACTAAACTCCACACAGCTGCTCTCTCACTCCTTCTCCAGTAAAGTGGAAAGGAGGAAAAAAGGTGTAAGGACTTGTTGTGGGTTAGGCTGCTCTGGCAACCAAACCCTACACAGTCGCTCACTCACCATCTGAGCCTCTGAGTAAAACCAAAACATGGAGCTCTTCTAGCTGATAAAAAAAAGAGCTAACTCTGTCCCAGCTAAAACCAAGACAGTACTCCTCTTCCTTTAAGAAAGGAGCGGCAGTAACAACATGGAATGAACTGACCTGCACTCCCTCGTTCCCTGTCCCCCTGCGCCGCTGGGGGAGGAGGGAGAGCCGGAAAGAAGGGCTTTCTGCACTTATGCTCTATCGCCTTTTTTTTCCTCTCTCTCCCAGTACTCCCACTCTAGGAGTACTCTCTCTCTCTCTGCCCCTCTCTATTTCGGGGCCTCACGTTCGTCCGGGATTGCAGCTTCAGGACGAGACGGGCTTCGCATACGAGGGGGTGGTGAGCACCTACACTGTGTATTAAATCATCTGTTTTAAATTGTTCTTATCTCAACCCACGGGTTTCCCGTTTCTCCTTTAATTCTCTCTCTCATCCCTGGGGCTGGGGGAGGGTGAGTGAGCGACTGTGTAGGTTTTGGTTGCCGGAGCGGCCTAACCCACCACAAAGCCTTTTGGTGCAGCTGGTATGTTAAGCTTGGTTTCATAAGGACGTATTGTGTCAGTAAGCGTTGCAGTAATGTGGGCTTGTTTTCTTGGATTCATTGACCCAGATGGGATCAAAGAATGTTGTAATAGGTACTTCTGATATGTAAATCTGCATTGGTCAGGAGGAACACAGGAATGAAGCTACTTTCCCCATCCATGACCTCAGAAAGGACATTTACAATGAAAGCAATCTCTTCCCACTGGGGAAAAGAAAACATCTGAGTGATGCACAGCTGAATGCAAAGCATTGTACAGGTGGTGAAGAATAAGGGACTGGGATTCACGTTATACTTTCTTTCTTGGAATTTCAGGAACAAACATATATTTTGTGGTCCATAAAACGGTTTCTGTGAACAGAGAAGGTACATCAGTGACATTACAAGCTCCTGGTATCTTCATTCAATTGTCTCTTGACAATACAAGGATTGTATAATTTTGCCCATCACTGTGCAGGTTCATTACCTCTGGCATAGCCTTGGGAGATGCTTTCACAAGAAATGGTTCTTAAACTTCTTTAAGATAAGCACCTGAACAGCACTAGTAGGAGACAGACCAATACAACATAATTCAGGTAAAAGTTCTCAAATTAAAACTGATAGGAAACTGTCTGCTCAAGTGTTCCATAATGGAAAAAATCATGATTTCAATAAATCAGATTTTTCCTTCAGAATGCTTTTAGCTTTCCCAGAAACATCTTGATGAAAAATTGGAATGTGTTAATTGGAAAATGCTGCTCTCATATCTCATGGGAGTTGTTGTTCCTTATAAATTCCAATTCTTTTCCTGTCCAGGCTTCTCTAAGACCTTAGACCATGGAATGACATTAACCATTACCTACTTTCTGTATCCCAAGCTAGGAAACGTAGTCAGATTGGTAAACTCAGACTACAAAAGAGAATAAAAACATAAACAAACAACCGTATAATAACTCACCTATGCATCTTGGTGCTTTTTCTAAACTGTCATTTTTGCTGTACAAACTTCCATCAAAAATCCAACAATTGTTTTTTTAAAACTTTTGTTTGCATCAACATTTTCTCTGAGAAAATAAAATATTTTTAACCAGCTTTTCTGAAGCCAGTGATTATGAATGGGAGGATATACTTCTCTTCATTCTTCTTTCTGGAAGCCAGGCCAGCTGGGAGCTAGGCCGGTTCTAAGAAGTGATGCTGCAGTGAAGCAGAGGAGTGCTCTGAGTATGACTGTGCTCCTCCTTCAGAAATTCCATGTTAAACTGAGAAGAAATCACCTCTGAATCTGCCATTTTCACATGACCAGCAAGCTATTTCCCATCAATTTTTTTTTAGTGTCTCTTCATTTTCAGATTAAATAACAGATGCATTGGTGGAAGAAAACTGGTGGATGGTGAGGTTTTACAAATGCAATCATATGTCTTGGGTTAGGGGCAAGACCTAAACACTGATTATGCAGTCCCTCTCCTTCCCAAGTCCTCTGTTTACAACCCTTATGCATTTAATCTCCTGAGCCTTATTTGCTCCCATGGTGAAAACCATGTAGAAGGCCTTTAGGAGGGCTCTTTCTTCTCTAACTGGTTTGACAGAGATGATCAAGTAATTAAAACATTGATGGATGCCAGTCAATGTGGGATGGAAGTCAGTGCTTGGATCATGTTGTTTCAGTCCCCGACACCTCAAAATGCGTGAGGACGGCTGTGTCTGACATGAGGGGGTAGATGGAATCAGGTAGGAGTGAGGCTGAAAAAGTGAACGAGATCAAAGGGTAAGCAACTGAGTGGTGCTACAAAGTGTAGTGCTGGAGAGAAATTATGAAGACCACAAGAGATGGAAATAAGAGAAATCTAGAAAAGCTGAACAAAGAAAGAGGAAGAAATAGGGAGAACAAAAACTAAATGCAGAAATACCAAAACCAGTAAAAGCATGTTTGACAGGGAGTGAAAAGCCAGATGCAAATAAAAGAAGGAAAGTTAGAATTAATGAGAAAAAATATATTGACAATCCTAAAAAAAATTACATAGGTAATGTAAACAACTTGAATGTGAATATATAGTTTACATTTTGTAGTCTGAAAGAATGATGGAGACACAAGAACCTCAGCTGATATAGCTAGATTTTTGAATCAGATTAGACTGATCTAAATTTAACTGAATGAACACTAAAGCAGGATGGAACAGCGTGGGGTGTGTGTGC
Source organism: Tauraco erythrolophus (assembly GCF_009769465.1). Classification (NCBI taxonomy): domain Eukaryota; kingdom Metazoa; phylum Chordata; class Aves; order Musophagiformes; family Musophagidae; genus Tauraco; species Tauraco erythrolophus. Next base: position 82,581,106 of record NC_141466.1, read on the forward strand.
TGCCTGTCTTTTAGAATTGAAAAATACCTAACATCCTGAGTAATTTCAGAAGAAACATGTGGATTCGGGAATAACTCAGGTGGTGGTTTTGTTTTCCTTATCTTTCAATATTTTCTTTCCTTAATTAATGGTAGCAGAAAACTAACATGTGGTGAGATTTGAGAAACCACATAACCATATTAGCTAAACGAGAGTAGATTTCCTTTCAGAGCTCTAACATATGAACAAAAACTAACTACATGTGGGGGCTCTCATTTGCATAACATGCAGATTTTCAAGTAGCTGTCTTAAAAAGAAAAAACCCTTTCCACTTGCCACAGCCTGAAGGTGAAGAAATACAGAGTGTCTGCAAGGAAGGCTGCCTGGGCTTTGTAACTAGGTCAAAAGAAAACCTGCTGAGAAGGTAAGCTGGACTAGTTCTTTTGTATTAACTGTGGCATTCACCTGTATGGTTAATTCTTCACCTTCTGAAAGACTGTTATTCATGCTGAATATTGAATATATTGCAGACTAAAAGCGTGAGATACATTTAAATTAAAAAACATCTGAATATGCAATAAGATAAGCAATAGTTTTTGTAATGGATAAGCTGAAATTCTGATTTATCTTTTAATGACTCTCATTCCACGAAATGGTGTTGATAATATTCAGCTGCTTCACCGGCTACTCTGGTAGTGTTAGAAAAACAAGTTGTCATCTGAGGGAGAAGCTGGGAGCTCTTATTAGTAGCAAATGTTCTTGTTTGAATATGGACTACAATCATCACGGACTTGGGTGATTTGAAGTCACATCCATTTTTGTTATACAGAGGGAATTTCTACTTCTATTACTCATTATTTGCTGCTTACATGACTGCCGTGGGCTAGGTTTTTCTTTGTGTAATGTAGTTTGCTTTGCAAGATGCAGATTCATCTCTTCAGTCCCAGAATTATGAGAAAGAAGCACTTAAAAAGCCCATAGTGAAATGGGCCACAATGAAACATCAGCAAATCCTTTAACTGACATAGAATGTACTCCTTCTCTGAATTTACTGGTTTTAACAGGATTTGAACCCATGTTTCAAAACATCAAACACTGTGAGCAGGAATCAGTGGTTTGCTTCAGACAGCATTTAGACAGAAAGAGAGTTCTCTAAAAACAGAACGTAGGCTGTCAGATATAGCTATGTTATTAGAAAAAGTATATGTGCCTCAGCCTATCAAGAGCAAATGTACTATTCCTTGCAGCACTTGAGGAACAGGAGATTTAAAAATGAAACTTGTATTTTCTTTCAAGAAACTCCAGAAAAGGCCTTATGAGCCTCATCTGAAGCCCAAATCAAGTTAACTAGACGTTTTCCATTACTGTATTTTGATATGCAAATAAGAGCAAGTTAGCAAAACAGTACAAAAATATAGTTTAAAAAAAAAAAAAAGTAAAGTCCCTCTTAGCAAAGTTTAAAAGGATGGCCTGAAAACTTGTGAAGTTTTAATGATGGAAATTATTATGAATTATGAAATAAATACTACCGTGAAAAGTACTTCACTATCTTGACTAAGGATGTCTGGAAAGATTCACAGGATATGGGCACCTTGCTCATCCTCTTAATGTAGAAACCCAAAATACAGTGCAGTTGTTTAGCACCTTCCACCACGTCGCTGCTCATGCACCCTTCGCACTTGCACCACTGCCTCTGTGCTGCTCTCTCACACTGACCAGCAGCACAGCTCTCCTTGCTCATCTTCATAGGCCGATTAAAACATAGGTGTCCTTCAGCAACTGGTGCAAGTCACTAAATAGGGACTTCTTCAGACAGTCAAGATGATACACTGCCGAGCATGGCAACTCCTAAGAACGTCAGAACCGTCTCACAGACCAAAGGTGCCATGTTGTACTTCTGAAGATGGCCAGATGCAAACGCCTGGGGAGAAGAACATCTGCCTCATGACTTGTCCTTTGATGTCCTTGCAGCTTTCAGGGTTTTTTCTTTTGACCATTGCTTCACTCTAGTCCTCTAACTGCAGCTGCAAGTTTATCAATAGAAATTTAAAATGGAGATAATCTTAGTCGTCTGCTACAATTGTTTCTCTTGGCCTTTTATCTTTACCTCTTCTTTTCTCTACTGAAACTCACACGTCTTCTTCCCTCCATGTAACTGGACTTTACCAAACCATATTTCAAATACTCAACTGCTTTATGGATTTAATCATAATTTTCCCCAGATCTGTGATGACAGGGAACGGTTTAGTCCAAAGAGCAATAAGGAGGCCAAATTAATCTCATAGTGAGCTCACTGAAGTTATTTGAGTCACAATCCATATAGATTTCACACTTTTTTTGCTATGTATGCTCAAAGAGTGAAGATTGCTCTTCAGCAGTAACAATCAAACATGCATGCGCTGTGTCCACATACGCACACACACATATAGGAAAAAACGAGACTCGCATTTCAGGGGTTTTAAGTATCTCTGGGTTGTTCTATGCAAATACGTTGGGATTTTGTCATAGCTGAGGTCAAGGTCTTGGATCCCATGAAAATCAGCCATTGAGAAAATGAAATGTGCCTGCTTAAATGATTATGAACCATTACGATATGATACTGTGAATCTACCAAGTCACGTTTCAACACTATGTAGCGGTTTTGTTTCTGTCAGTGGAAAGCAGTGCCGTACTCGAGCTGCTATGGAGCCATTGCCGTTGTGATATGCTCGGTTTTGAAAAAGAGACTAGCGTGACATCTATCATCCTGCATTCCTTCTGGTCCAGCGTTCTATTAATTTAACTGTATCTTATAAAGCTGCCTGTGTTAATGCCATCTGGTGCCTCTAATGAGACCACAAGCTACAGCTGGGTGTTCACACACACAATTTCTAAAATAAATAAGAAGTTGAGAGAGTTTTTTACTAGTTCTTTCTTTTTTTTTTTTTTTTTTTTTTTTTTTCTCCTGCTAATGCCAACATATAAGTTGTCAGAAACTAAGGTCTGGAAAAGAAACGATGATAGCTTTTAAAATTCAGGAATAATAAAGTGAAATATTTTCATGTCTAGTTTCAACTAACTTTAACAACAGACCTGAACAGCATGCACACAAACAGCAAATATTTGTGCCAAACAGGCACATACAATTGCATTTTCCTTCTTTACCTGGACATTTGCATATTCTATGTTAGCAGTTCAGGCAAAAGGTTTGGATAATGTACACCTTGATATAGAGCAGATTATTATTTTTTCTTCAGAAAACAGCTATTATTCAATTCAGTAATCAACGCTTGTCTCAGTTTTGCAGCTCTACTGTAAGTGATCTTGTTGATTTAAACGATTAATGACTAAACCGCTCATCTGCATGACATTAAGTGCATCCTTTGCAAAAATAGGCCATCATTCAGGATGTATTCTGAGCACAGTGACAACACCCTGCTTTTAATGATTCTAATGCTAGATTGATTGTTTAAAAAATAAACATATCATTACATAGGTAGCCTGATTAGTAAATGACTTGCCTCCAGCTTACGCATTTCCAGCATGGATAAGGTTAAATATTTTCCTTTACGTAAAGAAGAAGGTTATTGCTAATGCTCGTCAGGAGGAAGTGCTCATGTTGTTATTTCTTGTTTTTTGAACTAAAGTGTCCTCCTGTTGAGGTTGATGGTAAATGTGCTTGAGGCAGCCACAGAAGAATGTAACAGAATCACACATCCTCTTCCACCTGGTCTTCAGACAATTTTCATATTTGTAAGTACTGAAATTAAATAGGTAGTCTATAACGAATGTATCTGTGATGAATGTATTAAACCGAATACGTATGTAGGAATGTACTTACAATGGTGGGCAATGCTTGAAAAATACTTTTTGATTCCCTCCAAGTGCAGAGAATTTTTTTTCCTTTTAGAAATCTGTCTTCTTCCTGAGGTCTTTCTTTATCTGTGTCTTTTGCTTGTATAATTCAAATAATGTGTTTGTATTTAAGATTGTAGTTTAATATGTAGTTTACATATTGCTTTCATAGTGAAAAGAAATATGATAATGTGGATAAAGTGGAAAAATAGTAAGCTAAAAATTGTAAGGCTTATATATTTAATTTTCAGAACATAAATGTGTTTATGTGCACGTATGCAGTATATAAACGTTAGAACACACATTCCCATGTATTTAGGGAAATTTATTTTTTATATTGTCATGGTTTGATGTGGAGGGGGTGGAGGTTCTGGTGGCAGGAGAGGGGCTTTGCTCCCTGTGACCTCCCTGGTTTTGGAACTGGGTCAGACCTGGTTCTGGCCACCAGATCAGACTGCCATCCCCCTCAGGTTTGAGCCAATCAGCGCCTCTGCGAATTGCCCTATTTAAGTCGGGACAAAGGAACCGGAAAAGGTGCTTTGCCCAGGAGTGAGGAGAGAAGGGAGGAGGGCACTGCCCCGCTCCCTGGCTCCCAGCCGGGCAGCTGCCTGCGTCGGGCCGGCGCCGCCCACTGAGGATGGCGGCGGCGGAGCCAGCTGGGGAACTCGGGGGCACCCCACTCCCGGGGTGCCCACTGGGCTGAGTTCACCTGGAGAGGACTGAGATCTGAGAGAAACACCTGCATTGACACCAGGTCAGCGAGGATGGAGCGGGAGGAGGTGTGCTGGAGCCAAGTTTCCCCTGCAGCTAGTGGCGAGATGGCAGGCGGCCCCCCTGCAGCCAGGACGGCCTCGGTGGAGTAAAGACCCACTTGCAGCCCGTGGGGAGAAGATGTCTGAGCCTGAGGATGGTCGTGTTGGGGTGCACGACAAGGCAGAGAGGCATCTGGAGTCTGCGTGACGACTCACGCTGGAGCGAGTGGCTACAGCTCCCTAAGTACCCGAGACTGTGGTAAAGCCCACACTGGGGCAATCTGTGAGGAAGGATTGTTTCCTGTGGGCTGGACTCACACTGGAGAAGTTTGTGGATTTTTCCTTGTGGGTAGGGGATCCACTGGAGCAGGGGAAAAGTGTGTAAGGAATCCTTCTCCTTTAAGAGAGAAGCAGCAGTAACAGCACGGAATGAACTGACCTGTACTCCCCCAGTCCCTGCCCCCTGCGCTGCTGGGGGGAGGAGGTAGAGCCGGGAGGAAAAGGAAAGGGGGGAGGTGGGGGGGGTGTGGAGGAAGGTGTCGGTTTTAAGATCTGGCTTTGTTTCTTTCTATCCTCTCAAGTAACTGGTTTTGTTTCCCTTTGTCCTTTTAAGTAACCATTAATAAATTGTTTTGCTTTTAAGAAAGCCCAGTCTGTTTTGCCCGGGACCATGGTTGGTGGGTGCTCCCTCTGTTCTCGTCTCAACCCTCAGTCCCTTTGTTTTTTTATCTCTCCTCTCTACTTTACTGGAGAAGGAGAGACTGTGTGAGTTTTAATTGCTGGATCAGCCTAAAACCACGACATATATTTGCCTAATACACTAATGCTAAATAAAGCCAAAAATATGCAGATTATAAATTATAGACATGCCTATTGAAAGACTGTTAGAAAGATTTAAATCTGAAAGAAAATTGTGTTTATAGGAGTTCTGGTTCAACTTTCTTAGCAGCCAAGGCATCATCTTAATAACTTCAGTGAACACTCTTTCAAATTCTCTACTACTTTCGTACCAACTATCCTCAAGAAGCTTTCGCTGGACAGTGGAAGTCCTGCTGTGAATAAACATGTGACTGGTGGTGCTTTTGTGAATTCCTGTAGCACCAGGGAGAGTAAGCGGCTCTCCCAGGATGAGTAGTTGTTGTTCCTTACAGGTTGTCTGCTGAGCTCTTCTGAGGACTAGAGAACCCTTCTCCAGTGCTACTCTGAAGAGATCTTTCTCAGCCCTCGCAGGTTTTAGGGAACACCTGTATGCCCTTTCTTCTAAATGCCTTCACCCTGTCTCCTTTCTTCTACACATTATACTAATGTTTGGGAGTGGCTTTGGCTAAATGGAATAAAAGGTGACTGTTTTATAGAGAATATATGCTGTCAGGCTCTCTTTGTATATTACAGCCATGTGTGTCCTAGAAAGATATGAATGACAAATACCTAGAAAGTTATTTTTCTTGCAACAATAAAGTAACATTTTCCAGACAGGTACCTCTTTAGTGCTATCCAACTGAAGAGTTACTGTTGTTGCAGCCAAGTGCAAAGGGTAACAGAAGCACCAAGTGAGGGTATGAGTGTCTGGCTGGATGGGGTCAGAGGAGAGTAAAGCAGCAGACAGAGACTAGAGTTGCTCAAAGATGGGCTGGGGACCACAGGCCCAGGTGAACTGTACAACTTACCTGCTTGCCTTATGCATCTTGCTGAGAGACACTTAAAATTGTTTAAAGCTTGCTTCAGAAGGTGTTCAAGTGCTTTCAGGCTGCTGTATTCCAGCAGCTTCTAAAAATCATCTTTGAAAGAAAGCAGAGGAGGTTAGAGAGGTGGTTAAAGATTTATTTAAAAAGCAGGAAAGCCAGAGAAGCTGTGATGCTTAAGCAACATCACAGGGTATGGGTCTTTACCCATCTGCAGCTCCCTGTCATGAGCCAGCCTCCCCACATTTGTAATAGTGAGTCTCATCCTCATTATGCTTTTGGAGTGTTCAGTCCTTTCTCTCCCGCAGCTTCCCAGTTACATCTGGGCTGCATCTGCCCCACTTTTACTGATTATCAATCTCTCTCTTTCAAAATTCAGGTAATTCCCAAACAGGAAGGATTTGCTTATCTAGCCTTAAAGTTGACCCCCGTGCACTTCCTTATTAGCAGCACAACTAACAAAAACCAGAGACACTCCAGACAAAACTGCCATCCACAGCCTTAGCAAACATGGGCCCTCATGCTGGGGGGTCACCGCAATTACTGCATTGCTGGTGTGTGCCGCTCTCACAGAGCAGCTGATGGAAAGAGGAGGAGGACTGAACTCATGCAGGGGAATGCTGAGGAACTAAATCTCCTGCCCGTGGGTTTTTGTGTGAGGTTAAACAAGTCATTGAAGCCCAGCTTTGCACGTGTGGCCACCAATGGTGTGTTTCCCATTTTATCTGTGACCTTAGACTCTGGTCTCATCTGCAGAAGTCTGAGCCTTGTTGCAACCAGAGTCAATGGATTTAATCCTTTACATAACTGAGGTCCTTCATAACCCTAATCACTCTTAAAAGTGATGTTAGAGGAAGTCAGATGTCTCAAACTGAACATCTCAAGTGGATACTTACTGTAATGACTCAGTGCTCAAGTTCGTTTCCTGTAAAATAAAGGTAATAATACCTCCTCACCACAGGATGTTGTGCAAATTAATTAATGACCATTCGTAAAACACTTAGGTATCAGTGATTAAAAAAAATGTTATTTTCATAGAGTGCAGTCTATAACACAAAGATCTGCACGCTGAACCAAGACAAAACAACACTAGTGCTCAGTTTGTTCATATGTTGTGTCCTATCCTTTGCTCTATAAGAAGCGATTATCCTGGCACTCTTAATTTACCTGAATAGTGTAATAAAAAAGGTCAAGTAACATGATGTTAAAAGTGCTGAGACACACTGATAAAATGCCAGTGAAAAACAAAAGTTAAAGTGCTGTATTACTGCTATGGATTATACTAAAGTAGTGCTGTTTATTTGTTCTGCATTGCCCTCAGTACTCTGATTGTCATTGTCATACAGAATTTCCAAAAGCAAAATTTAATTTACTCTAGTATCTAGTCGTGCAAAGCCAATGTGTAGTAAAAGTCACATATCCTCATATATTATTTATTACTTAGTTCTATGAATAAACATTCCATATGTAAGATTGTGCTTTTAATGATACTGATACAAACCATTCACTTTCCACAACTTCACAATGTGCTGCAGAGATGTGTGATTTGTTGAGACGCTCCTGTATATCGTTGGTATAGCTGAAGTGACGAGATTCTTCTTTGAATAAAAATTTTATTTCCGATTGTCACATTTCTTGTGCTGGTTTTCCAATCCAATCTACTTTGTTTTCTTTTCAGAAATCCTTGGGAAAGCATTTTGAAGTTCTTTGCAACGTATTTTTCTTTCGGAGAAGTGTACTGCCAAAATGAATCCTGTAAGTACTTTACTGATAAACTGTGTTAGTACATCAGTGAAGCAAAGAATCTGGAAATCCCAGCTCTTGGAGGCTGCTGGTCCAAATGCCCTAATCTCAGGAGTAATTAGCTGAAAAGATGTTTCTGACAGCAGAGTTCACTGTCAAAGCACTCTTGTTTATTGGATTTGCACTCTCTTAATGTAACTACAGGTTTAGTGTCTGTGGTGCAGATAACAGTGTCTCAGACTAGCCATCCCGGGTCACCTGTCTAGCTGAGTGGAGACAAGTAATCATTTTTGAGCTTGATTGAGTCAAGCTACATTAGTATGAAATGTAGAACACGCTAGAAAGACCTGTTCCCCTCCCTTGATGGTAAAGGAAGTCTAGACGTCTACTCCAAATTCAGACTTTTACACCATAGTTTCTTCTGTGACAGCAGACTAATCCTTTCTGCATAATGTATTTAAAGATGGAAACCTTTGGGCCATCCAAAAACATTATCTCCATGTTCATATTTTAATTAAGATTTTATGAAATTCTCTAGTTCTTACAAGTCTCCTCTGCAGTGTTAAATACATTTGTAATTGGGGTGTGTGATGGGTGGAAACAGTGTAAAACATGTAGTGTTGGAGGAAACAACAGTGCTGTGGATTATCTTGAGATGTGTTTGGTATAGACTTGAAGCTGAGGTGTGGGAAGGACTGGACAAAAGTATTACAGTTATCATAAGGGAAATGTCAGTTCCATTTCAAATCAGCAAGCCATATAATACTCGTATACTAATTTTCAAAAGATTTCTAGAGTACCTTGTATTTGTATGACTTTGTTATCTATCATCTTTCTATTGTATAGAAATCAGTGATTAATACCTATGTGTTAACTGGATATCTTCTTTCTTACAGACAGAGCCTCGTATCACAGATTATCCATATTATTCAGACTATGCTTCTCTAATCACACAACCTTGTTCTAAGTTGGAAGTCAGGAACTTCACAAAAGCATTTCTGCCAGTTGTGTATTCGCTGATTTGTATCATCGGCCTAGTTGGTAACATCTTTGTAGTGATGACCTTTGCTTTATATGAAAAAGCCAAGTCCATGACGGATGTGTACCTTTTCAACATGGCCATAGCAGACATACTGTTTGTTCTCACTCTCCCACTGTGGGCAGTGAATTATGCTGCTGACAAATGGATTTTCAGTGATTTCGTTTGCAAAATGGCCAGAGGTATCTATGCAATCAACTTCAGCTGTGGCATGCTGCTTTTGGCCTTTATCAGTGTGGACCGGTACATTGCTATCGTACAGGCAACAAAGTCATTTAAACTCAGGGCAAGAACGCTCGCGTATAGCAAACTCATTTGTTTGGCCGTGTGGATAGCATCAATTTTAATCTCTAGTTCCTCTTTTCTGTACAGTGAAAGTTACAGGTTCTCCTCCAATGAAACCAAAGAGATTTGCGATCACAGGTTTGACAGAATGTCTGAAAGCACGATGCTGAAAACACTGCTGCTGTGTCTACAAGTTGGCTTTGGTTTTTTTATACCTTTCATATTCATGATTTTTTGCTATACGTGCATTGTCAAATCCTTACAACAAGCTCAGAATTCCAAAAGAAACAAAGCAATCCGGGTGATCGTATTGATTGTAGCCGTTTTCCTAGTTTGCCAGGTACCTTACAACATTGTTCTTCTTGTGACAGCTGTAAATATGGGCAAGATAGACAAATCTTGTGACAATGACAAGATAATGGCCTATGCGAAATACACCACTGAAGCCATCGCCTTTCTACACTGTTGCGTGAACCCTGTGCTCTATGCGTTTATTGGAGTGAAGTTCAGAAGTTATTTTGTGAGGTTAATGAAGGACTTATGGTGCATGAGATACAAGAAATACAATAAACGTGGTTCAAGGACAAACTCTGATACTTATCATTCAAGACCGACTAGTGAAATTCTGACTGACAATGCATCTTCTTTTACTATGTAATACAATTTGTAGAGTGTTATTACTGAAGGACTCTTCTCATCGAGCAACCCAAACCACTCTCACTGTGCCTGTGACAGCAAGTAATTTGGGCTTCTCTGCACCTCTAAGGGAGCAACCATGATCTACAACTCCTTTCAGGGAAAGAATTAAGATAAAAGAATAACACTGTCCTGTGGAAAACTGAAGTCTTATTCACCTCACTTAACATTCGCACTCTTCTAAAGAGCATTCTCATGGTTACCAGGAAAGTGACATTTACAGAGGAATCCTCCTTATTTTCTAAGGAAAAATTGCATCTCATCTGTCCTACATCACTGAAATATCACAAAAGTCAATGAAACAGATTATGTCGAGGCTCATTCTACTTACGTTTATGTTGTTTCTGTTAATTACTTCTACCTGGAAATCCTGTTTAAGTGTAGGTCTCCACTGTGCTTTTGTTGCAGACAGGTCATGCTGTGACAATACCAATGTAAAAAGATGGCATTTTGAGCAAAGCATGGCAAGGAAAGCAAAAAGAGAAAAGAAGAAACAAGCTCAAGGCTACTGACACAATGTTGTGGGTTAGGCTGTCAACTAAACTCCACACAGCCGCTCGCTCACCCTCCTCCACCCCCAGGGGATGGGGAAGATAATTAAAGGGGAAAAGGGAAAGAGACACCTGGGTTGATATAAGAACAATTTAATACTACCAATAATAATACATTATTCCTGGGGTTTCCCTGTCCATGGCAGGGGGGTTGGAACTAGATGATCTTTGAGGTCCCTTCCAGCCCTAACCATTCTATGATTCCATGATTCTATGATTCAATCCTGGACAAGTGAGAGGCTCGAAGAGAGAGCGAGAGAGCGATAGCACTCTGAGAGTGAGGGCCCTGGAAGAGCCAAGGCCCTTCTTTCTGGTCAACCCTCATCTTTATACTGGGCATGACGCTGCATGATATGTAATACTTCATTGGTCAATTTGTCCCTCGATCCTAAATCTAAGTTCAACTTACAAGGGCAGTTGTGGGCCCTTTGTCCTGGCCATGCTCCCCGCTATCCTGTTGTACTCTTGCACACTGGCAAGAACACGGCAACCTGAAAGGTCCTTGAGGCCTCAGTGCCAATTATAAACATCAGTGCGCTATCAATGTTCTTCTCATAATGAGTCCCAGACTAAAATGAAAACACAGAGCTCTTCTAGCTGCTAAAAGGAAGAACTAACTCTGTCCCACATGAAACCAGAGCACATAGCTGGGCTTAGGTGTTAGGTCTCATAATCCTTTGCCCAGTTCTACACTCCACCTGCTCATTGGGAGCTGCTTACACCAAAGCTAAGGCTGGTCAAAGCCAACAGTGACATGTCTACTAAAGAGAACATTAGAAAAAAGAGAATTATTAATTAAAAAGAACACTGAAATAGCAATGGAAAAGTTTTCTGACACTGGATTATCATCTGAACAGAGAATGTAGCTTTGCTTGAGAGATTCTTTTCATTTGGCACAGGATTCAGGTGCTGGAATCCATCAAAGCTGATCATCAGGCGAATGATTACATCGCTTTGTGAAAAGTTGTTTCTTTCTAGCTGAAATTCACACTCCACTCTCTAGAAGGCGACAAACTGTACAGAACTGCAATTATTCTAATCTTTTTTTTTGTTTGTCCAGTTACAAAACATGATGTGTTTCTTGGTATTTAGCTACCATTAGCAAAGTTTCCTTAAGAATGGTTTTATTCGCACAAATATACATATATGAAATTTATTATCTTAGCTTTAGAAATTATTAAGGACTATATCTAATAGTAAGGCCAGAATCTGACTTAATTCAGACAGAAATTTTACTGAGTCAGTGCTTGACTCACTATGAATATAGGAATATTTATAATAAATGCAATTAGTTTTACCCAGCCATGACTTTTCGGCAAATCCTCAGTGGATCTTCTGCTCATTGAGTGAGCTTCAGCACACTGTAGCAGTCATGGTGAGGTGGAGAGGTAGACAGAAGCAGGAGCTGGAGAGCAGAGGGGCAGGGTGGAGGTGAGAAGAGGAGCACCACTGTTTGCAGTCTGCTGAAGTACTTACCAGTCCTCTGCAGTTCTGCTGCAATAGGAACACAAGCCATGACAGTGTCTGATTTTGCTGTTGTATGGAACATTACAGACCTATGGATGTGGAATTGAACGCAATTTGCAGCTTGCTGTTTACCTTGATTTTTTTTTTTTTAAATTCATGGCGGAAGAGACAGCTGAGCGTGGATCACTGACCACATCATTCAGTGGCAATGCAAAGGGCCAAGAAGGGCAGTGCTGGAGCTGAAGATCCCTTGAGGAAGGGCATTGATATGGCGCAACACGAAATTAGTACTGCCTTGGCTGGTGCAATCCATCCCTGCTTACGGTGCAGCGTGAGGTTTTCAAATATCAATGCCAGGTGTGATAAAGATTGTATATATTTATCATAACTGAATAGCAACTTAGGCAAGAATATGATACAAAATTATGTAAATGCAGCAGCATGCTTTTGCTGTATATAGCACTGATGATTTTCTGGAAGAGAATTCAACAAATAAATAATGTAACTGAAAAGAAAAAAATCCCCTCAGATCTACGAGTTTCTTGCTACATGTATTGCCTTGAAACATTCTCTCAATCAGTGCAAAATCTCTCACATCTGACTGACGTAGCATCTCTCCCTCAAAGGCTGTGTGAGGGGGTGTTCCCCAGGGCTGGAAGTTCACCACTGAAGCCCACAGAGCACCATGGCGCCTCTTGGGCAGACGTCTTGGTGGTGGGACCTTTGCCTCATGCGGGAGGCAACACAGCCTCCTGGCTGCTGTCTTGTGGGAGGGAAATGTGCTCGCTGGAAATGGCGTTGAAAAGCAGAAAATGTACGCACGGTTCTTGCCAGTGAGAAGTGTCACAGAGGGAACAGGAAACATCACGCATAGGTGAGACCAAAGCGGTGCTAGGGATATGGATTGTGCTGGTATCAGGGCCTTGTGAAAAATCCTGCTGGAGGTACAGCCAAAATCTTGATTGCCATGAATGATCACCCTGTCTCCGGGAGAAATGGAGGTGAAGGGTAGGGCGGGCTCCTGAGGGGCTGCTGAGTAATTAGAACCGCAGCTCCAGCTTGCAGAGCGATGGATGTCTTACTCAAATTTTAAGTGTAACTGCAGAACGGAAGTATGACGTGGTAAAAATTCAATTTACATGCAATACCTTCTTAGCTTTTTTTGTGAAATCTAAGATAGAAGAGCAAGACTAGTTCAGAGCGAACAACACTGCTCCGTGTTCGGCAGTGGGTGGCCATAGTGGCAGGCTGGCCAGCAGGCACTGCTGACGGGCCCGCAGATATCCTGTCTTTCCTTTGGTGGCCATGTCAGCAGAACTGACAGGTGAGCAAAGGTGGGTGTTGGGAGCCTAGGGCATAAAAAGAGCACAGATTTACGGGAACTTGAGTGTTACTTTTACTGTTTATGGAGTAACTTATCAGAGCTTGCCGTGGATGCTGCTTTTTATTATTTTCGTGTTGTGGTAGCTGTGCGGTACACTGCATAGCAAATGGATGGCAAATTTTTCGTGTTTGTTGCATGTATTCCACCTGTTATTTTTGAAGAAAAAAAGACTTGGTTTAATATAGGTCCTCTTTTCCTACCACATTTAAAGAGAGAAGGATACATAGCGTGTTGCGTCATGTCGTATGCACAAAAGATGTGGCTGATAAGCTTCAAGAAGACAATTCATATCCTCCTCCAGCTGGGGGCTGAGGCTGGCTTGTGGTATTGGCTGCATGTACAAGATCTCTGCTTGTTAGTGGGTTCCATTCTGTTTTTGGTGACTCCACGGTGGCCCTGCTCGACACTTCCCATTCAAGCGGTTCAGAAGGAGGTAGGTCATCACGGTGCATGGTGTTAAATAAAGGCATAATATCTCGGTGCAGAGAGTCTAAAGCTAAATCTGTGTTATGACACATATCATCTTTAAAATGGACCTAATTTATTAATTGGCTCCCCATAAAAAGTGGCAACTTTCTTCCCATGATATTTGAATTTCATGTGCTATCTTTTCTATTTATGTATTAATTTTCTTAGAAGAGTGACCACTATATGCTGGTGAACTTGCAAGAGAGTTATAGTTGACAGAGGAGATCAAAGTCATTTGGGCCTTGCTTCTAGCAAAGAAAGGCAGAAGAAAGAGAATGAAAATTATATGCAAAAATAGAAAACAGTTGGAGATGATGAGCGGAAACTGAAGAGAAACGGGAAAAAACAGGCTAGAGGGGAATATTTTTGTGATAGAAGATTATTGATAATGATTAAGTACATAACAGGTATAACTTTGATTTTATTATGTAGGCCAAACTCTGCTTTGGATATTTGTAGGGCAATCTTGTTGACAGGAATTGTGAAAATTTTGGGGGTTTTTGCTACAAAAGTAGCAAGAAGATGGTACTTGAAGATTTCAGAATTTGGATCGAATTGGAAAAAATAGTTTGAGATGAAGTGAAAATGATAACGTTTTCAAAATGTCAAAATGGTTTGTCTCATGAAGCATCTAAAATGTTTTGACATTTCCGGTTAGTTTTCAGATACTATAATAAAAGCCAAGGAAATGATTTCACAAAACCACTGAAAGAGGCTCACAATTTGTTTTTTTTAATGCTGCTGCCAAGCAGTCAGGGTATTCCCTTCTACCACCTACTGTAGTAAGAGGTACCACCTCCTGCCATTGCCTGTGAGTTAGGAGCTTAGACCCTCTTTGTCTATGCAAAGAACAGCTCCAAAAACAACAAAAAAAGGAGGATGTTTCACCCTTAAATTGTACCAATTGTACCAATATCTCTTAATTCGCTTCTGGGTGGTGTAGTTGCAGGTCCTTCAGACTGAAGAGAGAATTAAATGACATCTCCTTCACTGTGGGCGAATGACATAAGACCTGGTGGTAATGACGTGACCACTAAGCAAGGAGTTGTTCTTTGGGCAGCTTTGAGCATAGTTAAGTTCCTTTTATGGCAAGTTCCTTAAAACAAATTCTCCATTTTTGTTTGAATGAACTCTATTATCTAACCTGAGTTGAAAAGTTTCTGGGTTTTATTTAGTCAAGAAAACAAAGCCTATTCATTAAAAAGTTATTTTGCCAGTGATAGTTCTTATACATCAAGTCAGGATCCCTTTCCCTACAAACTGAAAAACCTGTCCTTGTACAATTTTCTAGCTAACAGCAATAGTCCATTTTCTTTGGATCGATGGTATTCTGTAACCCAATTCCATATCCTGATGCACCATTCATATTTTTAATGGAATGATCATCTTCTATTTACTTTCATTGCCTTTTTATTACAAATACTGAATTACTGCATCATCGATTTGATCTCTCTATATAAAACCAAGCTAAACCAGTCTAATTAATGTTCTTTTATCAGAACTTTTTAAAGCTCTTATTCAGTTTTAGTTTAGCTTTGTTGTTCCTATACCTTTTTTCTTATTATTTTAGTTAAAACAAATTAATGTAATAGTATATATTTAATCTGTAGTAACTGGAATTTATTTATAAACTTGTGATTCACAGAGGATTAGGGGAAGTAGAGAACACTCAGTTCCTTCGTAAGAACCAATGGCTGAGCATTGAAGTAAGAGCTTGTCTTCAAAATAGAAAAAATCCATTATCTTGATTTGTGTAAACCATAGACAGCTCTGATGTTTAAATACAAAACACTGTGGTTTTATTTGTGAAGAATTTGTGCTTAGTTCTATCTAGTGGTTAGGAATTATTAAGTAACAAAGCTATGTAATTACCAGAAAATTGATGTTATTTTTTTGTTTCTTAGCCTGGGTTGGATCATAGTGCTATGGGTTTGTGGTGAGCTCTGGTTCCATTTTTGAAAAGCTTGTACAGATATATGACAGTATTAAAGTAGTTACAACTGGAACTCTACTTGCTATCCTTGATTTTCTTCGCTCATCATTTTCTAGTATTCAATTTTTAACCTCTGAATTTCTGGTAGCTTTCAGATCAAGTTTTGCTTCTAGTTCACATAATTTGTTATTATTTTTTGCTAGTGTCTAGTATGCTTTTATAAAAACAATTTCTAGGCTCTCTATTCCATTACGAAAATACAGAAAGGAAGAGAAAAAGGAATACTACAGTACAGAAAACATCTTGTTTGTTAGAATGCATGAATGATGTATGTTTATGGTAGATGGTTTATTTCTAAAAGAGATCATTTATGAAAGTTAAAATAGCCTTATTAATGTCTTAGATGAATTATAATGTATTGTAATCATCTGTCTCCTGAAATTTTAATAGAAAAATGTAAACACCTTTGTGTTTATTTTTCTGATTCAGATTCAAAACAGATTCAGCTCATAACAACAGTGGTAAAAATAGTACCGTTTTTAGAGCCTTTTTCCAGTTTATGGTATTTTCAGACCAGTGAGTATATATGTTGGGTTTAGACCTCAGACGCAACTGCTGGTAATAAAGGACAGTGTCAGCAGGAATACAAATACTCAAAACAGAGGTTAAAGAACCTGGTGCACCTTTTACCTGGTGCACCTTTTACATTGTAGTTAATTGACACAAACACAGTGTTTGTTACTGACAGTATTATGTACTCTGGGATTTTCATAAAACCAGGATATTTTAACAGACTTATCAATGCAGGAAACATTTTCTGCTTTGTCTTCATAAAGCTCTCTTGTTCTTGTCTCAGGCTGCGTGCAGCTAGATTCATTACAAAATATTTCTAACCGCTGTTACTCCCAACTGTTTCCTTCCCTCTCAAGTTTTCTATAAATACTTGTCATTTTGTAATTTGACTTTAAAATATGTTATTGAAGAAAGCCATAGAAATCATGTTTTTAAGATGGCTTTAATGGTCTTACTAGAGGACTAGATGCCTTTTTACTTTTTCTGTTCTTTGTATTTATTTCATTAAAGGTACAATTTACTGTTTCGTGGTGATGATACAACAGTGAATAAACATGTTAACTTGCATAGAATTGTTACTAAAGTTACAAAATATTAGGCATAAAAATTCAATGATAGATAATTCAACTCACTTGATTTTTGTGTGAAAAACCATCTAAAATGCTTCCTTACTTGCATATGTGAAGCCACATTGAAAATATTCATGTTCATATTATCCTAAACTGTCTCTTAAATTTCTGTAGATTTAAGGCCCAAAGACATGCTTTTAATCACTCTAGTTTAGCCTTATAACATAATAATATGATTGTATATTATCACTGTATAATGAATAATATATATGCATTATGAGCTTTACCTTGTTGCTTTCCTCAATCCTAAGGTTTGTGGCTGAAGCGAAACGATGCGAGGTTGTTGCCTGTTCTCTCCACCAGTACACCCCTTCCCATAGGATTGTTGCTGCTGCTTGTCAGTGAAGGAGGAAGAACCTTGTTTTCTCTGAAAATAGAGTAGTTTTCCTCCTTTCAATCTTTAAGTGTTTTTTTTTTTTCTGATCTCAATACGTTTGATAATGGTAAGCTGTTACTTTGCCACGAAACATTCACTGGCAACTGGGTTTGCAATGTCTGGAGGGGCAACAGCTGCTCTTGTGCAAAATCAGGTGCAGCTATGCCTCACTTAGGTCTCAATAATTAGGAAGGGCTAGGCCATGTGCTTATCATGCAATTCCAACACTATTTTTGCTGGTGTTGTTTACAAAACACTCAAAAACATGTTGATCTCCTGGATTTTTTTTAAAATGCGAGATTTCATTTTATCACTTCTGGTTTTGGTTGTTTGTTTGTTTTTTTTTCCATTACAAAGGCATCGAGGTATTTAACCATTGCTACATTCTCAAAGGGTGTTTATGGACAAATGTTTCCTGGCGAAACAGCTGTGTAAGAAAATTCTTGCCCTGAATGTCTTTTTAAAAGTCTCATGTTCTCAGGTAAGAACTCTGAATTCTGCTCACACCTTTTAGCAATGTTTTATTCACATATATGAGGTGGGCTTTCAGGTTATTGAAAGTTATCATGATTCAGCCATGGGGCACCAGTGGCCTCCCAAAGAGAGGTAACTTTTTAAACCTTAGCAAATATGAAGCTATGCTCCAAAATAATCCCAGGAAATGATGCAAAATGTAGAAAAAGAAGAACACAAACAACTGGAATAGATCCTGAAGTTTCTTCTCAGTTCTGCACCCCATCTTTAAGTTCTGCAGAAAACTAGTTCTATCATTTTGTCAGATTTTCAAAACTCAGTGGTAGCAGTGCATTATTGTTTTGCATCAAGAGGTGCAGGTTTGTTATCATCACAGTAAGAAAGGCACTCAGACCCTCTGAGGGATCATTAAAAATGCTATTTTATTAGAGCTAACGCAATAAGGAGGGAAAAACAGAAATAAAATAAGAAATCCCTAGTTGCACATGCAAACGGATCTTTGAAAAATAGCACTGTATTATTTATTATAAAAAGTTATCTGTTTGATACATTCGCAGATGAAAACTGTGTATGACATAGACATTTCAATAGATAATGCAACATACATTATGGCACAGATTTACCCTTCTTGGAGCAGGATTCTGGACTAGACAATCTCCAGAGTTGTCAAACTTAACCATCTGTTCTATGACTCTACTGACTGAAATAAATAAGTTGCTTAGCTATCTTCTGTTTGGAAAACTATGTAATGTGGAGAACACCAACTGTCTTTAGATTAACAGGGCATCAGACTTTTCTTAGTAAGTCAGATTCTTTTTAAGATAGTGTTTATTTCTAATGACTGGTGGTGTGTTAGCATCTGAATGTCTGCTGGTTTTACTGTGTCTAACTACATATTTAGACAATTTCTCTCTGCATGATACTAGTTTTAGACTGTTGCAATTCTAAAAATCCACATTTACTGATTGTCATAGGTACTGATTTGCACTTTATCACTATCTCACTTAGAAGATTACTGAAGTCAAAGAGGCTTTGTCCACTAAATTCAGTCCCTGCTCAGTCTGTAAAAATTAATTTCTAATCTATATCTGTATATTTTCAGTTCATGGTTATATCATTTAATGATACAGTATAATTCCAAGATGAGAGAAAATAAGCGTATATAGTGCCACATGAACTGCATTTCTCTTGTCTGAAACTTCCCTCTCTGGCTTTGCAGTTGATTGCATTCTGGAGAATACTGATTTAGATATCAGGAAGAATTTCTTTACAGAGAGGGTTGTGAAGTATTGGAACAGGCTGCCCAGGGAGGTGGTGGAGTCCCCATCCCTGGAGGTGTTTAAAAACCGTGTGGATTTGGTGTTGAGCAACATGGTTTAGGGACTCTGACAGTGCAGGGTGAATGGTTGGACTCGGTGATCTTGAAGGTCTCTTCCAACCAGACGATTCTATGATTCTATGAAGGCCATTTTCATTTTATGCATTTCAGAGTCTGGCAGCCAGAGCAATTTCTAATATTCACTAAGAGTGAAAATGATTAAAAGATTTAGATGAAATGTTTTGATACAGCACAGGTAGAAAAAAATTATTGGCAGAGAATACAAAAAAGTTCTTTATTTTGCTGCTGTATTATAAAATGTGTGATCTTGGATAAGGATCTTGGTGGTGAATGCAGTGAATTAAGGTGTTGGTTTTTTTATTTGTTTGGCCTTTGAGCAAAAGCACATTTCTGTGTAAAAATTATTCCCAAATACTGCTTCATTGTAGCAATGTTCACAGGAGTTTTTTTGTAAACTTTCTGCATTTATAACAAAAGCTAAAGTAACTGATTCTAAGGAAAAAGAGAGAAAGAGATAAAATAAAGACAAATAAAGGGCAAAATCTGGACTGAAGGACAAAATCCAGGTTACGGACATTCTTAGAGCTTTTCAAAGGCCCTCACAGTGGACCACAAACCCAACAGCTCTTTGAAGGGTTCTGCCTGGACACTGAGGTTGTAAACAGTCTGTGAGCTGTCTGTCACTGCCTTTGGTCACCTGATAAAATTTAGTATTTATAGTTTGGGCTACAAAACTAGGTTTTTAAGAAACCTTCTTGACTCTAGCTTCTCTGCTGATTTCTACCCCACAAGAGAACTTTTGGGAATGCAGTTATCAGAAATTAATATTCCTCAAAATCTGCTTCCTCCTACAAAGCTAGCTAACATGACGAAGACATAGGCAAACTTGGATACTCCAGAGTGCCTGATAAAATCTTGAGTACTTTCAGCAGATAACTGGGGCATACAGGAATCATTAGACATGGTCTCATTCATATCCTTCTTGCCTCGGGATAGGAGCCAAAGCATCTGAGTGGACTGAAAAGATAAACAGAAGCTACCACATGATAGTGCAGGATATGGGATGTGACAGCTACAAACATACTGGGTGATGTTTTTAGCATATGTGTGGGTATGACTCTTCCCATGGACTTTAATATCCCATAGAATCAGACATCAGAAAAATCTGAGGAAAATGCTAAAAGGAAACATCAGCTGTTATAGGATCTGACTTCAGCTGAGATACACTCATATTTACGGAGTTATGGTTGCAGAGAGGTTTATGCTCCCAGATTCCCAGGTAGTGACCACCACTAAGATCCATCATGATTGGGGGAGGAAGCTTATCTGGAAAAATTGTGAACAAAAGGAACTTACAATGAGATATTAAAATATCCTTAACTAATGAAGAGTCAAAGGATCAGCTGTCAGAATAATACTGCCCATAGAAGTCTGTCTTGCAAAGGAAACAGGGGTTAGTGGTTACTGGCAGAAAGTCAGTTTTGTTACTGTAAACTGTATCCACATTATTGCTGTTACAGTCTGTTATAGCCAGTATAGCTCCATTGGTAAAGTCCCCCTCTTGTGGTTTTGGCTCAAGGTGGGCTCATAATTCCAGCCGGAAAAGTGGACATCACAGTATAAACCAACTGACCCAATTATGTGGTATCACCTAGCTCAGAAATATATCAGTTGTCCAATTTAAAAATTGTCTGCAAATTATTGTTAGTATCTTCTTGAGCCAAGTTTGGAGGCTTGGGTGTATTTAGAAAGTTTGGGCTTCTGATCAGTCTGAGTCTAGTAGCTAGTAAGGTACGAAAAAAAATTGCCACTGTTTATGGATAATGAATTTTGAAATTTCACATTTAATATCATGACATATTGTAAGGCGCTGATACTATACTGAGAATCCCTTAAGATTACTTCAGAAAGCATACATGTCTTTCAGGTGTAAAATTATTTTGGTTGTTACATTTTAAAATATCATCTATGTGTTTAGATGTACTTTACTTCATTTGCTCACTCAGAATAGTGTGAGGTTTCCCTCTAGTGCTTAAAACCCACACAAATTGTCTGAAAGCATAATGCAGTACCTGTACTACCTCTTTGTTTGTCATTTTACATCACAAAGGATGCACAGGAATGTCAGACCTTAAATAAATGGCATTACTTTGTAGATATAATCAAAGGTTCTTTGCAGCCTGAATGAACAGACACATTACGGAGCACAATGCAGTCATGCAGCTAACTTTTTTGTCCCAAAGCCATGTCTTTTTTAGTTGTTTCGGGCTTGAGTTGTCTTTGCGTACTGGAGAATATGTATCCATTTGTATCAGGAACTCCATTAGGAGTTACTTGAGCTTTCTCTCTCGGAGGGGTATTCTCCAGTCAATAGAAATCTTTTCTTTGCTTCATGGCAGATACCAGTGTCTGCAGAGAGTTAAACTCTGGCCATTTTTTTTTTTTTTTTTTTGCCTGTCTGCAAACTTCTCTTCTTCTAAGACACAGCAACAGATAATACAAGGGACATAGCATCAAAGCTCGTTTCAGAATTTCAGGCTCACTTGCTGGGAGCTATTTGGTGGGCAACCTGTTCCAGTACCTCACCACCCTCTGAGTGAAAAATTTCTTCCTTATATCCAATCTAAATCTGTCCTCTTTCAGTTTAAATCCATTGCCCCTTGTCCTATCACTACATGCCCTTGTAAAAAGTCCCTCTCCAGCTTTCCTGCAGGCCCCCTTTAAGTACTGGAAAGCTGCAATAAGATCACCCCGGAGCCTTCTCTTCTCCAGGCTGAACAGCCCCAACTCTCTCAACCTGTCTTCATAGCAGAGGTTCTCCAGCCCTCGGATCATCTTCGTGGCCCTCCTCTGGACCCACTCCACCAGCTCTGTGTCCTTCTTGTGTTGGGGACCCCAGAGCTGAATCTAGTATTCCAGGTGGGGTCTCATGAGAGCAGAGTAGAGGGGCAGAATCACCTCCCTCAACCTGCTGGCCACGTTTCTTTTGATGCAGCCCGGGATATGGTTGGCTTTCTGGGCTGCCAGCGCACATTGCTGGCTCATGCTGAGCTTCTCATCCACCAGCACTCCCAAGTCCTTTTCCTCAGGGCTGCTCTCAATCCATTCTCCGCCCAGCCTGTACTTGTGCTTGGGATTGCCCCGACTGACGTGCAGGACCTTGCACTTGGCCTTGTTGAACTTCATGAAGTTCTCACAGGCCCACCTCTCAAGCCTGTCAAGATCCCTCTGGATGGCATCCCTTCCTTCCACAACTTGGTGTCTTCTGCAAACTTGCTGAGGGTGCACTTGATCCCACTGTCCATGTCTCCAACAAAGATGTTAAATAGCACTGGCTCCAGTACTGACCTCTGAGGAACACCACTCGTCACTGGCCTCCACTTGGACATTGAACTGTTGACCACAACTCTTTGAGTGTGACCGTCCAGCCAATTCCTTATCCACCGAGTGGTCCATCCATCAAAACCATGTCTTTCCAGTTTAGAGACAAGGATGTCATGTGGGACAGTATCAAATGCTTTGCATAAGTCCAGGTAGACGATGTCAGTTGCTCTTCCCCTATCCATCAATGCTGTAACCTCATCATAGAAAGCCACCAAATTACTCAGGCACAATTTTCCCTTAGTGAAGCCATGGCTTCATGAAGTTGTGGCTGCTTCAGCCCTGGAGGTGTTGAAGGCCAGGTTGGATGAGGCTTTGAGCAACCTGATCTAGGGGAAGGTGTCCTTGCCTGTGGCAGGCACGTTGGAACTAGATGATCTTTAAGATCCCTTCCATTCCAAACCGTTCTATGATTCTATGTATCAAGTTTATGGCTATTGCGCCACTCTTCATTATATGATTTAAAAAAGTAAAAGGAAAATTTACAAATAATAATTTCTCATTGGTATCTCCAGTAGGGAGACACTTGGGGAACTGCTCCAGGGTTTAGGAAAATTATTCTCCCAAAGTGCTATGGAAACGGGCTTCCCTGGGGTACCCTGTCACTGACAGCTCTCACGGGGCTGTGCGTCTGGCTCTGAGGCTTCGGCTGAGTTCTGCAGATCTGAGCACGTATGGTTAACTTCCTAGTGCTATTTTTGGGCACCTTATTAAAACTCTCAGGGCTTTCAGTTAAATTTCTACTTGTTTTCAGGGGAATTTGTGAGGATTTAGTATTGTTAAAGATCAGGTCATGTGTGCATAGGCATATTGACTTTATGCAAGCAGTTAACACATTGAGTGCTTTAAAATCACGTGGGTGGAAGGCTCTGTGAAAGTACAAAGTATTTTACTTATTTATTTTGTCTAATATTTATTAGGAGATTAGCTGAGATAAAACATGATAGTCTTTATAATAGTTTTTAAATTAAGAAATATTACTAAAACAGAGAATCCCCAAAAACACTTCCCCAGACAATCGTCAGCCTGTACTGTGTGTGCTTCCTTGTTTGCTCCTGCCTGCTGTCAAGGTGCTCTGTGCAAAGGTATTTCGAGTAGTTTTCACTGCTTTGGCCGTAGGTACTGAGGAACTACTTTTGTTGCCTGGAGAGGGGGAGGCTTTGCGTGGCTTTGGTTGAGTGGTGCAGTCCAGGAAGAACTGCAGGGACTGGGGCTGGAGCTGATTGCTTCTGTTTGCTCACTAATTCCCTAGCAATGCACAATAATGACAAAGCAAACATTGAAAAGGTTCATGCTAGAGCAAGTTTTACCGTTCAGTTTCTTATCCAAGCTAAAGTCAGCTACCAGGTTAGGCAGTGTTAACAAATCCTTTATTCCCTGTGAAACCTCATGCATTTATAATACACCCCCCTCTGCCTTTCTGAGATTACAATATATTAAGCTGATGAAGATGATCAACCATGATGGACAGTTATTGGATTTTCTTTTTATTTTTAGAGGGATAAAAGCTGACACTGTCAAATTAGTCACTCAGAGACCTCCTTATCAGTGTCAAGGTTGGAATATCTTTTCCTTGATGATAATGTCAGAAAGGTTTCCTCACAAAATCCAGTTCTCCATAATTCATTACCTGCTGTGCAGTGAGTGTAATGACTAAAGAGAAGTATGTGTTTGGAGAAACTCTTGGCAAATGTTGCCTGTTTCCAGATCCCACCATTCTTAGTCTACAGATTATATTTCTTTTATTTGTATTTTGGAGAAAGCATGACCAGGACATGGAGTCTCCATGCACCTGGGGCAAAATGTGACGTCAGTGGGAACAGGCCACCAACAGCCTTTGTATTACCCCTTACTACTGAGAGCAACCTTCATGCTGGCAGCTGCTAACTGCTCAGTATTTGAACTTAGTACCCTATGAATAGCTAAGTGATTTTTGTGGGTATGTGTTGCTTCCTAGGTTTAAAAAAAAAAAAGTAAAACAAAAAAATACCAACCAACTTGCATATAGGTTGGAACTTCTAGCTCCAGTTGAGTTCAATCTGAAGTGGGGATCTGTAGGAGAAGCAAATTGTCGTATCCTGTGTAATGCCAGCATACAAGCAATACTGCTGTTGACAGCAGAGGAACAGGGAGACTCAGGGATTTGGTGTTCCCTCTTAGACTTTGGAGGGAATTGCAATATAGAGCCATGGGCTCTACTCTTTTCTTTAAATGTGATTTCTTAGCCCATCTATTCTGATCTGTCCCTGACCAGTCAGCTGTCTTCGCTTCACCTGATTTGTTTTGTTTTTTTTTTTCACTTCTATTGAAGATCCATTCTGTAGGGTTCTTATTTTTGTGTACAAGCATCTGCCCAGGCAGCCTGGATCTCTGTTGTTTTAGATTTGTAGATTTCTAAAACATTTCCAGTGGAACCATAGATTACTCTAAAGAGAGTTTAAGCCTGCAAACAACATAATGTTTCCTAGCTACACATGATGGATCTGTCAAAGCAGATATCAAACCTGGTAGGGTGTGTATACATCTTACGCAAACCACTCACATTGAAGTAGGAAGAAAGCATTAAATCATTTTCTTGTCAGCGAATGAAGTTCTTGGAGACTCCACATTTCTCAAAGAGTGCAAATAAACTACCTTTGAATCCTGCCATAGAAGACATCCACTCCAATTTTTAAGGTAAGTAGCAAATGCCTGGCCTGTGCCTTGGAAGGTCTGGAGCAAAGTGACTAAAGAGGGGAAGCAGAATGTTTGTCAGTGTTGAGCAGCTGCCTCAGCCATACTGGTCTGAGGGAGAATGAATGCAGTCTGTAGAGGTGTTATCTTACTTTTTTGGAATAGACGTTCTTCTGAGTTACTTAAACTGTACAAACTGTACAAACTGTTTTTGTTTGTTTGTTATTGGGATTTTTTCACATGCCATTGGTTTTCTCCTGTTCCCTCCTGTTCCCTCCATTCCCTGCTTTCTGCAGTCATCTTTGGACACTAAGTGCTTCCTTACTTTGAATTTAAAAGCTGAAGATTTAGCTGAAAGACAAGTTCAGGACATGTTGGCAAATGATTCCAGTGGTGAATGTGTTTTGGGTTTTATTGTAATAGAGTCTTACACCTGTTCCTGTTTGTCTGAGACTTTAGGATTTAATAGTGAGAGAGCAGGCAGTACATCTAAGTCACTTTAGTAGGCAGAAATATTGTGATGTTACAAGATTTTTGCATTGCATGTATCCTAACAGTATTTCAATATAGATATATGTATATTTACATACACATGGAAGCAAATGCTTTTAAGGAGGAAGACCATATGTCACAGCAGACTGCCAGTGATCTGGCAAGCATGGTACCATCTTCCAATATAATAACTGAGAAGGTCATGCCTTCTTCATCCCCAGGTTGGGTTGACAACACGAATGAGTCCTCTGGCAAGCTGTGTCCACTTTTACACAGCTCAGAAGCCAGCAGTATGATCAGCAACAGTAATGACTCGACAGATAACATGGGCGATGACCAAGCTTTTCAGCATGCAAGGCAATTATGTTATTTGGCCAGCTCTGATTTTTTTCCTCAAAAGTTGGCTTCTAGCATAACCCAGCCTGGAATTCATGATGCAAGTGACACCTTGGAAATGTTCACTCCTTCTCTGCTCCCTACCTCAGAGCCTGGGATGAGCCATTGTGTTCCCACAAACAAAAACATGGAACAGGTTAGTTTGCTTTAAATAATCTCTGAATTTGTAACTGCATATTGCATATTTCTGATAGTTGCACAGACTCTTCAGGAAGAAAGGGACGGTAACATTTGCATCTGTCAATAGGTAGGAAGCTTTACTGGCTAGCACTGGGAAGTGCATCGTAACCCTATGTTTGACTATGTTACTCTAAGACATTAATGAAGTGCTTTTTTCAAGAGATAATTCATCATTGTTTCTCCTGTTCCTCTTGTTGAATAGTTACTGCTATCTCCTTCCCTCTGGTGCAAAAGATAGCATGTTCCGGGTCTGTGTGCTCATGTGTGTAATGGTCGTGAGGCATGTTCATATTCTTATTTCTGTATGTCTTTCTATCAGTCCTCTTCTCATTCTCCATCTTCTCTTTTAGCTTTTTTCCATTTCTGACTTCTTCTCGTCTTCTTAGTTTTGACACAGATGGACAGGTGTAATTCCACAGTATCTCTTCTACTGAGTGCTCCATGTGCTTCCTGTAAGAAGCAAATAATAGAGTGCCTTAGTTGCACATTTTAAAGAAACTCGTGTTTCAAATAGAGTTGAATTTATTATTTAGGATGTGTCTATGCTGGCCATTCTAAACCTTTCTGAATTGGAAGTCTATCATAATTTTAGTCTTTTTGGATGATATAAAAATCACCTGTGCTAACAAGGCTGCCTCATCTGCCTCTTGCCTTAAGCCCACCTCACCTCACAGCTTCTTTTCTTATTACTGTTGGTACCAGAAACATAGAGAAACATAGTTTGATACTGTATCTTCATTATATCTTCAGACTTCAGGGCAGCAGGACCAGGTGATGAGGCAACATATGCAGCAGCTGCAAAGGCTGGTGGCTGAACAGCAGAAAATCATTACTCTTTACAACCCAGGTACTTGGGGAATCCCTCCTGACGCTGCAGCACCCTCAGCTACTGATGCTTGCACCCCAGCAGTGAAATGCGGCAGCTCCTTAAAGAAGGAGAAGGCTCGATGGTTGTTTTCAGTGCCTGGAAGCTCTTCCTCTGACAGTTAGGCTGAAACATTCATTTCTTTATACACATAATGCACAAGCTTTAAACCCCAGAAATGTTTTTTTCCACTTTTGTACACTAAAATTCCAGGAGACCTATGAGGAGGAGTCCTTTACATTTAGTAACAGACCTCCTGTACAGACTTCTATTGAAGTATGGATTTGAATGGCACTGCAGAAAAGTATAGTATAGTGGTGAGCATTGCAGAAAATCACACCTAGTTTGACCTGTTTGGACAGAATCGTTTATAATCAAAATTCAATTTCAGTTGCTGTATGAGGAACATCTGCTTGCAAAGATCCGTGCAAAACAATAGGCGTTGCTCTAGGCAGAGTTAATGGTAATAATAAATCCACCAAGAATTTATGGTCTTTTTCTCCTTTTCACCCTCTGGAAGCTCTGGGAGTTGACACTTATCAGTTGGCTTTAGGGAAACACGACCTTACAGTGTTGTTGCCATAAAAGAAACTGAAATTTTTGCAAGTCTCATCTGCCTCGCTAATGTACATAATAGCAATTATTAGCCAACAAAATAAAAGAGTTTACACAGTGGAATTAAAGAACATTGGTCAGGAAAATGCTTTTAACTTCCCTCTATTCCCAGTATAACAAAAGTGGAAAAAAAATTTTTAAAAGTCTTTTAAACCTGTGTATTTGTATGCATAATTATATCCGTATAAATGTGACAAATTATCTCTGCTGGCTTCAAGTGTCAATGTCTTTTAAGAATATCAGAGCTCCAGGGCTTTGTTTCATTCCCTCTCAGCCACATGGGTCAGAGAACCTTTTGCAGGAATGACAAAAAGTTGAGCTGAACAAACAATGCACAACCAGATCCATTGCACTGTTGGGGTGGCTGCAGCAGATACTGATATCAAACATGTTAACAGCAACTTGAAAAGCTATAAGGCTGTCAGAGCTGTGGAGCACATACACGAGCAGTAGACGTACACCAGTGTATATGCATCAGGTATGAAGAAAGGGCTAAACATCAGCCCCACAGTGACCGTCAAAAGCCTGGCTTTCTGCAGCTTAGGTTGTCTACTTGTGTTGTGAGGACTTTTCTGAGCTTCCCGATGATGCCAGCAGTACAAAGCAAAACAAGATTGAAGGGAACAGGAAACTTGAGAAAGAACACAGTGTCACGTCTATTTGAAGGTCTAGTTTTCAAACTTGATGCTGTGTGACAGGTTTTTTTGGTTTGGGGGGTAATCAGGATTTCAACCATCAACCCTGCAGCCAGAAGCCAAGCCACACCGGCATTGGTACCAGCAGGCCTGGCTGTCATTGTACCAACTTTCCTGATGGAGATATGCCACTGCGAAATAGCTATCAAGAGCCACTGCTGTATGCTAGGGACACAGCTTGAGAAAGATAGGATGAAGACTATGGCTGAGTAAATGAAATCTTCATGACCATGTGCTTTTTGCCTCGGAGAAAAATCTGGTTGAAATGGCAGTCAAATGATCAGCAAGCTGTCTGCAATGACCAGGTCGAAGAAGTACACAGTCTGTGGCTTCCAAGTTTTCTAGTCAAAGCAGAACATCCAAAGAGCAATTGTGTTGCTCCTTAATCCCTGCCCAAATGCCACTATCAGCAAGACACCTGTTGTTGCTCCCAGCAGTTCACTGTGAGCAGAACAGTTAGGCTGCACCACTTTTTTCAGGTTCTCAGTAAGGACTGAACAGCATGAGAAGGAAAGTGCCCTGGGTCTTGCTACACTTCATCATGCAAACTCCTCTTCCCCCTGCCCCCAGTGCTGTAAGTCACTTGACGCATTTCTGAAGAAAGGAAGTACAATTTGTATCATGAACTCAAGACCAAGCTCATACAGTAAGAAATATACTTTCAGGATGCTGTTTGGGCGTATTTACATATCCAGATACATTTAGCTAACATACAAAACCACAGGCAAAATGGTTACGTGAATGAAAAGCTGACCAAAATCCGCACTGAAAGTTCTCATTTGTTAGTGTGAGGCAGTGTAGGTGGAGGGTAGCAAAAGAAATGTCATGATTTGGTCCCATTAAGCTTTAAAGAGGTAAAATATTAAAAACTACCAGGGCTTTGATTTGTCTTATTATGATAAAGGTAGTTGCTTTAATATTGCTATGCATTTAAAAAAATAATACAGTGACCAATGATAAAATCGAAACCTCACTGAACTACAGGTTCAGGTTCAACTACAGGTTGTCATTTTAATGTCTCGTGGTAACACAGACAGAAGTGGCTGTGCCCACTTGCTGGCTGCGTGGTTAGAGCATCTGTCCAGAAGTAGCGAGTTGGGTGTTTTTTTTGGCTGTGCCAGACAGGATTTGAATCCACAGATCAGCCTTCCAAAAAATGCCTTAACTGGGGGCTGAGACAATTTCAGTTGCAGGCACTCTATTTTTCTTGTTGAAGTCAGATCACAGGACAGAAAGGAATCATGGTGCAGAGAAAGAAGACAAGAAGTGAGCCTAATTTTGAAATCTCATAAAGAGGTTTCTTTCCTGGAAGCAGCAAACCTGGTCTCTGGTCCTTATGTAGAACTGCTTACATCTTTTCCACTTGGAAGTCTTCTAATAAAATGTGCAACCAGCCA
The DNA here is from genome assembly GCF_009769465.1 of Tauraco erythrolophus. NCBI lineage: Eukaryota > Metazoa > Chordata > Aves > Musophagiformes > Musophagidae > Tauraco > Tauraco erythrolophus. The sequence goes on from NC_141466.1 coordinate 82,611,004, forward strand.
TCCAGAGCAAAAAGGAAAACCTTCCCCTCTTTTGCATTGAGGGATGCCTCAGAGATACTCTGCAATATTTAATTTTTACCTACTAACGGACTTCAGGAGTCTTAGGGGAAATATGTGTTTTATGTGCTCAGGAGTACTTTGTAAATTCTTTTGAATTTAGCATCCCTGTAACATATGATAATTTTGGTTATGACATGGTTGCAGCAAGCACATTTTACAATTTAAATAAAGTAACAAAAGCAGAATTCAATTATTTCACGCTGAACATGCAAACCACCAGGCAACATGAAAGCAACATTAGTTTTGTGCAATATCGATTTAGCAAAAGATTTCTAGTTTGGTGCAAAATATTTGTTTTAAACTTTTCTAATTTTTATTCTCTGGTAATTATTTTTAGGCTTTTCTGTTTCTCCTGGGATACCTTCCCAGCTAGCAGCCACGATGCCACCCCTTCCATGCTTTCCAGCTACTTTCTTTCCTGCTCAGTTCCTATCAGAAAACTCTTCCCAAGTCGAGAGCCCGGAGCGTTTACAGACCTCTCCCTTGGCAATGCCCTCTGCTTGGCAAAGCAGATCCCCGCTGTCTGTGCCAAATGAGAGCAGTTCAGAAATCTCAGGAGAGCACATGCAGCTTTCAGATTCAGGTGGGTAAATGCGCTGCATATCGGAAGGCTGTTGTGCAAATTCTGTGAGTTTTTGCCCTTGCTAGCGATTGTTACTGATTTTATTACAGGTCAGGGAAAGGTGCTTTGTTTTTATTGTGGCTTGTTATAAAATCTTTTAAAGTATTTTCAACTTTAATTTTTTACTTTTTTAATCAGTCATCTTGCCTCTCATACTGACAGAGAAATTGGGCCTCGTAGATATAAATGGAGCAGAAAGTCATTAAATTGGAAAAGCTGTTACATGAAGTAGGGAGTATGTTATATTTAGAGGGAAAAGCATAAAAAGTAGGAAGTGGATATAGCTTCCAAAGGCGGAAGAATGTGTTTCTTTATGGCACTAATCATTCTTATCCAGCTGGACTGAGTTGAGCTAATGAACTACTAATTAACCACTCAACTCAAGGTACCTATCCTGCCTACAAGAGGCAGGCCATTTCCTCCTGGCTGCGGAAGATGCAACAGTGTCCCTGGTGCTGCAGCCCAGGCTGGTGAGCAACAACTGGTGACCCCGACGTGATACATCAATGAGACCCTGGGAAGCCCCGACTCCCTCGCCGAGCCGAGAGCCCGAGCCTAAGGAGCCCGAGCCAAAAGAGCCGGAGCCGGGAGCTCGAGCGAGAGTCCTTCGGAGAAGAAGGTAAAGCTGCAAGCCCTGACGTGGTATTTGCGGGAGGGAAGCGTGCTGGAGTTGGATGAATGGGCCGGGTCTCTGCTCACCCTTAAAGCCTTTGTGAAAACAAAAAATACTAAAACAAAAAGGGGGAATTATGGCACTAATCATTCTTATCCAGCTGGACTGAGTTGAGCTAATGAACTACTAATTAACCACTCAACTCAAGGTACCTATCCTGCCTGCAAGAGGCAGGCCATTTCCTCCTGGCTGCGGAAGATGCAACAGCGTCCCTGGTGCCGCAGCCCAGGCTGGTGAGCAACATTTCTTTAGCTAAGAAGGCCCACTCTTTGTCAGCAATCTTGGTGTTTCTCACCAAGAAGTGAGAATGGAGTCGTATTGTTTAGAGGAAAAACAATGTAAACTGCTACTTGGCATCTTCTCTTGCTGCACGCTGCCAGCTTTTTCTTCCGTGGGAAGACACCAGAGGGTGAGAAAGAAGAAAGAGCGATTTGCAAGAAATCAAAAGAGGACGTAAATCAGACCTGCACCTTGGATTCCTTTGAACTTTTACAGCAAGACCTTACTGTGATGCTGTGAGACAATCCTGTAGTACAATCGAAACTTCAATTTGATGTTCTTCAGGCTACCTCAGGACCATGCTCTCACTGAAAGAGTCTTGTCTCCCTCTTGTGCCTGATGCTAGTATTTTCTTGTCGGGTTAGCCTGAACTCGGGTCAGTTGCCCAGTGAAGTTTATCAGAGAGCTTCAGAAATACTTCTGCCAGCACAAATGGAGGCGGGGGTCGGCGGTGGGGGGGGGGATGAGGACAGTAGGAACCTGAGAACAAGAATACATTAGGACAGGGGGAGGTATGATTGTTTTTTTTCGACAGCAGCACTGACTTAGACTTGCTTCTTTTCTGTAAAACTAAGGCTTGAAGGTGCAGAGGCTGTAGTACATCAGGTTGAGTCCTGACTGGAAGCAGGTCAGCACAAAGGCCGTTGAAACATGCTGCAGGTGAATGTGTGCTTAAGAACTGGGCTGAACTGAGACCTTCCTGACTGTTGTGATGAGTGAGGGTTTTTACTGCTGAAATCACACGCATGAGTGTACCAACAGCTTGTTTAACACTTCACGTTCTTATTTAAAGGGATAAGCACCGAGCCATTGCTTCAGCCTACTGGGAGTCCTACAAAAAAGCTTTCCAGACAAGATGCTCAAGAAGAGAACAGAAAAGAAAACAAAGGTGAATTACACAGCTGCTTGGATGCGTTGTTCTCGCCTTGCAAGAACAATGCCTTGCAAAATTACACTTGCAGCACCTCTCTTTTAGAGCATTCTAGAGGCAGCATAGCCCCACACACCAGACTGTGAGGAGGGACACATGGGTTCTGTGTCCTTGTGACTGCCAACCTGTTGTGTCACCTCTGGTTCCTCAGGCATATTCTGGTGCAAAGCAGGTGAGAAGGTTGCAGAAGCAGCACTGCTTGTCTGTTGTTCAACTGGAGATTTTTGGTGTGTAGCTGACAAAGTCTGAGGGAAGGATGTAAATCTTTTGTATTCCTGTTGTTGGACCATAAAGTCCTTTCAGTATGTTGCAAAGGACTTCAGTAGCTCTGAGTGCATTAATATGACTAAGTGAGCTATGTAGTTTCTGGTTATAGCAACAGTGTGTAGTATGAATGCGCCAGTAAAGGCTATTTTTGCTCCAGTTGACAGGCCTAACTTGAGCTAAAAGTGCAAGTCTCCACTAGCTGACACTTAGAAAAAGGATTAGTTGTCGTGGGAGCCTTCTTGGTGTAGTGAATGTAGCCAGTAAGCTTCAATAGGAAGATGTACAAATTTGTACTTTTGTGAAATAGACTAGAAAATGCCCAGTTATAAAGTCTCATGTGTACCAATACTGCTTGTTAAACTGTTTAATAAACCTGCTTGCAGGTCACATAAGTACTGGCACATGAGTGGTTCAGTACTGTCTAGCAAAACATCTCCACTGCAATGTGCTGCACTGAACACATTAACCAAGCATTAAAAATCTTTAGAGGCAAGGAGTACATATCCTACCATTTGCACTTTCCTTATTTTCGGCAACTAGACTTGAGGATTGGGAGCCTCTTTTTTTCATGGGTTGCATCCTTTCACCTACTTAATGCAATTGTATTCTATGAAGTGTTTTCTAAAATCAAAATATTGTATATGTTGTTGAAAATAGAAACATTTTTAATGTATTCTGTGGTGTTTATTTTTCATTTATTCATTCTATAAAGGCTTTGTTTTCATTGACCTTTTTCCTGCTGCTTAGATAAGAGTCAATTAAATGAAAGGAGTTTCCCTGAAACTTTTTCTGCTGTCAAAGAAGAACAAAGAGAACAGGTAAAGGGGGAGATTCCTCCATCTGCTTTTGGCATAGAGGGGAAGATGGAAACTGGAAACATAGAAGAGAGGTGAGAAATTATGTTAATCAGTCAGTCAAGCTACAAAAGCATGTTTTCCTCAATTGTACACATACTATATGTGTTATATTTGCAACACAAAGGCTCTTTCCTTTGCTTGAGAGTGGCAGGTATGCATGGGCAGAGATTGGACAGGTCTAAGGACTGGCAGTTGATCTACTTCTATATAATAGGATGCTGGTTTAACCTATTTAAATGAACTGGTTTTGCAACTGTGATCTTCAAAGGATAGAAGTAAGACAAAAGTTGGCAGGGAGATATAACATCTTTTCTATGCCATCATTTCTTCTGTAGTGGCCATCAGTTTGTGAAAGCAGCATCAGTCTGAGTAGCTCATTCGTTCTTGTCCTTGCTCTGCCTCTTCAGCTGCGCGAAGACCAATTTTTATGTGTCTATATAGTGAACAGGTCAGCAAAGTAAACCTTGTTAAAATTATATGGAGAGAGGAGAAATGTAACTTTTAGCTTGAACCAGTTCTCTGATCTGGTTCATCACTGCATTGCAGAAGGAATTGTACCAGCACACTAGGTGCTCATGGCTAGGCAAGAATGGTTAGGCTGTTATTAGCGATGGAAGAAATGCTCATAGAGTTGTTACCTTTCCTCAGCTGATGTAGATAGAAAGAGTAGTTTTTTGACACACTGAGCCTTCCATCAAACATAAAAGAGAGGTAGCAAGCTTGTAGGCAAGAACAGACTGAGAGTAATTGTCAAGAGTGTGCTTTAGTGTGTTAACCATGTGGGAGATGGGCAGAGAAGGAGGACAGGGACCTCTAGAGCAGAAAACTGGAAAGAGGGGACAGGACCTTAAGCACCTCTGGGCAAGTGAGTCTGTCCACATATGCCTTTTTGGATCAGCAATGAGCTTCTGAAGTCCCTCTCTCAGTCACCTCTGCTTGCTGTGCTTTGATTCACATTGTGGACTTAGCACGAGCTGGATGAAACTAAAGCACAGAATGTACTCCAGCTCGTCATGACATTTTTGCTGTGGGACCAGGCTATAGTAGGTTTGAAGTAAATTTCCCTGAAATGTGTATTGTCTAACATTGAGTTCTCAGCAACAACAGTTTGCTCTACGTATCTAATCCAATTAGGCCATGCTGTGGGCTTATAGACAGAGCCAGACCAACAAATGAAAACATTATCCGTGGTACAGCAGTGTTAGCTGGAGGTAGAGTATAGAAAGAACAGTAATGTGCTATGTAACCAGTACCTCTACTAAACCCAGGACTTTTTAATATTCAGTAGAAATTATTAGTGTTTAAATCAAGGCTCTAAGCACATTTCCAACAAAATAAGATATGTTCTTGTATTCTGCATTGTGCTTCATTTTGAGTCAGCATTCAATTTGTCCCTTCACAACATTATAGACATTATTTTTCTCCTCTATCACTCTTCATCAGCTAATTCAAACCACTGTCAGAAAGACAGTGAGTTCTTTGTGCTATAACCAGCTCTAGTCTGGAGAAAATGCCTGAAATATTTTTCCTTTTAACTATTTTCTATTTTTAATGGGAGGCTGACACCAGCCAAAAAATGTTACCTCCTCAAAGCATAATTAATATTTAGTCTAGACAGGATGTTTTAAGGTGAGACTTAGGTGTCATATAATAGTGGGCTTTTTAGTAACATGCTTCAAATTTAAAAAAAAAAATGGAGAGAACATTGCAGTTCTAAAACTCAGCATCAGCTCCATGAGAATTATTGAAAGAAAATTAGTTGGAGAACCTCATGAATAAGTACATTCCTATTCCTTGCCTAGGCTGATCACACCAGCAACTGATATTAGACAGAAGCCTTCTGAAAAATTTGTTGAAGAACAACTTAAAGTAGACAATGATCTTATAGCAAAACAGCAGAAGGAGCAACAGGTACCGTGCCATTGGTGCATTCACTTTGGTTTTGACAAGTTCTCAAGGACTTGGGTATTGTGCGGGCTCTGTTTTTGCTCATGGCATGGCAGCACATTTTTCCACTGTTCTTTCATGTGATATTGGAAGATTTTTCCCCAAAGTAAAAAAACTCAGTCATAGTCATATTCCCCAATGTTTCCCACTGGATTCTTTCCACATACATTCTGGGTCATAGTTTGTGCCCAAGTCTCAACATACTTAGCTAAATTAGACCTCAAGATTGATTCTGTTAGTTTATTTTGTAATATAAAGTCCATGCAGTCTCTCATGTGCCACTAATGTGAGAATGGGGGCATTTCCAAATACAGTTTTTGTACAAGGGCCAAGTACAGTAATACTGTTCTGCTTTTTGCCTTATGTGCAGTTTGAGATGAGTTTATGTCTGTCACCTCTAGGTGTCAGGCTCAGCATTTTATCAGGCTTGTTGACGTGGAAGATGCACATTTTACCACCGAGGAATTTTCTCGGTATGTCTCCCTGGCAAAATAACATCTCAGACTGATGCATTTATAGATTTCTGTGTCACATGGTAAAAAACACTCGAACTTGCTTTAAAAACAAAGACAGACAGAGCTTTTCTCATCTTCTATCGTATAAACACTTAGCACCATCTTAACCATCTGACTCTGCTAATGAATTAATGGAGGCGTCACATAGCAACTGCTTCTAGAAGTTCTCATACGTTCTCAGTAGTCTCGAGGCCATGACTTATGCACTCAGTTATCCACGGTCAATGTCTTTAAGATTTCTGGTGTCTCAGTTTTTTCAACTGTCGTAAATACCTTCCTTTCGGAGAATGATTATCAGAATGTGATTGTTGGGATTTTGGGTGTTTTTTCTCAGAGCAAGGCAAAAGTAACATCTCGGAAGGCTTTTCTGAAACAAAAAGAAGGTATGGCAAGGCTCAAAAAAAGTAAACAGAAGCTTTTAAAAGAAGACAGCAAGCATTCCAGAAGAGCTAATTTGGACTGCTGGGCTCATTTCTCCCAGCCTGGCCAAGTGGATGCAGGCATACTGCAGCCGGGGAAATGCTCTCAGTTAAATTTGCAGGTCAGCAGGTCCATGCAGATGGGTACACATGAAAAAAAAGCAGCCTGTGCTTTAGCTGAGTGGGAGATAAAGTCTCAGACTGACTGTGAAGCAAAAGTAGTCGAACAAAGTGCAGGAGAAAATGAAGTGATTGGGAGAGATGAAGATGCAAAGCAAAATCGTGTTGACTCACCACAGAGAAAGTGGCCTGAAATCCTGCAACCATGTCCGGAAACAGTAACAGAAATGAACCTACAAGCTGGTGAGGAAAGGGAAACTCGTCATATGGATTCTCTAGGGCAAGCAGGCAGAACTGATGGAAGACCTGTGGAGGGTACTCTTCAAAAGGACCTAGGTAGGGTGGACCAGCCTCTGAAGGGTCATCTCATGGAGGGAGAAAAAAAATCCTTGGAAGTCCGGCAAAAGCATTCTTCACTTCAGGATTTAGAAGCAGATCGCATCACAGAGGCAGAGTGGAGCGCAGACTCTGCATTCACACAGGGCCAGAATTGGGTCCGAGTATGTCCACAGGAAATTGTTTTGGGGAGCCAGAGCCCAGAAAGCAAAAGACAAATCCATACTGGGTTTAAGATGGTCAATGACAAAATAGTAAAAATTACATGTAGCTCACGTGAGGCTGTGGAGCAGCAAGGGAAAGGGAGAGCTGCCTCAGCATGGCATGTTGCAACTTTGTCCTGTGAGTCAAGCTCCAACAGTGATGATGACCCCAAATTTCGCCGTGCTCAGTATCTCTTCCAGCATGGGCTTCAGGGAGTACATCAGACTGACAGACATTTGGATCTCTCTGACGATGATTATGCTAGTGATGAGCCCAGTGGAACTGAAGATATGTCTGTTAAAAAGTACAGCAGATCACCCCCAAGGAAACCAGATATTCAAGCGATCTCAAGACAACAAGGTCCCTCCTGCAGCACAAGCAGCAGTGATTCTAGCACTGGCGCTGTCAGGCTGAAAGGGAGCAAGGCTCACTCTTCTCTTCAGCAGTCCCTGTTTCATCTCTCGAGATCGAAAAGGAAAGAGCATGAGCCTGAATTGAAGAATGAGAATAGGGCCAGGGATGTTAGAAGCCTACATTTGCCATCCTCAACAGTGGCTGGTGAGATTCCTGCTTTCAAGATTAAAGAAACCCCTGAAGTGGAGGAACCACAGAAAAAGCTGTTTACAGACACTTTAGGTAAGAGCTACTTGAGTTTTTATTTACATTAATTTTCCATCATGGGGGGAAAATTTTCTCTTGGATTTATGACTCATTCTGTGTGTGCTCCCTAGGTATATGCCTACCTCTTTCATTATTTCTGAGTCCTAAACTGGAAAAAAATGAGAAGAGGGAAGAGATATATCTGCAAGCCCCTTGTTATGTTTGGCTCTCCATTGTCACTAGCTGTTTTTCCAAAGTCTGTTGCTTGAGGTGCACTTTCAGGTGCAGAATTTTGACTCCATGAGACAGGTGAGAGGTTCAGTGAGTCCCTAGAATCAGTGCTAGAGTTCCCTGTATGTTCCTCCCGCAGAACCCTTGACAGTGAGGTGTTCACATTTTCTATTTACCCTCCTCAGAAATAACATGACATTAAAAAAACGTGGGTAAAATAATTCCTTAAATTTGCATGTTTTGTTCCTGAGACACAGAGAGCCTCACATCAGTGGAAAATGATGATTTCCTAAGAACATCTTCACTCAGTTTGTCCCAAATGCAATCCCAGTTCTTTGGTCAACCAATATTTCTAGTCTTTTGGCCCAGTGATCTTACTTCTGGCAATGAAATGATATCCTGCTTGAGCAGGATTTAGTCCTTTTTATTAAACTGGTTCTTGACATTTCTTCTCTCTTAGTCTTCACTGAAGGACTTCCTCTACATTGACACCTCATTCCAAATCCATTGTCTGTCTGTTTGTGTAGGATTGGTCAAAATCAGTTGTCCTACCTGCAGTAATTGCCAGGGCAGAAATATTAACTTCTGATGGCTCTCAATTGATCTGTCACAACTTGCTAAACACACTCTATTCCTTGTCAGGCTGCTGTTAAAGGGTTCCTGAAGCCCCTTTGAATGTTACATTGAAAGTAAGGTTGACATATCGCATGACATTCACATTCCTGAAAAGGAATTCGGCTACCAATATTGATATATTCCCAAATCCGTTTCACTTATTGAGATTTGTAGGGCTTGGGTTGCACTAGTAAGAACTATGCTGGGAATGGAATACTTGCATAATTAGGCAAAGATACGTTAACTCTGTTTGACAGATTAAGCAATAAAACTTACTGCACTTACACAGTCTGTGGTTCTAAATATGTAGACAGGGTTCATAAATATTCACAAAGTTCTGTGTGCTAACATAGATGTCTTTATAGAAGAAACCCAGAACATCCTTACCAGGGGATTAGAGACTGGCGTCTATCAAGCAGGAACCCCTTCACCAACTAGGGTGGAAGAAGAACAAGAGAAAGCAATGCATTTTCACAGGTAAATCTGTGTACACCAGAAACTGATTTGTGTGTGCTGTAAGGCAAATTAGTTCCTTTTGGATCCTTAAAAATCAGGCTGTGACATTCATACTTATTATCTAGCTTCTTTCCAACTGCACCTATGTTGTTTCAGAACTGAAACACTTCCCGAGCTGTCTAGATAAAAAAATAAAGTGCCTAACTGAAGGGGGTCAACTCTGATAACACTGGTGCGGTTTGGGTCTTAAAGCTCAGTAATGCCAAATGCTTTTTATAAGTTGCTGAACATCTTCAGATTACACTGAAATCAGTAAGAACTCAGGATAACTTATTTTATGGGATCAGGCCTCTGATGGAGTAAAGAATAAACTTCTTATATCACATTTACATCAGCGCAGCCCGTATTTCCAAAGTTAACAACAAGCGTATAGTATATGTCGATGCCGACAGCATTGCTATTCCAGAAATGCCTATCTTCAGACTAGGCTGAGGATGCGTTTGGTACTGTATAGACAAAGAACTTGAAAATTTAAGAGAGTTGCTTTTGTAATTTGCAATTATTAAATGCTGAAATTTGTTTTGTTTTCGCTTTGTTGTACATCTTCATAGAAGTGAAATAATTCCTTACCATGAAATCCCTGCAAGAAGTAAGGTTTGAAACTATGGGGTTTGGAACGGAAATGTCACCACAACTGTAACTGATTAAAGGTTATGCATATGTCTCTAATGAAAATCTAGCATGCTTACAATCAAATCAAATACATATTTTTTAATGTGATGAAATCTGCTATAAATTACTAGGTACCATCTACCGTAAACACAGGAGACGTTCTTTTCCTTTTTACATTTCAAGCTTAGCTCTTAACTAATGTCAAATAAGCATAATTTACTGTTTCGGATTTTTAATATATAATGCAAACTCAGAAATTATTTTTCACGTCTGTTTGTTCATTCCTTTTGATTTCAAAGACCATGAGATTAGTGCCAAAGGATATTCCTGAATTACATTTATCAGTTTGTATAATTTCCTCCTATTGCTGCTTTTAGCAAAATACTTTCAATGTCCTAAAAATAAATTATTTTATTAAAGATCCTTCTTGTTTGTGATCTAGCAAATATATTGGAAGATGGTCACCAGCTGACTGTCACAGGTGTTCCAGATGTGAGATTCAGTAGTTCATAAAACTACTAATGAAATTAGGTGCTGCTTTTACTCTTACTGGTGTAAATTTTGGCTGTGGAGGGATGTATTGGTGCAGAATTACTGCAGTGCACTCTCTGCCAGTGCTGCATTCTCTGCCTGCTGACAGTGCTGCCTCACAGATGACACGGCTTTGATATTTTTGTAATAGTGCAGGTTTTTAAAAGACTTTTTTTTTGATTTGTTCATGTCATTAGCCATAGTAGTCCCTAGGATTTTCACACAGACGTTTATTCAAAAATACATGTCTAGTAAAATGTGTGCATCTTTTCACTCACTTTTTGTAATTTATGAGCTAAAACTAATTGCAAAAGGCAGCTTCTCCTTCTTGACTCCATTGGCCCTGGGCTGATTTAAGCAATCTAAGAATCTGCTTCATATTTTTAAACCAGTAAGCCTACTAGGAACACATGACAGCCACTACATTGGTAGCATTTCACTTGTGCCATGTTGACAACTTGTGCTCGCTGGAAGCAATGAAAATCCTTTTGAGAGCAGCGCGGCATGCCTGGGCCTGCCCAGTCTATCCATTCATTCGCTTCCAAGCATTTTGCTTTTAGACCTTTGCAGGCACAAATAATATAGGCAAGAGGGTGAAAACAGTTGGGATGTAGCGTGTTGTGTGCATCTGGTGCCTAACAGTGCCTGGAGAGTGCTGGAGGCAGCAGCCTGTAGCTCCACCCTTGCAGCACCGAGGTAGTTACTCTTGACATCAGTCAGAGGATTCAGTGATGGTAATTTGTTTGTTTCTTCAGCAAGGACAACTTGTTTACATTTTTAATACACAGCTTCCTTGTAGTATTGAATCTGCACTCTTTCTGGACCAACAACAGTAGCCAGCAGGTTTGTTTTTTTCCCATCTGCATTTCACTAAAAGCCTTTTCTCGGTAATAGACCTTTGCTTCACGTGTGTGTTTGCCTCACAGCCAGCCTGCTGCGATACACCTCATGCGTGGGACTCGTGCAAGAATTTGAGTTAGCACAAAGTACTTAGCCTTTTTTTTTCATGTATTTTATATGTGATGTGCACCTAGCTGCTGTTTCCAACTTACAGCTAGGGTATGAGCTGTCTGAGGCTCCAAAGAAGAACTGTGTGTGCTCCTGGTGTCCTTGGTTATTTTATTTCCTCAGGCCAGGGTCTATTTTCTAGCCTTAAGGCAAAGAGGCACAGCACAACACCTCCATATGACTAACCTATCTTACCCTGCAGACCAAGGTGGCTGCATCCTAGTTGTTTGCTGGACATGATCCCTGGCCTGCGCTAACCTCCAAACCTTGCCCAGCATTGCCTACTACAGTGCTGGGTGGCTGATGCCAAGACCAGAGGTGATGCCAGCAGTATGGCACTCTGGGCAGTTGCACGCTTGGGTTCATGTTCCAGCTCTGATTAATTTATTCGTACAGATGTAACTCTTGTGCAATTCTGAAGAGGCTGATATCAGTTGAGCTGCTGTAAGGAATAGCTACCTGGATGTCATGGTTTATTTTACAGGATGCAAGAAACTTAAGACAGTGCTGTTCAGTCTTCAGTGGAAGATGTTGCATATAGATCTGGCATCTTGCTTTTGTTACAGTATATTGCATTTCAGGGCAACTGGTCTGGATATGGAGCAGTGGTAGGCTGGACGATATCATACAGGGGCTATATTTCCTAATTTAACTGTACTAACGTGAGGAGAATTTGTACTTCTATTGACTATTGGTGAGACATTTTTTAGCATACCTTTAACCAGAATATTACATAGGCTTATTTAGGATAGAGAACTACAAAAAAAATAAAAATTAGGTAACGAATTGTAAAGAGCAGCTGGATATGGGGAGTTTGTTTATCTCTTACTGTCTTTGAAAACCTCTGCATGATGCTGCTGAAATACTAAACTCCATTACTGAGAAGAAAACATGAGGTCATGGCTGCCTCCTGTAGCTCTTGTTGCTTTCTGAGTAACAGTGATGGCCAGATGGTGGCTGTAGGTCATGAAGTGAGCTGAAACAGGAAGCTAACAAATAATTTAATATCGTATTAAAAATTAACTAAGCAGCTGGCTCATAGTCATACAAATACATTCCATTCGAGGAAATGTAAAGATTTATACTCTTCCCTCTTGTTGAGTTTTTAAGTGCACTTCCAGACCACTCATGCCTTCAGACATTGAGTTCAAAGGCAAAATCTCTTCTGGGTGCTGAGCACCCACATTTAACTCTTGGAGTATGTTTACCTATGGAAAGTAAAGTACTTTATTCTCTTTCATTCAGGTCCATGGCTGTTCTCACTTGTAGCAATGACTGGGCTGCTGGAAATACAGCTCAGTCCCCAGCCTTGCATGATGAAGTGCTTCATAGGTGTAATGCCAGGGAACAAGCTGTGCCTTCTGCATGTTTGCCCTAATTTAGCTATTTCTCTGAACAGAAGATATATTTAAAAGCCTCTAAGATCATGGTCATTACATGGTCAGAAAATTTTAATGAGAATTGTTCCATCTGCTCAGCAGAATAAATTTTGCACCTGAATGCATGTATGAGTGTTCCCAGGGATGAAGGACCTAAATTTTGACAAGTGCTGATGACTTGTTGCCACTCCCAGCAGTATCAGTGTATATGGGACATGCCCAAGCCCTTCAAAAAGACATCTAAAGACAGGCCTTCGTTACAGTGTTTATGCCAGACTCATACTCTTTGTTTATCTTCTGAACAGAACACAAATGGACCAGCTTAACACTATCAGGAGCCAGGGGCTGACTCACCCTTTGGAATACAACCGAGACCAAATTCACTCACTGCAGAAAGAAAACATTGCCCATAGCAAGTTCAAAGGAACGGCTAGAGTCACTGGAGAAAACGTGAAATCAGAAGAAATACAAGTAAGGTGTCTTCTGTAGAATAAATAAGCAGTTCTCATCAATTAATATCCTTCCATGGCATCCTACGGTAGTATCTGAACCCTTCCATTTATCACAGATGGCCAATTATTATATACTTCTTGAAGACAGTTGTGTGTACAGTGAAGGTTTTTCATGTTAAGAGGACGTTGCTTTGGTTTGTGTTTTAAATGTACATCTCACTTTCCTTATATAGGAGAAAAATTAGGTTGTGCCTTCTATTTCATAAGGAAGGTTGGGAGTTTCTGATGTATTTCCTTGTACTGGTTTTCCCAGATCTCAGCTGACTTTTGAAGAATTTTAAACTCCTGCCATGGTAGGTTTTACATCCTTTTGATATAAAGAGCAATTGTGCCAATGGCACAGAGTTAGTTCCCATCATTCTCTGTTCTCATCCCTGAGCTGGGAGTTTGTTGATTTTTTTCTTTAAACTATCCTGACCTTTGGCTTTGAGGTATTTTGATGATATCTAGCTGTGTATTCAACAACCTAACTTGCCTAATAACATCTCTGAGTCATTGTGGTTTCTTCTAAGTTCCTTTAGGGGATTCTATTTGTTTGAATCCTCTATTTCAGCCTCCTTAGTGATAAAGCAATCTCTGAATATCTGTGGTTATTATCCCTACTAAACATAGCTAGACATAATATGACTTTAAGTAATTTTCTAGAAGAGTCACTGATAAAGAGAAGAAAAAAACGATGAGACGTGAGACAGTGATAAAGGAGCTGGAGACAGCTAAAAGCTCTATTTTTATAGGATAAAAGAGTAGGCAATGGTAATGATCAGAAACGTCTGGAACAATGTTCTGCTGCAAAAAGATATCTAAACCAAATTGGACAGGAAATAGACAATTTCAATAATTTTCTTGACCAGAAAAGTTTCAGAATAAATGAAACTGGCAATACACTACTTTGTTCAAACTTCCTATACATTCTTTATTTTTCATTTGTACATTTCATTTTTTAAACACATTTTTGTACCATACACATAGTGAATGTTCTCTCTACTCATTTTCCATATTTCTCTAGAGGTAACACTTACAACAGGAGATGATCAACTGCTTCAATGATGTTATTTTAGTATTTTGAATAAAAATATTTTTAGTATTATCTCTGCACAATATTTTGAAACATCAACTTTATTTCCACCTGAAATTTAAAAAAATGGTTAGAATTTCTTCCAGGGAATAATTGTGTTTCCTGAGTAGGTCGAGCCCTAGAGATGAAGTTTGATAGAATTATTTTAATCTTTTGTTCTCACCTGACAACATAATGAGTGCAGGTTCAAAAAGTTAGTTTTCCACAAAGTAATTACAAAACACTTTCTGAGAGACTTATCTGTGTGATTCTCAAGTTCAGATGTCTACTTATTCCTGAAAATGGCCCATGAATGTGCCAAATTCTGACCGGGCAGTTCACAGCAAAGAAAGGATGATGATGAGGACATAGGTGGGCAGATATCCAAGTGAAGGGAAAGCAGGAAGGGTTGCACATGACGACTAGTTGATTACAGAGCAAACTGCGCATCTCTAGCTTAACTCCACCAACATTGCATTTGCAGTATCCAGCATGAGTGCTCTGAAGGTAGAGGACTCAGTGTTGGCATCAGCACAGGTGAGGGAAGGAGAAAAGAGTAGGGAAAAATAATGGAGATGCATGCATATGGAAAAGTCCTCTCGAAAATGCATCAGATTTCACTACTTTCCTTTTCCTGAACTCAGTTGAAAATTATGTCTTTGCAATACCCTGCTGTTTGTAAGGGCCATTTAATTAATTACGTGCCCTTGTCACTACATGAAGATCTGATGAACTGACATCTTTGCCATTAAAATGTACCTTGCATCCTTGCAATACATCCGGATTTAATGTTTGTTTGCATGACTAGTTTACGTTTCCTGATTTTCCTTCACACAAGGATGACTTCTCTTGGCTTGCTTCATTTGTTTTAAATATAGGATTTTGCTTGTTAGCTTGTTTTAAATATAGGATTTTGTAGGGTAGTGGGGTTTTTGTTTGGTTTTAGTGTTTTTTTTAAGAAATCATTTCAAATGTGTTTTTTTTATATCACAGACCTTTATATTGAAGACCTTTATACTGTAGACCTTTAAGCAGAAAAAAGATCCCATGCTTCCTTCTGGGTATATATGGTGGCCATGCCTAGTCCAGAGCAAGCAATAACACTGCACACTTTTTTTCTGCTGGTAGATATTAAAACAGCAGATTGAGGGACTGCAGGAGAAGTTCAAGAGAAATGAGTCCTGCTGGCATGCTGCCTACTGCACGCTGAGAGACCAGGTTGAGATGCTGACCAGGCAGAACATGGAGCTTCGCGATGAGCTCAGAGTTTCAGAACATCAGAGGTGGAAAGCAGGAAAAACCCCAGAAGCTATGAATTTCATGGACAGAAAATCAGAGACCCCGGTACTGGAAGATACTATCTGTCTAACAATGTCTGAAAAATTCAGGTTTAGTTCTCCTTTGGAGCTGGTATGTGTGAATACTGTTCCTCCATTCCTGCCATGCTTAGCCTGAAGGGTGAAAAATCAGCTCTGTATTAAGCCATGTTAAAATATACTCCTTGTGTGGTCCTCTTCCACTGAGCCTTAGTTTTCCATGAGGTGGGTACTTCTACAAGGTGATTCAGACAACCTATCTTAGACACTTACATCAGGGCAGAGGTCTCCCTCCACTAACTAAGGAGGGAGTCTACATAACAAATCTACATTCAGTGCCTAAATTAGACAACTAAAGTCTCCTGAAATGAATTCCAGTACTTGTGTATATAACACCATTTACCTTTTCAATAAAACAGCTCTTCAGACAGATGTAGGTTGGTTTCTGGCAATAGATACAGTAGGACCTTTTGTTAAATCTCATTTCAGTTCTTATTTTGCGCTGTAAACTTTCTGGAAAGAAAACACTATCAGTGACCTGCCTTACAAAGGCACAAGTTGGACTCCTGAATGGGACTTACACTGGGGTGAAGCAGGAAAGAGGGTGGAAAATAGAGCTGGCTAGTGTAAATGTCTCTGCTGATCTGAAATTGAAGAGGTTTAATCATAGGTTAACAGATTTTATTGCCCTTTCTCATTCAGAATCCCATTTGTTTAATATACTTGTGGGGTTATTTGCTATCAGTTACATAGTACTGAGTAACTTCATTTGAGTTAAAGGAAGGGAAAAGAACACCGTTACGCACTTCTTACACAGGAGACAGCAAGCCTTGGTGAAATTAAATGGTTCAGACTATATTTCAAAAGACAGAAGGCTGGTTTGAGTGGGTCACTTCGTCTCCCTGTGCATTCAAGGAAGAAAAATACGTGCCTTTAAAGAGGGATCAATTTTGTCCTCTATGCATCAAGGCAACTAGAACAGATAATTATCTTCTAGATGGTGCAGTCTGATGAGATGAATCCTACTCTTCCACAGAGTGGCTGAACCTAGGAGAAAATATAATTGAGCCATTTACTCCTAGGTATTTCCCTAATTTGCAAATCTAATTTCTAGTAATGTATCAAAGATGTTAGAACCACCAATTAACCTGTCCTTTGTTTTATAGAGTGAAGAAGTTTTGGTCCCTCTGTTTGATTTCAATGTACTTGTTAATGAGATTTTTCACCTAACACTATTAAGTTCCATTGGAAATGTCATTTAAGTTGTATTTCACTTTGTTTTTAATTTTCCCAAACCTACTTGTTCACATAACTCACCCTTTTATAGACTGTGAAGGTCAGAAAAAAAGATTAGTCACATGTACGGAATGGAAAAATATAAAAATTCAAGTAAAAGCAAAGACAAGAAAAAGCTAATTGACTTCAGTTGTAGGCCAGATTTCTGTATTATTTCTACTGCTTTCGGACATTTTGTGATGTAGAACTACTGCTCAAACCACTGAAGATTTTTGTTGCATGAAAGTAATATTAGGATGCTGTGTATAAAGATGCTAGGATGCCATATACAAAGATCGTTGTGTCTGATACTGGGGAGTTTCAGTTCCTAGCAGAACAAGATGTGGAATTTCATTCATTGTGTTTAAATATCATCATTTTTATTACAATGGAAAACCAGATGGCTTTGAGCGTTCTTCGACTTAAACTTAAAATCATATATTTACAACAAATTCTCCATTAGGTTGCAGAAGCTATTCTGCGAGAGACAGCATCTTCGTCCAAACAAGAAGAAAGATCATGGAGAGATAATCACAAAAGCCACAGCATCTCTCATGTGGGGCCCAAAACATCTTTACAGAAACGCTTCTTCAGAGATGTGAATAGCAAAGTATGCATTCCTATTGCCAGTAGTCACTTTTCTACAGTTTCAAATATTTATTTCAGAGAATATTCTTTGAAATCAAAATTTGTGCGAATTAAAGTCTCTGTATTAGCATGGTCATGTTTTCCTGCATGGGTTTGTGCTATGATTCAGCATAACTTTGCTTGTAGTTTTTGTTCTGGTTTTGCAGTAGCAGGAGATAAAACTTTTTTCCTTTTTCAGACCTAACTGAATTGCCTGTTGTTTGCAGATATGCTCTGAATTCATCGTACCTGCTACTTCACAGATTGATTTTACAGGGAGCTGCCATACTTCAGCAAACCATAAACCCAGTATTTTGCTATTTGAGGCCTTAATAAGCACTAGTGGCCTTCTGCCTGATGAAGTCAGAGGGAATATAATGTAGTTTTTTACAAGCTGTGACAAACGAACTCAATTTGTCAAGTGAGATGCATGTTTCTGACTGGTATCTCTATGACTGCTCCTCCACAGCTAGCTTACCACATTTCTTACACATCTTGCTGTTTAGAATATATAGTAAATGTAAATATCTCATCATGCTTTTCTTTCACTTGGCTTTGTATTTCTTGCTTCTCATTATGAGCATCTTGATTATTACAAGTCCCCTTTCTTCCTTTTGCTCACATTTAGCTGAAATCTGTGCTCTGATCAAGCGAACAGTCTCTCTGAAATTCCTCCTGCCTACTGGAAACTTATCTCCTGAAACTATTGGCTAAAGCAAAACTTAGCACAGATTAGTCAACACACTGCACTCTCTGCCTGTTTAAGGACAGAAATCAAATGTAAAACATGTCAGATGAGAAAGCAGCAACTATTCCACTCTAGCGATAGTGACAGTGTGTGGCTCAAAAGTCACTAGACAGTGGCTTTAGTGAATCCTGCATGATGCCGGATATGAAAAGAGATAACAATAAGAATTACTCTAAACTGAATATGCTTAAAAGAGCAAAATCAGTCATGTGTGAAGCCTTTGAAGGCTTCAAGAGGATGCAGGTATTATGTGCCTGCCTTCAAGACCAGTCATATTTCTAAGCAATATATGTTGTTTATAAGTCAGAAGGTGGAGGATTTAGCTGCAGGAAATGGTTTTATTTCTTCTATACTGATGTCAGATCTCTCCAGTCCCTGCTACAGCTGGGATCTCTCCATTCTTCTGTGCTGTGGTGGACAAAATTACAAGCCAGACAAGTAATGTGGGATATACCATCTGCAGTTAAAGTGGCCAGTAAATTCAAAAAGCTATCTTCAGAAATTTTCAAGGTATGAAAGAGTTTGTCTCAGCTGGACATCTCAAGCACTCTTGTGAAATGAGGAAAAAGCAGAAATATTTATTCTACCTAGAGACTCCCTAAGACCCATGGAGTTCATTTTGCTCCTGTGGCACACAGCCATGTACAAAAAAACTTGTGACTTCAGCGACAGTTCTGAGAAGGGGGAAGTTGAGGACAGCAGACTTTTAGACTTGCCATTATCTGAGCTTTCACCATGCAGCCAGCATTGGATCCAATCCAACTGGAATTCAGTACAAGCATAAGCTAGGCTGGTGGGCCTAGTGCCCAGATGTCCTGAGTGAACTCTGAAATGTTTGACAGAGACACACATTCCTTATCTGATCTGATGGCAGAAGAAGGCCTTGCAGTGAATAGGGTGACTGGTGGTTATTTGAATCTAGAATTGAAGGCTCAGTTAAATGAAACATTAAACAGAAGCCCAAAACCTGTGTCATAGTGATAGATCTGAACATGGTGACTCACTTGTGTTTCCTTTGTATTTGAGCTATCTTGTTAGCAGGCAGATGCTTTCCCTCAAAGACTCTGTGAATCTGGACATTTCTAAATTTTGAATATAGATAAAAGAAACTCTCATGCTGTTTCTATCCAGAATTGAGAAACTATGCATGGGAACACATCAAAGTGAATGGGATAACCTTGAGTAACAGAAGTAAAAATGCATGCCACAGGGACATGTGAATACCTGTATGATATTTAAGTTAAAGCTAGCTAGACTGGTGAGTTTCATCAGCTGTAATCAAGAAGGCAAAACAGCACTTAACATATGACAAAGCTAATAGAATTTGAGGATATGTAAAAAAAACAATTGGGGAGCAAGTCTGAATAATGATCAGTACAGGTCAAAACCACGGATTTTTGGAAGACATGGTTTTATGAAAAAAACCCCACACATATCCGAGAGATGTTCTACATTTCTGAAAAAGACATATTCTGGTTGACTATAACACTTTTATTAATGATAATTTTTGTTTGTACTGTAGCATGACTTGGTGAGGAAGTGGCCACTTCAAGCTGTGCTTTAGTGAGACAAGATAAATGTCTCTTTTAACTGCATATCATTACTGATTCTTTCACAATATGGCTTGAAAGATGCACAGGTTGTCCAAAATTGTTAATATTTATTAATTATTAATATTTATCAATATGAATTCTCTCCAAACAAGCTGATTTCTGAATGCATCACATTATACATTTGGCAGGAACAAGTTGCCAGTTTCCTGCCGGACATACAACTATGGATAGATGTTAGTGATCTCTATGAGAAAAGATACATTCATTTGCATGGGGGGTAGTCCTACTGAAAGGTATACTGATAGCATTTCTTCATGTTTTTCTTGGAAAAGTTTCAACCAAGGACAAATATGCTTACTTACAATCTTATTAGATGGATTTTACTGTCCAACATTGCAAGGGATTTTGATGACCTTTAAGCATGTTATTTCCTTGCCTACGAATGTTCTTCCTGACCATTTACTAACTCTGAAGAAGGGAAGCATGAGTTCTGTGAACGTGCACACAGAATTCTGTAGCATTTGAATTTTCACTACTTCATCCATGAGTTTTGTGCTTTTTCTCAGCTTTTTGATCTGTTAGTGGGAATGCAAATTCTACATGACACAAACTTTGATATTTGAAGGTTGTGAGAGATACGTTTATGGGAATTGACAGATGAGAGATTTCTAGATTAATTTGATTTGTATCAGAATGACAAAGAACGGTAGGTATTAACATCTGAGAGGAAAAAGCTCATAGAAAATTTTAAGGATGATTATTGTGCATGAGGATCAAGGAGAACATCGTGGGCCCTGAGTAATACTGCCTTCTCCTGTCCTCCACTCCCTGCCTGACAGCATAGATCTGTAGGACTGGAGGAACCTCGAGAGGTCACTTGCTCCCTCCTTTTGCCAAGAGCAGGGTCAGTGTCACTGACTGCTATTTAATCTGTGCTTCACTAGCTCCCATAAGAAAGATCCAAAATGAGCTGGCTTCTTCTGCTGCCTACCTGTTCTTTTAGTTATGGAGTTTGTTGCCACCAGCTAATCAGCTGATTATTTTTTATCCTGTTTTCAGTGGAGATGGGAAACAATTGATCTACCTTGTGCATGTTGGGAGGCTGTTTCTTCCTCTGACCCTGCAACTCTTTTGTATCAAGGGTCTGCATTTACTGACGATCCACATGGTTCGAATGAAGAAAAGTAAAAAGATTTGTTGATAAAATCGGATGATTTTGTTTATGAAAGTGATGGAATTGAGAGAATCTTTATAAAGAACCTCATGATGTGTGATTAACCCAAATACTGAGTACCTGAGTCTCTTACAAGGTGCAGAGCTAAATTGCATTGGTTGCCTAGGTTACAGTGATTGCTATGATTTATGAAATGATCTCTTAGAATGACATCTATCTGTATTAAAACAGAGACCACATGTAATTCACTAAGCCTGTCTTGATTCTTCTGACATTATAGCTTTAAAATAGGTATGTTAGTGTATAATTTGAAAATGTGTAATCTACATGATGCATAAAAAATTAAATCAGCAGCTTTTACAATGGTATATGTACCAATGGTATATGGAGTACTTTTCTAACATTGTTCTGCATGGAGGCTCTCTCAACTGAACTGGTTGTTCTTCAGATACATAGGGTTCATGGAAACACCTCTTTTTTCTCTCTGGTTTCATCTTGCTCCTTCACTTTTGCACTCCAATATATCCTACTTTATGAGCTCTCTAATTCTTTAAGTTAAAAGGAATGAGCATGTTCCTCTTCTAGTCATAATTTTAAGGCCTATACAGGTCTCTGTCCCTTGGCTAAGGCATCACCCATTGCATTGCATCAGTAAACATTGACTTCTGAACATCCTTTTCAAAGGTGGCTTTTAGATAGCTCATAAGGCCTCCTTTTCTAAAATAGGCTTTCTAGGCAGCTCTGTGTTAAAACTCTTACTGTAAAGTGTTTTCCATTTACAAGTCTTATGCAAGTGGTTCTTTAAAATTTTTAACTGCAATGTTCTTTCTGTAATACATCACAGCAAAAAGAATGCTGCCACATGTTAGTGTCTGGCTGAAGCTGATGAATATTTGAGCTTCTATAGCCCTGTTGGCACTTTCTGATGGTGGTGAGCTGGCTCAAAACTAACCAGGCAGAAAAAAGCAGTTAATTTTTGCCTGATTCTACTTGCTGAGCCAGGTCAATCCCCTCAGTGGTTGCTGGTGCCAGGTAGAGGAGGGGCTGAAAACATATGGCTGGGGACAGAGGAAGAGGAGTAGGACTCCAGCAATCTGGACTGAGATTGGCTTGAGCTACTGTGAAACTGCACCAATGGCTTTTCAAGTTCTCTCAAATCACTTGATAGTTTCAGTCTTGAGATCTTTAGCAATAAAATGATGGCTTAGAAGCTCTTTCCTTCTATCAGTCTGCAATTTCTAAGATAGCATCTCTTCATCAAAAACAGCTTTAAAGATCTTTAGTACTGTAACATGTGACTCAAGTTGAAATCTGAGGCATATTTTGATAGTTTGCCTGCTTACTTGTATTTGAAATCATGATTATATTTGGAGAACTCAGGCATATTCACAGAATCTGCCTGCAGAAAGCATCTCCAAATTTAAAACAGAAATTCTTTAACAATGAATTCTATTCATTTCCGTACCTTTTAGGGTCCTTGTTTGACAGAAGTAATCAGTTGCCTATCTGCTACTCAGAATCGTTTTATGCTTGGAGAAGAAGATTTAGCCTTTTAAAATTCTACAACTTTCTGATGTTGCAATAGGGTTTCTTTCTTGGCTCCTTCCTGTAAGCACATCCATTAAATTGTAATGTTATTTATTAATATAAAGAAGAGATTACTATCCACAACAGATCCTCTAAATTTTGTGGATCAAATGGAGAAAATTTTACAGCTGTCAAAAAATGGCTATAGTGACTGTTGTCAGATGAGGAATTGTGCAGTCTTCCTGTGTTTGTTACTTTGCTAGTCTCACGTCACTTGAGTTAATGAAGCATTTGGGCAAATGAAGCTGATGGCAAATGTATTCTTTCTATGAACTGCTTACATTCACCTTCCCAAGCAGCCACTCTTCAGTTTGCGAGACATTTCAAAATCGGAGTACCTGGTACCATTTCTATGAGTTTTTAAATGTTTCTTTGTTCCTGACCATCATCTACTCACTCTTAAGTCATTCACCAGATCAATGCATTAGAAATTCTTCTGCTGTCAGTTCTGATAGACACAGAGATCATCCCTTGCCATTTCTGGGACAGCTTCAGCAATGTGGGCAGTGAGACTAATGCCTTTGTCTCATACTGCCAGGCGCTTCTATGTTAGGTTCAGTACCTTCAAAGTTTTGACTAGGCAAGAGTGCCACCTCAGTTTTCCTGTCATACCAGCGTAATGTTTTCTTTGCAGCTGCCAACCCCTAGCAGTCATTGTGTATATCACATATATGTTATGATGGTCATGCAGGAATATTGTGTGTTTCCTCTGTGCTCTGACCTAAGTCTTCAAGAAAAATTGGGGAAGTGGTTTTGAGCAACTGCCACCTTGCCAGTCTAAATATCTGCCATAGTTTGTTTCAAATTGTTCACATCTCATTTCCCTGCTGTGGCTCACATCTGCCTTAGGGTCCTACAAGACTTGTGTCAGCCTTGATTGATGGAGAGGTATGAAGGCAAAATCTAAAAAGGGTGGACATCTGGCAAGTAAAAATGAACTGTCATGCAATATATTTTACTGGGGTTAGCTCAGTTTTGGTATCTCAGGAAGAGATATCTTTCCTGTTGTTGGCAGGGTGGTTGGACTGAGGGATGAGAGCCTGAGAGCAGCTGTTGGCCTTGCACTATATGTCTACAATTACCCTGGACTTGCGTCATTGTCTAAGTAGAGAGATGTGGGAAATAAGACCCCAAACAGAGAATTATGTATAAAATGTGTGTGTGTGTGTATATGCCAACACATAAAAACACATATTTTCCTAAAAGTTTTAAGCACTTTGTCGTGCACCTGTTGTAGAAGGACTTTTAATGCTATTCGAAGACGTTTATGTCAACTCAATACAAATGTATTCAAACCTTTTAGGCAATGAAAAGCTCTGTGCAAAGGGCTGATCCTTTGCAATCGGTGACAAAGGAACATCAAGAAAAGAAACCATCCAACTGCTCCCTTGGCAGAAGCACAACACCGACTGGCAGGAGAACACCTCACCAGGGAAGACTGACACCTTTTGAACTGGAAAAAGTAAGCCAGTAGCAAGGTCTATTTAGACTGCATTTATTTTCTTTTTACAGTATTGTTCAGAAGCTAGATTGAGATCGAGATCCCCACATAGCTGCTGCTTGGTCTTTCCCTGGTACTGCAGGGGTTTTGCCAGAAATTATCTTAGAGACTGTTCGTACATTGAGCTATTTGGGCACCTGCAGGCCAGAGCATGGGTGAATGCTTTGAAACCTGCACCCCATGCCCTGAGAAAAAGTTAGGAGGTGATAACATGCACCAGGCATTGGGGCATCGCGTGGGTCAGGGGCCAGGAGCGTCGAGGGCTCCGCAGGGGGTCCGGCAGGACAGGGCTCATCCCACTGCCCCAGTCAGGGAGAACGGCAGGCTGGGGATGGAAGTCAGGGTCAGGCCAGAATCCCAGTCGTCAAAGCCCGTAGTGATAAGGCAGGTCTGTGGTCATGCCAGGAAGCCAGCCCATGGATCAGGGCTGGGGTTTGGATCAATGAGGTGCGTGGCCAAGCACAGGCATGGCTGCGATGCAACCCAACAAGGACCAAGTGCAAGAGCCACAGCTGAAATGCAGCTCCCAGGAAAAGAACAGGGAGGGGGGAGGGCTTGTCTCAGACCTCATCCAGCTCTTTCACCTACATCTCTCTCTTCACAACAGTCTGAACCAAGAGTAGGCACCTGCACTATACCAGTGAGCTGGTCGTGCTGACATGCAGCTAAACTCCTAGGAAGGGGAAGTGTACTCCAGCCATGTCACTGATAGCTCACATGTCACAGTGAAGCATGACTGTGCCCCAGGGCCTCTCCATTTTGCTTCAGGTTGTACATCAATCCACTCCTACTGGGAGAAGAACAGATGATAGGAAATCACCTGGAGCTGTCTCTCACCTGAGTGGTTTGAAGGAGCCTAACTCATCTTCCTATGTAAAAGGTAAGATCTGTGGGAAATTTCTGCTCGCTTAGAACGATCTGCAACTGACTTGGAGACAATGGTCCCCAGCTCTTGACTCACAGGCAATATTTGTCACTAAAATTCTCCTATGATTCTTAGAAGAATTATAAAATTTATATTTTGCAAGACAGGAAGAATAGATTGTGCTGTTGCTTGCAATTTACTCATTGAGCTTGGTGTGCTGGAGGCCCAGAAGGTGGAGAATGGATGTGATCTGCTCTTCTCTTTGGTCCAGGACAAAGCATCCTCGGGAGGATGGGCAAGCTGTTAGCAAACATTATCAGTATAAGAAATAACATGTTACAAGAATCTGAGAGCTAGCATCTTTAAAAAACCCTTCTGAGATAGGTACAGAAACGTAATTCAGCAATTTTAATCTGCTTTCAATGACTCTTTTTATTTCGCTTTTTCTCATAGGCAGGTCTTTGCCTATTTCAGATAGCTCAGAAGACATGCCCCTCTCACATAACCACAGCAACAACACTTGCAGCTTTGTACTCTGCAGTAAAAATGAAGAAACAGAGGTATTTCACCATGTAACTCTATAAATAAATAATTCAGTTAGTCTGTGATCTTAGTTTTCATATACAGCATGTTAACTCCCATTTAGCTGGGAACACTACATTCTTGGCTTTATTTTCTTGCCTCTACTCATGATAAGCACACTCTTTAAAACAATATTGCAATGGTTTACAAATAATGTAGTAGATTTCTTTATGAAGATAGTCCTGCACTACTGTTGGACACTAATAGATTTATTTTGGTAGTTAACATTTTAATTTTGGCTCAGGAAGAAGAGATTCTTAATCTTAAAAAGATAGAAAAATCGCTAAAAGCTCAGAATAAAGTGGCTTTTGTGACCACACACAGGAGAAGTGACATAACTACATATGCCAACAAAGTACCTACAGACAGTTCTCCTGCTTTTCTAGATGCTGAAGCAAAGGATTGAGCAACTTATGTTTCCGGCTCATATATGATGAGCAACTGTCTTCTTTCCATTTGTGAACTTAAATAAAACACACCAAGAAAAAGAAAATCTTCCATTCCCATTGCTTATGCTATGCAATGGACACAGAGCTTTAGGGATGGATCTGGCAACTTCAAGCACTGTGTTTACAGCTTTTAACTGGAGCATATCATTGCCCAGTGGGCAGCAGTACTGTCTGTTCCTTCGGATCTCACAATTCAAAATATATTACATCTTCAAACAATAATTAACATTAGTTAGCAACTGTTCTGGATGCTATATGCCTGATGTCAATTAACTTAAGGCTCCTTTATGCTGCCAGACAGTGCAAAGAACACTCATCATTACGGTAAATTGGATGTGTAACATCCTGAATAGCCCTTAGTTACCACTATCTACAGCTAAGAACCATGGGTTTTGTTTTGGAAGAGTGGACCTAGCTAATCTAGGTACCTTTCTTTGCAAATCAGTAACCCAATATACAGAGAGATAATTCTGTTCTTTGTTCTTGTGTTTATTCTCTCAATTTCCTATAGTGTAGTTTTTCCAGAATGCACTCTTGTCCCCTCGTATTTGGACTTTCTCTATGCTATCTTTTGCTTTGCAAACTGAAGTTAAGTGGAGTTAATTTGCAACATTTCTAGTTAGGACTAAAAGATCAAAATTCATTACAAATGCAAGGCAATACCAGAAAGAAAGGTAGCTTTCCTCTGTGTGTGTGAAAGTAAACAAGTTTTTGCACAGTTGATTAAAAGTAGTGGAAATATGCTAAAAACCTTTCTGTTTATATAATGCTGACTGTGATGTTTTCATAATACAGCCTCCAAAATCAATATTATCTAGAAGATCAGTGTTACATCAAGAAAGAAGAAAAAGTGAGGAAGAGGTGCAGGAAAAAATAGAGTATCGTGATGGAAAGGTGAGATAAAATAGGATGCAAAAATACTTTAAGAGATCACCTATAGGGCTGCTGTATAGATGGAAATCACTGCTTCAAGTAATCAAGTAGCCAGAGACGATTATGTCTCCAATTAAGTGTCTGTTCCTTAAAGAAATGCTGAAGTGTAAAGTTCATACCATGAATGGTAGGAAATATGCATAGCATGTATAGCTAATGGGCTGGAAATCAAGTTACCAAATTATTTTCTTATCTTCCACACGGATTTGCTCCATGACTTTCACCAAGCCCTTCTGTTTCAGCTACCTCATTTGTGAGGTGGGAGGAATCATATGCTTACCATTAGAAATGAAAATGTGCTAGTGGGGTAGTGATGGTGTTTTGTAGTGCAAGATTTACGGCCATTCTTTTCTTTCCTTGGAATTGAATCTAATGGCAGTGAGCTGTGCCAGCTGGACACCACTTGTGGGAGAAGTCTTTCGTTAGGCGCAGCTGGCTACATTTCGAGTAGCGTCAGTGGAGTCGTGCTTGATGCAGCCTGTCCAGTTTGCTCAAGCCACCTGTCAAAATTCCCAGTTGCAATTCCCCAGTTGCATCTTGAGATTTCTTTCAGCTGCCCCTTGTCCTGAGGCCCATAGCTCAGCGTGTCTGCCCCTTTTCTGGAAATCCCTGTCTTCCAGGAGGGCACGAATGGGCGATTCTTGCTGGCTTCCCATTGTGTCCTTGCATTCCTTGCCACCAAACTAGATAATTCGTTCCTGAGTGGCTGTGGCACCTTACCTGCACAGCACCTCAGGAATGATCTTGAGAGGTTGATTCTGTAGATGAGTCTCAGAAATTTTGGGCACTGCTTTCAGGAAATTTTGTCAGCAAGGTGACCAAGTGAGCTGGTGCTAGTTTCACTGCTGATAGACAAGCACTCTTACCAACACTGTTGCTGCTCATCTGGGCCAGATCTGAACTCAGTCTGGACGTCTCTTCAATTACACTATTCCAAGCAGGCTTATCCTGTTAAAACATTCCCTTGATATTGACTGAGGGTAATATATGCCCGATAACAGTTGTCAATTCTGGATAAGGTTTTTGGCTAGGTAAAATCAAGACAGTAATTCAGTTTCTGTGTCTGTTCAGTTCTAGGCTTCCCTTCTCACCCCGACAATATGGACATTGATTAATGACACCTTCCAGTGAGCAGTCGTAGAAATGGCTTTTGCAATGCAACAGTTGTTCAGGGAATACTGGTTTGAGATGCCAATTCTTTTATAGCTAATGCTGAGATGTGCTCTGTGAAAGCTTCTACCAATCACGATTCCCTCTTGTAGAAGTAGAAAATACAGTATCTGTTGTTTAGATCCTCAAAAGAAAAATAATTGTGAAAAAAGTTTGCTCTGACATTTTTACTGCTTGACTTTCTTGTGCAACTAGAGGAAGAGGTCAAAATGGGGACTGACGCCTTTAGAAAGAGATAATACTCACATTTAAACTATGTGGAATTTCTTGTAGCAATGCCTTTTGTCGTAAGTAAGTGTAAGAATATCTTTCCATTGCTAACTAGTAATTTTTAATTAAAAAAATTCCTTCAAAACTAAAATCTTGCCCTCAGTACTCATTACAATACCTATTTGGGGAAATATCGCATTTCTCTTCACACAAGTATATCCAAGTATATTTATTCCTTTTCCTTTTTTTTTTTATTTTTTTGGTTGGGAGATATTTCCTTTTTGTGGATAGCTTGATAAAATTGGAACCA
This sequence comes from Tauraco erythrolophus, assembly GCF_009769465.1. Taxonomy (NCBI): domain Eukaryota; kingdom Metazoa; phylum Chordata; class Aves; order Musophagiformes; family Musophagidae; genus Tauraco; species Tauraco erythrolophus. Next base: position 82,639,592 of record NC_141466.1, read on the forward strand.
TATGGCAGAGCTATAGTGTACCTTCTGGTTGTCTTCTTTCTTGGACTTCACTAAATGAATTATATTATGGGATTTGATATATGCTGAACAGAACCAGCTGCCATAGTAATTCCTGGAAAATTGATTAACCAAAGGCTACGCTAGGTATGAAGTCTTCTTTGACCAATGTATTTCTTGTAGAAGAGCACACCAATGACATTATTGCCCTCTGTTGTTAAGAAGTCTTCAGCAATTTTTCAGATCTCTGCAAGCAGCCACATTTAATTCTGTAGTACCGAACGTCTGTACAGGCTTATGTTACTTGGAATAAAATGGTTGTTAACATATGTCAGAAGTCTGTGTTAATACATCAAGTTCAATCATATGGGTTCACAAAATCCAGAACCGGGGTCTCTTGAGTGATTTGTGTGGAGTAGTACCAGTATATATGTAACGTGAATGGATAGTAACTCACTGAAGTTGGTCGAGGGAAAACCTGAACGGCTTCCCTATTGCCACAGGGCTGCGTGCTTTACCTCGCTCAACAGAAAAACAAGGTTGTGGGGTGGGAACTTGGGCCAAGTGCTAGAAGTGAGCTCATTTTGTGAAAAGAAAATTATTTTTGGTCTCTTTTACACACAAATGAGGCAAAAATAATGTACCTGTGCTGCAGAGAGAGCTTTTGAAATACAAAGGCATAGCATGACTTACTTCAAGCTCCAATTTAATTGGAAGGCAATGTTGCTCATTTCCTTTAACCTCGTTTACATTAGATGCTCTATGTGTTTGAAGGTAGAGGAGGTGCTTACTGATGGACGTCGAATCATCACTTTCCGCAATGGTACTAGAAAAGAGATCAGTGCCGATAAAAGGATGACTACGATTAGTTTTTTCAACGGAGATGTAAAGAAGATCATGCCAGATCAAAGAGTGGTGTGTAACTTTTATTTTTTCTTTAAGGATAATTAAATGATAAAGTGATTTTCCAACAAGCTCCTATCATTTATCTTGACCTATCAGTTCTGGGAGAAATTGATGAGGAAGGGTGTTGGTTTAACAACCTGAGCAGTCAGACTGCTTCATCTACAAGGATAAAAGTGGAAAGAGATGAAAGTAACAGTGAAAGGAACAAAGGAGTAGGTGGCCAAGCAGATTAAAGGAGACTGAAAGAAGGCAAAGGGCAGGTGCAGCCATCTGAAGCAATGACTGGTTTTCATACATTTGTAGGGTAAGTAGCACAGGGGGTTCTTCCCTCTTGGCATTATGCAAATATAAATAGTTAATAATAATGTGAGCTAGAGTGGAAATAAGTGAGGCCTTGGCAGTAGTGGGACTATTTAAAATTAATAGTGCATGGATGGGAGCCAAAGCAAAGAGATGGGGAGATGACTTTCATGTGTGCAGTTTTCTTGTACGCTACAGAGATGAAAGTAGCAACACCTAGACACAGCCATGAGGAGTGGGGTGAATGACAGGAAATGCAAACATAGCTACTTTTATGGATGGCACATAGTGAAAATGACCTTGAAATGACTTTTTTAAGATGGCTTATTTTTAAGCACATTGTTATGGTTGAATCTGCTTATGCAAATATTGTGAACATGCTGCAAATGCTTCACTGTCCTTCCAGATTTATTATTATGCAGATGCACAGGCAACCCACACTGCTTATCCAGATGGCCTGGAGGTGCTGCAATTCCCTAATAATCAGATAGGTATGCAAGAGCTTGTAAATGTGAACTATATGTGCAGGAATGTTTCTATTACAAAAGTGTCATCTGATTCTGACTCCAGCAGATTGGGTTTTTTCTTCTCAATTTGCATTGTCTTTGCATTTGACTTCCAGTATGTTCCATTGCTTTATTGCTCAGTTTCCTCCTACCAAGCAAAGATAATAATGGGATGTAAATGCATCTCTTCTAATTTTGATTATCTGACTATTTGATTCTTTAATTTCTTTAGCAGTACACTGGATATAATTTCCATTCTCACTAAAATGTCCCAAAAATATCTGATTTAGCTCTGTGTAAAGCAACATGAAAGAATACTAGACAGACTTTTTACATCTTCTTTTCCACAGAAAAACGCTATCCTGATGGTACACAAGAAATTGTGTTCCCAGATCACACAGTGAAATGCCTCTACAGTGATGGATTCAAGGAAACCTTTTTCCCAGATGGTACCGTAGTGAAAGTAAAGAAGTAAGTCTCAATGACAGGAACCAGGCATTGGGCACAGGTACAATGATACTGACATTTAAAATTGTGGTTGGATTCTGCATGGCTGGGAAATTTCCAGATGAGAGGAGAAAGAATTTGTAAGATAACGAGAGTTTTGCTACAACAAGGAACTGAAAAGTTTTTGCTTCCACCTTGGATGACAGATGACCATTTATCACTGGCAAGTGACTATGAAATATTCCTCATTTAGTTCCATGTAACTTTACACTCACTTTGTACATCTGGCCAGGGTTGCTGGGAGATCACCAGCTGACTGTGTGAACAATATGGGTACTAAAGGACTCTGGACGAGGACTCCCGGAGCTTTATTCCTAGCTTTTTGTTTCCCTTTCTGATCTTGGGCAAGGCGTTTCATGTATTCTCTCTCTAGTCCTCCATGTAAAATGAGGAAAAACAACTATAGGACTTTCTTACACATACTTGTTCTGGGCTTAGGGAGGATCCTGTTTTAAAATAGATTTCCTGCTTGCAAAATGCCTTGAGACCCCTGCATGAAGAAGTCACGTAAAATGCAGATCTCACTGTTGATTGGATATTATACTACGTACTGAAGTACCTTTTTATTGAAATCGTATTGTGTGTGATCTCTAATGCCGTCACTTGTAAATTCTGAATTATTACCTATCTGAGAAAGTTTCCACTTGACATTATTTTCCATTTTCATTGTGTCACACCAGACAGCTCAGTGACATAGGTTAATAACAGACAGTGACTGCCGATCACTTCATTCATTGCTGTGTCTTTCAGGAATGGAGACAAAATAGTGACATTCAGTAACGGCCAAAAAGAGATCCACACCCTGCAGTTCAAGAGGCGGGAGTACCCAGATGGCACTGTGAAAACTGTGTACTGCAATGGCAGACAGGAAACCAAGTACTCCACTGGACGAGTTCGAATCAAAGATGAGGAGGGTAATATCATCCTAGATAAGAAGTAATTCCTCCCCTCAAAGCGCTGCGCTATGCGTAAGTAGCTCAACCTACTTTCTTGGCAGGTCAGAACTGCTAGGAAGATTTAAGCCTTGTGAAAATGAATGGATGGATCTGTAGGGCTGAAATTTATTCTGGCTCAGAGAGCGGTGCTTAGTTTGGAATAACTTACCTGAATGAAATGTCTCTTGAGTGAGACTTGAAGGAAATGCAGTCATGCACTCTTTGTGTATGTAACATTAAAATAAACGTCCATAGTACTTCTCATCAAAGTGTTTGTTTCCTCATACTGATCACACTTTCCCTTGTTTTTCTGATAGTTAGTTACAAAAGTTACTACAATTAAGGAGTATGGCATAAGAAACTCAGTCTACAAAGCTTTTTGAATTTCAGTTCAGTGCTGCCTTATGCTGACTAAAACAAACCTATGTAGGTTGTTTGGTTTTTTTTCTCAGTTAACCACCGTGAAAAATGTGGACTTAGTGTTTTCAGTTTGGTTGGGTTCTTTGGAGCAGAAGATCCCAGCGTCTATCAGGCCTTATCACGAGCTGTATGTTAGAATCAAAACCTAAGCAGGAGTTGAGTGAACAGTCACAGCTCTGGATGTCCCTTCCAACCTAAATTATTCAATAATTATATGATCATAATCTAAGAACTCTGTCTCGTGCATTTGAAGACAAAATGTAATGTTTATTCCCTCCTGGTCATTATTCTGGATGAAATAGCCCTTTCTTCTTCCTCCAGCAGTCCTCCTCAGACCTACCCTGTCTTGCTTTGTTTTTGAATTAACCTCTCCCACTACTGCCTTCGTTCTTCTAGTAGTGCAAAAACATTTCTGGTCAGCAAATCTCTCCAGCTTTAAGGCTCTTTGGATGGCACTTGATACCTAGCGGGATTAATCATTTATCAGATGCTGCTTTCAACTGCCTTCCCTGTAGACTGCCTGTCTATCATCTGTCTTGAATTTTTCCAAAGCACTGAAGCGTTTCCCCTGTAGAGCTCAGCTCATTACCTGCCCATTGACTGAGATGACCAATTATCTCCTTATGCCCTTCAAATTCCTGTAGCAATAAACACATTTTCATAGCATGCTGCTTTAGCCTTTTCTCACACCAAAGTGCAAAATAATTGCAAGATTACAGAATTGCTCTTTCTTCTCTTCAGTTTCCAGTGAGTCAGACTATCAACAAATCACCATTCAAATTACAGAGCATCTTTGGAAGAAATAGATTGAATAGAGCAAGAAGTGCTGCTAATATTGATCATACACATGCTTCAGTTTATGAATTTAATTATGATGCTGTGAACATCCATGCAGTTTTATGTTGGCTGGTGTGATAATAAAATTGCACTGTTTTTCCTTTACTCCTGTATAACAAAGGAACGATTTATAAACCTGTGCTCTTCACCACTGAAATATTTAATGTATTTTATGTATTTTGTAAAAGGAATCTCTAAGTAAAAGAAATCCAAGAAATCATTCATTTCCATGTGTTTCACTAAGAATTTCAGTTCAGTGCTGCCTTACACTGACCAAAACAAATCTATGTTAAGATTTTTTTCTCAGTTAAGTATCATAAAAAAGTGAATGTGATTAATGTTTTCAGTTTGGCTGGGAAACTAGATGTCATACTAATGCTTTTTAAAGGACCACTGTTTTTATTCCCAGGAATTCCTTTTAACAAAAGGTCCTTGTTCTCCAGTTAATATGCTGACATTCTCTTTGTTTCTATAGCAATACAGAAAACAGGCTTTGTTTGCAGCTTTTAGTCTTAAACCATCATTTGCCGTTCAATAACCTGTGTATATAATCCCTTCCAATTGTAAATTAAATAAGCAACAGTTTTGTTTTTACGCTCCTTGCTCCTTCCTTAAGCACTCTTGACTGTACTTGCAGGAACATTCTGATTCTGCAATAATCAGGTGTAAAACACAGGGGATATGGAAATGGCTTTAAATTGAAAGAGGGCAGATTTAGATCAGATACAAGGAAGAAATTTTTCACTCAGAGGGTGGTGAGGCACTGGAACAGGTTGCCCAGAGAAGTTGTAGATGCCCCATCCCTGGAAGTGTTGAAGGCCAGGTTGGATGAGGCTTTGGGCAACCTGGTGTAGTGGAGGGTGTCCCTGCCCATGGCAGGGGGGTTGGAACTAGATGATCTTTGAGGTCCCTTCCAACCCTAACCATTCTATGATTCTGTGATACACGTCCATCAGTCTCTCAGACTGTGTGCACGCAGACATTCCTGTGTGCAAGCGCATTGCTGATGTGTGCGCCCACCTTGCTGATGCACACATCCACCCTGTCAGCTCCCGCTTACGGGGAGGTTGTAATGGTACACGAGTATGGGTCTCCTACTTTCTGGCAAATCAATGGCAAAGCTTCCATTGGTGAAATTTCAGCCTTGAAAAGAGAAGACTTCAGGGGGACCTAATAGCTGCCTTCCAATACCTGAAGGGAACCTACAGGAAGGCTGGGGAGGGACTTTCACAAGAGTGTCCACTGATAGGACAAGGGGAAATGGGTTTAAGTTGAAGGAGAACAGATTTAGATTAGATCTTAGGAAGAAATTCTTCAGTACAAGGGTGGAAAGACTTTGGAATAAATTGCCCAGAGAAGTTGTGGATGCCCCCTCCCTGGAGGTTTCAAGGCCAGGTTGGACGGAGCCTTGAGTAGCCTGGTCTAGTTGAGAGACGTCCCTGCCCATGACAGGGAGGTTGGATTAGATGATCTCTGAGGTCCCTTCCAGCCTATGCCATTCTATGATCCTATGAAATCGAAGGGCCAGACTACTAAGGATTTCACAGTACTTTTGCCAACCTGTGTCTGGCCACCGTTTTTACCCAGACACATCTTTCGAGTGATATTTTACAGTATAATAGCAAACGGATTATTGAAATAAGGGGCACAAATTTGGTTTGAAAAGGAGGAAACATTAAAACACCTACACAAATGACAAGCACAAGCTCTGTCAGATATGTTATAACTGGAGTCCTTCACAGACCAGTTATGACACATAACTGTTATGACATGTTATGACATGGTGTCATAACATTATTTTTCACAGGCTGATTCTCACACCCTATCTCTTCCACCTTCTGCTTGCATTAGTTAACCAGAACTAATAACAGCTCTACCAGCTCTAGCTCATAGTCGCAGGAACACAAATAATCCAAATTAAGCATGACTGCATATGCACTTAAACTGTAGCAACACACATACCTACTTTATTACATTTTCTGTCCTAGAGGGTTTATAGTGAACAAATTTTTATGAATGCTTCAGGGAGATGGAACACAGTTGGGAACACTCACTTCTCATCTTCCCATCGTTTTTCTGGCATTAGCAGAAGCATGCTACAGCCAGTATTTGGCCTCAATTTTGATTCAAATTTAGAATATGCTGTGACTTCTGAACAGAATTACTTCCATTCAAACAGCTAGGGGCAAAGATGTACAAGGGAAGGGTAGTATTTTGACCATCACCTGAAATGCTTCAGTTCAGTTTTGTATTTTTCCATGCACAGCTGACAAAGTTTTATTCCAACCAAAACAAAGTTGCCTAACCACTGCACCCATTGGGTACAGTCTGGGGAAGAGAGGTTTGATCCAGTCTCTGAATGTGATATTTGCAGTTTATAATGCAAATATCTGATAACAAATTTCTCTGTTACCTTGGGAAGTGTAATTATTTCTTTATTAAGAGTTTATCTGAAACAAAACACTGGAGCAGCATATAGATTTTTTAAAAACTATTTTCCGTAAGAGTTTCTATAGAATCCTACTGGTCATAAAATGAAAGTTATTTCATACCATTGATTCGTACATTGCAAAATTAATTTCTGGAAATTAATGTCAGGAAGCTCACTGGATTCTTTAAAAACACCATAGTTTTGTATCATCCATATTACCAGCATCTTTGTAAAGTGAGTGCACGTTGAATGCTCCCTGGTGTAAAGTGACCAGTTTTTCAAGTCATAAAGCCCCCTTAATTAGGAAAAGAAAATAAGCAAACATCACTAAGAAAAATAATAAACAAAGACGGGTATTTTAGAGGATGTTTTGGGAAATGCAATTCTCCATTTTTATTCTGGGATTACTACAATATTGCAAGAATTACTTTTAAAAATTAGTCAGTACTTTAATTTTAAAAATATAATCTCTCATGGTAATTGCTATATATATCTTTCTAATACAATTTAAGCGTACATCAACCTCCTTCCAGCTAAAGTTGTCTTTAATGATATGTCTGTAAATCTAACATGATGAAGTTACACAGAAGTTAAATAGCCTACCCTTTTCTTTGTGTTCTGCTTTTTTGATATTAACTGTTTGCTCACTAATTTGTTTATTTCCTTTATGATGCTCTTTACATCTGTCCCATCCCTGGAAGCTTGAAGTGCAGCTTCATTGAAAGGAAAAATAAGGACAAAATCTCCTACCCGGGGGATAGGCCTCTGGTCTTTATCAGAGAGGAAATAGGGGCGGGTGGTGAACTCGTAGTTGTAGAAGTCGGGTGTAGGGAACCAGTGGCTGAGTTGGGCAGACTTGTGTGGAGAACGCCCAGCTCCTGAGAGTTGTTTATTTTTAGCTTCAGCTTTTCCTTGGGAGGGTATTTTTGGCATGTTCATCCTTTCCCGCAGCTGGGAAGTCAGTGTTTTTCTTGGATGTGCCCTGGAAATTTTCTTGCTTGGGGTAGCCACCTTACAAACTGATCCTCTTGCAGCCTGCAGGGCAGGTTGTACAGAAGGAGCAGAAGCACATTTAGCCACTTTTCGGCAAGTGAGTAAGCCGGGAGTCTCCTGGGTGGCACTCTCACCAGCTGTGCTCCAGGGCATCCGCCTTCCCTCAACCTTTATCCCGGCCACTTGGTTTTGCCTGAAAGCGTCAATCTGCTTGTAGTTCAGCAGTTCAACAATATCGTGAAGAAGTTTTCTTTTCACGGTGTCATCAATGGAACAGTCTAAACACAAGGCTGGATTGTAGTTGACTTCTAAAAGCCACGGCTTGAATTTGTCATCAATCAGGATGTCAAAGCCAAAGAGCTCAAAGCAATTGGAAGCCACTGGTAAGGGGGTTACAGCAAGCAGGGTGAGAATCACTATGTTATTGATCTTCTGCCAGAGGAGCACATCATCAACTCCAAATATTCGAAGGTAAGAACGAAATTTGCTGAATGTCCATTTGCAGCCACGGCCAATCCCTTCTTTATATTTTTTATATGAAGCTCCGTATTTGTTGATGCTGGTGTTTGTTAGGTGGGCATAGACGTTGTCCAGGGAACTGAGGTCAAACTTTTCAGTGGCAAACCTCACCAGTCCTTCTTCATAAGTGTAAATGGTGAGGGGGCAAAAACTGGTGACACACACATAAAGGCGCAGATCCAGTTTATACCCTGAAATGAGCAAGGGGTTGCTAATGTACTTCTGCACAATGACTGCACAGTCATATACTAAGTCTTTAATGTCTTGGAAAATGAGTATGCCCCTTCCACGGGAAAGATCCACAGGCTTGCAAATCCAGTAGCTAGGTCTCCGGCCTACTGACTGTCTCTCCTTGCTGTATTCTGTTATAAATTTGACATAGTCATTGGGCATGATAAATGCCACTGGACTAAATTCATACAGAGCTGATCCATATGCTCCTTTCATGCGTTTCAGATGCCTTGCCAAATAGTCTTTTCTGGTGATCCGGACAGCTTCTGGGTAGTGGTTGAGCCTCTGCCATGGTTTAATGCTGTGGTGGTCTGTCATACGGAAAGGTGAGTTCCGCCAGTACAGGTTCCAGTCTGCGTCATCTTGCTCTTTTTTGTCAAATTCAGTCCAGCCGCGTTCCAGTAAAACCTCACGGACTATTGCAGGGACATTCTCATGGAGACGGAACACCAAAGGCCTCAAGATAGCTCTTGTATCATAGTCATCTGCTATCATTTCCATCTTAATTCCTGAAAAAAAATCAGAATCACCAGGAAGAAAACAATCAAATTAATGCCACAGATTGTGCTAGCAGTCATCACCCTCACTGCTTTCTTAATGTCTGTCACTCCCAACGTATTCTCAAAGCATGTCATTCCTGTGTGCTTCTATGGTCCACAACTGAGAAGTTAAAGGCTGTGTTTAAGCTGAAAGACATGCAAAAGGGCTTTGATTCCAGATACTTGTTAGGGCAGCACAAAGCACTGATTGCTGCAAAGTTACATGTCTCCACACTTCCTTTACTTTTTCTTTGAGGTAGCTTACTACAGCAGTAGTTCTTAGCATGCTGCCCTGCTCTGACAAACTCTTTTGGTTAAGATTATAAAGCGTGATGTGAAATTGATGGCAGACAGTAGGAAAATGCCTATTGATTCCAATGCTTTTTCCTCCTCTGACACAGGCTGATTTAACTCACTGATAATCTTCTGCTACTCCTCCAGTGAGGTTCTCCCCAGTTCCTGAAAAGCAGGACACACTCTTGTCTCATCACTATCCTCTCAAGAAAATAATGTTCCATAGAAATATATGTAGATTCAGAATGAAATATCATTTCCCGCTATCTATAGTGGAAGAAGACAATGGTCTCCACCTATTTTTATGGGTAAGAAATGCACGTTGAGTTATTTTGGGCATAGCAATTCTCATCTAAACAGTTCATGAAGCGTGCTTTTCACTCCCCAGCTAGTTCAATATATACAAGAGTCAAACCAAAACACCTGTCCTATTGGCTGGTGGCATAGCAGACAAAAAGTCCCATGGACCTGTAGATCTGAGAGTGTTGCAGTTCTCTCAGTTTTAGTTTACTGAAACCCTACAGAGCTGCTCCCTGAGAATTAGACTCCGTGTTTGGAACAGAGAGTGTCTTCAATGAGAGAAGGGTGTTTGTGCTGAGGACCATTCTGACATAGCACTAACATACTGACCTCCACCTCCTCTCAGAAAGCAGCAAGCAAAAGAAATACAAAGTGGGCAGGAACATATGCTAGACAAGACTCCTTCACATCCTGTTACCAGAGTGACATCCTTGCTTTCTTTTCAGGTTGACTTTTAGACTCCAGGATGAGTAGCCTCTGCCTTCCAAACAACTACAGAAACCAAGAGAACATGTCACACCTGGAAGTACTCAATGCAATGCGCAGCTGAGTTGGCCAGGGATGCTTTATCTGTGGAAAAATTACAATTTGTTGAAAGGGAAAGATTTTTTTTCCAGAGAACAAAAGTAATCTTTTACCAGCTTTTTGATTTCATTTGGATTTTCTTGTTTTGAAATTGTCAGGATATCTTATTTTTATTTTTTATAAAAGACATTGGTTCAGAAAGACATTTTTAAATGCTAATTTAGTTTTAAAACTAAAAGTCCAAATGTGAAATGAAATGCTTCACCATTATCAAAATGTAGATTAACAGAATTCAAAAGTTTTTCAAGTCACAAAACAGTTTAAGATTCTCATTATCTTATTTGAATGTGAAAAACAATTCAAAAATTCTAGCAGGATGAAAAAATGTTTCTCTCTCCACTGTGACGTTTGGTGACTCTCTCTAGTGGGGTCTGTAACAAGTGCACTACAATGCAGAGGGCAAAATCAAGAGAGTCTTAACAGGGGCTTGATGGGAGTAGGGTTTTAGAGAAGGGTCCAGGAGGTGTTTCAGAGAGGCTGGGAAGCAAGGCAGTGGTGTTGGAAGTATATAGCTACTTTACCATAGGACTGTAGTGTGTAGGTTAAAAATAGCCCTGGACAATCCTATATCCTGTAGTGAGGGAAACATTGCCTAAAAATGAAGAGATCCAAAGCAAGCTTTGGTCCAGGATGTGGAATGAGGCATACAATGACTTTCTACTTTCCAAAGTAATATGTAATTCTATATTTCAATAGTAATACGTAAATTAATATGTTTAGTCACATTTTACAGTCAGAATTGCAGTACCCTTCCATCTCAGGTACAAGCTAGTGTTGAAAGGGAGCAAGATCTAACCTGTATTGGGATTATTTCTTTGAATCCCCTTAGAGATCAGAGATTCCCTTCCTGTACAGACTGCAGTCGGATTCCTCTTAGTGAGAGCTTTCGTTGGGTGAGGGGTCTATGGAGAACAGGAGAGAAACATAGTAAGTGGGTACTGAAGTGCGATCATGATGTAATAGAACTTACACAAAATACCATGAAGGGGAAAGCAGTCTTGCTGTGTGTCTCGCAGTCAGTGCTTCTTTTCAAACCCCAGGAAATTGAGGGCTTGCTGCTGAGCTTGCACACAAACCTCACGTGGTACTCCCAGGAAATGTCTGTTATCTTTGCTTCCAATTTCTTTCCTGGGAGTCCTTTTTCCTATCCGCTTATTAGACAGCACTACGTCACATGCTAAAATGAAACAAAAAATTTAGAAAACTACGCAAGTTTTATAGGAGTTAGTTCAAATCATTAGGCAAAGATTACTAAATTAACAAAAAAAGGATGTGATTGAAAGTAGCTATGGTAAGCATTTGGGTGAGCCAACTTACAGACTGCAGTTAGCTTTGTTTTTTCTGCACTGCTCAACATTGGTCCTAGCAGCGTTTCAGTGAAAGGCACTGTTGTATGTGAATCCAGTCCGTGGTAAACTGTGCCATCACGGTCTCCACTAGGTAATCATAAATTAAGCTGTTAGTAATGTCTGAACAATGAAGCCTTCTTTGGTGGTTTGTTCATGTCAGCTTGTATTAATGGAACATCTTTCATACCTCTGGCATTCAGAGAGCTGTTTACAGGAAATTGTTTCACCAAGCCTAGATATAATAAATGTCATCTTCAAATTCCCTGGTAATTAAGAGCGAAGAAAATAAAACATTGTAACTAACAAAGAACACCTACCTGCTTTTAAGGAAGTCATGTTACATATAAATAGAAGCTCTTGCAGTGCAATTATGAAACTGTAACTCTAGGATTAGGCACTGTTCTAAATGAATGAAGACAAATTTCACTCGGTCGACTCTGTACAAATGTGTGCTCAGACGAACGCCCATCTCTTCACTAGCCTGCATTCTCAGAGGCCTCTGTGTTCAGCCCATTCCTTAATAACTTGGAAACGCACCTGCGTGTTGGCAGGCATTCTTTCACAATGCAAAAACTGCTACAGCCTCTCTGACCACGCCGAAGTTTAACACCTACCTACTGGTGCTGCCGACTGGCACCCAGAAGCAGAGGCTTTCCCCGAGGAGCGCAGGACGCTGTCATCTGTGACCTCACGGCTCTGGGGCCGCGCAGACGCCGCGGCAGCAGACCTCGCACCAGCGTCCTCGGGGAAGCGCTCACCTGATCTCGGGCTTCGTGCTGGCCATGGCTGCTTCCAGTCGCTCGGTTTAACACCTATGGGAGGAAATAACGGTTAGGCATGAAAAGCGTCTATTTGCGGAGTTAATGCAGAACGTCTCTGTAATTCAACTCAGCGCACCGACCAGTGGCTTCTCACCAAGTTTTTAAGCTGCCCGCCTCGGGATTTAGTTTCCGAAAAAAAATGGTTTAATTATTTCTCGAGGCGATGGTTGACTGTCTGGTACCCCACCCAGGCTCACCCCGGCTGCCCCAGGCTACGCGGCTCCTCCCGTCGCTCCCGCAGACGCGGGGCGCTGGGCCGCGGCCGGGGCTGCGCTCCCGCACGGGCACTGCCCGCGACGGCACCGCCGGGTGCTCCGCCGGCATCGCCGCGCCGCCACCGGCACCGCACGGCCCTGAAGGCACAGGCGCCCGGCCGAACAGGCGCACACCGCCCCTTCCGTCAGCGAAATGGCATTTAAAGCCGTGTTCGCTGGAGCTGGGGCCCGGCAGAGCAGCCCCCGGCCGCTCGCCGTACCTGGGCCCGGCGGGGCCCGCAGCCGCCCCCGCCGCCGCGGACCTGCTCCGCTTTCCGCCCGGACCTCTGCGCGCCCCGCCGCCTGCGCCGGCCCACCCGCGGCCGGGCTGCCAGCCGAGGCGGGCGGGCGGGCGGCCGCGGGTAGCAGCGAGGCCGGGAAGCGGCGGCGGGCGGCCGCGGGCCGTTGCTTGGCGATGGGGAAGGGCGGGCCCGGGCGCTCCCTCATCCGGCGGCGGGTCTGGGCAGAGCTCCCCCGAGCCGCGCCGAGCCTTCCCGTGCAGGGCGTTGTCTGCTCTAGCCGCCTGCAGCCTGCCGGCCCCGTTTGCCAGGGAAGATGCACAACCGGGGCGCCCAGAAGGGAGAAAAGCCATCACCTGCAGCTCTGCCTTCTCCTGCGTCCCTCGGTACCCGCTGCCTCGGCGCACGGCGCTCTCTTCTCCCTCGCTCGCTCGGCCCCGCCATTTGCCCAGGAGGTCTCTGGAGGCCTCATGGAGGGGCCCTGGGCCATAGGGCCACGCACAGGCGCTGGCAGGTGACGGTGTCCAGCTGCAGATGCTGGTTGAGCCCCTGCACATCTCTCACCTCCCGTGCGTGCATCTGAGACCCTCCAGGCGCTTGGAACTTTGATTCATGCCGTAAGACGCCACAATTTTATGTACCTCTTGAAAGCAGTTACTTAATGTATCAAAATTAATTACTTGTCATAGAGTCATAGAATGGGTTCGATTGGAAGGGACCTTAACGAACATCTAGTTCCAATCCCCCTGCCATGGGTAGAGACACCTTCCGCTAGACCAGGTTGCTCAAAACCTCGTCCAACCTGGCCTTAAACACTTCCAGGGATGGGACATCCACAACTTCTCTGGGCAACCTGTTCCAGTGCCTCACCACCCTCAGAGGAAAGAGTTTCTTCTTTAGATCTAATAAAAATTTATCCTTTTTCAGTTTAAAACCATTACTCCGTGTCCTATCACTACATGCCCTTGTAAAAAGTCCCTCTCCAGCTTTCCGGTAGGCCCCCTTCAGGTACTGGAAGACTGCTATAAGATCACCCCGGAGCCTTCTCTTCTGCAGACGGAACAACTCCAACTCTCTCAGCCTGTCTTCATAGGAGAGCTGCTCCAGCCCTCGGATCATCTTCGTGGCCCTCCTCTGGACTCGCTCCAGCAGCTACATGTCCTTCTTCTGTTGGGGACTCCAGAGCTGAATCCAGTATTCCAGGTGGGGTCTCACAAGAGTAGAGGGGCAGAATCACCTCCCTCGACCTGCTGGCCCGACTTCTTTTGATGCAGCCCAGGATACAGTTGGCTTTCTGGGCTGCCAGCGCACATTGCCGGCTCATGTTGAGCTTCTCATCAATCAGCACTCCCAAGTCCTTTTCCTCAGGGCTGCTCTCAATCCATTCTCCGCCCAGCCTGTACTAGTGCTTGGGATTTCCCCAACTCATGTGCAGGACCTTGCACTTGAACCTGACTGTCTTTCGTTGCAAATGAATGCTGTAATCCCTGGGCTCCCAAGCGCCTACATCCTCAATAGAATTTGATGTGTGACCCAGCCTCAGTGCCTGAAGTCTCTGAAAGAAATGGCTCAGCCATCCTTTCTCAGGGCCTCTCTTCCTGTCTGGCACAGGTGACCTCTCACTTGTTGTCCTCATTGTCTGCATTGTCTCATGGTTCTCTTGTGTGAAGGCCTGACCCTCCTCCTATACCTCTAGAGAACCCCAGTTTGGGACTGAGGGTACCAGGGAACACAAGGCATTCAGTAGATGAGCATTACCTGGCTTATTACCCATTGCCAGGTTTAGATCTCTTGAAGATTTCAGGCACATGACTGGGGAGGGATTTATCTGACTACGACTTCAAACCTCGAAGCTAGTGTCCATTGAGATAGATACCCTTGCTCTCGTTAACCTCACAAAGTCTGTCAGACTGATAAAAGCTATTGCTTCATTGCAGGATGAACACTGTTGTTGCTGTGGATGAAATAAGAGCTTGTGTGGTAGTGAAACATGTTGTGAAGAAGGGTGAGTCTACCTGCACCCTGCTACTGGTTGAGGCCTCATTACAGACCTGTGTTGCTTGACGCCTGCTAGACTGAAGCAGGGCTTGCGGAGTCTTCCTTGGCCATGAAAGGGCAGAGGCCTCATGCCAGAGCAACCTCAACTGTCATTTTGTTTATTGCATTTCAGTGAAGAGGTGTTCCTAGCTGAACTTCTGCCTGAAGGTTTTTTTTATATACTACGCAGCAAACTCCCTATTACCTTTATAGCAATAAAAACCACACACGTTTTATAACTGTGTACTGTCCATGCATAATGATGTCCTAAATGGCAATTTCCATTTAGATCATGTCCAAGACAGATGGGCACCTTTATCCTCACCATCCCAGGAGTAAGCATGTTCTCTACATCATGACGTGTGGTTTCCTCACGCTACCTGTGGTATAGAAGAGTTGGTTTTCCCCTTATTTTACAATTGAGGAAATGTCTACAGTAAAGTTCTGTGACAAAATCAAGAGTGGAATACAGCTCCCCAAACCACAGGCCACAAGCTCCTGTCTCCTATGCTGACTCTGTGTCAGTGACACTGAGGTTCTCTCCAAGGTCAGAGCACCTTTTTCTTGCTCCTCGGTGGCTCCTCATGGTTTCAGCTGGAATCTGTAGAGTGAGGAGCTGTTTTCTGAGTGGTGTTGCTGAATTTTACTGCAGACAAATCCTGGGCACACAGAGTACAAAGCGATTAAGGAGGTGTGCTGAATTGACCCTGGCCACCAACAAAGCACCTACCTAAGTTGCTCACTCACTCACCCACCAACCGGATAGGGGAGAGACTCAAAAGAGCAAAAGTGATAAAACTCCTGAGTTGAGATAAAGACAGTTTAATAGGTGAAGCAAAAAAACCCCACCATGTGTGCAAGTAAAGCACAATAAGGAATTCATTTACTACTTCATAGGTGAAGCAAAAAAACCCCACCATGTGTGCAAGTAAAGCACAATAAGGAATTCATTTACTACTTCCCATCGGCAGGCGGGTGTCCAGACATTTCCTGGAAAGCAGGACTTCAGCTTGTGTAGCAGTTGCTTGGGAAGACAAACACCATAACCAGAAACATCCTCACTTCCTCCTCCTTTCCCTTGAGCTTTTATGCCTGAGCATGGCATCATGTAGTATGGGACATCCCTTTGGTCAATCTGTCTCAGCTGTCCTGGCTGCATCACCTCTTAATTTCTTGTGCACCCCCAATCTGCTCACTGAGGGGGCAAAGTGGGAAAAAGAGAAAACCCAGACACCATGCAAGCACTGCTCAGCAATAGCCAAAACACTGGTGTGTTATCTCAACAGCTTTAGTTCACAAAATCCAAAACACAACACCATATGGGCTGCTACAAAGAAAATTAACTCCATCCCAGCCAGACCTAGTACAGGAGGAAAGAGAAAAACGCATCAAGCTGTATATGCTCAGAGGGAGGGATCATCTCTGCGTTCTGAGGCTGTGTACAGCATCTT
Source organism: Tauraco erythrolophus (assembly GCF_009769465.1). Classification (NCBI taxonomy): domain Eukaryota; kingdom Metazoa; phylum Chordata; class Aves; order Musophagiformes; family Musophagidae; genus Tauraco; species Tauraco erythrolophus. The sequence continues at coordinate 82,656,043 of NC_141466.1, forward strand.
ATGTAGAAAGATCCTCATTTCAGTGTTAGGCTGTTACACATAAACTATAAATGGTTACATTCACACAGATCAGATTTTCACTAACGTTCATCTCAAAAATCCTCTTTGCTTCACTTGCCATTGAACATTGCTGTGTAAAAGAGAATCAGAGGAAGATTCGAAGATGTGTTTCACAGTCTGTTATCGAGGTGCAGTCTAGTTTCTGTGCCAGACGGAAGCAGGGTGGGATGAGAAGCAGCAGCCTGGCAAATCCATCTGTAATCTCTGGGCAGCTGGGATGCCATCAGAATTCTGCAGCCGCAGTAGTTTTGCCATTTGTGTTTCCAACAGAGAGGTTAACAGCATGCCTTTGAGCTGACAGGGCAAAGGCACAACAGAAAGGTGGACCTGTGAGGGAGCTCACCTGTCACCTTCTTTTCTGCAGGACATAATGAACTCTGCTTAATTGTATGAGACCTGGAAAAGAAGCTTATTATATGTAAAGCCATGAAGCAACACAGGTGAAGTCTGGAGGGGAGTCCAGGTGCTTGGGAACAAGGAATGTTAGAGAGAGAGTAAAGTAGCATGAAAGGTACTGTTATTTAAAAGCCCTAATAATTTGGGGATTTTTTTCCCACATAAATTGTATTATTGATTTCTATCATGTTGTCACACCATATGGTGCCTTGTCCTTCTCTTATGGCTAATAACTGAGACCCAGTAGTTTCAAATGTTATCTCTGTGGCATGCAGCAACTTAACTAGCCAGGTAGTTTATTTCCAGGGGCAACACTAATCTTGGAGATGAACAGAATTTATCTCCAATTTCTTTTATGCTGTCTGCCTCAGGCAGAGGACCTGATCATAGTGTCATTACCAGTAATGATCATGATATCTGTACAGTGCTTTCTCATCAAGATGTAAGGGCACTGTCCAGTAATTGCACTGTAGCACTCTTCTCCTTGCAGTAAAACCACAAAAATCCAAATCTGGAAGCAATATAGTATGGATAAAACTAAACAGAATTTGAAATGAGAGGAGGAAAATCCTCATCTGAGCCAATGCTAGATGCATATAGGTCTCAAGCAGATATTACAGTATAGGTCCATCCTCTTTTTCTCCTTCTCACTCTATGACTTACACCATTATCTGCATCCTCTTCACGGCTGGGTTCCCCAAGTAGCATGACCTGGCTGCTTATCTTGGAAACATCTTCTGTGGATGGGAAAGTGGGGAAAGTTCATCATGATTGAAGCATTTATTCATGTGGAAGGCATCTGTAAGGAAACAGGAATACCAAAGGGAAAGAGTGCTGGGACAGAGGGATGACATGGGCAGAAACACAGTTGTCTGCTGACCTAAGACAAGTTGGTGGACTCAGTGGTTAGTGGATTTTGTGATGTTCGGATAGGAACTGTAGATATAGCCGGTTTATAACATGATGTTGTTTACAGCAAGTGTTAAAGAATGCAGGATAAGAACAATATAAATCTTTATACTTTGTGCTTCCATGAAATGATGTGTGTTGTCTGCGATCAGCTGATCAACCCCAGTTGCTGTCGTCTTCTGATTTCACATGTAGGCTTTTCAGGTTTGATTCTAAAGCTGTGATACTAGGTCTGAGCCACAGATACAAAAATGTGAGGACTTTGAGTCTTGTTTACATTTATTAAGATTTTATTAGTTGAAAAAAAGACAAAACATTTTGTTGGTCATCTGTATGAAAGGGTGAAGTCAGATAATCTTCCCTTATAAGGCTGAGATGTCAAAAGAGATTTTTACTCCTAAGACATTTGCATTGTATTGGCCTTGAAATGTGTTCCTTTACCTCCTTTCTGGAGACAGTACATGCTGGAACACCCTTGGAGACATGCCTATAGGAGCCAGCCAGTTTGCTTTGCCTCCATCACTCTAACCCTGTTGCATTATATGTGTGTGTCCTGGATGTGGAGTCCTACATTTTCCTTCCTTGTAGCAGTAGATGTCCCAGGGGAGTTCTTAGCTTCGAGGTATTCAGCTGCTCTGTACGTCACCATAGACAACACAAGCACAGACAATAAAATGTATAGTTTGATGTAGACTTGCAATTTGGTACTATAACCAAAGGCAATGACGAATCCGAATGATTCCCAGAGACGGTAATTTGCAAAGGCAGCCTCCTTGTGTTTCTCAAATAAGATGCCATAGAATCCTAGAAGGAAGGAAAGACGTGGCTTGTGAAGATTTAGGTCTGCAACCATGTATTTTCTGCAAAGGGAATAAGTAGACCACAATGGGGAAGACAGACCCTGCTTCATAAACGTCAGAGAAAGGAAAATACAAGCTTTGTCTTAAAATATTTTTGCACTCCTGTGAATTGTTACAAATGAAATAACAGAGCAAAAATGACAAAATACAGAACATAAGAACAAAAGGGAAAGAAAGTGAGAGGAAGGAAAAAAGGATGATCTCTATTGAAGTGAGATGGCAGGAAGTTTATTTTTCAAACTATCAGCCACAAAAGGCAAGGTTCTTGCACTGATAAGTGAGTAAGTAAGGAGGAAGAGGAGATGGCCAGAAATGGCCCTTGACACTCTAGGGTCTCCATGTGTAACTATTGAGAAGGTTATACCAAGTCCTTACAGGCTTTTGAAGAACAGGCGATTTTGTCTAGGGGCAGCGTGGTCCTTTCGGACCAAGTTGGTCTTTTGGTGTGAGGTAGAAAGAATCAAGGAAACATAGTGACCTCCCCGCTGCCCTCGTTCCCCACTTTTGGGGGGAACCTGCATGGACTCTGCATGCACTGTATACCTGTTCTTCAAACCATTTCTTTCACCCACCTAAGAACATGCAGAGACTGTTCACATAAAACGCATGTCATAGAATCATAGAATCATAGAATCGTTAGGGCTGGAAGGGACCTTCAAAGGTCATCTAGTCCAACCCCCCTGCAAGGAACAGGGATATCTCCAACTAGATCAGGTTGCTCAGGGCCTCATCCAACCGGGCCTTGAACGTCTCCAGGGATGGAGCATCCACCACCTCTCTGGGCAACCTGTTCCAGTGTTCTACAACTCTCATGGTAAAAAATTTTTTCCTAATATCCAACCTGAATCTACCTCCCTCTATTTTAAAACCATTACCCCTTGTCCTATCACAACTGGCCCTCCTGAACAGCCTCTCCCCATCTTTCTTGTAGGCCCCCTTGAGGTACTGGAAGACCGCTATAAGGTCACCCCGGAGCCTCCTCTTCTCCAGGCTGAAGAGCCCCAACTCTTTCAGCCTGTCCTCATAGGAAAGGTGCTCCAGCCCTCTTATCATCTTCGTGGCCCTCCTCTGGACCCTCTCCAACTGGTCCATGTCCTTCTTATGTTGGGGGCTCCAGAACTGGACGCAGTACTCCAGGTGAGGTCTCACGAGGGCAGAGTAGAGGGGGAGAATCACCTCCCTCGACCTGCTGGCCGCGCTCCTCTTGATGCAGCCCAGGACGCGGTTGGCCTTCTGGGCCGCAAGAGCACATTGCCGGCTCATATTGAGCTTCTCGTCCACCAGTACTCCCAAGTCCTTCTCCTCAGGGCTGCTCACGATCCATTCTCCACCCAGTCTGTAATTGTGCCTGGGATTGCCATGACCCAGATGTAGGACCTTGCACTTGGCCTGGTTAAACTTCATGAGGTTGGTACGGGCCCACCTCTCCAGCCTGTCGAGGTCCCTCTGGATGGCATCCCTCCCTTCCAGCGTGTCAACGGCACCACACAGCTTGGTGTCATCGGCGAACTTGCTGAGGGTGCACTCCATGCCACTGTCCACGTCACTGACAAAGATGTTGAAGAGGGCGGGGCCCAACACGGACCCCTGAGGGACGCCACTCGTGACCGGTTTCCACATGGACATCGAGCCGTTGACCACTACTCTCTGAGTACGGCCATTGTTTTCACTAGAACGTGGCCTCAGGGAGCCCCCAGGTGAGGCTTGCATGGTGTTGCCAACAGTAGCAACGTGTGCTATTCATACTTGCCAAGCTCAGAAAAACAAACTGATCCAAAACACTTCAACCAGAAAGTTGAGGAAAATAGAACACATAGAGCTACAACTGAGCTCAGATTCAATACACAAAGGATATTTTCCTCTTAGAGATAACCAAGTTTTCAAATTTTCAGCTTCTGGATGGGTTGGCAAAAAGAATATCCTTGATGTGTACAGAACCTCTGGGCTGAAACTGGAAAACTTGCTTGATGTGGAGATGTAGTTAAACTGCTCATCCTAATGCAGTTGTGTTCGCTAGGAAACTCACTGAGTTCTGTCAACTGCACACCCACCACTGGGAGTCAGGGAGGGTTCCCCAGCCTCCAGGTCTGACTGGTGGGGCACACAGAGAAGCGGGAACAACTTGCTTTCCTCTGGGTGCTGAGCTAGCGTCAGTGGTGATAAAGAAGTGTGCATTTCCAGTGGCTCAGCTGTGATGTGCAGAGAGGAAAGGGGAGGAATATTATGAGCCTTGACTCTTCTCATCCACTTCTCTATCTAACAACACATCTATTTGAAATACACACGTTCAGCCAAAAGGCACAGAAGAGTACAAAGTTCTCTAGAAGTCTGGGCAGGCTCAACTAACCCTTCAGTTTTGTTAAGAAGGGGAAGACATCATCTGTACATAAAAATTCACTGCTTCCTGATGACTGTAAGAGGACATTTATTGAATGATTCGATTCAGAAAACCTGGACAAGTGCATCGCAAGATGTACTTAGTTCATTAAACTGCCTGAGTGTAGCGTAGTGTGAATTATTTGATAATCCTTCATAGTTTTGCCTAATAAATGAACAAGTACAAGCTGTTCATATTACTTTACTGATATGCCTTGTGTTATCTTCTGAAAAGGGATTAGTAAGGAGAGTTTAATATAGGAAGGTTTCTGATGTGTAAAGATTCTGGCTTTCAGCTGGTACCTATTTTTCCGTACTGTTTTGAAGCCTTCTTTTTTGATCAAAACAATGGGAGAATTGAATGGGGATCTTGTCCAAGGTTCACCTATAGGAAGGGCTGACTCGGCAGGAAAGTTCTTATTTCTTGGATGCCTATGCGTTATTAGCTAGGAGTTATATAGGAGCACAGTGGTGGTTTTGCCTCAAACTTAAACATTTGTCCTTATCACAAACACTGTTGAGTGCAATGTGGCACAAGTTGCCTGGCTGAAGCTTTAGCAGGACCTGCCGGGCTGGCTGAGTGGCGAGGCTGCTAGGTCTCCATTCTTGCAGCTCATTTCACAGAAATTATCCTCCCTGTTTACCACTGCCCGTTTTCGTGCTCCTTCTCCTGGTACTAGTAAGCATGGGTATATAACAGGACTGCTGGAAATCATTTGAGTCCAGGTTTATAAACTTTCCAGACTGATTTGTATCCTTTCTAAAGATGCAGTCAGTCTGGAAAGAACCTTATTTTACCATAGTCTACCCAATAGCTCAGTGCTATGTAATTGTTACGCCCCAAGTGCATTTGTTGCCAGGGGGGTAATAATAGCATCTGTGTTTAGGTCAGATAAGAGAGGGCACTACACACTCTGAAATGAAGCAGCTTTCACTGGAAATAAATGAGAGTGTCCACACATGTACAAACATGCTCAGAAACCTTTAGATGAAGTGACTCATCTACTGTGAGCCTATATATCCTCTAGAGGGAACTCCAGTATTAACTATCCACAGCAGGCCAGAGTAAATCAGCTTCCATTACCATAAAATGCCTTAAAACGCAGTACAATGCCATTGTATTTATTCAGTGGTTGATCTACTGAGGCCCAAGCAGCAGTCACAGGAGCTTGCCAAAGGACTGCAGACCTTGGTCCCCTATGCTGTTTTAGAGATCCTATCTCACCTCCTAGCCTTTGGAGCTGGGGATTTCTCGTCTCGTGATTTTTATTCAGATTTATATCTGAATAAAACCGTGAAGGGGAGGAGAGATTTAGTCCGAAATGAGCATGTCAAACTGAAGATCCTGTTCTGAGTTGCAGCATGATGGAGTAACGTCACTGCATCTCTCTATTACTGTTTCATGTCATCACTTGATGTTTCAGTGTGACAATGACAATGTGCAAAGCAAACTCTGTATAATTTTCTAACTGAGAGCTATGGAGCAGCTGAAGAAGACAGAGACAAAAAATACTTCGCAAGCATAAGAAACATTGTTTTTTTCCCAGCTAACACAAACATGAAATTTTCACAGGTATCCTCCAGAAATCTGGGAATGGAGATGACCTATTACAGTGCTGTAATAGAGATCAGTCTTGTCACAGCACTGCAAAGCTCACTCGCCATCAAGTAAGCACAAAGCTTTGTCCACCGTCTATGCCTCATCCAGGGCTTGGGAACTGCAGCCACTTCCCAGCCTCCTTCTCTGACACTTAGGTCCTCCGTACTTACCCCTTTTCCTAACGAGGGCACCAGATGCCTCTTCATCAGGCACGCAGGGACCTTACTGAGGAGGTGCCTTTCTCAAAAGACATCACAAATGTATATAAATGCCTGAGGAGGATGGAGTCAGAGTCTTTTCAGTGGTGTCCAATGACAGGGCAAGGGATGAATGGCACAAACTGAAACGGAGAACGTTCCCTCTGAACATCAGGAAACAATTTTTTTTACTGTAGGGGTGGCTGAACACTGGCACAGATTGCCCAAGTAGGGTGTGGAGTCTCCCTCTCTGGAGATATTCAAAAGCTAACTGGACATGGTCATGGGTAACTGGCTTTGAGGGGCCCTGCCTGAGCAGAGAGGTTGGACTAGGTGACCTCCGGAGGTCCCTTCCAACTTCAACCCTTCTGTGATTCTGAAAGAAACTAAGTGTCTGAGGGCAAGGCTTTCTGGAAAAGAGAGAAGCAGGATAAAGGGCAGGTCCTTCATCCCAGTGAGAGACTAAGATATGGCTCTCATGAGTGTTGGGAAGGAGCCTGATGAACAATCAGGAAGACTGTGCCTGAAGAAGCAGGAAATGAGTGAACAGCGTTACTTCAGAGAGAGCAAATATTCACTGATGTTGTCCTTCCATGAACCTGAATAACGAGAGTACTGACTTAAAATTGTACCAAAGGCACAAGGCTGTGGGTTGGGATGAAAGAAGATGAGAGGGTGTGGCTTGATGTATGTAGCAGCTCTCCTCCAAGGGATATGAACTGGAGCTGCTGGAGGGACAGACAAGTCTGGCTGGTCACTTCCTTGTGCATAGAGGGGGGACTCTACACGTGCCAGAAAGGAGATCGCTGCTAGTGCCAGGCAGCGGACTGCGGTGTTTTCCCTTCAGCTCTCTAGGAGGAACATGATAATTTATCTAGTGGGTGAAATCATCTAAGCTACTGAAGCAATTAAAAGGATCAGAGAGAGGGAGGCCAAGACACATAACCTCTTGTGGGCCCAGATGAGCTAGTTCTGTCACATGCATATTCCTATGGCATCTGCCAAATACGAATTTGAGATAGAGGAAGACAATGTTCATTAAATAAGAGGCAAAATATGGGAGCAGGTGGGAGACCGAGTAACTGGGTTACTGACACAGGCTACGGCATTGATGATTGAGGGAAAAGTTTAAATAATCCCTTATGGAAGTTGGTTTGCATCAGCTCATTATCTGAACTGTCTGTACGTAATAATTGCACTGTATCACAAAGCAGTAGAACATAAAAGGTTACAAAAACAACCATAATGCATCAGAGAAGTCCAATGGTATACTTCCAGTAACAGACTCCCAGGATAAGAGTGTAAGAAACGAGGTAAGTACATAGTGATCTTTTCCCCCCCCAGTTCCCTCCTGACTCTGGCACTCAAAGGCATAGGGACTTTCTGAGTTGGAGATCTCCTCTGGACCACCAGGCTTTAATAGCCCCCAAGAATATCTTCCCCTGAAGTGATATAATTCCGTGTTTAAAACATTTACATTTATGGCAATGAATTCCTTACTTTGATTATACATTGTGTGAAAAAAAGCATCTCTTTTCTATAAAGCCTGCTGCCTGATAACTTTATTTGGTGCCACTAGTTCCGTTATTAAGAGAAAAAGTGGATTTCTAATCGCCTTCTCCATATTATTCGTGATCTTACTGACTGCTTTCCTTACTTATCACTTGTCCAGGCTAAAGTATTCTACTGTGTTAGGCTTTTGATTTTAATAATCACATTTGATTATGATTTTTGAAATGGAGCAAATCAGAACTGCATGGATTTACTTGGTTGCATAATGTTGCTGTCTGTGGTTTTCTCCTTCCATTTTTTTCTAATAACTCCTAACAGCCAATTTACTGCTTCTTTTGTTGCTGAGCTTTGAGTCAATTTTTTATCCAGAGCACTCTGCTTTATTGCACAAGACAGACTAAATGCATCATTCTTCTGAGTTTTCTAATTTTCTCTGAAATACTTACACTCCTCCAGAATATTTATTCTGAGTATCCATTATCATCTGCTGCAGTGTTCTTCTCTCTTCATCTTGAAAAAATTTGTTTAACGAGTATTTTACTTTCTTATTCTCAACTTGTTCTTATTTCTTCTGCTTTCCAATAAGGTAACATATTTCTTTTAGATGCTGTCCTAAAACCATTATCATTTTTATGCATGTGTTGTTTTATAAATACAAACATGCAGATTTTTATCTCTCAGTTCATTTCATTGTCTCCAAGACTTACCGTTAGTTTGTGTCTGCCAAATGGCATCAGATAGGCCCCAAAGAGCAGGGAATACGAAAAACACAGCAAGCTGGTTGGGATGAGGTTTCCACAGCAGTAATGCTATTATACAGGCGATATTTGTAACTGCGGCTGTTGATTTAGAAAGAAAGAGCAGAAATATAAATGCTATTAGAAACAGGACAGATAGTGGTCAAAACCAGTTTCAAAGTCTTCCACTAACTAGAGCACAAGGCAATCTCAAAATCCTTCTGGTTCATTGAAATTTGTACTGACTGAGTTGATATCACATGAAATACAAGACAATGCAGTCCTTTGGCAGACTTTAATTCTGAGCGGTGTCCTGAGCTGTCAGATCCTCGGCGCTGATACAGCTGTTAGCCCAGGGACCAAGAACTGCCACTGAGTAGGAGAAGGGGCTACTGAAAGACTTGCAGTCATCATGTGAGGCATGTGGGAAGGGGGAGGAAGCATCTCTCGGCTCTCTTTACCTAGTCCTTACACACAGGGCCAGAGGAGACAGTTAAGGATATCTAAAACGTCTGGTCACTTTTTGTTTCTTTTTAAAAGCGGAATGTAAATGAGTCACTGATTCCTCCCCACCCCAGGAACACCTTTTAGGCTGAGTACAAAGACCATTAAACAGAACTGAGAGTTTCAGAGGTCTTACATTACTAACACTATACGGGTGTTGGGTTTTTTATTATTTTTTAATTTATTATTATTATCTGGGATTTTTTAAAATCTGAAATTAGTTTCATAGAGTGAGACATACACCTAGGACAGACATATGCAGAAGAATCTCTGAACTAGTGACTGTAGCATAAAGGACTATGTTTCTTGTTCCTTGCCCAGGTTTAAAATTACCTGTGGAGGAAATGCCTAGAATGTCTAGATGCACATTGACTCAGTCAGTGAAGTTTTCTAATAATAGAGGGTACTGTGTAATGGAAGTAAGGTGTTAGCACACATCAGTATGAACACCTTAGTGGATACAGGGACACAAATGAAATATTCTTGGTACTTTTCTGTCTCCATTACTCATTGGAACACTGTTCTCTGGAGATGAAGATGTTCTTAAATATATAAAACTCTTCTCATGCCAACCTGAATATTACTGACCCATACAGAAGCCCTCAAGTTATTCTGGCCTGACACTGACATATGACTCTTTCTTTTATTTTTCTTCCTGTAGAGCAAGTAGTGAAAAAAACACCAGGCCAGCCTTTAAAAATTCTCCTGAAATTCCTAGAGTGGTTGCTTAAATTCCAGGTTCACCATCCCCTGAGACTCAAATCAGCAGTGTATCTCACAAGGTTCATAAGTGCTTTCACTCCGTAAGGGTGAGGAGGTTTCACCTCAATGGAGAAAACCTTCTCAGGTATATTGTAGGCAACACTATACCTACAACACCTGTGTTGTAAGATCATTTATCACTGCTTGCATTGGAGCTGTGAACCATCAAAGCTGTAGGGCACTTTTTGAGTAGACGGCACTCTCAAAAGCAGGGTAAACTACACCACCAGCAAACTGATATAAGGCAATGACCTCAATAGAGTGGTTAACTGTGCTGCCTCTCTTCTCATGAATGAATTTTGCTCCAGATTAACTTTGGTTTTAATTGATAGCTGGCAGCAAGGTCTCCCTTTGTAGTGTATGCAAAGTGGGGAGCACTGGATTTGGTATATTACATGAGGTGATTAGTCCTTTACATACCCAATGCAAACAGAAGTTTTCTACCCGTGAACTGAAAGATCTTCCCAAAGAGCAGAGAGCAGAGGGAATTTACAGCTGAAAAGCAGATCATCACGTAACCAACGTAATGTATCCCCAGGGCACAGGTCACATACGTCTGGAAGAGAAGAGACAGTGGTGACATGTTTTCTTCAGTGAAAATACACAGCTGAGGTTCAAAGGACTTAGCCTGAGTATTTGGTAAATAGCCAGCATGGATGAGATGAAAGGAGCACAGCTACAGAGTTTGCTGACAAGTGCCTGGCATATTGACCTAGTTGGCCTTCAGCAGCAATGTTGCTAACCCAGTTCCCAATCAGACTGATGCCATGCAAACAGAGCAGTAACAAGCAGGAGAAGAAAGCAGAGCACTGCTCACTATGGAAAGAAAACTCCTGGAAGTGGCACTAGGAATTTTCTGTCCTTCCCTTCAGAGGCCAAGAGATGAAAAGTGACAGTTGCCACTATGGTCCTTACAGAGCAGCTCCCAATAAATCAAGAGGACCTTACCTATAAAAGCGTACAAGCAATGGAGATGGCCATGGAGTGAGTGCCCCTTTCAATCCATTCAAACACAGTAGCAAGTGCACACTTATGTGCAAGGTTTGAAAGCTTAAGTGTCAAAGAAGCAGCTCAGGAAGTTTACTCCCTTTCTTTGGAGGCTTTCTCAATGAATGTCTGGAGAACGCACCTGCTGCAGGTCTAGGTTTGTAGAGAAACTGGAGGAGCAGAGGTGGTTTTGAACATTTTAGTCTGCCAAGGTTTGGACTTGTTGCGCTAGTGACTGGTGAGGGCTTTCAGCCAGCCACACCGAGGGTTTGCCCTCTTACCGTAAAGGTTCTCAAAATAAAATATGTGGTGTATGTGCTGACTTGCACTTATACAAACTCTAGGGAAACCAAAAGGAAGGAAGATATAAAAGCTTTGCAGACTTCTGGCTTTTCTCCCAGTCTGATATTTACAACAAGCCGAAGAGTTTGAACCTGTAGCTCTCTGCTGTGGCCCCCACTGGTGAGTTAAGCTCTCTACAGTGTTCTTTTTAAGGCTGTTCCAAGGGACATATTTACTGCTGGCCTCTCCTGTTTGAAGATGTCACTCAGAGTTCATTCAAGTAGAAGGAAGCAGTAATTTAGCAAACCCTGAATCGCCATTGAAAACTTCTTCATTTAACGAGTAAATATAGATCAGATGCAACAGTAAGACACAAAGGCACTGAAAACAATCGGTCACAAATAGATTTTTGTTGTCATTCACACCTTTGTGTAGTCACCAGAAAGAAATCCCTGTTCAAGCCCACTGTACATTGTCAGAGGGATTAGAAGACACTGTCTTTTATCTTTAAGATGCTGGAAAGTTGCTAGGAACGTAGACCAAAAGGATGGTGTCACTAGTGTTTCTTTCTCAGTCTCTGCTTGGTCAGATTTGATCTGGTCCAGAAATACAACAATCAGCAACACAGCTAGCACACCACTAGCTGCAAAAACAAAACAAAAGGTTCATGAAAAACTGAAGAATGTTGGAAGAATGATGGGAAGTCGCTTGCTGCTGTTATTGTTCTGACTTAGTGCTTAGCTCTCTGTGGGACGTTTTGGCAGATGCCTCTGATTCCGCTTGAGTGAGAAGGCCGTTTCTGTGTAAACAAGAAGGCCTGATGTGCATTCACATCTTCTGTGGACAGCTGCGCACCTCACAAATCCCTGTGGCTTAACTGTGCCTGGCCGGTTGTGGCAGCCGCCGGGCCAGCTGCACGGCCGCAGAGGGTGACGGCTCGCCCTTCCAGGGCAAGCCCGGGGCCAGGGGGACGGGGAGCTGGCCAGAAACAGCTCCCTCGGGAGCTATCAAAAGACTTTAAATCAACACGAGAGAGGAATATTCACTTCCACTGCCAAGGTTTTCATGGCTAGGAGGGGAATCTTCCTTCAAATACATAGAAAGAAAAATAAAGGGCTAGAAGTAGAACTGCTGTCTTGGATCACAGTATATGCTGCCTTTTTTTGGGGGGCAGCTCAGAGCCATGCTTTGAGTGTGGAATATGTGCTATTCTAAAGACGATAGTGAGCAACTCTGAGTGACTTGAAAAAAATTGAATTTACAGCTTTGAACCTATAATTTCCCAGCAGAAGCAGCGTATGAAAGAATACATGGGGTAGTTAATCAGAGAATGATCATGTATGTATCAGTCTAGGTTTGTTGCTTATGGAGTGAATCAATATGATTTTTTTCATGTTATCAAGAAGATAACTGGTTCATGATATACATGAAGCAGCCACAGCTTCACAACTGATTTCTTCATTGCAGATGCAAGTCATGATTATGTTTCCTCTCTTACTTATGCTGACTGGAAATCCATCTACGGAAAAATGTAGAGTTCAGAGTAAAAGGAAAACCGAGCATCTCTCCCCATCACATTGCCTGCTTGATGTGCTCTTATGTTATTGTGTATGGGCATGCTCTTTTCTGTGAACTTTTAGCGTCCAAATATATTAGTAGATTTACAGTAAATTTCATCAGTTTTTTATTGCTTATTATTCCTCATCAATGCCTCCTAAAATTAAATTGTATTCTCCAGTGTCTTGGTTCTGCACTGTGGCTGAGCTATAAACCCTTCATGATGTAAGTCATTGCCAGTTCTGCCAGGGTGTTTGTTAGTGCTTATGGGCTGATTGCAGAACTTACATGGGCAAGAGCAGGATATCCACATTTATAGAACAAATATTTTAACAAATATGTCAAATTAACCAAGGACAATTATAGGAGATAAGTAACTGCATGGCTTAATGGTGGTTGGTATGAACATACATAGAAACATCCACAGTCCTCAAGAAAACCAAAGAACAAAAATTTATCCATTTTATCTCTACCTAATCTGGGCAAAATATGTATTCAGCAACCAAATAGAGGAGACATTTAAAAAATGCCTGTGAATGAAATATTTAGCTATTTGGTTTCCCTCGAGGTAGGAAAAGACATATCTTTTATTAAGAGCTTAAAAGAAAAATGAAACCCTACTGACGGGGGGTCAGTAGACAGCAGGGTTGCATTCATTTTGCATGAGCAAAGCCTAAGGGAGTGCTGTATATGTTAGTCATCAAATTTAAATTTGAACTTGTGAGCCAAGCCTGCCTTTAGCAGAAAGGCCTCAGCTCCAGCACACTCTGGAAGGGAAGTGGAGGGATATTCTTTGCATTTTCTCACCAATTAGGAATGAAGTTTGGGAAGGACTGGATGTGTTTAAGAATAGGGTGGATGATCTACTTGGGGATATGGTTTAATGGGGATTAGGGATGGTTGGACTCGATGATCTCTAAGGTCTTTTCCAACGTAGAAATCTATGAAATCTATGAAATCTATGAAGGAGAGAGAGTTTGCTGCGATGCACTCATCCAGTGAGGGCTGATTCTGACCGGATCACTTCCTCTCTTTTTGAGCGTATGACAAATTCTGTGCATCTATCTGAGCACAGAGAGTACACCTATGTGCAGAGACTGCAAAGATGTTTTAACAGAGCTAAGGTGACATATTGCCTTGCCAGATACTTCCCCTTTATCCAGAGAAGAACTTGTTTTGAGCTGGATACTTTTGAACTTTCCTCACTGAATGAATCTTTGGGTATCTATTTTTGTCTTTCCAATTTTTGATGGCATCAGCCTTCCCTGTCTTTGGTTCCATTCTAGCCTTATGCAAGGAAGGTCTATAGCAGGTGTAGTTGCTAAAAGGGAGCCATGCCAGTTTGCCTAGTACGTCTCTTCATCTTCGCCTTTCACACTAAAGGTATAAGAATTCGAGCATCACAGCTGAGAATTTACTTAAGTTGTAAAATCCAGAAGGGATCCAAAAGCCTTCCCCCAAATGATTGCATGTTCTGGGAGCCGTGGTTCAGGTCCACCTCTAACTACAGTGCAGTTCTTGTGCTAAAGCTGTTTTACTAATGGCAGGACACCAGCCAGTTCTGATAAGCATCCTCAGATGACTAGAAGTTGGTGAGTTCAAGTACCACTAGCTGGGCTGCTCTTAGCATGTTGGAACTCTGCATGCATATATAAATCTGCTCAGTGCCACCAGTAACTAGTTCACTATTGCCGATCCTGAAGATAGTGAGTTTAAAACTGTCTATCTCATGCATAACTGGATAAGCTGCCGCAATCCTCTAATTGCAACATGGGCATATTTTTGTTTCTAGTCTGTAGAGCAGCACTGACTTTCGGTGAAACAGTGGAGTCACCATGCTGGGCTTCAGCTTTATTCCAGGTGAAAAGTGTAAAGAATGTCTTTCTCCTTTAGAAAAAAAAACGATACAGCACTGACACCAAGCATTTGAAAGTATTAAAGGAGGAGTTGTTTACAGCTCTCACATATCTCATTTCCTTTTAGCAAATTGGATTGATGGAGGAAGCTGGAAATTTAATCTGCAAAGTCATGCTGGGTTTCACAAGTAGTAAGTTCTCCATCAGAGATCTTCATTAAAGACTGTGTGGATCACTTACCAGTGTAGATCCCTAGCAGAGTGTAGATTAAGGAGTCGGAGGGTTCTGCTGACCCAGTGGTGTTAGTGGTATCAGTCATGCAGTCATACGCTCCGCAGCATGCCAGGTTTTCTTCTGAGATTTCCACTAGTTCAGTAAGAAGCAAAAGAAAGACAAGACAGAGAAGAGATCAGATGAGTGCACACTGTATGTAAGGATATAAGGAGAAGGGAATCCAGCATTTGGAAATTGGTCCTGGTTTCAAATCCTTCCTGATTAGAGATGTTTAACTTCCGAATCCTAGTTCAACACACAAAAATTTGGTTTAACTGAAACAATTGCTCAAGACAGAACACTGAATTGGTGGTTACATGAAGACATGGACTAAAGCCAGAGGCTGAAATCTGAATCCAAGCTCAATTTGCAGTATTTAAAGTTCCAGTGTGTATCTGTACCTTTTAATCATAATACTCCACAAGACAGGTGGGGTATTGTGATTACAGGACTGTTTACACCACCACTGAACTGATGGACCCAGTTCTTGCAGCCAGAGCACATTATCCCTCTCCAGGAAATTTATGTTTACGTTATAGGAAAGGAACCTTGAGACATCTTTTTGTTTTATCAATTCAAAGTACAATTATCCACCAATGCAGTCTTCCAAGAAATCAGCTTTTCCAGGCTTTATTATTTACTTCTGGCTTTATTACTCTTTGATAACATACTTGAAACTAGAACAGTTTGGCAGGGTTTGGAGTAAGACCTTTGTTTTGTTCAATCCCATCAGTGTTCTGCTGGGTATGTGTCAAAGCCACACACATGCGGGTGTCACCACGACACCATGCCTGCTTCCTCCAGTACCCTTTCTGTAAAGAAAACATACTAACCCAAAGTGTGGGCCTGAATAAGCTGTATAATAAGTGGGGAAGGATGATAAAAAAATCCACAATTATTTCAATGCTTTCACTGCAGAATTTATCACTGGTTCAAGCATAATAGAGGGCAATACAGTGTACCTTGGCTGATTCCTTAAACAGGACTTGATCTGTAATTTTTTGATAATTACAGTTATTGCATAACTACTTTTAGTGTTTTTCCTCATTACTTCCAATCAAAGCTGTTGTGATGTGAACCAGCTGTTTAACTAGCTTCGTAAACAACTTTAGGTTCAACGTCTGATAAAACTTAGTAACATAAAGAAAATCTTTACCTTATTATAGCCAGTGGCTACCGCTACACAGTTTTGAACAGACTCTCAGCAAAATTACCATATGCAAAAGGTGAGTCACATTAGTAAAGTGTGGAAGCGTGTAAAACAAGTTTTTTATCTGTTCATGCATCATCTGAAGGTGAAGATGCACATGCAATTAGTGATATGGAAGCTGCAAGGCAGGGTTTGCTCTGTTCCTCTGGAAAAAAGGCTGCAATATTGATAAGTGAGAAAGGATGACTCTTGTAATTTACATTGATTACTGTCTTCTGTTGTAGTATTACCTCATGGTGTAGCTTGCCTTGCTGTGTATGGATGCAGTGAAGCAGGCAATATGTCCAGTGTACATACGTGTCTGAATTTTGTGCATTTTGATTCTGCAGATACATACCATAACTTTCTGACTGCTCTGTGAAATTATATGTTTAAAGTATATGGACAATATGGGTGGATATCTTTGCTGTACTGTGAGAGAAGAGGCAAAGAAGTAGTGCCTGAAGATTCTTAATCCCCCGCAAGAAGCTCTCTCTAGATTAAAGCTGAGTCTGACTGAGAAGGCACAGTTGGGAAGCTTTTAGTGTGACTGCTCATCACTGTTTTGAAAATATGCAAGACTCTGAGAGCTGTTCATAACACACCTTCCAGGAGCACAGCATTTCTTGAAATCCAATGTAACTGATAAGAAATAAGTAAAAGTTGGAGTTTCATTAGAATTTAAAGGAATGTCCTCAGATGTAAACCTAGGAGAGGATTTACAAGATACAAAAAGAGTATTTTAATCCTCTTATTAACAA
Source organism: Tauraco erythrolophus (assembly GCF_009769465.1). Classification (NCBI taxonomy): domain Eukaryota; kingdom Metazoa; phylum Chordata; class Aves; order Musophagiformes; family Musophagidae; genus Tauraco; species Tauraco erythrolophus. Next base: position 82,672,861 of record NC_141466.1, read on the forward strand.
CGCTTAACATGACGCGTGCTGTGAGGCAGAGGAGAGTAAAATGGTTGCAGTCTGTGCAGACCCCACAGCTGCACCACAGCCTCTGCCCTGCAAATGAAACCAGAACGGCCATTCCCTCCTGAGATGTTGTGTGGCTCAGTGATCAGGTCAGCAGCGCCACTTGCACTTAATACAGTTTTTTAGCTTTGTGCTTTGATGGTCTTTCATCTATAGTTGCTCGAGATTAAAGGAAGCATGGTTCTCCATAAATATCACACCTTCTGACAAGTACCGTGCCATAGATTCATGGATTCAAAGATTAAAACCTGATGCCAGCTCTGTGACATTTAGGTTTAACTGAATACCTATTTGAATACCATCCAGAGGACATACTGTTTAAGTGAGCCAGGGAAGAGAAGTAACTTCTTGCTGTTCGTAGTAGCAGTGTATATGGCAAGATCTTTCCACGTCCATCCTCTTCTGACTTTGACAGGACAGGGAACGCACGGGAGACTGCAACAATAATACACTGTAGCACTTTGAATCTCTAAGGTGGTGTCCAAGTGTTAATTTATCTTCACAATTGCCCTTTTAAAGCTTACACCAATTACCAGCATGGGAAATGAGGGTGGGACTGTCAAGTGATTTCTTCCAAGATACATCGGCATCTTCTGTCTGAGCCTGAAATACAGCAGAGGAGCCCTGGCATGCAGCCTTCTGCCAACAGTTACTTCTATTTCTTCTTGTCAATTATGTAAAGCATTCATTTTCAGCAAGTACCAGCATCAGCTTGACTCACCTTGAATGCTTAACAGAAAATTAATCCGATACTACAAGCGTTGCGGAAAGGCTGCTTAAGTGTTTTACCTTTTGTTTTAATCCACTTTAAATAGAAGTCAGATGTGAAAGACTGTCACTGCCAGTAGCCTGTCTATGCTTTACAACACAAGGGTGGAATTCAAAAAGAATTCAGTAGACATCTATTTTTGAACTAGTTATCTGAATTCTCTTTACAGCTGATGAAGAGTTGATAAAAAATCGATGCTTCTAGAGAGTGATTTATCCCGCCTATTTCAGACATATACCTTCAGATGAGCTAAGTCACATCTAAAGCGTCTGTTTCCACTGACTATGAAGGCAATGGAGGGTAACTAGCTCAACTACAGAAATATACCTTTTAACTATCTAGAACTAGCTGACGATAGTAGAAAGATGTGCCAAATTTTTAAAAAATGTATTTTACCTTTGTTGGAAGCTTGACTAAATATCAAGGATGAGATCAGATTTCCCCAGATGCCAGAGGACTGAAATATCAGAAAGAAGACTCCAAAGTATTGGTTGATGATGTCTTTCCCATTTTTTCCTGCTTTCTCAGCGTATGAATTGCCAGCAATGGTAAGGTAAGTGCATTTGGCAGACCAGAGTGGTGCTCCTCCTAAGCCCAGGATCACAGAGGTAGGGATTAGTGTGTACCTGCAAAAGAACACTAATATTTAGCATAGTTACCATCTATTAGCATAACAATCATTTAGCCAAAGATCCAGAATAGACAAAAATAGACATCAAAAGAATAGATTTATCCTTTATATGATTCAACAAATCTACGTGGAACCAAGAAAGGGCCAGTCTTATGAAGTTTGGGATGTGCAAGCACTACCAGCTGTGTTCAGGGGCTAGGTCTGGGCTAGGCTGGCTAGGTCTGTGCTCATGTACCCTGTCCTTTTGTAACTGAGAATTAAATTGCATCTGCACTTCAGAAGATGGATCACGACAACTTTCGTCTGCAGAGTTGTGTCCCCTGTCACTGGAGAGCAGAGGTAAATTGTTTATCCACCTCTGAAATCCAAGGCAGGAGCCAGCCTTCCTCTGTCATTCTCTGTTCCCAGAGCCACTGGCTGGAAGACAGCCTTCCCTTACCAATCTTATCTAAAACAATCCTAAAAGTCATTTGGATTTTAAATGAAACTTTTTATTTTTTTTTTAAAGGGAAATCTCTGCTACACACTTGAGGTTGAAAATCAGCTACTGGTGGGCAGATGGATGCATTCATTCTGGCTTTTTGCACATTTTCGCCTCTCTGCTTCACCTGCCACTGGATTTATTTATCCCTGTTTCTTGCAAGTAACACCTTTTGCATCCAACTTTCACATCTGCAACATGGAGGTAGAGTAGGAATTGAGAAGAAAAAGAAGAATGAACTTTACCCGTACTGATTTTGTTCAAACACAATAGACATGGTTAAAGTATTTAAATTGTACCAGCTAGCGTAGAAGTTCCCTAAGGAGAACGCGATGTAGCAGCACATAGAGCCTGCGATGGTCCACTTGCAGCCCAGCTTCTTGATGAGGACTGGAGGGAGGAACATGGACGATAAGATGAGTGCAGTGTAGAGAACACTTAGGGAAGCAACGCCCAGGCCTTCTTCTGAGTGGAGACTGCTCTGCATGGACAAAAAAAGTAGCTGAGACAAATTTTATCACAGGCGCATGTCGCTATGGTGTACAGAGAGTGGCTTCAGGCAGAAACAGAGAGACATGGAAGCTGGGGCTGGGTATTACTGTTTCCTTTCCCCAAAGCAGTCTGGTTATGGATTTATGGTTTTCCTTACAATGATAGCCCATTTATGAAAATATGATACAGAACCAGGTGACGATTGCTCAGATTCAAAGCTTTGGTAAGTCAGACTTTAGATTATTTCATGTAATTTGTTTGAGTTTGTCTTTGAAAGCAAGCTGAATGAAGGATAATGTCATTTCTTGGCCTTCTCTTTTTTGTCTCAGGCAGGAATATCCTCCGATCTGCATTGCATGGTCTGACTTAGTAATAGTGGAAGATTCTTTGCTTTAAACTACAGGTCTGATAACTTCTGACTTCTTCAGAGGCCAAGGTCCAAATATCCTAATATGCTCACAGCAGCCCTTTATAGTTGGAAGCAATTTATTCACTCACCTTTACACAAGGGAGGAGTAAGATTTTACTGATCTAACTAGGTTTTATATTTTTATGCTCAAAATAGTTCTCCTCTTGTCTTGATACTGTGAAAGTTGCAATGAGAAGATCAAGATTCTGCTTATCCACATTTTCCTGGTTTTTTTCATTGAAAGCTGACACAATCCAGTATGATTTTGGAAGGGGGCATGGATGCTGGAGGGGTAGCACTGGAGAGTGCTGGAGGAGAGCAAGGCTGCTGGTGGCTGCATCCAACACTTTCAAGCCTTGTGGTGGCTTCATGTTCCGGCCATGGTGGCAGCTGCGTGGCTCCCTGGGCAAGAGGCAGGCATCAGGACAGCGAGGTGAGGAGGTTGGCAAAGTATTTAAGAATCAGAATGGTTGTTTTGTAAAAAGGCAAAGAGGCTGCCTGATCTCTGAGATCCTATTTCTGAAAAATCATTAGTTCAATTTTGTCAGCTACAGCTTCCAAAAATTAGGAGCCAGGCATCCAAAATCATGTGATTAGCTTGTTACTCATTTGGGATTACAGAGCTAGCAAGGACCTCTTCCTGAAATGAAGTCAACCCCTTGTTGTAGGAAACAAGTGCATCACGTTATATATATCAAGCTCCACCTTTAAAGCACAAAGATTCCCACACCAGTGGGAAAATCTGACCCAATTGATCAGGGTCATCTTTAAACATCTCGTTTAAAGTTGCTCATGGATGATTTATATTCATTTATTTGTCATTAGATCAGCAGAGTCTTCTAGTCTGAGAAGTTCTTCCTTGCCTTTATCTACTCTGAAGTATTCATAGGCAGGAACAGTAACCCTCAGTCTTTTATTTTGGCTATGCCAAACAAGACAGCTCTGATGGTATCCTGAGTGTTGAAGTCATTCTAGAAACCCATATCTGCTACTATGTTAATGCTGATGCTAAAGCCACAGCTGCTTTTGATTTGAAATAATATTTAGTATTATGCTATGTCATGATGCCAAGAATTGTTGTATTTTTTATACTTAAATTATTTAGTGGTTTGAGCATACGTTTTTATTATTTTACATTGCTATATAATAATAATAGTAAAATTATAGCCATTTAGAAATTGTTAAAACATACTCTTTCCAGAAATGGAATTTGTTTTCCATTTTGCAATATATTATTTTCAGAAAATTCTCAGAGAAATTTTCACTCAAACAGCTTTTGTGGACCTAAAGAATACTTGTCTGACGCAAGCATTCAAACTATTTGAGAAGGACTAGAATAAAAGATTTAGTAAATGCTATGGATCTGGGTGAGGGATACTAACCTGCAACAAGTTGATCTCCCAACCCACCTCAAAAAAACATTGTGCATGCCTTCCTCACAGAAACTGTGAAAAGACTGGCAGGTTTCACGTAACCAGCTGTCCTGATCCCCTTCCAGGCCAGCTGTCCTGCCAACCAGTGGGATATGGTCCACTTACCTGTAGATTCTGGAGTCCTCCATAAGCAGTGAAGAGAAGCAAAAATCCAAAAGAAATGACCAAAACACTCTTAAGATTCCTTTCCATGTTGATTCATACAAGACAAAAGTCTGCCGGTGTGCAGAGCTGATCCAATTATTCCACGGAATGCTTTGAGTTGGAGAAACCAGCTTATCTTTAGTTGAACAAGGTCACTTCTCACTGCATTTGTAGCGGAAAGAGTTGTTAATTATTTGAGGATTGGCCAGTGAACTTTACTTTTTCTGATACTGCAAACTCCTTGACGAGTTGTTACTCATTCACCTGTTGTGGCTGAGGCACTAATGAGTGCTCCCAAAGGACATCTGTCAGGTTTTATTAGATAGGTATGTAAGTCACACTTGCAACACTTGGCCCAGTTTTAGTACCGCAGTCATACATTATATGGCTCTCTCCTATCACTGACACTGAGGAAACAAATTGCAAGCAGTGAAATGCCTGTCTGGCATAAAGATACAGTAATCCATAAAGGGCAAAGATTAAAAGATCATACTGAAATCTATACTTGGCCTATTGCTTAACTAAGGTTACAAAAGAGTACTAGGAAAAGAGATTGTTTGTGTTACAGCGTTGTCTGCACATGCCAGCTCTGTAGCTGTGCTGCTTAGCAAACCAAGGTTGCTGGTTGCCTGGAAAGCAGGAGAGTCTTTATCTGTAGTGAACCCCGTGGCTTTGGTGTTTCAGATTTACTAAGCCATACTCATGAAAATATTTTTCTCCCCATCTTTCCTATCCACTCAGAAGCCAAGAAGAAGCATGGATTTAGCAGATAAATGAGAAAGGATCTTCCCGTCCTCCAGCCCCTGGAAAAACACAGCCTTTGTGGGATGTATCTTGCCCTGCCAGTGCTGCCTGGCTTAAGGAGCAGAAAGTTCCCCCCTAGCCAGCCACTCCTGCCCTGTTTGCCTCTACTTTCCTCTATTTTCAGAGCCTGCCCTTGTGAAGTTGCCTTGCCTGTTTGTTCGCGACACTCTGGCCATCCTGCGAGTCCTGACCGAGTTTTTCAATGTTCCCCTTCGAGGCACGCAAAGCCCTCTCTGCCCCTAAGCCCGACAGGGCAAGCAGACTATCTGCAGACCCTTCCCGCAGCTGTAACAGAGGAGGGGTTTGAACTTGGGAGCAAAGTGGAATCCATCCTATAATGTAAACTTATTCAAGTGGAGGTGATCTGTCGGGTGCCCGTAGTGTCTAGTGGGAATGCACAGCTAAGGCTTGGTCTAAATCCCACTAGATGGCACAATTTTTCTTCCCACAGGGACATCGAGGGTGAAGGGAGGAATCTTTACTGTTAACTCATTTAATACCTTAAAGAGGTCACGGCTAGTTTCTTCTTTGAAGAAAATTGCAGTGTGTGCCTTTTCGTTTTGTTTTTTTTTTTTTTTTCTTTTGTCTTATAATCTTCTTGAATGAAATAATGCAGAAAAACATAATCTTTTAATTCCCTATTGTTAATGGTACTTTTATATTGCAAGTCTAGATACTGAAGAACTGGCTTTTTATTTTACAGACTACTATGCCTAGCATGCAAACACTTTCAATTAGATCACAATGCTACTCTTTGTTTTGCAGTGTTTATAATCCTCTACAGGGCTTATAAACCAAACCGGTGGTACTTTTTTCCAGTCTTTTTAGGTTTATGGACCCTTGCAATTTTCAGGTGAAGAAATTTCAGAAGAAATTTTACACCTGGTAATAACACACTTGTTTCTGATTTGGACCCCTTAGAAATAGTCTGCAAATTTCTAGGGGTTTGAAATTTGTACAGGCTGATCACAGGTTTAAAACCACTGGAAAAATGAATGGAAAATATAAGAATAATGCCTATCTTAAACGACAGCATAATTATCACCTGCTCCAGTACAGGCAAGAACCAAGGACAGTGCAAAGTGCACTCATTTTTAAATGCCTTTATTTTAGTGCTCTTTCTTGACATTAACAGTACTAACAACACAGCCTTAAAAAAATCAGCATTAACTGGACTCTATTTTTAAAATGCAGTGTTGGATAGGTTACCTGATCAGCACTTCTGCTCTGAAGGAATTCTTAACTCCTAGCTCAGTCATGTCCTCTTAGCAGCAAATGTTGAAGAGCATTGAATTTTTTTTTGTGGAGGGTTTTTTTCCTCTCCTTTCCACTGATCAAAGACATTGCAGCCTCTTCCATATCCCTTGCCCAGAGCTTTGGGTTATCCAATTGCCTGGTCCTGAGCCCCTCCTTAGGAATGTGCAGAATCTCTACCAAGGAGATCTGATAAGGTGGAGGATCTCTTCCTTTGGTACCAGGCGGCGGGCGGCTCCGGCAGGCCTGCTCTCTATCACCCTTGACACTGCTTTCATTCTTTCTGCCAGTCTGACTAAGATTAAACGAGCCTCAGGAGCTGCGTGCTGCATTTTGGGCTCAGCTTTCACATGGGAAGCTGCAACCACCAAACTGAAACATCTTACAAAGCATGATCACAAAAATGGGAGACAGAAGGGGCTGGTTAAATTCATGACTCCATCCCACACATTTATTTTCCTTTGTTTATTTTCTTGGTGTAATGAGACTAGCCTTTGCTTAAAAGATTATAGCATCAGAGGCTAATCTTTGGGAGGGGGGTTGTGCTTCATAATTATCATTTCCCTATTTACTTCGCTGGTTAAATATATTGTTTAGGCAGTTATTTTAACAACAACAACAAAACAAAAAACCCAACACCCAGAATACTCATCATAGGATTTTCTGTCTTAAGAGGCTTTTAATTGATTAGCTCCCTGGTGGTACCCAGTATCCCTTGAGTCTCTCTGTAGAAAGGATGAGTATTTTTATATGCCAGCTGGCCAATGGCTTGGCCAGCCACATCATATGGCCAAGCATTGCAAGAGCTGTTCTCAGAGCTGGCCCTAACTGGCACTGGTCTCCAAGGAGCTGACACTTGAGCAGGAGTTGCGGAGAACCTGTGCTTGCCCATGGATACCACCAAACAGAAGGATGGGGAGAGGGGAGTGCAGAGACAGAGTCTGCATATTCCCTCTTGGGAGAAATTAAGCTGATTCCTGCCCTTGTTCCATGGTGAAGGTGTTGCAGATGTACTAGAGAGGAACATTAGGACTGAGCCTGTAGTCCTCAGCTGGAGCTACAAAGCCCTTGGTATACTGGCTTGTGCTGGAGCTCTTCACCATGGCAAAGCCAGCAGATTGCGTAGTCCTTCTTGGTAAGCTGCAGAGAACTACCTGGCTCACACTCCCAGCAGGCTGAACCCATGCTGATGGTATTTAATCCATCCTGTTGGACACATGAGCCCTGAATTGTCTTTCCAGAGACTACCATGGGGCAGTCAGGGAGCCTCCTATGACTAAGCTACCACCACTCCAAATGCCCGCTGTCTGGGGCTGTCACACAGAAGACACTCTTCATGGTCTGTAGCAGTGTGAGTGGCCCGAGTAAATAAATTACTTTTCCAGAGACTGGGGTAGCTGTAAAACATGAGGCTGATACATCAAACAATATTAAATGATCTAGATATGAAAAGTCTTTCACAGTTTGCAGCTGGCATAGGAAAGCATGGCTGATTCCTAGGAGATGCCCAGGCATGTCTAACTCTACTGCAGCCACTCTTTTTTCCTGAAGTCCTGTTCTCCCAGGAAATTAGCCTATCCTGACATACCTGCAGTGTTCCTACCTACCAGACCGATGTCTGACTTCTCTATTTTTACTAGCATCTTCAGAAAAAAAAGGGGCTGATTAAAATTCAAGGCTGCTGGGTCCAGGCTCCCTCCTACGTTTCCTTTCTTGCTGTGAAAGCCTGTACATGTAGCTCTGTTCTTCCCCTCCTCCTTCACCACTGTTGGTGCCCTGCTGATTTTGGAGTTGAGGCAGGGATGGCGAAATGTGACGCACATGCCTTGCAAAGCCCAGCCATTCCTGATAGAGAGTTAGTGAATTTTAGAGTTACCTTACTGAGAGTTAAGCTCACCAATTTCCTCAGAGCTGTGCTCAAATCTGCAAGGGTCACACCGCGTCTGGCTGTTGTCGGTGTTTGTGAGGTTGTGCCCATGCCATGCTGGTGAGTGCTGGCTGGGAGCTGAAAAGACTAAAGTGGTTGGTGGCCATAGAAAATACAAGCTGTCACATGTTGAGAGAGGGTCAAAACTCAGATGTGAGATGCATAATATTCAGCTGAACAGATCAAGCAGTAAAACATATTTTCTCCTGGGAAGGTGGTGGGAAGGTGGTTGCCAGTTAGCAAACTCATTTTGCCTGCAAAGTCAGAGGAAAATAGTTTTTGTTGTGCAAAGGCTCCAGCAGTGTGAGTTCTTCCTGTGCACCTCTAAAGGTCTAAACAACTCCCCCTCCTCCAGCATTTCAGCTCTCATTTTCAAATTTCCTGTATTTCTCTTCTCTCCTTTCAAATACTGCTCCTTTTCCACCATGCAATGTATCCACTGATATTGTCCTTTCACCTGTTCTCCCAAGACCCCTCTACATGCATGGCTGCATAGACATCAGTATGGCACTTCTGTCTGAATCCTACCTGCTGACATCCTCTGTCTTTCTCCAGAGGCACCAAACTGTCTATCTCAATCTTCCTTTATGTCCTTGATGTACGCTGTCCTTCCTTACTGCTTTGCTGCTCCCTAGCCATCACCCTGCCTTCACCTCTCTGCTTCTCCCTCCTTACCTCATCTCCTGAGTGCCAACAGGCTGTTTGCTTCTTAAGGGAGTCACCTGAAAGCTGCTGGTTGTGTTCCCGTCTCATAGGTCCTTACACCACTTTTAGCCTTGCTGGCTGTAAGGTCCCTCTCCCTCCTCCCTCAACACTGCTTTTAACATCTCACGGGGCCCTGTTCCAGCTCCACTACCTGTCCCTTAAGGAAGAGGAGAGATGCCTTGTCTTCTGGTCTGGGAGCCAGCTCATGGTAGAAGGGGGACCAAAGGGAAGAAGAGCAGAGAGGGTGCAGGCCATAGGCTTGAATGAAGTTGTGACTTTTCTATCATCTGTAGGACTGTGTAGGAGACTTTCTCTGCAGGACACTTGTCTGCTATGCTGAATCCAGCCATCCAAATAACCAACATTTTCTCTATAGTAAAGGCAGGACTCAATTTAGGATAGGATGATGTGATGCCAGTCCAGACTCACTCATAAATTTTTATGAGCTTGAGAAACAGTTCCTTTAACTGTTGGCCTTATATTACTTGCCTCCTGAGATTTTCATCTCTCTTGGCTGATGCTTTTAATGCATGAACACGTCTATGAGGGTGTTCACAGATACTAGTTCTAGCCTAGGGAGATATTCAAGCACTCTGAAGGTAAGCCCCTGCCCTGCATAGCAGCTGACCTCTCTGCAGACAGCTAAGGAGATCAGCCTCTCCAGGCTGACAGCCTCGTTTCTCCACCAGTTATCTTGCATTCATTCTCTTCTAAAAAAGCCCTTTCATCTGGTTCAGACTCAGCCTATTCACGTTTTACCTTTTTAAAACTGTTGCCTGTGCACTGACATCGTACATGCGCCTTGCCCTGCATTTTGGATGTTTTGGAATAGCTGTGGTAAACCCTTTTCTAATCCTAAATCAGTGGCTGTGACTCAGTTGGTAGGACTTAACACCCTGCTAAGATAAACATGCCACTGTTGTGATCTGTGCTTTTATAATGAAAGGGTAGGGAGGCGGATCCTGCATATGAACAATAGACTTTTGTGTGGCAGCGGCTCTGAAGTCTTAAGAACCATTTACTGGAAACTGCTTGACTGCATACTGGTTGTTCACATGAGCATGCATCAGAAATTCCTTGCACACACCCATGATGTGGGCTGGGAGGATGGGACTCTGTCAGCCACCCAAACCATGTACTTTCTCCTTTTCTTTTTGTTTCAGAGGTGGCTGCTCATGTTATTAATGAATGCCATTATCAAGCTAGCACCAAAAAATGGTCTATAATGCCCAGCCAGGAAGCCCCTGCTTTTGAAAGGCTATCACAAAGACTTGTGACCACCTTATCTCCTTGTGGAAATAAAAGGGGAAGGAGAATGAGGCTTGGTCCTAGAGAGCAGGGTTGCTTAAAGGCATATCAGTGTAGACATCTGTTGTGGGTTAGGCCGCTTCAAGCAACCGAACCCACCCCCCCCCCCCCCAGTCGTTGACTCACCCTCCCCCAGCCCCAGGGATGAGGGAGAGAATTAAAGGATAAATGGGATACCCGTGGGTTGAGATAAGAACAATTTAATACAGATGATTTAATACACAGGGTAGATGCTCACCACCCCCTTGTATGCGAAGCCCGTCTCGTCCCGAAACTGCAAATCCCGGATGAACGCGAGGCCCCGAAATAGAGAGGGGCAGAGAGAGAGAGAGAGTACTCCGAGAGTGGGAGTACTGGGAGAGAGGGAAAAAAAGGCAATAGAGCAAAAGCGCAGCAAGCGCAAAAGAGCAGAAGCGGCGAAAGAGCCAAAGCGCAAAAGCCCTTCTGTCCGGCTCCCCCTCGCTTTTATACTGGGCATGACGCTGCATGATATGGAATACTAATTGGCCAGTTTGGCCCTCAATCTTAAGTTCCACCACAAATCACAAGGGGAATCGTGGCCCCCTTGGCCCAGCTATGCTCCCCCCTTATCCCGCCGTGCTTCTGCACTCCGGCACACTGAAAAGTCCTTGGAGTTTCACATCCAACCACAAACATCAACTTGCTATCAGCATTCTTCTCAGAGCGAGCCTCTGAGTAAAACCAAAACATGGAGCTCCTCTAGCTGCTAAAAAGAAGAGCTAACTCTGTCCCAGCTAAAACCAGGACAACATCCCAGGATGCGGAGATTCTCATTCTCCAGTGCCTTCCAGTTTTCATTTGTTCATTGGTTGCTCCCATGGCTGGAGACTGGCATAACAGGAATATTTATCAGCGATTTACCACCCACTTGGCAGCAATGTCAATGTCTATGGCAGATAAAAGGAAAAGGTAGCGTGAGTTTCTTCCTCTGTAAGCCTTGCTGCCCCTTGCTTGTGCTTTCCGTCACTGAATATACTACAAACCCGTATAGGAGCAGGAGCTACCAAGCCGCAGAAGTGCAAGCAGGGTCTCTAGAGAGTGAAACATAAAAAAAAAGGGCTGTTCTGTACAGGATGGTGTGCAGTATGCCATGAGAAAAAGGAGTTGTTACAGGCAAAAAAAAAGAAGATATAGTGGAATTAATCAGAATAGACAATTTTGTTGTTTTCTTTCCTGCAGTAAATTTTGATTACAAAACTTCTTACCTATCTCAGTAGATAGGCAGGGGCAGTGCCTGGGGCAGGTGATTACCTGTTTTACTTGACCTTTTCTGTGACACAAAATGTGGGGAAACTCCATAACCTTCCCCTAGGCTGACAGAGAGTTTCCCCCTGGCCTGAGCAACAGAGTCCTTCCCTTGCCCTAGTACCAATAAATCATGCACCCATCCGGGACACTGCTTCTCTACCAGCCATCCCTGTTACCAGTAAAACTGTTAGCAGCCAGGAAGAAAATTCATCTATATAAAGTAGATAAACAGGCACTCCTTTATTCCAGCACTGGGGGACACAGGGGATAGCTCTGTCCAAGCGTGTCTACCCTGGCATCAAAATCCATAGGTTTTTGTACACTTATTTTGTTGAGTCATTGTTATATAAATTCATTTACATAAAAGTGCATATTATTCTCTCTCTTAATTTTGACCTTTAAAGTGATCGGTTTTATTAGCTGTATTACCTTATCAATATTCTTATTCTATAACAATCATTGGTTATTCTATTTAATTTTATTAATTAGAATCCTCGATATTCAAATTAGGATGGGAAGGGACAGGAGGTTTTCAAGCAGCATAACTGGTGTCCGTGACGGTCTCCTTAACTTTTTAAAACAAAATATAGAAAAATGCAGTAGCTGGGTGATGAGGTATCCATGGTTCCTTGGTTTAAAACAATATATAGAAAGATCCAGTAATGTCCTAGTGAAGTCTCTATAGTTACTCATTAAACCTAACAATCCTAACTTCTACATTTTATTTTTCAGTTTTCTATCTAACTTTTCTCCTTGATTAAATCTTGATTATATTGTCAAAGTTTCGTAACATCCCTAACGCTTTTACTCCCGTCTGCAACCCTGCCTTCTCCCACACACATCCCTCCAACTGCAGGTCCATTAGTCTTCATCTCCTTGAGTTCAATCAAATAAAATTACCTTTTCAAGTGGCTTCCTGAACTCTGAAATTATGGAGATATGATAGACCTTCCTGAAAACAGGTACCGGAGTCCAGCTGGGAATGTCTTGACAGTTGCTGCTCTGAACAAGGTTCAGGTTTCTCCTCTGGTTTAGTGAGAGTAGCAAACTCTCTGTGTATGTCTAATCTTGCACCAAAATTTATGGAAACTGCTCCAGTATGCTCATGAGGGTTGCAAAACTCCTACCCCACCCTTGCTTTGAAGCTCTTCTTCATTTTTTCAGTCCTATGTGAGCCTTGAGCCAAGAAGCAAACAGTATTTAGGAAGCCAGGACGCATGCAACTGTACCTCTTGCTTATCATCTATCTCGCTTGGACTCTTGCTTGCATATTAGTTTCTCATAAACTGTTAATATTCAACCAAAGTGCTCCCACCTCCAGAAAAGTCCTGAGATTGCTGATCAGAGTCACTCTGTCCATTTCACAGAAGCTGTTCCATCCACTTCAGGATGGTGAGGACTATCAGTCACCCCCACCACAGTATGGTAGGAACATAGTGGGGACCTGAAGGTGAAAGGTGACAGTCTGTTACCGCTGGTTCTTTGGCCATTTAGCAGTAGCATAGGAATAGTCACTCCATACAGATAGTTTCAGCCTGGATGGTATCTCTGGAAAATCATTCTTGTTGGTTTTTGCTATTGAGAGTCACTCACAGAGTCTGTTTCAGTATCCATTGCAACCACTGGAAGACTGCTTACTTTGGCAGCAGTAGCTTCAGACTTTCATACACTGATGGATTGAAGTCCTTGGCTTTCCCACATGAGAGAGTTAAAGCTTGGTGAAGCCAGATTAAGCAAGAGGCTAAAGACTTCCGAGCATTGTAGGACAACTCTGGTGAAATGTGTAGGAAAAACTGTCAGAGCAGCGGGCAGGAAATCTAGAAGCAATATCTAGTTCCTAACAGACTGCTAACTTTAATAGGCTCTTTGTGAGAAAAGGCATTTCCATTCTGTTTGCTGGATTCCCTAAGGCCAACAAGTAGACCAGAGTGGATTAAATATGTCTGTGGCTACTTTAAAAAAAAAAAATTCAATATGGTTAACTATCAGAAATTAGAAGAATGATTCTAAGCATGGATTCTTCCATGCCAGCCATCTGGAGGCATTGTAGTTTTAATTATTCAGCATTAAAGACTGACTTAATTAAGTTTTATCTTGAACATTTTCTTCCAGAGATAGCTTTTTAAGCGACTATAAATGTTTTTCTTAAACAGACCAATAGAAAAATTCTAGAGCACACTACAGAAAATCTCAGTGCCTTTTAGTTGTGAGATCTCTGCTCTGCAAGGGAGAAGAAGAAAATTAGGGAGCAAAACCACATCACATGGAGAAGGAGCACCAGGGAGTTTACTGCAGCAGTTAGAGAATAAAAGACAAACTAGAGACCTGTTTTTCTAATTACCAAACCCGTAAACAATCAAACTCTTCACATTTTCTTTTAATGATCAGAGGCAGAAGACATACATTCACAGCTCTCTATTGAAGGACCAGAACATGCATGACGAGGCTTTCAATAAACATACAAAATCACAGAATCGTGGAATCATAGAATAGTTTGGGCTGGAAGTGACCTTTAAAGGTCATCTAGTCCAACCCTCTTGCAATAAGCAAGAACATCTTCAACTAGATCAGGTTGCTCGGAGCCCCGTCCGACCTGATCTTGAATGTGTCCAGACATGGGCATCTACCACCTCTCTGGTCAGCCTGTTCCAATGTTTCACCATCCTCATCGTAAAAAATTTCTTCCTTATACCTATCCTGAATCTACCTTCTTTTAGTTTAAAACCATTACCCCTTGTCCTATCACAACAGACCCTGCTAAAAATACAAGTATTGAAAGGCAACAATAAGGTGTCCCCAGAGCCTTCTCTTCTCCAGGCTGAACAACTCCAACTCTCTCAGCCTGACTTCATAGGAGAGGTGCTCCAGCCCTCAGATCATCTTTGTGTCCCTCCTCTGGACCTGCTCCAATGGGTCCATGTCCTTCTTATGCTGGCGCCCAGAGCTGGACGCAGTATTCCAGGTGGGCTCTCACCAGAATGAATGGCAATTAATTTTTATTTTCAGCACAAATTATTCTGTATTTGTGCATAAATATGTCCAATTCCCTCTGATACCTGTGTTGAGCCTTGAGGCTGTTTTAAACTATGGCCCCTGGGAACATCTCTTGTGCCTCTGACCAGCCAGGAATTTAGGTGGTGCAAGGTGCACAGCCTATTTTCCCAGAAGGCTCTTCTACAATGGAGAGGCATGGTAAAAGCAAGTGGGACTTCTGTATGAATCTATCTGTTCACGGTAGCTTTTGACTGGAACTGGGACTGTAAGGAGACCCAGCTTGGTGCATTCTGGTACAGGTTATAACCTAGCTGTCTGCTGTGCAGAATCCCTCTGCAGAGATGAAAACCCAGCCAGGAGGAGTCATCTGTTTCTTGTCCTTTGCATTGCTATTGGAGAACCACTAGGACCTTAATGCCAGGGGCTGAAAGCATTCAGTTTTGCAATGAGTGGAGTTCAAGTCTATGTTTTGGGTTGCAAGCATTCTTTTACAAGTCAAGGTTCTGATATGGGCTTTTAATTTTACTTTTAAATCTTCCTCCTTTCTATTTAAGTTTTGGGTGTATGTAGGTGCAGAATTCCAGCAGAGATCAGCTTCTGCTAAGACAGAGCTCTTTGGCAGCATGAGTAATTCAGACCTCAGAGAAACAGATTAAATATTGCAGCCTAAAGAGTTTGCTGAAATTACAATTCCAAATGGGTAAAAGTCCTTTCATTTCAGCTTTTAAACAGAAGCACGGCACTCCTAAAGATGTAATCTATGAGGCATGTCAAAGGTTTTTGACATTTGAAATTATAGCTCCAGTACTGAAGAGAAGCTGTCAGTTGTAGTTTTGTGCTTTTTCTCCCTATAAATGTGAGTAATTTCTTTTAGCCTTCAGTATATCACCAGTATATTGTTGTTTGTGGAGCTGCTTGGATTTAGTAGATGAGAATCAATAAATAAACCATTTGCTGACTGTGAAATTGACTTTTATAATTGAGAGACTGTTGAAAACGTATGTATATCTGAAGGAAGCAAAAATCAAACTGCATTATATTGTATGTTTGCTGCAGATCTGAACCCTCCCACAACATGAGGAAATGTTTTCCTCTGTGTAATGCAAAAGTAATCACTCATGGTTTCTATTTATTTTCAATTTTATGATAATATACCTCTGCTAGGAGAAAAAAAGTCCTACATGCGCAAGCTTCAAAGGAAAGAGGGGGGAAAATATTCTTTCCGATGTCAGAAATCAGGCATCTCAGCTACTCAATTAATCATCTAGACTCCCTAAATGCACTCTCTATCAATGGGGAAACAGTGGCACTCCCAGATGGAGATTCAGAGGGACCATGCTAGGTACTGGCCAGAATGAAAGGCCTTCTGCTACTTCATCACTGAAGGCGGTGGGATTGTTTATGAAACCAGCTGGCACGTAAGGCTATTGAGTCAGGGTTTTTTCTGCTCGTTATGTGCAATAGACTGAAATGTTACTGAAACATAAGTGGAAAACTGATATGAGGCCTGGAACAACATAACCTGGGCTGAAGTTAATGTTCCTGTACCAAGGACCACTGCAACATTTATCTCCAATGAATAATACTAGACAGTGGGAGTTTCTTGCAGAAAGTTCTGTTGATGGATCTCACTCCTCAGGCAGGAAGCCCTCTTGCTGATACTTTTCCCAGAGACACGTGAGCAATGTGTTCAGCTGCTAGGTGCTTATGGAGAGAACCTGTTATTTTACAGACTGCTTGGGCACCTTACGTAGCCTTACAGAGTAAGTAATACAGAGTTGCCTCATAAAGGAGTAGCTGGTCTACGGAATCCATTGAGGTATTTATGACAAGTAGATGGTAATATAAGCACTTCCTAGAAATGACTGTAGTGCAAAGTTAGGCTAATGGTCACAAGTCTTGCCTTAGTCTTCATTTTGGGCTCGTATCTTGAATCTTTTTGCAGGTAACAGGCTACTGCAAATCGCTTGGTTTAAATAGCTTGTTCTTTGTAGGACTGAGAATTCGGATCTAGATATAGAGTTAGGATATCTATTGTTAGTTTTTGTGGGATTTATATACTTTTCCTATAGAGTTGCCACTATGCCCTTTTCTTTTGAGTGGAGCATTCTGGTGCTCCAAATGCTACGGGATTGTAGGAACTTCCTTTAAGAAAGTAGAAACACTGTTTGACTTGCTGCTCAGGTTTGATGCACTCTTTCTGTCTGGGTGAACTCTTTCCATCAGATCAATTCTTAGGTATTGAACTTATTTGACACCTTGCCTCAGCAACTTTCCCGGACTTGCTTGCTCAGCATACTAATTTTCCTCAGTGATTCTTCCATATCCATTCAGAGGCAGAGAGTCTCACCTATGCCATGGCTGATCTTTCTTTTACCCTGCTTATCGTATCATCTTTCCGTCTCTAGTCTCTGAGCTATGAGTTGATAAAGAGAGAATTTGAACATAGCAGATATAGTTGACCTGTCAACTTGAACCTGGAAACCTGCTCCTTCAGCATCTGACTCTGTTTAACAAAAACTGGGCATGGCAAATTATCAAAGGGAGCTCTGCCTCTGACTTTCTGCTTTTCACTAACAACTTGCTATGAAGATCTATGTAGTATCATGAAGCATGCAACATGGAAAAAAAAAAAGCTGCCTTCCAAAGGCTCTAAAGCTCCCTAAGGCTTCTAAAAGTGTGTTGGCAGAGGCTTCATGAAAGAAGAAGGAGGAAGCCAGACATCATGTTAAAAGCTGCAAGGTCAGCGCGAAGATCCATAAAGGTCAATGCAGCTTCAAAAGGATGGAGACCGGGGTAATGTGTAGGTACTGTGTCATGGCATTCTGTTTGTGTGCATTTACTACTTTTGGCAATTAATACAGAAAACCTTTTATAAACTAGGGCCAGACCAATCAAGTGAACTAATTTTCTTCTAATTTAGATGAGCTATTGAGTTTAAAAAACCAGGGCAGGAATTTGACAATTTGGCAACATGAAATACCACTTTGTGTGTGGCTACTAAAATTGCACTGTATTTAAAAATGAGGCAATCAACATTTTTGGGTTCTGTTGTATTTAGAAATTAGGCAGTCAACATTTTTGGATTCTGTTGCTCCCAAGGAGAAAGAACGTGGACACCAAGGAGAAAAGTTGAAAAAGCAATGTGGCATGTGACTTAAAGAGCTCCTGTAGTTCATCCATCTGTCCCACACCAGGATCATCTCTACCTAGGTAATTTCTTAAACATTTGTCTAATCTCTTCCTAAAGATGTCCAATTAAAGAGGTGGTATGAACATCCCTTGGCAATCTATTTCAGACCTTTTACTCTTACAAAGTTCTTTGAATATGTAACTTGAGTCATTCTTGCTTCTCTAGGAATCCGTTACTGGGGCCTCACAAATGCCAAGTAGAATAGAGAAGTAACTGCATGTCCTGCAGACAACACCCCTGTCTATAAAGTCTTGGCTGACACTTGTCAAATCATCTCAAATTCAATACGGTCTTCTTTGTGGTCTCTTCTGGCATCATATCTTCTGCAGACATAGTCAAGTCTTTCTCTATTCAGGCCTCCAGGTCATGAGTGAAATCGGTAAGCAGGACTAGATCCAGGACAGATGCCTACAAAACCTCGCTCAGTATCTCTTTCCACTCCAATCCTGAACCATGGTATGTAGTCGCTGAGTGTAGCTCTCTGTGGGTTTGCACACAACCAGCACTAGTTTCATCAACACTCTAGCTTGCTTATGAAAATGTCACGTGAACCAGGGGCAGGAACATAACAAAATAAAGATATATGACTCCTCTGCTTCTCCTCTAGCTACAAAACCTATTACCTATTATAGGAAGGAAATTCTATTGGTGTGACATAATTTTTTTTCTTAACAAATCCATTCTGACTGCTACTCATTTCCATTTTCCCTTCAATGTATATTCTGTAACAAATCGATCTACTTTTTCTTTCTTTTTTTTCTACTTTTTTTTTTCCTTGAGAAATGAAGATTAGTGACAATCGTGCAAATTTTCATGCATTTTTCCATCACTTTTTAAAGACAAAGGTGATCTTCAAACTTTCCCTGTCTACAGGAGAAACTTTCTATGCTGGAAAAGGGATGATAATATGCCATTCTAAGGACAGTTAACTAAAGGCACAGGTGGGAAGAGCTGGCTTAGTAGAACAAACCATTTGAATTTAAGGTTATCAGAAAATTGCTTAATAGACCTGTATATTGGAGCATGGAAAGAAGTACTAACAGCAGCTCTTGTCATGAGATATCAGTGCTGAATATAGAAGGAACTGTTCTTGATGTTGGCAAATACAACTTCATTTAGAAAAATAGGATTTTATTTTAGCTTGTTTAAGCATAATTTCACTCTTCTTATCAAGTCAATGAAATTTCAGAAAAATCTGACCAGGACCTGTTTAGGATCATGCAGTTTAGTCTGCGTGAGTTTTCAGATGAACCATTGAAAAGCAGTCTTGTCTGCATTGAAAAGATACACAGGATCCCCACAGTCCAACTTTTCACAAGATGCATGTGTTTGCTATAACAGTAAATCCTCTTTTCCTCCTTGGCAGGGCACAGTTTTTCCATTTGTTTCCTTGTTTTCTGCACCATGTAGTCTTTCAGGTGTTATCATATATTTGTACCACATAGCCACCTTCCAGGCAAAGCTGCAGGGAGCTGGCACAGAGGAACTCCCCAGACTCAGTGCTGCGAAAAGAGCTACAAAAGTGCCCTGTTCTGCATTGTTTATTTCCAAGCATTCAGGGCCCAACTTCCCTTTGGAGAGAAGGGCACTTTGGGCCAGAGGGAATGTAACGTAGTCTGAGCCTTGAAGCTAGGCAGCAATGGCTTGGCATAGTGCCATCACTGCCGTCTCAAATGCATCCTCACACAGGCTTCCTTTCTATAAGAATAGGTCAGTGTCTATGTATCTATTGCATTGGGTCGTCCTGCCTACCTAGGCAGCATTAGACCTTTACTGATTCACAGGAAAGTCACCACTCGAACAAGGTGAACATACTTGTTTGCTTTATCCAAATGGAGAACTTCAGTTATCAAAAGAGTGTTTAATGGCTGGTGGTAAAGGAAAAAATTATTGTATGGCTTCTGCTTGTCCTTGGTTTCCCACAAAACAGTGGTGAATGCTCTACAAAAAATTACACTCTTCAAAGGTCTACTTTACTCAAATTTCATATCCAAGGAGACATCTGAGGTTACTTTGTAAGCAAATAAAACACAAATGATCTCTTCATCCCACATGTAAATATATTAAAGCCTTCTGGGAATTACATACTGTAATCTTTCTCTTATGATTACTCAGATGCTCTCCAATGTGAGTTTTTACTGATTGCCTAGAAGATCCTTTTGCACAGACCTGCACACACATTTGGGGTGTTTGTGACATGCAACCTGGTACATCTCCAGTGAGTTTGAATTAAGTGCGTTGAACATCACCAAATGCACAAAGTTATATGTGGCACTTCCACTCTGTTCCTCTTGAAAGCCAGTTAATGGGAAGCTATATTGCTGGCTGATGAGCTATTACTGTCTGTGGAGAGGCACTGTTGTCAGACTGAAGTCTTAGAGATTCCAGTAAGTTTGTACTAAGAGGAGAAGAATCTAGGATTGTTTCAGTCTCCGAGGTCACATCTGCACTGACGTGAACCAATGTGCTTTCACTAAAGTCAATGAGTGTAGGCTGACCTACAATAGCTGAGCATTACTGCGTGTATGTAATTAATCTGTGGGGTTTGGGAGTTTTTCTGCCTGATTTGGCATCCATGGAAAGCCAAAGTACATTAATGAGACTATATGAATTGTCTGTAAAGGCAGGCATATCGTCTCAGGAGCTTCTGCCTTGCTGATGAGTGCACAGGAGTACCATGTTGCTAGTCAATCCAAAATGATTCTAGGAGTAAACAGTCCCCTCCTCTTGTGTTTGACAGGGAAACACAGGACAGGAGAAACAGCATATTATGAATGTTTTTTTTTTTATTTCTAGGGAATTAGAAGTGGATTCACAGAAGAACATGAGGCTTTGCAACTCTCAATGCATCACCCTTATGGTGCTTGGGAGAGGAGATCTAGAGCTGGTGCCTGTTCCATGTTTTGCTATTTCGCATTAACCGGTACATAAGATAAAATACAGGATCCAGTATCCAGTCTTCCTGTTTCCTTTTTCCCCACAAAGTGAATAACTGTGTCAGTGGATTACAGAATCATTCACATGTTTACTGCTTTTCCCTCATCTATGGCATCTTCTGGATTTTTTTGTAAAGTAAGAGAGGCAGAGGTGGACCATATAGCCCATAAGCTAGCAGGCTGGGCACCCTTCTTGCAGGAGGTAAGAGAAATAGGCTCTGCAGAAAGAAGAGGGAATTGAATTTGTTTCTCACAGCCAGTCCTACAGAGGTGTATTAAGCACATCTCAAATTACTTGGGTAAAGCCCCTTTGAGGAGATAGGCCCTACGGGAAGCATCCCCTAGCCTCTTATTGCTAATTATAGGTGTAATCTACTAATGCAGACATCCTGGAAGTGACACTATCTAAAGAACTTTAAGACTCTCTAGCTCTGGAAGGTACTGTGTAAAATCAGGTGCTATCCTGGTTTATGTAGACTGTGCTCAATTATCCACAAACTTCATTGGCTGTTAGGTGGGACTTAGGTTTTAAATATTCCTGGCATCCTTTTATGGAATCTTAAATGATAGCTTCTTCTCTTTTACTTGCTTGACAACTTCAGATTTAAGTGCTGAGCTATCATATATTTGAGTGTTGTGAACTGGGATTAATTTTTTTTTCCTTCCTAAAACCCTCAGAACTTCAATGTGCTGAATTAGAAGAATAGGGATGTCAACACAGAAAACAAACAAACAAACAAAACAACCCTCCTTTGGAGACACCACATGCAATCCCAGTCAACCATGCTGAAGAAAAAGGCAAGATGGAGGGACAGGGTGGTGGGAAGGAGCGAGGAGAGAGAAGACAGTCTGGTAGATAGGAAGAGACAAAGACAGCAAAACAAAAGATGAGAAGCCACGTGCTTGCTATCTACAAATAAACACACTACAGAAAGATATTTATGTAGGTTAAAGTAAAGGACAAAGATGGTGCAAGATCAAATAACTATGAGTTAGCCACAGTTAAATAGCGGCTGCACGTGAGCAAGCTATCAAACCATCAGAGGAAAGACATGCTGGGGTGTCTATCAGAGAAAATGACCTGAAAGAAACCCAGATAATTTAAAAAATAATTGTATCAATTTGTGAAAGTGACAAATGGCACCTGTCAGACCGAATTCAGTAAACCAAGATGTCCTACTTAGTCCTGTGTCAGCCTGTCTGTAAAAGGGCTGTTTCTTGCTAATTTTCTGCGAGGTTTATTTTTTCCTATGACAGAAATGGAGTACAAAATATGCATTCTGATCGTTGTTCAAGTTGCAAACTAAAATATTCAGGTTCAGTATATGATATTCACTCAGGAGTGCACATTCATACAGGATACTGTTCTAGCAGCTGATAAGCTGGAGGAGAGACTGTACTGCTTTCAGCCTCAGGCTGAAATGATTGTCTGAAATGATTTTTCGGTGTCCTCCATTTCGTGTGCTCATGAAATCACAAAAATAGCACTACCAATTCTAAATATTCAAAATTATAACCAGAACCCTTGTTGTAACTGCTAACATCCTCATTTTGTCTTCAAGATAGTAAGATTTCAAGAATGGGAAGTAAAGGATGTCATTTGCCATTTGGTTTTGGAGACATAAGCTTCACTTTTCATAGTTATAAGGACAACAGCTCACTATGTTTTTTAAAATGAGAGCTGAGATCCTTGTATATAATTCTAGAAACTGGAACATCACAAAAATACCAAAGAACATGAGACACAGAGGGGGAAAAGCCTCTATTGGCATGTCACTTCTTTTTCCAGACAAAAACATAGCATAAACCAACCTCTCCAGAAAGTATTTTTATAACCCATTCTTCCTAGCAATGGATATGGAGGAAAAAGCAGCAACACAGAGGTGCAATGTGAGGGAGATACTGGCTTGTTGTGGGAGCATTGTTCAAGAAGGGCGTAAGGGCAAGAGACTTCCACATGCAATCTCCATTTTTGGAGGCTCCCAGGTCTGACTTTGCCCAGGCAGGCAGAAGAGGCGGGACTATCCTTCTAGATAAATAAGGAAAAGTTGGCCCCTGGAAGAAGCAGCAGGATGCAGAAAAGTTTTGGGGACCCATCTATGACTTTAAATACTTGTTTTTAGCAAATCAGGCCCAGTTGCCACCAGTGCAGCCTGGAAACAAGGGCATTTCTACTGGAGGGCAGCCAGGCCAAGCTGACAAACCCCAGCTACTTGTAGTGCTAAGAGTAGCAACGTTGGAAGCCCCCCATTTCTGGACATCATGTTCCAGTTAACAAAAATCAGCCTGACACTCCTGACTGTGCCCAAACAATTGGGGAGCCTGAACACAAAGTTATGCAATCAATTAGTCAAACATAACATTGCAAGACTTCTTGACCTTTCAAAACTGGAATGAATTTGCCAAACAGGAAAGAGTAGGAATGAAGTAGAACAAGTAATTCAGAAACCCTCTGCGTCCTATCTGCCAATGCCTTGCACCTCCAGCCTCATTTCTGTTCTCCTTGCAAAGTAATTCTTGAGTGTCAGCAGATTTCCAGGGGTGAGAGCAGAATGCTGCATAACCTGCTCCACCACTTCTGCTTGTGTGAATTAGAAGAATGTGGTGTTTTATCCCCGTTTTACACTGGCAGAAACGTGTGTCCCTGTGTACCTCTGGCATGTACCTGTCCTGGTTGGGTTGTTAACAGAACGTTCATTGCTTGTGACTGATGCACTGAAGTAAGGACACAGGAACAGCTGTACCAGTTCTGGCCTTGGGTCCCTCTGCCCTACCATTTGATTTCTGACTGTGCCAAAGGCAGAGGAATAGGGAGGAATGAGTTTGGGGCAAGAGAATACCATGCTCCTCTCCTCCTATCTCCAGTTGTTTTCAGGTTTTTTTTCTAGAGTCTGGCACAGTACTCTTTAGTAACCCTTAGCTGATCTCATCTTCAAGGACTTTGGCTCTTTTGGCCTTCCAAAAGTACAAAAAGTACTTTTGGCCCCCAAATGGTATCAACATAACAATAGGTCTTATTCTGTTTCATTCTCTGTCTTTTTCCTAGTAATTCCCAATATGTGATTTACTTTTGTAACTACTACCCCAGCACTGAGTTCATAACATGGGCATAGAGGAAAGCTGATGGCTGGATGGCACAGCTTTTACCCTCATGTTCTTTGAAGTCATTTGGTCCCCCTTCAAGCTTTCCCCTACCGATGAATACGTGGCTGAATTAAGGGAGAGATGCAAGGACTGAGGAAGCCACGGGAGAAAAGGGAGAAGCAGCAGTGCCTGTAAGTGGGGAGGCAGCTACTACTGTGCGAACTGGAGAGCAGTGTCTGAAAGATTCCCTTCCAGCTGCCTTCATTCTTCCCTCAGCAGGTTCTTGAGGAAACTTGGGCAGTGAAACGCAGAGGACGGGGTACATGCATGGCATCACCGCAGCCACCTCCTCCTGTGGTTACTGAGGGCAGGACAGCTTTTCCCAGAATCTGCTGAAAGCTGCTGCCTTTACACCTTACCCTCTGCCTGGCCTGGGCACACCAACCTTGCAGTGCTTGCATGAAGCTGCCAGCAGATCCACCCCTCAGGAGCAGACATGGTCAGTGAAGCTGATGCCAGTGAGATGGCAGCTGTCTGGATTTATTTGTTCTTTTTTTTTCTTACTGTGATTTGCATGTTCTTCCTTGATAGCTGTTACCTTCTCCTTTGGAAATAGCGTCAGCGGTCAATTTTCCTATTTGTTATACTTTGAGAGTATTTGCAGTGAGATCTCTGGGGATGCTCACCTTTGTCCCAGCACCTCATTCCTCCTTTGCATCTCTCATCCTTGGGTGCAGCCCCTCAGCGGCCCCACTGCGGGGATCTGTGGGTACCTCCCAGGTACTCAACAGAGAAAAGATAAAAAGAAAGGAATAAAGAAGAAGTAGCTCACCAATAAATGAAGCTGCATCTCCCATCATCTGACAATCGTGCAACTGCCTTCCCTGGCTTTGGATCAAGCTGCAAATTATTTTGGCTGGTTCGCCCCTGGGCCAAGGCTGCACAGGGACCAGCACGGGCACCTCAAGCACTGAAACTAGTGGGTACACTAGTCCCCCATGCCAGGTCAGTAGGAAGGTTGCTGCTTTGTGGGTTACCTGCAGTGGTACAAATGACACCATGATCAGGCAGGGGCTTTCCGAGGGGAGGCCTCCTCCCTGGCATCGTCGGTGTGTCAGCCCTTCTCTGAATTCCCCAAACTTAGGAAACGTGGCTATATAGTTTGTGGTAGTGACAGACTACTTTCGTGCTTTTCCCAGGGAAAAATAAAAAAGAAAATAAAAATAAAAATAAAAAAGTCATGCAAAACCTGGATTTATATTGAAAAAAAAAGGCCTGGGCACTAATTTGGGAAGATTTGAACTAGATGCTCAGACTGGCCTCTACCTAGAATGAGCACAATGAGCATTAGATCAAAACTTGGTGAAAACTTGCATCTAAATGCAGATGTGAACTGTGTGGCTTGAATTTTTCTCTGCAGGAAATCAGTTTTATTTAAGTAATACAGTAGTCTTCTACTTAGGCATTCATTGAAAGGGACAGATACCCTGGAGACAGTCGCTTTTTAGTTGCCTGGGAAAGATATTATTGCTGATGAATCTGTTAAAGCAATAGCTTTCCCTTAAGTCTGTTAATGCTCAGTGATACAGGTCCTTCTGTGTATTTACTGACCATATCTTTGCTGTGAATGCTCATCATTAGCACTGCACATTTTGGGCAGAGGAGAAGTGCATATAAGTGGAGGATCCAACACTGCAGTCAGCAGCACGACTGGAGAACATCCAGGCTTTCCAGACCTGCTGCCATTCACACGCTGCCCTGACGTTGTGCAGCTCTTAATATATCGCTGCCCTAGGCAACCACCTGTTACGCTCTTTTGTTGCAAAGCCAGTCTGTCATGGAAACACTTCTGGCTCACGAGCAACCACTGTGCCATTAGGTCATTACAGAGATGTTAAAAAGTGGAATGCAGATGTATGCGTTGGGACCTGAAACATGAAGTGCTGTACTGCTTCAAAATGAGACTGCCTTCACTCTTGTTTATGCCAGTGGAGCTGTCCTGGTTTCAGCTGGAACAGAGTTAGTTCTTCTTTTTAACAGCTAGAAGAGCTCCGTGTTTTGGTTTTAGTCTGGAACTCATTAAGAGAAGAACGCTGATAGCGCACTGATGTTTATAGTTGGCACTGAGGCCTCAAGGACTTTTCAGAACTTTTCAGCTTCCCATGTTTCTGCCAGCATGCAGGAACACAACAGGCTGGCAGGGAGCATGGCCGGGACAAAGGGCCCACAACTCCCCTTATGATTTGAACTTAGACTTAAGATTGAGGGTCGAACTGGCCAATGGATTATTCCACATCATGCAGCGTCATGCCCAGTATATAGATGAAGATTAACTGTAAAAAGGGCTTTTGCTCTTCTGGGGGTTCTCACTCTTGGACTCTCAGAGTGCTCTCACTCTCTTTTCAGGCCTTTCATTCGTCTGGGTTTGTGGTGTTGGGACTTACCTGTTTTTGGGATCCTTAGTTCGGAATGGGACAGGCCTTGGTCACTGGGCTGTGAGCAATTACACTGTGCGTCGCTTGTTTGTATATATTATACATAAGTATATATTCATATATTAATAGTAGTAGTATTAAATTGTTCTTATCTCAACCCACAGATCTCTTTCCCTTTTCCCCTTTAATTCTCTTCCCTATCCCCGTGGGGTGGGGAAGGGTGAGTGAGCAGCTGTTTGGCGTTTAGTTGCCGGCTGCACTAAACCACGATAGGAGCCTGGTGCAAGTTCCTTAGAAAGGAAGACTGAGACTCCGCTTATGCCACGGCAGGTAGAATCATGCATCCAGACCCTGATTTAATAATTGATGTCTTGCAAGGAAAGCAGTACTAAATGGCGCATAGGCAGCAGCGTGACCACCCCGATGCCACCAGCAGCTCCCAGAAGCCCAGGGCAAGTGTGCTGCCTGAGCTGCTGTCCTCAGG
Organism: Tauraco erythrolophus; assembly: GCF_009769465.1. Lineage (NCBI taxonomy): Eukaryota > Metazoa > Chordata > Aves > Musophagiformes > Musophagidae > Tauraco > Tauraco erythrolophus. The sequence goes on from NC_141466.1 coordinate 82,699,670, forward strand.
ATGTCCAGGAACAGAAAGCAAGGTGTACGAGCTGTTGCTGTAAGGCGGGCAGTGACACAGCAGCACTGTTTCATCAGACCGAGAGTCTTGCTCATGAGCAGCTGCGGAAGGATGACAAGGGTTTGTCCCACTGATTCTGCACAAACGCAACTTGTGGCCCTTTAAAGCCATCGTGTCTGACCTCGGTGACTCAACATGAGGGACACCAGTGATATGGAAAGGAAATACCACAGCGCAACACAATTGTTTCCAAGCGAGAGGGTTTCTGGTGCAGAGCCAGGTGCTGGTACCCTGCCTCACGCGGCAGCCGATGAAGCTGTGTGGGGCCGGGTGCTGCTCATCACATGCATGTCCGAAGCTGGCCTCTCCTCCTGCAAACCAGAGTAGACTGTATGTTTGTTTCTGTGAGCTCAGGTCTGCTGTTCCACTTGTGTGCAGGATATACAGTACATCTGGAATAATTAATTTCTCAGTCTATTGTTACTCTCTTGTGGATCAGACGTTTGCTGCCTCTGAAGCTTGTTGACTGTATTCAACATCTCTTCCTGTTTAACTTCGCTATTCCGGCATCCTACTTTTTTTTTTTTAGGACCCGTCTTTTCATTTTCCCCTTGAACTAGAGAATCTGCCTGAAGTATGGATGACTCACAGATACCGTATTTCCTTTACTCTGGAGCACATTTACATTTTTGAGGAATTATTGCTGACAGTGATCAAGCATATGTTCCAAAATATCATTTCAGGGAGAAGGGAGGAACAGTGATGCCAAAATCAGCCTGAAAGGTAAATGACTGAAAGAGGGAGAGAGAGCGAAGTAGGAGACAGAGAGTCGTAGAAGGGCAGTCGGATGCAGCCACTCACTGTGCAGCATTTGATGGCGGTGCCTCAACTGATAACATTCTTGTAATCAGAGACACTCTGTCATACCTGTCAGCAGCCGTTCAAGCATATCACAGGCAGCTCTAAACACAAATATCGGAAGTAAAAGGGATAAATATCCAGAAACCCAATTCATTTCCTCGGTTCCTAGCCAAGCGTTTTCTGAAGTGAGGGAAGGTTGGTTTATAATGGAGTGTAAAAGATGCTGCCAACTCTGTGTTACCCCATCAAAGCCATTGTACTGGTTTTAGCTGAGAGAGAGATAATTTTCTTTGTCATAGCTCATATGGTGCGATGTTTTGGATTTGTGATGAAAACTGTGTTGGTAACGCAGGGATGTTTTTGTTATTGCTAAGCAGCGCTTACACAGAGCCAAGGTCTTTTCTGCTTATCATACCACCCCACCAGCAAGTGGCATGGGGGTGGGTGCAGAAGAAGTTGGGAGGGGACAGAGCTGGGACAGCTGACCCCAACTGACCAAAGGGACATTCCATACCATATGATGCCATTCTCAGCTATAAAAGCTGGGGGGAAAGGTTTGCCAGGGCTTCTGTTTCTCAGGGACTGTCTGGGCATCTGTCAGCTGGTGTTGAGCAGTTGTGGGGATTTTTTTTTCTTCGCTTGTGTTTTCTTGGTTTTGCTTTTCTTTGTTTCCTTTTTTTTTTTTTTTTTACTTATTAAACTATCTTTATCTCATCTCATGAGTTTCCTAACTTTTGCCCTTCTGATTCCCTTCCCCAGCCTGCTGGAGCCAGGGGGAAGCGATCGAGTCCCTGTGTGGTGTTTTGCTGCCTGCCAGGGCCAACTCACAGCAGCCATACAGCTCCAGAGGAGTTCTGTCCCATGGCTCTCTCCTGGCTGGTTGCAGCAATGTATTATTAAAGCCTTTCATTTTTGTCTCAGAGATCAACTGAAAATGGAGCTTCCCAGCTTGTCTTGTCTTGTGTCCCGAGCTGTTTCCTAAAGCAGATCTTGTGGTTCTGTTTCTCACGTTTCCATGGGATTTTTTGTTGGAATTCTTTTTTGTTTTTACATAAAACTGTAGCAAGTATTTGTTTCATAAAGAAATCTACTACTGAAGTTATTAAAGGATAAAGTTTACAGGGCTACTATAGCCTCTGTTTTTTCATCCCCAAATTATAAGGCTGTGTAGGGCACAATAATGGAAATCCTATCTATGAGTATCACAGTGAAAATCAGGCTTCTCATATGCAGTCATTGACAAGTCAGGCTAATTCCAGCTGTCTCTTTCTGTGTTTCAGAGTACCTTACATAAAAGCCCACCAAGCACTCGTCCACAGTAGAGAGTATTTGAGTAATGATCAGTGATGGCAGGCTGAGGTCAGCTGGAGCCCCAGAAAGGGTCATCCTGACCTTCAGCCATGGCTGGAAGAAGATCATCTTACAACCTCACTGCACTGAACAAGTTATTCCGGCAAATCTTCTATAACTTCAACACAAGGTAGGCTCCATAGCTGCTCTTTTGAAGAAGCATACGTAGAAAGGAGTCTGCTTTTTGCATCTGCCTCTATGAGACTCTATTGCACAGCTGAAGGGTGCAACTAGGAAGATGCAATGTGCGTAACTGTCCTGCTTCTTGGTTATCTCCTCATTCCCAGTGTCCTGTGAAGTTTGCTCTGGTGTCATTGGTTACTGTGAAGAAAAAACACAGGTGCTTTGAACCTAGCCCTGGCTGCTGTCCATCTGGCAGATGAGCTACATTAATAAATGCCTGGTGATAACTTCACTGCTGTTGCAATCATTCCCTGAGAGTATTTGAAGTTTTGCTTTGCTAAATGGGATGCTATTTACACAGCTATCTAGTTTATCACCACTACTTCAACGTGGGTGAGGGTGTCACCTGTGGCAGGGCTAATGAAAGATACTGGATCCATAGCCCTAGAAATTGAAGAGATGAACCTCCAGCAAGACGTCCTCCCTGATGGTTCCTTGCCCAAAAACGTTGAGAGGGAGGAAAGGGGAGGCTATTATCTGCCCCAGTGAGTCCCTGCTACTGGGAAAGGCCCTCTGGACCATGTGCCATCAGTGCTGTTCAGAAGAGTGCTTGAGTTCAAAGCTGACTGAGGAACAAAGGGACTCCTTCTGCTGAGCTTGTCATTTCTTGGACATGGCTGAGAGCAATCTGTTGGTTTTTCACATATTTCACTTCCCAATAGCTTGCTTATTCCTAGTCAGTTTTGCAGAAAATTTTAAGATTAGCATAACAGCAGCGACTGTGGTACAGGTCATTAAGATCAACTCAATGCCTTCAAACTTCCAACAGCTAGACGCCTAAGCATGAACTAGCCAACTCCGACTCTCTCCCCAGACTCTGTGTCCTGACAGCTCTTCTTCAAAGTATGAAGAGTCTAACCACTGGAGCTCACTACCCCTACTAATTCACTGCACACCTCTGCCTTCTCCTTTCTCCAAAAGATATGGATGGCCATTCTTGGACCCTGGTGGCAGTGCTGTTTTTTTCTTCAGCATTTGGCAATCTGAAGTAAAATCCATAACCTTTATTCTAGAGCCAGCAATAGTGGAAGCACAAGTGAGTACCAGCTACCAGCCTTAGAACCACTTCTGCCTGTACTCTTGTCCGCAGTGGCTTTTGGTAATACAGTAGCAGCCAGTGTCTCATCTACGTTACATTTCCTTCCTGACAATGCTGGAGATAAAACGTTGGGAAGTTTTAAGAAGATAAATCCAAAGTAGACAAGGGCAACCATTTTTTCTCCTGGGATTTGAACCAAGAGGGCCTTCTACTGCCAATTGCGTTTGTCATGCTGGAGTAACTTGATATAAATTACTGGAGTTACAGATAGTATGAACTGTATGAGAAAGGAAAAGGGCCTAAGACTTTCCAGTTCACAAAGTCTTTGCCATAGCCACTTGTCCATTGCCTTTGTTGTCTCACTTGCCTTAGTGCTGTGAATACCAGAGAAGTGCTGGGATGTGAAAGAGAGGGCTCTGCTAGTCTGCGGTGAGAGAAGTGGAGCTGGAGCAAAGGCTCATGCAATGCAGTACAGCACGACTTGAGGTAGAGCTGCTCTCGTCAGCATGGAGGAACGCCAGACTCCCAGGAGTGACGGCAGAGGTGCTTGACAGGGTTAACTTTCAGGTATTGAGGAGGCCAAGATACCTCTTCCGTGTACCTTGTTTCATCCCTGCTCTTGACCTCCTTCATGTTGATGTCTCTGTGGCCCATGCCTCTAGTTTCTGCTGCCTCAGTGCCTTGGAGAGCATTGTGCCTTCTCACAGAGGATGTGCCAGGAGGCTTAGCAGCCAGGATAAGCTTTTGTGCCTGAGGTTGCTGAGGTCCCTGCCAAGGGAGAGCATTTGCCATTGTGTCCCCTCTGATCTTGTAAAGAGTGCCACCATGACAGCTGATTTCCCTGATTCTGCCAGTACCTTTTGGAGCATTGATTGTATTGAGGCATCAACTTGCAATCCAGTCAGTTCTTGCTTTTACATTAACATTTTACCTGCAGTGCAGTGATATTCTTCAATTATTCATATTCATACAATAAGATTCTTTATAAAGTAGTCCCAAGAGATGTCCATTTGGCTCCTTTCATCAGGTCTACTCTTGTTCACGCTCACATATGTATGTGTCTGCGTGTATACACAATCCCGAATGAATTTCTGGTGATAACATACATTGAAGGTGTACTTAGATACTAGTGGACAGCATCCAAACAAGATCTGTTGTTTGGTGGTTTTTTTTTTTTTGAACAACTATTGAATTACTAAATTTTGTTTCCACCCATTTCAAAGCTTTCCAATGCAAAAGATGAAGTTTTCAGTTCCAGTTCAAGAAATGGCTAGAGTCCACCTTAGAGCTTTGAGACCTTCTGTTACAAACCTCATCACAATCAGTATATTTTGGTGAAACATTTTGGCTTTGACTTCATCAGCATTTTTATGGAATGGATGAAAACTGAAAATGTCCCAGTTAGTTGTGCACATCAATCATGGCATATTTATCCTTTAGATGCCTGTTTACTCTGTGTATTTGTTACGAGCTTAAAGACCACAAAGATGGTTGAATGGTTTAATGCTCCAGACTGAAAGACTTTTTTGAACTTCCTGCTTTGCACAGATTCTGTTCTTCCCTTTCAAGTGGAAAAATTAAAGCAGTGATTAACAAATGTACATCTGAAATTGGGAGACCTCCCTACAAACTGCAGAGGTTGCTTTATGCAGGAAATGTTGTTTCCAGTAATTGAATATGGTGATATAATTTATAGCTGCTCAGCCACAAGTTTGCACAAATCAGACATAATGCTCCTGATTAATTAGACTTTCTATTTATCACAACACCACAATCTTCAGGTCAAAGATGATAGTTCCCTTTTTATCTTCAAGAAGGCAAACGGCTTCTGAGAACTGGAATAGCTTGGTTTCTTACATTGCTGCCAGCCAGATGGACTGCCCTTCATGCTGCAGCATTCGTCATGATTTGCCCAGCTGTATATCCCCTTATGTCCCCATATGTCCCTTTGCTGAATTGGCTGTCCTGTGATCCTGGGACATGTGCAGCATGTGCAGGTATATGCACATGAGCATGTGCCCACACATCAATGACAATCATTTGGTGGTGTTCTCTATTTGAAAGAGAAGAAGATATTTATTATTTTTTAATATGAATCAGGAAAGCATCTCCTAGATTATGAGTGAGGTTTTTTTGTAGATGATTTCAGGACTGGTTTGTGGTTTGGTGGTTGGGTACTTTTATTTTTTTTTTTTTTTGCCTCAGCATTTAATACCCTCAGGTAATATAATCCCTATGCAAAACTATATTGCTTGTTCTGGAACAGATCTGGTTAGCTCCAGTGAAGCAGAACACTGATACGATAGTCTATTATTGTTGCTTTCTATGTTTTAAACCACTAGCATTGTGTTTAGCTATGACTGAAACACAGGAAATAATGGGCAGCCTATTGACTGTCTCGGAGCTCACTGCTCAAATAGAGGTTGGGATGGAAGAAAGTGATCTGTTCAGTTCCTCGCATAACAGTGCAGCAGTCTGTAGCTCCATCCCCATGTCATAGGTATAGATGTCAAGGCCATCCTTGGATTTGTCAAGTCCATAGTCATTTTCGTTCTGGAGAAGGGAAGAAATTAAGCTGAAAAGTGAGAGCTGTGGAATTTTTCCTTTCATGAAGAAAGTACATTGTGTGAAGTACCCTCATACATGGTTTTGTAGTCCCAAAATGCAAAGCATTGTTAAAAACCTACACAGAAAGCCTGATTTTCATGCAAAACCAAAGTAACACAAAGTCTGTGCAGATGCTGAGGAGCAAGTGAGATGCCTTCCCAGGAGGGAGGCTGCCCTCCAGCCTTGCAGGATACAAGCAATTTTAGTGCTGGTGGAGCAGGTGAAGTAGCGAGTGTGGACTGTGGGGAGCACTTTCCTCATCATGCAACTTGGTGACCTGCTCCTTCCCAATGCCTGCTGTCACAGAGGTTCCTGGAAGAGGGGAGGTTTGCTTTGTGGGAGCAAGTGGCACTCATGACTAAGTTACAGCACTGAAAAATAATCAGGCGATACCAGCCTTTTTTCAAAGCAGGGAGGGAAGAAATAATGAAAAAAAAAAAAAAAAAAAGATGGGTGTATGGGAAGGTTTGCTGGCATGTGTAGAAAAGGTGGGAATCAGTTCCAGAAAGGAAATAAAAATAAGATATATAACATTCCCTGCAACATTTCACTTTGCTATTCAGGCAGGACCTTTTTGAAATCAGTGGGAGTCTTTCCACTGCTTTCAGGGGATTTTGGATCAGGTCCATTCAATTGTTTGGGTTGCTGACATATATTTGGCCCTTTACCTGTTGCTTTTAATGAATGCTGCACAGGAGAAGTATCCATTTCCCCACTGCTCAAAAAGCACCTAATGTGTCGTAGCTGCAACTTAATGTGTTGAAGTGAAGGGGTGGACCCAGCAGCCTGGTGTTTATTTACCCGTTCTAGTTTTGAGTTTACTTCAGCAAAGGAGTTTGTGCAGAGGACGTGGCTGTGACACAGTCCTCTGGAAGCTGGATGTCGGGGAGGAACGATCTGTCCTGCTGAGCAAGGGCTGCTTTGGAGCCAGCTACTGCTCTGGGAGGACAGGCATGCCCTGACCCTGCCCCCTTACAGGACAGGTTCCTTTTCAGCACGTGACAGCTTTGGCAAAGGGCTCTGCTCTGCGCAAGCAGAAGAGTTAGGGTTTTTTACGTGGTTTGAGAAAAGCTGAAGTTGTGCTAGTCTTTAGCTTAGAGATTGCAGCTCTTCAGAAAAAAAACCCCAAACAGCTGCTCTACAAACTCAGGGAAATGCCATCCTTTTCTCTGTCCGTCTACAGAGGAGAAGGGGGAGAAGCAGAGATGCTTGCCGAGCAGGTTAGCAGCAAGGCCAAGCCTGCTCGTTTCCATCACACTATGTGTTTGCAGTTTTCCAGACAGGTCTTTGTGATTCTGAGTGTCCTGGGGAAAAAAACAGTATTGGAATCCTATTAATTCTTTTAAAAACAAAACAAATAACTGAGTTTTTGTTTTTAATGGCTAAGAAACAAGTGAAAGATGCAATGTCTATCTAAATGTAGAATCAGTCAATGCTGTAATGTGCCCAAAGTTAGAAGTGAACCTTTGTTTTTCCTTAAAGTCAAATAAGGAAAACACACACACTGAGTGTGCCGAGTGGGTGTTACTGGGCTGCTGCTCCAGACCTTCTGGTGCTAAAGTACCGCACTGCAGCACTCTCCTACAAATGGATTGCTCTGGCTTTGCAATATCCCTACTTTGGGATTTTTTGTGCTGATATTTTTGCATGCCCTTTCTGAGATGCTATTACTTGGGATTTTACTAGATGCTGCTGAGTGCAGGCCAGTCCAGCAGCCGCTGAAGTAAAAAGACTATTTCTCTTTGGATGGGTTCAGAGTTCTAACGAAAACGCAAGAGACTGGTGTCATGGGTGGGGAAACTTGCTATAACCTCTTAGGACTTCTGGGTAATGAGTATGGAACTGTTTTTGATGAAGTGCTTAGCTGTGTAGTGAGTCAAGCAGAACACCTCTTCTTCTCACTACAGAGGAGGTGAAAGAACAAACAGAAGCTTTTAGGATTGTTGCCTGTGCTATGACTAGGACAGGCTAAGGACAGCACCAGACTGGCAGGTCAGGGAGAAGAGAAGCCTTTGCCTCTGGAGTGGAGAGGCTCAGTTTCCCTAGAAGAGACTCCAGGGAAAGCTGCATGTAGAAGAAGTACTGAACTGCTTAAAGGGAATGAGACATCCTCAGTGAACACCAGGGATGACTGAGGATTTCATACAGATATGCTTATTTTGAGTAACTGTGAGGGCCACCTCTGATCTCAGGAAGGTCACAAGCTGGCTGAACACAGGTGTCTTCTCCAGGATGGCCTGTACACCACCAGCTAAAGAAGGATGCCAGAAGTGAAGGACCATACTTTTACAGCAGCCTCTGCTCACTTGCACAGGAAACTCAACGTGCAACAGAAGTGCACTGAATGTCCAGCAAGGATCTTCTACAGGGGTGATCACAGCTGTTGTGGCAGAAAGGGAAAAAATTGCAGATACCTTTTGGTGTAATATCTATCTAGTGGTTTTAACGTATTTACCTCTGTAGTATCTAAGCACACAATTTCCAGCCATGGCCCTATGAATTTTTTTCTTTCACAAGGTGTTGTTGTGTTTTACAAGTAACCTTGCGCTGGCTGGCTGAAATATGAGCCCACAGCATTTAGAACAATAATACTTGAACAAGTTGTAGTGTTTTCCTCACACTCCTGGGTATCGGTTAGCTGCAAGGCTGCCAAAGGACATTCCACAGTCAGAGGAAATTGAGTGTAGGTGGGCAGCCCAGAGCCCAAGTGCGTACTTTATAAACCTCAGTTGTTATACTTATAAGGGTGAGTCACACAATAATCATCCTATTATCAAATTCACTGTTGGATGTGTTGGGTTTTTTATTTTAACTCAGATTTTGTGCAAAAGTTGCCAACATTTTCCAAAAGTTTGATTTCAGAAAGTGGAAGAAAATGAAGCAAAGCTAGCTAGCTGACACCTTTACATGCGTGTAAATATTGTTTTAGTTGTGCACTGTCTGGTTTTTTTATATGCCAGAAAATATTTTAATATTTTTTTTTATCATCTGAGGCTGAGGAACTCTGGCAGAAAAAAGGGGCTTGGACATCCCTGTTATCTGATGATAGCTAGTCATCTTGCAGTATTAGACACGCCTTCAGTGCCAGAGAAGGAGTGGTTTTCTACCGGACAGCATCACAAGCCAGGTAAGTAGGCAGTCACTCTCACGAGGCATATATAAAATCTATATCATGCATATACAAAATATTTTGCCCTCAAGGATTAACCAGTCCAGCGTAAGTTAGAAATTGTTGGGGTGTTGTTATGCCTAAGTCAAGTTTTTAAAGCAGAAAAGTTGTTCCAAGAGACCTTCTAGGGTAGCGTTTGGGAAAATCAACATTGTTGATGACGAACTCCGAGCAACTGGCCTGTGATGGCTGCCCCCAGTCTGCATGCTGCTCTACACAGCCAGTTGTTTCTGTGGGGTTTTCTGACACCACCAGTGAGTGGGCCTGAGAATTGCTCCTCAGAGACTGGGAAGGAGCTGTGTGAGGCTTGAGCATCCCCCTCCGCCCAATATTTGTGCCAGTCCTTTTCCAGTGCCTGCTGTTCATGTTGCAGACAAGAAAGCTCCATCCCCTACAATCCCAAGGAGGGTCTTCTGCCCTGGGATCCTCTGGATTCCTGTTTCTCCTGAGTTTGCCTCCTGTGGTGTTTCAGGCAAGGGAAGGGTGGAGCGATGCCTTGGTCAGGGATGTCTTCCAGCTCTTTTCCTCTCCTGTGATGGAAGAATTTTAACTTGGCCTCTGAGGGCCACCAAGGTCTTGCCCAGCCCATTGCAGGATGAGTTTCCATGAGTCATGGGCCAGCACCAGCTGATACATCTCCTCCAGCTGGCAGGAAACACCTTGTAGTCAGAAAGGTAGAAATAGGACGATAAAAGAGTATCAGCAATGATAGTCTTCTCTTTTCACTTGGTTACTTCTTGGATTAACCTGTTTTAAAAGCCATTAATATCCTGACAGCATAAATGAGGAGAAGCCTGTTTCATTTAGATGATGTTAGGAATTTGTTCTCTACATTGAAGCCATTCTTCCTGTTCTCTGCTTTGTCCTTTGAAGACATTCTGGAAAAGGCAAACCTCTTTACTCATGCTGCACAGCCTCCATGTAGTCCTACTTCTTTTTCTCTAAACTATACTCCAAGGGAGCAGAAAGCCTATAGAAATGCTACCTAGCCCTGAGACAAGCCGGAAAATAGGTGCCCTCCCCACTCATGCACCATTCTCCATTCGTAGAAGTACTGGCCCAGAGGTGACTCGATAATTTCACTGCTGGAACAAAATGTCTTGCAGGCAACACTAATGCTGAGGAGTGGGGAGCTGATGGCTTTTTTTGCTGAAGATAAAAACAGTTTCTGGTAAGTGTAGCACGGCAGTTGGTAAGAAGGAGACGATCACTGTCTTCATATTGTGCACATAAGCATCACAGCAGGCCCTGATGTCAGGGTGCCTTGAGGTCTACCAATATTGACCTGGCAACCCCACATACGTATCTGGGTACCTTCTAAATCCGTCTCCTCTTCATTTCCTTCTAGTGTTCGAGGGTCGTATTGGCAGGCAGTAACTATTTTCAGAAGAAAACACCCTTCATTTTTTATGACTCAGTCTCCCTTCTTCCTAGGGAAGCTGAGGCATGGGCCAGGTGGTGGACTGCACAGGTGTCTTCTGGACGCTGGCTTAGGCATCTGGGGCGTCCCAGCCCTGTACAGTCACAGAGCGTTTCCTGACATTGTTCACTGGAACAGCTATTTGTTTCATTATTTTTTCACCGAAACCACCTTTTCCCACTGCTACTGCAAACCGTATTATTCTTGTGGGGGCTGCATTTCAGTGGTTCAGTGACCCGTGTCTAAACTAGCCTTTGTACCAAAACGCTTAAATTACTGTTTTGCAATTCGAAGTGAGCAGTGCTGCAAAAATGTTAAACGTTATCAGCTGCTGTTTTTATTTCCTTCCTTCAGAACAGGAATGAATGAAACAGTTCTGATAAATAAGACTATATTACTCATGCCTTGTAGCGCTAACTAATCTGAAACTCAGATGAGTGTTTTTCCCCTGCAGGACAGATATTGCTATCTCTCTGGCCAATTTGCAGCTTGAGTATTGCATTTTGTTTGTTACTTCTCCCCATGGATTCAATCTGATGGGCTGTTCTCCTTTGCTTGCCCCTCCACCCCCACCGCGATGCCTTGTCTTACATGCTGAAGTCGTTACCTTCTGGGTTTGCCTGCCTCACAGCGCTGAGCAAAGCTGAATCAGCTGGGACTCTGTCCATACTACTGAAGTTAATAAAAGCTTTTTCATTAACATTAATGGGAGTTCAATCTTCTTTTGGTGTGCTGCTGCACATCCTGAATTCCTGCTGATTTTTAACAGGACCAAGTGGCACAAAGCCACTCCAGTGCGGGCCAAAAGCGTACACCTAGCTGCCACTGACATGCTCTGGGGCGAGACATATGGTGGCTTTTGAAGGTTTTGTCCTTAGACTTGTAATGCATTCCAGGAATTTGGTATGAAAGGTACTATAGATGCACAGCTCAGTACTATAAAAGTAGGAAAATAAATATAGTTGTGGTATTTAGGCAGCTCAGCGGCTTCATCCAATACAGTGTACCAAAACAGACTACTTCAAAGAAAGGTGCGAAAAATCCCTCCATCTCGCAGTAGGTAGTTATGGGATAATTGTTGTTAGTGCTTCTTCCAACCCACCATATTTAGTAGCTCACTAGTGCACTGAAGCTTATAGGTGTACATATCTTCTAAAACTCTCACATCACTTTTGAGAATTAATATTTCTAGTGCTGGATGCTCTTCTTTTCTGTATCAACAACTGATCCTTTTGTCTCTGAGATGATTGTGGGTCCATTGTGTTGTATCACTGAAACACATCCTGCTAAAAAACCACTCGCTGCTGGTGCAAAGCACAAATGTATTCCTCTGATCTCAAAGTGATCAGTACTGGCACGGCCCCACAAGCAAAGTGAGGGTTGTTGAATGGTGAGCAGAGACGTTTTTAGAGAATCATGTTCAATTTCAATCTTCCGTGAGGTGACTCATCAAAACAGTGAACAGAGATTATTATTTTAAGAATTTTGAAATAAAAGACCTTTTGTCTGTGTCCTTTTAAATAAATGCAATCTAGTTTGTTTTCCCCCCACCATGTAATAACCACGGGCTGCTTCTGCTGTGCTTGCTAAGCATGTTCACTGTTCACCAGACAAAGCTTACCTATTAGTGTAGCTTGCACTGGACATTATTCAGTGCAGCTGAATCCCAGGTTTTTTTTGCTCATTTTGTGGCACACTGTTCATTAGGCAAGGTGAATGATGTTGTCTCTGTGCAGAAGAACAGAGTGTCAGTGCTGTCTCATTTTCAGTTTGTATCTCATTACAGACATCCAGTTTCTGTGGTCACCAAGTTTCCCCTTGTTCCTTGTTAGCTTTCCTCTTAGTGTTATCTCCTCATCTTTCAAGGATTCAAGAGTCACCTCTGCAGGACAAAAGATCTCAGTAGGTAGATTGTTTTGCCGAGGGAAAAACACACACCTAGTTTAGCATTTAATGAACAGACTCTGAAGAGGTACATTTAAATCAGCACTTAGGGCTGAAGGTGTATGGAAAAAGAAAGATAAAATATTGTCATCAGTGGCAAAAGAAGTTATATAAAATGACAGGAGGATACTATGCTGTAAACATAGAGCTAAAATGCTGAGATTTTCTTGTAAATCAGATCCAGTTTATAAAACACTAGAAGAATTTTTGTAGAGCTAGTGTTGGATGCAGGTGTGATAGAGAGCTGAGACAAGGTATGACTGTTCCCTCCCCATGTAATGAACATGGGAGGCTGTGTTGGGCAGAGGAGACATTTCCCACAGCATAGTGGGGTGAGGGGGACACTGCAGCTACAGCCTCCTTACGCTTACACACCGAGTAGCTGATGCCTAGGATTTGGACTTGTTATTCCTCCCTTTCACTGTGGTATTTTAGTCTCCCTGTCAAGGGCCTCATGTCATTACCCTGCTAATAAATGTCTGTGGTTCCTTCTCATGCCATCCTCTGCCTGCACCCAGCTCTTTAACCCCTTGAGAATCCCATTTTTGGAAGCTGCACTGCCTATCCTCAATTTGTATGTTCCTTCAGGCATGAGGAGTCTCTTTCCTATATAAAAATTTCCCAATTTTCTTCTGCCTTGAGGCATTCGTAGCCAACTCTTCTGCGAGGAGGCAGTCCAGACAGTAGTGATGCAATTTAGCTTCTTTTATGTGGAAAGGCCAAACCCACTAATGCTGTTATTTGCCTTTCTAAAGGGCCCCTGACCATCAGGACCTGAGAGCTCATGCATTTCTGGAAAGCAGTTTCCTCTAAGAAGTCTCAAGTGAGTCATCCACAAAGTGATGGTGCATGCTTTGCCCTTTGCTAAACAAACCGAGTTCACTGCTTCCCTTCACTTTTCATTTGCTCTCTCACCTCCTTTTGCAGAGTCCTCTTCTCACTCCATAAGTCTTTTCTTGGTCATGTCAACTAGGTGTCTGCATATTATCCTCTTTCCGCTAAGCATTATTTTCTCCTCATAGCTTGCATACAGTTTGACTCCCTTGTTCTGGGTGACTTAGTTCTTATCTCACTGCTCTGCCAAAAAATATTTCTCTTTTTCCTCTAGATGTTCCGCTCTTGGTCGTGACTGATAGCATACCAACTCCAGTTTCTGCAGGACACTTTTATTTCCTCTCCTCCTCTCACAGCAGGGACAATTTTTGCAGTTCTTCAAAGTGAAAGTTTTAAATACCTATAGATGTTCCAGGAATCAGACTCTGTGATCCTCAGCACATATTCACAGTAGTCCTCTGTAGGAGGAATCACTGTTGTCATACAAGGTTTGACTTAAACACAGGCCTGAATCAAGTGTGGTACCTGCACATCTGTGCAGGTTAAGTGGCGGTCAGTTTCTGAGCTGATCAGGGTATTGTGCCTAGGTCCATCCCCGTCATGAGCTGATCCAGATCGACTGATTCAAAAATCTGTAACCACTGGCATACATCAAAATCAGGATCCCATTCTGAATTTTACAGGCTAAGTGTGTTGCTTCTCGGGCAGCTGGAAGCAAGGAAAATTTCAGGTGATCCAGCTTTGCACTGCACTCTGATTCTTCTCCACACGTTCTGCAGCATGGAGAAACCAATTCCTGTTCTGGACTTAGGAATAAGTATCAAGTAAAGTGGTAACTCAGTGGTAACTTAACAGGAAGGGAGAGTTGGCTGTTTGACTGTATTCTCCAGTTGTTGCCATCTTTCAGGTGGCTTTTTATAGCCTCCTGAAACTCAGACAGGCTAGAGCATCCTTGAACTAGCACATGGCTGCACGTGCAGAGGCAGCATCCGTGCAAAGGCAGAGTCCCTTTATATAACAGGGCCCCAGGGAGTAGATAGACAAGTATTTTCACCAATGTGCAAGGATGCTATTTGGATATCAGTGAACACTTTGAGGAGCATCCTCATCATGGCTCTGCACGTCCATGCTATGTTGCTTAGTGAAGAGGAGTTAGGGCAAGTTGTCATTGCCAACAATAATGCTACATTCATGTTGAAAAACAACTGCAGTGAAGATGAGTGAAGAAATCTGTCCAAAATGCCGTTTCTACTGGATGGGGAGGAAAGGAATGGGCAAAGAAGAAACCACTGTACAACGAAAGACATATTTTACCACGCTGACTACAGACTAGAAAGAAGACAAACATTAAAATGCCTACCGTAATGTATATTTGATTAAAAAAAAAAGGTTGAAAATAATTTTTCAAGTTTAATTGAACAAAAGTGTTTTTTCTTTTTTTTTTCTGTAAAATTTTTTTCTATCTCTTGCATTTGAATCTTCTCCCAATGTGCTGTACAAAGCCAGTGGATCTCCTGCCTTTAAGGAGAAGGGCTATTGGGCTCCACACTTAGGGTGTGGTTTCTTTAAGGTCCTGTTCACTCCATTCTTATTAACGGACTTTCATCTGTGTATCTGGGTGCACTGAGGCAGATATACTGTGAATAAGGAACATGCTCGCGCTTCTCCTTTTGTTTCTTCCTGGTCGGACTGGAGCTGAGAGCTGTGGAAAGTGGCGGATTTTCATTTCCCACTGTCCTTGTTGAGCTGGTTTAATACAAGAATAACAGCTAAGCTGTGTGCCTCTGGTCTCCCACTGTAACTCCTGTTGAGATAAAGAAAAGGGGGCACTTCAGCAATTAAATTGGAAGACATCTCAAAAATGAGTAACATCTCCATGGCTCCCAGCCCCAGAGGCTCCATATGGGCTCTCCCAGCTGGGCATCTGTGGAGTTTTGGCTGTAGTTCAAGAGGCACAACTGCTATTCACGTGTGTGTTTCTGGGTCTCTGTTTCTGCCCCATTCACCCCCCTAAGCCCACAAGCCATCCCAGTAACCAAGTCCATGAAGTTTTGACACTGGCTTCTTGCAGATGAAGGATGGCCACCAGCCCCAGCAGGTCAACATAATCATCCTAATAAAACATCCACTGGTAAGAAAGCCCCTAGGCAATATGTCTTCTGGAAAGACAACGATTAAAAAAGATGGTTGGGATAATTGTGCTTGATTGAAGGGAGAAATACTTTTTCTAGCAGAAAAAATGAGTACTTAAAAATGTTCGGCCAGCCGAGGACAATTATCCAGCTGGTGATGCGCAAGTACAGAGGGCAGTTAATCTGTTTTGAATTGATCCTGCAGTCAGGGGAGTGACTGGAAAAAGCCACCAGACTGGCTCTGGCTCTGGATGTAGTCAGGGGGACTTCGGTGATGGTTGGGACCAGGCTTGTTGGGCACAACTCCTCTTCTCCTCGCCCTGACTTCTCACCAAATGTATTCAGTTGGTAACAAGGTGTTTCCTTCCTCCTTATAAACCTGCAGAGGTAACCCAGGGCCTGAGCATGAAGAGGGGAATTATTCTCTCACTCCCAAAGTGTTGCCTTTAATACACAATCGGCTTCCAAGGTTTAGGTGACAATCCTCTGTTGTTTCAGGAGCCCACCCCATATACCGTCTGCCTACCGTGGCAGCACTGGTCCTGACAGGAGAAACTGTTCTTCCTGTTGAAGAAAATACAGAGGCGTGACTGAAATACATGCAGAATATGCTGACTGAGGAAAACAGAGCCTTTTCTGTGGTCTTCACCCCCACTGATGTGTTTTAAATACTAATTCACAAAATCTCTTTTTTTTTTCCCCTTGGGTGCACTGGGATGATGGAAAGACAGTAAGCTGGTTTGTGAGTGATACAAAACCAGTAGTTCTCTAAATTTACTCAGAAGCCTTCAGAACTGGTCCATCCTGGGATTCGTCAGCAGCAGGAACCAAAATACTTGCTTGGATTTCCTTTAACTTGCATGAGTGTAACACTTCAGACTCGTTTATGTGCTACAAAAGAGGGAAGGGAAGAAAAGCTTGAGCACTGGCACGCTTCCCCATGGCCCCCCTTTCCCTGTAACTGTGAAGATCTGAATTCAAACGCTCGTTTGCACCAACACAACAGAGGGAGAGAAGCCTCCCGGTTTTGTCTCGCTTAAGGAGAATTACAAATCACTGAAGCGCTGCCGTAGAGGATCAGATGCAAGCATTACCTCATCATCATGTAGTGTTATTGGCTGGAGATAACTGGAGGTGGGGTGTTGGTGCCTACCCACTCTGTGAGCGCTGGGTTTTCTCATTATCTCTTTCTCTTTCTTTCAAAACAACTGACCTTTTTAATGGATGTCACCTACAGGGACAGCCCGCCTTTGTGGAAGTGTCTTAAAGAACCTGGGAGAAACAGCATGAGCGTAATCGTAAAGAGATTGAATGAGATCAATAGAAACAATTTTAAAATAAATAAATAACTCCTTAAATGCAATAGGCAATTGTGTATTCAATATGGGAGTTTAAACCATCCTTTTAAAATGGCTATTAAATCCCACAGAACAGCTCTAAAAATTATGTAGTCATTAGAATCCATGGGGCTTCTTGATTTTTATGTTTTTATTAAGTTTTGGTATGCTTCCTCAGGCTAAATCATGTCATTTTTATTCAGGACCACCCTCTGTCATTGGCTTTCAGAAAAGTCACCATTGATTGCAATGAGCATGAAAAGCCTGATGAGGACATTACTTACCTCTTGTGAGGACCTGGCTCCTCAGTCATTGAGAACATATTGCCCTACTGGGAGGCACCAGGAAATTAGAATTTCAGCCCTAAGCTAAATCCCAAAAAACTTTATGGCAGAGAAAGTTAACTCTCCTTTTCCAGACAAGGAAGGCCACAGCGGTTTAAGTCACCTGTGAACGTGATAGCTGCACGAAAGTGGCAGAATCAAGACTAGAGGCATTGTGTGAATCCAAGCAATGCTCTTGCCACTGGCCTTGGTTTTCACTTGGGTCTGACTTCTGTGAAATCCCTTTTGACATAAAAGCAATTCAATGTAAATTAAGAAAGGATCTCAAGGTTTATCTCTTGATGAATAACTGGCCAGGTGCAGACCCAGTTCCAAGACCCTCTTCAGCATCTGTGCCATACAAAGCTGTATGCCATGTGTGCTGCGAATGGCCTTTAATCCTTTATTTCCTTTATGGGAGTTACTAATAAGGGACTGAATTCTCACTCTTTGTCTCTCTGATGTTGTTTCCTTTGTTTCCTTTTAGGAGCAGCACAAGGGGATAGAGAGCAGACAAACTGCATTATCCTGGTAATTAACTATCTCAGCAATACAGTGGCACCACGACAGTGGTAATGCTGTGTAACAATTTGCATACATTAGTTTTCATGTCCCAGGAAAGCAATTTCTGTTGAATTTAAGAGGAAAATAAGGAGGAAATAAGGGAGAGAAGAAGATTTGAGCTGAGGAAAATATATTATTTTAATGTATTCAAAGAAAAAGCCGTGAAAGTGCTTGGAGCCTTGTTAACATGGATGCAGTTATTCCTGAAGCAGTTGGTTGACTGTGCTGATCCAGTCTGGAGATATACCTAGCACCTTTAGGACCCGCTGATTTCAACCAGCACTGTGAGTGCAGACTGTCTTAGCCGTACACAACGTTGTGGCCCTGCATGTGCAGCACTCATGATGCTGCATGGGATTGTCCCCTCTCTGCTTTGCTTCCTGACCTGTGGATTTCAATTCCTGCGAAGAAAAGAGCTCTGAGCAAAAGAGAAGACCCCAAAAGCTGTCACCATATCAGATGACCATGTACTAGCAGTGTTTCCATTGGAGAGACAGAAGCTTTGGCAGTGAAAATTCATCTGTCACTGCCAAACTCCTTTGCATCCTGATCTCCTTTACACACCAAGGCTGTTAGAAGAGATGGCAATAGCCTGCCAGACATTAAGAGGAGATAGGGGCTCTTGGATCTGGGGTACAACGAAATAGTCCATTGCAGGGGCTGGTCAGAGGTAGGGAAAACAACTCTAGCTGTGGCTGGTGTGCTGCTGCAGCTGCCAAGTCTCTGCTGCCCCTACACTCCAGGTACAGAGGTGAGCTTCAGCAGGGAAAAAAGTGAAGCTCCTACACAGGCAAACCCAAAAGACCTATCTTCCTTTGATCCAAACCACTACATGGTGGTAGTGATGCCACTAGTGATGCTACACACCACTAGTGATGCCACACTACCATTATCCCAGCTTTGAGCCCAGTTTGGTTGAAACAACTAGATCTGAAAGAGGGGTCCATGATCTGGCAGGCAGTAGGGGAAGGGGTACCCCGAGCTGCTTTCAGATCAATGGGAATCTGCAAGCTCTGTGTTTTCTTCACAGATATTTCTCCACATTCATATCTGTGTGAGCTGGCAGCGTGTGGGCCTTAAATTCTCTTCCTGTTCTTTTTGATGATCTACTCTGTGACTTTGGGAAAATTACTTAATATCTATGTGCCTGAATTTGCCCATCCATAACTTGGGTGTATTAATTAAACAGCTTCCTCAGAGGGACATTGTGAGGTTTAATGAATTCATGCTTGCAAAGTAATTTAAGATTTCAGATGAAAACTGCTAGAGAAGTGCAAAATGCATTATAATTAAAACGGAAAAGGTACAAAATAATAATAATCAAAAGGCCCTGAAGCTGCTGATCACTGTAACGGGGGAATATTTATACTTGAAGTTACTAATAAAAACTTCAATCACTGTGTTACAAAGTAAGGGTTTTTAGCTACATAGCATTAGTTAATACTATACTACTTATTATTCTGCTTAGTATTGCCATTGTCTTTGCACAGCAAGAAAAATCTATTAAACTCATTTACTCTGGATTTATATCAAAATGAGATCAGCCTTGTGCCCAAAATATGTCAGAAGAGTGTAAAGCCCTGGCATGCTTGTTCGTACGGCTGTCTTTACCCGCCGCAGAAGTCTATAGGATGACTTGCCTGAGTAAGTGCAGAAGCTTTTGTGGAAGCAGGGCATTGGTATGCAGGAGCAAGGGAATGAAGAATTGTTCTCTCGCCACAAACAATGCAGTCCACACAGGGTACCAAATCCTTGGGAAAGACACAGAAATTATGTAGCACGTGCCAAAGCCTTTTCAGCTATAATAGATGTCATTATGTAACACAGAAAATAGAGATTAGTGTGACCTTACGCACCTCCATAAAACGAAGGTTGTCTTTGTCCATGCTCTCGTGGTTTAACCCCGGTCGGCAACTAAGTCCCACGCAGCAGCTTGTTCACTCCCCCCGGTGCAATGGGGAAGAGAATCAGAAAGGTAAATGTGAGAAAACTCTTGGGTTGAGATAAAGACAGTTTAATAGGTAAAGCAAAAGCCACACACACAAGCAAAGCAAAACAAGGAATCCCTTCACTCCTTCCCATGGGCAGGCAGGTGTTCAGCCATCTCCAGGAAGGCAGGGCTCCATAACGCCTAGCAGTTACTTGAGAAGACAAACGCCATCGCTCTGAATGTCCCCCTCTTCCTTCTTCTTCCTCCAGCTTTTTATTGCTGAACACAACATGATATGGTACAGGATATCCCTTTGGTTAGTTGGGGTCAGCTGTCCCAGCTGTGTCCCCTCCCAATTCCTTGTGCACCCCCAGCCTACTCGCTGGTGGGGTAAGACATGAAGCAGAAAAGACCTTGACTCTGTGTAAGCACTCTGCTTAGCAAGAATGAAAATATCCCTGTATTACCAACACTGTTTCCAGCACAAATCCAAAACACAGCCCCATACTAGCTACTATGAAGAAAACTAACTCCCAGCCAAAACCAGCACACATGCCTAGCTGAAAGCTGAGGGAAGGATGGCAATGTCTCTTGTGAGGTATTTCAGAGAAAGCTGCTGGAGAAGCAGCAGTGCAAAACCACAGAAGACCAGGCAAGAACAGAATATGTATTCTGTTCATCCATACAAATCTAAAATCCAGAAGTCCAAAATATTTTGCATCTTGATTCAAAATCCAAAAATTTTTGCATCCCCAAAACAAGCTGAAGACCAATTGAAAATTTATGTCTGTTAGTTCCATTACGTTCTTGTAAACACTATAAACCGCAGTCTTTGCTGTGCAGCCTGCAAGGCCTGGATCTCCCCTCTATAGTAAGGGAGGCAGCTGATCCCTTGGCAGGGAGGGTAACTGCCAGCAGGTCGGTGCAAGCTATTAGCCTTGGGAGGAGGTCTAGGAGCTGACCCACCTTGCAGATGGGAACAAGTCCTTAGACAATTGAAATGGTCATTGGTCTCTGTGTTTCATGTACAGCTAATATCAAACGAAGGACTGTACAATCTTTCCAGTTATGGGGCAACTTATTCATGCCCTGTCTTTGGAGGTCAATGCTGAATTGAGAGAGAAGAGATAAGAGGGTTTTGACTACTGGGAAATGTTAAGGGCTTAAGCTAGACTTTGAATCTCCGCTATCTATGAAACTTGGTTCTCACCTGGGTAAAAAAATGAACATTTTTAATGTACTCTATGAACAGATTTTGTTTTCATAGAGCTGTACTTGATCCCTCCTGAGATGAAGTGGGCATTTGTCTTGGCGTGGGAGTGTCTCAGAAGCCACCTGTTCTGGGCATGACAAGCCTGAAGGGCCCTTGGGCAACCTGGCTGACACCAGCCTCTGAGATTTGAGAGCTCTCTGGCCTCAGCTTTCCATTTTGCTGCTGAGGAACTCAAGCAGTACAGTTTTTGGGACAACAAACATACAGAGCCTGGTTCCTGTAAACCAATTCCTGCTTCATCCTCAGACGATAAGCTCCCAGAAAAGCAAATTATAGAGTGTCCAGTTTAGGGAGGACTGTATGTGCTACATAACTCTTAACATCCTTGGACATCGTGCCTTCATGAAGAATATATTTTAGATACTTAACAGGGAATGAGAAAGAAAGGGATAATCCATCTCTATTGGAAAAGACAAAAGGGGAAATGTGGGGAGTAGGGGAAGGGGAAATGTGGCAGCCCTCCACCACAAAAATACCTTAATGTATTAGTCATCTGGGTGATTGCAACATGTTCTGACAGTTCTGATGCTAAATCTGTGACTGAAATGTCCAGGAAAGCCAGGTGTCAATAGTCTTTTCTAGCAATGAGTGACACCCCAGATATATTCTTTGAAGAAGTCTGTGTTAGCTAGCTTGGAGTCTAAATGTTTACAAACTCAAACTCGTGAGTCCACCTGCGCTCTGGGGAGCAGCTGCGCGTCTGACAGCGGCTGCATTTCTACAGTGGTACAGACAGTCTTAGCCTTGGTGTTGTGAAAGTAACTGTGTGTGCTTTCACTTAGAGCAACCTCACAAAATAAGAAGTTTCCTTAGTGCTGTGGGCAGATGTGACCCAGCTGTGGAGTTGAGACTGTGTCATGTGAAGTAATTCATGTATTCAAACAGCTGTTCTGGTCTAGGAGACAGGAGAAATAATCTTCCCATTAAATCTGTTCCTGCCTAGTATATTTCCAATATTTAGCAATCAGATTTCTTCTCTTCTTGTGGTATGGACAGGTACTCAAAAAAAATAGAGGTGTGTGGTAACTGGATATCAGCCTTCACTTAAATTTCTCAAAGTATATTGCAAAGGTGAGAAAATGCTCCTTTCTCCTGTTCTCACAAATGGAAGGGGTATGAAGCCAGGACAACAGTGCTGCAGGTGGCTGAAGAGAGTGATACAAGACGTGGGAACAAGGTCCCCATGTTCTCTGTTTCCAGGGGTGTCCCAAGCTCGGATGCGCAAGTGAGGGCTGACAAATGAGCTGGAGACAGAGTTGTAATCATGGGCTCTCGCTTGCTCCCCTGCTAAGTGTCAGAGTCTTGTTCTGTGCCAAAGGAGGGAACTTTGGAAAGGGCATCAAAGCACATTACATTATGAGCAGAAGTGATCATAAATATCTCTATAGTGGAAGAAATAGTTCTTGCTTAGAGCCATCTGAATTATCAGAGGGTTTATTGCTCATTACACTGAATTTTTGCTTCTTTTTAACATTTCAGGTTGTCAGTAAAGCACTTAAGTATATGCAAATATACTAACTGTGGGGAACTATAGGTGTTAAACCAAAAAGGACCATGGAATATCTCGGGTTTGACTTCCTACCTGTTAGAGGCCACTAAGCTTCATCTAGTTACTTGCGTACTGATTTCAGTAACTTCTGCTTGGCCACTGCAAGGTTGATCAATTGATCCCAGTTCGAGGATGTCAAAGAGGAAGGAGTCACCATATCCTTTGGTAGTTTATTCTATGACTTTGTGTCTCTTACTGGATGGGTTAGAGATGAGCCTGGTAAGAGGAAGAACTGAAAATAAGGTTTGTTTATACCTTTGAAATTGCATAGCTTTATGTTTGGCCATTCAGTCTAGAGGTTTGGAAGCTGCTTGTTTATCCCAGGGAAATAATTTCTATATACTTTGTCAAGTCACTTCTTGATGTTTGTCCTTTATCTTGACTTCCTCGTTCTAAGCAAGCTGAGCTTCTTCACTCTCCCACCGTACCACATTTTCTCAGGCTGATGGAAAACTTTTCTGACTCCTTTCTGCCTCTCTTTCAATTTTCAAATGTCTTTTACAAGCTTAGATAACATTTGTCTGCAGTGTTCCACAAGTCTCACATACTCTGATAAAATTGTTCATCTGCTTACTCCTCCTCTGTTCAAATACTCCTCTCTTCTTGTACAGGCAGGAGAACCACAGTAATGAAAGTGAAAATCCCTTTTTTTGAATTCCAAATATAGCGAATTGTTTGGAATTTCGTGGTGTGGCTTTCTCAAAGTAGAAAATGAAAACATACTAAATAGGTAAAGGAAACAAGACAAGAGCCTGAAAATAGCCAACTCTTCTGAGAATAGCTCATTTCCCTTATCTCTAAACCTATTCTTAGGCTAGTCATTTACTGGATGAACTCTTAGTGTACTTTTCTCAACAATGTCTCAGTTAAGGAGGTCTAAGTGAAGTCTGGATAAAGCACAATCTGCCCCTGTTGCAGCTCTGTGCTTTCTGTGTCTGCATCTCTGTTGGGATTTATACTCATGTGCATATCACTGCACAGCTGCTGTCTGTTCCGGTTATCCAGTCTTTCATCTTCTCACCAATCTGTGGAGAACATAGGTAGAGCTTTTCTTTTCACTTGGAGATGTTGAGCCGTGAATGTGTCTCTATTTCTAATTTTATGACGACTTCATGTAAAACTAAACACTATTATTTTATTACACTGACAGTGATCCACCTATATTACTTTTCTAAATGTGAATAGCAAAGGACTTCAGTTTAGGATTAGAAACAGCAACTGCAAGCAGATGTTTGAAGACGTATTTTTAAAAAGTTGGATTTCTTCAGCCTGAAAATGAGACTGGACCAACTGATATTGATCAGCCAAATTTCCAGAAGAAATTTTGGAAAGCTCTTAAGACCCTGGCAACTTCTTTGATGTGCTCAAAGAGGCGTAGAGCTCTTCTGAATATCTAGCCAATAAAACCTAGAGCCAATGAAGCAGAGGATTTCATAACTTAATTAATTAAAAGTGGGGTAAAATAAAGTTGATTTATGAAAAAACATCAGAACAAGGCAAGATTTTAGAGTCTGTAATTGAGTGCATACCCAATTAAAAATGTTTACCTTTATAGCAGGCCAGTGAATTTTTTATAATAGGCCAGTGGATGATCCCTGCTCCCACTGCAGTCAGTGCAAAAGAATCCAGGGAAAAGCAGGATTGGAATCTCTTTAATTACCCATTTATAAATATTTATTTTTTTTTTTTTTAAATGGTTGTGATGGCTGGGCAAAACACAGCTGCATGAAAAGTCAAATTGATCACAGAGTTCTAGCCATTTTTTCTTATCCCCCAATTTTACTGATTCTTTGTGGACTCCCTAGCTCTTGTTTCTCTAGAGCAGGAGAATGAGGGCTATGAGCCAAACAGGCTATTACTTATTACAATCTGTAGTGGGAGTGATGGCAGCTGTTGATGGTAGTTTTTCATTAACAGTTAAGTAAAGCCAATAAATGTTGTAATGTACTGCGCAATGGCAGATGGTGAGCTACAGAAAGAGCTTCTACCTCAACTAGTGCTCCATGTTCATCTCCACTTTGAAATACCTCTAAATAGAAAAGAGTTTTAAAAAGGACCACCTGTTCACCTACCTTATTCCCATATATCTTTTATGTGCCTGGAAACGTGTTCCAAATACAAACTGCTAAGGTAAAACAGACTGCTTGTGACCAAAGGGAGGAGAAAAGATCCCTTTCCACTGACAATTTGGCTCTTACCTACAATGCAATCTCTAGCCTATGTTATGCTCTTTTTCTTTGCAGAATTGAGTGGGTGTCTAGGCCCAGAATAAAGCACCAGCCCATGCTGAACCTCAAACTTTTATAGCTTTCTTTTCCAGAATCAGTAGTGTAGGTTAGGGTAGAAAAGCTCTTTCCACACTGTTATGTCCCACTTGGCATTTTGCTTGAAAACTTGCTCATGTTCCCGGTGAGTTAGCTTTATGCTCAGATTTCATCATAGGCAAAAGGTGACCTCATGCAGAGAAGCCTAAGCCTGCCTGTTTGAAGGGAAACAATCTGAAGGAGAAAAGTAATATTAGGTTCTTGAATTTCAACAATAATCAGCCTCTAGGAAAACTTCTCTTTTTCTACCAGCATCTGTTTCTGCAAGGTCTATGATTACTGGCAGAAATCCTTGCTGGTACTAGCAACTGCAGTACTTTAGATAATGTCATGATGACTATAGTACAGGATCTGGAAAGATATCGTAAGTGGTTTCCCAGGCATTTTGTAGTGTCTTGCATATCTAATGATGTTAATGCACTTCTTACATTGTCATTTTTATATCGAAGAGAAAATAATATAAATAATGGATTGGACCAGGATACTAAACCTTTAAGTAGTTCCCAAATCTGCTAGTCGTCCCTGCTGTATTCTGAGTCAGGAGCTAGTGAAAATAGCAGTGTACATATAGGCCCTTCCTGCCAGTAAATAGGTTATTTGATGCCTGAAGCATCAGTGCAGTTTCTGTACATTATTGTTGTTATATAGTGAGAATGATGCAGCACCATATTTCCAAGTGAATGCACAAACTTCATGAGTCATAGCCATTCTTTGAAGGGAGGAACAGAAACTCATTTTTTGGTTTATCTATACTGCAGTGCCTGGAAAGGTAAAGCAAAACAATCAAAACCATAAAGTCAAAGTCTGGCAAATCAATATGCTGATGCCCATATTAAAAAGTAACCTAGTGCTGAAAAGTAAGTTAGATTACTGTAGTTTAATCCATGTGCTCCAAGAGGGCTGCTACTTCAAGACTGGCTGGTAACAGCAGGTGTATTTCCTGTGTCGCAGCTGCTTCATTGCTATCATTTAGTGAGATCATACCATTTATAGAAAAATCACTACACACAGGAACCCAACCAAAAGGCATTGCTTAGACTCTCTGCAATACAGCAAACATCTCTCAGCAGGATCGCTAGTGCAAAAGGTGCAATTAGATGTAGGATGCTGTAACTGGCATTCTGCCTTGAGGACTAAACCGAAAATGTTCTGCTCTCTCTCAGTCTCTTGCTGCAGGAGAAATGGAGAGCAGCTGCTTGTAATAAAAGCAATACATAAGCTGGAGATATATGGGCCACTACATTTTATGCCACTTCTCCTTCATCCAGGCACCGGGAAAGAGTATTTGTGAGCTTTGCTCACTCGTACCTATTTGCAAACACTAATTTCCACCTGTAAACCATTAAACATGAATTGTGGCGCTCTGTGTATCTATGAAATAGTGGTTTTCCATGAATGTTGTTAGGAAAAAGCAGTAGTAAAATGTTTAGTGATTACATTTTTGAGACTAAATAATGAAAACACATCAGCATTTTTCCCAGTAGGTGAACCTGTGGAAGCTCTTGTGGATACAGCTTGGACCTGCACAATCTACAGAGGACACATTGATCCAGTGGTGACTCTTAGGTACAGACCTTAAATGTGTGAGAAAAACATGCAGAGACAAAACCTTGGTTTTGGACAACATTGTGGTCTGTTACAAAGTAGAGGGACATCAATGCCATAGAAACTTTATTATTGCTCCCAGCTGATGAAATCCTCTTTATCATCAGCAACCTTGATATACTTCTTTTCACAAAAAAAAACATAAACTGTACTTACTTGTTGCTTTCTATTAGGAAAGCCTTCCAGTACTTAAAGGGGGTCTACAAAAAAGCTGGAGAGGGACTTTTTACAAGGGTGTGTAGTGATAGGACAAGGGGCAATGGCTTTAAACTAAAAGAGGGGAGAATTTGATTAGACCTAAGGAAGAAATTCTTCATTCTGAGGGTAGTGAGGCACTGGAATAGGTTGCCCAGAGAAGTCGTAAATGCTCCCTCCCTGGAAGTGTTGAAGGCCAGATTGAATGAAGCTTTGAGCAACCTGATCTAGTGGAAGATGTCCCTGCCCATGGCAGGGGGATTAGAACTAAGTTATCTTTAAGGTCCTTTCCGACCCAAACCATTCTATGATTCTATGATTCCAAAGTCAATGAGAAAACAGAAGAGAGTTTTCCGTGGGGGAGACGGCAATGGATATTTTTCCTTACAAGTGGTTGCAGCAACGCTGAGAGCAGAATCATGCCTGCCTTTGCATGTAATTGCAAACAAAATGTCTGTAATCCCAAATCAAAAGGACCTGAGACTGGTGCTAAAACATCTCTTTGGGAGCTACCTGTGCTGCATGCGCAAGTGGTTATGAGCATCTGCAATTAAACATCAGGAGATCAGTAACTGGTGCCCCGGACATTATAGAGGTGGCCCCAATCCATAGCACTTGGACCCAGACTGGAGGTCAGCCCCAGCTCCCAGGAGGTCCCTATCTTTGATTCAGATCTAGACTTCTCACTCTTTTTAAATTTATTAAACACTGACAGTTCTATTAATTTTGAACAGAATTACATGTTCACCTCATACCTAAAAAATCTGATATAACTGACATTGGTGGAACAGATCTTAAGGAGGTTTTACCCTTCTCTGAGGTGGCATTGCTTCCTTCTCCTGCGGAGCTCGTGGTCTCCTCCCCACTGGGAACTTCTCTGATAAACCCGTGAATCAGCACCAGACACCATCCGCGGGTTTGGCAGCTGTCCCCAGCTTCTGCCAAGCGTCCAGCCCTGCGCCAGAGGAACAGCACATGTCTGAGAAGCCGGTCGATGCTACGGTCCTGGCCAGTGCAGCCACCCACTCGCAGCCTACCGGTGCGCGGAACGAGGTGTGCTGATCCGAGCCCACGGCACAGCACTCGGCTTTGTAAAGTGCCTCAGCACAATTCCTCTTCGATTGCTTTTGATTTGGCTTGGAGCAATGAGGGGAAGAGGAAGGGGCTGTCTTGCTTTTTGTTTCCTCAGCTGGGGACTTCCAGCGTGTCATTTTCTTCTGCGCATCTTGAGTCTCCAATCAGCGGCAATTATGATAGCACATTGTGTAAATATTAAAGACAATCGCAGAGCTTTAATTAGAGCCAACTTTGTTTCTTTTTCCCCTCCCTCCCACAATCCTCTCGATATAGTCGGGAACACAATAAACTTAATCAGCTGCCCCAAATTATGCATGCATTAGCCCGTGAGATTCAGCAAGGCCAGGCTTCTCAAGGACAAAGAAATATACTGAGCTCCAGCATCTCACTTTGTTTTCTCCAGCCATCTTTTGTGGTGTGTCATGGGAAAAATTCTAATGAGCCTCTCCGTGCTGCTGGAGAAATTCCTGTCAGGCGCAAGCCAGTTGCTCTCTCTACTCTTTATTTTCCAGATACAAATTTTCTGTTATCCCGTCCTCTTGCAAAGAAGGAAAGTTGCACCAGGATAGACTGGACTGGTACTGGTGGATCATAATCTGTTAATAGTTTTGCTTTTCTGGAGTTGATTTTCCTCTCTTCTCACACAACTTTAAGCTTTTTGGCACTGCAGCACACTGACAAACAGATGTTAGTTCACATCTATAAAATAGCTTCTCTACGTCTACTTTCATTGTGCATGGATTTGATTGTGCTTGTCACATAGCATTTTTAAAAAATCTGCTATAAAGCCGAGGATGTGATATGAAGTCGTCTGCTTCCAGGGAAATTTCTGGCACAGCGAAGATGCAGAAGAATTTGCTAACCCTGCCTCTCTGTAAATCTTCCAGCTAACAAAACCACTCAAATTAACAAAGCTTCAGGAAGGAGATACACACTTTGCTTCTGACTTATCTTTAGGAGGGGAGGTTTCAGGCTGACCTGTCTTTTTTCTAAATTTTTTTTTTTGCCTTATCTCCCTGACACGGGTTTAAAGACAAAATGATTTTCAACTCCAGGTCTGAGTTCTTTCTGCCACGACCTGCATAGCTCTGCTTCATGCTCCCTGACCGTTCCAAACACGAGTGTGCTTCAGATTAGCCTGGTTCTGCAGCTCTAGGCAAATGTTCTGAGCCAGCTGCGCGCCCGTATGCACGCACATGTGAGGAGGAGGAGGAGGAGGAGGAGTAATAAGGAGGGGAGGAGGAGAGGGGACATCTGGGTGATGGCGGCCGTGATGTCCCACTGGGGCAGTGGCTCAGCTGCTGGAGCCACCTGGAAGTGTGAGATGGTGCTTTAGAATCTGCACGTACGTCCCTGAGCTCAGCCGTCATTTCGAGCATGTGCTGCACAGTAGTGGCTTGAAGCCACTTTGATCAAATGGTTGTGGATGTTCTTGTTTGCTCATTGACAGAGTAATAACTCACTGCTCTTTGTATTGAGGGAAAAAACCCTGAAAATGCAGCCTTCTGGAAATATTTGTGCTTATTTATGTCAGCACGGCAGTCTCGATTCAAGAAGATGAAGCAAAAATAGCAATTTGTCCTGGTCTCTGGCTGGCTTGCTCGCCAGCATGCCACACGTAGCTTAACAAGAGACCAGCTCAGTGTGTGCCTGGTGTCAGAAAGCACCAAGAGGAAATGGCCTAATCTGAAACATGACATCATCCTACCTACTGAATCAGCACCCGTGCTTAATTTCTCCAGATCAAAGCCAAATATTTACATATCTAGATTGAAGCCTTTTGTCGTGATAGGAATTTAATCTATACTGTTTAACACCTTTCCTGAGACATTATCTACCAGTTTTTAGAAGATAAATATCCCAGGTTTGGCTTGAACTTTGTGTGCTGCTGTGAGGCAGCTGTTCCTCCAGCACAGCCCTCTGCCCACGGACGGACAAGGAAGACGGGAATGCTCCTACTCCAAGGCGCAGGGAACTAACCAAGAGCAGGACCCTTGAAAGGGACCACATCAAGAAGGGAGTCCAGCTCTGGAGTGGCTCAAGGGAGAAAGGAAAAAAATCTTTCTTTGCCATCTGTGCAAATCAGCTTGAGCCTGCCAAGGTGAAGCCAGAGGGGTTCCCCAAGCAAAGCTAAGAATTTGTTATCTTATTTCTATTGTATCCTACTCAGGTTTTGTTTTCACTGCCAGGAAGGTGTTAATTTTAGTGTAAATTAGCTCACTTTAGTTTCCCAAGGTCAGTAAGGTGTCAGGTGTGTCCCAATAGTTTGGAACACAATGCTTTCTTTCTTTACCTGCCTAACAACACAATCTACAGGTGCATAGGCCCTATAGAAATTTTAAGTGACTTAGATGGGGCTTACTAATTATTTCCTGCTAACACGACTGGTTTTTCTAGCGAAGACACAATCTTAGTTTTTTTACTCTCATCTCAACCATGCAAGAATATACTACAAATATACTGACGGCCAATGGATTTATTCTTCTGGCTGTGGTGCTATGAATTTTAGCCTTAAGTCCCAATTTTCTGAGCCCATAAAATCTCTGTTCATTTGGATACTTTTTCCCCTTCCTTTACTATAATATACCAAGGTATATTACATTTCTCAGCAGAAAATGCTGGCAAATGAGAACAAGAGGGGAAGTGAGTTTTCAATCAGAAGAGAGCTGGACTATTAAAATCAGTGAGACTAAGATTATTTTAAACATATGGTGAGTAGGAAATTTATTAATTTACCTGATAAGTGATTTTCTTCCTCTTAAGCCTAGAACAAACAAGAATACAACAGCTACTAAGTCTTTTGACAAGCTCATCTCCAGGTTTCATGGATCTGTCATTCAGCATTTACATTTAATCTTCTCTTTCAGAGGAAAGGTACCCTTTGGTCTGGCTGGCTCTCTTCTTTTTATGGAGCAGTCTTCAGAATTCACTCGTAAAGAAGAGAGAGTCTTGCAAATGTTCTGCCTTTTAGATCTTGGCAACGTGTGCTCGCCTGCTTTGTAATGTATTAAACTGTTATTTGTTTGGGGTTTTAAAGCTCAGCTCTCACTAGCAGGACTAATGCAATGAAAACCCGAAGGATTTGACTTTGTTGTGATGAGCCAAAGTCTCCACTGAAGGAAATGAAATGCATTTCCTGAATCTCTGGACAAAAGTTATCACAATAGCCCCTTTGCAGTTTTGTTAAAGAGGCTTATTGAAATAATGCAATAGAGAATTGTCCAGTGTACTGCTGCACAGCTAAAAGGTAAAAAGTCTTCTACATGCTACTAAATAGCCAGTCTGTTCAGCAGGTCTTCAATATCCCAGGCGAAGCTAATAGAAAGCAGCTCCCTCATAGGGAGAATGCAATAGCTCTGCAGGTGTAAAGGGAGACTAGCAGTCTGAGCACTTAGAGCTATGGAGAAGGAAAAAAATGGTCTCTCCTGTGCATATGAAAGGAAAAAAGAGAACAAGCTGCCATGTGAAAGCTGAACCCCCCAAACCTGTTTAGAGGAAGGACAAAACCAATTTATTAAAAAAAACAAGGTAAATGCCAGGTCTGCCACATACATTGTTATGCAGAGGGTCACTGAATAGTGAACAATGACGCACCAATGATACACAAGTACAATAAGATGTATATACAGGTAATATTAGCTTTGATATATGGTTTATGAAATGAGATAACAATCATAAAACATTGTAACTTGCATAAAAGCCCTCCTGGGTGGAAGGAATAGGGTATCAGAAGGAGTGTAAGAGATGTGTAACAATATTATCGCTGTGATAGCAAGGCATAGGCTAGCTGATGAGGGAAAGAAGAGAGGAAAGAAAGCAAAAGTGTTTGAGGCATTCAGGTAGTTCTTGTTACGTCCTAACATCAAGACATTATGAAACTAGGGCAAGATACCCATTTCTTCATCTAAGCACCTCCCCTTGCTCCAACACACTGGTGAGAAAATTGTGTAAAGTCAGTGCACTGTCAGGGAGATGAGGAATTATCTTGCTTTTGCATTTTGATAAAAAAGAAGACAGGAGACATATCATTAGAAGCTTATCTGGTGTAAGTCCTAGAGTACTATTTCTACTGGGGAAGAAAAATCAGCAAAAAGGACAAAGGAAGGAGAAGAAAAGAATTCTGCTTCAGAAAGAAAAGAACAGTGGGTTGGAGGTTACAGTAGATGCTGGGCTCTCTGACTTCAAGACAGTGGAAAAGATGGTCTGGCTAGCGGCCAGGTAAGACAGCTTGAACAAAAGGCACATTTTGATTGAACCCGTAGTTGGGTTTTGCCAAAAATTCATCAAAATCCAGCTGTCTCTGCGGAACATAATGGTTTTCGGAAAATCAGCAAATTTTAACAGTTCTGTTTTCCCCATCTCCCACACTCCTGGTTGTAGTTAGGTTTTAAACCAAACTCTCTCCCTGAATTATCTAGTGTTACATCTCAACTATTTCCTTGTTGGGACTGCTAATACAACTCCATTATCTTCACTCTAAGTTGATAGAATCATGGAATCATAGAATGGTTAGGGCTGGAAGGGACCTCAAAGATCATCTAGTTCCAAGCCCCCTGCCATGGGCAGGGACACCCTCCACTACACCAGGTTGCCCAAAGCCTTATCCAACCTGGCCTTGAACACTTCCAGGGATGGGGCATCTACAACTTCTCTGGGCAACTTGTTCCAGTGCCTCACCACCCTCAGAGTGAAAAATGTCTTCCTCAGATCTAATCTAAATCTGTTCTTTTTCAATTTAAATCCATTGCCCCTTGTCCTATCACTACATGCCCTTGTAAAAAGTCCCTCCCCAGCTTTCCTGTAGGCCTCCTTTAAGTACTGGAAGGTTGCGATAAGATCACCCCAGATCCTTCTCTTCTCCAGGCTGAACAGCCCCAACTCTCTCAGCCTGTCTTCATAGCAGAGATGCTCCAGCCCTCGGATCATCTTCATGGCCTTCCTCTGGACTCGCTCCAGCAGCTCCATGTCCTTCTTGTGTTGGAGACCCCAGAGCTGAATGCAGTATTCCAGGTGGGGTCTCACGAGAGCAGAGTAGAGGGGAAGAATCACCTCCCTTGACCTGCTGGCCACACTTCTTTTGAATAGATAGAACTTCAAATAGATAGAACTTCAAATCTTTTGAACAGATAGAACTTCAAATGGTATCAAGCCACCAGCCATGATGAAACACAGGCTGAAAAACCTTTCTTTTCGGTGAACATGAACTTGGAGCTCCGGATCCAATGCGCCTTTAAGTTAAAGACTTTTTGGTCCTTTTGGACTGTTCATGTATATGAACCCAGTGACCTAATGCAGACTTTCAACTTCTTACTACTTTCAGGCTTCTTTGTCTCTGAGATATAAATGCAAATCATAATGATCTGTCTCCACTTGCAGTTGTACTTAGGAGAAAAAACTAAGGACCGATGGCTTTTAGACTCAAAAGAACATCCCTGGATGATAGCAGATGGAGATCAAGATTTGTAGAGGAAAGTAACCAATTTGAGCACTCAAATATGTTTGGTTTATATTTGGCAAATATACATGATCTTTGTAAAAGTAAAGGTCTGCAATATACTTGTAGGAAATAGAGAATTGAGCATTGAGATTAGCTGTCTTGACACTTTGATACTGCTTCTGTCGGAGAACTACAACTACAGCCTACAGGCTGCAAAGGGTGTCTTTCCATGTCCAGAGAGTTTCATTGTTGGCTAAGCTTTTTAGGTTTCTGGTTCACATGTACGGTATATGTATATTGAGTAACTTAGCTGAACAGCTGGCTTATCAATATTTACATCCAAGACCTTTATAAATAACTCATCAGGTTTCCACACACATATTTGCTAAACTTACAGATACGACATGCACCACAAGCCCCAAGAGCTTGCCTTTGGAAACGATTGATGGAGGCAAGTTTCTACACTGCTTGGAGGAAAAAAATCCCACAACCTTTATTGGCGTTTACATCTGTAAAATCTGCCTTCTGAATTACTCCGTTGTGTCACTGTTGTGCTGCATTGTTTTCAATTGTTGTTTGGCTGTTTGGGATAAATGAAAATGAACTAGTCAATGGAAAAGCTCCCTGGGTTTTAATGTTGTCAGTAAAAATAAAAAAAAATCTTCCATTACCACAGAATATCCCAAACCAATACACAAGTTGCTCATCATCGTAGAGAATAAATAACATACTGAATTTATTTCATGATTTTACATAAGTCGATAAGGAGCTCTTCTTTCCTAAATGATTTGCTGGTGATTGTGATCTGTTAGTATCACTTTCTTTTTTGCTTAATGGGATTTGTTAATGCAAGGCTGCAATGCTTCCTTTTGAAGAAGGGATGCAAAGGGCAGCAGGGGTGTAAATCTGCAATGGATGATTTGAAGGCAGTAGCATTGTTCTACCCATAACTGAGCCTTGCTTCTTGCAGTTTTTTCAGTGATGCCAAAGTAAAACTTTTGTGTATGGTGTAACATCTTTGCTGTCTCTCTGTTCCAGGGTTGAAACCCATGTGCTAATTCTTGATGACTGTGGTAGCACCTCCTGCTGTGTGCAAAGCTGATCAACCTTGCCTGCCCTTCCTCCCTTCCTCTTGGCTTCTATTTACAGCCTGATGAGGAACTTGAATTCTTACTGTGGAAATGGAGTGGAGAGAGGGGAAAGAAGGAAAGAACTCCTTAAGAGTGACCCTAACCCAGGGAGACCCATCTCACTAGACTCTCTCTCTGCTGATGGAGAGAAGAGGGTTCTTTTTTCTGAATATTCCTCTGAAAATCTAACTTCAGGCACTGAGGAGCACGCCCTGAGGGAGGCTGTTGGAAGGACAGTGTGTCTGGTGGAGTCACAGCAGCTTGACGAGCTCTTGTCTCAACTCACTGAACCTTCACGTTAGAGAGATTAAAACTCCGTAGACATTCGTAGGGAACTCCTCAAAGGCAACAACCTGAAGAGGAAGGAGAAATACTCTCTTAGGATATCTGCTTCCTCCCATTGCATCCCTGCGGCTCACAGAGCAGAGGCACATCACGCATGTGTCATGTGAAGACAAGGCAGCCTTGCACCTTGCCATGGGAAAGGGGCTTGCGGTTTGGGAGATGGAGGAGTTGAGCCTTCTGACAGGCAGGATCCTCAGGAAGAGGTGAGCTTCACCACAATATGTCTCAATGAGGTCTTTGATGAAGTGAGAGTAATGATAACCTTGACACTTTAAGGAGCTCTTCTCGCTCCTGGCAGCATTTCCACTGACATCAGAGACACTTTTCAGAGCAGATATTATAAACAACAAAACACGGTTGGCTTGTTCAGTGCCGTGTGTCTCACTGAGGACTTACCCCTTCGAAGGAAAGAATCACGCACAGCTGGTGTGCACCACAGAATATAATACTCAGTATCACAGGCAAAAAATGAACTTTCAGCTGAAGTAGCTTTGATCAATGCTGATTGCTATTATTTTAATGTTGCTTGCCCTAGATCTGTAGCAGCCAACCTTCGAGAGCCTGACAGGCAAGAAAATAAAATATGTAAAGTCAGAGAATCACAGGTTTTATAAATTACTGGATTTAGTCTTTAACAGGTATTTTTAGCATAAAAACTAATCTAGATATGCTACGCAGCATCAAATATGTGTGGCTTATACTTTCATCAATTTAATAAATACCCAAACATGCATTTTAGTACAATATATTTACTTTTCTTGATAGCATAGCTATGTTCTTTTATTAAAAAAAATAGTTATAACAATAATTATGAAGTTTTGCACAGAAGCAGGTCGGTTCTGGCCTCAATGGCTGTACCTGCACCAGCAAGTGAACCAAACCAGGGCTCCTTCTCCAGCCCTGACAACAAATGGCACAGCTTACAATCTTATAGGTAAGCTGTCTTCCTTCCAAAATGATGCCACCTCATCAATACTGCCTATTGTGAAAAATCCCCAGCACCAAAGCATGCCCTGGCATTGCCTGGGACAGTTGGCACAGGCCCAAACTGTGCCAATAAGCACACCAACAGTTAAACAGCACAGGTGCTCGGGTGCGAGTGGCTGGATCCATGCCCTGGCTCAGTTCAGTTCACTACTGCAGTTGTAGCCACTGTGATGTATAGTGCTGTTTATATCCTGCAGTGATTTTCCGGAGAGGTTGCCAAACGCAACACCTTTTTGTGGTGGGCCCATGGTAAACAAAAGAGCCCACAGGAAAGTTATGCTCCATGGACTAGCCATGGAAGAAATAGAGCCATCTCCTCTGTTGACTTTGCCAACTGGTCCCCGGTCCGTGCAGAGGGCCAGGCACCATCTATCAGCTGTTTGGCAGGTCCCTGCACAGCACAGTAACTGTCAGATCCTGCTTTTCCTCCTCGGCCTCACAGAGCCCGTTTGCATCTCTTGAGAGATGCAGCAGCTCCCCGGTGCTTGGGTTGCTCCTCCGCCCTTGCAAGGCTTGCCCGACTCCTGAGTGGTGGGTGCTGCTGCCCTGCACAACCCAGTCACCCCACCAGCTGGTCCCAGCATGAGCTGATGGGCTGGACAGGCAGGCACAGAGAAAGGCGTCTGCTATACCAAAGAACTGGAGCAAGCCTGGGAGATATGTTTTAGCCAGGCACTGTTTCAGCCTGGTTCACATCTACTCTTTGAATGTCATATAATGTGAAGTGGGGTGTGGAAAGCAAAAAAGCAGCAAGCTCTCTGCCTGTGGAGAACTTTCCCTGGCTGTGTTTAT
The DNA here is from genome assembly GCF_009769465.1 of Tauraco erythrolophus. Taxonomy (NCBI): domain Eukaryota; kingdom Metazoa; phylum Chordata; class Aves; order Musophagiformes; family Musophagidae; genus Tauraco; species Tauraco erythrolophus. The sequence goes on from NC_141466.1 coordinate 82,736,077, forward strand.
CTAACCTGACTGTTGCCTCCATTCAAATTACTTTTTTCGTGTTTTATAGAAACTGCCTAGTAAGGTCTAAGGAGCAGCTTGGGGATTTTCAAAGGGATTGATTAGGCACAATTCAGGTCAGGCTTCATCAGGCTTAGCTGTTCATTCCAGTCACACCCATCACAGGAGGCTAGACCCCTCGGCAGGTGTGTCTGGAGAACATTGCAGCAGCCGCTGTCCGAGTGCCTGCCATCACAAAGGCATCTGGGAGGCTGAAGGATGAGTTTAGTAACTTCTGAAAAATAAACCGATTTTGTAGAAGCTGCAGTCCAGCTCTGCAGCTTGGAGCCACTGATGAGGATGTGATTTAGAGGGCTGTTTGAGCAGGTACAGTGCAGGTTCTCTGCCAGTTTGAATCTGTATCTCTCTAATGGGTTAGGGAGAAAAGGCACTTCTGCTTTCAATCAAGTTAATGAACTCTCATACTGTGCTGGCTGGAGCAGACGAGGGGATGCAGATATAGACTTGTGTCTGTCTTCTCTGTGTGCTGTACAAATATTGCAGCACGTTGTATGAGAAACGTGCAACTCTGAGACCAATATACAGAATTTGTAATTTCATTTCTTTTCAAAGGACTCTTAATAGCAAATCAAACACAAATTTAACATAAACAGAATGTGGGTGCCAACTCTCCCTTTATAGCAGAGCATATGCACGTCTTCAATCAGCTTAATTACGGCAACGGTAGCATTGAAGCTTGAAAGAAAGCCTCCACCAGCATTTTGAAGGTGGAAAATCTGGTAGAACCTTGATTTTTGCTGAGCTGTTTGGAGTTCACAGAAGACTTAAATTCAGTGGAAAAATAAAAACCTTTCTATTATCCACTGAGACTTGATTGTTTGATAGCAAAAGTAAATCTGGCAAGGAACCAGGGAAGTGAGAAATTCCAGTTAAAGACCTTAGGCCTGACTGTGTCTTTTTTTTCCTTTTCCAAGAAACAAAAGACCGTGTCCTTGTCACATGACATCAATGCATCCTGCTCAGGGCTGATTAGAAGGTTGTTGTGGGAAACCCTGGCTAAATTGCAGAACAAAATCTTTCGTATGCTCTTGCTAGACTTCCCCTAACTTGCTGACACCTCTTCCTTCTGTATGGAACCACTGCTCCACGCAGCCATTGAAAATACCATTGACACATGTGGTGTGTTCAAGCTGAAGGGATGAAAGCCTGGTGCACAGAGAAATGGCAAAACAGGGGAGGAAGTAAAAGTTATTTCAAGGAAATGTTGGATTTCAGCACTTTCATAGGCTGTTGATTGCCAAGAATGGTCATAGGTTTGGATCACTTCTCCTTTTTATATTAACTGAAGATGTGATATTGCAAGATCTTAAGCTTCACTGAATAACGACCTCTTCTTCCTTGGACCCTCGAGTCATACTCAGCACTGTTTTAATACTTATGAAACTAGATGCTTTCTTTCAGGTAAAGGAGTCTAGAAATGAAGGTGGTTTGTTTTTTAAGACATTTACTTTTGTTGTGCATTCATCTTAATCAGGGAGTTGTATTTAAGCTATTAAACCTTCGACTTTTCCTTTGAAAACAATAGTGGTTATGGGGAAAAGAGCATCCTCTCAGCTGCTTTTTAAGAGCTTTATTTTAATGATAAGCTATCAAAATGGCAGTGGCAGGAAGCAAGGAAATATGGTCTACTATCAAGACAATGCTGTTATCTTGGAAAGCTTGCAAACCTACATTTCTCCATCCACAAACTGTATTTACTCCAGTAAGGAGGAAATATGTGGGAGAAGGAAAAAATCTACATGCAGCTGTGTCTGTATGTAAAACTGCACATAAGAAAAGCTTAGAAAATCCTTCTGGATGAAATTTTCAAAAGAATTGTTCTTACTTTTTTTCATACAGGTAGGCATACTGCAACTTCTTACTACTTTCACTTAGACATTGACACTTTCACCTCTCTAGATTGAATTGGAGATGAGCTTTTTGAGTGGATCATCAGGTAGGTGACAGTAACACCAGCCAATTTAGACACCGCAAGTACAGATGTGGGAATCACAAGTTAAAAAGCGTGCCTCTGACTCCTGAAAGACCTGCAAGAGGATGTCTGTCCTGTCTGCACTTTAGGCTGAGGAAGAAAATGTCTATTAGTGGGGCTGATCTTTCCTTTCTTGAGCAGTCACCAACTGGGACAAAATCACGAATTCTCACCTATGTCCTACTCATACACAGCACTCATTATACATACACAACACTGCATTATTGATCAAGACAAGATATGCCTGTTTAACACTGTAGCTAACTGGAAAGCTCTTGTCTTTGATGATGCTGAATATGTCCTGGCATCTGAAGAGGGCTAGAAGCTGTAGAAGCAAGCTTGATACTGCTAGACAGGGTGAGCTGTTGGTGGGGTGGAATGGCCAAAGCTAAAAAAGGGGTTGATTAGGTAGTCACGCAGAAGAATAGAAGGGTAAATAGTTTTGACCGGAATAAAATGTTGGTTGTAATTTTGGGAATATTTTGTTGTACTTTCACAGTATACTTCACGGTATTTTTATTTTTAAATTCTTATCAGCATAATCAGAGATACTATTAGCTGTTGAGGCTTGTGGAGACACCAAAGAAAACACTACTCTCTAGCCACTTTTGATAGAGAAAAGGAAAAGGACAGAAGACTAATGATAAATATAGAAAAGGGCAGAAGAAGAGAAACCACATGCAGCAGGGAAGGGAACAGAATGGGATTTCAAAAAGATCTGACCTATGCTTAAAGAATAGCTCAGAGTGGTGAGACCAGAGCAGGAGACAGCATGAGGGTTCATTATGATTCTGATCTGAGCCTTGTTTACTACAGTGTCACCTAAAGTTCAGTGAATTTGTGTTTGAGACCTTTGCAAAGACTCTGCGCTATGCGTTTCCACTTAATGTGTGGGTTTTGAAGAGACACAGGATGTTTTAAGGAGCCATGATAGATAGTGCACAATATAAGATGCAATCACAGAAACATCAAAAAATTGAAAAAAAGAGTGACAAGTGGAAAAATGTAAGCACGGACTCCTATTTATGTAATTTTTTTTGAGTGACTTTTTTATCCTTTAAGATTTACTCTAAAAGCTGCGTTTTTCCTCTCTGTACTGAGAATAATGTTGCTTTTATTTGGTATTATAAATGATATATTTTTACCCTCCAGTTTAAGAAGAATACAGTCCTTTTCCCTAGAACAAGTGTGGTTTGCTCCTTGCTAGATGGATTGTGGTTTTGGTTACATTCAGCTAAAGTTATATATACTTCATGGGGTGGGTTTTGTTCTCCTTTAAAATTTGTGCCACTGAGATTGGTTTGTTATTCGCATATAATATAAGCTGACAGGAGCCATAATACAGGAGTATGATTACACAGAATAATTCATAGGCTTTTTTTTCTTCTAGGCAAACAGATGCAGTTGGAAAGTATGTCTATTTGCAAGGATGGCTGTCTTTCTTCAGTCCAGAGCAAGCCTGAATCTTCAGGAATTTTTAAGGTGTAGAGGGTTCAGGCAGCTGCTCTGGTCATTTTAAGACTTCAGATGTACAGCAGAAAATTCCCTTTTCTTCCTGCTGAATATGTTAAGAATAATACATTGTTAGAGGGGAGAGCCACATGCCGGGAGCAGGAAAATATTACTTAGAAGAATGAACAAAGGAAGGGGATGCTGGCTTTAAACCCTGGCTTTGTGGTCTCCTTTTCTTTCTCACTCTGAAACCAAGGATAAAAATATCTGTATTCTCAGAAGGAATTGGAGGCATCAAATATTTTATAAAGCTTATTCATAATGAGTCTAGGCAAAAAAACCCCAAACAACCTACAAATGCGAACCCAGAACCAGAAAGATATTTAACTTCTTAGACAGAAAAATGATCAGATTCAGTGTCACTGAAACTAGATAATATAAACATGTTAAATGATGATGGTAATTTTAGGAGGAGCGGGAGAAGAGAGACTTTTAAAATGAAGTCTAAATACTTATTTTCCCTGTTCTCAAAATATTTCTACCTTCTATTTTGAAATGGGGCTTTGTTCTGAAGTTTACCCAATCTTAATTTTTCTAAGAGGTAAAATGAATGGCTACCTTTTTTTTGTTCCAACCAGTCATCTGAAAAAATAGTTATATTCACAGCTCTGTTTGAAATTATGAAATACAAATGTGTCCTTCCTTATAGAGGCTGTGTGCTCAGGATCCTTCCACCTTTCTGCAGAGCTCTTCTTATATTAGCACAAAAACCATCTGTTAGTCATAGAGCAAACCCTTCCAGTGGTGAGAATTAACATTATGAGTGCTGGGGGAACGCTGGAACTTTCTGGTTGTGTGCAGTACAAGGGCACTGTCTACAGAAATGAAGTATGGATTTCCCATAGCAGTGTTATGGGTACATTTATTCACAATATAACTTGCAACTTCTCTGGTGGTTTGATAATTATTTTTATCTACTCAGTGACCTCATCTCCCCATTGCTGCCAAATAAACCCAAAAACCGTCTGAACTTTTGCCTATAAAAATCAAGGGTGATATGTTTTCCATCGAGGCTCTGTAGATGCTCATTCCCCTCTGAACTGTCACTTCAGAATCTCAGTTATTACTGAAAAGGAAATCTGTGGAGCATTTTTTAAATGTTCTTGTCAGCTATACTTCACTTTTCTTGTAAATGGTGTCTCCAAATATTTCTCTTAGCTAGGCTCGGACTTGTGTGAGGCACTTGAGGTTGAAGTACTCATGTGCGTTTGGATAGACTCTGGTGTAGGTCCTTTGGGGTTTTTCAGAGTTTACAGCAATCCAGAATCTTCTTCTTTTTTTCCCTTTTTTTTTTTTTTTTTTCTCCCCAAAATTGCTGATGCCATGCCTCCTTTATAGCATTTGGGACTGGGGAGGAAGATGCAGTCATTTAGTGTGTGCACATCACCCTGCATTCCCCCAGCTGGCAAATCCTGCAAAGCACTAACAACACTTGGAAATACTCCTCAGGGGAGAGGGATGGGAGGGAGGGAAGGAGGGAGCAGAAGGAAAATTGGGCTCCTTGGATAGGGTCAAAGACACTGTGCTGCCAAACAGTCCTTACTGCTGCCATGGATTGCCTTCCTCTCAGGGTGCAACACCCACACCTGGACTGTGGCTCTTCTTGGTTTCCCTCTTTGGAGGTGTTTGCATCAGAAGAAAGAGTCCCTTAAGAAAAGCTGTCTGAAGGGCACTGGGAAAGAAGAGCTGGCTGATGGAGCACTAAAAGGGAAGCCCTGATCATGAAATGAGATGCAATGGAGGCTCCATATCTGGAAGGTCTACGTGTCAGCTGTATTATGTCTCTTATCCCAGCCTCTGGTGCTTGTTCGTATAATTAACTTCTGCAAATCCAGGAAGATGACAGAAAGAAAACCGCACATGGTGAAGCCTCAGATAGGGACAAGGATTAAATGAAGGTTCAGTGAACCACTTAGCAATGAACGTTATGGCACTTCGTTGGGAGCAACATATGGGTGGAACAGGCAAGGGCTGGGCACATTATCATTTCTGACGTAGGTTAATTGCCTTGCCGATACTCTGCAAACTGCTGACAGAGCAGAAGTGGCTTCTTGCTGGACTCTGCCCTTGTTGATGCCAGAGGGAAAAGTCTGATTCTCACCTCTTTAAAAGCCTTGCTGAGTAAAAGAGATCACTGGCAAATGATTGGGAAAATAGGCAGGAGAGACTTCTACGTGCATATGGGGGAGATTCTTCATCAAATGAACAGTAGTGCCGGGAGTTAAGCAGGATATTCAAGAGTGTGGGTGAAAGAGGAGAAAAGAAATCACTGCCACGCAGGAAAGTGTCCTTTGGATGCACATGCACTACTGTGGGGCTCAGCTATGACACCATCTTCACCATGTTGCACTAGAATTATGGTGATTCTCATTTTGCCAGGTTTACCCTTGCATGCAGTGTGGGATGGACCTATAGTGGCTGCCAAGCATAAGCTAAGGGAGGTGTATGCCAAAGCTATGAATTAGGTAAGGCAATTCTAAGGCTGCTAATGAGAATGTGGTACCTTAATCCTTCATCAAGACAACTCAGTCTGCTCTCTGAAAATCAGCCATCAGGTATTTGCAGGGTAGTCAAGCCTCCACAGAGCAACACATGAGCTAAAGAGAGTTTTTTACCTCATCTTGCCAGTTACCCAGAGAATCAGAAGGCAGCTTTGCTTTGCTTGCTGCTTAGCCATGGATTGGTATCACTTTACTTCAGCTAACACTGCCTGATTTTGTTGCCATGCCAAGTAACTGAAATGTGAATACCTGTGGGCAGTAGAGCGAATAATAGAATTTCCTATAGTGGAAAGTGTAATGATCAGTTATATTATGCAGTTATAGAAGCTGGGATTTGAACCCTTTAATTCCCAAGACCCATTGATCTCCATGAGTTTGACCAAAGAAGAAATCCCACTGTTTTCAATAGTAGCCTGAACCTCTCTGCAGCTAGTTTGCAGACGGTAATGAGACTTCACTGCAACAAGCTATGATGGGAAAAATTATTGTGGGCAATCCGTCTGCCAGGGCTAAAGAGCATCTATGAAGACCGTGGAGCAAGAAGTACCACTCAGCTGTTTGCGACCGCACACATGAAACACAAGGCAGAGCTAAATACTCTGAAGAAGGGTCAGTCCATGGGAGTCTGAACCAGCCACGTCAAGGCAAAGGATGAAGCAAGTAAGTCAAGCTCCTGGGAAGTTTGCAGAGATTTGGGCTTGGACCAAAGCCAGCTGCCAAGCTGCCCTGAACTTTGGACTGTTCAGATTCCAACCTGGATCTAAGTTAAGCAGCTCAAGCCTTTTTCTGACAGAGATCTATTTTGCATGCCATATAAAATCATGTTCACCTGATTTGGTGCCTAAGAATACAGTTCCCTTCAAAGTATGTTTTTATGGAGTTAGTTTTATGAGCTGATGTATAGGGAAATCATATTACAAAATATACATATAGAAATGCCCCGCAGGGTATTAAAGTTCTGTTCTACAGGCACTTTAATGATGTCAAGGATTAGAACTGTCTCCGGCTCTGCCAAACACAGAAGTAAAACCTGTTTACAGTCAGAAGAAGAGTAAAGTGTTTTGGCACAAGGGTCTTAAAGAGATAACCTGAGACCAGATATAAAGTGGCAAGTGATATCCCCATGAGTGAAAATAGTATATCCCCCTCTCTCTTTAAAAAGCAGAATTAATTACCTGCTTTAAAACACACATACACACACATAGAGAATTAATGCGCCCTTTGTGAGCAAGAAAAGAATCAATTTGAGCTGTCAGTTGACAAGGTGATCCTTTTGCATTCCTTTTTTGGTTTTAAATCATAGGTTGTGTTTAAAGCAAATTTGCATGTTCTCCTCTATCTGAAACTAACTCTTTGAAAGGTAGAAATTAAGAAGGCTGGCACTATTTATGCAGCTAATTGTGAACTAATTTGGTAGGGTACAACAGGCTTATGGTTTTGGAAGGAGAAGAGAAAGTTTAGAAAAGAGGTGACATCCACCCTGGATAATGTCCTGATGTAATATACAGCCAGACATTGAATAATGTGTTTTGTTTTGTTTTGTTTTTTTTTAATTTTATTTGAACATATCAGGAAGTTGAGTCATGAGAGAACTGTAGATACCATGACATCTTGCATGTGGGTAATTGAACCTAAATGAGATCAAATCATTGTGTCCATATAGTAGGTCCTGAATATCCTTTATTCAGCACCTTGAAATGCCATTTATAACAGTATAAAATGAGTATGAAGTACTACTGAGGCAGTGATCTGGATATTTCTCACCAGTCTCAAAAGGAGTCTCTGCAGAAGATGGCACACACTGCGGAATAAAGCTTGGGGATGTTAAGTAGCTTGTCACACAGTAGTCACTAATACACTGGGAACAGAATTTGCAATGATCAAACACTGTGTTTTACCTACTAGAAGTGTTTCTTTAATGTCTTCCCATGTTGAGGAAGGTAGGGAGAACAGAGAGGGAGAGGGCTGGTTTCCAGTGCAGGGGGCTATGTGTGTGACTGCCTGCGGAGTCTGGTGAGGCTGCAGGGGATCTGGCTTTCCAGCTACACTGAGATGCAGAGGCAATAAACCTAGATTTATTAATTTGGCAGAGGCCAGGAAGGTCACGACAGACTCAAATGTTCACATGGTCTCTGTAGAAATTTGAGATGGTTTAGATGCAGGGATCTTGCTTAAGCTCTCTATAAAGGAGCACTTTAAATCAGAAAGCCGAATCCTACTGCTCAATTTTTCATTAATTTGTGAGTTTAATCTGCTTTTATTGTTCGCACCCTTCCTCTTGAAAGCCATTGCCCATGTGTACATGTTGCAACAGAGCATTTATTTGATTGTGATGATTTTCCTCTCCAACAACCATTTATTGACTTACCTTGAATTACAGAATTGGAAAACAGCTGACTGTGAGGTGATGGGAGTAAATACTGCATTGAACAATAAAGAGAAAAGTAACTGGAATAAGAAAATCCCACCCCGAGCCTTTGCTGAATGGTGCTTGGGAACAAGAGTTTGTTTCCGTGCAGCGCAGCTGGTGTTTGACATGTCGTGTGGAAGGTCAGCACGCACTTTCAGTTAATGTACAGGTGCTACATTTTCCTTTTCTTGACCTTGCCCGGGTTTCAAATCTGGCTTAATCCCTCCCTCAAGAGAGTAGTATAGCTGCAATAAGCACTTAATTTATGCCCACCCACAAATGACCACAGGGGGAGTACACAAGAAAAACTTTCTATTGCTTTCATTGGGGTATAGAAGAAGAGATTTCATTAGACAAGAAAAGAGAGGGAATAATGAGAGAAAGACATGTATGTTTTTTCCATATTGGGGTTGGTGTATCCTCCAGGCAATTATTTCAATAGCCAAAGGTATTTGGGTATGTATGGCTGACGGGGAAAACAGATAGTTCGCAAAATTCACTGTACAGAAGAAAAAAGGTTTGTCTCACATTTCTGAAGCCTGGTATTTGGCACATGAAATGCATGTCGCATGTGGTTTGCCCCAACTGCGGTCAGAAATAGCAAAGTTTCACCTGATGAATCTCTTGTAGCAAAAGTCAGAACCCCAAACTTTCAGCCATTTCCTTGACTTCTCTTCTCTCTGACCTGCAAAGCCTCCAGAGGGCATTTTCTGAAAACATATTTTTTCATCTGGAACTCTTTGTTAGAATGAAATCTTCCAGGTAGCTCTAAAAGTGAAGACAGTGTTTACCAGTATACTTCATTGCTCATCTAATGGATTTCTATGTAAGTGGAAAGATATTCTAAAATACTGGTCATTTCCTATTTTACAGGCTAAGTGCATTAGATACTGCTCACTGTGTTTCCTGACTGTTGGTTTCTTTTTCCTCTTTTTTATTTTCTTCTTAATAATAGCTGCTTTAAAAAAGTTATTTACAGATATTATGTTTTCTGTCAGAGTCTTGCTCTGGCGTCACCAATTTGGAAAACAACTGTAGCCTAAAAAGCAATCATTTGCAATGACACTGGGACATACAGAGAATTTTAAAATGTGGCTTTAATGGAGATTACTACATCAAAAAGAGTCTCAGAAAAAGCAAAACACTGAAGCAAAGAGCCACTTACCTTTTAAAGTTTCACAACAAATGTGTCCTTGACAAATGCGTGGAGGGTAGCTACAAAAGAAAAAGTTACCTTAGCATAGAGAGAACTAAGCTGCTAGAAACAAGAGAGGCAGGCACTGCACTGCAGCCACTTGCAAGGGAAATGAGGGAAAGGTGTTTAGGACCTGTTTCCATGGGCAAGTTGTCCTTGAGGTCCTCCATGGAAAGAAATGGAAAGGCACCTGGGAAGATGTGTTAGCCCGATACCCATGTCTGGGACAAAAGCCTCATCAATGTTCCCTGCCAGAAAGCACTATGAGGATTCATGTGTGAATATGAGGTTTCATGAAGATACGCCTGGCCTGCAGGTAATTTCCTAAAGAGAGATTGTGTTTGGGAAGACCTATTACATGCAATGTCATGCCAAGTGATTGCCCCACAGGTGTGTATAGGGGGGAAATGGAATGAGGAGGAGCAGAAAGGAAGAAGGACAAACTGTATTCTGCTCCCCTCACTTAGAGGAAAGCTGGGAGGGGACTTCATGGGTTATCTTCCTCTGTGGGTTCAGGAGCAGGACTGTCCTCCACATCTTTTTTACCAGGCAAACTAGCTAGATTACCCTTCTTTCTCCACCTCCGTATATCTTATTTTATTTTGAGACTTACCAGGGAGCAGGTGAAAGTCACAAACCACAGGAAGGGTACCAGAGGTTTCTCAGCCCAGGCCCTTTGCTTTCCTTCTCTCAAGCGTTGCATATTCCTATTTTATTTTAGAATGAGGTTCATAGAGTTGGCTCAAGACAGCAATCAGCTAGCAGAGCACAGCATGAAAACTATCCCAAAGGGCCTCCAAGGGCCAGCACTGCATCCAGGAAAGTGCCAAAAAGCCTTGGAACGATGGACACGAGCAGCTGCAGTGAATTTCTGCCACCTTGATGTTTCTCTGTAGATGAAGAGAAGCTGAAAAAGGAGTATTACTGTGACCTTGCTTATAGCTCAAATGTCATGGAATCCTAATTTTTGTTTAAGAGGGGCCAATTTCACTGGGATTTTAACTGGAAGAGGCTGTGGTGCAATGGAACAGAAATTAACCCACAGAATGTATAATACATCTCATTTCCAAAGGTTTTTATTGCTGGTCCCTTAGGCCCTAAGCACACCCCAGTCTGTGTTTGGGATAAGAAATACCTGATTTCTCTTGTCTCTCATCAAATTGGACTAGCACAGCCAGTACTTAGAGAATCGTCGCTCCCCAGAAAACTCCATGTGTGGTCCTTGTTTCAGCTCAGCAAAAAATTCAAATATTTTCAGACAAAAAGATGTGAGATTATCTTAGTCCCAGGCTCATATTCCTCCATTTTCTTAAGGTAGGATTTTCCAGCCATCTTTTTATCCAGATGGAAGTAGAGCTGCATAAAAAATATATTCCCATTGCCCATCTGTACATGCCCCACACCAAATAGGAGAGGATGACATATCACTCCCAAAATGAAGCAGCAGCTTCCATCTTTCCTCCTAAGCTATGTCATACAAGTGCTTTCTCCAAGGGTGTCTTTCCAAAAATGTCTTTCCAAGGCTGCCACCTTTTTCTGTGGACCTGTTATCAGCATGAAAAAATATGCTACTCTGCGGGGAGTGAGCCTTTCCTCACCTCTGCCTCACTGTTACACGAGCAAAACAGCAGACATGCCCAAGAGTGAGCTGAAAGCTCAGTCGGTCCTCAGCGTGTTTATTCATCTCATTATCCTTTTTTTCTTCCAATTTTTAAAAAAATCATATTTATAAAATGACTTTATCCAAGCCTGATGATATATCCATCTCTTTTCTTGATCCAGAGCTGAACTGACTGTGCTGATACCTCCCCCCTTAGCAAGCAGGCTGAGACACTGGAGCAGGCTGTCCTGCAGTGCCACAGCCCTTACTTGTATGTCCTTGGCGGCTCATGTAGTCTGTGTCTGCTGTCCACCTATAAAATGGCAGTAATAATCCTTGACTAACAGGTAGGATAAACTACCCTGTATGCTTAAGGTCGTGTGGACACAAACTGTGCTTGTAACGCTCTTGCTGTAGCAGCAAAGTAGCCGAAAACCCTAATACTGCAGGACATGAAGGACAGCAGAGTGTATGCAAAATGCCTGGCTCTTGGCATTCAGTGCAGACCTTTCTCCTGACATCCAGGAGGCCCTAACAGTGGAATGGAAACCTTTCCAGGAGAATTTTGGATAACAGAAACGTGTTGACATGTCGGCATTGTATGTTGTGGGTGGAATACCTCAGGCACAATCCCTCTGCCTATTGCAGCAGTATTTCTGCTGCTGTGTGAGGCTGGAGTCCATGAGTGTGGAGAGCACATCTCAGTTTTTCGAAGGAAGATTTGATTCTGTGTACCGGCCTGCAGCCTGCTCTTATTTTCCCAAGCTTAGTGTGAAATACAGAGTTGAACCTCTAAAGCTGAAAAAAAGAGTAAACCTGAAAAAGAACTCAAACTTGGCTGTGCACCTCCCTATTTCTCGCAGTTTAACCCTGGTCAGCAACTAAGCCCCACGCAGCTGCTCACTCACTCCCCCCAGTGCAATGAGGAAGAGAATCGGAAGGGTAAAAGTGAGAAAACTCATGGGTTGAGATAAAGACAGTTTAACAGGTAAGGCAAAAGCCACACATACAAGTGAAACAAGACAAGGAATTCCTTCACTGCTTCCCATCGGCAGGCAGGTGTTCAGCCATCTCAGGAAAGCAGGGCTCCATCATGCCTAACAGCTACTTGGGAAGACAAACGCCATCACTCTGAATGTCCTCCTCTTCCTTCTTCTTCCTCCAGCTTTTTATTGCTGAACACAAGATGATATGGTACGGGATACCCCTTTGGTCAGTTGAGGTCAGCTGTCCCAGCTGTGTCCCCTCCCAACTCCTTGTGCACCCCCAGCCTACTTGCTGGTGGGGTGGGGCGAGAAGCAGGAACAGCCTTGATGCTGTGTAACCACTGCTCATCAAGAACGAAAACATCCCTGTACTACCAACACTGTTTCCAGCAGAAATCCAAACCATAGCCCAGTACCAGCTACTATGAAGAAAACTGTCTCCCAGCCAAAACCAGCACACTGAGACATCTCTTTCTAGCAGCAGAGCTCTTGCACACAGTCAGCCCAGCCTGTCATCCTATAGTTGTTTTCTTCCTGGACTCACTCTCTCGCTGCTGCTCCTCAGCTCTTTGTTCATCTGTCTTGATCAGTCAATTAGATGCTTAGCGAAGCCACCCACCATTCATTTGACTTCGTGCTCTTACACGCAGTACTCTTGCTTGTAAAAATCGCTAACCAGTCCAAGCTGATGTTTAAGGCAGCCAGTAAACATGTCCTCGCTAGTGACTGATGAGGGGTGTTTCTGCACAGACTAATGAATGCACATCTTGAGATGGATGCATTTTATCACACCAGGCTTTACGCCACTTCCTCTGGGATAAATTTTATAGACACAGTAAGATTTTTACAGCATCTGAAAAGACTCAGGTGCTGAAAGGTAGATTTATACAGCCTCTAGTTTTACAAATATGGTGTGCAATCAGTGGTCAGTGGAGTTCAAAATGACCTCTTTACAGGATTTTGCCCTTTTAACTGCAGGAACATAAGTTAAGTCCTGAAGAGTGCGGAAATAAAATATACAACGTGGTAAGAGTTTAAAATGGAAAAAATTAAGTATTTTATAGTTGGTTGCTCATTCCTATGAACTTAATTCAGCTCTTCTTTCCAAAGAGGTCTGTAGATATAGTCAAAGCTTGTAGGTCATAGTTTTAATTTATTTCATATCCCTTGTATTATATGGTGTTATTTTTATAGTGATCACATATAGTTGACTATTAGCTTAAATCGCTAGTGCAATTTCATCTTTTGCAGTTATTCCTAGCTTTCTCAAATGTATGCTTTTGTCAGTCTCTGAGTAATGGAAATTTCTTGAGCCTGACCTATTTGCCATCTAGAAAGCACAGACTCTCAAATAGATTACCACTGAAGCCACGGCCACGTAAATTACATGGAAGTGTAATTAATGACCAGCTTTGATGACCCCTGTACTGTCAGGGCAATAAAAGGTTAGCCTTTCTAGAATTAACCAGCCAAATTCTTCCCTACTTTTCCTGTACATGGGAGCTGAAGTACATGGGAGGTAAATTGCTGAAACTGATAACAAAATTTAGTCCAAGACCTGAGTAATCATTGACTAATCCGGGAGAAGCGTAGCAGGCTATCAATGTTTGAAGGTCTGATTTACCTTTCCTGTTGATATAATGTTTTACATTTAATGGCTCCATTTCTGAATTATATTGCTGTAAATAAGAGGAGAGTCTGTTTCCAAGGCAGGAGGGAAGTTTGTTATGACAAATAACGAGTGAGGTTTTCAAAATTCTCTAAGCGACTAATTAAGCCACAGCTTTGAAACAGAAATATTCCCGGCACTGTGTTTTCTAGGAATTCCTCCAATATTGTTTCAAAGGTCTCAGACAGAGAAGTTTTGCCTGTTCCCCTGAACAACCGTTGTGCCATCTTAAAGATGATACTGTCTGCAAGATCCCCCAGCTGCTTCCTTTAAAATGTTCCTTCTCCCAAACTCACCATGTTTGGAGGCACTGTGGAAAAGGGGTGCTTCCCTAGCTGTCACCCACAGCTCCCAGGTGGGATGTGGTGGGTGCGGGTCATCCTGGGTGCTACAGCCCCAGGCTGCCTGGCTGCAGCAGCCTGTCACCCTGCCACGCAGACGACTCTCCTGGTGGCCCTGCTGCCCTGGGTGGCTTCAGAGGGGAAAGTAGATTTTGGGGAGCAGTAGCCAGAACGTCAGAAGTCGCTTGGAAAGAAAGACAAGTTGGACCCCTTGAAAGTCAGGAAGAAAAAGAACCCTTTGCTAAAGCTCTAGGAAGCAAGTGATGATGCGCGGGCTGGCCGTGCACAGGGAACGCACATGGCAGGTTTTTGCCTGGGGTGAGCCACAGCTGAGTGCCCCAGCACCTGGGAGCAGGTGTCATGATCTGCTTTGCACAAAAAAAGATGTCCTCTGTTCTCTGACTGACAGCTTCTTGTGTTTCTGAGAGGTAGTGTCTCCCACTTGGTTTCTACACCTCACTAAACCTTTACTTTGGGAAAGAGATACACCTGTTGGGTGAGCACCCATAGAAGTTTCCTGCCTCTAGCACGTGTGATGGACTGACACATGTTAGTATTAGTCCTTCTACTAATGTTCTGCCAGAAGACTGGAGGTAGTGCCTGCTTCAAGTACAACATGTATTATAACCTCTACCGTAGATGCTATTTGACTGAGGTGTTTTCAGGCTTTTGCACCAAATTCTGCTCTCATTTACACATCTTGTCTTCTGCTCTTCAGATATTAGTGTTGCCCCTACTGCATCTTAAAAAATCTGCTTTTCATCTACCTGTTGCTATTTTACCAGTATTTAGTGCTGGCAAATCCTCACTTGCTGTTTGAGTTAAGAGCTTTCTGAGGCACCCCCATGCCTGTGTCACCACCCTTTCTTTGTGAGGAGGTTTGCCCTTCATTAATTATTGCTCTTGGATCTCCCGAGGTAGCAGAGTCTAGAGAAAAAACAAGAGCCCTTGCAGGAGTTACCCACAGTTTACATTTATGTGCCATTAAGAGACGTGTCCATCCTGTTGAGTTTTAATGGCTGTATCTATTCTTTCTATAGATCTCCACACCCAGACAGAGCCCTTCAAACAATGCAAGTGTTTTTGGTGATGTTCAATCTATTTCTACAAATATATGCGCGGTGAAAGATCCTCGGCTAAAACTATCTGAGAGCTTCAGGCAGTCCAGCCACTTCTTCCACACAGATGTGCTTTTCATCCCGCTCTGAAAACCCTCCTTCGTCAGGCCTGAAATTCTGGCCCTGTAAGAGCCAATTAAGCACTTTGCCATCAGCTTTAGCAGGGGCCAGATCTCTGCCCAATGTTCCTCCTTAGCTTTAACATCTTCCTGCACTCCTGGGCTCCTAGTACCACTTTGTTCCACTCCCCGCCACACACTTCATTCCTTTTTTTTTCCTTCGATTGACAAACAACTATTTCTGGCAAGCAGCGGAAGTGTCAGAGGATGCTTGCTAACATCCTTGCCAGATGATGCTTCCATACAAGTGGGTCAGTGTTGTGACTAGTGCAATCGTTCTGGGGGATACTGTGCCCTCATTCATGACAACAATTGGGCTCTTAAAATCCCTCACACAAAATAGCTGGCAAGCGCATCCTGTTATCTCTCATTTTTGACTGTGTTGGTTGGTACAGGCTACTCTGCCTCATGCACTCTGCGCACTGGGTACAGCTATGTGAAGATTTCAATTTAGTTCTTCAATTGCTTTTTCTGCTGGGTCTGATCTAATTGCTGTCAGGATGCATAGCTGGCACTTTGACTGGTAATGGGAAGACCTAGGAAATGCTTTTGAGCTTTAAAATCTCCTTAGGACAGCTTCTTCTCCTCCTGGAAAATTTGCTAAGCTTCTAAAACTTGTAAAAATAATTGGTCAGTGTGGGAGAGAACTTAGACTGTAATACTAATGTGCTAAAATTCAATTCAAACTGCACACACCATGGCATCAGTTCAATAGATACAGCTTAGCAAGCATTAGATTTACAACCATGGTTTTGGCAGCTTGGTCTGCAGAGTTGAATTCTTCAGTAGTCATAGAATCATAGAACCGTTTAGGTTGGAAGAGGCCTTGAAGATCATCGAATCCAACTGTAAACCCAGCACTGCAAAGTCCACAACTAAACCATGTCCCTAAGCATCACATAGACATGTCTTTCAAATATCTCCAGGGATGGTGACTCAACCACTTCCCTGAGCAGACTGTTCCAATGCCTGACAACCCTTTCAGTGAATAAATTTTTCCTGATATCCAATTTAAACCTCCCCTGGCACAACTTGAGGCCATTTCCTCTTCTCCTATCTCTTGTTACTTGTGAGAAGAGACTGACAGCCACCTTGCTACAACCTCCTTTCAGGTAGTTGTAGAGAGCAATAAGCTCTCCTCTGAACCTCCATTTCTCCAGGCTAAACAACCCCAGTTCCTTCAGCCTCTCTTCATAAGACTTACGCTCTAGACTCTTCACCAGCTTCGTAGCTCAGGATTTTCCTGGATTATTCTCAGCCAGATAGATCTGATCTGCCTCCCTTTCCAATCTTAACAGCCTCCCACGTACAGTCTCCTTCTCTGACTGGCCATCTTTGCCTCCTTTTGGCATTTGGATCTTAGCCCTTCTTTTCATTTTCCCTGAAAGTTTTGGCTTGACTGCTGCTTGAAAGATAGAGGGGAAAAAAAAACACAACAATTTTGGGGGAATTTTCCTAAGAATCACTTGGTGGACTCTCAGACATTTAACCTAATAGTTAATTCAAGCCAAAGCATTGCAGGAGTGGGAGTGGTTTTTGAGGACTGGCAACTCCTGACTAACATCTTGCAACACTGCTGCTTCTTAAAAGATAAGGGATAATAGGGTTGGCTGTTACTTAGCATGTTTGATTCTTTGGTGTCTCCAAACAGGTGATCCAAATGCTTTGTCTGCTGACTCTGGTTCAGTCTCTGTTCCTTGTTTTGGCTGGACTGGCAGTGTATTAGAAGGCAAGGTACAGAGTAGGTAGGATTTAAGATTACTGCTGCCATTCCCTTGTTTTTTCTATTTTCTGGGTCAGTATGGCAATTTAATATATTTATTTTGGTACAAAGAGCAATGATGGAGATATCGTGAGCTCCTAGTTGGACCACTTCAGCGTTTCCCTGGGACCAGCTATAACAGTTTCAGGTAATTTGAACGTGTAATGGGTGTAATTAAACACACAACTCTTAGCAGCTAATTTCTATACCTAGCAGATCTTTGGACTGTGCCAATTGAGGAGGCACAATATGTGCTTTATCTCTGTCTGGAGCTAGCAATAAATCTCCAAGGAAACCCCCGGATGCATAGTGTGTAAAAATCTGTCTGGTGATGGACTATTGATATGCTCAGAGGTGCGATGCTGATGCAATGACCTCGAGTTGAGACCCAATGTGATGAAATCAGAAATGTGCAACTTAAAGGGATGATAACAATTTCCAATATGTAAGCATGGAAGGATGCCTTAAAGAATGATTAATGTGGCATCCCATTAGCTTTAAGTACGACAGAACATCTGGCATATTTCTCCCTTGACTGCAAATTTCTGAGCACTGGTGTTATGTCATCTTACAGAATTCATTTTCTCCCCGTCTCTATAAATCATCTCAGCAATTGTTGTTCATATGAAAGTAATTATATAAATGCACTTGATTAAACTAGCTTTCATCTAGTACTGTGGGGTTTTTTTATATGGGCATTTCCCTTCCAAAAATAACTCAGAGGAAACGATGCATTAGCTTTGTGTCATATGACAGAGATTAGAGTCCCTCAGCACTGCTAAGCCAGTACATTCCAGCACACCTAGGGCCCAAACGCTGTACCTGGGGCCGATCCACTGGCCTCCTCTCACATAGGTACCTGGGCAAAATTTTATCTACATTGGTAGCCAGCTTACTGAAATTTAACAAAATTCTGGAAGCTGGCATTACTCATTCAAGTTATGCTGATTCGTATTATCCTTGGAGGTTTCATCTTCTCAAAAGTCAATCAGAGAATGATAAAGACCAGACTGCACGCCACAGTGACCTTGGGCTCTCTATTCTGTTACCACGTCTTGGCTGCTGTAACACTGAGCAGATTGGGTCCAAGTGTAAGAGGATAAAGACAGAGTGATTAGGGATTTGTCCCATGACTTCAGCACTGCTGGATCCTCTCGAATGCCTTAAAAGCCCTCATGAATTATGGACATAACTGTGCATGCCAACATACGCTTTTGAAATGTTAATTTTTTTGATGTCTCGCAGTTGATTAAACAAAACAAAATAACCCTCAACCTCGAGGAAGGTAGTAATATGAATTCTAAGTCTTTATGACTTTCCCCAGCTCCTGCCTTTGAAGCGTTGAGCAGAACTGTACCTGGTGGCAGCCACAACGGGGGCAAGGGGCGGCTCCCCACCCCTACTGCCCTTTTATGACCACGTTCAGCATCCAGCCCTGGGTGTTGTGCTACGGTCATTCACCCTGAAGTATTACAGAATAAACTTCTTGAAAATACCCATCGCTTGAAGCGTGGTCCTCTTTCTCCACCCACCAGTATTTTGAAGAGCAAAAGAAGGAAACGCCTTTTATACAGGGCTGATCACACGTTGCTCCTAACCACCCACTCTCCTTTCTTCAGCATCAGCTGTTCTGCTGTGACACACTGACCTGACTTCACTTGGGTGTCAGACAAATCTCAGCGCGTGAGAGTTTAGATTCGAGCAACTCGCCTGAGGGAATGTGAGGGGGGAGGAGGAGAGGAGATGAAGGTATCAAACCTAGGATACATTACCACTGGTTCCTTGCTGCTGCAAATGCTAAAGCAAGAGTGAGAGAAGACAGGAGCATGGGGAAGCAAGAAGGGCTCCTTCTTTCCACAGGCACTCAAAGTAACATGCTCTGGTGAATTCACAGAGTGGCAATGGTTGTGCCATTGTACTAAGAGGAGAACAGCCCATGCTGTGTATTTTTAGGGGGACTCATTTTGGAGTGCAAGAAGCCAGCTCTGACCGTCTCAGGCCATGTGTGCTTCTAAATAGAAACTGCTCCAGGAGCGTGTGAGTTGCAGGCTGTTCTCTCACACAGTAACATGGTATGTTTTCCCATTGAAAATCCAACTGCGTTGGCCTCCCCAAGGTTTTGGGAACTCAGAGACCAGGGAAAACTAGTCCGGAGAGAAGCTGCCAGTCTGCAGAGCCACTCACTGGGCTCGGCACTGTGTCACAACAAGAAAGGGTGGGAAATATATCACAGACAAACATGGACCATCTGGGGCCTCTGTGCCCTGCCTTGTCTTACTCTGCACCTCAGCTCCTCATCCAAAAAGTGGGGAGAATGGTATCGTGCTGTCTCCCAGCTATGGTGTAAGGAAGGATGTATGCATTTCAAACCTGCTCGTACTCTGAGTACCAGCTAAGTACATACATTAATGTGCACCTGGGCAGAGCAATTCACGTTTTTTTTTCCTTTTCTTTTTCCTATAGCTAGAGTCAATGGAAATATCCTAGTTTATGTTATCTGTGTATCATACCACTTAATTAAACAGATGCAATCTTTGGTATCCATCAAATTCAAGTAGACCTTATAAAAATTATTCTTTCCACTGGGCAGGTTCTTTGCTCCAGAGGAGGAAGTGTCCTCCAGGTCTTGAGAGGGGTTTTCTTATTCTGTAAGTCATTTTACACAAATCAAGATCTGCTATCAATGGTGTAATTAAGCCCTGTGAAGTTAAGGGAGATAAAGGTTGCAAAGAATTACATGTTTGGAATCCTCAATTAAACTTTTGATCCCCAGGTCATCCAGAGCAGGTCACTCACACCCAACCAAAATATAGCACTGACATCCCCAAAAGTCACCAGAAATCCTACTAATAGGATACAAGATTAATAGTAGGGAATGAATACTATAAGAGGTTTGGTTTGGATAAGCATGCACAAGGTTGGCTGCTTATCTGAAATGTATCCAAATGACTGTAGCCAAAAAGCCTTATAAGAATGGGCTTTGTAAGGTGACTTGCACTAGCGTTTTGGTTTAGTTGGTCTAAAAGAGGAAAATGGGAAATGTTTCCATATTGGGAAAAGTGGTTGAAATTTTGTACAATCACTTCAAATTTACCCTACATTCATTTATTTTTTGAAAATACCTTCTTTAGAGCAGACAGTGTGCTGTAACAGATCTGGTTAAGGCAGAGATTTTCACTTACTCTACATCTCATTTAGTGCACGCACTCTGATTAAAAAGACATTTTTAAGGCTGCAAAGTCATGCACTTGTATTAGTAAATGCCCTGTAAAAAAAAAAATAAAAAATAAATTAGTAAAATCACCCACAGGGCTTCAGTTCATCCCATTCAGAGGCTAGATTTTGTGGCGATCCGTAACTGCCTGGTGCCATCCACAGAGCCTGTGTCACATCACCCTCCCTCAGCCCCTCCACACAGTGGATGGTACCCACTTGGGAAGATGATGTGCATCACATCGCCACCTCAGTGTTCAGTCCCACACATTATTTACTATACACTGCAGTGGGAAGAATCACTCATTTCTCCTCGAGCATTCCTGCAGACTTTAAAATCAGGCAGTGAGTCACTTCACAGGCATTTGGAAATACACTCTCACAATAACTCTTAAAAATGAAATGCAGTTTATCCTCATTTCTGCACACGAGGAATATGAGGCAGAAAGAGATGAAGGTGAAGGCCCATTTGCCATTGACTACAATTGCAGCTTTGAGCATTCAGCACTTCTGCCAGTCAGACTGGAGGGTTTTTAGGCAGAAATCAGAAAATGGAGTGTAAACAATCCCTAACCCTGTCAGAATAGGTGTTTTGGGGCATGAGGGAGGGTGTCTACTCCATTTTTCTCTGTGAAAAATGCAGATTTGAAACACTTTTTGCATAGTGTTTGCTGTGCTGTTGATTTTGAATGTAAAAATTACTTTGTTGTTCTTTTTGTTAAAGACTTTTTTATTTCAACCTGAAATCTTGCTTTAAATTTGTTAAAAAACATTAAGTAAACATTAAACTTAAATGAAAAAAAAATCATCAGTCACTATACCTGCTGACAACCATGTGCGAGAAGTCTGGTTGAAGGGACTAGCTTAGCATTGCACCAAGGTCCTAGTCTTGGTGGGGCTGGAATTTCTCCACAGCAACCTTCAGCTGCCTTCAGCTTTTACTTCTCCCAGTTCCCTGCCTTACTGGAAACATCTTTTCCAGCTTTCTCAGCCAATGAGGACATTCAGCCAGGGCAATGAGCATGCTGCCAGGTCACCATGGATCCTGCTTACCTGTATCAGGGTGGATGAATTCTTCTGAAACTTGCTGCAGTGTCCTTCTGGCCCTCATCCTAGGTTTTAGTCCCCTGAAAACCAAAGCAGATGAGCAGTAGAGGCAGGAGCAGAATAGCATCTCACCAAGATCCTGCACTGGGTTGTGGCTGAGGCACACCCAAAAAGCACACCCAGATATCCTCATTCAGGTGAGCATCTGCTGCCCCTCATATAAAAAGGGGCAAATGACCTGATCCCCCAGGCCATAAATTATGCAGGCTCAGTGTTCCTCACTTGTTTGCTAATGTGCTGATTATGGCATTGGCCTAATCAGAGATTCTGCTCACACAAAACTGGGCTTTTAAACTTTGAAATCAGTTCAGGAGAGATCGGCAGAGCTCTGTTACTCTCTACAGCAGAGGGCATGTTTGTTTGCAAGACTCTGTCTGAGTACCAGTATTTCACACAGCAAATTATGAGACTAGGAAATAAATATGGGAAAGAAAGGGAAAGCTGCCAAGATGAGGCATTTTCTTGAGAAGCTGAAGGCTGGGTTTATACATTTCAGAGCGCTCTGTCCCTTTGTTCCCAGACAAGAAAAATTCCAGGAGAAGAATGGTTATTCTTCCTTTGGCAAACCTTCCTCCTTCCCAGAATGGTTGCTCTGCAGAGGCCTCATCTCTGTTAAAACAGGTGAAGTATGTTGGCACTTACTGTGGGAGGTTAATATTTGAAAACAAAACCAGGCAGACTTTGTTCCCAGGAATCAGTGCTGTTGGCAACGTGCATGCTCATTCAAGGCAGCTGCAAAACAAACCCTGTTCCTGGTAGCTGTTGTGACAATGAGAATTTAAAAGCTGCTCATCCATCACAGACAGGAGCTGGTACTGGAAGACTCGTGCTAAAACCACTGCGTACTCACTGTGGCAGCATTAGCAGCACTGCCGGCACAGGCTATCCCTAAATACTGTCTAGACTCTTTCAGGAAGAGCTTTAATTCATTACATGATCATAAAGCTCCACGGATAATAATCAAAACAAATCAAACCAATCCAAAACATCACCCTTTTGCTTGAAAGATGCTACATGTTTTACTGCATCATAGAGAGGAGTTTTCTAAGTCAGGAAGGTCTGCAGCACCGTGAAGGTGTGATGAACTCCAGCCGCTTGCTGAGCTGCGTCGCAGCGTAACTGTGATGAAAACACGGCTCATCCACCCCCAGTGTCACTTTATGGTCTGATTGGCAACACTCCTGGGATAAACTTGCCCTAGTGAGTTTAAACAGACTCTTGATCGTGAGTCAGAACAGGAATAGATGCAGAGGGGCGCCCAGACTGAGTGCATCGCTATCCTGGAAACCACCCTAGCACAACACAATATTGTCCTTCTGTGCAATTTCCAAGCACTGCACCTTAAAGAGAAGAGTCGACACATACAGTATGTTTGTTCCCATATGCAAGCAACTGCATATTGCCTTTCCTTGACGCACACACAGAGGACATAATGCATGGCAATACAGCACGGTATTATGCAAGATGATTTGCACTTAGGAAACGCTGTAACTACGTTTTTCTCTTTCCTATATGATTTTACATCGGGTCACTTCCCTGCAAGCAATTGAACGGATCTACAGGCTGAGCAGACAGGGGAAGCAGAAAAGCGAACATGCTTTAATAATTCTGGTAATTCCCCCATTAATGTCTGGCACTGCCGATCTCTAGCTCAGCGCAATCACCAAACATCTGATGGGATGAGTGATAGCCCAGTGCCATGCAGCGTGCAGCCAGAAGCCTTCCTTTGAAAAGCAGTGAGGCAAACCCCATACATGTGAAGGGAATTAATGACAAATTGACGGCAGCCAGGCAATATTGAAGCAGCAGCCGGAACAGCTGTTGCTGATGTTCTCCTGTTTGCATCTGTTCTGTCACCCTGCCTAAGCCACGCAGAGGCTGCCAATGCATCCTGCACATGCAGAAAAACTGACTGCTTTGTCTTGGCTGTTTTTTTTGTGGTGGGCTCTTTGTCTTGAGCCCTTGCCTTGTTTTTTTGAGGCTTGCTTTGATTAAGCTGGTAGCTGGCTTTAATATCAGCCTCGCCCCCACCCCCATCATCTTTCTTTGTCTCCTCATTTCAGGGTATAGTAAAAGCTATACATAATCTTTTGCCACAACAGAGTTTAATTTTGTCCTCCCTCAGTTTCATGCCTCTAAAAAAATACTGAAATGGGAAGAGGAGAGCAAGGCTTAGCTGAGCCATGCCAAACCTTTCTGTCCCTCACCCTGCAGCAAGACGTTTCTTGGGGAGGATACAGGTGTCTCATCCTGGCAGCAGAGCTGCATTTAATGATCCATAGAAAAATAGGAAAAAAAAGTAAGAGCAGATTAGAAGATTTAATGAGTTACAAGAGGACAATGTTTTATCAGGCGAGGAGAGGCAAGGGGCAGCTCCAGCCATCCACCCACATTTTCCTTCGTGCTTTCTCTATCCAGGGAATTGTGTGGTTGCGCAAAAATCGCTTTCACGAGGTCAATGTGTTCACTGGGCTGAAAAGAATTGCTCTCCCCATTACTTTCCTCAAAAGAGGAGGACTAGTGCTTTTCTCTTACACTCAGGCTGAGTAAATCCAAAATTACTTCACGGAAGGTAATTGAGCTCTATGGATATAGGGAAATAGGCTAAAGTGGTTCAGCACTGACAATCACACCATCCGGGAAATTGATTCAGGAGCAAGGCTGACTACAGAAATCTAATTGCTAAAGTTCAATGGATGTGATGATGTACAACAGCTGTGAAAATATCAGTGGTTTAATGCACAATAGCCATATTGGTAGCAGAACACAGATTTTTTTGCATCCCACTGAAACCTCAGCTGACATATAGGAGGCTTCATGACAGGGTTTAGGGGAAATTTTATGGAGAGCTGAAAATGGATTTTAGTTCCCTGTAAAGCAGTGCCCTGATTTTGGAGGTTAGCCTAATTGTCTGGGGTTCCATGGGTTTATGCAGCAACATAATATCATACTGTATTTCTTGGAGCAATGCTAATAACACAAAAACTTTTCTATTAGATTTGTGATTATTGTTTGCATTATGATACTCCCGGAGAGCCCAAGGCTGCGACAGGGTCCCACTGTCTTAGGTATTACGGAACTGTGTAGTAAATTACTACCCTTGCTCTCAGAATCTTTATATCTGAAATGATACTGGATTTTTAATTTGTATCTCATGACAGTGCATTGATATATTACTTTTAATCTCAAAGACTTCGTAAGCACTTCTCATTACACGATGTAGTCACAGTGCAGAGTAGAAGAGTGCAAATGCTAAATATTTACTGTGCAATACAACAGTGAAGAGATTTTTATCTCAAGACAGATGAGTAAATGTTTTACTTAGGGCGAGTGCTAAGGGAGGATGAGCATCCATACAATCCAAACAAAAGCAGAGTGTTCAATGTCTTGCTTGAAAGATTCATGGGTAATAAACTGCACAGTTTCTGGCTTCATCCTACAAACATGGAAATGATCCTGCTTGGGTATGAACATCATTAGCTGTTGCAGTCATGCATCCGCCTGGCCGGCATAGCCAAATAGCATCCCATTCATCCATTTCCCCCTGCCTCTGTCCAGCTACATCGCCTCCCTGCTAGCATTGCTGAAGTTAAACAACTCTCAGCGTTACCAGCCCAAATCACTGCTCAGTGTTTACGTAACTGTGCTTGCAAAAATTGGCTTAAAATGCTTTGTAAGCTGAACCTTTCAAGGTCTATTACGTAGCTCATCGTTAGCATTCTGTATTACAGCAAAACAGCTCTCCTTGCAATAGAAGCTGTTAGGGTTTTGTTGCTCTTGTTCCCTCTGTCTTGAAAATTGGTATGAAAAGGCCCCAAACAATCACTGTAGACGCCACACACAACTAGTATGAAAAGCAGCACCGCTGACACTAGTGGCATCTTTTTCTCAGTTGAGAAGAAAGCACAGGTGCTGAGCCGAAATGCATTTGAGCTGAGCAGACTGTTCTGTTAGTAGCAATGCTGCCCATGGAATATGAAGTATTGGTTACAATGGTCTTCAGCAGAAGATGGATGTTGCCTTTCATGTTCTGTTTCTCCTAGTGTGGAGCAGGAATATTTCCGGATGACAAGTAGGTAGAGTTTAGGCTCACACCTCTTGTGGAGCTGGTGTGAAGCATTCTACTCCGGGCCTTAAGTGCCTGGTATTTATGATAAACATGAAGATACTGGACCATGTGCATGAAGATTTCCACAACCTCTGCTCCCTTCTGCCTGCTGCCCATCTTCTCTGCTGATCACAGCATTTTCTCTAGCAGAAATGCTGATAATGTTATTCTCATCCAGGGACATGTGAAATGGTTATAAAAGGTCCATGAATTTGCAAATTCAAAGGACATGTATGGTGAGCAGCCATCACCGACCTGATGTTTACTATGTCCACATATGGATTAAACGTCAGTGAAATTTCTATAAAGTCAGCAGAGGGAAGTGCGGATGTTTTAAAAGCAGTGCTTCCCCTCTCCTCATCCTGCCACCTTAAGTAGGTGTGTGTACGTTGGAATCCTCTGAGCATTCCCTTAAATAGTCCGAAAATTTGATATCAACACAAGAACTCCATGGGGAAAAGCACATGTTATGTTTCAGGCCAGCAGCTGGCCTTGAGCATGAAACCCCAGCATCATGGTCAGAAAGCCTCCCTGCTTGGTTGGCTCGCAGTCCACAGACGGAAATAAGGAGGCTGAATTACAATATTTGTACAGCCTATGAGGAATAGTGCATTCTCAAATATCCATAGCATCTCACTCTCTGTTCATTTGCCTTATCTTCTCTGAATATGCAATCAAGGTCCCCGTGATGGAAAAAAAAACAGCGCAAAGGATTTCTCATGTTGCTTTTTAATATAACAATTTAGTGTATTGCCCCTTAAGTGTTTAATTTCCTTATTAACCATCAACATAATGTAGTGATCTATATGACATGGCAAAGGACAGCTGGTGTTCAAAGAGTTTAAAGAGTTAATGGTGAGGATAGAATGAACAAGGTGAAAAAACTTGCAAAACCAGTAGTTGTACTTAGTTTAAATGTAATTTTCTTGCTTTCATGCCTTCCCTTAATACGTTGGACATATTCTGTGACTGAAGTGTGATTTTGAGTGACCTGGAATAGCTCTGATGGCTTTCTGACAGAGTAAAGTGTCAGGAGAAGGTGGAAGTTATGGTTTCTGTGTGCAGAGCTACCAGAACTACCTAGGCAGCAGGCTCATATTTCCCAGTCATCCTGCATAAGGGTCAAGATTGTTGAGAAGGAGGTCCAATGGCATGGCTGGGAGGAGGAACAGAAAGAGAAGGGAGTGCTAAAGTTTTTTCTGATGGTCCAAGGCAGACGATAACCCCACCTCTTTTCATTTCCAGTCTTTCCTTTTCTCTCTGTCGTCTCCTACATTGTTGGGATGATCTTTCCATTCCTTTTCTTGATCTTGTTGCAGCAACAACATTTAGGTACAATTCATGATTCCTGCCTGTTTGTTGGCCATGTGGATCAGCCCTTCGTTCAGGGCTTGTGCAAATGTGTGATCCCAGGACTGCATTTACAACACTGGGATTTTGAAAACATGATGGTGATCACATGTCATTTGGGCTTCAGCTGGCATCAGCTCTGTCTTCCTACAGGAGACCAGGTTATACTGTGCTCTCAGTGCACCTGGGTGAGAAATTATTTACCTCTGCCATGACAAATCTTAAAAATTTACATTTTCCCCACAACAAATCTTTAAAACATTCATTTTTCTCCTACTGTCTGTCAGAGAAAAATTTACCGTTTCTTATTAGTCTCCTTCCTTGACATCCCCAAGTCTGAGACATTCATCTGGGATGGTAGGACTCCAGGTTCATAACCCCTATATATTTCATATAGGTTGTGCTGATTACAACTAAAACTTGCTTTGGGGTTTATCCTGGAGCCAGTGCTACACTACTAACAAACCTGGCTGAGAATGCCCTAACTCACTTTCTTGATGAAAATGTCAGAAACAGTGAATTTCTGCAGCAATGAGCACTGGGGTCAGTGAGCTGGCCAAGTATAAAAACCATTTCATTAAAAAATTTCCTGAAAACAAAAAGCATCACATTCTTTAAAGTAGTTGTATATTAAAAGATTCTAAACGCCAATATTGCAGGTATTGTTTTCCCTCAAAAAGCTCCATTTGAGCAGATGAGCTTGGCTCTGCTCTTATGATGGTGTAATTCAAATAAAACATCCTACTGTTCCAGCAGTCATTGGAGTAAAAAGATCCCATTTTCTTCATCAGATCTGCACCAGATGGACTGAAATAATATCTATTTTACATGTGGTAAATATTTTCCATGCAAAAGGTGGGACCACGTACTCTTCTAACCCAGCCTGCCCTCTGGATGCTACCAGTTCAGTCCTGATTTCATCCCACATGCCTGCGTTTCCAACTCTTCACAAAAACCTGGAGTTAAGCCTTTCCTCCTTTGAAGGAGTAATTAGTTCCCAATAGGGAGGAAGTCCATCCTGCAATACATTGTTGTTTTCTTCTTATTTTTTAGCAGGTACAGCTGTTTTTCAGTTTGACTGAAATGCTGTAAATGGCCCTTCACTCAGCCTGTCAGAGAACTTTCTCGGCAGGAGGTAAGGCAGCCAAGCGTTTGACTGTTTGCTTCATAAAAAACCTTTAAATCCTTTTCCCTGACTCTGTTTAATTGTTTTGGAGTCCTTGGCAGTTGTCTTTGTTGCTATGTAATTTAGGCTAATGTTGACCCAGCAGCTTCGGAGTTAGCCTCATTGCCCAACTCTAAGGAAACCCAGCAGTTTGGTGAGAGGAGCTCCAGGAACAGTCCCATTGCAGGAGCAGCCCATTGATTTTCAGTCAAACTGGGGCTGTCAGAGAGAGTTTGGACTCTGTTTTGCTATTTCTTTTTTAATCAACTGGCTTCAGTACAATCCATAGAGAGCATGAGTAAAAATCACCACCATTTGAGGGCTTCTCAGTGGCCTGTGAGGTTGAAGGATCTTGCCCTGCTGCCAATAAATAGATATCTATGTTTTTAAAACTGCTGCTGTAATTTCCACCATTTGTTGACAAAGTCAGCAGAAAGGCCCACGCTGAATGGATGGGGAAGCCCAACTGACTCCAATGCATCATGGTGGATGAATGCTGGTAATGTGCCAGAGTCCTTCTCATGCACTTTTGATGTTGGAGCTGTATCTTCAGTAAATGGAGGATTGCTGAATTCATCTCCCGTGATACTCGAATTCATGTCAGTTATTTCACTGAGATGTTTAACGTGCAGTACAGAGGTGAAGGCACAGTTTTCCTTTAGTCTTTCTCCATCAAGGATCAGAACGCAAGGAAAGGGGGTTTGTGGTCAGACCTGCAAACCTCTCCCTTTGTGGGGACAGGCCCTTCCTAAAGAGATCCGACAAGAAGGAATGAACTGGAACAGAAAGCAGGACGCCCTCCTGCCTGCTGCACAGAGACAGCCGTTAGACTGACCTGTTCAAATTTCCTTTTCAATTCACTTTTTAATTAAGTTTTAATGGACATTGGCAGGTGTAGGAAAAGAAATCAGGACGCTTTGGGTGTTTGTCAAGGACCATGAAGGTCTTTCTAGTCCTGTCTCTTCCAGGTACAAAAAGATAAAATCATGGCTTACACTGCTTAAGCAATGCGTGTACCTCCCAGGATGGGTATTTAAAAGGGTTTCCGCTGGGTGCCCAGGCTCACGATGGAGCTGTGCGTGTTCCAGAAAATTCTACACACTGACCATTTGTATGCTCCTTGCCTGCTCCAAATGCAAGACAGAGCAATTTAACTTGAATGTTTCTCTGCAATTACTGCTCGGTTGATGCTGCAGCTTGATAAGTTGCTGCACTTTGTCTTTATGTCTCAGCCTTCAAGAGTGGTAAAACTGTATCAAATAGTTATATGACCCTCTTTGAGGATTTAATGGCTTCATTATATTCTGCCTAGCAAAAATACCTAGGTATTACAGGTGGCTTCAAGGCAGAGCTTTATGCAGAGAGGTGGGTGAGGCATCAGGACCAAATTCCCCTTTGCTGTATCACTACAGAATCATAGAATCACAGAATGGTTAGAGAGTTGGAAGGGACCTTGAAGATCATCTAGTTCCAACTCCCCTACTGCGGGTAGGGGCATCTTCCACTAGATGAGGTTGCTCAAAGCCTTATCCAACCTGGTCTTGAACACTTCCAGGGATGGGGCATCCGTCATTTCCCTTGGCAACCTATTCCAGTGCGTACAACCTATTCCAGTGCCTTAGTAGAAGCAAAAGCCAAGAATGTGCATTCAGGGATAAATAGGCTCTACGCAGGATGGAGCTGGCTTTTTGTGTGTCCCTGGTAATCAAGATACTTGTAAATTACTTTAAATCCAATTAATTATAGGAGAAGTTTTAAAACTCAATTGTTATTGGTCTTTTGCCACAAGGAATGACTTGAGAAGGGTAGGTAAAGGATGCTTTTTCACTCTGTAAAGCAAAGTGTATCTATAAAGTATTATATCCTGTTAGGAGCTAGTTGATGCTCTTGCCTCTAAAAGTTGGTAATGCAACCAATGAAATTACAGACTTTGATACTGTTTAGCACTTAGCTTATGCTGAGACATTCAACTTACTGATTAGATCACTCTACACTATACTTTGTTAATTATCTTTCATGTCTCTCCCTCTGCGTTGCAAGCAAACAGCTGAGGAATCACAGGAGCTAGGACAGTACGCAGTTTTATTACCTATTACCGCTATTTGTGTTATACTTCCTGAAAATATCTTTCCTTCCATTATACACAAAAACTGTTCACCAAATAGAGTTGCAAACTGAAGCACTAAAGGGCTATAGCTGAGACACTTAGGCCCCAGCTTTTATTTTAAGGGCTTTTACAAAACCTGAAGTAGCTACTAATAACTTTATAGGCATTCACAGTGTCACCATGCTAAAAGCACCAGTAATCAGACTTTGTGACTTACTGACACCAGCAGGATAATTCTCTAAACCCCGTCGTGTACTGTATTTCCATGCACGAAAGCCTGGAAGCACCTAAACGATGACACCTCATGAGTGGAGCTCCACACTGCAGAGTGCAGTTAGGTTTGAGTAAATATAATTCCCGTTCTGCCATTTACAAAAGAAAACTGAGGGGGAAGAGGAGGAAAAGAGGCTGCTCCATAAGTAAACATACCACATGCATGTCCAGCACCTCCGGATTTACAGCCCATGGAAGCCATGCTTTTTTCTACCCCATCTCCACCTCAGGAGGACCGGAAGCTCCTGGACATGTTCCTGCACAACAGCTGCGACTCTTTTTGGAGCAAGGGGCTAGAAAGAGGGCTCTCAGGTTTTGTGCCTGTGTGATACTCCCTGCTGCACAAGCACTTTATGTTCAGTGGGAGTATCTATAGGAAACCCTTGGGAAAGAAGACAAGAGCGCAGCGCTTCTTTTATCCCCAAAACTAGCACAATAGGGGCAGCGTCGATGCACGACAGCTTTGTGATTGAGCCACCTGAAGGCATGAGAGAGCAGGTCTGGCAGCTCGGGGAAAAGCCTGCTGGAGTTTAGTGGGAAAAGGCAACGTTCGCTATGACTTTTTGATCTTTCAAAGAAGTGTTTTCTTCTGCAGGGCTGTTCAAAGTTGCCCAGAGTGATGCCTGCACCCTGCCAAAAGTAGTTCCAAATGGTGGTGGCAAGGTTTGTGTGCCAGACTCTCTTCAGGAGAAGCCTGACCAACATCTTAGATTTGCTCACATCCCTGTCACACATAATGGTACCAAAAAAATGCCAATGCTGACCCTATTCAAAGAGACTAACAACTGCAGGCCAGTCCTGCTCACAGCAAAGTTGATGACACAGCCGCTGTGAACATAATTGGAAGAAGAAACTAGTCTGGACACCGATACGTGCCATTATTTTGCCACAGAAAGCAGCCAGTAATGAGGTGTATGAATGTAATGGGAGATCTAAGTGAAAAAGGGGAAGGAGTTCTGCTGTAGACATCGAAAACTGTAAAGCACATCTCTTTCTGCAGGCTGGTGATGTCAGAGAAATGCTGTGTGACCTGGGGACTAAATAAAATGTCACCGGGCTTCCAAATCCAGTGAGGCAAGCCAGTAAAAACTGAGTGTTTTCTGAAAACATCTCTTCTTGTAATTCAATGCATCTTCTCCAAACGCTTTTCATGGCAAATCAGCATCGGCATATAAACCAGCTAACATATTAATAAATAAAAAAAGCTTACCAGATTGTGTCTGTATTTCTAAATTTACCTTGTCTGATAAGATTAGATGAGTGAGGAGTAAACCTTCTAAAAAATAAAGTGCTGAAATAAAGTATTTTTATAATGACTCCTTTCATACCCTGATTTTAAAAATGATTCCTGCTATACTCTTCCTACATTAGAAAATGTCAGGGGTCAAGTCTGAATTGCTCTGTTCATTTTATTGACATTAGCTCACATGGCTTAAGGCATAGATCCAAGTTCATATATTTATAATACAACATTTAAACATTAAAATTTCAAATTATATCTGTAATTATATTCAAAACTTCAGAATGCTTTCCAATGAAACATGAATGTGTTACATAAGCTGAATTCCTGAAGCTATAATATTAGGCATCATAAATACCAGCGGGGAAAAAAAAAGTCCCTCAAATGTGTTTTAAAAAATTTACCGTATTCTGGAAACCAAATTTTAATTCTGGATAGATGCCAATGCCAGAGCTGTCATCCTGCCTGAGAGCACTGAATTTGCAGTGAGGTGTTTAGATGATGACATTGTTTTAACTAATACATACTGAAACACTATCTTGACGTTATTAACGTGGGGGGATGACGTGGACTTGGAATAAACTCGGTCTTGCCTTTGAATGTAATTAATCCATGCCCATGTTTGGGTACTTCTCACCATCTAACACAACTGAGAAATGAAGTCTTGAGTAGAAAAGGGGGCTATACTTGCAGGATGCAGGCACTGGGCACCAGCAGCAGTGACAGTGAGACAATGGTGGTCTCGCTGTCTGGCCAAAGGGAATCCATATGCCCCTCTCTTCTGCTAGAGACAGGAAGCACTGGTGGCATTTAATATTTTGTGCATATAGAAAGCTGTTTTCAGAAGAGCAGGGAATTAGTTTGGTCTGTTTTCAAAACCTACTTGAATGTGGTCCTGCAGTTAGACTTAGTAAGTCGTGATAGCCTTGTTATCTTGAGGAGACTGCCAGAAAGGCAAACTCCTGTAAAGGAATCAAGTGAGAAAATGCAGTTAGTGGAAAAATAGTTTCCAAGTAGCTGTGAAAGTGAAGCAAAGAAGGAAGGGAAAAACAAATGGAAGTGTGTGTACAGTGCCTGTACTGCCAAGAGCATCTTCCTGCCTCAACTGAGAGACAATGTTCTATCCTGATGCATAGCATTGTGCTCTCCTTAACTCGAAGCATGTTTTGATTAACCCCACCCCAAAGGAGAATGTGTGGGTTTAAATTACAAGATGGGAATAGGTTCGTGAACTCAGGCAGGTTTTACAAAGAGGCCATGAGGTTAACAAAACTCCATGGGGCTCAACCATCCCTTGCACAAACATTAGCTAATTGACAGTGACATGTTTCTCTCATTTCTTATCCCGCTCTCAAAAGGAGATCATCAGGGCTTGGAGCAAGATGCCTACCCCTGTCAGCTAAGCTGCCCTGGTGGGGAAAGTCACCACGTCCAGTGACTAATGCCGGAGGTGGCCAGTCATGGAAAGGTGATATTATAGTGGAAGGCGTTGGGCAGAAACACAGAGATGATGAAAAACTCACTCCTATGGGGTTGTTAGGGCTATGCTTTCAAAAGAATCTCAGCCTACGATCAGCTAGAGAGAAGTAGTTTTGTAAAGGACAAGGGCATAGGTGCTGTTCTGGTGTCACCTGAACTGTCCCCCCCCCAAAACTGCCTTTGTCCCATAGACCCTGCTCACCAGGCCTCCCAAGTTTTGTCTCGCAGAGCCCCGCTGCCCTGCTCTCAGCACCCTCCCTGGTTTGTCTCATCCTGCTTACCGTCAGGGAAAGACGGCAGGCACTAAAGCAGCCCACATGCTCATTTAGAAACGCTGAGGCATTTGGTCTCAAAGATAACATCAGCCCTCATTAAGCCCACACTCCCAGCAAATGTTTTCCTTCAACCCACTTGTCAGTTTTAGGATGACAGAAGCACATCTTTCAAGTTTCTTGGTAATCCCAGTGAGATAACATGTGCTGGAGCAGGGGTGGCAGGGGATTTGCAACACAACACCAGCATGCTCGCTGCTCTTTGAAGAGTGAGCTGTTTCGCTGCGGTGTTTAAAAAACAAGAGACACATCCCTGCAACTAGTGACAACCCTTGACACCATCAGGCTCCCAAATTAGTCGGCTTTCTCTTTTCCAGATGTTGCACGGCTAACTCGGTCACACAGACACACATCCGCAACTTCTGGGTCCCTGCTTTCCCCTAGACCAACTCTAATGGAGCTGGAAAGCACCATGTTGTGTAGCTGGTTGATTTGGTTAAACGTTTAACAAACTCTCTTTTCATGATTGCAGCTGTTTCTTGCTGGTCAAATCCCGGAGACATTTCTCAGGCAATACATTCACAGATTTCACTCTGCACTCTGTCTGCATTGGAACACAGGATTCAACCCATGATTTACAGGCAATATTCTAAGTGCCTAATAACACGACAAAGACAGATGTCATTTGACCTTTACTGGATCATTGATGTGAGCAAAAAAGCGCCATTCAGAAAAGCGAGAGAATTTTCTTCTCTTGTGATTTTCCTTTTCTTTCCGCAAAAATATCTTTTTAAAGACCCTGGAAGTGAAATGCAGAAGCATGTCTTCTTTGCAGAAGATCCCATGGGGCTATAATGTGGCTTTCGCAAAATGGCTAAGCTGCCCAGGGTGCTAACTGGAAGTACTTCAAAGAAAGCCTGACCTATAGAATTTCCCCCCGAACTGCCCTTTGAAAGATTAGACCTCCTGAAAGTACTCTGCCTGGGTCACACACAGAGCGAGTCCAAAGCCTCTGCTTGCTCTTGGCTTACAAAAATCAAAAGTCAACAAATTCTTGATCCTCAGCCTATATTTTCCCTTTGTCCTTTACCTTCCGTACTCCTAATTGAGGTCTCAAGCATCACAATATATACTTCTAAATCAGGATTTATTGCCTGTAAAAGACCTGTAGACTGTTACATGCTGCATTCAGGGAACATTTAGCCAAGCTAGAAGTACTTTTTCTTGTTATTCTTCTATTTATACTTCATTTAGGAAACACATAGCTGAGCTATACATATTTATTATCATTATTTTATTCCCATGAGGGCTCTGGTTTAGTAAGATAACAGAGCACCTGTCTAACATTAGGCAGGCCAGTATTTTATTCAAAACCAATTGGACTCCTGAGCTTAAGCACCCGGCTAATCAATGCATCAATAACCGCTTCCAGTCCCAAATCTTCCTATCTTGGTCTTGCCAGAAATTGTTCCAGTCAGTATTGTGCTTTTCTTTTCTTCAGAAATCAAATGCAGGGAATGTCTGGGGCAGTCACACAATAAAGGCAGCCTCCCTTGCTAGGGACCTGAGGCTTTCACTAACACAACTGAAATCCCAATGGCCTTTTCTGCAGACCTTCACCTTGTAAAGTTGTAAATAATAGAATATAATTCAGGATTTCCTATAGGCTGCTTTAGCATTATTTCCACTCATATTTCTCCCAGACATTGAGAGTGCTTTATTTTTCCCCAGATAAATTAATATGATAAAACAGCAATTGTGACTTGAATGCAAGAATGCGTTGTCCAGAAAAGATAGAAGGAAAGATGTGTATGGTAAGCTAGGAAGTAATGTGTAGATGGTGTCATAAACTGCAGAAACATGAGAAATAAAGGCACAGATAAAACAAACTTGCTTTGGTAAAGTCGTTTGGAGAAAGAACAGCAGAAGAGGCTTTGTAGATTAGGAAGGAACTTTGTCGGTTCCACATCCACACCAGATCTCTAAGCTCTGGGTTAGAACATGAACAGAAATCTCTATATCATTAAAGTGAGAACTATTAACCATGCACAGCATCATTATAGAAATGTTATCTTTCCAGCCACAGACTGCAGAGCTAATCATTTGAAGTCTGATTATTCCTAGAATTATTCCTAGAATGACAGACAAAAACTTTTATCATCAAAATGGTAATCAGGAGAAAACGATTACATTCTATATGTAGTTTTGATAACTGGTGAAGATGTTACAGACAAACTTCTCTTAGAAAATAACTGTGGAGCAAATAGTCATGACATACTCCTTAAATGGAAAAGAAATGAAAACATGCTGAGGTGTTTTTTTTTCCTGTGCAAACTCTGAGAAATGTGTGGGAATGAGTTAGCAAAGCCAAGGGGCCTGGACAGCTCAGGGACTTAAATGTAATGGTTTGTTGTTTCATTAAACCAGGACTTCAAAACCTCTAATAATTTGAAGCCTCAGCGAAGGGAAAACAAACACTTGGAAAGAGGTCTGAACTTAACAGGACTAATGACTCCTTAAAAGAGAGTGTTAGGAATTAGACACGATTGTGCAAAGAGAACAGATAAGAGCAGTTCCTTTCCCATTTCACAGTTCTTCTACAGAAGTGGACCAGTTTGATTTACTATTTTCATGGATGATATTAGTTCAAAATGAGTTGGTACAAAACAGAGTCAGTACTGATGAAATTTGCGAGCGACCCAAAACTAAGGGCACTGCAAGTATAACGGAGGGTTCAGATATCACGCAGAGAGATGTAGATGACTTTCAGCATAATAACAGGGGCTGAAATTCACTTGTACAAAGTACTGGAGATTAATAAAAAGAATTTTTATCCTGATACAGAAGTTCATCACTTGGGAATGATAACAAGAGAAGTCTGCATAATGAAGAGGTAAAAAAGTTAAATTTCATTTTGTGTGTCTCCTAGTAAGATATTTCTGATAGAGTTAGGAAAACATGAATGTCAGACTGCAAGATGTTGGTAGTACCTTATCTGGAACATCTGCAGTATTCTGGAAGCCAGGCTTGAGGGGCCACAGGTTCAAGCAGAAGCATGTGCAGAAAAGGGTTACTAGGATGAGCAGAGAAATTAAAGTCTCATTTTACCAAAAGAGAACTAGAAGAACTTTGCTTGTTTGCTTTGCTAAATTAAGCTTGAGAGTGATATGATTGCTTTCGAAAAGCAAGTAAACAGAAGGGAAAAGAGCTGGGAGATGAACAATACTGGCACAAGAACAAATGTGTATAAATTATCCATGAATAAATCGAGGAGGAAAATCAGAAGATTTCTATTCATCAGAAGAGTGAGGTTCTGCATCTGTCTTCTGGTAGGAATAATTAGAACAAAGAATCTCAGCAGCTTTCAAACATCGTGAATGGGAATATAGTCCTGGTAGTCCTATCAGCAGAATAAAGTCAGTAGCCAACAATCCCCTCTCTAGTTTGATATTCTGGCTTTTGCTCACATAGCAGAGAGCAGAGGTGTTCTTGGGATATTTTCAAAATGTTATTATAGATAAGGAACAAAATATGAAGGAGAGCTAAGGTGAAAATTAAACTCAAGCCTCTTTACCTGTGCTGGATATTACTTCCCTGCGAAGAAAATTACTGACTCACTTGGATGCATGTATTTATTGTTCCATTTTGTTCACTGGGAGCAATCTTTGCCGCAGACACAAGAGGACAGTGGACAGACGGTCTTGCTCCATCACAACAACATTTCAGTACCAGACAGGCAATACAAGCCTGGCCCCTTGCCTCGTGATAGCCGGCTGCGAGCAGAGCTGTCATCGTTTTAGATCTCGCACTAACAGGGCCCCTGAAGATAAGTCATTTATTGTTTCTTGCCACCAGACGTTGGAGTCGTCTGCAGGAATGAGGATGGTTTTTTGTGTTTCTGTCCAGCTGTTTGTGCCTGGACACCCACCGGGCACTTTCAGTTCACCAGGCATTTTTATCCTGGTCCTCACTGCTGGCTTTCCAGAAGTTTGGCTCTCCCCCAGGGTTGTGGGTGCTGAGTACCTCTGACAGCCTTGGAACCTCCATGAAGAAGCCAGCTTGAGCAAGGAAAAATACAGAGGAGTCTCCAGGAGAGAGGGAGAATTACCTCTCTGGAGGGGACAGATCCTTGCTCAAGAAATAGGGCTGGGAAGTTGTGTTCAGCTTCTGTCTAACTCCTGGCAGAAAATGGGTTCGACCCATGATCTCCTTCACCCTTGCTGGGTCTGCTGACACCCCAGCAGCCAGAGGAAAGCCACTCTTGCCTTGTCAGTTTTACAAATCCTCCCTTGAACCTGGTTTCAAAATCGAAGCAGCTCCTTCCAGAAGTGCCAAGCAAGCCAGTTTGCATCTCAGCCTCTTTCTTCTTTTGATCCAAACTATTGAAAGCAAACTGAATTCACAGATATTTTCAGCTGGCCCATTTGTCAGTTTGAGGGATTCCATTTTGGTCAAATAATGCATTTACTACAAACGTTTGCCAAGCTCCAGCCTCAGGGTTTTTTGACGAAAAGTCTCTTTCCAATCAGGCCCTTGTCATAGGCTCTGATCCCCCCTGCTCTGCTGCTTGCTCTTACGTGGGCTGCCACAAACAGAGCCTTTTGTTTGTTATCTGCCTGTGGATCCGGAGCTGATGTTCTTTTTATTTCCATCTCAAAAGCATGTTGTGCAAAGACAGCACTGTGCTGACAAATTAACAGAGGAAAATAGCATTATTTAAGCACAAACATCTCCGACTTTTGTCATGGTGCTCTATAAATACAACACAACAGCACACAGTGTCTGCTCAGATCAAATGTTTGCGATGAAAGGATGTCTGCAAATCTATTTAAAGGGGATTAAGATTTTAGCTGGCTAGATTCTGGGTCATTGGTTTAACGTCTATATTATTCAGTACTGTAGTATCTGTCTGCTAGACAGATTGCTTTAACATCTATCCTACGGCATACTGTGCTAATTATGCTTCCCATCCTCTGCAAGGCATTTTCAGATCCGAGCATGACAAGTGCTGTACAAGTGGCTGCTATGCCTGTGACACTTTGTTAGCTGCCTGGCTCTCCCCTCCCACACCCGCCAGCCCCCCGACTGACACGACCTCATCCACATACTCTACTCCTTTGTGAAGCCCTCGTAGGCACATCCCTCTAACAAGCCATGTTTTTGCTTGCCATGCTAAACTGTCAGAGGATACAGTAGCAGCCAGCAGCAGCAATACTGTAGGTTGTTATTAAAGCAGCATGAGCTCAAATATACCTAGAACTGGCCCAATAATGTTATTTTTGTTTTAAGGGCCGATGGGAAAATTAAGGGGGAGAGGACGGTGTAGGGCAGAGAATTATTTTGTGTCAGAATATTTCAATCAACCAAGTATTTTTGACCCGAATCTATTTTTTTTTGTATGTTCAGATTATTTATCTCCTTGCTTTCTCCCTTCAACTGTGGGTTGATTTAAAGAAGGAAAAAAAAATCAAACTAAGAAGCCAGACAGTTTAGTGTCGAGAACACCAGAACAGATTTGTTTTTCTAGTGGAGGCTACCCTCCTCACTGGAGGTGTGGGGGACAAATCTGCCTTTGTCAGATGCAAACTGGATTTCCCACTTAGGCTGCTCCTCCGTGCCCCATACATATGCGCTTGCGAAAGCTTCATTTTCCAGGAAATTTTGCTGTTCCTCAAAAACCCCAGCGCTCTTCCTTTGCCAACCCTTTCGCATTTCTCAGCCCTGTTGCACGAAGATTAGAGGCAGATGTTCCTACGGCCAGCACCCAGGAGCTTTGTCTGCCCCGCAGAAGCCCCCTCCTCCATTCCTGCCCCTGTGAGATTTCCCCAGCAGAAAAGCGTGCTCTGCTGTCCTCAAAGCACAGGAACAACAGACCTGTGATGACAGAAGTGCGATAAATAGAGAATAATGCATCCTGCTAGACAGAATAATGAGATTACATATGAGCTGCCATATCATATCAATTAAACCATTGGCCCTTTTAGTCCAGCAAATCCATCCTGCCGCAGTGATCAGTGCTTCAGGGAGAGAGAGGGGAGAGAGGGAGGGCAGAACTGACACAACCTGCTTAAAATAACCCAGACGCTCCCGCTGCTGCTGGCCTAGGCAGGACGGGTCTGACCCCAGCACAGGGGACATGGGTGCCCGCCGGAGCAGCTCAGCAGCAGGTAGGGCTTCCAGCTGCACCAGGGCTCTCAGCCCTGACAGCTTTGGGGTCTCTGGTCCAAAAGGAGAATGCAGTGGGGTGCAGTGCAGATGGCCCCAACTATCTGCTTTTGTAGATTGCAGAGATCCTGGAGATGTAGGTGCCAGCAGCCCAAGCAGTATGGTCTTGTCCTCTGCCTGGTTCTCCTGGCTCCAGCTGATGGGAAGATTCATCTCTCCTGGGTGACAGCTGACAATGTCCTCAGTGCTTACAAGGCCCAGTCTTGCTGTGACAACTTAAGTACATGCAACTTGTGCTCACCTGGCCTGCTCTCCACCGTGACACAGCTCTTTCCCACGGAGGACCCAGCACCCACCGTGAGCAAATCTGTCATGGGAAGAGCCAAGAGGCAGAATGAAGCTTTCAGCAGAAAATGCCCTCATCCCTCACCCCACTGGCCCCCTGAAGCTCTCCTAACACCTTCTCTGGCAGCAGCTAGTGCCCAGAGAGGAGCGAGTGCCCTGCTGTGTGGGGCAATTGTATCCTCAGATGTGTTCTTCTTACAAAGAGACTCTGGGTTTAGTTGGATGCGTTTTGGCTATTCATTCAAGGAGCTAAGGAATGTACTGCCTTTCAGACGCCATTGCTGTCATGAGCTACCCATGTACATGATCAGAGAAAGGGTTTAAACATAGGCCACTGAAATTAATTTTGTTTACAGGGCAATATAAACCTCCATGAAACCAGGAATGATTGTTTTCCATCTGAGGTGGATGAGCGTGCCTGAACCGCACTTACTGTTCCCCAGGTACTTACCCTAGCAATAACACGGGATGTAAAACCTCCCTGTCCTTTCTCCAGCTGCTTTCAGCACATCTGTTGTTTAGAAAGGTTTCTCAGATTGTTTCGAAAGTGTCAAAAAAAAAAAAAAAAAAGCAAAGCCTGTTTCCCTATCCTTTTCAGTCTTATGGCTGGATTAACCGATATCTAAGAAGACACAAGCTTCACATGATGTTTTCCCTGGGGTTCAAGCGCTCTTAGTGTCTCTTTCCCATGCCAGTCCCCTGGTGACTCTGGGGTAAGCTGCCACACCAAATCTCTCCACGAAACTCATTTTCTTGTCCCACCTGCTGTGCACTGAACTTCCCACCAGCTATAGGGCCTAGGAAGAGGTGAGCAAAGGAAAAAAATAGTGGTGCCAGCAGAACCAGTCAACACGTCCAGCAAATTTGGTGGGGTATCTCCAAACACGCCAAGTGAGACTGGCCGCTACATCACTCCTGGACTCCCCTCACCGTGATGTGCAGCTCTCCATCCTTCGAGCACAGAGCAGGTGCCCAGGACTGCCTTCTCCGCTGTGAAAGTGAGCGCACTAGCCATCGAGGTCCCCTGCTCAAGTGAGAGGTGGGTCACAGCCCCCACGCCCATGCTTTAGGGCAGAAGTGGGTGTCTGGCAGTCAGAGGCTGAGGAGCAGAAAGCAGAGGGGAGTGAGGACTATGGAAGATTAAGCAGCAGAAAAGAGGTGGAGTATAAACTGATTGGAAGCAACCTGCAGCAAAGAGCAAGAGAAGAAAGATAAAGGGAATCAAAGATAATTCCTAAAGGAAACGGAAGATGAAAAGATCAGGTCTCCCAAAAAGAGAAAAGCATTCTGGTCACGTACAGCACTGTTTCTCGTGTGGGTTGGCTGGTGGCAGGGACAAAGCTCTCAATCGCAACAGAGCAAAGGTTACAGCTGCACGGCAAAGATGCAGAAATGACATTGGCTTCTAAGCCAAGGTTTTCTGCTACCTGAAATGGCAGTATTACTTTAAAAATTCAGTATTTTCTGTGTTGTTTTTTAAACACAGTTCATACGGACTTTCAAAGGCAACCTCTGATTACAACAAAAACAGGGTTACAACAAATTATCTTTCACCTAGAGAGGGATGGTGCAATGAAGGGAATTAAAAAATGCAGTGATTGCTGCCTGGAGGGTGGCAATGCCTGCTGGTTTCAGCTGTCCTGGTTTGTGGAAAGATACCCCGTTAACATCAGAAGGTAAGAAAGATATTTTGGGTTAGATCAAAACTTTGCCTGCTTACCCTGCCTCTAGCAGCAGCTCACGGCAATACTGTGGGAAACGGCATCAGAGCGGGGCCAGCAAGCAGCCATCGTTCCCTGCCGTACCTCTTTGGCAAATAACTGTCCTTCTGCTGGAGTAGCTCATAGTATCGTTGGTTTTGTACTGTCATATAACTCAAGAAAAGTGGATCCAGGGGCTGTGAAGTGGCGAGGACCTGCAAAGCTTTGAGGTAGCCTGGGAGTGGGAATTTGGGAAGCCCCCAGCCCCTCCAAAGGGCATCTAAAAGCACATTTCATACGGTGGGGAAAGAGGTGGTTTAGGCTAGTGGTTTGCTGGTGTAACAGTGGCAGTATCTTAAAAGTAGT
This sequence comes from Tauraco erythrolophus, assembly GCF_009769465.1. Lineage (NCBI taxonomy): Eukaryota > Metazoa > Chordata > Aves > Musophagiformes > Musophagidae > Tauraco > Tauraco erythrolophus. The sequence continues at coordinate 82,778,212 of NC_141466.1, forward strand.
CTGTGTCTAGGGGAGAGGCAGAGCTGGTGAGCAGTGGAGGTGGCTGTCAGATGTGAGCTCCTGGGCTGGTACAGCATCCAGAACGGGGGACCTCCTCAAGACTCAAACAAGCTAGTGAATGCTTTTCTTCCTCTTTGGCAACCAAAGGGAATCTGCAACATTTAAGCGCCCAGCAGGAGTGAAAATAAAGAGCTGGGTCACACTCTGGACCTTGTGCATAGGGAGCAGAGGCTTCAGAGAAGATGCCTTCAGTGCACCTTGCAACAGCCTCCCTCTGATGAACCTTCAAAAGGATTCCACTCCTCTCAAGCTAGTAATGACTGTGCAGCTTCAAAATAGACCACCTGTAAGGTAATGAAGGAAGAAATAACAGATTCATCTGAAAAGCCGTGTCCTCAAAAAAAAAAAAAAAAAAAAAAAATGTTTAGGAGTGGGGAAGAAAAGGTCTTCAGTTGATTCAGTGTTGTACATCAAGTCAAAAATGCCTATGACATTTTGGAAATGCTGACAGCTTGGGGAAATGAAGCAACTTGCCATGCTCTCAGAGTTCTGCTTGTTCCAGCAGGGACCAAAGCAAAGGCCCCATAACATCGTCGGAATTATTAACACCTCTGCTCTGCAAAGGGACGAGCGTGCCGGGCTGCAGCCTGTGCCGAGGCTCTGGCTGGCTGGGGGGATTGGGCTTGGAGGCTCACGAAGGAGATCCCTCATATGGCGAATCCCAGCGGCATCCCATCCTGGAGGAAGGGGCACTGGAAGAGCTGCTATTGCACCATTGCCAGTCGTGGGTGCTCGTACCCGGCTGCGCCGCACAGGCCGCACAGGGGAAGGAAATAGCTGACAGTGAACAAGAGACTGAGAAACGTGTTTATTTTTGCTTCAAGTCTGAGACTAACTGCCCAGGGGACAAGATGTGCACTGTTCTTTCATGAAATGGCGTGTATGGATGACTGTGTGTGCAGCAGTGCTCTGCCTTGCTCCCCTCTGAGTCACACTGCAGGGGGCCTGGCAAAAGATGCAAATCCGGGTGGGTTTATAGCTGTTTGAAACATCTGGGGAGAGCACAGGGTTTTAGCTCAAGGCTTTGGTCTGATGGGAAGACTCAGGGCTCTTCATCGTGAACCAGCATGCCTCGGTGTCAGCAGGTAACACAGGTTTTCACGGAGAGGCTCGCAGAAGCCGAGGCAGGGGCAGCTCTGTGCCCCACCTGGCCGTGGGGCCGCGGGGTCCAGGGCCATGCATGGGGCAGGTAACTGGGCAGGCAGTGATGGTGGTGTTTGCAGGGCCCCGCTTGCAGCGCGAAGGGCATCCTGCGAGTGCCGGCTGGCTTGGGTGCTCACCCAGAGGGAGGATGCTCAGCTGGGGCGGGACAGCCGCGGCTCCCAGCTCCTCACCTATCTGGTGTGGGTCTGGCACCCAGGTGTCCTGGTTGTAGCTGGGACAGAGTTAGTTTTTCTTTTTAGTATCTGGAATAGCTCTGTGGATTTAGTCTGGGATTTGTTATGAGAAGAATGCTGACAGCGCACTGATGTTCGTAGTTGGCACTGAGGTCTCAAGGACCTTTCAGCTGCCGTGTTCTTGCCAGTGTGCAGGAGCAAAACAGAATAGGGGGGAGCACGGCTGGGACAAAAGGCCCACAACTGCCCTTATGATTGGAACTTAGACTTAGGATTGAGGGCCAAATTGGCCAACGGAGTATTCCATATCATGAAACATCATGCCCAGTATATAGATGAGGGTTGACCAGGAAGTTCGGAAACTCTTCTGGGGGAACTCTTGGTCTTTCAGAGCTCTCTCTTTCTTTTTGGGCCTCTCGCTCATTCAGGATTGTGGGGTCAGGACTTACCTGTTTCAGGATCGCTTGCTGAGATGGGACAGGCATTGGTCACCAGGCGGTGAGCAATTACACTGTACATCAATTGTTTCTATACGTTATTATCATAATATATATATTCTTATTATTTTGTCATTATTATTTTTAATTTTATATTATTATTATTGAATTGTTCTTATCTCAACCCACAAGTCTCCTTCCCTTTTTTGCTTTAATTCTCTTCCCTATTCCCTGGGGGTGGAGGAGGGTAAGTGAGCGGCTGTCTGATGTTTAGTTGTTGACCAGTAAATCATGACATTGGGTCTGCTATGTTGCAGCTAGTCAATCTTTCCTTTATCTGAGCAGGTCTACAGTGAAGATTGGCTCCAAAAGTGAGTTTTTTAAATAAAAAAAAAGTATTTCAGAAGACACCCACAACTAAGTATTCAGCAGGGTGGCCCAGGAGAGGACAGGTCACTCTCACCACCCCAGCTGGCTCTGCAGCTCGTGTTGTAATAAACAAGCCACTCAACCCAGCTTTTCCTTCACTTCATCCTTTTGACAGATCTGTGTGCTCTGTGGGCCAGGCAGGGCTGGCAGACACTGGGGGTATTCCCACCCCACAGAGTCAGGAGGCAGAGCTGGCAGCCCTGGGATGCGTGCAGCCAGCATCAGAAGCTGGAGCCCTCTGGGAAAGGGGAAGCTGCAGTTGACAGCACTGGTTTATTTTGGGAAAGGTTTTCTCTGTGCGGAGCTCAAGACAGGCAATATTTTGAATGATGCATAATAATGGCATTGCAGCCATCGGGGCAAATTCCTTCCTCGCTGTAAGAAAGGAGTTGTGAAATCCTGCTTCTAAATTTAGGGGGAAATTTCTACGTTAGCTAGAGTTTCTCTGTGAGTGCGTTATAAATCGTTGCCCAAGCTGTGAGCAGAATAAGCAGTGACATTACAAAAGTCAAATGACTGCTGTGTGCTGTCTGTCCCTACCTGACCTCCTTAAAATCTCTCTGAGAAATACAAAAAGTTGGGGAACGCATCTGGGCCTCCAACACAACGCTGCACAAATGAAACTGAACGGAGATACCACCTCACTCCAGGGTCCCTGCGACACCCTGCCATCTCCCCTCTTTTGGGATGCCTCTCAGTTAGAGACACAGCTGTGGCCCTCCTAACTGTGCAGGCTTGATGACATCCGACAGGACGCATGTCCAGAGAAGTGCCCTTAGCTCCCATTGTGGCTGCCAGGTGCTGACGAGGATCCTCCAGGTGTCTTCAGCAGCGCCAAGGCTGGGCCAGAGGGACCTTCCACCATGCTTTACTGCGGGACAGAGAGGAGAAAAACCCACTGGAACCTGCACAACCCCAGAGGAGCTGCCCAGAGCTGGGACATGTCCTTCACCAAAGCACCATCTTCAGTGACAGCTGCTGCAAATAGGCTGGGAATTAGCCTGTTGTACAAAGTCTTTTAAATATCTGTGATTTTTATTTGCTTCTGTGATTTGACGGAGCGGTCAAAACGGACTGGGTCAGACCCATAAGCCACGGCCAGTTTACATTAACAGCGTGAGTTAACAGCACATTAAGACTGGTTTTTTTTTTCCATTTGATAGGTCTGAAGTTCCTTTTCTTTTTGCAATAATAATTTTTATAACACTGGAGTTACAGACATCTTAGAGTAAAACTGTTAAATTCTAAGATCACAATTTACCTAGCAGTCATTTTTTATAATATGTAGATTTATATTAACCTGCTATGTTTCCCTTTTGGAGCAGTTAAGATTTTAGTATCATTAGCTTAATATTTAGTCAGAGTATATATTTTATGACCCTAATAAAAACTAATTACAGTGAGGCACTCACTTCATAAGTCACAATGTGTCGGTCCTTCGAGACGTTACACGTACTATTACTGGGCCTGAGGAAAAGTAGACAGGATAAGACGCAGCACCATGTCAAATCACAGGATAGGCAAAAGGCTGAACCTCACACTCAATTAAGAGATATTTGAATGATTGGCCTTTCCGTGTTAAAGTTTTTGTATACATTGGGAAGAGTATGCTATACAGTTCACATATTTCTATTTCTTTCTGCTTAGGGATCAATTTAAACTAACTCATTGTGGGCAGAAACGAGCTTTTCCATTGCTTTGCTTCTCTTTCCCACCTCACACTATGTCTCTGGTACCCTGCTGCCATCCCCTTCCCAGCCCTGAGCACTGTCTGCCCTCTCTGCCCTGGGGAGAGGCTTTGCAGCTTGGATGGTTTCCATACGAGGATCCAGCCTTGCCCCACTCACTGCTGCTATGCAGAAGGAGAGGCCAGCAGGCATGCTCATACCAGGCTTTTCTCTAGATTTTATTGTGACTGCATTATAAGACAACAGAACCAGTAATTGCCTTTCATCCCAGAAGTTGATGACCTCCAAAATTACCCCAAAAGGCCTTGAATCAGTAAACAGCAATTACGAGAGCTCTCTCTGAGGGAGAAGGTGATGTCATGGTAATTTTGAATAAATAAATGCACTTGAAAATGATAAGAGCCCAAGCAATTTTACACTGTCATCCCTTCAGATTTGACTATTCATATGTTGCATTTCAGCTCATTAAGGCAGTTTCACAGGCAGCTGACTGCAAAGATTTGTGTCTTTTGCCTCTTCCCTGCTCCCTCCGGGGTGTTATGTCCAATCCTCCACCTGTGCCCCTGCCTTTCTCCCAGGCGTCTTGCTTGGCCTTCACTCTTTACCTGCTTGAACCCTCCCATGGCATCCCTGGTTCCCACTCTGCCTTTTCTGGCAGGCTTGTCTCTCTTCAAGCAGGCAGCAGGCAGCTGCTCCAGTGCAGCTGATCTCTGTCACATAGACAGTGGATGCCCTTTCAGATTGCCACTTGGATGTCCCCTACATGCTTCCTTCTTCCCCCCCCACCCATGCCTCTCACTCTGCTCATGGTGCTTCCGCACCCCACAGCACAACCTCCAGGTTTCCTCCTCCTTGGCGCATCCTGGCCCACATGGATGACTAACCCAGCTGTTCGCCTAGGCAATCGCTCCCCACTTTCCTAAACTCCTTTTGATCTCCACCAAAACTGCCCATCTGTCTCCTCCTCATATCTGCCTTGTGCTAAAGGGGACACGTCAATGTGTGCCTCTTGGGTAATTCATTTCTCCGAGACCGTACTGCTAGTCTTTGATCACGGCAGCTAAATTTCTTGGTTACTCATGGATTAGGTGGTTGGATGTGATTGCTGTGACCACCTGGTCTGATCTCCAGTATAATTTAAGCCACATGTCTTTTCTGAATTATTTCCTACTTTCTTTTTCTATAAATAGACATTCAAAAATGCCAACTCTTATCTTGTTCTTTCCAATGATGGAGCAGCCACAAGTGTTAGCTGTTTGTTGCTCTGTTTGCAGCTTACTATTAAAAATACATGCTTTATTTCTAGACTGAATTTGTCAGCTTCAACTTCCAGCTGTTAGATCCAGTTACGTCTTTATCTGAAGCGTCCTCTCTCCCATTTCTGTTCCTCAAATAGATGCTATAATTAATTCATCTCTTAAACTTCGCTTTGTTAAAATTAACTGTCTGAGCTCCCATGTTTTTCTGCTGTGTTTTCCAGTCTCTGGCTTGCTCTGAAGTACCTTTAACTGATTCATATTATTCTTGTACTGAGCGCACCACAGAAGGGTACAGTAATATAACTATCCAGTCCTAATGGATATTCTGTATATCGAAAGACAATGTTTACTCTTCTGTGCCGCAGCAATGGCTTGGGAAAGATGTTCCCCCTCCTCAGGGAATAAATGCTACAATATTTAAGAGTGATCCAGCAACCACAGGAAAAGAAAACTTTTTATCTTTGCCCTTGCAAGATGTAAATCACGTTGGGGACTTGAGACACATATCAGTGATGTATCCTGCTTTCATTCTTGTTCCTGCACTATCACCCTAAACTGCAGATTAAAAGGTTTTCGATGCTGTTTTCTACAATCATTCAAGATGTCACCGTTCCCAACTACTTTTAAATAAACTGTTATTCTGTAAATGTGACCTGTGCTCTTTTCCCCTAGGTGTAGGACTTTACAGCTGGTAATAATTCAGCACTATTACATGTGCATCCAGCTTACACATGAACCAAATCAGTCTCCAGTTATCACCTTTCCAGTGTTTTTATTGTCTCATGAACTTCATGAGGGATTATTCTACATTTCCTTCCAGATCAGTGGCAATTGTTTGGAATAGCATATGTACAAAAACTATGGTTCATAGAACATCTGCAAAACCAGGCCTCTTTGTAAATGATTTCCTATTTACAATTATATTTTCAGATCGCCAATTAACTAATTTCTCATCTCTCTCATCTACTATGAGGATTTTGTGCCTTTTTAGTTTCTTATTCAAAATGTCAAGAGGTACCAACCTAAACATCTTTCAGAAGACTGCTATTTCAACCTTATTCTGTCTTAGTCATTCTTGGAATTTAACTGATTTTTAAAGAATAAAATCACATTCTTTTAATATAATTTCATTTTTTCAAGATCTATGTGAGTTTCTACTAAGTGTATCTTTCTTCTTCCTTTCTTTATGAAATGAAATGCTCTAGCACCTGTTTGATTACTCTGCAAGGGATTAGTTCAGTTTCACAGGCCTGGTACCATGGGATCCTCTCATTTACTTTTTTTAGTATTGCCGTCTTACTGGCTTCCTGCCAGTGCCCCAGAACTTCCCCGGTGTTTCAAGATGCATTGAATATTACCATTACTGATGCAGAGAGCCATTCATCAGCTCTTCTGAAGCTGTTGATTACAAGTTTTCTGTATTTTTAGATCCCTAGGGAGAGTAGCTGCTATTGAGCATTATCCTTGGTTACATTTGAAATAGAGGGTGTTCTACACAGCTTAGAAAATCAGTGTAGTGTCTGCCTTTTTCCCAAATACAGAGCAGATACACCTATTGTACATCTTTCTTGCATTTCTTCTACTGCGGGGCAAGGGCAGTGGTTAAGATTCTTTAAAATCTCTGCCTTGTTGTCATTGATATCCTCTTTCTGAAGGGACCAACCTGCAGAAATGGTGGAATTTATTTACCTAGTAGTGTGGCAGGTACATGCTCGCTCATGGAGGACAATGGTATAATATCTCTTATCCTAATGAGCTCACTGGTTAACTTTGCTCTAAAGTTCAGATCATTCCAGTTTGGATCAAGAAATCTCCACTGATTTTGATTCACTGTCTAATTTTTTGAAAGGAATTTCTAGTGACAAATAAGAAAGATGAAGCAAGAATAAAATTTATTTTCTCAAAGGGATTTTTCTGAAATGGTCCTTTTTGTCGAAAACTATGTCGTTGACCTGCCACTGAACCTTCATTCATCTATATATTGTTCTGCACATGCATGTAGTACAATTATGGCAAGTATTAAATATTCATCTTTTTTTCCAGAGGAAAGCTGTCTGAAAATCTTCACTTAAATCTTTGCTCTGCTTAAAGCGTGCACTGGCTCAAAATGAAAAGTGAAGTTAAGACTAATATAGCATGTAGCACCACTGTCACTCTCAGAAACTGAAGGTGTTAAACTCATAGAAGGTAAAAAAACACAACTCTGTCTTTTAAGTGGTTTCTGAATCATTCTGAAGTATTGCAGCATATGTTCCCATTAGGAGCACCATAAGTCACAGAACAGTCTTTGCTTATGGAAGGTTCACATCTGAATTGCTGGGCCATTTGGATTAAATTGCATTTAGCTGCTTAGCAGAGCCAACTAAGGCGCTAAGGGAGTTGCTAAAAATCTTTACTGCAGTAGGAGTTAGCTCTGTTGTGTGTTTAAATCACTAGCATCAAAATCCTCACATCACTCATAGAAACATGCCTAGTTAAAAGGACCTATGGATAATGGATTTAACGAACAGCTACTCCAACTGAGAACGGCTATTTGGTTGCCTAATTGACATCACACATTTGTTCAACTAGACTTGTGAGCCATAAGGGGTTTCACCTCTATGATAACTTGTAGGAATCAGCAATATAGAGATGTTGCTGGGAAAAAAAATCTGGTTTTTTTTATACAGGTGAAGAATTTCTACTCAGCTTTTCAAAAATAATATTCACAGTCAGGCATACAACGGAACTGGAAATTTCACAAGCTGAGAGGCAGTGGCAAAAGAGCAGATTGTAATGGAAAACCTGTGCAGCATGACATGTAGCTTTAATGACAGCTTGAACACTTGTGCGTCAGAAGTGTGTGCCTGCACACCTGTACTCCATTAGCATGTTATTTTTATTCTGTTTTCATGTTGGAGCTTGGCATAGAAACCCCATCTACAACCAGACACAATTGGAAAGAAGCTCCAAGGAGAGCTTGAGAGAAGAGGAGAGGAGAGGAGAGGAGAGGAGAGGAGAGGAGAGGAGAGGAGAGGAGAGGAGAGGAGAGGAGAGGAGAGGAGAGGAGAGGAGAGGAGAGGAGGAGAGGAGAGGAGAGGAGAGGAGAGGAGATGCCTCATTACACAGAAGAGGAGAGAAGCCGCCTCATTTGGCTTACCTCCCCAGGCAGAACCAGAAGTTGCACTGCACTGACAATGCTGGGTGCTGAGTGACAATGAATGAAACAGATCATTACCAGACTGCAGAGTTTCTTGGGAAAAGAGCTCTCTCAGGATACAAAGAGAGAATCTGACTGAGCAGGACAGATTTTTTTCCTTTTTATTTTAGCAGTGTCCAGCACAGTGAGTCTCCCCTCTGTAGGTTTTGTGCTGTATGACAATGTAAATGTTTACCACCTTTGCTGATCATCATAACTCTTGCCAACGCGGTTTGCAGCAACTGAAAGCGCACACCTGCTGCTCCGTGAAATGGTTTGAGTTTTATAGCATCTGAAGTGTGTCTGTTGTTTATGAGAACAGGAAATAATGTGCCTTGGTGGCTTTATGAGAGGTCTAGACTGAAGGAAGCTGTTCATCCTGCACTGATAGGCAGTGGTCTGAGATCAAAAAATAAATTCAAATTGAAGAGAAACGTGTTTTTTGGAGAGCAAAGGCTTAGTCTAAGAGTCTTCCTGTGTGCTAGGACTCCCTTTGGACCTTGTCCTGTGGAACTGTATTTGGTAAGAGCAGACCCAGACACATATGGCAATGGAGAAAATGGAGGCATCAAGCTTGCAGACTTGGACCAGAGCAGGACACTTGACAGGGCAGAGCTCATCTCTGTTGTAGCAGTGAAAGTAGTGTGGACCTCCTAGAGACAGGGTCAAGCAGGAGCACACCTGAAGGCATGCTCTTTGGGAGTGAGAGCTAAAGGTATAAGGTCCCTGAGGTATCAAATGACAGAGAAGTGCAAGATAAGAGATAGAAAGATACATGGTGAGAGGATGCATCAAAATGAGCAGTAACTTAGGGACATGATGATTTCTGTGAATTAAGTTTTCATTCACTTGCAATGATGATGAGGATGTTCCACAAATAAATCATCAGCCCCAAAGCCAAATGGTAATTTCTTGGTATGGGAGAATTAGAGGCCTTCACTCAGTCTTGTGGGCAACCATCAGGATCATCCTTCTCAGGCTACACTTGTTTATGGAATGAGTGCTGCTCTCCAGGCACCCAGGTCCTCTTCTTGCAGTCTGGTCGTGCCTGCTTGACTTTCCACCGAGCGTTTCTGAAGGCAGCATTTTCTCATATAGATAACTAATCTTAAGAACTCCATCACCAACTTTGTACTGGTCTGTAGACCATCTGAAAATGTTGGCCTTCGGGCCTCATACTCTCTCTAAGACTAAAATACTGTTTAATCTGTCATACAATTGTGGGGCTAAATATCTGCAAACATCCTCAATATTTGGAAGTCTGCAGTTTGCAATATTGCAGATACCCTGGATGTTGAAGAGCTGAGATGGTTATATTATTATTTAAAACTCTGAAGCACATAGAACTGCATGGGCTCCTACAGGCTGATTTAGAAGCCTCAATGCTTTGTATCCCAGACTTGCCACAAATTAAACGTGAAGGGCTATGAATGTGAGTGGGTTAAGCCATCATGCAGTGCTGCTGTGGAGATAGCTGCTATTTATCATCACCTCCCACTGTGAGGTTGGACTAGGCAGCCTGAATGTCACATATACTGTATTTATAACGCTGTTTTAAGGTCATCTCCATGTGCAGATGCTCTAGACAGTAGAACTGATAAGTACAGATGTGTCTGTTGAGAGGCACTAAATAGATTTGAGATTATTATTTTATACAAGCCATATTTCAGCCTGCAAGAATGCTGCAGTCACACTATCTCTGGCAACCTTCCAATCACCAGCAGCTGGCAATTAACACCTACTCAAAGATGCCCAAACTTTGTCCAGCCAAAGGCTTCAGTGGCCACTTGCCAGGAGCTTTAGGGCTGCACCTATTTTACATAAAATGGAGCAGATTGTGGTTGATTTAATCTTTCCTACGGAGCCATGGCCCACAAAGGCTTTTGCTTCTGGCATGGCTTGCTGTACCCTGATCAAGCCATTGCCCCATTGTGGAATTCAATGGGCCGCATTTAACCTCAAGGTTGTATTCTGGTTTTCCGTGAATTATGTTAACTACAGACAAAGCCCACAAAGCATTTCAATGCAAGTGTGGAAAAGCAGCAGTTAATCACATCTCTTTGTACATGAAGAGGGGAAGACATATCTTTGCCAAGATATAATACAAGTTCTGATGATATAATTTTAACACTAACTAGGAACAGACTGCTCATCATTTGTGCTGTGCATTATGCAAGAGAGAAAGTTTCTGACCTGAAAATGTGCAGACTCATTGTAAGGCAAGGAAAGAGAAATTAGACGAATACAACTCCTTCAGAAGAAGAAGCCTGAAGATGCCAGTCAATGTGAAAGACGGTAATTTCAGTCCCCACCTGGAAGAGTGATCGTTTCTCAGACTGCCCCCCAGCTTGCTGATCATGGGTCTGGGTTCACCCTCTCAGGCTGGGGAAGGATTGAACCCACGGCTCCTGCTGGCTGCACGGGTGGTGTATCGCTCTTCCCCTGCGTAAAGCGAGGTGTAGGCACTCTGCCCCAGCCATATTTTTGCAGAAAAGACTGGCACTCCTCCTCCCTCCCCCAGCTGTCCTGTTGGAAGGGATGCTTAACTACCTAACACAAATGAGAATTACAGGCTGTGAATCCTGGTCTGACAGATTGATTTCCTTCCAGTCTGGAAATAGATGACTGAGTTCCTAAGAGGGGTACAATTTAAGAAGCAACCTTTTCCTCAGTGTGTCCCATTGGCAACCTTCTGGTTGCTGTGCAGGCTGCTGGGGGATGGCTCTGTCCCTTCTTGGTCTGCATGGATACCTAATTCCCAAGGGCTAAGAGCCTAATGCAGGGTAGGAGCCTGAGCTAGGCAATCCCAGGCTCTCTTTGTGGAGTTGCAAAATCTGGCACTGTGCGCAGGGGTATGCACAGACTCTTGGTTATGACGTTATGTTCAGGGACTGTCACCTGGCTTCTGCTTGGTTTGGCTGATAATGCCATCATCCAGCTGTGCTTCTGCACACAGGCACTCCACTGGTGTTTTCTTTTCCTTCTTCCTTTTGCTGTGCTAAAATATATACGGACGCCATAGTCAGTGTTGATAGATGTAAATTAGTGCATAAAAGAGAGCACACAAACTTAATTCTGTGTGCCTGACAATTTACTCCAGACTATTTTTACCTTTCAGGATTGAGATCTTGAGATAGAAGAGAGAGGGCTCCCAAAATGGCAGCTCAATATTTGGAGAGGTCAAGGAAGCAAATAGAGCATAAAGAACTAGGAGGAAAGGAAAGATATAAGAAATCATAATTCATTATTGTTCTCCTGAATAAATCCCAGACACACTTGCGTTTTTTAAGCTTTGTGCACATCCACTGGACCTATCAGCCTCTAAACCAGGTTTAGGGAGGAGTGCAGTAAGGGAAGCTGAGATGATTCAGTGTAAGGAAGGGATGTCTGAAGAGATGTTAAGTACAAGAGGACTCTTAGCCTAGAAAAGAGGTGGCTGCAGGGGGAATGTTAGAGAAGCCTGTAAAATCCTCAGAAGCACAGAAAAGTTGAAGGGGCAATGTTGTTCATTGCAACTTGCAATACAGGAGCTAGAGGTTGTCAGGTAGAATCACTTAATGGTAGCTCAGGTCACTCAAATGGGTCATCTGTGGTCACTTCATGATGTCCTTGAGGACAAAACTTTCATGTCAGATCAAAAAGAGACTTCGACAAACTCATGTAAGATGAGTCTACTGTGGGTTACCAAACACAAGGATATACCACTTGTCACTCCTGAAGTCTCGAAGGTGCAGGGCACTGGAGGTGAGGATGACAAATCAAGGCTTTAGCTCTGCACACCTGCCCTGCTCTTGTGTTCTTTCTCTGAGCATCGCTTGCCAGGAGTTGTGACAATAACAACAACGGACACAGAGCTGAGCTCAATTTATAACAAGTCTCCAATTCTCTTTTGTCTTTCTTGAAAAGGCTTCAAATGGAAAAAAAAATATCAGCCCAGACAGCTACTTGCATCTCTTCCTGCATAATGGAAGAGATTATTCTTCAGACACGTTCACCTTGGCTCACACGTGCTAGCCTTGTGCACTGTTTTCTAAGGCGGATACTTTGTAAGTGCTTCTACATGCAAGCATTTTACATGGTTTCTCTCTTCCTTCCTTGCACCAGTGAAATATTTGCATGCGTCTTTCACAGGATCCCACACAAGCTTACCAAAACCAGACCCCACATGTCCTCAGAGGCAGGGTTTTAGGATAGGGAGATAAACTGTGTGACACGGGGAGCCGAGTACTTGCCCAGGCTTATGCAGTGAGCCTCTAGCAGAACAGGGACCTCCAGAAAACCTAACAGCCCGGGATCTGCTCTGAATGCCACCACTGCCTCTTCCCAACCAGCACGTACAATCCACTTACCTTCCACCCTTCTGTTTAGAGTAGACAGCCATTTATTTTGTTGCCAAATGTGAGCAAATGTCAGCACGTGCTTGTTGAGTTTGCATGACAAGGTTTTGGTAGCAGAGGGGGCTACAGGAGTAGCTTCTGTGAGAAGCTGCTAGAAGTTTCCCCCATGTCCAATAGAGCCAATGCCAGCCAGCTCCAAGACAGACTCATCACTGGCCAAGGCCGAGCCCATCAGCGATGGTGGTAGCTCCTCTGGGATAACGTATTTAAGAAAGGGGAAGACGTAACAGTTCAGTAGCAGTTGCAGCTGGAGAGAGGAGTGAGAATACATGAGAGAAACAACTCTGCAGACACCAAGGTCAGTGAAGAAGGAGGAGGAGGTGCTCCAGGCATCAGAGCAGAGATTCCCCTGCAGCCCATGGTGAAGACTATGGTGAAGCAGGCTGTCCCCTTGCAGCCCACAGAGGTTAACAGTGGAGCAGAGATCCACCTGCAGCCCATGGAGGACCCCGCACTAGAGCAGGTGGGTGCTCGAAGGAGGCTGTGACCCTACGGGAAGCCTGTGCTGGAGCAGGCTCCTGGCAGGACCAGTGGACCTGTGGACCCATGGAGAGAGGAGCCCATGCTGGAGCAGGTTTGCTGGCAGGACTTGTGATCCCACAGGGAGCCCATGCTGGAGCAGTCTATTACTGAAGGACTGCACCTTGTGGAAGGGACTCACACTGAAGCAGTTCGTGAAGAACTGTAGTCCATGGGAAGGACTTACATTGGAGAAGTTCATGCAAGACCATCTTCCATGGGAGGGACCCCACACTGGAGCAGGGGAAGAGTGTGAGTAGTCCTCTCCCTGAGGAGGAATGAATGGCAGAAACAGCGTGTGATGAACTGACCACAACCCCCAATCCCCATCCCCCTGTGCCACTAGCGGGGAGGAGATAAAGAAAATCGGGAGTGAAGTTAAGCCCGGGAAGAAGGGATGGGTGGGGGGAAGGTGTTTTTAAGATCTGGGTTTATTTCTCATTATCCTGCTCTGATTTGATTAGTAACTAATTGAATTGATCTTTTTTTCCCAAATCAAGTCTGTTTTCCTTTGACAGTAGTTGCTGAATGTTCTCTCCCTGTCCTTATCTCGACCCACAAGCATTCCATTACGTTTTCTTTCCCTGCCTGGCTGAGGAGGGGAGTGATTGAGCATCTTTGGTGGGCACCTAGCATCCAGCCAGGGTCAACCCACCACAACGTGTTAAGACCATCAGTGCCTCAGATGGGTCCTTGCTGCAGTGCAGGTGACACCTGCATTACGGCTCCCTCCATGCATCCATGGGCCTGAACCTGTACTGCAGTGTGAGGAGTTCTCTCCTGCTGGTGTGCCTGGGGCACCCTTCCCAGTACAGGGCGGAAAGCTCATACCTGGGTGCTTGCAGCTATGGGCATTAAAGCCTCACCTGCCTGCTCTCAGCAGGACACCCAAAATGCCTCTTTGGTAGGAGGAGGTATGGGCCTTTTGTGGCCAGTGCTGATTTGACTTTCCAAGACAAATTAAAACTCACACAGTCACACAGAAGGAGATTTTTATCTCTTTCGAATCAGTGAGTTGGTGGAAGGAAAAGGAATGTTTTAATGAATTATTCACTACCCCTCTCCCCTCTGGAATGGGCTAAGGAGTGGAGACAGGCTTCCTGCTGAACAGGTTGAAAAAACGCTGTTTTTCAGAAGGATTGAGCTACCTTTCCGCTGAGCACAAGTAATTCAACGCTGGGACATGCATTGAAAGGGTAGTGGTAGAAGGTGGGGGAGAAAAGTTAGTTGCTAGCAGTTAATTTCTTAAAGGAAAACAGCAGCCAGATGAGGACGCAGAGGGGAAAAAAGTTGGATAGAAATCCCCACAGCTTCACGTGCACTAATTATTTCATTAATAATTGGATGAAAATCCATCGCCTTATCCTGATGGAGAGCAAAAAACTTCCAAAGGCTCCATTCTTCTAGGAAAACTGATTTTCCCAGTGTATAAGAGAGTCTTGCTTGCACCACAACTGCTCAGAGACAAGCTGAGGGCAGCAGTGGCTCTGCTGTGGGGCCAGAAGGGTGTCACAGGGGAACTCGGGAAGCTGAATTCCCGGAGCAGAGACAGACTGCACAAGCTCAACCTCTTGTACTGAACTGTCACAGTGATCTAATTACTGGAAGTGAAGCGTGTGACATCTGGAGAAGTGCCCAAGCTTCAAAGTGACTTAGGCAGCCAGTGAACCGTACCCTGCACCAGCGTACGACTGCTGCGCACACCTACCCACCCGTCAGCTGCCGGCGAGGAGATGCTGGTTTATCCACTGAGCATCTTAACAGCTGCAAACGCAAGTTTGGTCACCAGCCGGCAGGCCGGGTGTCACTTTCAGCTAAAGATGTGGTATATCACGTTTGTAATCAAAAACAACATCTCCTGCAGGATTTTCCCATGTGGAGAGGTATTAATTAATGAAGGGCACGTGCTCTGGTGTGAGGCGGCCACCGACACCTTCCACACAGCCAGGAGTGAGATGTTATTAGGATTTCTCAAAGTTACAGGTGATAATTTCCACAGGTTTCAGAAAAAGTATTGCACTCACTGTGAGGTAACCCTCTTCTGGATCTCATTAGGATGGGCGAAGATGAATTAATCACTTGTGTGGAAGCACTGGTTGCCTAGGGATCAGCGATCATGACCTGATTGCATTCACTCTTAGCGGACAAAAGATGGTCATGGTTTGGCTCTTCAAAAGGGCTGGTTTCCCAAAGTTAAAGAAAATTACCAGTGAAATTAATTGGGAGGAAAGGTGTAAAGAGAGAAATCAGAGTCCTTTAAGAGAACTAATTAGCTGGCCAGAAAGCCACAGTTTCACACTGCAGAAAGAGCGGAGCTCTGGCTAGCAGACCTTCTTGGCTCATCTCCAAAGAGAAAGCATTGAGAAATAACAAAGCAATATATCGCACATAGAAAATAAATAGCTAGGGATATAAACAATTAGCTATTTAAAGCACAGGGCAAGGGACAATAGGAAGAACCAGAAATATATTAGCAATGAACACAGCGTAGACTAGATTTAGGCCACTAGTTAGACAGGAATGGCAAAACTGTTAGTAATAATGTGGAAAAGGCAAAAAGGGCAATAAACAGTCTGCAGGGGAAAAAGCAGAGAATGGATACATACTACATGAAGTTGAGTCACGTAACAGAGTTATCAGGTGTGTCAACATTTTTTGGCAGCTATAGCATTAAAACTTTGGAGAGCATGAAAAAAGGAGCTATAGAAATTATTTGAAGGCTTAGCTACCAGGGCTATTTGAGTACAAAATATTTTCTCCTTTATCAGGCATTAAAAGGATCCTTATTCTGGCAGAGAACAGTAAAACACAAATCAATGGCTAGAAGCTAAGTTCAAAGTGTATATTTTTAACAGCGAGAATAATTAACCATTGAGAGAACTAGAGAAAATCAGTGCCCTTCTGGAAGGCATGTTTTGGCCACAACCACGTTGGCCAATTCAGTGCCTGGGCAATACTCACTTGTGATTTAATGCAAATAAAGGTTGTTTTGGGGCTGGTGGGTGAAGGGAGCCTGCCAGGCTCCCACAAAGTATCACGGAGGAAATACATTTCTCCAGGAACAGAAAGAGGGTGGCTCATAATGCTTGAATTTGTGGGGTAACCTAAGGGTCTCCCTGTGCCCAGAACAGAGCTCCCAAAACTACAAGGTCCATGACAGCAAAGAAGAAAACCCAGCTTTCCTGGAGACATGCAGCAGTTCAAAGCTGGAAGTAAATTGAAAAGGCATGAAAACCTAGTCTAAAAAGCTCATGTTTCTTGCACTACCACCTAGTGTACTAGGCATTGAGAAAGGAAATGCTTATTTAAGGAGGAAAAAAACAGTCCTGGCCATGATTTAGCTAATTGCAAAACACAGCAGGGAGCTGTCTGGGGACAAGTCGGTGCCACAGCTCACCTTGCACACTCCAAAACCTCACCCTTCCGTGTCAAAGGCTTGATGATACCAATACCTTTCTGGGTGTTCCTAGCTGGTTGAAGCCAGGTCTTTGGGCTTGGTTGATAGCCGGTCTGGTTCAGTACAAAAAGCATGCCTACTGCCACTGCTAAACCAACCAGGCACTAAAAACATTTCCTCCTTCTTGGTGAGGAAACAGGGCACAAATGAACTCCAGTCTTTCAGCATTTCTTGTCATCGCCAATGAATGTAAGCATTGAATAGGTGCATTATACACTTACCAAGATTCATTATGAAATGTGGGGGTTTATACCCCAGAAATACGAGCAGGCTAGGACTATGATTGCAGCTCTGCTCACAAGTTGGGCGCAGGAACAGCAGCAGCTCCAATCTGGGCAGTACTGTCAGCAACCTGCACCACCTGCACATCCACAGGCCATGATCTTACAATAGCCACATCAAAATTAGGAAACGAACACACCATTTATTTGCATTTTCAGGGAAGAAGAGGAGAAAAGGTCTCATCTAAGTGACATCGATGTTACTGGGAACTTTTCTAGTCAATTAAGTTGGAAGCAGATAAGGCACAAGAACAAACAGAGAATGCAAAATAAGAAGTCTTTAGCTGAATGAAAGGGGAAACCTGATAAGGAAAGGCAGAAGGTGAAGCATATTAAGTACTCTGCAGTGTGAAAAAAATAGGCAGCTAGTTAGCCAATGGGAGCGTGAGAATTTTTTGTTTTGTAGCAGTATTTTGTCATTTTATATTGAAGTGTATTTTCACATGGAAGAAGCATTATACAGCAATGTAGAAATAGATAACACATAAAGTGCCTACCACTTCTGAAACAGGAACCCAGCCTAGCAAGGCTATCTCACAAATGACCCAGGAGCAGGACCAACAACTGCCAGCGTTTAGAGTGGATCCAGTCTGACTGTGGGTCTCGGACACAGAAATGTGAAAGCATGCCATTAGAAAATGTGCGGAACGGAATTATAACCTTTCCTCTCCTTCTCTCTGGAATGCTTAGGGAAGGAAGATGAAAACCTGACATCAGTTTTGCATGCTTACAAAGACAGGCTTCTACACAGGGTATTATTTGCTACAGCTTCTAGCTCTGATTTCTAAAGCAGAAAAGATTTAGTGCCCTGACACTGAAAGTGTTGCACAGATTACAGCACAGCAGTAGATCAGAACACTGCATAGCTTCAAAATGCAAAATGTCAACAGAGTTCGTAATATTTTCCTGTATTGACTTCAACTGAAGTGCTTTGCAAATCTATATGACCTGATTATTGCTAGCAAATTATTAAAGCCCTTGCTTTACAGGTGGGTTACTGACTCCTAGGAAAAGGAAGGCCACACGTACAGAAACTAGTAATCTACTTGTTACTTGCAATCCTTTGTTCTAATTGCTGGATCATGATTCCTACTGATGAGCACAGTATGGTGGCTCGATGCAATCAATGGTCTTGTAATTAGGAAGATGTGCAATATCCTGGAAAATGGGCACACCTTCTCTGAAGAGATTTCTCTCAGGGGTGTCACTGAATTTAATTCACATCATTTGAAATGACCAAGAGCCCAGCCTGAACTTCAGCCAACGGATACCTTCATCTGCAGAGCTTCAGCAGTTGCTCTCATCAGTAGGAGTTATGTCCACATGAGGATATCAGCACTTGGTGTGTGATAAGATGCAGCAAGGAAGTAAAATAAGATGCAGTTATTGGCTGTTAATAGGGCTCTTGACAATATATAACTGTGGTGTGGCCAAATGAAATATGTTCTGTGAGAACGGGCTGCTGTCCAGCACTTAGTGTAAATGTTTTTGAAGTGCTGGTAGATCTGCTCTATAAAATACCCAAAGCCTGTGCAAGGAATGCTAATCCATACCGGCCTCCAGGAGAAAAAAAAAGAAATTTAAAGACTAGGAACATTTTACGAGTGTGGGAGGAAAAACTGGTTTTTGCCAATATTGTTTCCTAGATTGAAAGTAGTTTGTGCTGCCTCCATAGTTTTACTCAAACTTTCAGACTCAACTGCTCCTTGTCAACACTGAGCCTGTCATCTCAGGTCAATCCAACATCCACCTTACCACACTGAGTCTCATTTAAAAGGGCTCATCAGGGTGTGCTGATGAACAATTTTCTTGTGCAGGTCTGTAATGCTTGCAACAACCTTCCTGTTTCATCAGTGTGACTACTACAATGTGTGCACCCTGACACACATTAATAGTGGTTCATGTTTAAGCACGTCACACCGGACCTCTACAAACAGTGTGTAGCTGCATATTCTTCCTCAAGTTGAGCCCATATGGAACCAGAGATCACAGAGGCCATGAACTGCATGAAAATAGACACGTTTGCTCTGGTGGGAAGGGGATTTTACCTTAGGACCAGTGATCACATCAAAGAGTGAGAAGATTTTTTTTCTTCCAGTCTCTTACAAATTTAATTAGTAAATTTGAAGTCAAGACAGACAAGACTGCTAACACACTCAGACAGCTGAGTGGGATCACTGTCAGTAGAAAGAAGTCAATGGAAGTTTCGAGTTTAGAATGTAAGATTTTGTTTCATAAAAAGGAACGGAAAAATGCAAAATTATTCCAAATAATGCAATTATGCCACAAAACCTGTGTTTCTAAAAATGCATAGAATCTACAATACTGTCAGCAATAGGAAGCTTCTTTCTCCAGCTAAGGTGAACTGAGAGACATGGAGTGCTAGTCTCTTCTATATCTGTTACACCGGCATAGCTTCATTGACTGAAGCAACTATTCCTGATTGACTTCTAAGTGAATTAGAAACGTGCGTTGCACATTTTAACTGCACATGAATTATTGCATTGTGCTAGGCAACAAACCTGGAAAGCCTGTTTTTTTCACCCAACGGACCTTTTTGGTGTTTCTTGAATGACGTCAGACCATGAGTTGAATTTTTAAAATCCCATACGTGGTATCACATCAGCTGTTGTATCGTGTAATTACTTCTGTTTCATATATGAGACATCTCATTGTGTTTTGCAAGGAAGTATCACCTAAATGGATTTTGGCCATTTTTTTAAGCTTCTTCTTTTACTTTCTGGATGTGTCCAACCCTTGCAAATATCTGAAAATGGACATTGTGGGCAGACAGCCATAACACCACAGTTGCGAATACTATATGTTGTGGATCTCATGAGTTCAGACACCTACAGCTTTTTTCCTCTGGAACTGAGCACCGAGTCATACGTGTCAGGCCAACTGCACACCCATAAGCCATGTGTCCCTGTGTCTCTACAGAGAGGGTGGTGCCCTGGACAGGAGTACGGCAACCCTGCCTGACAGCCACCATGGGGCTGTAGTGTCCAGCCCTAGCAGGTCTTGGCTGCAGAGCAGAGAGGTGGCCTGAGTTCCAAGGGGAGGAACCAGCTCTCCTACCTCACAGAGCTAACTCAGCATTTGGTGGAATGGTGACCCTCTCTGGAGTCCATCCTCATCCACCACAGTCTCCAGTTGGGCTAGAAAGGGGCTGCAAGCTCAAGTTAGGTGGCCAGTGGAGGCTCAGGCACACACCCACCTCTGGCAGTAGCCCCAGAACCCTGCCATGGAACACCGATCCCCTCTTCCAGCCTGTCTGATAACTCTTCCCACCATCCCATGCTATCCCCTTGGCTAAAAATGAGGTTAACTCACCAGGACAGACCTTGTGCTGCTCTGGGAAACTCCTGCACCCGGGCAGCCTCGGCAGGGTGAGAGAGTCGGGTCGATGGGCTGTGACAAGGGAGCTTGAGCTTGAGGTGGCATCTGTCCTACCGCAGGTGCAGCACCAGGTGGTGCCAAGCTCCTCTGCCATCCCCACCACCGCCTGAAATGCTCCTTGTGGGAGGGCTGGCCAAGGTGGGGAAAACGCTGTGCAGATGCAGGTGTTACACTTCTCCCATCACTCTTGGGCAGCCTTGCCAGCTTCTGCTACCCTGGATCCCTCAGGTTCAATCATCTCATGTGCTGAGGTCCTGCTCAGCAGCTAGGCTCCTGGGCCAGGATCTGAGCATTGCCCTTTTACAGGATATCTTCTGTATTTCTCTTTTTGGTGGAACGAAAGGTATTTCTTAAAAGATATTTCTTATCTTGCCACTTTCCACCCACGATCTATGATAGGCCACAGACATTTCAGCTGGGCCCTGAGGATATCTGAAAATTTTATTGTAAAAACAATAAGCACATCCGACTGCCCAGTGAGGACACATAAAATTAGCCACAATGATTTGAAGACATGCATTTAAACAACAAAATAAAACTTGGCACATGGGATACTTTTTTTTCTTTCTTTTTTTTTTTTTTTTATCATGCATTCATCAAAAACGTTTTTTAAGTATTGTGAATTTGGGACACAAAATAATTTTCTTTTTAAGTGGAGACTTAGAAAAAAAAGTTGATTCATTTCCTTCTGATATTTTTAAATTGAAGATTCTGATGTCCATTCTGAAATATAGTTTTAATTTAAAAACAGATCCCATTTTTAAAGGATTAAGTCAAACAAGGATTAAAGAGGCCAAAATGAAGCTTTTGCCCTGTAACAAAAGTAAACAACATATTTGCAGTGCAAATAAAGTAATATTTTAAATTTCACCTTACAAAAATCCCTGAACATTTTCCATATGACATCAGCTGAATTTATTTTCCACTCTTCCGTTTTGCATTTTCAGTGAGGAAACTGAAAAATCAGCTATTTGCTGAGCTGTGCTGAACAGGGCAATGCATACATTGTGGGGTTTTTTCACATGTGTACCTAGCACAAAGGCATGGATTAAACAAGGTCCCTTTCTCTAATTTTACACAGTCCTCGCTCAAGCACAATCTCCGTTGTTTCCACGGGATGTTTGTCTGGTTTGGAAAAGTAGGAGTCTGCACAGCAAGACCAATGGTAGAAGAAAGCTTTTGGAACTGAAAATGTTGACAGTGTTCTGGATCATTTTCAGACCTTCTTTCACTATGTGTCTGTGGAGCTATCATTTCACAAAGAGGTTTTTGTGGTTTATACCTAGAGGTGCCACTCGAATCAGTGACACTACCCAGGGAGAAGTTGAGATGTTTTCAAAATGACGTAGACGTGTATTTTAATATGACCTACATATAAGAGAGGAGCTAAATGATGAAAGCGGCATAGTGAGAGTTCTTGTTCAAATGGAGTTTTCTCTTTTTGGGAAGAAACATTTAAGGTATTTACTTCTTTAAGGCCTTACAATAGAGAGTTTACTTTAGGGATACATGCCAGCCAAGTTTGGTTTCTAAATCAAGTCTCAGTCCTTATGATTTCAGCTCCGCAGATCTATGCCTGAATAACAGGCCCCAACACATTATTGCACAACCCAAATGGAAACATATTCAAAGCTGACAGCTCCTGCTAGTTTACAGCCACAGACTTGTCAGATTGAACTTGATATCTGACCTGAGCATACTCAAAATTCATCCCAAGTTCTTCTAACACTGCCTGATGAATTTGCCTGGCAGCAGGTTTTATTACAAGGGGATTTCTTAAAGTATGAGAAGTAGCTCCAAGCCATCTCAATCACAGTAATTATTTCAATGTTTCCTTGTTGCTAGATAGAACCCAGACCCTTGGAACTGCGCAAAAATTTAGTAATTTTGTGTCAAGTCAGCATGAAAACGCTTTGGATTTGTTTCAGAAAGGAGCCTTGTGTAAAATATGTTTAAGACTCTATGAGACATTTTGTTCAGACCAAAACAAAGTGTTTTGTTTCATGCGGGGGAGTTTTTATTCTTGCAAAATGAATGAGGGTCAGTCCTATTTAGCAAATCTTGTTTCAAAAGATGACAGAACAACTTCCCTTACTTTCCCAAACCTTATCATGGGAGAGGAAGGTGAGAGGTGTGTGTGAAACTTCAGCAAACTCAACTTCATTCGTAAATAGTTTCCTTTCATCTGAAACTGTTTATTTTTTAAGTGAATAAACATTTCTACCAAACTGTTTCAGTCAGCTCTATTTGGAGTCAATCTGAGGTGTAAACATGCATCATTCTGTCAATTGCAATGAAGCCCTGTGACTGGTGGCCTTGTGGGGTCAACCTGGGCTATTGATGGTGTGTATGTGGCAGACTTGCTAGAGGACTGCTAATTGCTCCACTAAAGCTCTTTTCCTGCCGTTTGGGTTGAAATGAACGCGCAGGTCTGAAAGGCTCATGGTGTAAGGAAAGAAGAGCAAGTTCTCTTAGGGCTTCCTCATATCCACCTCATGGACTCATACCTATAAAGGCTGATAGGGGTATGACTACCTAAAGAATGAAGGATGACCTCAGGCTTTGCTATTTTTGTTTTGCTTGCAATGGACTAGGCCTTATTTCAGGCTAAAAATCTGGCCATGAAGAGATCCCTGTGCCAAGGTCAGAAGTAAACAACCACATGAGATTTCTCTGTCAAGTTTATAAAGTATCAGTGGCATTTCTTGGATGTTATTTAAACAGCTAGCTACCTTGTTAGCAGATTAATTTAGCAAGGCACCTTCCACCTCCCCCTCCTTGGGGGAGGACAGCTGGAGGCAGCTGACCAGAAGTCAGCTCATGGCTGGTGGGCAAGTGCCCACCAAAGCCACACAATGTAAAAACGTTCCCGCTCTCAGACATATCACTGAGGAGCTTTAGTTTCACTCCATTGCATGGTGATGAGCTAAGCCAGGCAGCTGGTGCAAAGCAGCACGTGTTTGGATTTATTTTCCGATTTTGTCAAGCTGCATCTTAAAAAATTCATTGATATACAAAAATAATACTGATGCTCAGAAGAATTCAATAAAACTCTCTCAAAGGTTCATAGTAAACAACATTTCTACCTTTTTTCCAAATGATTCATTAAGCACAGTTTCTGTAGCTTTTTAAGCATCTTGGAAGTCTCTGAGGTTGACAAGAGAAAGGGCTGAAAACCAACACTACCAAAATCTATTCTTGTCTTTCTCTAATGGCTTATAGATCTTGTGATTTCCATAAATGTTCTTTGAAGGGAAACTATGTGGGATTTTAATGGCTTTTCGAGTTCATGTGGGTGTCATTTGCTTTGATATATGCCAGGTACAAAACCACAGCATGACTGAAGGTAACAATCAATGGGGTTTAAGGTGAATAGCAAGCACTGTGCTTAGGAATACACCTATCTTGGGGTTACGGTACTCCGAACACAGCAGTAACTCTGAACACAGCTACCACTCTTTTGTGTCTAAGGAAAGATCTCTTTATTGCATTTTAGTGGGCATACTAAAGATGCATTATGCTTTTATAAGTAAGATATTTTTGCCCATTGGTGACACATTACTTATTACCTCAAGCTTAAAAGGAGTGCTTGGGGACAGTGATTGTACTCAAATCTAACTTACAGCCAGATTTTCACAAGCCTTTTGAAAGGAAAAGTTGTTGGGATTTATCTGGCTAAAGGGATAGAAAAGATCTAGCAAAGTGTTTTACTGTTGCAATATTCAAGATAAACCTGAGTTGTAACACATGTGGGAGAAGCTCTAAGGCAAAATCATACTGGGAATGTTTCTCGAAGAATATTCTGTAAGGAAATAATTAGGTTAAGGTTTCTCTCTCAGTCTGCTTTCTGGTGGTGAGGGATTTCAGCTCTTATTTGCAACCTGTCCCTTTGCAGTATGCCACCAGTGACTGTACTTGCCACTCCGCTGGGCACCACTGCACTGTATACTCACTTTTTCCAGCCTAGATCTGTCCACGTGTGTTCACGTCTCTGTACAAAACACATGCATTATCTAAACCTAGGCTTATTATTTCATTTTTGATACCGCAATTGTGGGCCGGGACTTTGAGGACTGTGCAAAAAAGCAGTGCAAAACCAGCTGGTGACTACAGTCTACAGAGACCTAGATGTTTCAGCTCCCTGACATGGAAGGTGAAACTTTGGGAGAAATACTGTCCTGCTAAAGTTACTGTTTTTGTTGAAACATATCCTCCCCTATTAGGTTTCCATGTATCAGGAACATCCAGACTCTGGTTGACAGCCTCAGTACTTTCAAAGTATCCTGCAGCAGTTTTGTCTTTATCAAGGGGTTAGATGTAACTAGATCTGGGGGTGTATATCCTTAATAGGACAAACAGAAAAAAGTGAGTGAGAGGGAGAGCATGGCTTTCAGGTGAATGCGCAATAGTCAGGCTAGGCTTTAAAGGTGAGCACAAGTAGCCTCCAAGAGAGCAATTACTGTAGTCACAATCAGCAAATTTTCAAGTCCATTGTTGTGATTATCGACTAAATATAATTCATTTACAAATGTAACGAGGGAGAAACCTATACAAACTGATACGCAGAAGTGGGAAATGCCAGCTCAGATCAAATCACTAACCCAAAAGGAGGTTTTGCTACCCATGTTGGACAGGAAACGTGCATTATTGTTTTTGGATAAGAATCAATTTATTTTTTTTTACATAAGGTTTCTGACTGTAAGGGTATACTTGAAAGAGCAATATCCATAATTGGCTTTGGGCTACCTATAGAGAAGCTCTTGAAGTTCTCTTTGACTAGCAAATTATTTGAATATTTAGTCTTCACAGACTGTTGCTAAAAAAAGAACACTAATATTTTTGCATAGAGTAGAAAAAGTATTTTGACCCATTTTGTGCAGGTGGCTCAGCTGTTACTGTGTCCATTGGAGGACAGAAAAATGCTGCTAACCGGGAGAATTAACCAACTAAATTTGGACTGTGATTTATGACTTCTGACAACAGTCCTAAACAAAGCTGACATGGCATATGACTAAGCTGAACTGACCGATCCATTAGTAACATGGAACTCTTGACCCAGGGAAAAGAATTGATTATACGGAGAAGACACTAAAAGGTAGTTCAGTGATTACATCGGCACTGACATCCTTCCCAGCCAGCGCATCCTGAGAAGAGGCGAACTTTGTTATCTTTACTTGATAGCTTTTTCACACAGGTAGTGCCAAATACATCCTCCTCCTGTTTACCTATTATAATAGATGCTGCTGGCATCTATAGATAGATAGATCCTGCTGCATCATCTGTTCTCACAAGGCTCTGTACTGCCTGCTTGCATTTCAGTGGCTGAAATGATTACCAGTCATTGCTCTCTGCCGAGCCGAGAATTCAATACTGCCAGGAAAAATCAACGCCATATTTCATTTCCATTTCCATATTTCTTTTAATATCCCTCACATGCAGCCCATTCATAGTTTAGTCATGCCACGGTGCTACTGGCTTGAGGGGAAGAGAGTAGCAAAGAGCAGCCTACTTGCGAACAAGTGGTGGGCAGAAGACCCTGTCAGGAAAGAAATATCCTATTTTTTGTCTGTGTTTTGTGACAGTTGTGTGGATTCTGAGCTTGGAGGATATAGATTGCTTTTTCCGGGCACACAGCAGAGTATGTCTGAAGGCTCTGCACGTGCTGTGTTTTGGGCGAGCTGTGCCGGTGGCTGGTCTCACCGGAGCACTGGAGGAAAGCTGCAGGGTGAGGCCAGGCACGACAAGGCCTGTTCTCATGTGGTATGACACAAATTCACTGCACAGGCCCAAACCTGTGTGGCTTTGACATCCAGCTTCAGCTGGGAGACAGCAGAAGTCCTGTGAAGAGGCAGGAGGAAAAAAGGAGTAAGCGCTGGCTGCCTTGTTGAGGAGAAGTACATTGAGGAGCCATTAGGAGTACTAGCCCTGCAAAAGGAAAATTTCGAAGAGCCAAAGCTGTGACTCTGATGGGCTGGAACAGAGTTTGGAAACAGAGGCATCTTGCTGCGGAGAGATGCCCTCAGCCAGCGCTTGTCTCTGAAGGGTGTCCTTTAAGTTTATTCGGGCAGCCCAGGACTACAGAGCTGCTGAGCTGGAGCTGTCAAGTCAACATCATACCAAACGAGTCCAGGTGATCCTCATGCCTGGATCCTCACAGCTGCAGGGAAGAAGTGACTTGAAGCCCCTATCCTCCTTCTTCAGTGTCTGCAGTACCCACTTGAGGATGACACCCAAGCTGGGACATGGCTGAGCAAAGCCGAACAGCTCCTGGGAAGAGTACATTATATTGGCCATTGGCATGTATGCTTTAGAGAAGTAAACTTGGCTTGGACAACATCGTCACTGAGGCAGAGTCTTTTTTGGTCCTTCCTTATACCTTGTCCACAAGCAGCAGTTTGGCCTCCTGTTTGGAAAGGTTTCACCTTTTAATTTTCATGAACTCCCACCCATACTTGGCAACTTGCAAGGAGACTCTCGGAATGAAAGGTGCAGAAGGGCAGAAGAACCTGTACCCAAGATGGGGTGCTGGTCAAACCCTACTGCCAGTATTTGTCCCTGCCTCCAGCTGTCTCTGTGGCAGGACCTGGCTGCAGCAGCAAGACCTGCACATCTGCTCTTCCACCACAAACACGTCTGCTTTGTACCAGCGACAAAACATCCATTGGAGTGTAACAGGGTGTTGTCACTATTGGTCACTATTTAACAAAGTTTAACTGATGGGTCCAGAGGGAAAAGATTCCATCTTCTGCACTTGCAGGTGGGCTTAGCTCACACCACAGACAGTCTATATTAGCTGCTGCAAAGATACTTCACGTTGCAATGGCTCTGAAGGAACCCCGACAAAGATCCTGCAGAGTAACTGCTCCTCCGCAGGTGTTTGCTGCCGGCGACCCACACGCAGCATCAATCCCAGGTGCCAGCTGCCATACGAAAGCACAGATTTGTGAGACAGCTCCATGGTGGATGTAGTCAGTATGAGCTACTGATGTGCTCCACGAGCTGATGTGGAGATGGGTGGCATTTACCAGAAGATCTAGAATAGAGACCAAAGTGATTCCCTAATACAGAAGCTTCCCAGTCCATAGTTTAGGCAGGCCTCGGTGATTCTGTTGTCACCTCCTCATGTTCCCTGTTCCACCCCCCTCTCCTGGAGGCAGCTTGCAGCCCTCAAACCCCTGCATCGAGGTGAGGTGGAGGGAGGAGATGGGCCATCACCTACATGATGCTCCTTACTCCACCTTTTGCTCCCTTACTCATTCCCACATAGCACAGTGTTGTTTCTGACTCTCAGCAATTCTTCTTTAATGAGAGACAGTGCTCCGAGCCCAGGCTTGAGGAATAAGTAACTGTGACAAACAAAGAATCCCATCTATTGTTCTCCTCCCCTCAGTATGAGTGAGGTGCAGAGGAGACACAGCAGTACTGCTGCCTGGGGCCAGTGCTTTCCCCAGCCACATCCAGTGGGGATCCCCATCACCTCCGTACTTCCTATCCAAGGGAGGAGAGCATGCTTTCGGGGTGCTCTGAGATGATAGGAAAGCAGACAACCGCGTAAGACAGTGCTGCAGCTGGTAATTTTATATTAAACAAATGAGGTGTCCTTGCAGGTGCTGGAAGTGATCCATGCTCACATGTTCTTCCTACAATGCAGAGTGTTATGGTTTCAGATGTTCCTTTTATTACTATGGAGATTAGGAGCCCTGATCATTGCCTGGCCCTGCATTGTGCTGTCTGTGGTATAGAACTGGAATGAAGGCAGTACTTGACATAAAAGGTCATCTGAAACTGAGGCAGCACCACTTGGTTCAAACATTTCAGGGATGGTCCAGCGATGCTGCTGAGGAGCGACGGGTTGGCTGGCAAGACCTGGACCTGGGACTGTTCGGAGGGACAGAGAATGGGGCTTTGCTGCGGGAGGTGGGCTTGCTCCTGCCCAGGGGTGGAAACTCAGCAGCGGCTCATTCTTTCCTTCCTCTCTCATTGCCAAAGTCAGACTCCAAGCTCCTCTGGGGAGCTGTAATTGAGTATAATTTGATACGGGGCCCCAAGTGAGCAGCAGCACACTTGGCTTAAAGCTATCCCCGTTATGGCCAGAGGCAGGCATCTGGGATCCATGGACGGATGGTCTGATCTTGTGTGGAAATCTCATTGTGTCCCAGCCACATTGCTCTGCTTCACTGTAATAAAAAGTAATTTGATCAAATAGTTTTGAACATTATTCTTCTGTTAGAATAATTATTTGGTGTGTGCCAGCCTCAGGAGTCCTTATACCTCTGCCTCTGCAGCGGCTGGGAGGGGCTTCTCACACTCTTCTTCTGGGTACTGGAGAGGCTCCTGCACCCGCAACTGGTGTGTTTATGCAACAGGTAAGAGAGGAGAGAAACCTTCTCTTCTTTTTCAAGGTGCACGAGTTAATTTACGTCCAAAACTCAAAACAGAGCATGTGCAAATAAAAGAAACCTGCAAATGGTTCTTCCACCTGTTCGTGTTCACTCTGGGATACAGAATTCCCTTCGCTCATTTTATGTTTAAACTCTGGGATAAATTAAACACAAGCAAACTAACAAGCAAGGTGCAGCTACCTCACCATATTCTTCCCCAGTGGTTTCATGAGAGGAAGACAAAACTATGCCTGACTTAAAATCACCATAAAAACTTGAAATATTGCAGATGGATCTGATTTCTTTTGTATTTATTTAAAATACACTACAACACAATCATTTTGTGAATGTGCAGTTTGGAATCGCTGCTGTAGAATGCTTCTTAAATTAAGGTTTAACTTTTTTGCCCGTAGCCTTTCCTCCACCCACCCAAAGGGAGCGCACTCCCGAAAAAGGGTGGCCTGTTGTGCAGAGTGATCATTCCTAATTGCATGTCGATAGGCAAGGAGCACAAAATGTACTGTGTCTCTGCTCCTCCAGCTGATCTCTGCGAAACAAAAAGCTCAAGTTGCTTATTATTTTTTGGAGAAGTTTGCTCCTTTTCCCAGAGAGAAAATAATTTATGATCTAACTGGTCTGAGCACTAAATCCGAGTAACGAGAATCCAGCCAGAGATTCCTATTAAAGGGTTAGTATCCATCATAATTGGCTGATGGGGTGTTTTGAAACTCCATTAATCACCGTGCTGGCAGCAAGCAAATTAGAAACTCTGTGTTCTGCCGCTGACTTCCCATTTCACCGAGCGAGCTAAACACAAAGCATGTGTTACTGGCATCAGCGATTTCAAAAGTGGGTGTTTCTCTGGATGTAAATGGTACTTAATAATGTTCCACCTTGGACTGAAACTAGGGCACGCCCTGCCATGAGGTTCTCATCGTCTAATTACACTTGCTCAATCTGAACTCAGCCGTATCGTGCAACTCGGGCTGGGTCTACCTGCCAGATAACTCTTCGGTTTGTCTCAGCAGAAAAGCCATAGCCCAGGGAAGTGGGGCTGCCTGGCTGGGCACTGGGATGGAATGGGCTGAGCCAGCCACACCACCTGCCCCATGGCTGCTGCCCTCTCGATCGTGCCCCTCTGTTTTCCCACCTGTTACAGTTGTTGTGAAGAAAGGGGGGGGTCAGTCGCTTGCAGGAGCCCTGTGTTTCACACAGACCTGACAGGAGCAGTGCCATGGGGTTGATGCATGCATGACACCAGTAGCTGCAGTGACAGCCCTCGAGCATCATGTCTTCAGTTCATCCGCAGAAGCAAAAGCAAAACAAGGTAAAAACCTCTTGCCAGTTCTAACAGGACATTTTGTATAGATAAGAAACCAGTCCATTCTCCAGGCCTGCTCCAGCCACAGTCTCTCTGCTTAGGCCCTCAGGAGCTCTCTAAACAAATAAATAACACTCCCCAGGGACCATTTTTGGGCTCTGAGGCCAAGTGAAGTGCCACAGTTTGTTGCTCACATCACTGAATTTTCTCAGTCCCCAAAAGAGAGTGGATCATCCCTGTCTCACGCTCTCCCTGACTGTTGCCTGGCTGGGAGCTAGCTGGCATGGGCCAAAAACATGCCATTCAGCATGCTCAAAATGCGACGCTATGGGCAGCCAGGGGCCAGAGCCAGCGCTCGTGCCCTGACCCTGCTTTGCTGCCCCATGTAGATGCAGCC
This sequence comes from Tauraco erythrolophus, assembly GCF_009769465.1. Classification (NCBI taxonomy): domain Eukaryota; kingdom Metazoa; phylum Chordata; class Aves; order Musophagiformes; family Musophagidae; genus Tauraco; species Tauraco erythrolophus. The sequence goes on from NC_141466.1 coordinate 82,808,752, forward strand.
AGAGGTGCCAGATGTGGCTGGGCTCTTCACCAGCCTTGTTACTCGCACAGCTGCAGTGATGCTTCCCTGGGGACATGTGCAGGCGGTAGGTGGGAGCAGAGGCAGTGCCCTCTCCTGTGGTGTGAGACGAGGCTTCGATACTCAGCTTCACTTCGTTTTGCTTTTGTAACCCTAACCTAAAAACTCTCCAGCGTGAAGGTATGGAGAGGTACATACATGGCTCTTCTCAGCTCCATCACTAAATATTCAAGAGGTGCCTTGGGCACGATGCTCGGAGCTGCATTCCTGCCCGTGGATGAGGGGAAAAGTGCTGCTAATCCACCTACTCCCACACACGCTGCTAACGGTCCTTCGAGAAAGTCCTATTCTTGCTCTCAAGGCCTTTTTCCCAGCAGTTTGGGATGCCAGAGAGGAGAGAAAAGCCCAAAAGAGAACAGCGCGTGTCTCCTGACCGTGGATGACATTTTAACTGATAAGGCTCTCCGCTCTGCTCTTCATCTTGTATTTCAGCTGTTATTTATGAAGCTAATGAAAACCGCAGAGCGTGCAGTGAGCAAGAAGGTTCTCTGGGGATTTCCTTCCCTCTTAATGGTTCTCTGTGAGCAAAAATGCCTTGTCACTGAAAGTCCCCATATCTTGGCACACAGGAGGAGAGCATCCCATTTGCCATGCACAGCAGCGCTGTTAACCGTGTATGAAATAAGGCAGCACACAGCAAACTTAGCCCCCTGGCCTCATTCCTATCCCCTAAGGAGGGAAAGATCTTGACAGAAAGGTGCAAGGCTGGAGAGCTGTCCCTCTTTGATTGTTTCTGTTTTAGCCACATAATCACCATAATAATGCTTTATAATTACATCTTGCATCTTTCATCTCTGTATTTCAGCTGAAGTTATGAATGTTTAATTACACAAGTCTCATAAATACCTTTTGGGGCAGGTCGGCATTCAGATGACATCTACTTTCATGATGTGTTTGCAGGGACATACGATTGCTAGGAAAATCAGCAGAACGGTGCAGGAGTAGCCCCAGCGAAGCCAAGGCAAGTCTGGTCTATGCACAGCCCCATCTGCCTTGCAGAGCCTGAGCCAGTGCAACCGCGTGCCTGATGCCAGAGGTAGCCTGCACCTCTCCAAGTGTCATCCATCCCTCAGGGTAGCAGCTATACTCTTCTTCCCTCATGATATACCTCGGCTGCCAGCCCGGCGTGCACCGAATGCTGTCTGGCGTTGTTGGGATTCGCAAATGCACAGGGAGAAGTGTGTCAGGGACTGCAACGCCATGCAAGTCATCTGCCAAGCCCACCGTGCATCTGAGGCTCATTGGAGTGCATTGGCTGAGTATAACACTGAAGGTACCTCTTCTGTGGGATCAAGGACCCCATCTTAAACAGCAAACCATCCACCAGCCTTTCTTTTTGCCTGTCACACACTTGTTTGCATCAATTTTCAAGCCCTTGTTGCAAAGGACTGATACTGCTGTCGCTTTTGTGTCTCTTGTTTTTAACCTCTCAGTTGAAAAACAGTTGTTGCTATCCTCATTTCCACTGTCTGGGAAGGTACCATAACTTATGCCTAGAAAACTCCTTTGCTCAGCTTACACTGCATCCACACAGGAGCAGAGTGAGGCAGCAGGCAGCAGGTCTGTATTAGTACGGCTAAGCAAGACAGACAGGTCTAATTTGTATCCTCTGGAGAGAGAAAGATCCAGCGCTGTTTATTTGCTTTATTTTTGCGGCAAGTTCATACGCATTATGAGAAAGGAGAGTTCATGTCAAATATTTGCCGACATTTTTAATGTGAAAGAACTAATGAGCCCACTTCACCATCTGCTCTGTAGCGCACAGCGAGTGAGGAGAGAGTCAGCTTGCTCATTACACCGGTCACTAGGGTGTAAAGGGCTCCGAGGAGATGGTAGGGCTGCTGTGCCTCCCTGGGCACAAGCAGAACCTTATTGGCGTGTGCTGCACAAGTGCCCAGGGCTTCATTTAAATCAGGAACGTCCTGCATCCATTTCGGCAAAGGCCCGGCTGCAGCAGGTAGGCACTCGACCAAAGAAGGTGCTTTATTGCCGTATGATGAAAGTTAAGCTCTGATGCCTCCTGACTCCTAGCCATGGGCTGGCAACTGTGACGCTTGAAGAAACCTGCTGCAAAGAAACTGAAAACCTGCAGCTGTAGAGGCAAATTTTACTTATACAGGTAAAAACGCAATGCATTGAGTACAGAGCAATGAAGCAAAGCTAATGGCATGCAGAAATCATGCGCAACAGTGACACAGAACTCATTATTTGTGTGATTATGTGGGTAACGAGCGAGAGAGACAAAACATTCTTTTTCAAAACTGAAGATTTATGATAAGGGATGTGCATAAGTGGGCAGCATATTAGGAAAGAAATCCTACCTGACAAAACTCAGGGATTAAATTTCAAGGGAGATCTCAGGACATCCACAGGTGGAAGTTTCAGCCCCAACAGACACTCATTGCTACAATCCCAATGTGAGCCCCAGCTCTCCCTATAATCTTCTTTCTTCCTGTCCCACCGCTTATACAAAATTATTTCAATGTATCTGGGCAGTTCCAGTAATTTTAATTCCAAATAATCAACAGCTATAAAGGTAATCAATATTACTACACATGTAAAATAATTTCGAACTGTACAAAGTTATATCATCCTGTATGAGGTGACAAATTTATCTCCTAGGCGTTTGTGATACGATGATCTTGCTAAACACTGCCCATAGAAAACCCAGGGCTTACTTCTTAATCTTTTCACCTCCAAAGTTTTTTGGTCACTTTATTTCTTATATTATAGCTAAAGCTAAGGTGGGAAAGTATTATCTATATATTTGTTCCAGTTTTGCTAAACCATGATTTATATAAAGCTTCTAAAGCCATCTTTCACTATATTTAGTAAACAAGTATCTTAACAGGTTTAATCTGTCTTGTATATTTAATATCCTATAGCCTACTGCAACGGTTAAGATTAAATCATGTTTATACGCAGCAACAGAAAACATTTCCTTGCTGGAGTTGAAACCACCAGTAGGAACGAAGTCAGAGCGGGATTCCTGGCATCGACACCATTTTATAGACTAACTTGGAGGTACCAGCTGCCCTCTGTACTCTGAAAAAGCAAAAAGCAGTATCACCTCAAGCACCCATGCCCCGCTGCCAGCTGCCTCTTGAAGAACAGGAGGTCTTGCAGGCGGCTGGCTGATTGCTGGGGGGACGTGCCCCACTCCAGTAGGCAGGCACTTATGTCCGGGATCCCGCCAGCTCCCAAGGGCTTCCTGCCATGCCCAAGCCAACGTTTTTACCGCCATATTGGCAGGTTTGAGATCTGCTACCGCATCTGGCGCTTAGCTCTTTCCAAACCTACCTCTGAATGTGCATTGTTCACACAAACTCACAGCAACGGTCAAGACCCTCATTTCCTTCTCTTTCAATATGAACATGCACATTTTAAGGAGCGTAAACTCCCTATGACATGCTTTGTTCTTAGTGCCTTTTCAGATATTCCTACACTAGGACATCTACGTCGTGCCTCTGTTAGCTGGTAGTGCAGGGCAATGAGCGGATCTGTTGGCCTGATCTACTGATGCTGATGATCCAGTGACCACCTTAGGCATCCTGATAATTTTGTGTTAGATTAGGCGGGGACCGATAGACACAGGCAATGGGAGTGCGTCTTACTGCTTAGTTTCATCTGAAAGAGATTTCGTGTGCCCAGAGACCTCTTTGCAATGCAAACCAAAGAGCAGGCGGCGGCCATAATCAGGAGATCTGCTTCAAAAGCATGTGCCTGACCTGGATTAAAACATTCAGGAGGACATATCTGTAGATTCAGCTAAAGCTAATCTGGAAATCAGGTCTGGATCTAAACCTGGACTTGGGCCATCTCCAGCTTTAGTGTTGAGAGGCCTGGAGCAAGAGGCGGCATTAGAAACTGTCTGACTAGTGTTTTTAGAGTACTTGTGAAGTTTACTGAAACACACTGAAAAATGATTGTCAGGACTGTCCAATAATTTTAGCAAAAAATATCAGCTCTATTCTTATTTGTGAACCTGCTGCATAGCCTTGCTACCTGTTCCCTTCGGTATGAATAGCTGGGCTCTGAGCTCAGTTCAACTACTTCATGGAGCGAGCCCAGACCTGTGTTTAGCGGGCAGAGAGGTGCAGTCAGAGCTCTCTGTATGACTGTCATGTGCACTCTGACAGCTTCTTCACCTGACACCAGAATACAGGATAACTTGACAGATTTTATGGATTCCCAGTATTTCTGTTATTGCCCTTTTAATGGATTCCAGCTATTAATTTGAAATTGAATCTGCCTCATCTTAAGTCTACTCCTATACATTTTAAGTGTACTTCAAAGTTCATTAATGAGCTTCAGTAACCTTAATAAATGCAGGCCGTGCCATAATTACAAATGTCTACATCACTCACTCTGAGTAGTTCAGATCTTTGCATTCAAGTGCAGATACTCAAAGGCATACCGCCACGTATAGATGCAACCATACACATTCATGTTCATGTCTAGGGCCATTCTCACAGTACGTATGTCAGAATGAACCCTGAGCCATGGAGTTGTTTTAGTGGAAACACAGATGAAATCATCTTTCACCTCCAGGTCACCAGTGTGATTCCGACAGAAAACAGCATTGCTGACTGAAAGTTTTTGGTCGGACACTGAGAGCTTAAGAAACCCCATGATCTCAGCACAGCTGTTAATAGAAAGCAAACCTAGTACTAACTCATGTCACTTTTGGCAGCCACAGCAGAAAGGCCAAACTCTCAAATCAGCATGGGGGCTGCACGGCTCTTTTAGCCCGGAGGTGGCTCCACGGTGGGCAGTGCATTTTCCTGGCAGGGTGGAGATTGGAAAAACTTGTACGGCAATCCTTTGGACTACCCCTGTCCCTGTGTTAAGCGGAGGTCACTTTTTATCTTATTCCACAGGCTCCCTATTTATAGAAAACGAAAAATACAGAGAAAAGTGGCCAAAAGAGCCACTTGAAACATTTATTGCATGTATTAGAACAAGTCAAATTCTGAAATAAGGGTTTGAACCTCCTGGGGCTGGATCTGAAACTTATTCTTTTGATTCAGTCTGTTTCCAGGTAGAAGTTCCCAGTGACCTGACTAGGAACGGTGTCTCTCCAAGAGCTATGGACTTAAAAAAGTCTTCAGAGTTTGGACCCTTCACAGAAAAGGTTGCCTTCACGTTTCGCTGATAAAGTGCCTGAGGCATTTTCTCTCATTCTTTCTGCTGATGTGCGAAAAATATTTCTCTTCTTTGGACAAATCCATCCACACACTTTTGCTTGAAAATCAGAGCAAAAATTAAATGATCATTCATCTGCTTGCCAGGGTTGTGCAGAAGGAGAAGAGAGATCGACTGCTTCTTCTGCTCACAGAAGTGTAAAGATGTAAAGCTACTAATTTGTAATGATGATGCAGGCACGAGGAGCATGAATTTGCAATTCTGGCCTCTCCAAGAGTCTGCACAAGGTGTAGATGCCAGCAGTTTTCTTCAGCTGGCTGAATGGAAAGGTGAAAACAAATGTGACAACCTTTCCCTGCCAAGGGAGGGAAAGTAAGGGTTAGAGAGATGCATTATTCAACAGTGAGTTTATTTTCATGCCACATTCTGATTCAGGCACCTGGTTATCACAAAGTCGACAAAACAAAGGGCATGGGAAATGGGAAGAAAGTAGCCTGCAAAGAAGTCAGTGAGAAGGCCTAGAAGAGCTAAATCTACAGACTTAGGGAATAGGAGGGGAATCAAGGTCTACAAGAATTCAAAAAAGAATTTTTTGAGTGCCAGGACTGATGTGCAGCTCAAGGCTGGCGATACCCTTGGGTAGCTAACACGCAAACCACTGAATAGCTTTGGTTCTGAAAGAAATTTTTCGGCACTTACAAGGATCCTTTCTGAAGTGTAGTCACTGACAGCTACTAAGGAGTCAGCTCACCCTGTAGCTTTGACTCAGGACTCATCTTTTTCTCAGAAATCTGTTTCCATAAAACCTGTGAAAACTTCGTATCCGCTAAATGTGGTTGAAACTGGCCAACCAGTTCAAAAGTCTGTAGGGACACATGCGTACACACACACACAGACAAAACAAGGCACAGCCTAAGCCTTGTTTCCAAAGAAAATGAGGTTAAAAAATCTTCAAGATGTGAAAATGAGATTTCTAAGTCAGGAAGCAACCAAGGTCTTTGGTTTCTGGGACATGGGATTTGAGACATCTTGGCCATGTCCTGAGACATGCCAGCTCTTTGATTATTTCATTCCTTGGCCCAGCACAGCCCTCTTTCAGGCAGCAGTTCCCATCATGTGGTTAATAACATGCAGCTGGGTTTATTTAGGCTTCATACCTTAAAGGAAGGTCTTTCACACCTTGAGAGAGGGAGAGACTTTGTCTGTGTGTGAAGCTAGGAGAGTGAAGAGGTTGCTTAATGGCTAACCTGTTTGATCAATGGGAGTTGTAACATGAGCACATTGTTTGGGAAACTCTTGTGGAGGGAATGCTGCAAACAACTTCTAAAAGACCGGCCTTTAATGTGGGTTAAGCCCTCTGTAAGAGGGAGGGGTTGGTGTTCACGGGTGAGTCTGTACTGAATGTGCCTGTCTGATGCTGGCCTTGTTGAAGGCCAATTCAGAAGATGAATAACTTTTGTTAAAGTGAATGGCAATGTAATTGCTTCCTGAGGAAAAGTGTTTGTGTGGGTGGTGGGAAGGGTGGAGGTGATGATCTCAAATAGGTCAAGTAAATGGTAGCTCTGCTCTGCTGCCCAATCCAATGGGTTTGCCATGAAGTTCAGAAAGGGCGTGATTGGGCTGACTCCCCCTCGGAAGCTTCCCGACAGTTGGAGGCAATATATTAAACTAAGTAGGAAGTCTTCAAACATGGTGGTTAGTCTCCAGTGCTCAGGCCCCCTGCAGATGCAGAAAGGTCTGGAGCTGGCAGGGAGAGGGGGAAGAAGTGCCTGACATCTGAGGGCAGCTGATTCAGAAGGGCTCCTGCAGCTTTGCCTGTTCGTTGACCTGACAGGTACTCAGTGTTTGTTGACTCATCTGAGAGAAGCGTTAGCCATATGTGGCAGGCAATGCAGTAACCGTGCTGCAGTTGGGTGCCTTTTCATTTGTATAGTCCCCTGGTGACCCCAGGAAGCTGCAACAAGTCACTAGTATGCTTTCTTTATTGGGTTTTGGTGTTGACTTAGGCTGGAGGAGTTAAAGTCATAGTAGCAGCTTCACACTTGAATATGTCTTACTTTCTAATTAGTACATTATAAATGAGGCACAAGAACTATAGGATTATTCGTAGCTGTTTCTCTCAGCAAACTGGCTCTTCCAACCCAATATTACCTTCTCCTGCACCTCCTTGTCCTCCATTCTTTGTTCTTTTTACCTCATCTAGATCAATTAAAAACCATGTTCAAGCCTTGCAAAGATGAAGGTGTTCAAGTGGCCATCCATGGGAAGGGTAGTGTACTTCATAGAAGATTTACTTTATGGGATACTGAGTTTGGTTGGGTTTTTTTAGCTTCCCCCATGGACGACAATCAAGGGCAAACAGAAGATACTTTCTCCTTGCAATGAGATTTCCCCTGCTCCATCATCTTGAGTGGGTTTTATTCATCATCTTTGCTGTCAGTCACTTCCAGGCTCGGGTGCTCCTTACTCCCTGTCAGGAAAGCCTTTAAAACTGTAATGTGAGTGTTGGTGATGGACAAAATGCCTCTTAAAAAAAAGATGAAGAGGGGGAAACTCACACAGGAAAAGGAAAAATAAGTAGTAACTGAGTCTTTACTGGGGTATTTTCTCACCTGCGGTTGAAGAAATTGATCTGAACAAATGATCTTTGTCTAGCAATTCAGGAGAAGCTGAAAGTGAATCCAAGGCCCCCTGTATGCTCTGCTAGTGGCTCTCATATAAATCACTTGACCAGCCTCTACCAAAGCCCTGTGCTTGCCTCTGTCTTTTGTAGACATCATGCCTTAGGGCTTCACTGCTTGAAGAGTATGTGCCTTCCTCATGCAAGCAAAGCTCTGACCTTAACTCCCACAGACATACAGGGATATAGATTGCACTTTCTGACACAGAAACACAACCCTGACTTCAGACACCCAGAAGTACCAAATTGCTGACGGAGTGACTCAGCCCACAGGATACTCAACCAGAAAGCCCAGCTAGGCCTGGCACATATGATAAAGTGTGCAAGATTCCTGCTTGTCATGGCAGTATTTCTTTTGGACTGTTTTCTTCACTGCTAGTTTGGGAAAAATGCTACTTAAATAGGCCTCAAGCAGAGTCCAGCTTATGTGAGGGCTGGCAGCTCTGATAACCACACTCGCTCTTGCAACTCGCATGCAGAAAGCCTGCCTCTACATGTTGTGCAGGCATTTCCACTGCAGCCATGGGAGAACAAAGCCTCTGACACGTTAGGCTGCAGATGTTGACAGGCACTTTGCAACGAGGCATACGTCTGGCGTGCAATTGCAAGGGCGATGCTGAACAGTAGGACTAAGGAAGTTGGAAGACGTTTTGAGGAAACCCCATAGGAAACAGGGAGTAGTTGTGTTGCTGCAGCTTCTGGGAACGCACTGGAGTGAAAAACTCCTCTCTGGTGCAGGGAGGAGTGTACAGTGAGCTGAGCAGGGCAGGGAAGGTATATCCACACTATGCACTGCTGCTCCGGAGCCACAAGTAACAGAGCCATCCATGGTGATGCTGCACCCATGCTGCTAAGGTCTGTGGACCAAGAAGCTCTTATGTAGGCTACATTGCTCCCAGCACCCAGGCCGCTGTCTGCATCCAGCACTTAGCATTCACACTGCAGATATGCTCTGGAAAAGCTAAAATCAGGAAGGCTCAGTCAGCTCTGGTGTCTTCAGAAGCCTCAACTCATCACAATGAAAACAAAAGATGGTGCAGTATCTGCACCTGTTCTCCTCTTATCTCCAGTGATAACAGCTCTTTCAAAACAGGCATGAAACTTCAGGCTGCTGGCTAAATGAGTCCTTCCTCTCCTTCACTCCTCTCTAGGTTTTAACTATGCCGGCACCTGAGATGATTCTAGGTGGATACCCTAGACAACGACTCCCTAGCAGCTCGTTAACCACTGAAAAGCCACAAGCAGCCAGTGGTATAGAGGTGTTTGGAGAGGACTGAAAGTACGGCTGGCAAAAAGTCCCTAGTTTGTCTCCACCAGCAAGATGTTTTGGAAGGCTCAGAAGAAGCCAGAGGAGGATCTGCTTCATGTGGTGCCCGGGTGAAGTGCATGACACTGCCACATGTTGTAAACCTCTAGCGTCTAGTATGTGAGTCCAAAAAAACAATCTGAAAAACCTAGGGGGAAGGCATGATGGAAGAAATCCAAATACGAAGAAATGACTTCAGGTTCTGAAAATCTCAGAGCCTCAAACTGAGTTTCAGATAATATGCACAGGAAATATCTCTGCTTGTCTTGTTCCTCTCTAGGTATCTGCAATTGCTGTGTAAGATACTGGCTGGTTGGACATTTGGCTATTCTTACATTACAGTTTTATGTAAACACAGCTGCCTTTGAATGGCAAAATCCACAAAAAGAAGGTGAAAGCCTAAATACACCAAGTTGTTTCTATTTTTCCAAGGTATTGGCAATTTGAGCCAGAGGAAAGAGAAAAGCTGAGCTTTCTTTTGCCCTGCATATGTAATTGCTGGGTATAGTAACATAATGAAAAGAACCAGTGCAGGAGTTTAAAAGGATTAGCAACCGCAAACGTCACTTACAGTGAACCACAAAATGCTGAAAACTCTGCACAATCTCACCAGAACAGCACATCTCTGGTTCTCCTGGAGGAAACCTCCTGGCCTGTCTGAGAGCAAATCCTGGAAATTCCTGTGTGCTTAACAAACAGGTCTGATCACAACGTGCCATCCTGCTTGTTCAGAGGGTGTTGGAGATAGGGAGTGGTAGGTACTGAAGTCATTGAGGTGAAATAATGTGCCTGGCATTCGCAGGGGACTGATGCTGCAGCCACTCCCCTTTCCCCAAGCATCCAGGTGAGGGGTGAGCCATGGTCCAGCCCCACTACATCGTGCAAATGATCTGGCAGCCTGTGTCTGTGGACTTTCGTGTCCCTGATGAACAAGTGGCAGGGCTGTCAGGCTCGAACTCAGGGCCCCAGGGAAGCCGCTGTCTCATAGCTGAAGCAGTCTTGGACCCTCCTTTCATGAATACCAAAGCAGCTCGTGTAGAGAGATTGGGATGTTTGTGGTCTAATCTACATATTGGCATAGAAAAAAAAAAAAAGGAGAAGTTTCAAATTTGCTTCAGTTTAATGGAGGTTTGAGACATGAGATGAATGGTCAAATCCAGAAAAGTATGTCTAGAAATGTAACTGCACCATTTTTTCAAAGCAATAATCTGCTAATTTCAGAGGGGAGCTATGCCTGAAGGTACTCAGCTTTCCGAATTGAGGACTAGCGTTAGGCTGGGCATCCAGCGTTAGGCTGATACATCTCTCCCCATCTGTTGCACTCTCTGCTGTCTCCGAGGGGTGGATGAGGAAATCGGCAGAAGTCTTGCAGACTGAAAGAAAGAAAGAAGAGTTTAAAATGGAGGCGCAGAGGAGGAAGTTGCTTTATTTGTGCCATGTCTATAATCTCCAGGTAATCCCATCACTGCTTGCACAGAAGCAGCAGGCTGATGTGCTGTTTTACTACCGCAGAGGTGTGGGAGCTGCAGCATCAGCTGTCACAGAAGAAATATTTTGTGGTTCCTCTGAGACCACAGGCTCATCAGTGCTCCCTCTGGTTGTTTTTGAGGTCTGAATAAGTAGTCCTCATACATAAGTGAAGTGAGTAGATGGAGGAAAGGGGGCAATAAGAGGAGAAGAGCAAAGATCAAAACCAGCTTCGAAACCTGCCCCCTGCCTCCAAGAGAAGACCAGTTATCCAAGCTGAGTGGAGGCACGTCCTCAGGAGCCTAGAGCCAGAGCCTGAGTCACCTCAGAAGCAATTCCTTCATCTGTTAGTTGCGTTATCCATAAATGAGGTGTCTCGTACAAGGCTTGTACAACATGCTGGGGTTTGTGGTAATCAGCTGTGGGGCACATCTTGTGCTGCATTTAAACACTAACTTTAACAATAATACATCTCATTAAAGCAGTTGGCATATTCTGTGTTTTGTAGGACGTTTGCTGCTAAGCAGCCATAATATATTTATCAGAAGGGAGCACGTTGTTTGTGTAGCTTCTCTTCTACACTAAGGCATTGTTCCTGACACTTAGTGCCTAAATCCATTTTGTATGCATCAAAATTCTCAGTGATTAATTTCTCTGCAGCCCGTAGAGGAGCCAGGACATAAAGCACCAGGCTATGGAGGCTGCTAAAATAGAGCTGTGTGAGATGAGCTCCTGCAATGAGGTTCCTTCAGGGCTTTTCCCTGGACATCGCAACTGGAGGAAGAGGGGTTGAATGCTCCGCTTGTGCTCTCCAGAATAAGTATTCTGAAGTCTATCCCCATCTCATGGGACTGCTTGAAGAGCAGCTTCTTAATACTTAGAAGCACTTTATAAAAATGTTAAGGTCTTTTGACTAAAGGCCCTGGAGGTGTAAGGTATTACTATGATGCCATGTAGTCATAGAGATTTAATAGAAGGTATTTAACTGCAGTGGCTGTAAAACAATTGAAATTATACTTGACCTCCTCTTTGGAGCAATGCTTTTAGACAGATTAATAAGGTAGGTAATGCTTAAACTCTTTGTGCCTTTCCTGAGGTTTTCTCCAATACACTTAATGGGGTTTTCACAATGTGGCCAGATTGGCAGGTATAAGGCATTCTAGTAATTATGCCCCCTAAATGCCTTGTACTTCTGTCCAACTGAGTATCTCTAGGATCGAAGTAAACATGATAAAAACTGACTGCAAATGACATTCTCTGCAATGACGTACAGAGAATTTGGCCTGAAAAAGATATCAAAGAATAAGTGGTTTTCCCAGTAAATCAAGGCCAAGATCAACTCCCAATAGACTCTTGCTGACAAAATCCTGCATGTGCATGTTTACAGGTTACTTGTTCAGTCACAGGTGTAGAAATTCATGTGGTCTCCCAACTTAAGAATTAATAACGGGCCAACTAAAGAGGCTTGTTAATTTAGTCTAGATGCTAATCTGAACTTCAGTTGAACCTACTTGCTCAAGTACATCTGCCCAGCAATCTCCAGGAGAAGAGACTTTTTCTCATGTAGAGCCAGCCTAACAAAAATGTAAGCTAACCTCTAACTGAGACGATTATGAAGAAGGCTTCCCTATGGGCAATTTGTGTGGGCATGTGAGGGAGGAGCAAGCAGGCACCTAGTCTCTAGTCTCAGACAAGCAGTCTCTCTAGTCTCTTTTATTAGGAGAGTTCCTTGCCAGGTCCCCTCTGCCGTGGGACGGGCAGCTGGAAGCACACAGGGTGCCGAGGTGCCTCCTTCCTCCTGGTCACTGTGCTTCTGCTTGTGCGGTCCAGCTTCTCTTGGGTTAGACAGGAACCCAGTGGGAATTCACTCTTCGGTCACCTGTGCCTTGCTCAGTCTCACTAAGATACCATTTAACGAATCTGACTTAGTTCCCCACAGTGATCCCAAGACACATCCCTATCTCAGGCCAAATTGCACTAGTGACAGAAGTGCTGGGGTGGCCCAGTCCTTGTGCCCAAAACTTTCCTTCTCTGATGGTCGCAGTGCTCCTCCTTGAGCAGCAGGTAAAGCTGGGAAGTGTTTGTGAGGTTTGCCCAGTGTCACGCAGGAGATGTGGCCAAAGCCTGTGTCAGACCAGACTCCTGGCCCTGCATGTCTCCAACAGGAATGCTATTCTTTTCCTGTAAAAACAATAGACTGAGTTCTTGCAGTGTAGTCCCGTGGGTTACATCTCCCACCGGTGGCAGTAAGACTCACAAAGACTCACCTACTTTGAGACTTTGAGAATTTGAGACTTTGAGTATTGGTCACAGACGATACGACAGGTGTTGACCCTTCCGAGTTCTAAGGGTGGTGGAGTAGTTTGCCGATACACTCTTGGAATGGTTTTGATGAATTTTGCAAAGACCTGTTTAAATAAAACATTAGCTGCACTTTTCCTTAAGGTTTGCAGAGGGATCGTGATTATTTTTACTCTCAGTTATAAGCCAGAGAAGAATCCCTTACTCCGCCATCCTTGGCAGGAAGGGAGGCAATGTACTGGCTTCAGAGGCTAGAGAGTTACCTGTTTATTTTGAAATAAATGTTTATCTGTGCTATTCCTGACAAAGCATCAGCTTTCCTGTTCCACCCTTACCATTTAACGTAGGAGGGTCATGCACTTTTGTCCTAGTTAACTCAAGTCCTGCAACCGTGTAAGTTTGTGACATTTTATTTCTTATTTTTTTAGGTCAGACTTGCCTCATGTGACTGTTTCAGTAAATATGCAGTTGACCAAAAGCCACTCCTCTTCACATACAGCGGGCATGTGAGGTTCAGTTGTTTGCCCAGTATTTCTTGTGCAGTCATTGCTTTCTCTCACCATCCACACTCGGGGCCAAACATCACCTTGTTCCTGACTTGCAAAACGAAAGGAAACAGAGGACAGTATGGGCAGGGGAATGAGTCTTTCCTCATTCCTCTGGCGCAGAGCCATGGCACAGGCTTTCTGCTGTATCACGGTTGTGCGCAAGAAAGATGGGAATCAGCTCTATTCCTGGCCCTGTCGCAGGCTCTGGGGACCTATTTCCTGGCTGCCTGGAAACTCCCGGGTTCACTGTCACCTTTCTCTGGCGGAGGTAGCAACGGTAACATCCCGAGGTGCCATTTCACTGCACGCTCACGTGAGCAATGCTCCCATGAGACGAAGGCACCAAGCTCCCCTTTCTGGCACCACGCTCTTCCAGACAGGGGCTCGCAGGCGGCACGGCTGTGTTTACAGCCTCTTGCACCGTATCGTTTCCAAGTCTGCTGGTACTTTTTGTATCACCTGCTGGAAAGGACTTGGATTATCTGACAAAACTATGGACAGAGGCTGTGTAAATATATGGACTTTAAAGGTACATGCTTGAGTAGATGGCAAATGGTCAGGGAAGGAGAAACTGCTTGGTTTGTAACCATCAAATTGGTTACATTCAATTTGATGACTTGTAAATTTTGCTCCCCTTACAACGGTTAACAGGAATGGTCTAAATGTTTTTCTTCCTCTACCTTTTCCCGCCTGAGGCTTTTTCTCTGTCCGCTCTAGTAACTTGCTGCTGAACTCAGTGCCACTCTCCAGGCACGCAGCAATCAGTGAGCATTTTTCCAGCATGGCAGCGTTTCTGGCTTGCCCCTACTCTGCTTCTGTGTCTGCTGGCTGGCACCTCAACGTGTGTGTGACCTTCACACTCTCGCATCTGCTGAGAGCGTGGGGGTGAGCTGCTCTGTGGGACTCTGTGCAGCAAGGGGCTGTGCCCTACGGCATTCGACACCAGGAGAGAAATGCTTCTCTGTTCTGGAAAAAGAGCAGGAGTTTGGAAGTGTTCCCTGCTTCTGCTTGGGGTGAAATGAACAGCTCGTCAAGTATCTTCTCTTCCCAGGATGAGGCAGGAGCCCACTGGCTGGGGCATTAGCCAGGAACACGAGACACATGCACAAATCATCTGTATATGTGATTCAGTGACAGGCTGGAGCGTGGCTTTCCCACATCTAAGGCAAGTGCCCTAAACACTGAATATCTCCTGCAGTGGCTGAATTCCGTTTTGACCTTCATTCACTCTTGTTCAACATGGTCCCATGGCAGATTTCTTGTTTTGTTGACTGCTCTTAAGCAAACCTTACTGAATTTCCTGGTGGGTGCTTTGCACGCTCTCTCAGCCTTGCACCAAATATGTTTGCCCAGCTGGAGAGTATCATCTCATCATCGGCATGTGTGTGGTTACCCAGGGCATCAGTACCTGCTAGGCTCTTCATGACGCTTTGCTCTTGGCCAGAGTGCCATGCTGAGCAGCTCTCATCACCCAGTTCTCCTCCCTGGCAGTCACAGCCCAGCAGCCTGCCCCATGCAGCTGGCTTCGCTTTCAACGTGATGTTACACCGCCCAAAGTGTAAGACATTCAGGTAGAGTTTGGGCGTTTGAGTTCTGCGTCAGTGACCTTTCATTAGGCTTTCGTGCTCACCCCTGCACGGGTTCAGTTCCTGACTGCTGCTTAGCACACTGCAGCCAGCTCTCTTCTGCCCCATGAGCAACAGGGACCAGTGGCCTCCTGATGGCCCACGGACTGTCATCTACCGCTTCTTTTGCCATCTTTGCTCCTCAGCTCTCTTGAGCAAAAGGCAGCAAGAAGTAGCCTCTTTCTTAGAAGCTGTATTATTTAAAGCAAGAAGAAGCACCAAACCTGCTGATGTTTAACTAATTGGACAGCGTGGTTTTCTTTTCTTTTTTTTTTCTTTAACAAAAAGAAATCTAACAAATCCCTGCTTCAGGTGTGACTGAATTTCAAATGTATGTGGTAGGTCAATGGCTTTTCTAGAAAGAATTACCCACATCGGTTAGCGTCTGTGCTAGCTTCAACTGAATTGCCTGAAATAGCCCTCTCATCATCTAAATTTAGACTTTAAAATACAACTAAAGAATGTTTGGTGGCCTAATGAATAGCTAGCCAGTCCTCCTACAGGATCCTGTCTCTGAAAATTAAATTGCATACGAGCACTAATACCGCACCTCAAAAACTCATTCAACTGCAAGCTTGGTCAGCTTTAATCTGGCTTATATTGGCTTTGGCTATTTTGTTTCCCTGGTCTGTTTGTCTCTGAGGCCTTTTTTATGCTGTAAAATATAACAAGATATATTGTTGTGAGCTGATTTTTAGTTTTGGCTTGGGTAATGACAACTATATATCCTGAGGGATGATAGCATTATGCAAAAATGAGCATATAAACTATTTGGCAAGGAAAAAAAAAGCCACCATTGTTCTGTCTTCCTTCCTGACTTCAATTCTAATACACGTCCTCCATATAAATTCCTTTACAGCAATAAAGAACTAGCTACAGAAAAAAGAGACTTATGTTAATGTATACAGTAAGATTCATTTCTTTCCCTGAAGATTGTGGGAATACACTTAAGCACAAAGCAGAAATCAGAGGTGTATACTAGAAGCAACATGACACTTGCTTCTGCAGAAATTCGACAACTAAAATCAAAATGAAAGGGAATAGACCTACCAGCTGCTTAGCATCAGTAATTTCATTCCTTACATGCTCTTCAGTAAGTTTCCAAAGAAGTATGGGTTTGGATTTCTATGAAATTTATCTTGCCGAGATTGTGCAAGAAATTGGAAAGGAAGGAAGGATGAAAATCAGAGTTTGCCTGCAAAATAACTCTCCTTCCCCGCCCCACACACCATACAGCAACATGAGATATCAGTGGCAGAAGGCCATGCAGATAATTGCAATAATATTATCTGCTGTGTCTCGGGAACTTGGCTCCTCTCAGAGGGTGGGTGATAAATTAGACCTTGTTAAAATTCCTTTCATGGAAAACTCCAACATTGCTAAATCTGGAACCAGGGCAGTAAACTCCAGAATTTCCCTGAGAAAATAAGTTCTGGAATTTCAGTTTTTCCAAAGTGAAATGCTTCTCCCTGGCTGAATTCTGCATGTTGTTTGGCATTTTTTTCCCCTTAAAAATATCAACCTGAAAAACAACTTGCGCCCAATTCCTGCATGCCTAGGAACCCGAAACTCTGAAATCCCTGGCCTGAGCTGGCTCTGCAACTTTCCAGGCTCCCTAAAGTGCAGCTATGAATCTGAAATACCTGAGCGAGACATTTCTGTGGTGGGGTCACCATGAAAGTAGGTACTCTGGAAGCATGGTTTCTCCATCAGCCTGCCCCATGGGCTAGTAGGAGACATAACTGAGCAGCGTTTTGTCAACAGAACTTCCTCAAGACTGAGCAACTACTAGAAAACCTTTTTAGTTTTGATTAGTCAGGTTGGAAAATTCCTGTTTAGATCTTTCTGTGACTTCTGCTCAGTCCATTGTGTTCAATTCACGTGGCCAGGACTTAGATGTCTTTTGGGTTTTTGATGTCCTTCTTAGTGGGCTTTGCCTCTTTCATTTATTAAGTCCTACTTCACTTATTTCACCTCCATGTTAGAAATGTGGATTTACAGCACGGATCGCTTCTTTTTGGCAGGCTTTGGCTGCCAGTGTCTAGATAAACAATGGTGAAGCTCAAAGCAACGGTGCTTGGTACCTACATTCACAGCCCATGGAGACAAACTGACTTCCTAATTTCTCTTTTGAGTATTTGCAGCCCGCTGCGCATAATGTCAGGTAGTCTGGGCTGCATTGCTCCTGCTGAGTCACTTTAGAAAGTCCATTCTGCAATCTGTGGCACAACTGTTAAGATGTCACAGACCCAGAGGTAAAAGTTTATGCCTTGCTCGAGAGTCTCTCTGAAGACCGTTCCCAGTTAGTAATAGCTAGTGACTTTGAGGTAGACAGACAAGGTGTTAGCAGCCTCAATCCTCTATAGAAACTCATGTGCTTTAGCCAAGAAAAAAAGACAGTCTTGATGGATTGGCAAGCATAGCATAGCTTACAACAAAGTATGTTTGTTTTGAATTAAAGATCTATGTTTCATTAAATGTGGGCACTTCCTAGTCTAGGCATATCTTGTGGAACTAGAGATTTGGAAGTTTGCCTATTAGAGGAGGACAAACTGTGTACCTATTTCCCAGCCAAATGAATGCTGGTTTTCAGTGGTAAAAAGATAGATAAACACATTTATCATCAAAACACGAGGCTGGAAATGCAGATAAGTTCCTTGCTGGGATATAGATTCTCCTATTTGGCATTACCTGAGAAACCGGGACTTGGGATATGTATGAGAGAGGGATAACATGGTTATTTCAGTGGGTGGTTGGGAGGGCTTAAAACCCATTAGTGCCTTTGATTAGGTGAAGTATAAATGTCAGTGGCACTGGTGATTCCTGCTTCTATCAAGAAGTCAGCTGTTCCTCCTCCATTCACTTTCAGGATCTATACAACGGGCTGCCCAACATTATGGTGCCTCAGAGCACCATGCCTTAATGTGTCCTTCTTGAAATGCCAGTAAACTGAAGAGTAGTATTTGTGTTAATTACATGGTGGGTTTTTTTTTCCTAAATCAACTAGCAAGGTATCATCATAATAGGAAAATGATACAGCAGTTCTTGGACTAGGGCCCAGATGATTTCTGTGATGGTAAATCAATTGAAATGCATCAATGCTGAAATTACAGTGGAAAACATCTCTAAATTCTTTGTGTGATACTGAAGCATATTCCTGTAAATTAGCCTCATTGGCAGTCATTTCGCCAATTCAGTTTTAAAG
The DNA here is from genome assembly GCF_009769465.1 of Tauraco erythrolophus. Taxonomy (NCBI): domain Eukaryota; kingdom Metazoa; phylum Chordata; class Aves; order Musophagiformes; family Musophagidae; genus Tauraco; species Tauraco erythrolophus. The sequence goes on from NC_141466.1 coordinate 82,827,107, forward strand.
GTCAGGATCAAAATGTTGCACTAGACAGTGATATTTAGAAGACAGGATCCACGATATCAGGGTTTTTAGACATATTCAACAAATAAGTAATAAACAGTTTCTAGGTCCATATTAAAATAGGGGAGCCTTTTCTTGTAAAAAAAGCTTTCCTGGTTAAATGGTGACTTGAAATACAGTGAGTTACATTAGTTGTCCTAGCCACCTTTCATCAATGATCTGCATTTAACTTCTGTCCATATGAAATCCACCCGAGAGTCCTGAGAGAGCTGGCGGATGTCATTGCCAAACCCCTGTCCATTATCTTTGGTCAGTCTTGGCTCACTGGGGAAGTTCCGCTGGACTGGAGGCTGGCGGATGTTACCCCCATTTACAAAAAAGGGCGGAAGGAGGATCCGGGGAACTACAGGCCTGTCAGTTTGACCTCGGTGACGGGCAAAGTCATGGAACAGGTTATCTTGAGTGCTATTAATGAGCACATACAGGTTAACCGGGTGATCAGGCCCAGTCAACATGGGTTTATGAAAGGCAGGTCTTGCCAATCAAACCTGATCACCTCTATGACAGGGTGACCCGTCTAGTTGACGAGGGAAGGGCTGTGGATGTAGTTTTCCTAGACCTCAGTAAAGCCTTTGATACAGTTTCTCATAGTGTTCCGGTTGAGAAACTGGTAACTGCTGGCCTGGATAGGCACACCCTCCTTTGGGTTAAAAACTGGCTGGATGGCCGGGCCCAAAGAGTGGTGGTAAATGGGGCTAAATCTGGCTGGAGGCCGGTCACCAGTGGGGTTCCCCAGGGCTCAGTGCTGGGTCCAGTTCTGTTTAACATCTTTATCAATGACCTGGATGAGGGAATTGAATGTACCCTCAGTAAATTTGCGGACGACACCAAGCTGGGAGGCTGTGTTGATCTGCTCGAGGGTAGGGAGGCCCTTCAGAGGGATTTGAACAGACTGGATCGTTGGGCTGAGGCCAATGGCATGAGCTTTAATAAGGCTAAGTGCAGAGTCCTTCACTTGGGGTGTAAAAACCCCAAGCATCACTACAGGCTCGGGGAAGAGTGGCTGGAGAGCTGCCTGGCGGAGAAGGACCTGGGGGTCTTGGTTGACTACCGGCTTGATATGAGCCAGCAGTGTGCCCAGGTGGCCAAAAAGGCCAATGGGATACTGGCGTGTATCAAGAATAGTGTGACCAGCAGGAGCAGGGAAGTGATCCTGCCCCTGTACTCGGCACTGGTGAGGCCATACCTGGAATATTGTGTCCAGTTTTGGGCCTCTCGCTTTAAGAGAGATATTGAGCTCCTGGAGCGAGTCCAAAGAAGGGCGACTAAACTGGTCAAGGGGCTGGAAAATAAAACTTATGAGGAGAGGCTGAGGGAGTTGGGGCTGTTTAGCCTGGAGAAGAGGAGGCTGAGGGGAGACCTGATTACGGCCTATAAATACTTGAGAAAAGATGGTGGGGAGGTGGGGGAAGGGCTCTTTACATTAGTGATGGGTGATAGAACAAGAGGAAATGGGCATAAGCTTAGTCAGGGGAGATTCAGGTTGGATGTTAGGAAGCATTTCTTCTCTGAAAGGGTTGTCAGCCACTGGAATAGGCTGCCCAGGGAGGTGGTTGAGTCCCCATCCCTGGATGTGTTTAAGAATAGGGTGGATGATCTACTTGAGGATATGGTTTAATGGGGATTAGGGATGGTTGGACTCGATGATCTCTAAGGTCTTTTCCAACCTAGAAATCTATGAAATCTATGAAATCTATGAAATATGGCTTTATACTTGTGGCATCTCCCTAAGCCATTTATAAGTTTGATTCAAATCCCATGACATTCAGAAAGATATGGGCCAGGTGCTGGAATGGCCAAATGATAGAATAAAGAACAGGTGTTTCAACTCTGCCAGCCAAGGGGCAGTGGCCTGAGTACCACAAACTGGGTCCAGCCCCTCGGATCTTGCACAGGTGAGCCCCAGGAGTGAGGATGGAAGGAGAGGGGTGATGCTTGGCCATGCAGCACCATCTTGGAAAGCAGCGTAGGGCCACAGTGGTGGTCCCCTGTCCCTTGACAGATGATGGGGTGCTCAGGTGCTGCCTCTCTGCAGAAGGTGCGAGCAGTTTGGCTTGAGGCAGCTCTCCCTGGGGTTCTCTGCCTGCCTCTGCCCTGCCAGGCCAAAATCCCCGGGAGCACTGACACTCTCCTCCTGGTCACTGCCACTTTGCATGCTCAGCCCTCACCCTCTGCCTTCAACAAAAGGCTGTGTTTACCCCTACCGCTCCCATCTGGCCTTCAGCAATTAATCTCTGTGCCTCAAACTGCAGCACATGTGTGATAATTCGTTACGTTAATCCCATGTGTCAGTGAGCCACTTAAAGGCTTCCTGAGATGCAGTTCCCTGCTTCTCTTTTGGAATAAAACCTGGGTTTTCCAGTGATGCATATAAAGAAATAACCACGTTCTCTGGCTTTCAGATACATGAGGCTAAGTTTGGTTGCTCCTCTGCCTATAGCACTGTGTTCTTACCTAGTTCCAAATTGTGGAATAATATAGTTAAGGGGACGTAACTACACATTTGAATCTGTGAGCTCCCCTTCCCCTTTTAAATGCAAATCCTTAGGGCAGAGGCAGTAAGGAATTAAACATATTTACACTCTCACAAGCCGCTCTGTGAGCAGCCGAGATAATGAAGCCTGGGTTTGTCCATTCTGTGCCCAGCTGCTGACTCTGATGAATCTTTCAGGAACACCTTGGAGCCCATTACTGCCTTTGGTGGCGTTTCGGATCATCTAAAACGCTGCTGGGGGGCAGGATGGATGACAGATAGACGGAAGAGGACACAGTGAAATCAATGACGCATCCTTTTCTCTTGAAAGCAAGCTGGAACCCCCCTCACTAAGCACCGCAAATTCAGTCACTTCACGTAATCAAACCTGGATTCAGCTCCTCTTCTCCCTCTTTTCCCCCTTAATGGGGTTGTAAGTGAGGATGGGGCCAGTTTATAAGATGGTCTGTTCTGGTTGTGGGGGTCAGAGAGATTTAGGACGGATCAACCAGTATGGTCTGAAACAGGACTGTGTTTTCCTGGCGCTGATGGGAAGAGCTTGTTGCTGCTCTTGGCACGAGTCCCACGCAGGCAACGCCTTGGTCTCCTGCTAAGCCACGGCAGATGAAAAGAGCACGGCGGTGCTCACGCAGCTTGCAAGAGGAGAGAGGAGGTCCTGAATGCGTACAGAGAAGAGTTTGCGCTCCATCCCTGGAGTCGGTGCCTCCGGGCTGGAGATACACCTCCTGAGAGGGAAGTAGCGTGAGCCACCACTCTCCTACGGCCACCCAGGACTGCTGCAGATCCTGCGGCATTTTCCCCAAGCCCCTCAGAGGTTCTTAAATGCAGCTTCAACAGCTCTCGCTTGCCCGAGTATCACCAAGGATCTGGAAGGAAACAGGCACAGCGCCTCTCCCAGAGCTGAAACAGGCTCTCCTGAAGCCTCCAGCAAGTCGTGGATGTGGTCTGGCTGGGTCATGGTGGCTTTAGGTCACAACTAACAGTGGCTTTCTTTTGGTTCTCCGGGTAGCTGAATTCCAACCCACTCAGGTCCACGACTGAATGAAAAAAATGGTAGAAAAATGATGAAACTAATCCAGGCTATTTCCTTTTTTTTGTTTTTTTTTAGGTTTTTCTCTCTCTGCTTTCAAAATTTTAACTTAGCTACAATTCATTTTAAAACAAATTGGGAAGGTTTAAATACTGACATGATGGTTCAATTTTTCTCCTCTTTCCAACTAGATTAGCTGGGCTATGTTCTGCCTGAGCTGACAAATGTTTTCAAGTGCTCCAAACTTGCTCCTTTTCTTCTGTTTAACTGAATAAAATATTTCTCTGGCATAGTGTTATCTGAATCCAGCTATGCTATACAACAGCATGTTTCACTTGCTTCAGCTAGCCATTGGCATAAAGACACAGTTAAGGATCTCTGCGCAACCTTCTCTGTGTTTTTGTTTTTCAATTAAGGTTTTCTCCTTGGGGCTATCACAGCATTGATATTCCACAGACGGGGAAGAATTGCATGCAGGACTATGAAAACCTAAGAAATTGCAGGAGGAGCCGTGGGCTGAATAATACGCTCCAAATATGCTCTGTAATATCATAAGGGGGGCATGTTTCCGACTCAGAACGAGGAACGGGTTTTCCAAAAGCACTGAGCTTGGGCCTAAAAGCTGAACTCCAGATAAAATTAAATAACAAGGCTCCAAGCTTTCCTGCAATCAGCCATCAACTTCAACTCTTGCTCCTTCAGCTTAATGTCGAGCTTGCCTACCAAACATTTACATGTGACTCTGCTAAGCAGGCAAACACAGAGCCTGCATATGAAAGAGCAGCATCCCTGCCATCAGGGTCTAGCACATTAAATCCAGTCTCCCCACTTCAAATGGCTCTAGGTCTGCTTTCCGAGCCTTCCTCCTTGCCTTCTCCTCCCCACTTCTCAATCTAAACACAAAAGCAATAACAGCCTGTTCCTTAAGGCATGCTTCCTTAGCATACCGTCCCTCCCAACCAAAACACCGCTTCCCTGGCTTTGTTTTAAAACCAGCAATAACCCAGGGAACAGAAGGGCTCGTTAATCCCAGCGAGCGGCTGCATGCCCAGCAGCAGCACAGGGTGAGTTCGGTGGCTCCCTGGCCAGCCTCCCTGAGAAGCATCAAAGACAGAGAGTCCACCGACACAAGCAGAGGTCCTTCTGTGCCCTGGGGTCAGGTAGAAACATGGCTTGAAGGAAAACCGTGGACTTCGTGATGAGCTAAAAAGAGAATGTTCTTACAAGAAACAGAAGTCGCCAAGACATTTCAGTACATGTTGTAGAAGGACCGGTACAAGCCTGCTGTGGGTTTCTTGGTGTCCAGCGTTTGTAAACACTGCTGACGATGCACCATCTGATTTATGAAGACAGCCAAGATCAAATGTTTTTGGCATTCTGAATCCTATCTAGACTTTTCTGGCTTTCATGCGTGAGAAATTGAAGGCTTGGATCAAAACTTCAAAAGGTCAGCAAAAAGCCATAAACATACACACATCAATAGATGGGAATGAAGTCCTAACTTGTAATGGTGCTGAGTATTGCAAGATCTTCCAATCAACAGCTAAGAGTGTGCTGGAAGGAAGAGACGTTACAGGGATGAATCCTGAGACGGGAACAGAAATGGAAACGTGACTTCTAGGAGCATGAAAACATTTGTCTGTCGAGGACTCAGTCCTGACTGACCTTTCTTGTTTGCTTTTTCTCCCATATCACGATTTTATTGCTTTTATGGAGCGGATTTCAGAGGAGTCCGACACTGCCTCATTGGGAAAGTAGGAAGATTTATGCTGAGCTTATTGCAGTCAGTGGTTATGATTTCATTATAGAAAGCTAAGATTGTAATTTCGTGCGCTTACACAGAGTGTTTAATGCACACATTAAGCTAGATGCGTTTTATTTCAGTTTGTATAGCAGCCTAAATAGCATAACAGTATGATACGCTTGTTTATTTGGCATTAAAGCTTGGATTCAGTGCTTAAGCATTTTGCTGAACTGGGGGCCATGCTGTGATTTAATGGTTCAAATAAGAGTCGTCTTAGTGATCAAAACTCCTGGATCTATAAACTCAGAAGATTTTCAATCTGGTAGGAAATAACACTCTACCAGCATGGTAACCTTGCTGACCTTTCTAGGCGAAGAAAGTAACTTTGATGAGGCCTGTAGATACTATCACAGTTTTCACATGTCGAGTCAGCCTACAGACTGATAATGTGAAGGTTATGGGGTGAATTGTACAATTTTGAGGGTGGAGTTTACTCTCACAAACATAAACTGCTTCAGAAAACTTCCTCCTTCTAGTTTCATGAACTATTTTGTTTCCTTTCACTTTACTTGAAGATGTATTCCCCCCATTTAAAATTTATTTACTGCAAAAAGTAAATATTGAAACTGGGTTATTTCATTCCAAAGCTTACTAAAATATCTGAGCTGATGTGGGTTTGGAAATGGTAGGACTGTATTTCTCAACTTATTAATAAAACAGCTACTCTTTCGGCTTAGGAAATACAGCACCTGGAAAAGATTCAGCTTTTGATAGCTTATATTTTCATAACCCATTAGTATAAGACGTGATATGGTATATTTCATTATGTTGAGTTTGTTTCTAAAAAAGATCCTTGCATTAGGAAGACTTCAGTTTTAAGAAAACGAGCTCATTTAGGATTATGGGAAAAAGCATATCACAGGCAAAGTAGATTCTTGCTGCGCACTGGCTGCGTGTTCAAGCACCAAGGTTACTGAAATCCCCCAGCTGAAGGCTCAGCTCTCTTCCCTTCCCCCTAGCTATGCAGTGCTAAAGGACAGTACTGACTGCAATAAATTAAAATTAAAAAAGGTTGGACAAGGGATCCCTCTACCCTTTCTCCTTCAGACTGGCTGCCCTGAAGGATCAATAGAAAATTCAGCATCTGAGGACTACAGAAACTTAACTGTTTAATGGAAACAACTATTTCGGTTTGATGATCCCAGCAAGATCAAACTGATTTAGGAGAAAAAAAAACACAATGAGTTTTGGCAATAGCCAAGGTATTTTTTCCCCTGTGTCATTCATATTGAAAACAATTGTTGACAACTGGTTCTCCCTGAAGAACATACCTCAGGACACAATGGAGTTTCCTCTTCTAGCTTCAAGGCCCAAGGTTTAGCTAAGGCTTAACTGTTCTGTCAGCTGCTTCAGAAAGGCGTGTTTCCTTTTTTAAATAACAGGGTTGGCATTATTTAAATATCTTGCATGTATATTTTTCCCTTGCTTACCTTTAGGCTGATTTCGCCATCACAGAAAATCTTGCTGTGATTAACGCTCAACAGCCGCCTGCAAAATGCAGAGAGTTACCCGCTCACCAGGGACTTTGCGATTTGGTTTAAAATCTAGGCACTGGTTATTCAGGCTGTGAGACACTTCCAGATCTGTAAAACCTTATCTGACAGCTCTCTGCAGATTACTCACTCTTCTTGTCCAAGCTACACTCACCTCGCAGGACAGCTTCGCGTCTGCTGAGGGCTGTTGACACAGTCACTTCTGCCTTGCTGTGACTTATGATACTCCCATCCAGCCCTATTTTTTTTGGTGGCCTGAAACATGAAGGAATGGTTGCATATCACCATCAACAGCAGCAGAGATGATGGGAAAATAGTATTTCCAAAGCATTCTTCCTTACTCAACCCAGTTCTGCAAGAGGAGGGAGGAGAGGTGCAACCTGTTCTGCAGGACATTCCTACTCCACTGTCAGGAGATGCCTGCTGGCTTTTCCCCTCTGGACAAGATCAGGATAGAATGATTTAGATTACATTGCTGATTTGATGATGAGTTTTCTTACTTCCCCCCCAACCCCTTCCCCCTTTTGTGCGAAGAGTGGCATTCGGCCTGGCTGACACCATCTGGCAGTCTCATCCCTGGTGTAAACACCTGGCAGCAGGGCTTGTCAACTTATTAGAGTACAGGCTGGTTATAACATGACAGACTTCCAGCCTACCCATCCCCACTGCTTCATTTGCCCCTTGCCCCTCAGTTGGGCAGCTCAGGAAACGGAGGCCATGCATAAGCAGATGGTAGATGGTACCTAAGGGCATGCACATCATGCAATTTAAGGAGGATGTCAGGCTGTCATCTGTACCCAGAGCTCAGTTTCCCTGCCTGCTCCTGAGCCTGGACTGTGACAGCAATGGAGATTTTCTCCTGTGATTCAAGCTCTGACTTACGGTTTCTCAGTGGTTTCAGCTCCCTAAGCTCCTATTATATTGTGCGGCATATATGGCTCTTACCTTAATGTAATGAAGTTACTGGGTAACTATTTATTTTTGTGATTAGCTTTTACACCCACTCACAAGCTTTTAATTACTGAATTCCCCACACAGTTCTTTAATTCAATTTGTTTTGACCTTTCGGTTAGCGGGAAAATAAAAGAAAGGTGAAATCTGTGTTATGCCACTTTATTCTGGCATTTAAAGCTGGGGAAGAGGCCTTGGCAGCAGTGAGTTAGAGAACGCGGGCTGACCTGGAAGAGTGTGGCAAGACAAAAGCATTGGTCTCTATGAAGAAGATGACCAAGTATTTTATCTTCTCAGAGGAGAAGAGTTTGATACCCCCACTGCCCACCTAGTGAGATACACCTGTTAGCCCTAGAGACCTTTTGTTTGCATTTTTTCCCCAAAAGCAGAGGACTGACACTGAAGCTTTTGCTGTCCCTCCTGCCCCACTGTCACCACCGGCAGCTCTAGCTGTGCTCTGACTGCAAACAAGTGTCCCACAAGCACGGCCCATGCAGACCTGCCGTACCGGTCAGGGCTGTGGGGCAAGGGACCACAGGAAAAATAGGCCCCTGAGACACAGAGAACAAGGAGAGGTTACTGATGTTATACAATAACCAACCCCAGCTGTTTGGGGAGCTAGAAGTTGGCTTCACCTCAAGGACAGCCCATGTGCTGGTCCAGTGATGTCTGTGCTGGCAGATGTTTGGGATTCCACAAGGAATATTTGATCTTTGTCCAGCCAACCCGGATGGCTACGCATCTGCTTGGAGTATTTGCACTGCAAGGTGCTGGATTAATGATTAGAGGGATCGAAATCTACAGGTGCAGCCTGGGTTGTGCCAGTGAAATCTCCACCTGGTTCTGCCAGTGGACCTGAACATGAGTCCAAAGGGTCATATCTAAGGGTCAAGTGAGTCCAGAGGGCCATATCTAAGGGTATAGCTGCTGGCTGTCCTGTAGGTTGTTCAGCACTTGGCTTTTTTGCTGAGATTACCAACATGATTCCACTCGGCAAAGGCTGGATGGCTGACCTCGGGTCCTGTCCTAAACCGGACTGGTTATGCCGATTTACCTTTCATAGATTCTTGATGTGGCGTGCCAGAAAAACCCTGGGGAGGACGCCAGCAGCAGCAAGAGAGTTTGGCTTTTCATGCAGGTCATTCACGTGAAAACAAAACCAGCCAAACCACCTCATTAATCTTGGGTTTACCACGTGAAAATTTTCAAAGCTTTGGCAAAGAGCACATGGACAGAGGACAGGCCAAGGGTAATGGCTCCAAAAGGGTAAGCTAGAAGACACAGCTTGATCGTCGTCACAACCTTTGACGACAGTCATGGGAAACTGGGTGTATAGTCAGTCATGACTACGCAGTGAGGTGAAGATCCTTTGCTGGCTGGTTCTGCTGGGATCTTGTTTGCTTGGCACTGGTGATTCACCAGAAAGCAATTACAATGAGTCTGATAATGAGGCCAAGGGGCAGGCGCTGATAGGGGCAGAGGAGCTATTATCATGATTCTTAAGGAGATTTTCTGAAATTAGTTTAAACAGGAACGGGCAGCATTCATGTGGGTACGCTTCATTTCACATCAATAGGGATTGACAGGAATTCCTCCCTTGTCATAGTAGGAACTCCCTATTATTAACTAGCTTTTGTATGTTATTTCTTTTCCTAAGAAATTCAAATCCAGAAAGTGGCTTTAAATGGGTTTGGGTCTGGTTGTGTCAGATCCATTTTAAATAAATGGGTAAGACCACAAAGTTTCAGTAAAAAACTGGTTTTAAACAGGAATAATTTTGTTTTCCAGATTGTACTATCAGGGTCTAAACTAATTCCAGTTATTCCTTAGTATTCTTATGAATTCTGAATATCTGAAATAGTTTCAGTACATACTATAACTTAATTCTTTTTTTATACAGGCATAAAACGTATGAATAATGAATTGAAAGCATTGGAAAGAAAGATTCTTAACATTAACTCTGGTTTCTCAAATATTGTCCTAAGTCTTCCCCTAAGGAACAGGGAAAATATTCCAACTCCACATGATGGAAAAGCTTTAATGCAGAGAACTCTCCGCAGGACTGTTTTCATTTTGTAGTGTATTTTAAACATATGGACAGGGCAGACTGTTAATTATTTCTTCTCCTTTTGGCTCAGTTCCACATATAACTCAGCAAAACCCGAGCTTTACAGACTATTCAATGGACAATAAATGGCTCTGCGTTTGCTGAGTGCTGAATAAAAATTATGAGCTCTCGAGGCACTTGTTGGCCCACAAAAACACATCCTTGCCCCTTCTTCTCCCAGCTGCTGCATCTTGCTTCTTCCACGTTGGTTCAGAGGGTAAACACTTTGAGAAGAGATGGTTTAATAATCCTACACACAATGTCAGAAAAGGTTATTCAATAGGATGAGGGGAAAGACCTTGCAACTAGTAGGACTGTGTCCTTAAATGCTGCTGGGTGCAACTAGAGTACAATGTGATGTGACCAGAAGGGCATCGGTGGCTTCTGAGGGACGTGAACAGGAAGATCTAGTTGCAAGAGTTTGAGGCGTTGTGGCCCATGGCTGTGTGCAGGGCCCTTTGCTGTGCACCGTCGGCACTTCTACACCCTCTGTTTCTAACCTCTCACAAGCTGGGCATGGCGTGTGCTGCAGCAGACTGAGGCTTCTCTTTGTGTCTGGGACCAACTAATGCATCTGCTCTTACTGCTGGGCCCTGAAGTTTGATGAAAACTTAATTACTACAGTGTTTGTTCTGGTACCAATACTTTTATTCTGTCGCAGGCATTTTGCAAATATGGGTGGGATAAGGTCTTTGCCTGCTCTCGTTTGTAGTCGGAACATGTAGCTATAACCTAGAGAAAGAAAATGAAGAGAAATAAAGTATTAGAGTGATGGTTTTGAGATGACATAAAGGAACTCTTGGGGGTTTTTGTGCTTGTGACTGGGATGAGAACACATCAAGAAGGAGGGAAGAGTCGCAAATTATGGAGCTATTACTCATTATTAATTATATATTTTGCACCATTACATCCGCACTGAGGTCTAAACGTACCTTGTGACTGGTAACAAATTAAACTGCAGGATAGCTCTTTGATGCTATGTCATGGAAGACTGAAGATTCTGTACCCCTGGCCAGGAGAGACTTTGTTTTGCTTTCAAAGAAGTACGGGGAACGTTAACACCAGGTTTAACTTTATTGTCCGAATTAGATGCATTACTGGAATGCTGATAAGCATGAGTCACAGTGCTTAGATCTGCCTCGTGCATCCCCTCCCTTCTCTCTCCTGTGTTTCAAGACAGAGACATGGTAGCCACATGAGCTTCAAATCTTTCAGGGTAGCCGGGACTCCAAAAAAATATTCTCTGTGGGTTTCTGTGCCAAGAAACTAAATGCAATCTTAAATAAAGCAGATGGACGCCCTTCCATGTCCTCCTTTCAGCTGCTCTAGTCACTTTTTTCTAGACTGCGCCCCTGCCGACGTGCCTGTACCCCCCGCTGCTGCCTGCCAGGTACGCTGGCATGCCGGTAACAGGTTTCCAGGGACCTCCCGGTGCCCTGGGAGGCAGGGCTATGCCCTGTACCTCAAGCCTCTTCTGCCACCCCCTCCAGACCACACTGGCCATGATGAGCTGGCACCGTGACCCACCAGGAGCAAAGGGTCGAGCCCCAGGACGATCTGATCCTAAGCCTGCAGAGAGGGAAAGAGCAACTTCGCTGGAGCGGTGCCAGTCACAGCCCTGGGGCCCTCTCTGGATGCAGCTCACTGCCTGCTGCCAAAATGCCATGAGCAAGGCAATTCAAAAAAAAAAAATAGTTAAAGCGCAAAGTCTCCAGCCCTGCAGCCACACCGAGGAGCCTCCTGCACCCGGCCTGGGCAGCAGCCTGCTCACCTCGCTGGGGCCACTGACCTGCAAAGGCCCAGTATTTCCATGCCGAACTAACTGGAAGGCTGCTACAATGGCAGCCGTGGGAAAGATTGGCGCATTTATTCTGCACCGTCCCTGAGTCAGACACAGATCCTGAAGGCAGGAGAGGGTGGATCCCGTTCAGTCCCCGGGGATGTGCTCGGGTTGTCCCCCTCCCCACCCCCGGCGGGCAGAAGGAGCCGGCTGGCTTCAGCCCCGCTGAATCATCCGCTTTCCCTTTAGAAACACATCCCGCACTTCGCCCAGGGATGTCGGAGAGCACGCAAAGTATTTCCCAACCAGGATTGTGGCAATGCTAAAGGGATTTGTTGAACTTGTCAATCTTCCCTCCCTTTCCTTTTCCTGCAGGATTTCCACGTGAAGCAGCAAATGAATGAGATTTAGGACGGGGATCTCCTATCCCCACCCTGCCCCCAGCAGGGCTGGCTGCCCGCCAGAGGGGGAGGCAGATGGGGAAGCACTTGCAGCATCGTGCCCTCACGTCATTACAGCCAGACGGACTGGTGATTTTGCGGTCCGTTGTTTTGTTTTTTTTTTTCACCGTGTTTTAGCGTCTCACCCCTCGTGAGATTTCAAAAGAAAATCCAGACCCAAAGCTGGGGCGCTGGCAGTGGAGCAGGCAGTGCTGAGCAGCTGCCCTCCCTTCCCCCAGCCCGCCAACGTGCCAGTCTCATTGAGATGTAGCCTGTGATCTGATTTCGCCTTTATTTCCCCCTATTTTTCTATCCTGAGGCAAAATCCATCTCCCAGGCCGACCTGGCGCTGTGCTCTCTCAGCTCCCGGCACCCCGGGCTCCCAGTGACGGGGTGCGGCCGTCAGCCCCAGGATGGCTGGCACGATCTCTGCTGAGGGACGATGAACAAAGCGGCTTCCATATATGCAGAGGAAGAGATTTGGATTGGCAACAAAAATGTATAAATGCAGTACTGCACGCACATTAGTTTGGAATACTGATTAGACTCAGAAATAATGGGGTAGAGTAGCCAAATGTCTCAGGGAGCCAGCATTTTGTATCACTTATTGTTCCCTAGCTAGTGTGAGTTGGAATAGGAACTGACCGACTGCTTGAGTATCACGTTGTCACATACTGGTACTGTTTGTGTCAGAGGTTTTGGCAAGTAACCCAGCTGGCTAAATCTGACCTCTTTCTAAAACCGGGGCCAGGGAGTACCACTAAAGGGATCACGGTATGTGTAAGGGAAGCTGTTCCTGTTGCTTTACAGTGCTTCAGCTGCACAGTCCTGACATTTCATTTAATGGTATTTCTACAGTTTCTAGGCCAGTGCAAAAGCACCAGCAAAAAAGGAGCATTGCGAGACCTCCACAAAAGACATCTGTAAATTTAAGACGGGGAAACTTAAACAGGAGAGTTCAGTCCAGCAAAGTGAATATCCAGGCAGAGGAGACCCCATTCGAGGTGCACACCACAAACTCCTTGGGACAGAGGAGTCATGGGAGAGCAGGTGTGCCTGGTGCAGACTGGTGGGCAAGGGCTCCAGAGGAAGAGAGAGAGACTGGAGATGCAGGAGAGCAGTAACAGCACGTGTGCAAAAGTACCCAGCGCCAACTGCAAGGAGGGACCTCCCTCCTTTTTCTCTGTAGGACTTTGAACTTCAAATTCTCGCCTGTCGGTGTAACATTGGGTCAGGAAAAGAGTTTCCCATGGAAAGATTTCTCTGCTAAAAAGTGTTACATATAAAGGCAACGCCTGAAAAAGCCGGGTCTCGATGAAAGATTGCTGCATGGTTGACCTCTCCCTGGGCTTTGCCTTTCGCCTCCCTCCTTGCACAGCTCCCACACTCCATTGCTTGCTGGGCCTTTCTGAGGGTTATCTTTTATCTGCCTCTCCGCCAGCTGCTGCAGAGCCCACCCAGAGCAAGGCTGACACGTCAGTTATTGTTATCACCCACTAGAAGCAAGGGGTGCGGGGGACTTTGCTATTTATATCCAGAGCTTCTTGCTCTGCAAACAGCTTTCTCACCTCTCATAAAAGTGTCACTGGATGAGCACCAGTGTCACTGTGACACTGGGCCATCTCAGTATGTCAGTTCCAAACACTTAGGACATCTGTGTGAGAAAAAAGGGTGGTTGCAACTGAGCTGTGCCTGGTTTGTTGTCCTATGGTGTAAGTCACTGGAGACAAAAACGCACTTAGTTTCATTTCTAATTTCTTTTCTCTAAAAATGAAAGATGTCGGTGAACAGCAAGAGCAAACTGTTCACAGAGTAAAGAAAAGGCAGGTGATGCCATCTGTATAATACACTCTGGGATGTAACTATGCGATATTAGCTTCAGTAGTTTCTGTTCTCTGTAAGACTCAGTTTCCAGTTAACTGGAAGAAAGTCCATCAAAGTCCATCCAAATAAATTAGTGGTTTCGTATGCTACGATGTATGTGCACCCTGCAGTATACCTTTGAGGGCCAATGTCCCCGTCTGCACTTCACTAAGCACTCATGTAACTAAACCATCACCTTTACTTCAGAAAGTTTCAGATGTAAGGTCTCAGCCTTGCAAACTTCAAGATGGTCATTTTCCAGTCAAGCCTGGGAGGAGGGCAGTGGGGCCTGTCAGTAGTCCATCCTGAACACAGTTGTTCCAGGGTGAGAGTTAAATGATAGATGAAGGTCAACATAGTCGAGAGTTAAATGATACATAGAAGCTCAACATGAGCCGGCAATGTGCACTGGCAGCCCAGAAAGCCAAGCGTATCCTGGGCTGCATCAAAAGGAGTGTGGCCAGCAGGTCGAGGGAGGTGATTTTGTCCCTCTACTCACCTCTCGTGAGACCCCACCTGGAATACTGTGATCAGCTGTGGAGCCCCCAACACAAGAAGGACATGGAGCTGCTGGAGCAGGTCCAGAGGAGGGCCACGAAGATGATCCGAGGGCTGGAGCATCTCTGCTATGAAGACAGGCTGAGAGACTTGGAGCTGTTCAGCCTGGAGAAGAGAAGGCTCCGGGGTGATCTTATAGCAGCTTTCCAGTACTTAAAGGGCGCCTACAGGAAAGCTCGAGAGGGGCTTTTTACAAGGACATATAGTGATAGGACAAGGGGCAATGGCTTTAAACTGAAAGAGGGTAGATTTAGATTAGACATAAGGAAGAAATTTTTCACTCAGAGGGTGGTGAGGCACTGGAACAGGTTGCCCAGAGAAGTTGTAGATGCCCCGTCCCTGGAGGTGTTCAAGGCCAGGTTGGATGAGGCTTTGAGCAACCTGGTGTAGTGGAGGGTGTCCCTGCCCATGGCAGGGGGTTTGGAACTAGATGATCTTTGAGGTCCCTTCCAACCCAAACCATTCTATGATTCTATGATTCTATGATTCTATACCACTAGCACCCCAGCGTGAGGCCTCTGAGTTCTCCAGATCAGAGGAGTAGCTTTTGAATGGAGCAAACAGGAGACACCTGAGTAAGAGGGAAAGAGGGCAAGGAAAGGAATCAGCAGAGCTCCTGGCTGTGTGTGAAGGCAAGGCAAGAAATGGATTCTGCAACCTGTACTATGGTCATTGTAACAGCACAAGCACTTAATTTACTGTATTCAGAATAGTTTGACGTTTTACTCTGATCCAGTTGGCTGTAACAATATAGTACTGGTGCACAAGACAGTTCAGAAGAGTGCAGAGAAAAAGAAAAGAAATGCTTCTCCTGGCATCCGTGGCAAATACCGGGCTTAGCAGAGAAGGCAGAGTGCCATGGAAGACATTCTAATGTCATTATCTACCTAAAGTCTTCTAACAGCACATGAAAGTTAGGTTATGACCTTTAGATTATGCCAATGTGGTACCCATATTTATCATTACAGATGATGAATTTCATTCTGTGTAGAAGAAGATTTGCATTTGACAGAACACATTAGGTAAAAGGGTGTAAAATCAATCTTAAGAAGAGATTTTTATCAGTATATTCTTAATGATACAGAATACGCTTAATGATACACTTGAGGACTGGGTGGTTAAAACAGCATGTGCAGGCATCTTGCATTACAAAACTCTGGAAGAGGGATTGAAGTGAGCGGGATGCATAGATATATCTTCTTTAGATTCCTTTTCCAGGCAGCTGGACCAGCCTAGAACAGGACTTTCAAACTCTGCAATCATATCTACATCTTTCATTCCTACAGAAGGCTGGCAGATTAAGAGATACGATAGAGACTCTTCTGTCATAATAGAAAAGGGCTTATATGGCTTTTGCAATGAAGATATGATAAAGCTTTAAGAGGGTTGTACAATTTTATGCTAATCCTCGGCAAGCAGATCAGTATCAAGGTAAAAGGCATAATGTTTTTGCAAAAGGCGGGATCAGCACGGATGTACTCAGATGAGAGGCAAGACTACAATCAAGTTGCCGGGTGATGCTTGTAGTACAAAATCAAATAGGGAAAGATTTCTTTCTGCAGGCATGGTAAGCTTGTTTCTGTTCTTCAGGAACCATAAATGTTAAAGCTGGAACAGTCACATTTGATCATCTGACCTATTTGAATTGTTTAGCACATCAGGTACCCGAGTAGCTTATTGCTCAGTGTTGCTGCATGGAAATTTATATTCCCTGAAGAACACTCATATACACTTATGGACATCATTAAAAAATTAAATAACATTTAGTCATGTATCTCATGCAGAATTCATCAGTGACAGTGGCTATTTCACTGAGTAGGTTTTCTTCTGCTGTAAATCAGTGCACAGCAGTTGAATAAAACATAATAAGATGAGAACGAGTATCTAATTTGGAGAGAGCACAGCAATCTAAAATGATGGTTTCTCGACGAAAAACAATTGGATTTTTCAGACATGCCCAGAATCTGTTATATATTTGTGTCCTTGACAAATATATCGATGTGATTACTGACTAGTCACAGCTCGTAAACTAATATTTCTGACCTTATTCATGAGGAAAAAGAGGGAACAGAAAGGGGGCCTGCAGGTAGGACCTGGTGCGGTGGAGGCATTCCATGTGTTGTGAGATTGCGTAGCCCAGCTCGATGAACACAGAGACAAGAAGAACAGGGGCATAGTTTAATATTGGCCTTGACACAAGGGATTAATTTTGTAGGCATAGTAGATCATTATTTTTCTGTAGCCCTGGGCAACTCCTCTCCCTCCCTCCGAGAAGTCCTGCCCGGGCTGCCTGCAGTCATCGACCTGCATGCGAGAAATTGCCAAGAGAAATGCAGGGAGCGGAGCGGAGGGCACGGAGCAGCGCGTGGAGCTGGGAGGAGGAGGAGGAGCGGGTGGACTGTGGGCAGGAGGGAAGGGGAGCTGTTGCAATTGTTGCCCCTGGGGTTCGGCAGGGCTGCGTGCTCACTGCCTGCCCCATTGTTCCCACACCAGCCCTGCTTGCTCGACGAGTCAAAAGCCACCTCTTAAAATCTCCCCAAAGTGTCGCAGCCCTGCAAACCCTACAAGGTCACTGGATGGGAAGCAGGTAACACAGCCATCGATCTCCATCACTGTCAGGGCTCAGACAAGACTGAAGCTCTGTTTTTCTCAATTTCTGTGGCCCTGTAGAGCTACGGCAGCCAAAGGGGTGCGGGCTGGGTGCTGCTCCTTTTGTTCCTGAGCAAACACTTCAAAGATCCCGTCAGATACACATCTGCAAACACTATCACACATCCATCACCAGCAACTTAATTTGAAGACAGCAGCACAGGTGTGTGAGAAGCACCTGTAGCCTGCACAATATTTTTTTACTAGCTTCAGCAAATACAATTCTCCATTTTCCATGGGAGCAGCTGGGTCGAGTACTAAAATGTCTTCCTTCCATACAAGCACTTTCAGAAAAGTTAAATACTATGAATTTAGGGCTCAATAAGTCTGGGTTTATGTGAGCATGCCCTCTTTTCAGCGTACAAATTTTGCTCAAATAAGGAAAAAAAATGGGAATTTGTACTTTTTCCAGGTTTTGCAGATGTCACATAAATTTTCTCTCATCAGGCAGCTTCACACTGATTCTAAAGTCATTTTACCCACACATTCACACTTACACTGTCTTACACCAACTATGTACAAGGCAGATCTTCTGCAGCTGTGTTGTCCAACTGACCTCCACTCCCTCAGCCAGCCCCACATGTTGCAGACACCTCTGATTTACCGTGATTAGCTGTACAGCACACATGCTATAGGCTCAGTTTGTCCCAGACTCCACAGAGGTATTATATATCCATGCAGGACAAGTGCTAGAGGTCTGAGGTACTTAACAGACTCTGCACATGTATTTTGTACCCTCATCCATCCAGGATGAGGACAACATCCAGGATGACTTCCATCCAGGACTTCCTGTCTGCAGATATAGGGGCCATTAGCGAACAGCCTGACTAAATTACAAGCACAACTGATGTGCTATACATCCTGTTTGATGCAGCCCCAGTTTAGTTGGGCGCAAGTGCAGATGGCTGTGCAATCCCACAGCTCAAACATCCCGTAGCCCACACCAAGCATAGGGGCACTGGCACTGCGGGGGACACTGGGCAAATCTGCAGTTCATGTTTCCAGTTATCACTGAGTACCCTCATTTCCCAAGATCTGCGAACCAGAGATGGTAACTGTTAATAAACGGAATGCTTACTTAATTTCCTCCACTGTTTTAGTTGAAAAGAAAAGGCAGAAGCAAAATGAACAGTGCTAAGTGTATTGATGGGGTTAGCTAATTGAGATCTTCAGCAATTTCAGAGGTATGCAACTGTGCAATCTTGGTAGTGGCACGCAATCACATATTTGCACAATGGCATGAAGCAGCAGAAAGCTACCTGGATAGGGATTTAGTTATAGGTCTCATTCCATCAGTGACAAACTTGTTTGGTAATCCCTCATAGCTCCAAGATTTTAAATAACGTCTTCCAAACTAATTCTTCTTTCTAGGGAGGCCTGTCTCCAACACCGCCAGTGTTTTTCAGTGAGGCTTTGCCCCCGAAAGTCCTCGGACAGTTGCTGAATTTGCAAGCAAGATCTTGGGATGCATTGTGCTTGCTGATCAGTAATGACTGTACTATATTAGGCCATGGGTTGGTAACTGCCCCAGCACAGCTGGACTACTAAGGCTCCATAAGGACAGCAGCACGTGTTTTGCCACACAGCATCATTGGCATGACTGGGGATTCCAAATCCAGCAACTCACCAACTCACCTTACAAAAAAACCCAAGTCCCCTGATGAATGAAAAATGTGCTTTGTGTGGTCTTTGTTCAGCAACTCAGAAAGCAGCTGAATGAAGTTATTGTAAAGTTATCTCCTAGACCTGCCTTGGTTGCTGCATGCTCAGCTTTTAGAGAGAGGACATATTTTCCCTCAGAGAGTGATGGGAGAGCAAAACCAAGATGCTTAGGAGGAAGTGCACGTTGCCATTTGAAATATAAGGGCTAATGTGAGGAAAGCTGTCAATTAGATTTACAATAGAAATGAAGTTTGTACAGGCAAGAGATGCCAAATTCTGGTACTTGACAATGAAAAACTCTTACTGTAGGGATATCCAGTGTCCCTCTTAGTGCAGCTGTGTTCAAAATCGGAGCCATCCTTTGATCTCCTCTTTGAAAGTAGCCACTATTTGCATTGCTGACTGAAGAACATGGATCTGAACAACACAGAACACTGGAGAATCCAAACGTCAGGGTTAACATCAAGATTTCTGCTAATCTGAAGTCTTAATGTTTCACCGTTCTCAAGCTCCTTGAGCAGCCAATTGTCCTTGAGAATTGCCACACTCTTGTTGATCTTTCACTGTTGACTCTGTTTTGGGAAAATTACAGTAATAGCTGGATTTCAGAACCGCTTTTCCCCTAAGCATTCAATCTGCCTTTGCCCTTCACACAGACTGTATAGGAGAGGAGTTGTTTTATTATTGTCATCTCCAAATTAGCTGTTCCAGGTGTGTCTCCTGCCTTTGGTAAATGGGAGTGTTATGTCTTGCAGCTGAGCAGCTATCTAGATTTTTTGATTTTTCACTTGTTATTCATGCCCATGGCATCTCAGCCTGAGCACAAGGCTCAGCCAGAGACAACGAACTCTCTGCTGTTCATTTCCCCCGCAATGCCTCCAGTGATTCTGAAAACAGTGTAAAAATGGTAAATGCAGGATAAATATGTGGGGAATGGATAAAACTGGAACTGAGGAGCAGAAACTAATATAGAAGATAAAGGAGAACAGGCTCAGAAACGGCTACTTTCATTTTTGAGGCTGTAAGAGACTGGTTTTTTTGGTCTGTCTTCGGCCCCTGAAAGATAAATGGCTTTTCATCAGTGTGGGCAGGATTCCCTACGAAGAGAGCCCGTCCTGGCAGCCCTCTGGGGAGGCTGCTGCTCTCCTGGACTGGTCAGGAGAGACAACGTCCCAGCACACCTTGTGACACTCAGCCTGTCATCATCCATCTGGGTGCTGAGAGACTTGTTCGACAAGTTCAGCAGCTCATACGGCTTCCCATAAGGTACTAGATAATTGCTGCTGGATTGTTGTGTGATGAGTAGGTTAGATAACAGGACTATTAAGCACTGTTTCGTCATCACCCCCAAACCAGTATACCAGATACTTCCTCTGAAAACACTGTTTCGTCCCAAATCTAATAAACATCTCTATTCTAAACTCCATCTGCTGTTGCAGGGTTTAATTAATGAGAAAAATGGCCAGTGTTAGATTTGATAGCTTAGGTGTAAGTGATCATGTAGTAGGATCTGTTAATTACCTAAAAAAAAAAGGTTTCTATTTGTATTTCAGTCTGGTCAGATACAGTAATGATTTTTCCAAGTTTTCAAGCTGATTTCCTTAATGTTTTCCCCATAATGCATTAAGACTCCCATTCGGCAAGAAACATAAACACATGCATAATCCCAGTGTAACAATCGGCAGCTGCTTGTATTAACTGTAAGATTAATACCTTGCTGAAGACGGCCTGAGAGACCTAGGAGCAGTGATGCTCAGTAGACACGTCTTGGCAAGGGGAAGCAGTGGCAGGTCCCTCGCCGCAGCGTGCTGCTTTGGGCTGCAGGGGAAATCCCACCTGCTGAGGTAGGCGGGCAGCTTTAGGGTATGCCGCATGGTCTGGAGGGTCTGCTCCCCCTTTGCAGCTCCAGTGCATCTCTGCCGTCATCCCCATGGCACTGAGGATAATTGGAGCTGGAAATCATCATCTCAAAACCAATTTTCAGCTACAACCCTCAGCACCCTTCAGTGGCTTTTGGAAGTTCAAATCATATCCTGCCTCAGAGGAAGCAAGAGGGAGACACAGGGAGGTCACATCAGCGGCAGCCAGGAGATCAGCACCAGCATCCCCTGGCCACCCACCCTAGTCTGGGGCTAGCTGCTCAGGGCCGGCAGCTCCACGTTTCCCCTTGTCTCCTTGCTCTGCCAGCATACAGCATCCAGGGCAGGACTTACCCGGAGCAATCATGAGGGTGCAGCCCTGCCATGCCACAAAGAGGTTTCGTACAAGGTGTGGGTCATGTTAGGCAACGCAGAAAAGGCTGTGCTGATGCACACGCATTGCCACGGCGGTTGCACCCAGGTGCAATATCTGGGCACAAGTTGCATTTTGGCAGCATGCTCTGCCACTATCTGTTGTCTCCCAAATTGCTGGCAAGGTGACGAAGGGATTATTATGGGCTTAGATAAAACACATAGGCCACCAAGATCATTGTCTTTGATCAGACCATAGACTCTGCCAAAAACATCCTCATCGCACAGCTAGCCAAAAGACTGGAAAGCCATAGTTTCACTTGTGGAAAACTTTCAGAAACATCTGAGACCTGGTCCATCTTTGAGTTTTCCCAGCAGAATCGAAAGTGTGCAGAGAAAACTGCTGCAGCTCTGTTAGCTGATGCCCTGTGGCACTTTGCTAACGGGAAACTACTTTTGTTGATATGGTTCGTTTCATTTTGGGACTTGAGAGAGAGTTTTTTGCTACATGTCCCTAGGTTAGATTGTGCAAAAAAGCCAGCATCCACCTTTCAATGACAAAAATGACTCCACGAGACATTTCAATCTCAGTATAGGCCTGCTGGATTATTATCACTTATAATTAGTTCTCTACATGCTGTGACATGCTCTGCTGGCAACCTCTTTTTCATCTGTAAAAATACTGAAAGGTGTTAAGAAGCAGGAGGGCTTGCCAAGACATCTGTATCAAGGTTGCTAGCGTAGACAAGGAATATGTGTGCCACCTGGGAGGTTTGCTGTGTTTAAGCCAGATCCAGTCTATCTGCAGTATATCCTCTCCAGGGGTATGGCTATGGCAGTGGTATGGTGTTCTGTTTCACCATGAGATTTAACTCTTTATTTTTTTGTAATAATACATATTTTGAACTCTAATGCATTTTTCACCGTGAGCTAGTGAAACAATTAACTAATAGAGAAAAAGTGCTTTGATTTCAGTCCTGTAAGTAATTTCCATTTCTAGTGGTTTGCCCTACTTCTCTTTATACACGTCTAAACGCCCTCTTGGTCTGGATGAGTTTGTTGCTTCCTGCGTCCTAACACCCAGCACATCAGTTATACTGAGCATTTCATTGTTGAGCCTAACAGCAAACATATGCACCATGCTGAACCGGCTGAATTTAAATGCTATGATAAACAAGCTGACATATGAACGCCATCACTTGCCAAATACCCCCCTAGCCTGAGGGAAAGCTTGCTGGGCTGCAAAAGGGGAGAGCAGAGTCTGAGAGCTGTTTAAATTCCTGGGCAGTTCTTCACTGGCATTACTGACGTACGCCACACACCTCACCAAGAGGAGGGCTTGAGAAGCACCACGCTTTTTACTCTAGCAATGGCTTTGGTGGTAGTAAGTCCAATTGCTTCCCCTGAGGCACAGAAGCTGACAGGACCACGTGCTGACTTGCAGATATGTGCAAGTACGTGATGAGGTCACTCTTAAGGCTTCACAATAGAAAATAGTTTTTTCTGAATTTGAGGGTGAGCTCTGATTTTTTTTTTTATCTGGCAGAGAGGAGTGTACGTCTTATGAAATGCTGGAAGGTAGGGAGGAACTTTGCCCTCCACTGTTTCTTCCCCTCCTTTCACAGATTTGGATGACCAAAGTATGTTCTGCCGCACACTTAGCTGCCATGAAATATTTGTTCTGTTGCCTAAGATAGTAATTAAACTAAACAAACATTAGGTACCTTTTCCTGTTAGTTTAAATAGCAGCCCACCTCCTTCTAATGCAGAATATGTTTTCCTTCCTCCTTGCTGCTCCCTGAAGGCAGTGGTGACATTCTACCTACACAGTGGTTCCGCTGCTGCCAGGATCAGCCTGGATCTACAGAGATATCCTTACATGTTTCTAACAGCATATGCATGAAACCTGTGCCCTTTTAATCAGATTTATGCAGAAAAGCAGACTTTTCAATGACAGAGTGAATGCTCCAAGGCATTTAATGTCAAGGCAGGTCAGTCAGACTAGTATTAGCTCTAATTGCCACTCTAACTGTTCTTGTATTCCTCACCTACATCCCCTTTCTTGCCTGAGACAGTATCAATAATAAAAATGTTTTCTATCTCATCACATCAGTCCATTGAGTAGGATAAGGGGGTAAATTCAGTAGCAGCAGTAATATATGGGTTTGGAATGTAGAGATCGAGCCAGGTATTGTTCACCAAGTTCGTGATTCAACATTCATTTATACCAGCTGTATCTACCAGATCATCTGGCAGTACAAGTCTAACCCAGATCAGAAGCAAGGCCTCAACTGGTTAGTAATGGTGTACCTTAGGGATTCTGTGCCAGCTTGCACCACAATCATGACCTGGCAGCTGTGGTGTTTTATTTGCCCTCTTTCGTTTGGGTGCCTTTGTGTGACTGAGGATCGTTGTCCCAGTTTCACTAAGAGGATGTTTGGAGGTGGCCCTCCAAGGGACCAGCCTTCCAATTTTAAGGACAGCTCACATGTGTTTCCAGTGGGGTCCTGCAAAAGGTGTTCAGGGGAAGCTCAGCACTGCAGCCAGCAAGATATTTCCAAATCACGTTAAGAAGCAGGATTAATCCTCATCTAGCTGCATCCTTACATCTAGCAGAGCTGATTCACATAGATGCTGTCTATGTGAATCAGATTTCCTGTGAGATTTTTTTTTTCTGTGAGATTTCCTGATTCCTTGCCTGTTGATGAATAGGGCCTGTTTAAGTATTAAGGACAGAGTTATCCACCACACACTGCCACTCTGCTTTGGTGTGGAAACTGGACATCCAGCAAGATAACTTTGGAGCTGATTTACACTGCCCAGAAGAGTCTCTGTTCACACTGTCTGCAGGGCATGAGCACAAATGGATGGTGTGACAGGCATCCTAGTGTGGATGTGTGTCTCCAGGGTTGGGATCCTCCAGAAAAGGCAGATGCCCATCCTTTGCATCTCTCTGTCCTTCTCCATTCTGTGCCAGGAGCTTGTGGATCACCACAGATGGCAATTGCTAGTTTGTTCTGCTGGCCTGGCAGACTTCTCCACACATGGGTCTCCACTACTCTGGCCTGGCCAAAGCACACAAAACCAGCAAAGGTGCTTCTTTAACAGAGAGCAGTGAGGTAAATGGAGACAGTATACTGCCGGTGATCTTTTGTGCTCTTGCCTCCCCTTCCTTTTCAAACAAAAGGGGTAAGAGATGCTCCCACAAAGCATCATTGTCCTACTCAAGGGCTGTGCTTACATCCCAACTTGTAATGCAGTCCAACTCCTTTGCTCCAAAAGGAACAACACACTTAGTAGCACGTTATTGTTGTTGGCTTTTCGTAGGGCCGAGTGAGTTAATCCAAAAACGCCTATACAAGGTGCTGAAATAATCACATGGGATGATATAACAGACTGTACTATTCCACAGCTTTCCAGTGACAGCCAAGTGCATGGACGCATCTCTTGACATGTCCATGCCAGTACCTGTACTCAGGTCCAGTTAAGATGCAGTTAGGACCTGTGGAAGGTGGATTCTGCCTCTGCAGGCATAGACAGAGCAGTGGGGCCACTCTGCTAATGTGTGCAAAAGTGTGTCCAGGCATTAACGGGACTGGAAAAGGAGGCACATTGGTAGCTGGCAAGGAGAAGTCTGATCACAGTTCATGCCTGATGAGCGCGCAAATAGAAGAGGAAGTCCATGGGTCCAAATCTGCTTACAGAGCATCTCAGCAATAGCCAGAGACCATGCCCTTGGCATGTAGGTGGCAAGAAAAGACTACATGGGAGGTCCAATAAAAGGTCTATAGACAATAAGCTTTGTAGATCTGCTGGGAAAATGTTATCAAACATCAGCACATCTGAATCAGTAGTCTCTTTAGATTGATAAATGGATCAATGTCCTGTGGCTGTCACGTTTTTGACAGACTGCCAGGTGCCTAGAATTTCATTTCTGGACTCTTGGAACCATGGCCCAGGGGCAACTCAAAATAACTAATTTGGACCCTTTGCATTTAAGTAAACTTCTGTTTTACAAGGAGAGATCAAACACTCCAGTGCCCCAAAAGTCCAAAAAGTAAGCAAAATGCAGTAATATAAATGTTAACTGTGAAACAGATAAATATTCTAAATGCTAAGAGCAGGGGATTTAATATTAATGCGGAAACTTAGAAAAGGCTAGGAGATAAAAAGTTGCTACAGCTGATTAGTAGGAAGAACCAAGTGTCTTCTCACCATCCTTTTTATTTCGGGTGTTTTTCAGAAATAAGTCGTCAGATCATGTATTTAAATGTCAGAAGAAGGCTTCACATCATTCCTCCCACCTCATAAAAAGGAAGAAAATGGACAAGGAAGGGAGAAACTGGAAGGATTTGCAAGTTTGTCCCTGAGCTGCCGCAGTATAGTTTCACCGTTGTGCTGATTACTGAAGGCTGAATCACCAATAAGTAAATGGCCCTTGCCAAGAACTGCAAATACTCCAGCCACCACGAGAACAAAAGTATGAAACAAAAGCCTATGTCCAACTCTTTGGGTTACAGCATGCCTTGAGTAGGGGAAAGGGGGCTTAAGAAGTGTTTTTTTCTTCCATGGATTTTCCACTGAGTACTATTAAGTACAAATGCACCTCCTCTTTCTCACAGAAACCTGGAGCCAGAAATCACTAGAAGTTGAGGAAGTATTCCAAGAAAATATCAATGTACGCAAGCCCTGTTCCTGCACTCTCCCTAGGCATTTGCCACTGACTCCTGTCCAAGGCAACGTGTTGGGCTACAGTGACTCCTGATCAGATCCAATGTGGTTGCTTTTCTCTTCTTGAAGCAAGGAAATAAAATTAATTTCAATTTGAGGCATTTTTCACTACCTTTATCCTATGAGGGAGCCTGGGTCTCATTTATTATCTGTGAAACAATCAGGACACTGTACTTCAGCCTTGCATGTAGCCCAAAGCCTGGCAGAAATCAAGAACATTTGCACTAGCCAGCAACATGTGGGGTTTTCCAACTCAGTCCATAATAAATCAGCCTTTCACACTGATATTTGCCCACACGTTTCTGTGTATTGTTTGCTGGCTTGATTATCTTCAAAAATTTAGGTTATCTTTACTTTGCTATGAACCTTTCATCCATTGTCGCCCTTCCATTTCACTCCACTCCTCGCACACTTGCACAAAAGATGGAGTCAGGCTGCTGCTGCGAGGCTGCCATCTTCCCAGCTGCAGAAGGTGATAGGAGCAGAAAATCAACTGGTGCACCTGGCATGAATGTGTCAGAAACTTCTGCGGTATCTAATTATACAGATCGACTAGAAGTGGACCCTTAAATAAAACCCCAAAACCAAAAAAACTCACCTAAGCAAATTTGGCAAGCTGGTATTGAATAACAAAACCAAGCCATCCTCCAGAAATACTAAGTGATTATTCCATTCAGGGAACAAAGACATTGGAATAATGAAACCAGTCAACTTTCAAGCCAATAAGACAGAGGTAAGAAAGAATTCAAAAATAAAAAACAGAAAGAAAAAGAGGGACAGCTTACCAGCATCCAGTTAGGCCAGCCTGTCTTATTGGCAATCTGAAAAAATTGAGCAGGGCATCTAGACGTAAAAGGCTGGTATTTGACATTTTGGGAGATGGGAGTAGGCAGTCTTATTCTGCATAATTCAAATGGGCTTTTGTTGGAGATAGATATACTTCTCCTCAGAGCTTTCTACGAGGTATCTCTTCTCCAGATAGCTTTTACCTTCTCTATCAATGCTCTAATCAGGACTTAGATAATTCTCGTACTGCCTATTTTAAGTATATTTAAGCTAGAAAGGTGTTAACACTCCAGGTCTTTGTAATCATCTCCATTTTTTCTGACAATTGTAAAAGACACGTCTCAGCCAAGTCAACAAAAAATGGCATCCTGTAGATCAAACCATGAGCAAGACCTAATATGCCAAGAACATCAGGGTTTAAAACCCGGGAAAGGGACATTTCAAAATTGACTCCCTCTCTTTAAAATGCCCTGGGTGGACTGCTGCCTGCTGTCTTTCAAGATCACTCCTTGGGATGGGATGTGCCAGCTGGGATTTTTACTGGGAACAATTTTATTTTTGGAGAAGTTGTAGGATAGAAAATTGGCCTAAAAAGTAAATTTAACTACAGGGCAGCTCCTGCTACTCTATAACACTTAGGCCATTTATCTTACAGCAAGCAATAAAGCAGCTGCTGGAAACAAACAGCAAAGCAGAGTTATAGTCACTTTCTTCTGCAAATTGTTTTCTCCTTTTTTCTTCCATATCCACCTGTCCAAGAGTTAATTCTGAAATCCCTGGCCTTTTTTAGAAAAGATTCCCATGACTACTTAAGAAACACTCATTTCGGAAGACACCTTGGTAGCCAGCTCAACTGCATTCCCTTGAAAGGTGTTTCATGTTTCAATGTAAAGCTTGGTTTTGAAGTAACTTTTATATATATATACATAAGCACACACAAATATAAAAAATATTTATATTATATATGTGTGTGTATATCCGTATATATTTTAAAAAAGAGTTTATATTTTACCACCCTTTGGTCTGCTTATAAAACTTCATCACTGACAAATTTTGCAGCATGGTTCTGCCTTCTGGTTCTGCAAAGGCTGTGTCTGTTCAGAAAGGACAGGGGCTAAGAGAATAAAACAATGCAGAATGTCCTCAGGGGCTCACTCCCGGCCATAATTCATGCAGTTTGCTGCAAATAGAGACGTGAGTAACGTTTCCCATCTTGGCTCCACCCCAAAGAGTAATGACTTTCAGTTTTCATTCTGTCCTGACCTAGGTTTCGGACACTGAGAAAGCTGAGAGAAAGGTTTCATTTAAGTAGTTCCCAGTTCATGGAATGATTTTGGAAAACAGTCTCTTCACCAAAGAATATAGGTTTTTTTGTAAGCAGGCTAGCCCAAACTTGGGTACAACCCTAAGTTTGAGTCATTTCACATCCTTTATTAAAGCATGTGTTTTCTGTCTTCATTTAACAACTTGCAAAGTTGATAAATATTCTGAAGAAGAGTAGATCACACTGCTACTGTCCTGTGCATTTACATGTGTGTATATACACATGCACATATATGTGTGTGTATATATACGTATGTGAGTGTGTGTAGACACATACATATGTAAACCCCTAAGGTAAGTAACAAATGTAGCAGTATACATGAGAGTATATAAAACTCTGGCTCCTTGGAAGTATAAAACATGACGAAGCCAAGTTTGCATAGTAATTTATATCAAAGAGTGCAATTAAAAATAATATTTGCTGCCCATCTATTATAGAAGACTTTTGTTAGTAAAAAGTATTAAAAAATACCATTTCACTGCCCACACTTGAATCTTTATCTATTTGTTAGCCATAAGGTAATACCGGCAAAACAAAATGAATCAAAAGGCATATCTTCTGAAGATGACTCAAAGGTGAACACAATTCTGCAGGCAAGCAAAATTGCCAGCACAGGCTTCCCCGTCATTCCCAAAATAAGTGAGGCATCAGTAGAATGCCAGTTCGCACAAGGTCATAATGATTTCTCCCTCTACAAATTACACTGCCATTTTAAAAGAAGGAAAATAATCCAAGCCCTCCTCTCGACTGTGCCCGCAGCAGTAAGAGGGGGCGGCGGGTGATGGTCTCCCAGAACACAGACCGTCGCAAGCGGTACGCAGGTTTTCCCCGGCTCGTTCGAACAGTCAGAGTTCACACCACAGAAAGTGAAACCGAGGATTATGTGAAGACCTAAGGAAAATAACCAGCTAGCCCATTTAAAATCGATCCTGCGTCCTAGGTAACTGCAGCGTTATAATAAATAGGCTGCTTTGTTTTCTCATCTGGACTTTGTGTCCACTGCAAGCTTTGTTGAGCTTTCTGCTATTACGAGCTTACAAGATTTGCTATCCCACTGGCCTCCATTTGCTTTATTCCTTTGTATGCAGCAAACTGCACGTAAAACATTAATACACTGACTGTAGAAAATGTGTGAAACCTTAATAGGTGCAGGTGAGACCGCCTTGATGATGGCATATCATAGTAAAGACCCAGTATAATTTAATTTAATGTGATAAGCACGTAAGTCCCAATTTTCCTGACAATTGCTTATGCGGTGTTTCAATTTTTCTTTTCTTCTTTTAATACTCTTTTAGGTAAAAAAGTTATTTCTATCAGATCCACAGTGGGTGGATAAGATCAATAAGAAATACATACCATTCACAAAAGTGCCAGGCTCTACTTTTTTTGAAAAATGTAGTAGTGATGTGTAATAAAAAGCGTTCTCCCTTTGCGGAGGTGGAGAACAGCTAGTAACGTTCCAGAAGGCCTCTTTTTTCTGTACTCCTCCTGCATTTTAAGAAGAGATCACATTCATTCTTGCCTGCTTTTCAGTTTTGATTGAAGTCAACAGACACAGGCAAGAATTTAAACCTGCGTACATCTGACTGCATTGCAAGGTTTGTGTACATCCTCAGCTTCTCACTGAGGTACAGGAGCTGCCCCTGAATACAAAGTTGATCTCTCACGTAGTCGCTGTCAATATAGCTGCTTTGCAGATATTAATTTTGTTTTATTTACTGGATCTTCTTTGTTGTGATTGTTTGGGATTTTGTTTAATGCTGCAAAATATGCTGGTCATATAGCATCGTCACATGAATATTTGCAAAATGATCTTGCCGTTTGGAAGCTCCGAATTCTGCAGTGCTGGCCCCATTACCTTAGCACTATTTTTCACCAGTCTTTTCCATTTTAACTAAACCATCAGAGGCTCTATCTGGTCCTGGAACCAGCCTCTCTGAGGTCTCTCCACACCAGGTGGCACACGGAGGCACAGGTTTCCATCCATATACGAATCTCCTTCACATGATGATGAAGGCTTGTCCCTATCTGCCCTGTGGTGCAGGAGCATGTCGGGGTGATGTGGTGACGTTTGATTTTGAGCACATCCCATCTGGCTGCGGTCAGGTTGCACTCGCTGAGCTCAGGGCTCCTCTCCCCACACCTCCAGGGGCCCTCTGCAACCGCCCCCGACCAAATACCTCTTATTTGGCAGGCTTCTGAAAGGTTCGTCCAGGAAACATTATCTTTAAGCCAAAAAGCGCTGATGAAACAAGGAAATTAAGGAGACAAGAGCGCAAAATGAACGGCCTGTCAGTACAACCACTCTTGACCCCTGCCCTTTCCTCGCCCTGGCGCAGGCAAGCCTGCCTGTTTTATTTGCATAGACGATGAAAAGTGCTTCTGCGCCAGGGGTCAGCGCAAAGCCCATAGATCATTTAAGACCTTGGGCTGGCCTTCTGGGCAGGGGTGAATTTTGCTCAGCCAACATCTTCATTATTTCAAAGTAATCTCCAACCTCTTGGGTTCGGTGCCATGTGGAAAAATACCTCTGCTGGGAGAAAAAACCCTCCCTGTTTATTTGAAAGTTCTAGATTGGATGGAATTTTCTTTTTTCCTTAAAATTATCCAGATGATATATGTTGCATTGTAATTTTGATCTATGTCTCTTAGGGTTATACTTATGCTCCCACCAAAGTCTGTGGCTAACGATCCCTTGATTGTAAGGAAAGCAAGCCCTCAAGCCTGAGGGTGTTAGACCTCCATGGAAAGAAAAGCAATTATAAGAAAATTCTAACTTCATATCTGCGGTAATAAAAGAGAACAGCTCAGATAAAAATGAATTAAAGGAACGTGAAAGCTTCAGGTCTGTAGGCAGTTTATGGAGAATGAATATGTTGTGTCTTTAACACTCTGTGTTTTAAATGTTAGACTAGGAAATCAAAGTTTGATCCAATAATAAATTGGCTGGTTAGAACAAAATCTGATGCATTTAAAATCCGGTTTCATAAAAATGTCATTCATTGATGCTGTATGGAGAGACTGCCTAGTCTGTCAAACACCTTCAAGTAGGTCATCTTTTGGGGATTAGTCTAAGTTGCTATCTGTTGACAGTTCACATGTGACATCGTAAGCTTCTTAAAATGAATTAAATTGTTTCTTTTTTTTTTTTTTAAGGCAAATGGTAGCTGAAATGTTACACGGCAGAAAGATTTTCAAAACTGGCTAGCGATTTTGGCTGCCTTGTATTTGGAGCATCCACTTTAAGAGAATCTAAAGTGCTTGTTTGTCAGCAAGTGAGTGCTTTTTTTTTTTCTGAAAATTGGACCTTCTCTCTCAAACTGGAACTCAAAACATAAAACATTGTAGGAATGAATAGCGCACTCTGAAAATCCCAAGTCATCATCTTCCAGTTAATGATGTATTACTCTCTTATGTGTCAGAAGAAAACCAGTTAGGAAGATGGATGTGAGTTTGATCCTCTAACTTTCAGTATCAGTTCTGCTACCCATTTCTTGCGTGCCCTCGAGCAAGTCACCTGTGTTAGGCTTCTCAGAGGCGCTCATTGCTGGCCTCATCCCTTGGGCATTACAGTCCAATCCAAAATGATCCATGAAGCTTTCTGTGCCTCGGCACTGCCGTCTGCACACCTGAGGCTCCTGTTGCAGAGGAGCACTGTGAGCACACTGCCGGTGAGCACGGACAGCACCATCCACGTGGAAAAGAGACCAGTGAGGCCTTCAAAGCAGGACTATAGGGCATTATACTATCCAGATGTTTCTTTTCCAGATTATATTTCGATAACTGGACAAAATAACAGGAATGTCTCTGAGCAGGGCTTCCTAATGGAGCGGGAGAAAAGCCTGGAGGGGCTGCAGCTTCTTCTGGTTGCCCTGTTTGCCCCCACATTAGCCATGGGCTCTGGTGTTGAGGACGGTGAGAGAAGCAGAACGGCACCGGGAACTGAGCTTGCTCCCTGCTATTAGTAAGAGGAAAACAGGACAAATTATTAGTTTATCATGAATGAGACTAATAACTCACGCGAATGCATTAAATTAAAATGAGAGACATTCTATGAGAACGTTCACTTTTACTGTAGTGAAGCAGCATCGTTTTATCGTGTGTTCTAACTACTCAAAACCATTGTGTTGGTCATCTTGAATACACTTAAGGAAAATATCCTTATGCAATGATTTTCTTTTAAACAGTAACTGGAGAGGAAAGCTAGTATGAATAACGGTACACTCAGTATGCTATTTATAAATGTTATTTATTTATACATCCTTTGTATATTTGTGTATTCATTGAGACATTAATTTCTCAAGAAACTTATCTCTGTATCTTATTTACTTGTCCTGAGTGGCTTCCCCTTTCGTACCAGTAAACTAAACATATAATTGTTTAGAAACTCTACGGACTTGCCAAAATATGAACTCATGCGCATGGAAGGGGGCAGAAGTTCAGATTTCAATCTGGCCATGTAGGGCGGCACGTGCTGTCCTAAGCTGCTCTAGTGAAGTTGTTCATCTTAGTTGCTCTCCAGAGGCTCTTTTATTGGGAGAGAAAAAAGATCTGACTGCCAAGAAGGAGGACAATGCTGTCTGCAAAGATGTATCAAGGCTGTAACAGGGAAAACAGAATATTTCTTTTTTCTTCTTTCTCCCCCTGTTCCGAGGAACTCTAGAAGAGAATATAATCCAAAAAAATGGTAACTCTCTGCAGGGCCGTATTTTCCAATCGGGGCCACGGTCTGGTCTTTCCACTCATTGTGCTGGGCCAGTGACTTCCCCTTTCTCTTTTCTCTCTTTGCCACTGGGAAGGAGCCCCTAATTCCTGAGTGACAGCCTTTTCCTTTTCTTCTGTGCTCCTGCAGTGTCTCGTCCACCAAGCAGCTGTAACCAGGATCACAGTCTGCTTTACTGACACTAAGAATTTTCTTGCACGTTAAACATAACTCATGAGCAATATACTATCATACAGCTCTGCAGTGGAACAGGACACAAAACTCCACTTCTTTGTCCTTGGGCACACATTCAAAGGGCTAGTCACCAAGAGAATAAACTATGGATTCGAGGAGAAATAATTTTTTTCCCAAAAGCAAAAAAAATGTTTGTTGTCAGCCATACAGAACAGACAAAAAAGAATCTGTTCCTTTTCATTGTAATTACAAACTGCATGAAATCCAAATGACTAGAGAGCACCGTATAGCTCTCTCGTGCCATTCAGCGCTTGGGAGGACCAGGCTTTTGGCAGCCTGGGAGCACCCAGAGGCGGAGACCACATTTTCTCCCTTGCTGTTACAGCTTCTAGTGTTATTGTCTTAGGGTGCTCAGCAGTACCAGTGCAGGGAGCTTCCAGGTCTGCCACATAACATGGGACCAACGTCCCTTCAGGTGCACTGGACCCTGTGGTGTAGTGGCAAATAAAAGGGTGGCTGCACTTTTCCTGCCAGCTACACCTTGTCTTGTCCCAGCTGGCACTTGTGGTCAGCAGCAGCTACACTGCCGACTTGCGTGGCATCAATTCAGGCTTTCTATTTTGATCCAGTCGCTCAGCGTAAGATGCCAGAGCACGAAGCTGACCCGCAGTCAGCCAGAGCAGGTGGTGAGGCAGAAACGCTGCGACTCCTGTGAGCTGGGATCTTGAGAAGCTGTTCAGCAGCAGCTGTTATGTGCAGCTTCAAGGGCACATCACGATTAAGAGTGTTACAGCATCTTAGAGCCTGACAGCGCAGGTTCTTTGCCACAGGCAGCTCAGCGCTCGGGCAGAGTTTCGCAGCACTTCTGAAGGCAACAAACTAAAGACAAGCAC
This sequence comes from Tauraco erythrolophus, assembly GCF_009769465.1. Taxonomy (NCBI): domain Eukaryota; kingdom Metazoa; phylum Chordata; class Aves; order Musophagiformes; family Musophagidae; genus Tauraco; species Tauraco erythrolophus. The sequence continues at coordinate 82,860,857 of NC_141466.1, forward strand.
TCCTGTGGGCATGCACAAGACGCAGAGGAGCCATGCAGTGTGAACAGTACATAAGAAGAGCTCAAGCTCGTCTTCAATCACCCTGTCATCTGGATCAGCTGGAATGGGTCATTGCAAGGAAAGCACGCTGTTAGAAGACCGCTGCTGCTCAGTTCTGCAGAGGTTTGCTCTTCACCAGGACATGGCCTTGTGTTGTGGCTCGTCTGGCAAATTGCTCATGGGATTGAATTTTCTTCCTCTTCTTGGATAATATATCCCATCCCTTCTGCATTTGTTTGAGGGCATGGTACATCTGGCAAGGCTCGGTGCACAGAGGGCTGGGAGGAGGTGCCTGCCTCTGGGCCAGCATGCTCATGAAGGCAGCAGGCAAACCCCACAGCATGGAAATGCTGGCTGGGAGTAGGACAGGATGGCATAGGATGCAGGGTTGCTATTGGCATGTTCTAGAAAATGTGTGTCTTTTTGACACATTTTGGGAGATAGCGCAACAGACGGGCATATGCCACCTAGCACACTTCTGGGAACATGGCTGCAATCCAGCAGAGTCACAGATTAAAGATAAAATGGGATAGGATGTCATCGTTCATTTTGAAGATGTGTATCAGGCAGTCAGGTCAGGCCCACCGGACAAACTTTGTGACTAAAAAAAATTTCTGCAGACAATTTTGTAAGTTTTCTGGTATTAATGATGACCTGTATTTTATCTCGATCAGCAGATTTTTCATCTCAGATTAATTATGACCTACCTGTGTGCTACGAGGGACTCTCAGATCCAAACACAGAAAGAGTCCTGGAGAATGCACACCAGCGCTTTTAGGGAAGAGGTGGGGGAATAATGCAGTTACAGGGAAATGTGGGCTATGCTTTCCTGGCCAGTGTCAGTTTGACATATGTTAAATGGAAGATCTGAACATTTTTTTGTGAGCAAGAGTAGTGAAAAAGGTAGTTACAATTTTTTGCAGAGGTATTGGGAGGGTGGAGGAGAGTCTCTCCATTCCAGCTACAATCCAGCCATTTGTCAGAGCTAACCCTTTGCCACAAAGCGCTCTAGCCTCTCGGCTGCCAATATCTTCCAGAGGGGGAAAACTGTATGAGCATCTCTCTGTCTTCCTCCTCAAGGCATGGCATGAATTCAAAGTGCATCTGAAATCTGATAGTGAATATCTGAGCATCCTGACAGCCATTCCAGTTTTACACCTCTTTGATGTGCAGAAGTACTCCATCAGCACACTTCCTCTTCTGTGTCCATGACTTCCAGACACATGCAGGTCTACGGTCCTTCTAGGAGCACCCCACCAAGAGGGCAAAGTATATGTTATCCATCTGCTATTAGTAGTATTCCCCATCTTCCAATTCTGCATTGCTATTAATTGATTGTGTGTTGGCTGGCTGACTCTAACAGATAGCTTGTTCACTGCCTTTAATTGATTGCAAGTTTATCATCCTTTGCCCAATACCCTGGGCAGATTGCTATTAATTGGCAGTTACTTATTTCACATTACTACTTATTGCTATTTTCCTTTTCATCGGCTTTTCTCTTTCCCTCCCCTGTCCTTTTTGCCTCCCCTTTGCCCCCTGCTTCCCCATCTCTCCATCTGCCAGTGTCTCTCCTTTTCCTCCCGTTACCTCCCTGCTCTCTTACATCATGAACCTGTTTTTCACCATGGTCTTGGTGAAAGTTGTGCCTGCAAGAGTCTCCATTCTCAATGCCACCTGTCTTTGCCCTCTCTGTCCTCCATTCTGGGGGTGCCTCTCCTCAATCCCTGCCCCTCCTGCCCTCAGTAGCTCCCAGGAGGAGGAACAGATGGGCTGGCGCTGAGCATGGCCCAGGAGACCACAAGGACCTGAGCCCGCTTCCGAGCAATTCACAGTCCTGAGCCCTTCCTTGGGGCTGCTCCAGAGGTATGCAAGTGATGGCGCTCCAGATGACGGAGACGAGAGTGAGAAAAGGCAAGAGTTAAAAGCAGGCTTTCCTACACTACAAGGAATAAGACAGCCAGTGTCGGTGTTTTGGTGCGGTAGTGTTTTCAACAACCCCTTTGCTGATCTGCACTGCGGCTACCGGCACAGGGGCACGATGAATGTTTCTTGTAGGGAAAAATTACAAATGAGCAGACATCTTGTCTGTCAGGCAGTGACTTTTTTGCTGGTGTGCGTGAATGGTCTTCTATGTGGCCATAGGGCACACATGTAACCTCAGCGGGTGACAGCCAGCAGTGAGGGCAGCAGGATGCTGGTGGACACCCATTGCACACGCCAAGAGCTGTAAAGGCTTCAATACATCCTGCTGCACTTGACACGAATCCGGCCAGAGTGCATCCCAAGAACAGGCATGTCTGTCTTAAGCACTGCTCATCAGCACGCCTAAAGAGGGTGGCAGCAGGGTACGGCCATGGAGAGCTGAAGCCTGAGAGAGGGACATTGGGGACAGCATGTTCAAATACAACACAGAACCTATCTATCTGACGGATCAGCACTGGTGAGGCTTGTGCACCTCCTTGCCTGCCTTCCGCCGCCTCTCAGGCATGCTCGGTAGCCAAGTGTGTCCCCTCCCCAAGTGGTGGCCAGCACCACAGCAACGTGCTGCCAGGGTGTTATTTCGCAGGCAGGAGGAAAAGGCAAGGGCAACCGGCTGAGATACCCCCAGTCCTCCCCTCTGGCTCCCACCCAGGCCCAGTCACACTACAGACCTCAAAGGAAGGCTACCAGGGATGCTCAGAATGCTCGAACAAAATCATTAAAAAAAGATTCATTTTAATAACTCCAAGCCTTGTGCTCATGTATGTCTTAGAAGGAGCTCTATTGCTCTCCAAGCTGAACCTTTAAAAATAGTCTGTGTTTTGAAATCATCATAGCGCAGATCATCCTTTACTGGAGGGTTGATAGCAAGGTGTGAAAAAAAAGAGCAGACAAGGATCTGGAATCAAAGGCAGGGAAGCGCTTTGAGACGTGTCGATAAGAAGTGCTATATGGATGCCATATTAAAAGGACTGGCAGATTTCTATCTAAGCTGTTCCTCCTCCTGGATGCATTCATCTCTCAGCGCAGCGCTTCTTCATCCATACCATGCCTGTGTCTGTGATGGCACCTTTCCAGAAGACCGCATTTTGACCAGAGACACACAGATCTAGCCACCTTCCCTGTTCATACGCCCTCATCCGAAGCCAGCAAGGTCAGGTCTTTGGTCCCTGCCCTGTGCAGAGGGGCGATGGTGCAGATGGGATGTGGAGCATTCACAGCACGAGCCCACGCACATTATACTCCTTCTTTTGACCCATTATGAAAGTAGATCAGGTCGAGATTCACTTCTCCTGAAGAAGCCTGAAAAAGTCACTTCCAGACAAGGCTACAAATTCACAGACCTCAAGCAAATATCTGCGGGTGACCAAGGAGACAGCCGAGAGCTTTCCTCTGGCTGTGGGCGCCATACGTGCTAACACGCAGCTGCAAGACAATGCTTCGATCGTATTTTTAGACAAAAAACCTGAAGCTGTTCCCCCTCCTCCAGCACATGCCAGAAAAAGCACAAATGAACAGCACTACTTTCAGTCCATTTGCTGGACAAACTATGCCTAACGAAGACGGGGGGGTTGTTGAAATGAAAGGTGTGCAAAGGGAAAACTGCGAGAGAGACCCCAGGGCAGGTGCCGAGGCGATCTGTAAGCACCGAGGGAAGAGCAAAACCCTCCCTGCACTAAGCCTTGCACCTCCCTGGTGTGGGGGGGGATCCTGGCACAGGAGGGGACCACAGGGTGCCCGAAGGGCTGCTCAGGCTGGGCTGGCCCCACTGGTTTGAGTGGAGAGGCCAATGCAGGTTGCTGCTGGCTGGGGACCAAGGTCGCTGCTGGTTTGAGCAGACCCAACGGGCACCGGCGTGTCACTGATGAATTTGGCCATCATCTCTCTGTGAGCAGCAGGTAAAGGGTAATAAGGGAACCATAAACTCATCTTTGAAACAGAGCTCAGAAGACACCGAGACACAAATTTCAGTTTCAGACTCTCAGTTCTAACAAATTAGACTTGATCAAAACATGATCCATCATTCTGATTATTGAACATTAGGGGGAAGATGGAAAATTCTCCAAAGAACAAAGACATATGGTTGAGCTCAGGTGTGATACAAAGGTGCTTTAATTACCTTCCTTTATCTTTGTTTTTATCTTCCTTTTATTGAAAAAGTTCATTAACTTTTTTTTTTTTAATCAAACTGGTAGAATTTAGGCTTTGAACAGGAGAGAAGACACGTCTACCATAAACAAAAGATGATTTGTGAATGTTTGTATTTGACAGCTGTCTTCCAACAGGTAATCAGACGAAATCAATATTGTGCCAGCTACTCACTATAAGAGAGCTACTAGCTATAAGAGAGATAACAATTATATACAGGAGGAAGTGACACAGTTAGTTTTGATGGTTTCCCCTGTGGTTTTTACTTCTCCTTTCGGTGAAAGTGATGCAACTGTGATTTCTCTCATTTTCACCCTCTTCAGAATCTGTGAAAGTATCCTGCCTGTGTTTCTTTTTATATCAGTATTTTCATTTTGCTGTCAATTCAGAAGCAAATTCAGTTGTTCAAATGGATTAAGGCTAAAATGAAACATAGCTGGAAAACAGCATTTCTCTCAACCAGTGTTTTACACATGAAATCACCGAGTCACAGAATCACAGAACAGTTGAGGCTGGAAGGAACCTCTGGGAACCTTCTAGTCCTGCCCTGGTGCTCAAAGCGTCTGACATATGGGGATCAAAAAATAGGAATGTGCTCTGCCTGTCACTTCATTCAACAACTTCTGTAAAATACTAACACTTTCTTAGTGCATCTAATGAACAGTCCATGTTTAGATATTTTGGAATACAGATGGTTTTCAGAATTCACAAAGCAGGGGCCAGGAGCACTTCCCTAGTCTCCATCCCAGAAATTAGCAACAAAGATATAAAATCACATGAATATTTGTATACTTATGCCCCAAATTGCAAGTTTTTGACATAATAGCACAGCAGCGCAAAAGCACTGAGCAATTTTCCTTTAAGCAGAATGCTGTGCTTTGCTTTTGTGCTTGCAAGCCCTTGGCTGTGTGGAGACTTCTGTCTTTTCATAGTTTCCTTAACCGCTAATTTGTTATATGCATAGGAGATGCACACTGTCCATTGACGTCCAGATACAAGGAGGAAGCACAGTGATGTTTTTGAAAGAATGTGCAAAGGCAGTAGCATCCAGCGTTTCTCTATGGGGATGCCTGGCAGCAGCACACTGACATTGGCCACCGCCTTGTTCAGCGTGCAGTCTGTGTCCTGTTCAGAGTCACTGACCCTTTTCAGTGCTCTCTCTAGGCAACGAAGACCCTGAACTTTAGTTTATATGCAAGGAAACATGCAACACCTCAGTTTTAGAAACCTGAAATCTGTTGGATCTAGCTCTTCTTTTACCAAGACCTGTCAAGTTGTGGTTGAAAATGTTAACCTTCTTTGTGCTGAAATAAAACTACCATCTGACAATCTGATTGTCTCAGGGACGATTATTAAAGCTTTCTTCTTAGAATTATGTTGCTGAATAGTTGAGTACTCAAACAGACGGCCTGCTCTGGTGCTTTTGAGAATCATATTGGCAACCTTGAAAACCTAATTGTTACCTTTCCCTGCCTCCACCCTCAGAGATGTTTATCAATTTGATAAGAAGTTTGAAAACTTTATTTACCAAGGATTGTAGATAATTTATTCTTTTCAGACTTTTAAACATAACAATATACTCCAAAAAAACAATTTTATAAAAATAATGTTTGAACAGTAAAGCCTTCTCTAGATTGACTTGACATGTGCTTATATGCATGCATTCGACACGCCTGCTTTCACACATAAGATTAAGGAACATAAAAAGACCACGGCATTTCACAGCATAGAATAATAGAGGAAAAAAAAGAATAATAAATTCCTGAAGACAGCTGGAGTCTGAAAACGTATCAGCTCTTTCAGGCTTCCAGATCTGTACAAAGTAAAACCTAGGATTGCAGCCAATAAGCCAGACGGTGATCTGCTGGACATCACATCTCTTGAACAGACTTTTGCTCCGTTCAAGATGACAAGTCACATGCTTGTAGGGGGCACTTTTTAGTGCTGTGACTTTTCTCTGCCCAAGGTGGATGGTCACAGAGATTTTAGAACATTAATTTTCCCTTACCTTTTTTAGGGTTGATCTTTTTTGCTTTCCAGAGCATCTGTCCAAAGTCTTTGGGCAAATCCGGTATAAGGCCTACCTCGATGTTACGCAAGTTACCAAAAACTTTCAGGTCAACTTCCTAACTAACATCGACTTTTAAGAATTCTACTTTAAAAAGTAATTTAAATACAGTCAGTGTTTTGCTGTAGTGCCTCCCTACCCCAAACATACACAAAATCCATAGACAGAAGACCATTTTTGAGGAAACTAGCATGGTCTTATCTGGCTGGAAGGTCTTGAGATAACATTGTGTCACCGATTTAGAGAAAGTTCAGCATAAAAATAGAAGTCGCTACTTAAAAAGGAACCGTGATAAACACTAACCACCAAGCATTTGCCCATCAGCGATATTTTACATAGTTATTCTAAAAGGTAAGATTCACTATGGTGATTTTTTTCTCGGAAACAGCTGATACACAATATTTTCCTAGCACAGAAATGGGCTCCAAGTCAAGCTGTTTGTCAACTGGAAATTTCATCCTGCAAGGGAAAAGTTATTTTCAAGCTGTTCAGGAGTGAAATTCATGTAAAGCACTAAACTGTACATATTAAATTCGCATTCCTTAAACTGCTCTTCACATCCAGGAAATCTGGGCTTCACAGCTCTCTGTTGCTGATGGTAGAGAATGGCTGAAATTATACATAGCAAATGCTGTAGAAGTTTCTTCCATTGTGTTATTTCCACTGGGAACTGCATTCATGGGAATGTTACCATTTCCCCATACCATCGCCAGCAGAAGGTATCATTATTTACATTAATTCACCTAGACGTTTACATCATTCTGTCCTAGAGATACTGCCTTTGCATGCCGCAGCAAGACAGCTTTTGTCCGAGTCAGAGCAAACAGAAGAAAATAAACACTGTGTCGGTGAAGGTGATTAACAAGACATAAAAATTACACCTGTGACAACTCCTGGAAGGGAGTAGAAGCCTAAATGGCAACTAATTCTTTGTATGTCCTGAAAAACAGAGCTAATCCATGCTGCTGGCAGCACTACTGTGCCACAGGTACTCTTATAGGGAAGCTGTTCCCATGACTGACTCTCTACAGGGCACAATGAGAAGAGAAGGGCAAACAGAAAAACCCATTCACAAACTGCCAGAATTGAGAAGGACCATCTCTGTGGCCTGCAGAGGTAGATTATCAGAGAGGCACTGTTGACAGCTACAAGTCAGAGATGATTTCAAAACTGTGATACCTGGATTTAGGTGGAAACCTTCCCCTACAATCACTTAGAAACTATTGGTTTCTGCCCTGGCACAGTTATACCATCACGTCTATCTCTGCCCATGCCTCTTTGATTCTTTTTCTTTTTATGTGCTTTACCTTGCATCTCTTGCCAGCACTAATGCTTGTCCTTCTGTACCACACTTTTAATTCTTTATTCTTTACATTCATGGTTCTTCTTCCTCTCATCTGCTGTGGCTCCAGTCACCCTGCCCATTCTCCTGCATACCAGAAGCCTCGGGGATGGGGTATTTGATACTCCAGGGGTCTGGTACCCCAGGAGGCTCTGCCAAGGGCTGTTACCACAGTCGTAACAGAGGGAAGCCTGGCCTGATGGACAACTGCTGGAGCTGGTGGTCATATCTATGTGAGCTTCCACACCTGGCTGAGCTACAATTACTGCAACAATACAGATGGAACATGAGTATTGTATAAGGACCCACCTTTACCTACAGATGCACTGGCACCAGGAGTGGCTCTCATAAGGAATGAGTGGACTTTGGGTTACTCAATTGTATTCCCTCACATTAATCCTGTGACAAACACTGGGGAGTAAAATGTGTATTCATACATTTTTAGTTACATAGCCAGATACATAAGCATTACAGCCAAATATTAAAATTCTTATGTATCCATGATTTCACACTGGCTTTGCATCGTATTTGTATCACTACAGAAGAGGCTTTAAAAAATTCACCAGATTTTCAGCAAGTGCAGATAAGTGTAGCTCCACTGAAGTGCATTATCTTGACTTCGGTGTGAATGTAATTCAGACCTGAATCACTGAAGGTGCCCTGACTTGTGCCAGCTAAAAATCTGAATGAAGAAAACCTCATAAAACAACTAATGTATTTATCTCCTCATATCAAAACAATCTTGAAAGCAAGCCAATGAATCTATCTGTATATATACTACTTTCCATGGGACTGCCAAAAGTTTTTGTTTAGGAGATGTGACTGACATATGAAATTCTCCATGGGAATCAACTGTTAAAATTGCCTCTCTGCTGCTAATGACGTCTTCCTGTTCTCATCCACATGACTAAGGTTTTGCTTATCCGATAGCTAGAGTCAGGGTACTATTATGCATTGGTAAAGTAATTATTTTTATTAAATTAGTGACAAAATAACGGGCTGGTTTCTTCCTGTCTAAATGACAGTTCAATTTGTATTGAGTTTGCGTTTTTTTTCTTTCAAGCTCTTTAAGAAAATGCATTATTTTTGTAGGGAGCTATAAAGTGGATTTAAGCTGATATCCACTGCCACTACGTAGAAGGCCAATTGCCAGCACTGCTGACATACATCAATATATAATCTGAGTTACCCTTAAAACTCTCTCCAGGTCCTGCAATCTATTCTTGCTGGCACATCAGCGTTGTGGACTTTGCTACCAGCTCCTCTTCCAGACATCTTTCAGCGCCTATCCCTCAGGCATAGCCTAAAATTCTAGGATCTGCTTGGTGCCTAAATCTGAGCGTTTTTTCTTTGATTGTAACACAACTTGTACTGAGTAAATCACAACAGCCTGGTGGGGTCCTGCCTTCGAACAGCTGATCCAAGAAGGGTGCAAGCAGGGCCTCTGCTGCTGAGATTCAAACAGACTCTCGTTGACCTCCCTCTCTAACAAAAACCTTCACCTGTGAGGAGTACGCCTCAGGAACAGATGGTGAGTGGGGAGGTCCTCATGCACAGTCCTTTTTGGGAGAATCCGACGACAGAGGCAGGTGGCATGCTGAGGCTGACGCTGCTGAGTATGGAAAATGTACTTGCACCTCCCCTCCACCCTCTCCACAGTCCCTGAGGCACTGCAGACATCTGGATCAGCTCTTGCCTGGCTCTGGATGTATCCAGGGTACTCAACAGGTATTCAGCCCAGGGTGGTGTCCTGGGGCTCTGCCCAGGGACAGCTCAGAACAGTCGCGTCTACCAACACCTCTCACAAACAACAGCCAAGAGCAGCAGGACAGGTACCCATGGGAGGTGGCATGGGCGAGTGAGCAGCCAGGGAGGAGCAGGAGGAGCCGGAGCTGCCTCCTCTTTCTGCTTCATCGATTCACAAGGCATCTGCTTCCTCCTCTGTAAAATGGGAGTTTCTAAGTTCACTCCCAGTTTTGATAGCTGGATGAAAAGAGGTGCTGCACATTATGATTAATTTTCATACCCTAATTTTCATAAGCATCTATTAGGCTCGCTCATGAGTTTGAAAAGCTCTGTCAAAGAGAAAGTCAGACTGAGATCATGATCTGACTCCTTCCCCAGCTCTGCAAAGACTCAGAAGCCAGTTTATACTGAACCTTCTCATGCGGCAGGTTTATGCCCCGCTCTTTGAGGCACGGCAGTTTCAAAAACATAGGCGAACTTTCTGGTTGGGCACGTCGGAGGAGAGGAGCATTCCCACAAGGGAACTTGTCTGCCTGACTTGGGTATTCAAATTCTGTCAGACAGGATCTCCCTCCGTGGCAGGCAAATTTCCTTCTGCCCTGTCCAAAGAGCAGCACAGGCATTTGTTCAGGAACACAGCGTCATCAGGTACTTAAGTGTAGGAATAAGGCGGGTGCCAAAGCAGGGTGGGTTGGGGCGCAGCCATGAAAATGCCAAGCAATGGCAGATCTGCCACAGCATGATGCCAGTCTGGTGCACACGGCTGCATCTTCTCCCTCTTCTCACTGCTCACGTACACGTGTGCAGTGCTTATCCTAAAAGGAAACACAGTACGATGAAAGTGATGGTCTCATTAACCTTTGCTTTTACCCAGCACCCTCTCCTCAGGAAGGGCGATGGAAGGGCTATTTGCTGTGGCTGACATTAGCCTGCGGGAGCAGGTGTCCCTCCGCTCCTCTGCCCGCTCCTGCCCTGCAGCCCCACAGGGGCCAGAGACAGGCACACCGCCCCAACAGCTGAAACAGCGGCCAAAGCCCCTCGCTCTGGGGCCGAGTTTCCACACATGGGAAGGGGGTCCGGCACATGATATGGACAGGATTTCCCATCATCGCTCCAAAGTTAAGGAAGAGAAGCATTTCCAGGGGTTGATTCAGAACAGCGAGGTGAGGATCCTGCTCAAAGCGCCCTCCACGAGAGCCTCTGTAACAGCAGAGGAGCCGCAGTGAGTGTGGTTTTCCCACGATAAAGGCAGCCTCTGGGAACATCTTGTTATCAGCCAGAGAAATCCTTGGAGATCCTAACAGGCCTGACTTCACCTAAATATCTGTAGTCAGGAAAGATATGTAAGCATATGCATAACTTAGCAGGAGCTGGGTGATATTCTTAGTAAAGAGGAACTCAGCAAATCATAGAAGGGTTTGGATTGGAAGAGACCTTAAAGATAATCTAGTTCTAACCCCCCTGCCATGGGCAGGGACACCTTCCACTACACCAGGTTGATCAAAATATCTAACTGCCTCCTAGAACAGGCAAGGCAGGAGAAAGGCGGGCAGGAAGGAAAGAAGGAGGGAAGGAAAGAGGGAGGAAAACAGAGAAAGGGGAAAATGGAAAAGGTAGAGTGAGAAGGGGGACTTGCTTCTAACATTTATGGCCTTTTACTTTATTCTACTCTTGTCCCTTCTCTGTGTATCTATTATACGTTCAATGCTGCTTTTGTTTTATCACTCTGCGTTAAGTGTGCCAAATCCCTTTGCAAAAAGCCTTGAACCACAAATGAGCCTCAATTTTGTTTTTTGCTACAGTCAATAGCAAATCCGTTTACACCGGTGCCTAAGGATCACAGCTTTGCTTGAAAAACATCAAATCGGTAGCAAGAAGGTGATTTAACATTTTAGCCTGGGTTCTTAACTACTTAAATCAGTTTGGGCCTGGTGTAATTTTATTTTTTCTAGCAGTGGTGCGAAACCTGGAAAAATCCTTTTAAATCTCCTGCACAGTTAATCCAACAGGCTGCTGTACAGATACCACAGAAAGGCTGGGCAGTTGCAGTCTCTTTAAGATGTTACTTAAGGAAAATAATTGTATTTAAAATCGATAAATATTTCTGAAAACTTTCTTTTTTCTCTGCTGAGCCTAATGGAACCCTTTGAGCTCCACACTTTATTTGTATATGACAGTATTAAATTTCTCTTTTCTTTAAATCTGTTTAGGTTTCTTACCCTTGCTGAAAGGCTGAGGGCTGTAACACTGGTATATCTGCTTTTCAGGGACAAATGCAAATAACCAGGACTTTGGAAGAGCTTGTAAATACTTCTCAAAGCATATTTCGTATCTCTGTATATTTTTTCTTCTTCTTCAAGTGTATGTGCTGTAGCTTGTTGTGAGAGAGTAACCCTAAAACTGGTGGTTGAGCAAAGCTAGGGATCACAGGAACCTTTACCACTGATAATCCTCTGACCTGAAGTGATGCTTCTACTGTGTTTAACAATAGAATAGTTCATAATCCTTCACAAAAAAAAGGGTTATCATATATATACAGTCTTCAGAGCCATTGCAAGCAATCTGTGATTCACTGAAAACAAACACCACTTTCCTTGAGGACCTCTTAGCATTTTTTCTACAAGCAACCTATCAGATCATTAGGACTGCGCTTTAGACCACCCCTGATGTAACTTGAAACATCACTTCTTGGCCTAAAAAGCATGACATGGGGAAAAAAATAAGTATTGACTGTATATATTTATTTCCATTTAGAGAGATTTATAAGTGTTTAGAAGCTCCTTTGCACTTCCAGACATCAAAAAGCTTGGTTTGGGGAATGAAATTAGTTGTATTACTGCACATAGAATTTAAATAGTTCCCCCTTAAAATACTTTACATTTGTTAAAAAGATATATGGCTAGAAAGAATGCTAGTGTGCACATGAAGGGATGTTGCCTTAATACTTTTATTTTTTTTGTTAATCTGGTAATGCTCTGTACTCTGAATTGAAACAATTGAATACAGCCCAAAGATTCAGGAAGAACTTGATATGAGAAGTACGGCCTGATTTATGCAGAGCTAACCTTCGTGCCGGGAGTCCCCAAAGGACTCAGTGAGTGCTCCGACTCTTACAGCCAGAAAGACGAATTGTTGTTTTGCTGGATGCTAGTATCCCCTTTCAGAACAGGCAAGATATGCTTGCAAGTGCATAAGCCTTAGTGCTTACTTCTGAGCTAGAAAAAGTGTGTTACAGTGAAAGAGAAGGTTATCTGTTTAGCTAGTTAAAAAGAAGATAAAGTGGTATCTTTATAAACCAGCAGGTAAGATATGAGTGTCTTAAAAGGGAGAAAATATGAAGTACCAAAGGGCTATTGAATGAAACAGAGAAGTGTGACAAGAGCTAGTGCCTGGAAGTTGCATTTGGACACATTGAATACAACACACCTTTTAGCAGCAAGGATGATTAACGGCTGGAACAAACCCCGTGAGGTTCTTTATCCTCTGTCTCCTGCCACCTTCAGTTCAACTCTTTATGAAAGATAGGTCTTCACCAAATGTAAGTCACTGAATTAATCCAAAGACTGGCTGAATTAAATTCTACGGTTTGTATTAAACAAGCCAGAACAGATTTGCTGCTCATTCTGCCTCATAATCTACTGGAACTTAGATGAGTCTTTCCACTGCTCCCTCTGCACCGGGGCCCTTGTCCGATGGCTCATGCCTGCGGCAGGGCATTTTATATTACGTCTCCTTAGCGGATGATGTTTTCTTAGCCCTCTGTCAATCACAAGTTAGTGAAAAGGAGCTGTAATCTCACCACGCCGCCTTCTCACATGATGGTAATTCTGATGGTCGGATTAGGGTCAACAACTGCAAGGAAATCCAACAACCGCAAGGAAATCCAGCATAGGCTGGGGATTTCAAAACACCCTACTCAAGCTGAAGTGCCCGTGTCTTGGGCAGACTATCCTGCCCTAGCTTTAAAGGCCCACCAGACCGACCCCTTGACTCAGCAGCGTGCTTGGTACGGTTTGCTGAGCTCCCTGCTGCCACAACGTCCTTGCTAGCGATGACCAAAGCCGTCCCTGCAGCCCCATGTAAATACATTGCAGCGAGTGCAAGGTGCCCAGAGCAGCTGATCCCTGCCCTGTGCTGGGGCTGGGGCTGAACGGGCAGAGCCCCTGGCAGGGAACACCTGCAGCCTGGCAGCATGCTCCAGCTTTGGAGCAGGGCATCTGGACTCCGGTGATTTGTTACATTAAGCAGTAGACATCCACCTGCCATAAGCGCATCAGGTGAAGTTTTTCTGTGGAGCCTTTCGGTTGAATTCCCGTATTCGGACAGGTGCTGTTGGGAGGCAAAGGATGCATTTTTCATGCCTCGTGGTCTAAATTTGTAAGTGAAGATTCAAAGGTGCCTTTGATGGCTGTGAATTTACAGCATTTTGAAAAACAGGTCATTAATCTAGGTGCCTATTTCTGTGCATGTGTTTCTAACTTTAGTCAGAAAGAGAGAAAGTGATGATCTTCCTGATTTGAAAAGTAGAAGTAATGCGATTCAGGAGATCCTTCACCCAGAGAGTTGTACTGCTCCATAATCTTTGTCTACAATGGTCTTTTAATTCTTTGTTTCTTATTTGATTGGCCTGCAGCACTGGATCTGGATAACCTTCCTTGGGATGTATGCCTTAGAACTCGTACTTTATTTACGTCAGATCTACTCCCAAACTGCTATGGTTAGTGGTTTGGGTTTGTTTGTTTGGTAACATCTAAATGCACTTTTACAATGTGACAACAATGTAAGGACTGATTGCACTTAGAAAAACTGCATATGGGAAAGTTTGTCTGGGAGGTGTTGACCCTGAAGGTGCTTACAAGGTAGAGTATGCCGTCTTTAGGATTTGCTTAAATAGATCCCCCAGTGCCTTGCTGGGTAACATTAAGCAAGGATACTTTTACACATTTCTTAAGTTACCTATGAGGCTGTATGTTGTGTGAAACAGGGTCATTAACAACAAGCTCTAGCTGCCATTATGTGAGCCTGCCCGTACTGCCAGGAGATGGTCTGGTTTTTCCATTCCCTGTTGTTGTACAAAATTGCACTCAGGGGAGAAGTAGCCAAGGATACAAAACACTGACAATTACTGTACCAGAGTCTGGTAGTCACACTCGCTTTCCAGCCAGCTTTACTACTTATCACATGGTGATGCATCTTGCCCCCATCAGTTCAAGCTGTGCTAACTGCTGCACACGTGCACAAGAAGACGGTCCCTGTCTCAAAGTAATATGCAAATCCCAGCACATACTGAAACACAGTAAGGAGGAAAGGAATATAATGGCCAGACAGAAAGGGGAAAGATGCAGAAGACATGGTAAAAACATGAGACTCGTGGTTAGCATAACAAGCAGAGGTCACAGCACACCAAGTGCCTTACCCACAGGCTAGTAGTTCACAAGCTTCATGACTGTAGTGAATTTAGGAGGATCTGAAGGAATTACCTTTGTGATTTTGGCTGGGTGTCTTCCCACAATCAAGGAGCAGCATGGGATGAAAGGCAAGAGTATTTGAGGAAAAAATGGACAACCTGGTATTAAAGGTTGGTCTCACAGAGAAGAGTCAGGGTTCAGTAATTTCAAAGTGCAATTATTGAGTATTCCTAAACTGGCAGATGCGGTGTCAAGTGCAGACATCCCAGCTAGCTGTGTAGGAGGTGTGGCAGGAGAGAATTTCACATGGACACGTTTAGCCAGCTGAAAAGAAGGTGCTTTTAAATGTAGCCCAAATATCTCTATTTCACGTTCTGCAATGTAAATATACTTCCTAACATGCTTCCCTCGCAGCTATTCCCTTCCTTACCCAGTTGGGCACAACTGAGCTGACATCCATAAACTGAAGAACAGGTCCTTCGCTGTTGGATGCATTCGGTTTAACGCAGGTGGAGGAACTCCTCGTCTTTGTATAAATGAGATGACCAACACAGCTGTGTCGTGCCTGATACAAAAATGGCAGCACCATTGGTCAGAGAAATGGTGGGCTTGGGAGCAAAGCCTATACCACAGTCAAAAGACTGAAGCTTTGAAGAAGCTGAGGGACAGCAGCATCACTCTCAAGGAGGGACTCATTTCACTTCTCTGAGGCTGTTTAAAAGTTAGGGTTTAATCCCATCACAAAACAACTTGTTTAATCCCGTCACAAGACAGTTGATAGCCTTCTGGAAATGGCTGCTTCTCTCCACTACCTATAGAGGGAGTCTACACCCACCCTCCTCGTCTGACTTTTAGACAATTCAGGTTAGCTAAAATAGATCCCACCGCAAGTTTCTACACGGGAGGTTCCAGACGCTTTCTGTTGCTTTTCATTCATACACAAAAACACCACTTCTATTCCATACTTGTTCTGGACAAAGACTTCAAGAAGGCAGAAGTGTTACTAAGGAAAACTTGCAGAGGGAAGGATTGGCCGTTTTTTTGCTGAGCAGGCACTTTCATTTCACACGTTTACACCAATGTTTTCACTTACAAGCTTCCTGGAGTATTGGTTTTTGAGGCTAAAGCTCTCCAAATACAGGACTTAGGCATGTTACACGATTTAAAAGAACACCGATTGCAGGAGCAAATAATTGAATATCCGTTATATTTTTAGCTCAGTGGTAAGATATTATTAAGTGAGAATCCTTTCGATACTTTTCGACCGGTTCTGAAAAAGTGAAATAAAAACAAAAAGCCAATGGCATGCTGACCCAGTTTGCTTCCAAATCACTTTTCTAACTAAAACTGCTCAGATGTGGCCAAACGACTTCTGCTCATACCTGAAATGCATGTATGAGTTATAGTCATCATGTGAGTGTGAAAACAGATTAAAATGAATGCTCTTTTAATTTTCTATACAATGTACGCTCTGAATGGTGTTATTTTTTCAGTCAAGTAATTACAGGGTGGAGAGGATGCGTGGCCAATGGCAGCAGGTTAATTACAAGACCAAACACCCACTACATCTTGCTCAAAGAGCCTTGAAATGATTACGCATTGTTGTAACTAATAGCCTAGTTTGGACCACTGATTGGAGAGCTACCTTCAATTTAAAAGAAACGTGTAACTTCTATCCAAGCATCTTTGCCATTTTTACAAATAGTGCCTTATACCACAGGGAGATTAGCTAAATTTCTGGAGACAGGAGATGTCAGTTTATTACTCTGTCCACTTGACAATTTTACATAGACTTTGCCTCTTCCTTTCCCTTCTTATGGTCAGCCAATTCCTGGTCTTCTTTCATGACACAGCAGTTTGGGAGAAAACACTTTAAAACAGAGATCTGTGATTAAAAAAAAACCTAGCAAAAAGCTTTTGTGGTACGTGCAGCAGCTCGGAACTTTATTTAACTGATTACATTTTAAATTATATCGGATAAGGCCAGGAGAGATCATCTGATAATCTAATGTGTATACCGGCCATTAAATTTCTCCTCAAAACTTCTACATTGAGAACAGCACACCCGGGATAAAAAGCGTTTTCCGGAAAAGCATTCAATACTCATCTGCGGACGAATCCAGGACGATTCCAATATTAGGCTGACATCAATTACAAACCTCTAACAGGGACCTGATCCTCTTCCCATGAGACAAAGACTCCCGATTTCTAGGAGCTGTTCACCTGAAGACAAACATCCATCTTGCTGAAGTCAAGGCAAATGGTCACGTACTCCAAGACTCATCCACTTTGTAAAACGCAGATCAGGGAGCATGCTTCAATAAAGACAGGATGAAGGCTGTGCGTGCTCTGAACCTACAAACACAGGTGCGCCTGAGCACCCCATTCAGGCAGAGGACCTTGCCTTGAAGCCAGCTGCACAAGAAGAGCTCCCAGGCTCTTTCTCTGCTGCTAAATGGTCCACTGGACCATTTCAGCATCCAGATCTGCTCCATTGTGCCTGACCATCTGCCAGTTAAATTGTTAGCATGGTTTGGCTATGAACCGGGTAGCTCACAAAAAAACTCCTGGGCGCAGACTAGGAGTAAGAACGTGCCAGGGCAATTTACATGCAGCCATCCTGTTTTACAGCTAAAATAATTCAAAAACATGGACGTGGCCAGGCTAGGTCAGTTGGCTGTAGGGCCATATATAAATCCAAAGTAAGATAGCTGCCATTTATAGAGTTTTGTGCTTCCCTCTCCCTAAAAATAGAGCGAGGATAATTGAACTAAAAACCTAAAGATTTCCAAAAATCAATTACATAACTTGCCACACTTGCCCTGTTTCCCCATCTACTCCCTCCCCCCTTATTTTTAAAGAGGTCAAGGTTATTAAATATAAGCTCCTACATTCATACAGTAAGAAATGTGAGATCTAAACATACAGTAAAGATTTTTATGCAGCATGAACATGCCCATGTAGCCTATATGTACTATGTTTGTTTACCAATTAGGCTACGAAATTGATACTTTGATGTACGCAGTGTGCGCAATTCATGCGGGCGAGATAATGGTGCAATGAAAACCTTTTTCCTCCCTGACTCATGTGTGTTTATAGTGTCCAAAGCTGCAATCCCTATTCTGGCTAATTTATTTACCTCAGTGGGTGTGTCGTCTATGTAAGGACTGCAGTTCGACGACCCGGGTTTGCAACGTTAATGCTGCTCTAGCACAAGCTTTTGCCTTGCGTTACGCAAAACTACAGCTCCGACACTTCTGCTCTGCAAACGCATGCACACTTGGGAAGCCACGAGAAGGGTTACTTTAATAATTTCAGTCTTATCTATGGATTTATAACTTCCAACAGTGTGCTGATTTATACAGCCTGGCACTGTACATCAGATGTGTGCTGCCTCGGAAAATTAATGCTGCGTTCTGGCAACCGTATGGGCAGCTGGCGAGCGGCCAGGAGACCAGCAGAGCACGACCCTCCCTTCATGCAAACCTTCCCTATGCCAGAGAGCTGTTTGCACGAACTGCACCGGCCGAGGAGCAGAAATAAGGGATCCTGTACATTGATATTGCTCATAACCATCAGATCCCCCAGGGACAGATGTACACCAGTATGATTAATGAGAGAAGCTGCAAAGGCATGACCCCCTTTGCAGCAGGTAACCACATGGGCGCTGCGCTGCTTCACGTCTCAGGGAATGGAGAGGATTGCAAAGGCCTCCTTGTATACCTGTGTTTCTTCCTTACAGATCTCTTTTCTAGTTGTTGCTCTGACCTGTGACAAAATTTAGCTTGCAAGCTCTACAGGGAAGGGCATTTATCTTATTTATCCTGTAAAATGCATATTATACTTGGAGTGCTGAACAAACAATCACAGTAATGGCTTACGGTAGCTTAGTTATCTTAAGCACCTTAAAAAAAAGAACAGAACATTGTTCAGTAAGGAAAGAAATAAAAAACATTTTTCATGATCACTTGCAAGTAAAGCAGTTTTTGTTCCTCGTTCTTTTGCTTCTCTCACGCTATTATTTCTTATCAAGTATGTGATCATTTATAGAGTTAAATCTAGCTCTGCCACTGGCTTCAGTAGGATTACCTAAAGGAATGCTGGGCTGAACTGGAAACTCCTCGAACAGGATTCTATCTTCTCACTATGTAAATGATAAAAATCTCAGACAGAATACGGAGGAAAAATTCATTTAATGGTTTCAAGTAACTTTATGTAATATCTTAAATAGAAGATGTCTTAATGACAGCTCAAACACACAATCCTGTTTATAATGTATTTTATGTGTATAATGCTTTTGATTCATTAATATATCTTGATTTTTTTTTTTTACAACTGTTCACAGGAATCACGTCACTTGCTAGGATTTACAGCAGCTGTTTTACTTCCCATTGCAACAGCCCTATGAAAAAAGTAGGGATTGAAAGCGAAGTAGCACACATTTTCCACTGTAAACTAGCTGGTACGCTATAATTACATGCTTTAGCTCCCTGCATACTAGCTTTTCCAAGGAGATCAGGGCTTGCGCTTTATCTGCCACAGCACAATCAACGTACGCATTCTGTCCTGCTGGTTCAGTACAATCTCTGTCCACATTATGATTTTTCTTAAACCCTGGTGCTGTACTAAAGCTGCCGACGTTTGACTTGGGATTTCTGAGAAATGATATCCAAACACCATTAGCCTGCTGCAATTCTGCTCAGTTTGAGGGATTTGTTTGTACCCAGACTGGAGTCTGAAATGCTGACTAGCTGCAGTTAAAATGGAAATAAATAAATTCACAGCTGATTAAATACACCACGTGGGTCCAGCACAGTGATAATTTTATTCCTGGTGCTCTTCGGCATTTGAAAACCCAGGCATGCCAGCAATGCTACATCAACTACTTTTAGTTGTCAGTTTTCCCAGAGCAACCGCCGCTTTCCCCAGGAAAAACTGATCTATGCACACCCTGTACCTAAATGTCTCTTTCCCAGTCTTGAAGTAATATAGCCACTGTTCCTCATCCTGTGTCTTGAACAATCCCATTTCGGCAATATCCAGACAGAGACAAGCATCCAAATCAGCACACCATTCTGCAAATGTCACCTGTGACAGAGCACACAGCTACCACTCTGGGTTGTGGACTATCGCATCACAGATTTTACACGGTTTCTTGATCTTTGCAGGCACTGTCAGAACATCCAAAGTTATCTGGTAGCACACTCTTTCTGGATATGGAAAAAAAATCCAGCATCCTTTTTCTTCCCTTTTATGTAAGAAGAGTTATGTTTGGTTGGTTTTCCTTTTTCTCTCTATACTTTATTTCTGAAAGGAATATAGTATAAGCTTAGGATTATGATATTACAAGAACTTCGAGGTTTTGTCCCCCCACCTCCAAGCTCTCCAAGGGCTCTCAGAAGGGCTTTCAACACCTCCCAGAGTTTGGGACCTGAGAAATAGTATCTCTTCTGTCCTTGGAACTGTAAAGCTCTAACAAGGCACAGTTACAGATATAGGGCAAAAGTATAACTGACCTTCACCTGTAAAACCAGAACTGCTAGTACTTACACAGGAGCTATACTGCTGGATAAAAACAATAATTTAATTGCTTAATGTAGACAAGGCCTCTGAGGAATCTCTTTCTTCAAATAACCCAGCCAATCAAAACTTCATCAGCAAAACCCACTCATCTGAACTCCCTCAGCAAAGAGGGATTTGAAATAGTTGGCCAGGCACACTAAAAAGAAACAGTATTTCCCCTTTTTTAAACTACCTGAAGAAAAAAAAAAAAAAAAGATACACACTCGGATAATCGAGTTCGAATATAATTTTTCAAGGACTAAGTTTCAGAGGATGCCCAATGCAAAACAAACACGACCATCAGGGTGCATTGCTTACTTCAGAGGGTTAAAAAACCAAAGCCAAATCCCCAGAGCTGTACTGGATTCCAGTCTCTACAATGGACGTTGCCTCTTAGCAGCCAACATAACACATTTTATGAGAAACCACAGGTAAGTTACACCTCTAAACCCCATTAAAACACATCTGATGCTTTAACTCCACCTCAGGTTCATCTCCTGCATAAATTCCCGTCAGTACAGTCTTTTTAGACAATTCCTTTCACGCACTGCTCCGAAAACACTCCATAAACATCATTAAACACGGCAGCGCCCCGGGAAGCGGCAGAGCATTATCCTCCTCGCTTTGCAGGGAAAAAGTCGAGGCACAGCCCGGCTGGGTGAGGGGGCGGGGAGGGCTGGAGGCCGCACGGTGAGCCGGCGGCACCCCTCCGCTCCGCAGCGGCCTTGACCTCTGCCCGCGGGCATGGAGGGATTTGGGAGGGGGAGCAGGGAAGCGGGGAGATTCCCGCCCGCCCGCCCTGGCGCGGAGAGGCCACGGCGGGGCCGCGCCAGCCTCCGCCCGCAGGGTCTTTGTTCCCGCGGCCGCGGCGGCTCAGGCCCTTTGTTGCTGCGAGCGCCCGACCGCGGGCCCCGCGCAGCAGCCGGGGCTCCCGCTGCCGCTCCCGCTGCCGGCGAAGAGCCTCCTGCCGGCAACCGCCCCCCGCTCCCGCCCGCCCCCGCGCCCCGCCGCGTGTCCCCGGCTGCCGCCCCTCCCCCCGCGCCCGTTCCCATGGCGGAGGCACCCGCCGCACCTGGCCGCGCCCCGCCCCGGTCCCCGGTCCCCTCCCCGCGCCGCCGCGAACGGGAGGGAGAGAAGGAAGAGGAGGGGGGCGCCCTCCTGAGGCGCGCGGCCGCCGCCGGGAGGTGACGGCTGGCGGGAGCGCGCGCGCGCGCCCCGGGGGAGAAGGAGGGCGGGCGGCCGGGCGGGGGCGCGCACGGGACGGTGTGTGAGGGAGCGAGCGAGCGAGGGGAGGGCGATACCGGGGCGGAGAAAGGCGGCAGCGGCGGCTTCGCTCGGCTCAGGGCAGGCGAGCAGGGACAGACGCTGCCGAGCCAGGAGACACGGCGGCTGCTGCCGCCGACTCGGGGCATCCTTCCTCCTCCTCCCCGCCCCCTCCCCGGCCCTTCCCCCTTTCTCTTTCTCTCCTTCCTCGCTGTCCTCCGGCGCCGATCGCTGTCGGCGGCGCGATCCCGGGGCGTTTTCGCGGCGCCCGTGCCGGCAGCGGCTGAGGAGAGAGCCGGCCCCTCCCCTCCCCAGCCGGGACTGAGGGACCCCCCGCTCCGTCCCCGTCTCCGCCCCTCGCCGGGGCTCGGCGGAGAGGGCCCGGCCCCGGCTCGGCTCCCCGGCGGCGGGCTCGGCGAGGATGTCGGGCGGCGGCGGCAGCCGGGAGGAGGAGCGGCGCAAACTCGCCGACATCATCAACCACTGGAACGCGAACCGGCTGGACCTGTTCGAGATCAGCGACCCCACCGAGGTGAGCGACCCCGCAGCGGCCCCCCCCGCCCGGCTGGCCCGCGGCGGCCCGGCCCGCCCCGCCACCTCCTCCGGGCCGCCCGGGAGGTGAGACACCGCGCCCGGGCCAGGCCGCGCCCGCCTCCGCCCCGCGGCCAGCCTAGCCCCCCCCACGCTGCCCCTCCGCCCCCGACCGGCGGGGCTCGGGCACAGGCCTCCCCTCGCTCCCCGTTCCCGCGCGGCCCGCTCTGGCCGGGGAGGCGGCTCCGCTCTTCGGCGGGGAGGGCCGGGGAGCGAGTGTCGGGCCCCTTGCCGTGCCCGGAGCGGCTCGGGGAGCGCAGGTTGCAGCGGCCGGGGAGAGAAAGGGAGCGCAGGGCCGGAGACCTCCCCTCCTCTCTCCCCTCCCGCAGGCACATGCCGGCCCGGCCCTGCAGGACAGGCGGCTCCGAGACAGGAAACCCTCTGGGAGCTGGAGGTGGCGAAAGGGGGCGGGCAAGGGCGGTAATACAGAAGCTAACCCCACACCCCCCCCCCCCCGACCCCGAAACGGGTTATCTCCGTGGGCTTTTTTTTGTCTGTGACTTAAACAGAGCCGAAAGGCGGCTGCTGGAAGAGAATGACTGAGGAGCCTACTGGTGGGCTTTTTTTTTTTTTTTTTCCTTTGTTGCTCATGGTTTGTTTCTTTAAATACTCGGCTTTGTGCAGAAGGCGCCTGTTACAAAGCAACCTGCTCTACTCGAGCGGCTCTCCGGGCCGCTGGTGCAATCTCCGGGGCAGCTTTCCCAGGGCGTGA
This sequence comes from Tauraco erythrolophus, assembly GCF_009769465.1. Lineage (NCBI taxonomy): Eukaryota > Metazoa > Chordata > Aves > Musophagiformes > Musophagidae > Tauraco > Tauraco erythrolophus. The sequence goes on from NC_141466.1 coordinate 82,883,716, forward strand.
CGGACGGAGCGTTGGCTGGCTGTGTCTGGCGGCTGCCAGCCTCCAGCCCAAAGTAAATATCATCAGGAGCAGGTCCGTAGTCCTGAGTTCACATGTTGTACCGGAAAAACACAGCGGGTAGTTTCTTCCTAATGAAATGGGTGTTTCTGATGGCTGAGAGAGGCTGGGTTTTACTCTTTTTTAGAAAAAGTAATCGCCAAACCACACCCTCCCACCACCCCTTGTCATGTTCCCTTTGGCTGGTTAGTCCTGTGCGTCTGATTTGAAAGCGGCGGGGGGGGGGGGGCAGGGCTGGGGAGGCAGGTTACAGCCTTGTTTGTGTGTGACAGCGAGCTCCCTGCTTGGAGGGTGGAGGCTGATCGTCTGCCTGTTCCCGGGGAAAAGGAGGAAATTCACACTTGCTCTTGGCCTGGTCCCGGTCCTGGTTGTTTATTAACAAAAGCCTCTGAGAAATCGCGTTGGCTGGGTCTTGGAGCTTGCTCCTGTTTCTGCATCCAGGTGCTGACTGCTAGGGTAGCCGCAAAAAAAGTCTTGAAAGTAATTCTAAGATTATTCGGTCTGTGATAGCTTGATGAGAATTGCTGTGGGTATTTTCAGTTCTGCTCGTTGCAGAGCTGTGTTTCTTGAACTCAAAGACGAGAGGTTTCTGTGATTGTTTCCTACATTTTGCAATATTTATCATATTTAGAGCTCCTTGCTTACGTCGCTTAGGTTTTAACAGTATCGCTGTTCGCTGACAGTTGCTTGTTCAAAAAAAGTGGGCTGGTGGTAGTGTGAAGGTGCCTTCATGATTGTGTTGGAGAATACAGCACAGCCTTTCTGGAATTGCAGGTTGACTGCTAACTGTCTGTAGCTTATTTTTTGTTTGATTAATGCATTTGTCTGTTCCCAATACTTTCGAGCTCCGACCTGTTTTCTTCATGTTTATAGCAGATTGTGCTTCCCTAGTTTTGTTAGTAAGTAGTTTAACAACTCCTGCCGTTTTTTAGGTTAGCCTTACACGTTTATCATGATTAACTAGACTTTGCACAAAAGCTACCAGCTTCATTATAGTTATTATGAAAAGAAATAGTAATTTTATTTGTGTTAGCTCCACACTTCTGCAGTTTAAGCCTCTGAAGCTGTATAGGAGTGTACTTAGCACTGTCAACGATGAGATTTATTTCAGTTGAACTATTGATAGTAAAAATTAATTGCATGCGTGTTTCTTTGAACGTCTAAGCCTTTTAGACTACGAGTTCTAAAAATGTTTGGTAAGACTGCAGGTGCATTTACAGCAAACTGACAGTTGGTAATAGTTTTGTAGATAAAGTAATATTTTCCTTCCAGATAGTTACAAATACAAACATTAATATTTTTTTCACTGTTACCCTGAGCTGACCCAAATTTGGCAGTATTTTCTACCCAGATGATGGTGCGATCCCCATGTGTCTTATTTGTCAGCTTAAATGAAAGCCCTTTTACTAGACTGCTTGAGAGCTGACAATCCTCTGTTGTTTTCCCTGCTTTTCTAGGCTCAGCTTGAACATAAGGCACGTCTTGATTATTGTAGGGGCTGCAGTGAGCGTGGCATCTGTGAAGATGCGGTAACCTGGATATGAGTTTTGCTTGGGTGTGCCTGAGCTGCGCCACACTGAATCTTTTTAAACTGTTCAGACACGGTTGTTGGCTCGCCGAGTTAACTTTGCAGCTAGCGTGTGCCCGTGCTGCAAACTGTCACCCAGGAGTTTATGGTTGTATACATAACGTTGAGAATATCGAGACTTGATGCCTTATAGTGATTGTCCAGGCATTTCTTGACTGTAAACAATCTGGTTTAAGTCATTTGTCTTTTAAGTTTCCTATATAGAGAGAGTAGGAATTTCCAGAGGTGCTAATCACTTCCTTAATAGTAGGGTTTCAGGGAGATTTGTATATTTGGAAAAGAAAAGGAAGAGTGAAATCTAGTGTAAATTGACTAGAGTTCTGACAGTATAGCTCAAGCAGAGAAGGTGAAGAGTATTCGCATGTGACCTACTGATGTACCTTGGTGTTAGTTTGAAAAGTCTAATTCTTTGGTGAGACACAATTGCTCTAAGTCCATTGGGTCTTCATTGCTTTAATGGAGAGTGTAAAATGTGGCTTGGTTTTGAGTGTATAGAGTAGGATTTTGGAAGTAGTTTAAGTGCGTGAGTTTTTTTTTTTTTCAGAGAAGTGCTTCATGACAGGAATCAGGTTGAATTCCTGTTAATATTTCATGGTGCAGAGTAGTCCTAAGGGATTAGAGATTCACTTTTGAAAGTTACGCACAAATTCTTTCTTAAAGTATATTGCCTGTAAGATACTGAAAAGCAAGAGCCTTGAGTAGGGCATATTGTAGAGTTCCGTTACTAACTTTTTCCTAACCTCTTATGTGATGTGAACAGTTAAATAAGTCATTCAGTGCTACTTTTCCCCAGCAAAACAGGGATGGAGGGAACTTTGTGTTCCATGTTCAAAGTTGGATGTTCCTGTCTGTGTCCCATGTGAAGAACATGGCAGACTTCTTGGGAGTGAAGGTTTCATATCTTCACTTGTGCTTTCATTGAAGTCACTTGTGGACACATGCTTGAGAGCAAGGTGGTAATTTTAACTTTGTTAGGTATTTACCTGTTTTAACAGTTGTTGCTATTGTAAGAAATCTGTTAATAGATTGCATTATTTTCATATTGAAGATTTATTTGTTTTTTTTTATTCAGAAAGTAGCTGAGAGAAGCTCTGCGGCTTGAGAAGCTTGTAAATGAACAACCTCAAAACTCTTTTTAGAAGTTTTAGTTAATACTAGTTAAACTCTAGTGGTGTCAGGAGTGATGCTAGGTATGGACCTTTACTAAATAGCTGTGTAATGCTGGTGTATGAATTTAAACTTGATTAAGCTTTACTGTATCTGCTTTAGATGATGAAGCAACTACTCACTTCTGGAAGTCTAAAGAAGATATGGAAGGTTTTGGGAAAATGTAGAGTGAATCATGTTTTTGTTTGTAGATAAATCAAAAGTGAAATTCCAAATGAAACAGTATGTTAACCCTTTTCTTTAAATCTGTTTCTCCTTTCCATTCCACTTTCTTCTTGCCTTAGTTCCAACCATTACCAAGGTTTTGGATGCTTTTAATACTGGGCTTGCTTTTTCCCTTTTTTTTTTTTTTTTTTGGCTAAGGATAGAAATGCAATAAAAAGACTTCAGACCTTTTGCAGTAAGAGATAAATTGATATTTTGATCTTGATTTAAGTCTTGGGTGATTATAGTACCAAAGTTTTCAAAAAGGAATGAGTTTGAATTAATGATTTGGTAACAATTGCATAGACTTGTTCCGAAGCTTGCAGATAAGAAATGATTTGCATTTATACATTTTTCACTTCCCTCCTCCCCTACATCCCCCATGAAAGAGCTTACTGGAATTAAGTGATTGATTATATAAAATAACTGCATATGGATGTTTTAGGGGAGAGCAAGGAATGCAAAGGCACTGTAGACTAGTGCTTCTATCACTGTTGGACAGAATAAATGTAAATCCTCCTGAAATCATCTAAAATTTGTTGGTTTAAGATGCCAAGTGTGAACTAGGAGTTATAATTATTGTTGATCTTGATGACAAAATAAGGTTTCATCTTTAATGTACACTTTGATAACTGTATATGAGAGGAAGAGGAGCCCTGTGTTTTTCTGAACATGGTTTGTGGGTTAGGAATGTGAGTTGCATTTCATTTTTTGAGAAATACACGTTTTAGAACAGGTGAGGTTTTTTTGATAGTTGCCCGAGGGCTTGGGGATTGTTGTCATAAACATTGATCTGTTGGAGTTCTGTTTTCTGATGGAGAAAGCTGTGCTAAACCGATCTAATATACCTCTGTATTAACAACAGGGGAAAGATCCAATCGGAAAGCCTGGAGAAATAGCATGCTTTGTGTTAAGAATAGCTGCTAATAGAGTATTTAACTTCTCAATGGCCATAGTTTAAAAAAGAATTTGGAAGGTCTTTATGGCTATTTGATGATACTTTTAATTTTATTTTTTTGTGTGTCTGAAAATCACTTGTGTAGGCTTTGCAGCAAGGTATAAGAAATAACTCTTCAGAATGAGGGTGGGTTTTTTGGTTTGATGTGGGTTTTTTGTTGGTGTTTTTTTATAGTGACTTCCTCCCTGTTCTGATGTTAGATATGTTTGATCTAGTCAGTATGTTTTAAATTCTTTTCACTGGCTTTAAATACAAATAAGCGATCTATTTATGGGAGATGTTACACACTACATTGGATGACAGGATGTTTTAAAATTAATGAAATTTTTGTCTTTGTTTTTTGGGTTCATATCTGATTCATTAAGGGTGATGGGGAAGACTGATACATGACATAAATTTGTCATCTTTTCAAAGTAATTATGCAAGTTTGTTATTTAAATCTAGTTAAAGCAATAAGAATTAGGAATCTTTTAGCAATCTACAGGGGTTTCAGAACTTATCTGCATGGTTGCTCACCCATAGGCTTTTAAAAATCTGGCTCGTAAAAGGAGTCATGTTTTAAGATTGATACTACCAGTGACTATGCCTATTGCATTGCAGGTGAAGGGAGTAGTGGAAGTGCAAGTCTGGAGGCAGGGAAACATCATGCAAATGGTAGAAATGCTTGTGCTTTCTCCACACATTGGATTCTACAGCTTTCAGTAGTTTTATCTAATGCAACTCTGCAAACCATGTAGATATCGAGAAACCCATAAATATATCTGAAAGTACTGACTTTTTAAGTGTGCCAGACCTGTGATACGGAAAATAAATTCTCTTTGTAACAAATGTTTAACCCAATATATAGGTAGTCTGGAAAGTTGTCTTGTCATCTTTAAACACTGGTGAGAAGAATATTTTCTAATAATTACTACCACTAAACAAGCACAGTTCAAGAGGAGGTAAAAACACTGATTCTGAGTTCTAGTTCTGCACTGAAATGATTGGAGAAAAGAAGTCATGGACACAGGTCTGCTCATTTGCATCAAAAGGACTATTTGGAAACCAGTTTTCCTTTAACTGAGTAAAAGTGAATAGTCTGTCTTTAAAAATGAAATATAATCGCTACTATCTAGAGAGCGATAAGAAATTCGAATTAAGATTTTTGACCACAATCTACAGACAACATAATGGCATGAAAATATTTCTAGGAAAAAGCTTTGTGCTGTGGTCTTAATATTCCTTACGTAAGTTATTTCTTGAGTTGGTGGCTAATTAGGTCCATACAATTCAGACACACTGGCTTTAAGAATTCCCTCCTGATGTGTGAATCCATTCCCTGACTAAAATGCCACTGACAAGCATTATTTTTCAGTTGAGAAAAGCCCAAGTCCTCTGGATGCATTAGGGATTTACTTTGTTTGCGCAAGTGTGGTTTTTTCTGACAAAACTTTTTCTCTTTTAAAGAAGTTAAACCAAAATGAGTGGAACAGACTTTTATGATTTTTTTTTTTAGGGAAAACTTGCTTTATAATTAATAAAATTTTGCTTTTGTCCATAAGAAATACTCATCCAAGCAGAGTAAGAAAAACTAGAACTTGTCTGGAAGGTGTTAAAAATTGAAAGGAACTGGTGTTTGTGATAAGGATGTAGATCATAAGAAACCATTCTGAATTTATCTTTGTGTCAATATTTGTTTGAAAAGTTGCTATGTTACAAATGAAAGGAAAAAGATTGTGGCTACACAAAATTCAGAGCATTGAATAAAAGAATAACTTCTGGTGTTGACCAGTGGTTCCAATGAACGTGAAATAGAAAATCACAGTGTGAAGTAATAAATTGAATATTATGATAAACTTAAGTGAAGCCAAATTTAGCAGATATTCCAGGTAAGTAATGGAGTATTTGCTCTGTCTTTCAAAATTAACTTCATTCTAGTGGAAGCCTCTTCTGAAATATATTTGAGTAAAGCACAACTTAAGTAATTCTTGATTTTTGGAGGTTTTTGGCTAGGAAAAGTATTTATGTATAAAATATATTTTGAGTGATGCTAATTCCAGTGAATAGAGATATATGGGATTTTGCTTTTAGCTTGTGAAAAGGCTAGAGCCTGTTAATTTGTGCCGTTAAGGTTGTTAGGTTGATTTCAGGGATCTTTTCTCCTTGCAACGTTAATTTTTACCTTAAAAAATCAGCTGCTAGCAGTTAAATGCAATAACGTTTTAGGAGGACAGTTTTTTTTTAACTGGTTATAAAATCCCAACATATGAATGATTTCGGTAACTATTAAACAGTGTATTCACATTAGTTATGTTTGTTAAGTGATTGAGATGAAGATAAGTTGGCAACATGTTGCATTAGGTCTAATTCATAGCAGAGTTAAGGATTGCTGTATAAACAACTAGTGTGGGCTTTCAGCTGTCTAGTTTTGTACATCAAGATCTCAAATGATAAATAATGTTGTACCCACACCTCCCTGGAATTTTTTTGAGGCTTGTGTAAAAACAGAGTATAATACATTTCTCTTTCTGTATGGAATCAAGATCATTAAAAGTGAAAATGCTCAAGGACCATTGCTTTTTCTAACTTGCTGGATTTCCTTTGTTCTCTTTTCTCTCTGCTTGTTTGTTTCCTTACCTCCTTTCATGCTCCTTTCTTGTTTTCAAGGAAGGAAATGTAAACTTCACTGATTTACATCAAGATGCTCCTTTTATTATTTGCTGAGCAATCAAGAATGTGGAAACTGAAGCTAAAAATTACAGTAGGAACGCTAATTTTTAGCATTTTCATTCAATTCAGTGGACTCTGTAAAGTAAATGTTCATATCTTCTCTTTCCTGAGCTGTTGCTTAATGTTTTCTGTAGTCAAGGCGTGTATCAGAGCTAGCTTTTTCTTTGTCTTGGTTTATCTTTGTGATCAAGAGGCTTAGAAATATTCCTTAGCTAACTTTTTTCTCTTTCAGTGAATGTTATCAGGATAAACCAAACTAGGTATTAGATAGTTCTTCTGGATCCATACATGACTTAGCTCATACTTAAACACTCTGCAGAGAATCCCCTTAGTCTTCATGTGTGGGTAAAAATTACTGCTTTCTGTAACTGTCCCTGTCTAGAAGTTTGATAATCCAAGATGAAAACAGGAGACAACAGAGATAAAACTATTGATAAGAAGTAGTTTAGGTCTAGCAGTAGCATTCAAGCTGTCTTCCTGGACCATATCATGCCTTGTGAGCTTCTGCTTAATGAACAAAAGTATATGGTCATAACATAACTTTTTGCAGTGGGAGGATAAGTTTTTCATGTGATTGATTGCCCTCAATCATCAAATTGCAATTCCGCCTTTCATTTCTGTCTAGTTTAGTAAGACTGAAAAATCTGCTTTGACACAAGTGCAATGTTCATTGTTTCTGTTTTTTCAGTACTCACCTGTTTTGCTGATACCTTCTTGTTCTAGATGACTTACTTTTTCCCTGTTAGGTGCGTATAACTTGGTAAAACCATTTTGTATAATACTTCAGGATTGTGGTCATCTACTTCTGTTACAGGCTTTAGCCTCATGGTTATCAACTGGTTAGTATTGTCATATGTTCTATTTCATTACATTTTCTAGAGCTACTTTCTTTCCTGTGTGGTCGTCTGTAAGTTAAACCCTTTGCTCAACTCCTCTTCAGATGGTCTTCTAGCCCAGATAGTCTTAACAGGGAAGCATTCCTCTGATAGCACCTCCCTTCTTGTCTCCTTATGAGGAAGCCATCTATCTGGATACTGCTTTCTTAATTTCTCTCCACATTGGGCAGGACGAGTCTCTATATTGCCCTGGTCTGTCTTGCACAATTTTGGTATAGATTACTAGTTACTTCTGGAAATATGTTTAGAGTTTGAATCCTGAAAGAACTGGAAAAAAGTCCTAGGACTAGGGTTGTCATCTGGAAGAACAATATACGGTGTTGTAAGTGCAAAGGGAACACTAGGAAATGTGAATCATACTCTGATACCTATATTTCTAATCTGTCTTTGAATTTCATCATATAAATAGAAGAGTCTGTTGATAGAGTTTTATGCTTGTACTGGTGTTTGTCCGTGTCATCTGTTCCAGTCAAGAGCAGAAATTGCACATTGTCAACTTGGCAAGTTTTAAGCTTGTTTAAAAATGGTGCTTGGTATATCTTAAGAATAATTATCAATGAATTTCTAATTTGACTCATGTTCCAAGAGTATAAGATACACTAGACTTTAAAAAAACAGTTAAGAGTTACTACAGTGATTCTTTTCAAGGACATTAGAAAACCTTCTGGTTGGCCACGCAATTGGAAATTGAGTATCTGTTTGAATATATGATTCCAGGTCCACTCTTGGGTTGATATTCTGGAATAGGTTTTGTGTAATACAGCACCTAGTTGCTATAGAGTGGTGGCAGACTGAAACAAAAGTAATGTTGTATGTTAATGGCTCTAGGGTGGGTTTTTTGTTTTATTTGTTCATCGTTTTTATTGCTACTTTGATATGTTGTACTCCGTTGTGACTAAAACTAATGAATACGAAAGCTCTCACAATAACTTGCTACCTAGTACTAGGTTACAGTTTCCCGATGAACTGTTTTAAGGCTTGCGCTTGGTGAATTGTGTCCCAGGGCATGGCTGAATTTCCGGTCTACTCTGTAGTGAAAGCACCTTTATAGTGGGGGAAAAAGTGAAAGGATGAGTTGTCTGGCAACAGTATTTATTTGGCCATTGAAGTATGTTGCTGGTAACGGTATTAATGAACTAAAGTTTCAGTGCCTAGGTTTTTCAAGCACCCCATGAGCTGTTTAGTAGAGGTCTTTTTATCAGATGAGTTGTCTTGTAAGTCCACACTCGAGTATTTTGTTACAGTTTCTTACACAACTTAATCACAGTGCGATGCTTTCACATATATATTGTATTGCTCACAAAACCCAATGGAAGATCAGAATCCCTCGTCTTAATGAAGATGAGTAGCTGTTGCTTAGCTGAGGATTGGGCAAAAGAGTTCAAACAAAAAAACCCTCCCCCAGTGACTACAACAAGAAAAGGTCACCTTCCCTTTGCCTTCCCAGAAGGTGCTCTACTTACTTCAGCTTGAAATAAAAAACGACCCTTTAACCATTTTGTCATTGTTCTCAATTTTAGTAAAAACAATTAATCCATGTTCTTAGTCTAAAAGTATCAGGACAATGCAGTCTGTGGTGCAGTGTCTTCCTGGACAGGAAGATGTCTATGTGGAAACAAACCATATTATACCAGGTCATGTTTCGGAAAGCTTTGCATTGGTAAAATGGTCTTTATAATATCGTTTCTTTTATGTTGAGAAATCTGTCTTGTCTTTGTCTTTCCTGTATAGTTCGATAATATTTACTGCATTCAGATCATATCCAGGCATTGCATACTTCTTATAGAATGCTGACATTTTATTAGGAAACATGTAAGTTGTTTCCATTTAAAGTGATAGCCTTACTGAATATGAATATTACTTATTTACAGAAAAGGAAGTTTTAAAAGAGTTCTTTAACACTTTCTGTATTTTTTCTGGCTGTTGAAAGATGAGGATAGATTGTTTTTATATCTGGAAAGGGAAAATAATTTGAAAATTTTGATGGAAAAATGTTTACTAATGAAAACATTGCTCAGTCCTGCTAATTGCTTTTGATAGGTTGCCTATTATGTGTGATGTTTGCTGTATAGTGAGGAAACTCAAAAGTGGAATTACTTAAAATTAATGCATTTTGCAACCAAATTCTTTAGCTTTGTTGAAGTCTTTTTTTTTTTTTCAAAAAAAAAAAGGCCAGACAAGTGTTCGCTTCTTCAAAAATTGGTGAAATGCTTTAACAAAGCCCTTCTTTGTTTTGTGTAAGAGATGTATTGGAATACTTTCGATAAAGTCTCCAGGAATACTGAAATTGTATCTAGTATTACAAGAGTGTTTTAGTTGTTGCCATAGCGCAACAAGGACTGTTTCAATAAATTCAGCTGCTATGCCTATATAACAAACTGTTTTCAGGCAGATAAGGATTGATATGTAGGCTACAAGAAAAAAAAGAAGGAGAGCAATGAAGTAGTTTTCACTGACTGTTAGCATATTCACTGAAGCCGTTTACAAACATCTAAAAACCTAACCATCCCAAAGTAGTGAAATTATTACAGTCCTAGGAAGTGCTCGAGACATGAGCTGGGTTTGATGTCTGTCTCAGGTGTTCTAGCCATTTAATAGGGAAAAAAATGTGGAAGACAGGTATTATTTCTGTCCTAGAGCCTTTGTCAGGATTTACAGTGAAAAATCAGGGTTTTTTGTAGCTTTCTGATTTCTATCTGTAGCTGTCGACTAAACTTGGCCTGTAAGGTAGGATCTGCGATGACCTTACAGTGTTCGAATTTTATAGTCTTCAAAATCTTGTTAGAATTTTCTGAAATAGTAATCAGGAAAATCTCTTAACAACCTGATACTGACTTAGTATCTTGATTATTAGTAGTTCTGAAGAAGTTACTAATTCTTATTGTTGGAAAAAAAATTCAGTCTACTACAAGCTCCAGAATACTTTTGTTCTTTGCCTTCTCACCTGCATTAAAATGAAGCATGAACTCAGAAAGTGAGTGCATCAAATTTATGAGAGATTGGGCAAAGCTGGAAACTTTGCCTTCTCAAAGCAATCTTCATTTGTCTTCAGTGATAAGTGTCAAGTGGCAGCACAAAACTTGGATAGCATTGTACCGCTGTGAGACAGTTATGTACGAAAGCAAAGTATTGTACAACACTGATAATGGTAGTCTGAAGTTTGCAAAAGCTATTGAAACTCAGCACTTACCTTAAGTACCTGTCTTATCTTCAGTGTTCCACATTTGTTTTCAGGTCTTCAAGCATCCTTGTGTGCATGGATGCTCGTAAATATCCATGTGTATCATTATAAATGCACTGATGTAGTGCTCTCTGTAAACCTGTCTATGTAGAACCCTCTCTTCCACATTTCCCCCTCTCTTCCACATTTCCCCCTCTCTTCCACATTTCCCCCTCTCTTCCACATTTCCCCCTCTCTTCCACATTTCCCCCTCTCTTCCACATTTCCCCCTCTCTTCCACATTTCCCCCTCTCTTCCACATTTCCCCCTCTCTTCCACATTTCCCCCTCTCTTCCACATTTCCCCCTCTCTTCCACATTTCCCCCTCTCTTCCACATTTCCCCCTCTCTTCCACATTTCCCCCTACACACAGTCTTCCCCCAAAATCTTAAATTCACATCCCAATCTTCTACTTTGGGTGAAAAATTCCAATTACAATAGTCTTCAGATGTGTTCATGCTGCTGCATAGGCTTTGGTCTGACCCTGGGAGCATGACTCATGATATTATGCAGCTTTGTCAGTAGCTTCCCATGGGGTTACTGATCAGCCAGTCCTCTAGCGTGTGCCATGTGTACTTTGGAGTTTGGAATGGCCAGACTGTTGCAGTCGGGCTCTTTATAACCACCTAGTCCCTGTGCTGGTGGTGGCTGTGACAGTGGGATTTTCTTCTAAGGGAGCGGGGAGAAAAGATGTTTATTTCTTGCTTGCTGTAGTATTCTAACCATAGCTACATTTTCCTTATTTTGGAGAGGATTCATTCGTGTGATATGCTTTCAGCTTGAGTGTCATCTATTCCAGGTACCTGCTAGGTAGAGACAGAACGAGTTTTCTGGATTAGCCTTGCAGTGAAAATTCCTCAGCTGCTGAGAAGACAATATTGCACCAAGGGAAAAAATTCCTTCCTAACCACCTCAAAGATAATCAGGATGGTATTCACAGCAGGTAGAGTAGAGCTAAATTTAGCCAAATCCTGAGGACAAACAGGGTACTTCTTTATGGTGCAAAATGGCCAAGGAAATTGCTCTGATCCTTGATACACATGCCTTTTTCCTGGTTCCATCTGCCTGCCCTCCAAGGTAGTACCATGACATTATCAGTAGTAACAGAAGTCTGCAAGCAGAGTGAGATACCAGAATATTCCTGGTACCTTTATACCCCTAATTTCTGAAGTAAAATATAATATTGAAGAGCAGTGTTCTTTGGCATGGCTGATAGATTCTTAAGTAATCTGCAGTCTTTTCCAACTTCAGCAGCTGTAAAAGAGGACTAATAATAGTTTCACATGTATGTACATACTCCGTTCTGTAGCCACTTCTTCACCTACCTCTTGGCACTTCTGAGGCACAGAAAGCAAGCTGGTAGTGGTGGCTGCCTTCTTCCCATCATTGCCATCTGATTGCCATCATGTGGATTGTCTTCTGCAACGCAGAACTGTCCATCTTTGGTTCTCTTCCGGCTCTATGGTGCTGATGAAGGCAAAAGGCAGCGATGGGTTTTTCTGTTGCTGTTTCGCCATTGCTTTGAACTGATCCTTACCATGTCGACAGTATCCAGAAGTACTGAATAGGAGCAGCTAAATTTGTACGTTGATTATCTACTGCGGCTTTCAAAAACTTTGTCCAGCCCTTTCTCTGCCTTATCCACCACCCCAATGTCCCTCTGACTTAAATGGCATTAAATGTTGACAGCATTTTAATTGGTGCTTAGTTTATTTAAAAAATTTCTTTCCATATTTACATATGTGAAATATATCTCAAATGAAAAAAAAATTGACAGCTTCTGATTTTGCTTAAGCTTACTGTATTTGTTGGGAAGAGCTGCTTGCTTGCCATACAAAAATGGACTTGTGTGTGTGTTACTGAGCTTTTTTGTTTATATATGCCAGTACAAGGCCTGACTTTGTCCTATCAATCTAAAACAGTTTTGCAGGTAGAACATGTTTGGGTGTGTATGTAATGGGCAATTCTGAGTCTAACTCTTGAAAGTAGGCAATGCTTAATCAAAAATTTTTGGAAACCAATGATACTACTTGGTTATTTTTATTTCTTCTTTTGCTTGGAATGCTTTTGCAAGATAATGTTAAACAAGATGAGATGATTTAGATCTACTCGTGTGTAGTTGTAGCCTCTTCTTTAACTGTCTGGTATTTATTTAAAAGACATTTTGTATTCTCACTGTGTTACAATGTCTGCAGGACAGTGGGATGGGAAAACAGCAAAGCAGATAGATGAAGTAATGTGCTGAAAACTGCCTTGTAGATTTGGTTACTACAGAGCCCGAAAGAGTAGCCGGATTTTTATGCATGTATGCAGTCTGCCATTTGCTGGATCATGCTAATTTGAGATTTCACCTTACAAAATATAGAATGGGAGGGAGTTACTCACGCTTCAGATTCCTGTCATACACCACCACCACACCACCCCTAAAAAATCTTAAACTGACTTGTATGGTATAGCAAAGAATACCCCTTTTCTCTATTTGGTACCTGCATACAGTGAGAAGTACGTTATGTATCTTTGTAGAAAACTTGAATAATTTTAAACTTTGAGTTTATTTTTTTTCTTCAAAAATACTTAAATCTACATGAGAATGCCTCATTTCAGTAAATAGCTAACTTAAGTTTTGAACCTGATGAATAATTTCTTTTTTCCACATGTGTAACTTTCTGGTATTTGAACTGCTAGGAAACTTATAAACTTAAGACGAGTATATTTGTTTTATTAACATTCTTAAAGTGAATACTGAATACAGAAGAAATTAAAAATCCCCAAATGCTTTCCGATAATAATAACAATAGTAACAATAGTACTCAAAGTACCTAATCCTAAAGAAAACTTGCTTCTCATTGTAGATAATAAAAAATACACAGCACAGATAATATGGTGTTAACTAAGAATATATGAAATGTGCATTTTTACTTGTTTATGAAATGTGCATTTTTACTTGTTTTGGGGGGTTTGTTTTTGTTTTGTTTGATTTTATTTCTGTACAAATAAAATATTTTTGTACTTAATAAGCTTGGAACGTTTACTGTCTTCAGTAGTAGAGAAACAAAACAGTAGTCAGCACACTCATCACACTGGGAGAGATTATTGGTTATTGATTAAATCAGAGGAAAAAGGCTAGAGACTCCTCATGTTTTTAAGTCTCTTTCTACTTCTGTGTACTGCAGTCTTTCCTTCTTGACAGAGGTTTGTTTTTTTTTTTTTTTTTCCGGGTCATCTTTTTACGTTCTTGTGACACACTCCCCAAGTAATGAGAGGATAGACCTGTCTTTTGATGTAACTTTTCAGCTGCGTTAATCCTGATTTGCTGCAAAGATTCTTTGGGTGGTATCGCCAGTTAAAGCCTAAATTGTTTTGCAGTGAGTCAGAATATACTTGAAATCTTGCATAGTATTATCGCTTATGCCTTCATTAACTATGTTTTAATACCTGAATAAGCCAAACTGAGTTACTAAATGCTTTTGTAATCTGAGCCTGTTTAAACTCGAAATGCTCTTGTTCACAGTTAGTCATCTGCATTAGTGTTTGTATTGCAGCTTGTCCTTGGTCCATGTGCCACTGAAATGACAGACCCTTGATAAGAATAAAATTAAGGTTATTTGAGAGAATTGTGTTTCAGAGCAAGAAAATGGTTGAAAGTAAGCAACCAATTCATTTTTGCAATGTAGTGATGAAAAATGAAAGGTGGAAATTTTTAGATGGAGTTAACTAAACGTACAAGCCTTGTCATTGGCTGCCAAATTACCTACTGAGCAGAAGCACAGGAGTTGCTGAGAGTAAGAATTCACACACAGCACACTGGCAAACACTTTCTTCTGACGACTGCTGAGTAACAAAGCTGCAGAGACTAGTTTTGTTAACCAGTGCTATGTGATGAAAACAGTAATTTGTTGTCTTCTGGAAGAAATCCTTAAAATAGAACTGGTAACGCTTTTTAAAACATAGCTCCTTTGGCAATCAAATGTGCCATTTGAAGGGTGAAATGAGCACGTTGATGAGTGGATTCCCCAGAGCAAAGTTGTAACTTACTTTCCTGACTGAGGAAGTGCTTTTCACTTTGTTAATATACATGACTTTTTTTTTTTAAGTGTAGATCTTTCCTATATGTCTGAGAACTGTTATAGAAAACTTAAATGCTGCGAATTGCAACATAAAATTTACTTCAGTATATTGAAAGGCTTAGACTGAAAAGCATTTCAAGCATTTTTTTGCTAATGCTGAAGTGTATTCCAGAGGGTTGGATTTTTTTAAGTAGTGAACAAATTTTAGTTAAAAATTTGTCTTGTTTTAATAAAAATACATCAGGTCTGGGCTTGATTACTGTCAAAGTCTTCTTCTTGAGATCACTTCTTGAAACAAGCATGAAAATTTTCATTCCTTAGTTGTGTAAACATTACTGATGAAGAGTGGGTAGCCTGTGGCACAGGGAGGAGTTGTGTCTCTAAGCTCAGTAGTTCTTGATCACAGCTTAAAAGTGACTGGATGCTGGAATTACCGTCTCTGATTCTGATGTTGCAAATTAGTCCCTCTCACTTCATTAGTATGGGTCTGTCCAAACAGAGCAGCTTGCAAAATGGAGACCTGTATGCTTGTAGAGAAAATGAGACTTGCTCCTTTTTGGTGTTCAGCAGAACCTCTGAAAAATTTGGCTTTGGGAAAATATGTTCCATTTCTGTTTATTTGTTTATCTTTAGTGATTTGAGACATTATATAGCCTAAAATTTTAGGCTGAAGACCTTGTGGACATGGTATCATTGGAAATTAACTGCTTGAGAGGGAAGAATGTTTATAGTTGGTCAAGACTTCTGTATAGTTTTGTCACGTATCTCAATTCGTAAAGGCCCAAAAGTGTTTATTCCCGTCTTCTACACTTAGTCAAACTAATTAGTCAATTTCATTATTCCTTATTTATGTTGTATATAATTTTAATTAAAAAATGATAATAATTTGCTGGACTGTAATTGTAGGCTGAAACGTATGCTGTCACTTGGATATGCGTTTGAAAGGTGTGAATCAAAAAGACAAACAAAAACAACTATTCTCTGCTTGACATCAGAAAACTCTGAGCTAGTTTTCCTAGCTCTTCAGTGCTCAAGTAGCTCACTTAGCATTAAGAAAAAACTTTTTTAATTATTACATTAAATAATTTGAAAAGGACAAGGGGAAATGGGTTTAAGTTGAAGGAGAACAGATTTAGATTAGATCTTAGGAAGAAATTCTCCAGTACGAGGATGGTAAGGCTTTGGAATAAATTGCTCGGAGAAGTTGTGGATGTCCCCTCCCTTGGAGGTGTTCAAGGCCAGGTTGGATGGAGCCTTGAGTAGCCTGGTCTAGTTGAGAGGCGTCCCTGCCCATGACAGGGAGGTTGGATTAGATGATCTCTAAGGTCCCTTCCAGCCTATGCCATTCTGTGATTCTATGAAAAGAAACTGATACAAATTGCTTTGGTAGTTGCGCATATGCCTTCTGTACTGAGAATTTCCAAATTTCTGACACTGAGGGCCATGTTTTTATAGTGCTGAAATGGAGAGACTCATCTGTGTGATTTTGTGGATATATGTATCTTTCAGATATTTAGCAATTACCTGACAACAGCTACTAAATATCAAGTTGCTTTTAAAAGATATGTGGATCACCTTAAAAGTAGTGTCAGTGACATGACTTCCCCTGCTCTCTGTGGAGGAGCAGTCTGCTTGACTGCTCTGGGTATCCAGATACACTGTTTGGAAGCAACTCATTACTGGCAGATATAGGCCATGTAGGTTTTAGAATGAATTATTGTTAGTCTAGTACTTTCAGCAGAAGTGAATATTTACTTGAGAATTTTTCATCATAAAGTTATTGACAATGATTAGGAAAAATCTTCATTTTTAGTGTAGTTGGTTTCTAGAGCCAGTGCTGTGACAAATTCACACAATGCAGATCCTAGACATGTATCATATAAACACTATCTCTGTTGTCATACAGCTATAATTATACAGTGGCATGTAGAAAATAAGACTGTGACATTTTTCTGTTGTTACATACACCTTATTAATTGCATACTGGTGTGCCAGGTAAATTAAGTTCAGAAAATAAGATCTCTCATCTCCAAATTGAAATTAAGGACAAATATGAAGTTGAACTGAGTTCCCAGTATTTTGAGATTAATAAGGTGAATCACAAGTGCATTTTTTTTTTTTCTCCTTAGAATAAGATTCTTATCTTCATGTTTGTTGGGTTTTTTTGTTTGGTTGGTTGGTTTTGTTTTGGTTTAAAGTGTACAGGAAGAAGGCAGATCCTCTGCTTTGTGGATTTGAGGCTTTTAATTTTCATTTTGGTTTTGTGCTTATGAGAACACTGAAACAGAGAGACTTCTCTTAGTGTCTGAAGTTCACATATTGTTTGGGCCACTTTCCCTCCTCCTGCCCCCATGTGTACTTGTATTATTAAGTGAACGACTGAGAAGCTTGAAACTAGACCGTTAGTGTAAGTAGACTGGTGTTTCTTCATTCTTTCTCTTGGTTTGTCTTTTGTCTTGGTCTACCCCACTTTCCTTTCTTTCCTGCTTTCTGAGTTTATTTCCTCTGATGTTCTATTGCTTTGTGGCGTTCTCCTCAAAATCAAATTGTACTGCTGTGGTTAGCATGTGATTATTATTGTTAATAATATTTCCACCCACTCCTGCTCCCATGTGCCCCACATACCCTGTAGCAACTAGAGGATTGCAACAAATTGGTATTGATGGTGGTGAATCACTTTCCCTGTTGCACTCAGATGCTTGTCTGGAACTTTCAGAACCAAACTGTGTTCAAAAGTAACAAACACAACCTAAGGAAATTTTGCCAGTTTGAGGACATAGGCAGGGCAGGTAATATTTAATTTTTTAATTTTTGTTTTTAAAAGCTGTATCTTCTGAGTCCTTGCTTTAAATTTCTGTGTTTGTCTTTCTTTTTCTTGTCTTTCATTGCTTTTTGGTTGTGTAGTCTTTCTTGAAGGATGAGCAGGACTTACATGTTAAAAGAATCCTCCTGAAAATTCCTGGTGGCCTATTTATCTTACTAAATATCACTTTGTATACTTAAAGGAAAAATGAGTTAGAGGCTAGTCTTAGTATTTTGCAGTAGTGAATACATTAAGCAAGCTTATTTTAGAGCCACTATTCAGTGATTCACTGGATAATGTTTGAAAAAAATGTTTTCAGGCTTACAGTTCACTTTATCCATATTAAAAATGAAATCATTATGCAGTTCACTAACTACCAATGTGTTCTGCAAAATAAAACTTATCAGATGCCAGTGAATAGTCAAGTAGTGGAACAGGTTGCACAAGGGAGGTTATACAGTTTTTGTCCTTGGAGGTTTTTAAGACCGGCCTGGATAAAGCTGCAAACAGCCTGATCTGCCCTCAGAGATGACCTTTCTTTCAGCAGGAGGCTTAATTGGATACTCCTGAGGTCCCTTCCTCCCTGAATTATCCTGTGATCCTAGATGGATTGGTAGTACATGTGCGCATTGTAGTTTATTTCCATCTGGGATGGATTGCATTGCATTAGTTGGAGAAATGACTCTTGATATGTGTAGTAGAACCATTTATATGGGTTTTGCTGTCTCTAATCTCTACCAGTTGGACTCATACCTGAAGAGAAATTTGCAAATGTTATGCTGCTACTTAAACTACTTTATTTAGCTTTTTTCAATCTTTTTTTTTTGTCTTGGCCCTTCTTGTGACATACATGTTGGGGCATCTCAGTATCAGAGCTTTCCTGTTGGGCTCATCCTCTGTTATTCTGTGCTTGGAGATCAAGTTGTATAAACTAAGGATATCTGCCTGCCTGGTGTAATAATTAGTGTTTTCTGTAGGAGAATACTCTTGGAAAATGAGTTAGCCTGTCCTCCATAGATGTTTAAATAAGATTATAGGGTGCTTTGGTTTGGAAGAGACCTCAGAAGGTTTCTAGTCCAACCTCCTTGCTCAAAGCAAGGACCTTTACCCAGTAAGGTCTTGAAAATCCCTGAGAACCACGTACTACACAGTGTCTCTGGGCACCCTCCTCTCTGCTTGACTGTCCTAATGGAGAAAAAGCTTTTCCTTATATCTAGTTTAAGGATCTCTATTGTTTCAACTTATGTCCATTGTCTCTTGGCCTCCCACTGCGCACTACTGCGAAGATCCTTTCTTCATCTTCTTGACAACCTCCTTGTAGATGTTGTAGGCTGCTTTGTAAATCTCCCCAAAGCCATCTCTTCTCCATGAGGAACAAACCCAGTTCCTTCCATGCCTCCTCATAAGAAGGTTCTCCAGCCTCCTGACCATCTTGTGTCCCTCTGTCAAACTTCAGTTTTATCTCTGTCCTTCCTATATTGGTGTCCCAAAATTGGACTGATGGCTAGAGGAGGATATTCATTTTACTTAATCTAGAGCCTATATTCTTCCTATTAAAGTAGCTCAGGACAATGTTGACCTTCTGTGCTGCAGGGCATGCTTCTGAATCATCTTCGGCTTGCTCTCCAGCAAGATCTCCGGGTCATTTTTAGCAGAGCTGCTCCTCAGCCAGTCATTCTTGAGCCTGTGTTGTTGCAAGACATTATTCCTTTCAGGGGCAGGACTTTGCATTTGTCCTCATGGAATTCCATGGAATTAAAAAAACCACTCAGAAACCACTCAAAAACCCAAACAAGAACCAAAGCAGAAAAAAAACCAAACAACCAACAAAACCAAACACACACCTTGTAGCAGTTCCTCTGGCAAAACATTTAGGCATGTGCTTGAATGCTTTGAACACTGAAATGTTTAGATCCTTTTTGAAGTTAAGCACAGCGTTCTTCTACCCCTGTCCTACCCAACTTTTGTGACTGAAAGTCCCTTAATGTTTCAGGATCGCTTTGTGTATCCTTTGACTTAGGCATACATTGAAGGAATGTACTTTGCTTATATGATAGATAGCAGGGGTGAGGTCCTAATACTGCAGGACAAGAAGTGATTGTAAGCTGTGTAAATTCTACTCTATTTTATTCCTGTTTTCTGCTCTTGTGTTTCCTTCTTCTCCAGATCACACCCCTGTATCAATTACTGGAATAGACACTTGTAGTGAATGAGTTCTGCTGGATTGTTTTTGTTGATATGTGTTCATTGTGAATAATATTTGCTTTGACTCCTGATTATTATTAGCTTTGTAGTTCTGTATTTTTTGCAGGATAGTGTATTGACTTGTTAAATTCTTTGTACGGAACCTCATGTTCTTTGTGTTTTGAATTCTGCCATTATGATATGAGTCTCTGTGTGATGTCAAAAAAATCTTAAAGACCACGCATGGCTTGGGGCAAGTGGTAGCTGCTTAATGTGTCTTGCATTTGTGATGTTTAGAAACAAAAAGTTTTATCTGCAAAACATTAATTTAAACCACAGAAAGGTCTTTTTTCATGGTATCAGAACTTCAAAACATCTGGTACAGAGAGTTAGATTTGGAGCTTAGGTCAATTGCATGGAAATATAGCTATGCTGATAGTGTAACGTTTTTGATGGAACAAATGCTGAAGTACTAGTCTGAAAGGAGACTAAAATCTCATCTGGACACAGATATTTGATATTACTATTTGTTGCTTCAATGGAACATTTTTGCCATTAAAATTTAAATTACTGCTTTGAAACTTGGGTAGTATTAATCTGTTAATTCTGTAAGTGTTCCAAGGACAGTATTAACATAGCAGGAATTTAAAACTGAAATAAGCCAAGCAAGCAAACCCCCCAAACTCAACGTTAAGTTTTATATGTTGATATTAAATTTAAACAAAGCTTTAAATCACCTTTGCTGCCTATTATGTTGGAATTTATTTTGATGCAAACTTGCTACCCATTCTTAAGTAGGGAAGTGATCACTTCAGCTGATAACCCCAGGATTCAGATGCTTGTGCTTGGATTTCCACCTAAAAAACATGGTTAAAAAGGTTTATTGTGCACTCTGGGAAGTCAGTAGGTCAGGACTGGTTTGTCCCAGAAGTTGGGATCACAATCTGGAGTTCAAGAAAAGTATCCTTCTAGAAGTCTGCTTTCATAAATGGAAGCTGTTCAGCTGAAGACAGCCACAGCAGTGTGCTGTGGAAAGGAACTGCCTATGGTATGGCTATGAAGCCCTAACGTTGAATGAACAAACTCTTGAAGGAGCTATTGAGTTGCATTCTGTATAACCTGTAACCATCTGGTCTCTCAGTTCTAGCAATGAAGCTGCTGCCTGGTCTAAGCAAGGTACAAATACAGAAATACATTGTTCATTTTTAAGTGCATTATTCCAGACCAGAGTTGGATAGGAAGCGTGAGGAAGAAAGCAGTAGTGTGAAGGATGCTTATGTGATGATCAAACATTCAGCTTTTCAGTCGTCTTTGTGTTACTCCTGTCTCCTCCCAACTCCACACACCCAGTCTTGTAACTGGTGATCTGACCAACCTGCCCTTTGACACTTCCTCACTTTTCTGCAAGCAGCCAGTGGCAGCCCTTTGTCAGTCAAGGAGCAAGCCACTACGAAGCGGTGGGACAGTATTGGTTTAGTTGCTGATCTATCAGAGTGGATTTGTTCTGGTGCTTCAATAAGAAGTGAGCAAGTAACTCTGGCTATTTAAAATTTTGGGCTCTTAATCAACTGAATCAATCCCATACTTATCTTTCAGCCCGTCATTGTGACTAAAAATGAAGCCATGATTCTTACCGGATATTGCCACAAAATGGTAATTTAAGATGCTTTATATCATTTTAAAGAAGTCATGAAATATCAGTGTTTGAGTGGGAAAAGAGTTGCCTTGCTACTGTTTGGAAATAGAAATTTTTCATAAAACATGATTAGTCTTGCATAGAACACTTAATCTTGTTAGAGACTCAACCACAAAATATCTGAGCGGGTAAGATCAGCAGTTATAGAAAAGTAACTCAGAGGGGTTATTTTTGGTTGGTTGTGGTTTTTTTTTTTTTTTTTTTTTAACTTGAGCATATATCTTAACTCCATTGTTTGAAAAACTAATGGTCATTTCTGACCAAATTCCTTTTGACAAAAAGTCGCTAAAATTGGTCTTTATGCTTGTACCACAATACCTTTTTCTTCATTATTTATGCTATTATGAAGAGAACTGCAAAGGAAATGAGGAGCTTCCTATGTAATCAAGTGGTCAACTGCTGTTTCCTCCATCAGGAATAGTGTTAGTGATTACTCACAGTCGCTGCATTTGCATTGTTGTCCTGAGTGTGGAATAAGAGACTCTGAAGCGGTAGGAGGGAAAGAGAAAACAACAGTGGCCATGGCTGAAATAGTGCAATTATAGAGAGTAGCTTTTTGCTTTCATAGCTATGAGATGCTTTTGAGTGCTTCTTTGTTTTAGTGACTGTTTGGTGGCACAATTAAATGTTACTTTTAGCAGGTTTAATTGAGCTTTTTAAAATCATTTAACCCACCCTATCTCTGGACTGACTTTCTTAATTATGACCACTTCCTCAAATCTTTTTTTCTTTTAATAATTTTGCGTACTTTACTCTTCTGGCCTGTTTTGTTGTAATGATGCTATTGTGATGTCTGCAGGACATTGGAGACTCTCAGGACTGTAAAAAGCTGTCAGTGTTTGTGTGTGGACAGCATCTGAGACAACATCTGATGTGTCGTGCAGAAAGTCTCTTGGCGCCACTGAGTAATTCCTCCACCGTTTGTGTCATTCCTACTTTAACTGAACCCTTGTCAGTATTGTCTTTTTATGCCCAGGACATGGAAAATATTCCAGAGGTTAGTTTTAGCAGACATCGTTTATAGCTCTAATATACTCTGTACTCAGTGGCTCCTGACGTTTTGGGGAAAACGTTATTTTTAGTAGATAATAACATCACCTTGGCATTTGGTAACTTTAGTTATTATTTATTATTTTAGTTATTATTTAGTTATTTTTTAGTTGAAATGGTAGAAAACTATATTTATTCCTATGCAGTGCTACTCTTAGACATTAGATGCTCTGTCCTCTGGTATAAACAAAAATAGGACTTCTGTTCTCCTCAGTTAAATGATTTACTAGTTGAAATATAGCGTGATTTTATTTTAATAGCCTTCCTTAGGCCTTTTGTACTGAATTTCAAATACTGTATCACTTTCATAATGTTTTGGTTGTTGAGCATTAAACAAGTGAAATACATATTTAGATAGGGATGACAAAACATCTGAATTCCCACAAATTATCAGTGCTAGATGCTGTCAAAGCTCGGCTCTAACATGTTTCCGGCTGGTTGGGGTTCTGGATCTGCAGAGGTGTTCCTTACTTCTGTGTAAATTATTGTTCTTGATTTTATTTTTATTTTAGTAGCCTGATCTAGTTGAGAGGCGTCCCTGCCCCTGACAGGGAGGTTGGATTAGATGATCTCTAAGATCCCTTCCAGCCTATGCCATTCTATGATTCTATGATTTTGAGTGCCAATAGCTACACAAGGGAAAAGTATGAGAATGAGATTTCATATTTACTTACTAGCTTAAGCTAGTAAAATGGCTCTCTAGCAGGAAAAGAGTGCTCCCCTCACCCCTTCTTCAATTGCGCCTTTTCTTTTAATCCCTCCTTTATTCTGGCATTAGGTTTTATGTGACTCCATGGTGAAGTTCTTAAGAAAGCTGGGGGACTAGGATTAATTCTCCTTGGGCTTTTCTCTCTGAACTAGCTCATTAGAGTTCACCTAAATGCTTGTGTTGAAGCAGTTGGAATGGCACATGGCTGGAGGGGGGCGGGTAGGGAGAGGGAAAGCCCCTTCAAATGTAACTGCTTGTTGCCATTGGATTAGCTTAATGCCATACTCTCCCTCACTGCCACGTACAAACAGGACATGTGATGTGGAGTGATTTTTCTTCTGACATAACCTTCCAGTAATCGGCGATTATGGACTTTCGGGGAATTTATTTCTAGGTCTGTGTGAACAGTACATTTCGTGTTCTGTTCTAATAATAATAACATGGAGCATACATGAAAGAAGAAAGCATTCAGGTACAGAGATTTTCTTGTTAAATGGACCTGTTTGCAGAGCAAGACCTTTAGGCCAATGAACTTGCTTCCAGTCTGGCAAAACAGTGTTGTAGATGGGAGCAAGCATGGAACCCCCGTAGGAAAAAAGGAAGCTGGTAGGTAATTGGAAGGGTGCTTCTTAGTGAGAAGGGTGCCCGCTCAAGTACAAAGCTTTCAAGCGTTATGTGGATAGCTATGTGGTATCTTCTGTTTCAAATCTAAGAGTAAATAGAGTAGTGAAGGAGTAAACTCGGAACCAACACAGTATTTCGGTTGTGCAAGTACCTTAGTAAGAAATATATTTGTATGTTTAGGATTACTTTGAACTAGCTTTTGTGTTAGAATGGAGGAATTTGTTTGTAGTACAAGAATAATCAAAAGAAAGCTTCACAAAACAGTGAATGCAGAATCACTGTCTGTCTGAAGATACTGTAGATGGTGTTACTGCAGAGAAGGCCCTTTTTAAACTTGTCAGCAGTTGTTTTTAAATGCAGCTAACTGAAGCTGAATGCCATTCACCAAGCACAGTGCTTGATGAAATTGTTCCCAAAGATTATACAACAGGATTAAGTAGGATTTGCACAGAGGAGGCTATCAACAGATAAATTTTACCAAAATATTACAACTGCTGTAAAGACTTTTTTCCAAGCTATCTATGCCCTTGGTAGTCTTGTCAACCAACAGTAACATAACTAATGGGATTAATAAGGTGCTTCATAGGTTTTAAGAAATTACCCAATTCCTTTTAAATAAAAAACAAATAAACAAGTAATTCAAAATGATAATTCTTGGAGGGGTTTTTGAGTAACAGAATTTAAAATAAACCATTTTTTTTGATTCTCTCTCCTGTTTGAAATTTGCAGTGTGGACCTAGTATTTCTTTTAAACATTCAAAAATGTTACAGTTAATGCTTCTAATCATGTCTAAAACTATATGATGTTTTCATGTGTAACTTGGCTATCTGTTTTGGTTGTATCTGTATCTGGATGTATGGTACAAGTAACTACGAGGGTATCTTTTTGTGTGTGTGCTCAAGATGAAGCTGCATATAGGCACTGTGGTTGTGTATCTTTGGCTATATGACACAACTGATCTCACTAAATTTCATTCAACGGTGCAGATTTTGAGTTTGGGTTTTTTGCAGAACTAATATTGTAGATGATTATATGGCCTGAAGAATGATTGTTTTGTTCTTAAAAAGCAAAGGAGAAGGTAAGTACTTCAGGTAGAGAGGAAAAATAATAATGGCTGAAAAGAGGTCCTTCCTTCTATTTCCATAGTACTTGTTACAAAAAAAAAATGCATTTTAGACTACATTTTGAAATGGCGTTATTCCTTTGAACTTGCTTGACTGACCTAATTTACTTGGAAGATAACTTTTTGAAATCCAGTCAGATGTTGGATTTGAATCAATATGGTCTGAAATATATGAATTTAATGATTGTAGACAGAATTCCAAGACAGTGTGACAAAAATTGTACAACTGGAACGAAGTTAAATGTTGCACATTAGCGTCTCTTGAGGTAGTAAAACGGGTAATAAGGTTAATGAAGCTGGCAACAGTCCCATGCAATTCCTGTGCTATCACATTGCTTTTTGGCAAGACCTTGACCTGCTATAAAACCTTTACCAATGTCAATTGGCAGTGAGCTCTTAACAGTGTCGTAAACAAGAGAATACAGACTGAGAGTTTTTTTTCATTTGGGACCTCTTTCTCCCCAAATTTACATGCACAATAGTCCCTTTTAGGCCTGCTTATTTTGCATTTTGCTGGATGATTTCCTCTTACGTTTTTTTTTGGCAGTATAATTCTTCATATCCTAAGGTCTCCCAGAAAAGAAGTAAATACTTTTCTATTTTTAAAATGCTGTTAAAGTGGGTCCACCCCATCTCAGAGGATAGAGCAGGACATTTGGGTCCAGCCAAGAATAGATTTTTGTGTTAAGGTAAGGGTGTAAGTGCATTTTGGTGTTGTGTGGGTTTTTTTGAGTTTTTTTTGTTTGTTTGTTTGTTTGTTTGTTTGTTTGTTTTTGGGGGGGGGGGGGGGCGGTGTTGGTGCTTTTATTTTCCCAATATCTTCAGGTTTTTTCAAGTAGTTTCGCTGCTACAGTTTGTCTACTCCAGTAGAATCAGGTGCTTGTTTCCTATTAGGCTTGTTAGCATTCCTACTTTAAACTCCTGACTAATTAGCCTGGTTGCCAGAGCACTTGCAGCAGAGTATCAGATAGCACCCGCGGTTGCGATTTGCTAGTTCGGGCGGTGTAGCTGAGTGTCTTAACCCTGTATGGTGCAGTTTCCAGCTCATCCCACAGGAGTGAGAAGCCATTGTAACACGATCAAGTTTATCGTTGCAGAGTTGAAGTTGAGTCAGTCTTTCCTGGCTGTGTCAGCAGAAAAATAAATATGATCTGACTCCTGGTTGCATTATGTAAAAATGGCCCTATTTTTATGGTTTCTTTTGATACCCTGTTGCATCATACTAAAGCCTGATACTAAAATACTAAAAATGCAGTGCTGGTTACAAGAAATTAATCTGGACAGCTGTTTATTTAAAGGGTTGTTCCCATGCAATGAGAGTGTATTTCCAATACTTCCAGTATACAGTTTATACTGAGAGGAAATAAAATTTAATACTTTGTCAGGGGAGTGTCAGGGGGCTGAAGTGAGGGTGGTTTCTGAGCTGCTCTGTGTATTGCTTGGTGTCAGCGTATCGGTGGGTACCAGCTTGTCAAATTCAGTTTTTAATTGATCTGTTAGTAGTTAGACTGAACCTTCAACCTTTGTCAGGAATGTAAATTGCCGCAGTAAGTTGTCAGATACAGAAAAGACATCACGTTTAGTTTCTACTATGAAGAAAGAGACTGTAGTGTGTATACTTCTGGACACTAGAGAATCCACACGGGAGGGAAATGTTAGGAATGATATGATTTGTGCTGCCTGTAATAAAACTGTGATCAGCTTTGGGAAGGACAGCCACAAGTAACTAGACTTTGTGATGTTTGCTTCAATAATGCAGCTTTCTGTCGTAAGTAGATCAGTATTTCTGTTCAAGATATCTATTGCTTCTTGAGTGAAAATTATATTTTAATTTTTTTGTAGTTCGACTGATTAATTTGAAAACTAGTTGTACTGTCATTTTTTATGGATTTAAGATTATTTCTAATAAGTTCCTCTACTGAAGTTTTATTATAGAGGAAACAATTGAATTCTTTTTAAATTGTAGAGAAATTATTGTGTGACGCCAGTATCCAACAACTCTTGCAGTATGCCTGTTATGGAAGTGGCCTTAAGACTACAGGATTCTAAACTTTAGTTTGTGACTTTGAGAAAAATAAACAACTTTTTTAATGACATGCATTTGTAGAATGAGTCTTTAAAATATTTGAGAGATTTGCCGTTCCTGCAGCAGGGCACAATTTCCGCTTAGCTCATCAGGACTGTCAGTCTCCGCCAGGACACAGTTCCACCCTGTCAGTGTCAGCATCCTCAAGAGAATGTTTTGGTGATGGTGCCACTGTGTAGATGAGCTCGAACTATCTTTCCCTTGAAAAATGTCCATTCAAATCTTCACTGTTGTACATGCAACATTCAAAATGTACCTTTGAAAACCTGCTTGCCTCTAGCTTTAAAATTCCACTTCAAAAGCGGGATTGTCCCTGTACGCAGAAACGGCTTATTACTGTTCTGTTATACCCTTAACTGTCCCTTCAGAAATGTATAAACACTGCATGAGAAAACAGAAACACAATTAAGTGTTGCCTGGGTGCTGTCGAGTCACCCAGATGCGCTGATGATGATGGTACCATGCTGTTAAGCAGGTGTCAAAGTGAGAGCAGTCAGATTAGGTTGGATAGATGAGCTGCTGGCTGCTGCTTTCTGCTCCCTTCTTTGGTCTGGTGCTTGTCTGACCTGTGCAAAGACTTCACAGTGTGCCAAGCCAGTGTAGCCTGAAACAAAAAAAAGTAGTACCTGCTGGCTTATAGCACCGTGAAGGCTCTGTGCAGGGTCAGGTATGTGCTGATGCTAGTGCAAAAGGGGGAATAAGGTGTCTAGCTTGGCAAAGCTTGCTGTTTCATGGTTCCTTCAAGGTGGTACTAGGTGCCAGCAGAAGGGCAATTTCATCCAGCTGCTGTCTCTGACAGCTTCCTCCACATTGAGTGGAATGGGGAAAAAAAATACCTTCTGAGTTAGTTAACCTGATTCCTGTTGCTGTACAGCTGCAGGCTGCTGGTGCCTGGCATGAGGGAGGAGGCGGGAATGAGTGTCTGACTATGAGGAAGGGCTTTCTGCAGCAGCTAGAGTAAATGACTGTGTGCCTACGCTTTTAATGTTAAAGTGAGTAAGGGCTGTCTTTTGTGACCTGATTGGTGCCTGAAGATGCTTAAATATAGGGATTGCAGCTCTGCAAGTGGTTGGCAAGTAGCAATGCCAATGAAAAGTCAGACTTCCATTGCCTGAACTGTCATTATCCCGCTTACGGTTTTCCTATCGTGTTTTGGTTTGAGGTGGATGTAATAGTGTGTTCCTCTTCCTCCAAGTCGGACTGTTTAAAAGGAACAGTCTTTAACACATTAAATAATATGAAGAATTCAGATTAAATAAATACTTTTTAAAAAGACATATCTGAAAGAAGCTGTAGTAGATTATCTGTACTTCTAATTTTTCTTAAATTTTCTGGAGTTGTTTATAAGCATTTGGTTCTTAGTTCTGCAACAATGACAGATTGTAGGTAAACAGTAGACAGATGATAAATTCTTGAGGGCCATTACTATTTGTTAGTTTTGCTCTTGCTTTTAAATATGTCATGACTAATTCAAAGTTGCTTTTGCTCTTGCTTTTAAATATGTTATGACTAATGCAAAGTAGGCTTTGTTTTGGTTTTGACTGGCTTTTTAGCTGGTTTCAAATATGATTGTACCCTGCCTGTATCTGTGTTTTGTTGTTAGAGACTTTCAGGGTATTTTAATACACCAAATGCATGTCAATTACTTTTCCTTTTTTTTTTTTTTTCCCCTGTCATGTCACCTCCTTCAAACAATTTTCTGAACAATTTAATTAAAAAAAACCCACAACAACTATTTTGGGGCATGATTTCAAAATATCTATTGATATCTGATGACCAGGTCCGCAGTGTTGTAGTACTGGGAGAGTCACTGAATGGCTGTTGAATCAGCATCAATAATGGGGAGGGGGTCTGATTTAATCAGGGGGTATAAATTAATCTCCTATAAGCTTTATTTGTTGCATTTTGCATTTAAGCACTCTAGTTTAATGAATGGTTAAATAGTTACTGAACTGTTGGTAGTGCTAATTGTTGAAAATATTTTTGGTTTTCAGTTAACTGTTGTAGATTGTGTTTTGTAAGAGCAATCTGTGTTTTCAGTGGTTAATTGTGAAAGGTTAAAATGATGATGTTCACCACAGCCTAACAAAAAACATCCTGCAGGTGGCAGACAGTTGCTATATGTTGCAAGTGCTATTAAGATTTTCATTTTCCCCATCATTTACTGTAGGTTTGACAATTCGAGTTAGACGGTTAATCCCATAATGCTTTTGGGGAGCACCCTTGGCAGACTTTTGTTTATTTTTAATGCTAGCTGCTTCTGGAGTCATAAATCTTGCTTGAAGATACTTCATGTTGCTCATACGACAATGTCTTTTGTAGAAGGTTATGAAAACTTAAGTGTTTTCAGCATGAAGCATGGTTGATGGCTGCATACTGAGTCTGACAAAACACAAATCTGAAATCAACTTTTTGTTTGTTTTGAAGTAGGTAGGAAGTATTCTGGTTCATCTGCCTAATGTAGATGGGTCTGTTCTGAAGTTTAATTTTTTGAACTGGGAGGTGTATCTCACTAGGAAAATATTCAGGATTACATTAGTGTGCGTTTCATTCCAAGAGTTACTATGTTAATCTGTTTTGCTGTGTGGGCAGATGGGTAATGGGAAGTGGGGAGAACGCATAAAAGGTATACAGTAGAATATTTGCATCAATGATAATTCAAGGTTCATATGGGAATTCAAGCTTCATTTATGAAAGTAAATCCTTTTTTAGGTATGTGTTAATTATATTTATACCCATGAGTTTTGGCCCTAGTTTAAGATTGTGGCATTTGTCATAGGCTGCAGTGGGTTTTGCATGGACGTCATTGCATTACATTTATATTATAAAAACATTTGTAGTACCTCTTGGTTTTTGCTCTTGAGGCTTTGTTTCATATTGTAGTGGGGCTGGTTCCTGAGATGCAGTTTTCTTCAGGAAAATAAAGAGGAGATTTCATTTAGTTATGCTTCTTGTGTTGTGGATTATTGATAATTCTCTCTGATGGACAGCTGTGCTGTTGGTCCTGCTTCTGTGAACATTACGGCGTGCATAAATTGTTGTGGCAGCATGAGTCATTCTGTAGTGGAAAGTCTTTGTTGATCCAGGTGTCAAGTTTGGAAAAGGAAATATAGCTGATAAAAATGATTTTTATAGGAGCTGTTTTTTCATCTGTGTTGTTTTTCCTCTCTTCTCTTGGAATCATTTAGGGTATTCCATCATTAATCTTGAAGCTGTACTTTTTGAAGGTATCTGAAAAACTCTAGCTTAGCAAGAACATTGCTTTTCTCCACTGTGTGGAAAATGGTTTATAACAGTTAAGAGGATTTTTTTTTAAAAAAAAAACTGTTTGGAATTCCTTTTTAATAGTTGGCTGTAGAGTCTGTGTATGAAAATATTGTCTATCCTGTAGTTTCAAATTGAGAATTCACTGCTGGGAATGTATGCTAGAAACCTGACCCTTATGTAATTTCAGTGCTTACTCTCTTAGTGATTTAGTATGCTTAGGGTTTAAAGTCTTGTATGAATTCTTTTTTAATATTCATTAGAATTGTATGTATTTGTTCCATACTTATTGTTTTTGGAGAGGCAAAGGAAGCAATTCCATTTTACTGTGTACACTGACAACAGGTCGCATACAAAGGTGATATGTGAACGTTTCTGAATATTTTGCAGTGATAACACTGTTGTATGCTGACGTGTTATATCAATGTTGTGACCTGAATTTGTTTGAAAGCAACTTGTTTGCTGTTAGAAAACAATTTGTTTGAAAACTTGAAAGCTTTAATTCTAATTGTCACACTATGGATTGGTTTTATTGTAATTTATATTATATTAGCAAAACTTCTGAGCAAGTACGTGTACCTGAATAATAATCATAGCTTAGTTAGGATTTAGTTTTTTGTAGGCTTTTGCCCATAGAATTTGAATGGGGCGGGAAGAAAGATGTGACATTCCTAATGCTGATTTTTGGTATTTTCTAGATGTGGTCATGCAGAATATTGCTTGCACAGCAAACAGTGTTATCAATGCAGCTAAAAGAGATCAAAGATAGGCTCTTGGAGGGGTTACAGATGAGAATTTCTGAAGGGAAACTTAGATATTTTCTACAGCTTGAGACGGAATAGTTTACAAAATAGTGTGTAATATGCTTAAGTATTGAAGTATATATTGCTTTGTGACTGATATTGGTGACGTAGTAGTTTAAAAGCCTACGAGTATTCTTCGCTTGGTTTGTGGGAGTAGTGATCCTGATCTTCTCATTCATTGTTTCTTCCTACGTACTAGGATAATACTCCCTCATTACCTCCTCCGACAGTTTAAAGGAGCGGTTTCCTTTCTCATACGTGAGCATAGCTATGGATTACTGCTTCTGGATATTACTGCTTTGTTTGTAGAAGCCTATCTGATTTCTCAGGAAGTCCAGGTTTCCCTGCTGCAAATCCCACCATGTCACGCTACAGACGTTTTCCATACCTCACTTACAGTACATTCTTTTTTACCTCTTTCTGCTTGTTTTTCATATTTCTTCTTGATTGTGTTATTGTTGTGTGAAAAGAATGGGATGGTTGGAAGAAAAAAGAGCTGTCTTCCTGTGGAGATGTTCAAGTAGCCCAAATATTAAATACCTCGGTCTTTCAGAACGGCTGACGCTTTGTGTGTGTGCGTGTAATCAGCCTCCCTAGTCAGAGACCAAAGCTTGAGACGCTCTTCTCTGCCTCTCTTGCTTATTTGCGCTTCTTATAACATAACTTTGAATGGGTGATTGTCTTGATTATTACTGATTACTACTTTAAAGCAGTAATAGCTACTTGATAGTAAGTAACTGGGAGCTAGATTTAAAGATCAGACAAACCATTTTGAGAAACAGGAATCACTTTGCTGAAGCTTGATGGAAAACTTTGATGATGACTGATTTGAAAACTTGTATGTCACATTTTCAGTTTTAAATGTGACTTAAGTGATCTGTGAGACTCTGCTAGGTATTAAAGTTTGTTTACTTCCTGCTTTTGTAGTGCTGTTTTTCAGTTGATGATGGCCTGAGGTCATCAAGGAGGATGTCAGAGGAGGGTGATAGCACTGAGAACGCAGATATCTTTTAAGAATGTTTCATCAAAGCTTTTCACAAGATTTTATGGAATTTTGAAGTCTTCTCATATTGTAAAAGTGTTGTTTCAAGTGTGCCATTCTCATGCTTTCATGTGTTTTTATTTTCTTTTTGTAAAGACATACTTTTGGAATATTTAACTTGTTTTTGAAGCAGTTACTGTCTGTCATTGACATTATGCAAAAAGTCATAACTAAGTAGTTGAAGCACTTTTATCTCTTTTTTGTGCCTAATGAAGAGGTGATACAACTTTTGTAAAACCAGGAAACAATTGTTAACTGACAATTTTTTATTATGTAAGTTGGAACCTTCTTTTTGAGCAGGATATACTTTTGGAAATTACTCCAAGTTCCGATAATGATAAAAAAGAATAATTAGACTTTGTATTTAAGGAAAATAGACTTTATGATTTGAAAGGCTTAAAAAGAACTGACTTGCTAGGTGCTCTTTAAAATATATTTTGCAGTTAGGAGATCAGAATTAAAATTTTGTGAAAATTGACCGTAATCGTGTAGCCAAAGACTCTTCTATATCCTCACAATCCTACATAAGGAGCCACGGACTTGTGCAGCAGATACATGAAATATCTAAAACATGATTAGATGAGAAAGCTGAAATTGCGTATGATGCATATAAACTCTCAAGAGGAACTTAAAAAGAGCGTTCGTACACTTATGTAATTAGTCACTTTTGAAATCCAGAAAACATTTTGACTTCTCTTTGGTAATTTATAAATGGCAGTTCTTGTCTTTGGAGAAAGATGTTTTTAAGAGATTTGTAAATGTTTTGGAGAGATTTCTCCACTTACAAGTGTATGTTAGGCAGTAGCAGACATTTGTATATCTGTTTGGTTTAGGACAAGTGATTTTTATTGTTTAACCTCTTCTCTTGACACAAGTCCATGTTATAAACGACAGTGAATCTACCTGGCAGTCTTGACAAGAAATTAAGAAGTGAGTGAGTTTGAGGATGAAATGTACCCCTGAAAAATCAAGGCTTTAATACAGAATTAGCATGGAGAGTGGATTTTTAAGTGTGGTGCCTATCTTGTTGTCTTAGTATGAGTGGTGGCATTGGTGTCTGTGTGCGTTTGTTATTGATCTGCTAAGCATTTAGCCAGAAAGTTAAATGTCTCTTGAACTGGAGATATATATGTGTGTGTGTGTATATATATATAAAAAATAGATAATAATAATAATACTAATGAAGACTTGAGGGGGGGTTTTGTTGTGTGTTTTTTTCTTTTTGTAGTCTCCTACTTTCCTGATTTTTTTAAATGTGAAACTAATTACTTCCATATCACCAAACACTTCTATTTAAATACTGTAATGCTCTAGCAATACCCAAAGGGACAGTTTGGAACTTAGTGGAGATGAAACATTAAACTAACTTGAGCTTTATATTGGGAAGTGGAAAAGCATTGTGATGCAGTTGTGCAGTCTTTTTTTTTTAAAAAAAAAAAAGAAAAGCTTTGGAAAATGGGGTGAGGGACACACATGGGTTGTGGGGACACAGCTCAAGAAGCTGCTGTAGAAGATGATAGGAGGAAATGGACAGCTGGTGGTAGATGCATTTAGTTGTTTTCATATCCAGATTGTCAAAGCAGTGAAACAAAACTCACGTGATGATCCTTCAGAGGAACACATCAGTTCTTTTCTAACAGGAAAACAAAACTTGCTTTATACTAACATTGTATCTTGAGTATTCAGAATGCAGTTTTGTCACCTCTCTGCTTTGTTAGTGTCTGGAAGTAGAAATAAGTTTTAGCAATAAAACTTTAAATAATAATAACACCATGGCAGTTTAGAGAGCTTCTTGAATTTTTTCTAGATTGTCTCTGAATGAATCTATGTTGCACTCCTTTGCTCTTGAATCTCTGCTGTGTCATTGTAGAGAATTAAAAAAAATCCTATAGGATTAAAAGCATGGTTAATGGACAGTGGAATGTGTCCTCAGTTAAATGATCTCCTCTCTTTAACAAAACAAAACAAACAACCCCCAAAAAACCTAAACCGAAACAAAAAAAAAATCATCAGGAAGCTTATCTGTGTATGGGAACTCATACAATATGTAATGCCTGAAGAAAGAGATTTTGCGGTGTACTTATTTTCTCTTGTAACTTCTTGCTTCAGCAGTAGCTTGAGATGGTAGTGGGGAAAACCTTGTGTAAAGGGAAATAAGTGTTATAAATGGGATATGATTATGCTTCATGACACTTCTACAGAAAGCTCGTGTATTGTCTTCTTTTTCAGCCATCAAACAAGTGGATCAAAGCCGTAAGTTGGTTATAAAAATAGCCATGGCTGTTTTGTGAAGCACCATGGTTAAGGAGTACTTACAGAAGAGGCAACTATTTTTAAGTTGGTCCAAAAGAGTATGGGATGTGGCTCAAAATCTTACTCGTAAGAATGCTCACTGTACTAGGGATCGTAACATGCTTAGATTCATTTTTCTTGGAAGAACTACGAAATTTTTTAACTCGATTGGAAGTACAGCATAGCTACGCTAGGGAAACTTGTTAAAGCTAAAAGAGGTAACTAGTAGCAAAGTACTTACCACCTGCAGAGAATTCAAGATGTCATGCTGGAAGTACAGACTAAAAGCATGCCAGCTATCAAGGGAGGTGTGAAAGGAAGCTGGCATGGCTGAACATCAGGCAAAGATAGTTATTAGAAAGCTGAAGTGGTATCCAAATAAGGAAAATGGTAAGGATATAAAGTCTGGCAAGTAGAATATAAGAGCATAAGATAGAGAAATATGATTTGAGTAATAAATTTTAAATAGTCTTTAATAATAACTGCCTTTCAGCACATTAATAGTAGCAAACCTACCACAAGCTGTAGGGCCACAGGATGATCACTTTATAAAAGAAACTTCCAGAAGACAATAGTAGAAAAACTTTGTTTTGCATCTGTGTTCATTGTCGAAAAGCTTGGAAAGGTTGCCCTGCCAGGAACCTTTTTATGGGTGAATCGAGCGCTCTCAAATCAGCATTTGTTAAGAGTTTAGAGAACAAACAGACAACATGAAAGCAAGTTGCTGGAACCAGATGATGTTCATCAAATAGCTTGATAGCAAATGAGGAATGAAGTAATCTTACTACATGGTACATAGTGACTTCTATAGCTAGACACCTCTAAGTCGTCGGATATAAACGCAGAGTGAGACTGATATTAAAAGGATGTTTACTCAGGATGTTGTCTGTGCTGGTGAGAAACTACAGTAACATACAGAATTGATGGACATGTGGTACTTGTAATAGATTGCAGAAAGGTCAGCAGAGCTTTGTGAGTACAAGTTGTGCCTCAAACCTTTTGAAGCTAACTGAGGGAGTCAGCAAGAATACACGTAAGGAAGTTCCACTTTGCTATGGTAGGTAGGATTTCCAGAAGTCATTTGGTAGCCTTCTGCATGAGAGAGGTGGGACCTTGTATGGATAATTAGTTAATACTTAGATAATTAGAGACAAGAAATGAAGTGGATAGGATGCTTTTCAGAGGTGAGTAGTAGCTGTTACAAAAGTATTCAGGGTAGAAGAATTGAAACTCACCTTTGAATAATTGCGGTTAACTCCGGAGTGGATGAGCACTGGCAGTTAAGCTGAAGTGAGGCATCTGGAACCTAAAACTCCTTGCAGGAAGGAGTTGAGATTACAATAGGTAGTTGTGTGGGAACACCAATTTCAGCTCAGAGAGTAAACTGTAAATTGCTAGGATAAAAACAGAGAATAAAACAAGATAGGCTGTTGCGGACTACTGATGCCTCAATCTTCGGGGATCACAACCCAGAAGGTCGTTGTGATCTTCCTCGTATATCAGAAGGCTCTAACACCCTCCAAAGGTCCTTGTCACAACCAAAGGTTTCTAACAGAGAGCTTCAAGACGCTGCTCTCCAGGGGCTCCTATCACTCCAGTCTCCAGGAGGGAACTGCCCCACTCCCTCCTGGGAGTGCCCCACCTTTAAACCCCCATGAGTCACGTGGTTTCCGGTTGACCAACGTGACTCACAGCACCTGTCCTAACAAGGCACAGGTGCTTTCTATTGTAGTAGCCAGGAACTCCCCCGACATAGGCCATTGTCTAGATCCATGGTGCGTTTGCATTTGACCACTGTGTTGGCGCAGGCATGGGAGTGCTCTGGGAAGAACAGTGCTTATTTCTGTGTATATCTAGGTGACAGATGTTTGTCTTAGTGAGGGTTATAACACCGTGGGGGTTTTTTGGGTTGTTTTTTTTTTTAACCCCCCCCCCGCAACGTCTTCTGAATGCTAGAGTAGTTTTGATAAATATCTCAGGTTCTTTGTTCAAAAAAATATTGTGATGTGTTTCATGTGATCAGATCAGTATGATCACAGTCCCTTTCTTCTCTCCCTTTCACCTTATGTTGGTACTGAAGCTTTTTTTACCTCCCAGAGTGTTTAGGGAGCTGTACCAAAGACTAACCTTTCTGAAAGTATAAAATAAAACAAACACATTGGATGTTTTATCTTCCTGTACAGGCTGTTTTTGGGACAAAGAGATGCCCATGTGACAGAGAGGTGTGCATGAAGCGGGGGAAAGAGGAGAGAAAAAGATGATCTGATCACTAGTACTGGAAAGGGCTGTGCTTAGCAGGGAATCTACCACTACACTCAACACCTGAGGATACATCTATTTCAAAGCCTCTGGAAAATGAAGACTGGAGCGCTGGGTATTAAACTGTAGAGTAAACTTGGCAATGTCAACTAGGGCACTTGAATCTTCTTGATTCCCCCTGAGTGCAGGGCCCCCTGAGTCCTGGGATTTATGCAACGGGCAAGTATCAGCCAGGTGGAGACCACTGGGGAACTAAAATTTGAATCTGGAGTCGGTGTTCAGACTAGTAATGGAGTTTCACGAGCAGCCAGTATCCTCCTGCAGTTTGGTAGGCTGGAGTGGAGGACAGGACTCTGATGGCTAAGGAAAATATCTGAGGATGTGGATTTACAATAATTTGAACAGATCAACATTGCAGCTGTGGTGTAGCCACCTGGTTAACAGTTGTAGTCCCTTTCTTCCCTCCCTTTCACCTTATGTTGATACTGAAGCTTTTCTTACCTCCCAGAGTGTTTAGGGAGCTCTACCAAAGACTAACCTTTCTGAAAGTATAAAATAAAACAAACACATTGAATGTTTTATCTTCCTGTACAGGCTGTTTTGGGACAAAGAGATGCCCATGTGAGAGAGAGGTGTGCATGAAGAGGGGGAAAGAGGAGAGAAAAGATGATGCTTAAGACTGCTGTGATGGACAGCTGTTCTCTTTAAGACATGTTGCTGTTCCTTGAGCATATTTAGCCTGTACTCTTACAGACATGGGATACAGGGACCTGCTGTGTGTAACAAAATACATTGAGACCAGTCTCAAGAAGCATTTCTGGTATTAAAAAAAAAAAAGTTTTTATTAATTCTCCTTCAGATAAACCTGACAATTGCCATAAATGTGGATAATTAAAGATTCAAGTTATAAATATTTCCAGTAATATAGAGAGTACTTAATTTCTTTTTACAGAATATCGTTGGTTTTTCAAGTTTATGGTGTCCTAGTTAGTAAATTCTACTCTCCCTAGAATTTTGAAAACCAGTGTGATATTTGAATGTCTTATATTTTCATAATTATTTGTAACTCATAAGTAATAAAAGAACTCTGAACCTTACAACTGTCAGCTAACAGTCAGATTTGTATTTTTTATTTCATGACAGGATCTGGAGTTTCATGGAGTAATGAGATTCTACTTTCAAGATAAAGCAGCTGGAAATTTTGCAACAAAATGTATCCGTGTCTCTAGTACTGCCACAACTCAAGATGTGATAGAAACTCTTGCAGAGAAGTTTCGACCAGACATGCGAATGTTGTCGTCACCTAAATACTCGCTTTATGAGGTGCACGTCAGTGGAGGTTAGTGTTTATTCACAGTCTTTCCTGAATCCGCACCATGTTCCTGTCCACCCACACCCACATCTTTAGGTTTGCCCCTAGCTTCTGAACCACATAAGGCCTGGGTGTTTTGTTCCTCAGTATGTTGCTACTAATTTTTATGTGGGGGAGTGGTGTTTCAAAATGCGAGTATGCGTATCAGGCCTGCAGTTTACATAAGTTTTTATTATGATCGATTAAATGCTATACTTGACATCCTGTTCATTTGTTGACAGTTGTGAAAGAGTTGCTATTTTTAGGACTAGTAGATAAAGACTAAATTTATAGTGGGAGAATAGGAGTGCTAAATTGGAGCGCTTAAGAGTACATCTTCAGTTATTCTTTGATGTTATGGGCCTTTGATAGGTGGCCTTATAACACGTGTTCCTTTACTGCTAAACTGGGAAAGTTCAACATAGTGTTATCTGAAACCACTGTGTTTCTTAAACAGATCCCGTCATGTTACCTCTGAAGAGCTCAGATATCTAAATAACCTTTTGATGCTGCTAGCCTTTGTGTCTCCACACGCCAGTAGAAAGCTTGGGTTGGAAGGTGGTAGTGTGTGTGATGGAGATAGGAAACAAGCTTTTTGTTGTGCTTTGTCTTTTTTGTACTTTGGAAGCTTACACAAGTAGTTTAGCTACCTTAAATTCTGCTTTTAAAAGACTGAAATAGTTTAATTTGAGATAGAGAATGGAAATTTGCTGGGAAGTGTGTCACTTTTCATGGTCTACAAATGATGACTTGATGTGAATTATAAGAGATGAAATGAAAGTGCATGTGTCATCACTATTTAAGCAATGAATAGTATGTGGGTTTTCTGCTTTAGGTTTTTTAAAAAAATCTGTTAGCATTGTACCTGTAGTCAAAATGAAATGATTTCTTTTGCAGAACAAGTTCTTGATGTTTAAAATGTCGCTCATAAGAGAGGCACCTCATTCAATATGAGTGTTTCTCATTAAATAAGATGTAACTGCAAAGATGACATTCATAGAATCATAGAATCATAGAATCATAGAATCGTTAGGGCTGGAAGGGACCTTCAAAGGTCATCTAGTCCAACCCCCCTGCAAGGAACAGGGATATCTCCAACTAGATCAGGTTGCTCAGGGCCTCAAAGACATAGCAAGACATGACATTGTCTTGCTATGCACATATACTGTCTCCAACTTCTAAAAGGGAGACCAAGTGGCAAAACTTGTTTATTTTTTTTAACCACTCAGATTTTTTTCATATACTTAAAATAGATATAATATACTACATGAAATTTTGTCTAGTGTATGTGCATAATGGATTTTTTTTTTTTCATTTGATAATCTGATTTATTTTTGTGCAGTCTTTTCAGAATAGTAGTTCTTAGGCCTCAGTCAGACTGGTTAAATTTAAACTAGGAAAGATGAGTATTTCGAAGTCTCATGAAATTACAAAGTTTCAGACATTTTAACTGTAGATGCAACTTCTCCTCTTGAGTGATAATCTTATGTTCCCAGATGTCAGTTCTAATGAAGGAGGTATGCAAGACCACTTTATGTAGACTTTTAGCTTATGTAAATAGAGGGAATACACTTACGTTGGTTCCTGTAAAGGGGACATATGTTTCTACCTCCTGACGCTTTCTGTCCCTGTACTTTGCACATCAGTTATGTTTCCCTGTTCTGTTCAGCAACCTTCTGTTTTTTTTAAGAGCATAACTTGTTTCTAAGTATCTTTACTATTGAGGTGCCAAGTAACTGTTACTGCTTTTCATTTCTTTTGAAGAAGAAAGAAGATTAGATGTAGATGAGAAGCCTCTTGTTGTACAATTAAACTGGAACAAAGATGATCGAGAGGGAAGATTTGTTCTCAAGAATGAAAATGATACTCTTCCTCCAAAGGTGAGTCTTTAAGAAGGAGTATGCTAGTGGTAACAGCAGTTTTGAAAATGTGTGGGACTTGCTTATATAGCAAAACATAATTTCTGCTTTTCTAACTCCTGAAAACAACTACTGATGATGACCTTTGATATCTGAAGCAAGTTTTTTTAAATACTTAAAATGCATCTGTGCAGCACAGCATTTTTGTGATCTTTCAGATGACTTGTGATGCTTTGATCCATGTAGCTGTCTAGTACTGGAATATGTAATGCCCAGAGAACTTAAAGCTTCCTTTGTTCTAATAGATGAATTAAAAATTTTCTCAAATAGTATATGATGTCAAACACCCAGGAGGTAATACTACCTAAAAATTGTTAATTCTCTAGGTAATGCAAATATCTCCCTCCTCATGCAAAATGAGAGACATGTGAACATCAGTCATACAAAAGCCTTTTTTTTTTTAATATATATATTAGTCATTTGAACGCTAAATTAAATCAAATCAGACTTTGGCTCCTGAAGTCATGTAATTATATGTATTATATCTAACTTGGATGCTTATAGCTATGGAAAACATACTGTTCAGTCTGGATTCTCTTCACAAGTTGTTCATCTTGGGCTGAGCACTAAATTCCTGTTGCTCTTGGAATTAGAGCTTGTTACTTTTAAAGGTGCTTTGGGTATAGATACATGAGCAATTTTTACACTTACACTATGTTTTTGACTACAGGATACATCCATGTTAGAGGTGGGGAGAGAAAATTAATCATAGAGTGATTTGAGTTGAAAGGGACCTTTAACAGTCATCTAGTCCAACCCGCCTGCAATGAGCAGGGACATCTTTGACTAAATCAGATTCCTCAGAGCCCCATCCAACCTGACCTTGAATATTTCCAGGGATAGGGCATCTACCACCTTTCTGGGCAACCTGTTGCAGTGTTTCACCATCTTAATTGTAAAAAAAATTTCTTCCGTATATCTAGTCTAAATCTACCCCCTTTTAGTTTAAAACCATTATTCCTTGTCGTATTGCAACAGGCCTTACTAAAAAGTCTGTCCCCATCTTTCTTGTAAGCCCCCTTTAAGTACCGAAAGGCTGAAGTAAGGTCTCTCTGGAGCTGCCTTTTCTCCAGGCTGAACAACCCCAACTCTCTCAGCGTTTTCTCACAGGAGAGGTGTTCTATCCCTCTGCTAATTTTTGTGGCCCTCCTCTGGACGCACTCCAGTAGGTCCATGTCTTTCCTAATCATGTCTTGCACTACATCTACCAGACTTACTATTCCTATTCGTTGAGTTAAATAATCTTCAATCTTTATTCTCTGTGTTCTTCACTTCTGATAGAAGCAAGAAATCCTGCATCTTCCTTCTCGCATCTTCTATTATTTTCTCTACAGAAGGCAAATGAGCCTAGGATTACAGGTATCTTGTGTATGTGAGAAGCAGGAATTGAAGAAGAGAACGCGGGAAGGACAACTCAGAAAAATACAGTACGGGGAAATGTCCTCTGTAATGTTTTTCCTTTTGCAGTTTATTATTGCCTGATGCTCCAACACAGTTGTCTTGAAAACAAATTAAGTGCAGTATTGTTTTGTGAAGTTCTTTTACTGGGAGGCAGAAATTTGTTTTGCAGCCTTCATTTGATCTTCGAGCCCAAGTAGATAGTAGGCATTATTCAAGTAAAATTCTGCTGTTTCTTCACTTTCTTGAGTACAAGGTGCTTAATCAGTTCATACCTGCTTTGGAATATGAAATTATTTTTGCCTTCTATGTTATTCCAGAGAGCATTAGTCCCATCTGTTTGTAATGCAATATTATTGCCTGAAGTATTGTTTTTGTGTTAGTGATAATACGTCTTAATCAGATTCCTCTGGAAAGTTAAAACCAATACTAACTTTTAATTGGACTAAAAATAATGGAATTTGTTTTAAACTCATTTATTTCAGAAGACTCAGAGTAATGGCCCTGAAAAACAAGAAAAAGAGGGAGTAATTCAGAATTTCAAACGAACTCTCTCAAAAAAAGAAAAAAAAGAAAAAAAGAGGCGTGAAAAAGAGGCATTGCGACAAGCATCAGATAAAGATGATAGACTTCTTCATGGGGATGATATGTAAGTGTTTTAAACTTTGATCAGATCATATAATCTACATCTTACTTTAAAGGATTCCCTTGTCTACTAAGTAAGTTGTTTCTGTCAAAAGCAAGTAGTTGACATGGGTGCAATAGCATCGTAAACCAAAATACGTGGTGGCAATTTCTGTGGTTTGTATATACTTTTTGCCACAAGGTTTGTTTTAAACTATGAAATAATTTTTTATTTCACCTCTTTATCCTTTTGCAGAAATTGACACATGCTTGATGACATGGACTTTCCCTACTATGTTTATTTTTGAGCATTTGCTCTAGAGTGTGTTTATTCCTCTCCCTGTGTTTGATTGTTCTGTCTTTTGCCAGAAGAATTAGTATGTGTGTAGGTGTTTTATATTTGACTTACCACCTGACTGTCAGTTTGTTTTTCTCTGAGACGTATTTTGGTAGCCAATCTTCCAGGTTCTTCAGCTCTCACTCCCAAATCTGCTGCGCCTTATTCAGTGAGACAGGGTAGGACATACGTTAATCCTTGTAGAGAAAACTGGAGTGCAAGAGCCAGGCATGGATAACCGTATGTAGAACTAGAAAGCTGAGAAAGGTCTACATTAAATTAAACATTGTCTCTGTACCAGATTTTGTAGGTTTCATATGTAATACACTAGGGAAAAAAAAAATCATTAGTGGTGGATTTTTAGCATACCAGAAAGAAAATGGAATGATGAAAACTGATTAATTCATAACAAATTCTCAGAGATGAAACAAATTAATTGACTACTTGACTTATAATAAAGGATTTAGCTGCTCAGCTCTTTTTTTTTTTCTTAAACTTTTTTGAGTTCATGATTATTTTTCATATGTGAGTACTGCTCTGCATGGATATGTTTGCAATGTTCTTCAGATGTCAGCATGATCTTTACAATATCCTGTGCTGTCACTTAGCTTTAATTATTTTAAATTAAAATAGAATTGTATGTAAGTGCATTAGGAAAAGAAAAAGCATGAGCTGCAAGCACATGCTAACTCTGTTCTACATTTTGCAGTTTTTATAAATTAGAATAAAGTTAGAGGTATAACGCAAACTTTATTTAATGCTTTTTTTTTTTTCTTCTGAGAGGTGGAAGGCCTCTTTTTTCTTTGAAAACTAGCAACCATCAATACTTAAATTGGTTGTTGTCTGTTCAGGTGAGCACTGATACTTGAACAGTGTTAATCCCAGCAAAAGTGAGATTCGTGTAGAAACCATCTTAAAATAACTTAATTGATTTCCTATGTGTATAGATTCTACTTGCCTTTTATCCTTTAGGAAGTGATAAGAATGTATGTATTTTAAGCTGTTAATGACAATTTTTCCTTTTTATTTAAACTAACTTGGCAGTGAGAATTCTCGCCTTGCAGCTGAGGTTTACAAAGATATGCCTGAGACCAGCTTCACTCGCACAATATCCAATCCCGAGGTGGTTATGAAACGGCGGCGACAGCAAAAACTGGAGAAGAGAATGCAGGAATTTCGCAGTTCTGATGGCAGACCAGACTCGGGTACTTGTATTTCTTTTGGTTTAGTTGTAAACAGTAAACTGTTTACTGAGAAAGTATTGTTAAGGCCAGCACTTCCTGTAAATTTGAATTAACTTCTGCTTTCTCCAACATTTTTTCTACTTCATGGCTAATTTATCCATAATGTAACAGAATGAAGGATTTCTAGAGGTAAAATTTTGCAAGAGTGTTCTATGACTAGTACAAGTCAAAGCTTTCAGTGATGGACAAATTGATGGGAGAGAGTATGCTCATTGATCTTGCTAACAGTGCTAAACCAGGAAAGAAGGAAGGACAGAATTAAACTGATTAAACGGACAAAGTGAGAAAGTCTTCTGAAATAAATGTCATTCATTTTGGTAAGAACAAGCTGAATGACCTGAACGTAAAAATGCAATCAGTAGCACAAATATAAGATGGCAAGTAGAGATTCTTCAGGGCTGCACAAAGGGTTCTGGTAGATGTTGTGAATATCAGTGATCAGATATTTTATGTTCTTGGGGGTGGGGATAAAGATCACAGTGGCTGTATAAACATCAGCAATACATGAACAAATGAAGCAATATTAGTACTGATAAAACCTCAAATGATGTAGCCTGTCCATGGAAGGGTAGTGAAGAAGGAGTTAGAGGTGTAGAAAACATCACTGGTGAGGGAAATCTTAAATGGGCTTTTTCAAGAGAGGGGAGATTTCTTGAAGGTCAGCACAAACTTGCAGTCAAAATGGGAAAGGTCAGTTCTTCCTTCAGTCATTGTCTCTGTTTCATTTTAGCTTCAGGCAATATTGAGAATGGGGAAGCA
This sequence comes from Tauraco erythrolophus, assembly GCF_009769465.1. Lineage (NCBI taxonomy): Eukaryota > Metazoa > Chordata > Aves > Musophagiformes > Musophagidae > Tauraco > Tauraco erythrolophus. The sequence goes on from NC_141466.1 coordinate 82,928,150, forward strand.
CTGGGGAAAACCTTGCTTAGAGAAATGAGGAAAGCATTACTGGAGTTTTTTACCAATGGCAGAGACAGATTTATTTCAGGAATGTTATGTAACTATTCTTTTGTTAGTGAATTGAATAAACGATTTCTGAAGGAGTTTGTTCTTATGTTCTGTTAGAAATATAATAAATGGCTGCATGTCTGTCTCTCTGTTCTCTGGTAGCGGTGTTAATTAAATTTTGTTTCCAAGGTGGGACACTGAGAATTTATGCAGACAGTTTAAAACCAAATATACCATACAAGACAATCCTGCTGTCCACTACGGATACTGCAGACTTTGCAGTTGTCGAAGCACTGGAAAAATATGGTCTGGAGAAGGAAAATCCCAAGGATTATTGTATTGCTCGTGTAAGTGAAGTTACTAAGTCACAATCTTCTTGTGCTTCATATTTGATTTTGTTCCTTACAGTAACTTTAAAACTAAATGGAAAGACTCCGATAGTTCTGCGATTAACTTTTTTTTGATTTTGTTTTTTTCAATCTGACAGCCTCAGGAACTCTGAAGTGATTTGTTAGGTTTTTTGTTTTTAAAATCTAAATCTTCCAATCTTACTAAATTATTACTTACTTTCATCATTAATGTTTATCTATATAGTAACATATTTCTGTATTTGGCACTGTGGTTTTATACCACTAAGTATGTTTATGGTTTGCAGATATATAAACTAATAGTTAATCCTGTGGATACCTAAATTTGTGCTGGTTGTGCACAAAACTATTCCCCTGAACTAAGAGCATCTGCTCAGAGGCAAAAGTGCTGAGGCCAAACTCCAGTATGAAAGGTAGATGTTATATGCTGTTGTCTTATACAGTGGTAGGTTACCCTCATTACACATCACAAAAGATTAAACATTTGAGTGAAACTTTTGCTTTTTTTTAAGAATATAGTTATTTTAGGAGTTCTAAATTAATTGTACAGAATTGCTGTTTCTTAGAGGTATGACTTTATCAAAAAGTCCAATGGGCAGTACTGATTAAAGATTACAAACTTCTGTCCATTTCATCTTACGAAGGAGAATAGTGAGATTGGAAAACGTTTGATCTTTGAGTCCAGTCTTTGGTTATGTTTCTGGCTATTGTTTATCTAATAAACTTGGATTCGTTGCTCCTTAAAATGATGAAAGAAAGGGAAAAATGTTTGTCTCATCATATTGTGCTCTCTTCCCCTGCCTGTTCTCTGGTGCTTAAAGTGCCACTGGAAAACAGTAGGGAAGCTTTTACTATCTGTTACTCCCCATGCTTTCTAGCTACTCTAAAGGATGTGGATATCTCTTTGGTCTTAAAGTTGCTTTCTGATGTGTTCTTTATGTGTCTTTGTGTAACCTTAGTGTCTACTTTTACTGTGCTTACAGCCCTTAGTGGTATAATTAGCTGGGAATTGACATGTTGCTCTAATGTTCTGATTAGTAATACGGAAACCATACAGTGGTAATGCTTTTGTAGTTTTACAACAGTGAACTAATATTGGTTTTTATTGTTTCAACAGTTTTGTCTTAGTTCTGGACATATTTTTAATACAGTTCTGGACATTTTATCCTTGTCTTCATTAACCTGTAATTGGGGTCCCAACTGTGAAAGTTAATTTTACTTAACTGCCGTAAAATTTTACATAGGTTTTTATTATAGAGGAGAATAATTTTTTAAGTAGTGTTTTTTTTTTATAATGACACAGCATATTAAAAATTGATTCTCAGTTTTGGCTGTGAAGTATTTTTTATGTGTAGTTTTAATTAAGACAATTATCTTCATATTGTGGGTTTTGTAAATGAAATTCATGATTCTGTCATTAATCTTACTAAATGGGCTATTGACTTGACACACTCATTTTTCTGCTGGTTTGAGAGAATTGTGAGCTCCAGCAGAGACATTGTGACTGAATTTGGAAGGTAGTTTTGCATCAGTCTGTTTAGTTCAAAGTTAGAGGGTATTATGATATATTATGAAATATTTATAATTTAGGGAATTGATTGAACTGATTGCACACTTACCAGGGAAACTATTGCAAGTCTCTGTTGTGATGGGGGCATTCTCTCTCACCTCCCCTTGTTCTCTGATCTTGTGTGAGGGTGTTTAATGTAGAAAATAGTCTGAGGAATGTTGCTTTGATCTTGGGAAAGATTAAAAAAGTCTTTGCTGTGGAGCAAATTGATTTAAATTAGTTTTCTGGAAAGCGCTTCTGGAAAATATTTTGTCTTTTCTCATCAACACATCTTCTTGATATAGTAAGTTTCCATTCTGCTGTAAGTTGTGTGCTTATATTTACATTTGAAATGTGTGAGTGGTCTTCATTGGCTAATAGCAGATCTTTTTTTATACCTTTAAAGTGTAGAAGACCTTACTGTTTTGCTCACCATAAGTCATTGTAGTTGGCTGAAATCTACTTGACCTTTCTCAGAGCCTCTACTGATACAGTGCTTGGTTTTTAAATATGGTAATCTTTCCTTTTTTAATAAAGTTGAGAATTTTTAACATAACTTTAAAATCTACTTTTTGCCAAATACTTTTTGAAGTTGCTTTCCTTGCTTGAAACATTAAAATATCCTAACTTTAGCTTAATGTGTCTTTTTGTCACTATTTTCTTTTCTGGAAACTCACAAATGCAGTGCTAAACAGATGTCATGGCCATTGGTGCTCCTTTACACTGAGGTCTTGTAGCCGTTCTTTACTCCTGGTGGGCCTTTTGCCCCTCTTCTGACACTTTACAGTGTTCTGTGGATGACAAATCTGTCTTGCACATGTTCCTGTTGTTTACTTTTTGTTGAGTTTAATACAGTGTGCAGTGGAATGTATAACTCAGTTTGATTGTTTGGGATTTTTAAATGTTTTGTTCTCTTTGGGTGGCAGGTGAAGTGTCTTCGAAGAAGACTTAAGCAGTTGACACTTAAATGTTAAGATAGATTTTAAGTTCTATGACAAGACCTTTATAAGGTTGTATAAGTACCTGTAATAAAGTTCACTCACTTCTGAAGTTTCAGTTGAAAGATTAACATTGTAATAATTTTTCTTAACATTTACCATTGACAACTTTTATTATAAATGGCAGTTTCCTGTTTGTCGCTTGCTTTTATACCCTGGTTTGTGGTGTATCGGGCTGTACCTTTATACCCACTTCTGAAGTGCTTTCCTATGTAATCAAGTAAATACAAGTATGTTCCAATATACGTTTTGTTTGTTTCAGTTTGCTTGGTTTGAGTTTTCCTGAATAATACAAGGTTCGCTGCACATCTTTTAAGATGTCAAATTAATTAGACAGTCTTCCAAGCTACCTGTGCATATTCACTTAGGGCATAAGACCTGAGGCATGCAGCAAACCAGTTAACTCTTAAATGTAGAATCTTGATTAGACTTTTGTTTTACCGTGCTCTTATGTTTTTACTCAATGATAAGGCATAAATAACTTTTTGAAATACGGAAAATTGAGGATCAATTCATTCGAATAAGCAGATATATTAAAACATACAGTAGATAAGAGGTTTTTATTTAAAAAACAGTAAAATGACAAAAGAGCTTATTGAAGATCTATTACAGCATGGGGCTTTCTCTTGTGAACCTTTTGCTAAGAATAGATCTGATAACTTGATCTGTTGCTATTACTTTACCACAGGGGGCTTAAATATTTGAGTATTATCTTCTCTTACTTGTTTATCCCAGCAAATGCCATGGAAGTTAAGTCCTAAGTTCCTATGAACTTCGTTTAAATTTCTTAGCTTGTATTTTCTACATGTTTCACTGCATTTTAAATGAATAAATAGAGATTGGAATGACTTTATGATAATTAGTATATGCTCATGAATGCAATTATAAGGAAGCAGAGTATATTCTTCCTAATTACCTGTTATGAATTTGTTTCAGTTTGCAGGTTGTCAGCTGACAACCTGCTTCCAAAGCTTGTGATCTTAAGCTCAGTTTACCCATCTCCATTTCCTACGCTGTTGCAGAAATGAGGGAAATGGTTGTGCCTGATCTCAGCAGTCTGTGGATTCAGATTCACGAAAGGATGTTTAACTGCATCTTCTACTTTTCAAAACAAAAGCAAATCTCTACCCAGAAGCCAAAACCCCATCCTAATATAAACTTGTTTCCATGTTTTTCTGTTATTCTAAAATGTAGGAATTTCAGCTTTGTGGGTGACGCTGAGGTAGCATTTGCCTAAAACACAGAGATATTCTCTAAACCAGCATCATCACAATTAGAAGCCTTCTGGACTGCATAAGCTCAGATGTGGTGCTTTGTGTCTTTCCGCAGGTTAGGTCACGCACTTTTTTTTTTTTAGTGAGATACGTCTTAGTTATCAGCTCACACTTCCTGAGAGATGAACAGAACAGTAACTGGCTGGGAGGATGAGGAGATTAGTGCTTTTGTGACCCCTTTTCTCTAACTTGTCTAGTTTACTATTGCTGCTGTTAAACCCAACATCAAGCACAGATGCTCATCGAGGTTCCAAGACAGAAGTAGTATCAGGGTCAACTAATAGCACCTGTGTATTTATCTCATCTGTCCTCTAACTTTGGGTCTTCTTTGGTTAACTCCCCCGTGCAGTATTGGTCAGCCCCTGGTAGGCGTGTTGTAGCACATAGTTCTTGTGTTGTACCCAGTTACCTTCTGTCTCGTGGACTGCGGGATTTAAAAATTGTTGCTTGCTGAAGAAGGCTTGAAACACAGTGTTACTTTAATTAGCTAATCAAAATTATCCCCTAGGTATAATTGATTTTGAAATCTGAGATGTGAAATAGAAAAGAGTGGTTTGGCAAGTTGATATTTGAGTGTAGGAGTGTTTCTGTTTCCCTTTGGTTTATACATTTTAATGTTTTCCTTGTTTTATAATATCTTGTCTGTTTGAAATCTAATTAAAGATAGTTTAATTAGTCCTATGTTTAGCCAGGTTTTGCATAGAAAATGTTTTAAGGAAAGACCAATGACTCAATTACATACTCTTGATCTTAAACATATTTGTTTCCTGCTTGGAAGAAGATGAAATGACGTTTGAGGTGGATTTGTGAGAACTTAGTTAAGGGAGTGACAAATAAGAGTGGAAAGCCTCTCGAGTGCTGCAGCGTAGTAAGGTGCAGTAGCCAATAGCTGCATTATTTCCGAAGGTTTTACTTGGATCATAGCTCAGAGATGGGAATAATTTTGAGTAGTTTGTTTAAAATAGAGCTGTCTGTGAATTTAAATAACATTATTGGGATCACAAATGAGGGAGTAAAATGTATTTTATTTTATTTTTTTATTCAGCTTTGAAAGATCTAGATTAAACTTAGAGGATATTCATGCACTCTCATTGGTTTTTATGCTTGATCACTGTGGGGAGCAGTAATGCAAATGTGCGTGAAATGACAGCCTGCGTCTCCTGTAGAGTCAGACCTCATGAATCAAGGCTTCCCCTTCCTCTACCTTGTAAGGCTATAGCTGTAAAAAGTATGAACACTGCGGTTCTGTTCCCAAAACATACTTAGTTTTGGCTCTTTCTTAAAGCTAGACAGCATGAAGCAGTTGTGTGAAATGCTCCAGACACGCCCTTAGTCTCTTTGTAGACCAGGTAAAGGTTGGATGAGACAAGGATGCGGGAGGTACCATGACATTCGCTTTGGCAACTTGTCTTGCCATTTTTAAAGATATTTATGTGTTGTATTAGCAGTATGGTATTAGCAAAATGAAAGGCTGATTCCAGTGCGTGAGGTAGTAAAGGAAACCTCGGTTTTATTTTTCAACTATCACCTCCACAGATTTTTATTTTTTTTTTCCCCCCCTTGGCTGTTGCGCAATTGGAATAATTTTGTTTACTGGAAGATAGTCTTGTCTACCTTAACTGTAACTTGCTTTCCTTTGCTTTTTAAATATATCTGATGTTCTGGGAAGTGTGATTTAACTGTAACAAGAGTCAAGCAAGAAAGTTAGAAAAAGTCTTGCAAAGCAAAATGCATTTCAAGTTAAAGAATTCTTTTGATTTATCTCTTGTTATAAACAAACAAAAAAACCCTAGAAGATATACTCCTGAATCCTCTGTTTTAATTGTCCACTAATAGCTCTAGAAACTGATAATGGTTCTATTCTAGGTCTTGCTGCCTCCTGGTGCTCAGCACTCCGATGATAAAGGTGCTAAAGAAACTATTCTTGATGATGATGAGTGTCCACTGCAGATATTCAGGGAGTGGCCTAGTGATAAAGGTATGTCTAAAAAGCTTTAAGAGATTTTAGTGCCTTGGGTGTTGTCACCCATAGTGTAGACCCTCTGTAAAGTAAGAAAGTGGAATATATACTTTAAAATGTTTTGTTTTCAGGCACTTTCAATACTAGGTGCTCTTAGAGTTGTACACTATTTCAGTCAGCACTGTATATAGTAATATGTCTTTAGAAAGTAGAAGTCTTACATTTTATCCTAAAGTTTCTAAATTATCTGCTGTTGAGAAGCATACTATTAATCTTTTAAATAGTTTTAACTTAAAAATAACTACATAAAGAAGTGTTAGGAACTTAGTAAGCTGAAAGTAATCCTATGGAACACTTACAAATTAATAGATGTTTGATGTGTGCTTGTTCACTGATTTTGAGACTCACAGGATGTATAACACTGTGTTTTAGGAATACTAGTCTTTCAGTTGAAAAGGCGGCCTCCTGATTATGTCCCAAAGAAATCCAAGAAAATAACTGATGGAAAGCCATTAAAGGGGAAGGAAAGAGTTGACGGGTCTGGCTATGGCTCTTGTCTTCCTCCTGAGAAATTACCATACCTGGTAGAATTAAGCCCAGGTAAGAATTTACCTAATAATCTAAATTACATTATTACATAGTCATTTAGATTTTTTCAAAGGCAAGACTTTCATTGGAAGCACAAGAAAGTCTGTTGGCAGTGTAAGTGAATGCCACAGCAGTTTTTCTTCTGTCAGATTCTGAATTGGACCTATCTAGAAGTAGAGCTGCGTATCGCTATGCTACTGAAATTTTAATAGCAAGTGTTTGGAGTCATAAAAGGGGAGAAATGATTAACCTAATACTCTGTCTCTATTAGCATGGTTTCAAATACAAAGTTTTAAGTGTTTAGAAAACAAAAAATTCAGTCTTCAAGTTTCTTTGGATTTTGGAGTTTAAAACTTGATAATATGTAAAATAGTTTAACGTGTTGTCTTGTGATTTGGAGTTGGAACCAGAAAAGCACTGCTTAAATCTGGTTTGTTTTATTTACATTCAGAAGTATACTGTAGTGTACCTTGTAAGATATATTTGACAGTGCTGTACATGAAAAATACATTTTTAGAAGGACAAGAACATGATTTTTAAATTAAACTTACTTGCTAACCGTTTTTCAGACTATATGGAACCTTCACTAGCAAGGCTAGGTTTTATTTTTTACATCATTGCAACTGTCTGGGCTGCATTGTAATTTCCAATTAATGTTATGATCTAGGAACAGCCAGAGGAGCTTGTTTGTTTATAGCACAACAACTGATAAAACACATACAACTTCTACTCTTAATTTCTGTTGTCTAAAGATTTAGATATGGACTTTCATTTTTGGTGACTTAGTTATGTACAGCTCTTTTTTCTTTTAAGTGTGGCTTGAATACACTCAGGTATCCAAACAAGTGATTTACAATTTCAAGTCTGGTTGTTCACCTTTTGGGAAGCAAGGTTGGAAATTGGTGCTGAAAATTTGACCAGAACTGCAGAAAAAAAAGGTTAAATTCATAGTCAATAGTGTATGCTTTGCTTTTGTTTTTAAAAAAGCCAGATGCAGTTAGCAGTACACAGAATATATGAAGTGTATTTTGTGTTCTATATTCTGAGGTTTGATTTGCATATTAATATTTTGTGTTCTTTTAATAGCACTTTTGATTTCTTTTTCTGTGCTCTGAACTCTTAGTCTTCATGGAGCCTAGTTGCTTTAGTATTAAAACATTGTGCTTGGGCAGTGGAGCAGGACATCCATTAACTCAGAGAGGAGGAACAGTCTGAAATGCCACAGGTGGCAATACGGTGTACTAAGCCTTTGCACGTTGCCTGTGGGACTGACCTATTGTTCGTATTTTTCTTTTAACAGCTTGTTGTTGCTTTTCTAAACAATAAAGATTGTTTCACTCAGTAGCTTTGTAGTACTGATGTCTTTATATTCTATGGAGTTTCTAAAGTTGAAAGAGTTTAATGCACTTCATCCTTATAAATTGAGTAACTGTTGTCTGGCTACAGTTTCACCCTTTCCTGTCTTTTCTTTTCCTGCTGTCTTCCGCGTGTTCTGCATGGTATCTGTCCTGCTGGTGCTGCCTTCACCTGGGTCCTCTGCATGTGTTTCTAACCCCAGGGAGAAGGAATCACTTTGCCTACTACAACTATCACGGTTACGAAGGTAACGCTACATTTAATACTGTTCTCTCATTAGTCACTAAAAACATTGCTGGCTGTAAATCTTTTGTTTCTTTTTGACAAATGAAAGGCTATCTTGCTTATCTTACCTTTTTCTAAGGGACTGCTTCTGTGAAGTAGTTATCTGTCTTGTCAGCTGCTGTTCAATTATTCTGTCTGTGAACAAACATCAAATAGATGATGAATGTGCTACAATCCAAAGAGTTCAACCTTCCAGCTAAGGTTAACAAGCAGCGTTGTGGTAGAAAGAAAAACATTCTTTGATCCATCTGCTTGCAGAATTAATAGTTAAAAAGTGAATTGGGTAAATGACATGGAAGCTAACTGTGCTTTTCAGTGTTTGACCACCTTGATGCAGTGGATGAAATCTGTGATTTTTATGTGAAATTGTGTTTGGTCTGCTGGTAAAATGACCTCACTGCTCTGTGGTGTTCGATAGCATCCTTTGGTATTTCTACTGCCTGGTTTTGGTGTTAGGTCTAACAGTGTACATCAAAGGGATTTAGCCGCATTAGACAGTAGAGCCTTTTTCAGTTTTATCTGAAGCATCTGAAATTGATAACGTACAAATCATTATGGGTCTTTGATTCTCCTTAGAGTTTGGAGTAATGTGCAGATATGTCCTGGTTTTGGCAAATTGACAAGAATACAGAGCCACTTTCTTCTTCATAGTGAAATGTCAACCAAAATAGCTTTTCTCTTTCTTAGATTTTTAGCATCTGTTTCCTCATTTTATTTTCTAGCCTGCTATGGAAGTACTACATGTCTGTCGGTGTTGCTAACCTTTTCATGGCTGCAGAGTACAACACTGGGGTTTAAAGAACTCTCTTCAAATTTATACTTCCAGTGCTTAACTCTGTGGTGAATTCAGACTTCCGTTTCATTGACATTATTATTCCAGAGAGCAGAAAAGTTCTGTAGAGTGTACTGATCTAATAAGCATAGACGATCTCTGCAGGACCGCCTGACCATTGAGTAGAAAGCTTGAAATCTGGTTGCATCTCACAGGAGAAAAAACCTTACAATTTCTTAAATCTTTATTTCGGAGTGTGAAAAAGAGGTCTTAGTACTGTAAGGTCCAGCCTGTCTCTTCAGAACAGTGCATTTCAGGATACTTGTATTTATTACAGAAAAAACGCCTGTAGAAGAGTACTTCTGTCAAAACATTGGCTGTTGATATTCTTGCAGAAGAACTTGATAGGCTTCAGTTTCATGACCTGTGCAATTGCACAAATTCAGTAAGTTGACTGCTGTGGAAGTACGTCTGTTTTTTTTGTACTTCTCTACAGCTGCTGACGTTGCTGGTCGTATGACTGTTTTATAGACTGAAGATCAGACTCTGTACAGTACGGTAGAGGATGCACTTCTGTATCTTGTGACCGTAAATGTGTCAATCAGCAGTTGTGTCTATGTTCTAAGTCATGTAAACGAACCAATGAACTGAGATGAATGTGATAGTAACAGAAATAGACTGAGGTGAGATATAGCACCACTTTGAGTAGCTGATACCTGTCTAAGTTATCTGTGAATATGGCTGCTGCTGAGTTCAGGGATGTTACTAATTTCAGGTGTTCAGTCGTGCTATTTAAATGCTGAGAAAATGACAAAAAGCCATTTTTTAGGATGTGAGCCTCTGAGATTTATCCTTAAGGCTTTTCTCCCTGCCTCATCACAAAGAAAACAACTCTGAGCTGTAGAGTTGACAGTAACGGGAGACTCTGAGAACATGCAGGTATAACAACTTGAAAGGAAGAATTAAAGGAGATTGGAGAACCTCGAAAGCCTTGGCCTCAGCAGTTTCCCTGGCCAGCCTTCTTTTTGAGAACTGTAGTATGGTATGTGGTAGCACTTTTACACATTAGTTTGAAGGAGCTTTGTTTTATGTCATGTTCCTCACTGAATTTTCCTTTGCCAAAAATGTTTTCTATTGGCTCTTTCTGCTGGAAGTGCACATCTTGTCTGAAATTTAACAGCAGAATTATTCCCTGAATTCAACATGGTGTTTCAAATCTGCCCAAGCAATCTCTTAAACTTCTTACTGTCTAAACTTTAAGCACTCAGGAACTTGGCACAGGAAATCTACTGCTTTTCAAATGTGGATTTAACTAATTTTTAAGTCAATAGGTGCAGTCTCTTGTGTGGACATTTTTGTTCGACTTTTGAGTTTACTTGTTTTCTATGATCTGATCTTTCATAAATTGGTTTAGTCTGGTTTTAAATTGATACTATTTACCAGCATTGTTTCAAGCACTGGATTAGCGAGATTAATTGAAATTATAATTTCTAAAGTGATGTAGGGTTCACCTTTTACTGGTGAAGTTACAGATTTAAGATATATACCCGTGAAGGGAAGCCTGTCTTTTTTTTTTTGTTGATCAAAAATGTACATTTTTATTATGAATCACTGAGTTGATGTGCTTACAGTGGCTGTTCACTACACAGTGGTGTTTTGGGTTTTTTTATAACAGTGCTATTTAAAGTGTGAGTGACTTGTAACTGCATAAACCCAGTCATGAAATTTATTTGTATTGCATCCTTAGCATGGGAAAGTGACAGAAAGCCACAATTTTCCCAGATTTTCATAAACAATTTCATTAGTGACTATAGGTGAATAGTAGTACATTTACAGGTACAGTAGTGTTTTTGAAAAACCCTTTTTTCTGAATCACTGTTTCCTGCCTGGTCATTGGTGATAAGAGCTGCTTTCTGATTGAGGATTACCTCATGAAATCCAAGTTTTCAATCTGCTATAGGCAGTATACACAGATATATACATATTTTTGTTATGTGTACTTGTCATGGGGGAAAATAACTTGTGAAACTTATTCAGATGCGAACTGTATCAAGTTTATTTGAACCCTTGTGATGTGACTGGGAAAAGCTTTGTCGGGTAAGTATGAAATAGTGGCTAACTTGATCTCTTGAATTGTAGTTCTTGCTTCTTCAGCTGTGTCTTAGAGGCATGTCTGGGAGTCACATTCCAATTCAATTTGCTAAGCTTAAAAACTGAAACTTAGACATTTTCTGCACCTATTTAGCTTCACTAATGTTATTCAGTCCTGGGTGCCATGTGTTTCCTTATACACACATATAAAATTAACAAGTTTGTTTAGAATTCATACATTTTTCCTTATGCCTCCTGCTGCTTCTGTATTGTTTATTAATGCCCACCCTGCTGAGAACTTTGGCCTTTCAAATTTCTGAATTAAAAGACAATTTTTGTTGCATGAGATAAAACCCCCAGGTACGTTACTCCCTTCTTTCCCCTCCACAAATTCTGCGCCTTAAGTCTTATGACTTAGATCATACTTATTGTGTTTCTGAACCATCGGAAGTCTTTAAAGTTTGGTCCTTAGAGGCTAAGAACAGCCTTCTTGGACAGTCATGGTTTGGGGAGCAGGGACTTTGCCATAGGTATGGCTCAATCTGTATCCCACTGCAGTGAGTTAAGAGGAATGCATTCCAAACAACATTTAGGTGAGCTTCCAGCTGTTGAAAAACAGGAAATACAAGACTTCACACTGTTGTATAATGCAACTTTCCTTCCCTCCTGCATCCCTCTGCTAGAACAAAAAGGCCTTTCAGTCCTGTTTAGAATTTATAGTAATTCTCTTGAAGATTAAGATACCTTTTACTGTAGAAATTGGCTTTTACTGATGAATGATTATGTGTGCTCCAGATAACTTTCAATAGCTCCTTGAATTTTTCTCATTTTCCCCGGAAGAGAAAAAAAGTATTTGTATCTAGTGCTGTGGTTTTACAGTAAGATTTTTTCTTGTTATGGTGGTCACTCCAGAGAAACAAAAGAGTATTAATTTGCCTCAGCAGGAACATTGCAATACTAAAATATATTTCTTATGTGAAAGCACATTTTACGTGACATGCATCTATATTGAGGATATATGATGGTGTGAGGTAAATGTTTATTAGCAGGAACTTGGTATTGATTGAATATTCACAAGTGCTGAACTCGGGAATGAGATCCAGAAGTTATTTTAAGTAAACACTTGAAAAACCTCATGTATTTTACAGAATGTTTCAGAAATATGTAGGAATATTTTTAAGTTGTGTTTTTTTTTTTTTTAAGATGTCAAAAATGAAAAGATATGTGGGAGGGGGAAGTATATTTAATATAGAAGTGAAATCGCTAGACCATAAAGCCTATTCTCTAATTTGTATATAAATGGCTTAGGAGAAAGTGCCATAAGAAATTAAGAACAAAAGCCCTGGATAACTAGCCCTGACTTTTATACCACTGACTTTTGAAATTCCAGTATTTTTGCATGTTGAATAAGGGTCTTTGCCTCCAAACTGAATCTTTTATCTTTTGGGTACCAATTTTACCAAACTGGGATGTGGGTAGGAGGAGGAAATGTTTGACTTCTGGATTCATAAATAAATAAGTGAAGGAGCTACTCTAGGTTTTGATGTGTGAGTTGTGGGGAAATATAATAACAATTCAGAGAATTGGGGGTAAGCAGCCAAATGTATTCAGTAGCATATTACACGTCTGCATTTGGTGACATTGAAGATGCAGCCATATAATTTCTGATTAGCATTGTTAAGTATTAAAAACTGCACACAGTTTAAATTGCTGAACATACTGTATTAGCATTACCTTTTTGAGTGTACAGTGATACTAGATGTATGTCTCTATAGACTGAAATATTGGGATTTAGTAAAAGGCTTATCTTTGTACTTGAAAAATGTTTAGAGGACTGAGTGCTCTTATGTTTAATACTTCTTTCGTGATGCATGACATACTACTATTACAATAGTGATTCTAAATATGTTCGATAACTGATATTACTATAGTATCAGCACTTACTTTGGTACTTATAGTACTAGTCTATGGACTGTCTCTGCCTGATGACTTCATGTCTGAATAACATCACAACACCCCCAGGAGAAGCTTACTACTAGGAGCACCTGTTTACTTTTCCCCACGTCAAAATCATGTAAAACTCTGTTGGTATCATTCTTCATTGATAACCCAGCTTCTTCTTCCTCCCTCCCTCCATTTACTTTGTGTTTTCTCATCTTTTGTACTGTTGGCTTCCTTTCTTTGTATATTCTGCTTTTAGTCAGTGTATAGTTCTTAAGTGTTTAGTTTTCTCTGTGCTGTTGATTTTTAATTCCTTTAAATACTGTTCATTAGAGGACTGATAGAAGACTTCATAGGCTAAGTGAAATTTTATGGTTAAATGGCTTGCATTCTGATTTTGATAAACAGATCCTGGTAGTAATGCTAGGAGTTTACAATTAGATTTATGGAGGTTCTGTTTGTATTGACTCTCATTTAAAATATGAAGATGACTAGTATCCTACTGAAGACAGTATCACTGTATGTCCTATGGCTTTAATAATATTCTCTAATGCTTTTTGGGGTTGACTTGAAATCACTGTTCATGTCAACAGGTAAAACATTCTTTGTCTTGCAGCCTCCTTTTTTTGCATCTTCCCTTTAGAGGAGAAAGTGGACAGAAGTCAGAAATGACAGTATTAGTTTAGTATGTGATAGTATTTAAAGTTGTAGTATTTTCTGGGAAGCAGGATGAATTAATATGTATGCCAACTCATCTGTGTTAGCCTGTGAAGGCAGCAGCAGCTAAATCCTGGGCTGCTTCCAGTGTATCTTGTGAAATTTTATTCTGTTTGGATGATACATTCTTCTGGGAGGAGGAGGAAAACAGGCTTTATCTTTGACCTCATTTTCTGCGAGATGAAAATATAGGTCAATGGGACTATAAAGATAAGGCCAGAAGTCTGCATTCCTATATATCAAGACTAAAGCTGTCATAGGTGAACATTTTGTAAGATTTTCTTCTAATACTGCCCTATTTCAGTATCTGATTGAACAGGAAACAGTTTGGCGTGTTGTCCACCTGACAGGAGATATCACTGATAATCTGTACTTTTAGTAAGATCAATAAATACTCTTACTATAGAGATCTGCAGTTATCTTGTTTTCTAAATCCTTTGAACCTGTTTTGGTATATCTGTACAAAATCTTAGAGATTAACAAAAATTGTGTTGCTTAAACTACTGTGGAAATAGAGAAAGTTTTTCAAAGTATGTTCAGAATAGTAGTTCTTGATTACTTTGTTCTTTGCTCTTGTAGAAAACAGCCCCTCTGAGTGGGCTTTGTCATCTTTCAATGTTTTTACACTATGATGAACAACTAAGTTCCCAACAAATCTTGAAAGAACGTCCCTGTTATTTTTTTGGTGAACATTGCTACTCTGAACTAAATTGCGATAATGTAGAATATTGTGTATTTGAACTTTAATAACTTGCAAATACTTGTCACTTGCTGTACAGATGGTTCTGACTCCAGAGATAAGCCAAAGCTCTATCGACTACAGTTAAGCGTCACTGAAGTTGGAACTGAAAAATTTGATGACAATTCCATTCAGGTATGGAAAAAAAACAGACTCAGATGACAGAACTGATCTGATCTCTGGTCAGTTGTGTGTAATTGTGGAAACTAGTAAAATATTCTGTGAATACCCTTCAAAGCTAGAAGAGTAAAATATTGCAACAATTTCATGTTAATAGTCAAAACTCTCTGGTTTATTTTATTTCTTCTCTCTTGCTTTAAGAAGAAAGTCAGGGTTTCATTATGTAAAATGAGGTATTCTTTTTCATCACTGGATCAAATGGTAACTATCAGTATCATACTTTGAAGTCCTAGGCTCAACCTCTTTGAATGAGGTTGAATTTCTTAAGTGCATAAAACAAGCATAGTTGTATGAAGTTGATGCCAGGGAGTCTCTTAGAGCACTCTGGGTCCACATCAGTGCAGTCAGTTGACTTGTAAATACTTGCATTGTGAGATTTCACATCAGAACAGCAAGTGGAAGAAAACAGTTCTGAATAGCGTATGACCAAAAAAGTGAAAACCTTTTCATTACGAGATTTCTGCTACACACTTCAGTTAAATGAGTGTTATCTCTGTTGCAAGGAAAATTGAAGTGAAACTGAACTGATTTTGGTACCACTCATCTGTGGTAAATTCATAAGCAAGCAAAGTTAAGTTACTAGTCTGTGAATAGCTCAATCTTTTTGTTTTAATTTCTGGTGCTGTATAATTTAGTTTATTCCATGTTAATTAATTCTATTTCTAGTTATTTGGTCCAGGAATTCAACCTCATCATTGTGATCTCACTAATATGGATGGAGTTGTTACTGTAACCCCGAGAAGCATTGATGCCGAAACCTATGTGGAAGGTCAGCGTATTTCAGAAACCACTATGCTGCAAAGTGGAATGAAGGTTCAGTTTGGGTCATCTCATGTATTTAAGTTTGTGGATCCCACTCAGGACCATATTATTCCTAAAAGACCTATTGATGCAAGTCTTATGGTCAAAGGTCCAAGACACAAAGCTGGGTGAGTAAAATTTGTTTCCTTCCTACTGCGGTGAAGACGGGAGCCTTGGCAAAATTCAAGAATGAGAGCGTTATAAACGGCCTGTGACTAGAGCATGGCTTTAAATGAGTTCTGAGTAGCTGCTTTTAAGTGTTAACTATATAATAACTATTTTAATACTTGAGCTCCACCTTGTGATTTTTTTAAGGACTAGCAAGTGTCATTATGAAGTAATCAGGCAAATTTTCCTGTTGCTCACTTCTGTGTTAAGAAGAGGATATGCCTTATTTTAATGTATTTCAAAGTTCATCTACCCTCCAGGAAAAGTAAAGAATTTGCTGAATGTTTGGTTTTTGTTTTTTGTTTTTTTTTTTTTACTCAGATAGTAACTTTTAAAATTCCATTAGAGGGATTTGGAAATTAAATAAGGTTGCCTCGAAACGAGGCTGTCAAAATAGGGAACTAAATGTCTCAATATAGCAACCACTTTTTGTAGTGTGATTACTCATCTTCTAGTTTTCTGTATTGCAAGGACTAACAGTCTAGAAGTCCATCCTGTTGTTTCTCTGTGTAGTCATATTTTTAGTAGGTGCATAATAAAAATACTGCTTATAAGTTTAGTGACTTGTAGGTGCTCAGGTGTTTTGTTCAGTAACTGTAGAAATATTCAGGAGAAACAATTTTAAAATCATACTGTATGGCATGGAAAAAAAATAACATCTTACCTTCCATCCTCTCTGGGTACACGAGTCTACTATTGTAGGATACTGTGGTTTAGAAAAGAAACAAATTGACTTGGAGGTGAATGAAAGACACACCTAGGAAAAGAGACTCTTCTAGCTAATCTGCTGAGTTAACATAGATGTTTACTTTACCCATTATTATTTTTTCTCTATTTTAATGTGGAAGTACACTGTGTGCTTGTGGTAGGACCTGTCTGCAGAAAGACCTCCAGCCATTTAGCTGTCGGGTTATATTTCTGCTTAAATCTTGAGTTCATTCTACATCTAGCCTGCAGATCAGTAAACAAATGCTCTTGCAGGTTTACTTAGTCAACTGCAAAGCACTGTACTACTGCAGAGCTTTGCCTGGACGGCAAAATTGCTGGCAAAGGACTATTACAACTCAAACAATCAAATATTTTTTAAATCTTTAGAATAAGCAGATAATAAAATGCATTACTATGATTTCTGAATGATTTACATTATCAAGATTGGTTTACATTTAGTACTGAAGAGCTGAGCAAAAAATTGTAGCAAGTCTGTTACAGTGAATACAGTACCTTGAACATATTTTTATATGGTGGTTTTGTATTTATATTATTTATGTTTATGGGTGTTTATGTTTTCTCACTTGACAGGGAAAAATGTAGCTAGAAATTGTTTTTCCAAAGGAAGTTCTCTGTATAAGTATTTGTAGTGGTTTTATGTAAAGAATTGATACAGTGTTTTAAAAAGTGAATGTTAACTGAACTCATGGTATACCTCTTGAATTTTAATTTACTAGTTTTAGCAACTCTGTTCCCTGTTTGTCAAACGTTTAATAATATAAATTCTAAAAAGTACTTGGAATGTTATCTTCCTTTTAGAGCTGTTCAGGAAACCACATTTGATCTGGAAGGAGATGTTCACAGTGGAACAGCATTACCAGCGAGCAAGGTATAATATCATGACTAAATTAGCAGTAAATAATAAAAGATTGCATGTAAGTTAACTCAAAATTATAACATCAGTAGTATTTAGTAAAATGTGGCCAGTTCATCATTCTCCTCAGCCATTTCCTGTTGTGGGAAGGCTTAGGTATCATGTGCATTTTTTATTTCAACCCCCAACCCCAACATGTTCTGTTTAAGTTTGTATTAACATTGGGCATGCATTCTGTGCCAACAATAGTAACTTTTTTTAGAAAGGGAAATTCCTTAAGCCTGGAATAGTTTCTCCCCAAACTGACCTACTGAAGGCAGATTACATCCAGGTAGAGATTCCTATTAGAAATGATACATCATTGTTTCATGTATATAGCATATGACTATTGTAATCTGCGATAGGGTAAATAAATGTTCTATATAAAATGTGAAAGTATGTTCAATTTTAATTTAACTAGGGTTTTAAAATTTAATGGATGTGACTTTTGACTTCAATAGAGCTCCTGTACACATATTAACTAAACAAACTGTCTCTGCAGTCATAGTTACAAACATTTTATGAAGTGATAATCTTTTCTTGCTTTCTTTCTGCACTATCTTTCTGTTTATAAATTCCATGCCAGAGCTGCATTTTTCAAGAGCAAACAAATAGAGTAAAATGACACGATGGTTAATGCCTTTCTTGGTGCTATGCTCACATACCTCAGATGAAATGAGAGAATGAATTATTTCAGTAATATGAAATGTAGTAGTTCTCCCAGAAATGTATTTCCTTTCGTGTTTTGTTACTACTATTATCAAATGGAGATACTTATAAAGAAGTTTAGTGATATCAGTGTGGCAGTGTAGGTATTAGTAATACTCTGGTAGCTTTTGAATGTATTTGTTAGTCTTTAACTTTTTTTTTCTTACCATAGAACTCTGATTCAGTTTCTCTCCTTCCTTTATAGCTTGCTTTGTGATTAATGCTTTCTTTTATCATGGATGAATTCTTTACCTCCGATAGGAATTTATTTAGTGACATTTTGGAAGTTAAAAAAAACATGTTGTAAACTATTAAAATACCTCAAAATTGCTCAGAATTGGAGTTCTGACATTATTATATAGCATACCTCATATTCTTTTCAGACTCATTAAAAAAACTACTTTTAGTGGACATTGAGAAGCTTGGAAAAATTCAAATATTTTTTTTTGAGTTGTACTGTTTGAGTATGTGCATGACATCTTGTTAAATCACTGGTAAATCACTTGTTTTCTAACAGTTGCTCTTACGAGTTTGCTTTTCTATTTGGAAAAGAGGCAAAAATAACTTTGATTAAAGTTCCGTGAGACCTGGTGATGAAAAGTGATTCACAGATTGACATGTCAGTACTGTAAAAACTATTTTGTTTAAACTCTTATTTTGAGATGCACCTTTTGGTAGGTTTTCTGGTGTCAAAGCAAATTATTTAGTCCTAGAAATGCCTTAGGAAATGTGGAAACACTTCATATTTTACTGATGTTTTGTTTTCAACTGTTTATACTGAAAAATAATTGCTACATGTTTTGCTGCTTGAAGCAGCGTGTTTTTTCCCTTCCTGATAGGGTTTGATGTAACTGAAAATCATCAATTAAAAGCTTCCTGTTAAGGAGCTCATGACACTGAAAAAAATCCCCGAAATTGCACATAAAAAATTGCATCGTTTGAATTGCCACTTCTTGTCTTGAAAATTGTATACTGTCTAGCAGATCAGACTTCCTTAAGAACAGGATAAATGATGGCATGGGTTGATAATGTAAGCACTTGAAGCTATTGCAGAAGCAGGGTAGGGGAACATAACCATTTCTAAATCTGTTAATACGTTTAACTTTGTCCCTTAGCTAGAGTTTTCATTAACAATTCATTCTTACTCTGTATCGATAACTATGCAACTTTCAAATAAAGACGTCTGAAATGTTCATTGCATGTTCTTGCAATGCATTAACAGATAGCTGCTCCTAGGTGGCCGTTGTCATTTTTTCAATTGCAAGTGTGCTCTTCCATGCTTTGTTGTGGGGAAAACACCTGCTGAGCTGCCAGATCCTGTGCTGTATTCTTCTGTTTTCCCATCTCTTTTCAAGCTCAGACTGACACTTGATTTTAATAGCACCAAGCACAGATACTGGTTAATCCAATGTTTGCATGCTAAGCACCTGTCCCGCTGTTTTGAATTAGAGCACCAGCAGGCTTGATGGTGACAGGACATCATCAGCATCCAGCACAGCTGAAAGAGGAATGGTGAAGCCGATGATTAGAATAGAACAGCAGCAAGACTACCGCAGACAGGAAAGCAGGTAGGAAATGTGTAATCCATTATTTCTCATAATGGAAAAAATGGATACGTTTTTTCTGACAGATCGAGCAGTATGTGAAAATATTTTAAACTTCCTGATTTTCTCTATGGAAAATGAGGTTTCCTTCGAGATTTCACTTCAAGTAAAACCCAGAATTAATAAGTAAAGCAAAAAACTTTAGAATATAAAAGAAAATACTATTGTTTTGTGTCAGTGTTTTGTTATTTGTAGTTCTGTTTTTGTAAAGCCAAGCTGATAGTCATGTTACACCACTGTTGACTTGTGGTTAGGCATGTTGTATGAAATGCCTTTAAAAACAGAAGTACACTTATTTGAAATTTTCATTTGTCAGTGGCAAGATGATGTGATTTACCCTGGAGAGGGAAATAACCAGGTCATTCCTATTTCTACAGTAGGGTTGTTTCCAAGTCTTGTGAAGAAGCAGCAAGAATTTTTGCTACCTCTGAATGTTTGTCTTGTAGAGTTACGAAATTTATAAATACACATAACACCTTCTTGTTTTTTGCTTTTGTGATATAGTGGCTGTTATTAGGTAGATAAATGCTGTCTCATTTTGCTCATAGACCCTTTTTTCAGATACAGAATGACGCTTTTCATACCCTGTGCATTCAGTTTGTTTTCAAAGCCATAGCAGAAAACACTGACTTTGAATAGTATGCCATTTTCTTGCTGTTCAGTCTCCATGTATTCATAATACTTTGTTCAAATTCAGTTAGTGCCCATCCAAAAGGACTGAACTCCTTGTTAGACAATGTCTTTTAATATAAGCATTGCTTGAAAAATAGTCTCTGTTTTCCATCGTAAATAGAGAAGACTTGATGAGATGCATCCAAAGATGCAGGGAGTTGGCTGACATAATTGCAAAGCCACTGTCTTATCTTTGAAAAGTTGTGGAGATCAGAGATACTGAATGACTGGAAAAGGTCAAATGCTTTACCCATCTACAGAAAAGACAAAGTGGAAGATGCGGAAAATACAAACCAGTCAGCATTAATTTGGGCCCTGGGAAAATGGTAGAACAAGTCCTCGTAGAAGCTATTTCAAGTCACACAAAAGATGAGGAAGTGGTTAAGAAAAGACAGCATGGATTTACTAAGGATAAATCATGCTTGATCAACCTGACTGGCTTTCATGATGAAAGAACTTGCATAGCTAATGAGAAGAGAGCTCTGGGCATCTTATCATCTACCTGATGCTACCAAGGCCTTGTTACAATGTCCCAAAACATTCTTGTTGATAAGATATGATCTGTATCAGTGTACCATAAGATGGGTGGAAAACTGGCTGAACTGCCAGGCTGAAAGTGTGATGGTTAATGTCTCAAAGTTGCACTTGACAGCTGGTCACGAGTTGAGTTTCTCAAGGTCG
This sequence comes from Tauraco erythrolophus, assembly GCF_009769465.1. Classification (NCBI taxonomy): domain Eukaryota; kingdom Metazoa; phylum Chordata; class Aves; order Musophagiformes; family Musophagidae; genus Tauraco; species Tauraco erythrolophus. The sequence continues at coordinate 82,949,262 of NC_141466.1, forward strand.
ATATTAGATTTGGTACTACTCCGTAACCATGTAAACAAGCTGAGTGAGAGGATAAATGCATCGTCACCAAGTTTGTGGGTAATACCAAACTTGGAGGACAGTAGATAAGCCACAAAGAAGAGCAACTGTTCAGAGAGATCTATGCGACAAGAATTGCATGAAATTTAAAAAAGTAAATGTGAAGTCCTGGACGTGAAACAGAAAATGCCAAAAGCGATATAGACTGAAGTCTGACCATTTGGATTTTAGCTCTGCTGAAAAGAACCTGGAGTCCTGGTGTACAGTAAGCTAAACTTGAGCCAGCAGTATATCCTTGCTGCAGCGAAGGCAAACTATGTCCGAGGCTGCATCAGCAAGAACACAGCCAGCAGTTCAAGGGATGTGAGAATTTCATTTTACTTGGGTCTTGTTAGGCCACACCTTGAGTACTGTGTCCAGTTTTGGTTCCCCTGGTTCTAGAGAGAGATTGCAAAACTGGCAACAGTGCTGTGAAGGGACAGCTCCACCAAGATGATTAGAGGATTAAAGAACTCAATTTATGAAGAAAGGCTGAAGGGATTGGGGTTTTTCAGTCTAGAGAGAAGGTGACTCAAGGTGGATCTAATCGCAATCTTCCAGTACCTAAAAGGGTAGTTATAGAGGACGTGGAAGTGTTGTCATCACAAGGATGCTGGTTGACAGGTGAAAAGGCAATGCTCTGGGGAAAAATTGTCTGGCTGTAGGGAGCAGAGGGCAGGAATCTTCACTGTGAGACAAAGTGACCATTGGGATATGTTGCCCAGAGAACTGGTAGAATCTCCCTCACTGGAAATTTTCAAGATTCTGCTTGACAAGGCGCTGGATAATCCTGGATAAAGCCCTATTTTGAACTGAAGATTGGAGCACATGATCTCTAGTGGTCCCTTTCAACTTAGGCTTCTGTGAGATTGTTTTTTCTCTGGAGTCCAATGTCTTGGTCAGTTCTGATAAAAAATACATACTTAGGAAAAGAACGATTATGTACCTGGAGATGGCATTACGTAGCCTTGATAAGAGAAGAGTCAGGGCAGATCTTATCAATGTGTAAATACCTCATGGGAGGAACTTCTTTGCTATGAGAGTGGTGGAACACTGGAACAGATTTACCCAGAGAGGGTGTAGAGTCTCCATCCTTGAAGATTCTCAAAACCTGACTGTACAAGGTCATAAGCAACTTGCTCTAGTTAACCCTGTTTTGAGCAGGAAAGTTGAACCAGATGATCTCCAGAGGTCCCATCACACCTGAGCGATTCTGCGTGAAGAATTTTATCAAATTTTAAGAAAACTACAAGAATGTATTGTTGTCTACATAAATCAGGTTTTAAATTTAGATAAACTGCTATGATAAATGGATGAAAGGTAAGATAAATGTGCTGCAGGTTAAACAGTGCAGTGGTTCAAGTTGTAAAGTTTCTAGTATGAAGCTTCTGCTACCTTTAGGTGAATTTATTATTCACTAGTCAGAAAACAGAGTTCGGAGATGTGAGTGGTAGGAAAAAAAAAAAAGCAGAAAATTGTGCTTCTACTCAAATTGAATTTGTGATGTTCTAGTGTTTTATAGCATGGATATCATTTAAATGCTTTCAGTGAAGTTACTATAGAATACAACTTGGTTCTGTGCTCTCTTAGCGCATCTGGGCATCTTGGATGACTTTTTTGGAATTGTTCTTAGTAAGGTTGCTGCAGATTTAACCCCTTCTTCTTGAATTACTAGTGTTTTAACTAATTTTTCTCTCATAAAAGATCAACAAAATTTCTTTGTGAACTTCTTATAGTCTGTCAGAAGTTCTTGAAGCTTCTGTTAATATTTCTCGAGTTCTAGCTGTACATTTATATGTGTAAAAAGATTATTAAATTTCTGTATTTCTGCCTTTCAGCAAGAACACTTATGAGGAGGATTATGTTGTGCTATGGTTGTATATTTGAAAAATACTGAGCCATCTGTGAGCTGCATCTTGGCTTTATTTTGATTTTTTTTTTTTTTTTTGAGCTCTAAAATTCCTTCTGAAGACAGTATGCATACTAGCATACTAGCCTTGGTGTTACTATACACAGGGCTTTTTTATTCACCTTGCTAATTGTGTGCAAAAAATGTTTTTAGAGAAGTGTGCAAATTACACTTAAATTTGTGATAGCTACAACCACAGTGATTGTTTTTTTTTTATCACTAGCGTTGACATTGCTATTTTATCTCTGTGTATAGATGCATATAGTATATGTCGTGTAATTACATTGAGAGTAATTTATCTAAATACAGCATTTATATTGCTTACTCTTTCTCAGATATATTCACTGTGTTGAGATTAACAAATTAGCAAAGTCAGGCTGTCAAATTAGGAAATGCCAGGCCATGAGTTGCTCAAGTAAACTGAATTCTTTCCCTTTGAGGATGCATTCTGTGAATCTTTAGTTAGGCTTCTTCTGAGATACTCTGGTCGTGTTTTGTGAACTATAAGGACAGTAATCATAGAGGGAAACAACTGCTATCTTAGTTTGAAAACCAAAAAATCTTCACTGAGCAGTTTCAGATTCTTGTTACTGTACAACTAGTCCACCTGTGTACTAAGCGTCCTTGTCTGTTCTTTTTGTGCGTGTTCATCGCTGCTGTTCAAAAGTGAATAAGGGAAATAAGATTTTCTTCCAGTCACTCACTGAATGGGTTGAAGACCAAAGATTAGAACTTGCCTGTCTTAACTTTTCATGTCTCTAGAAAAAAAATAATACTGAAACCTGAGGGCGTAGCTCCAATTTACTTATTGGGTGTAGTTTTGTCTGTGAAATAAAGATGATGGCTATTTAGTTAAGGATTGTGGTCATACATCCTCATTAGATAACTGACTTTAATTAGCATGAGCAAGCATGTAGTAAAAAAGAAAAAAAGATACTTTTTTTTACCTTGGATACCCTACAGGAGTTCTTCAAAAATGTGTTTGGTGCATGACAATAGTGATATGTAAGTGGTGTTAATGGAATGCAGACACTCTGATTCCTAATTGTAACATGCACATTTACACAATTTATATGTAGCTAGTATGCTGGCTAAAACAATCATACAAGGACAGAGGATATTTTATTTTTTATGCAGTTTATCATACACAAGTAATCTATGAGAATACAGAAATATCTGGAGAATGTATTATTGTTTTTAATGCAATTTTAAAGTATTACCTGACACTATACTTAGGAATGAGGCAACCCGTAATCAATATTTTATGGCCTTGTTAGGCATACCCTAACTAGACTTTGAGACTGTTTTAGCTCAGAGAATGTCATCACCACAGAGAGGATTTTTCTATAAAAGCAATAGTACAAAGACAATATCTACTTAAAACGTATCCAGTAACAAAGCAGATAGGCTAGCTACTATTGTATCAGAAGCACAGAGTGTTATTTTAACTTAAATTTCCAATTTACAAAGTTTAATTAGAGAGTATTTATTTGTGTATGCTTAGGGAAGGCAGAAAATGGTACATTAGTTGAAGGAAACTCATATAAAGGTAGCTAAAATAATTGATTTACTGCATCTTTTCTAGAGAACTAATTTACAGGTAAAACTAAATTAACATTTTTTAAAGAAGTCTTTCCTCTTCCTACCTCATCTTCATTTTTCTCTAGAAGCTGATTTCCAAAATTCTGTAGGCAAACTTGCACAAATCCACGTCAGTTCTCATCTCTTGTGCTGGTTTCCCTCCCATTGGAGGGAAGACTGAGAATCCTGTTCCTTCCTTTGTGCTCAAAGGGATCACTATCTTTTTGCCCTAAAGAAAGGGAAACAAATCATCAGCTGGAATCCATCACCAGTTTACTAGCCAGTTTGTTGAAACATTTCTTTGTCTTATTACCATACCTATAATGAGTAAAAAATTTCTCTGGAGTTGTCACTACACTTCTATATTTTATAATGTTGTGTGAGTATTAGTTATTATTCTACCAAAGTAACTAAGTTCTCAGTGAAGATGATGCATTTTTGACAGTGTGGAGATAGTGAGAAATTAGTTCCTCTTAAATTTATAGCACTAAAACGAGAGGAAATGCTGCAATATATACACCAACTGAGTGCTCTTCATAAAGAGAACATGCTGTCATGTTTGAAATGTAACTGGACTGGCAGAAATTTGTGTACATATTGCCCTGCTGTGCCTGCTGTTTCCTTAACTTTCTCCTCTTCTGAACTTTGTTTTGTTGAGCTCTTTTTCTAATAAAGCGTTATCTAGATGGCATACCTGAGTTCTCTATTGGTTTAAGTTTTTGCAAGTTTCAAAAATGAAAAAAAAAACACCAAAACCCAAAGGTACCCTTAGTTTTTTTATTGAATATGCTAAAATTTTATTTTAGCTCTTTGACATCAGCCTTCAAAGTTATCTTGTGGATTTTTACTACAGGAGATAGATGAATCAAGGCCTTCGTTGTCCTACCTGTGCTTTGTGGCATAACTAAAATTTCTCAGGATAATGAGGCTTATATAATCATATTACATTCCTTTCTTTATCAAAGTTGCTGGGGAAAATAGAAAGCCACACGGTGTTACATGTGGTTAAAAACGGCTATTGCATGCAGAAGATGTTAAGCTTTTACATATTTTCTAAAAATAGGTGCTTAACCACAGAGAACAGCTCAATTAATGCTTTTGCTTAAGGGAGAAATTAAATATGTGCTTAACCTTCTGTAGACACCAGTAAAATCAATTTGCTGTTCTTTTTTTCTCCCCTGTGAATTCTCTTACAGGTACTGATAAGAAAGGGCACTGCAGTCAGTTTAAGTAAGGACATAGTTCTAGGGCTCATGGAATGACAGCTGTTTCTTAACATAGCATAGCAACAGCCAGGTGAGAGTAGGGGCTACATTTTACCTTTTTCGTCCTTACGAGAAGAAAGGACAGGTAAGTTGACCAAGTCCTTACCAGTTTTGAGGGCATTAAAGACAACAAATGTGCTTTGCTATAACTGAGCTGTTTTGGGTGAAGCTTCATTCACTTTCTTTCATTCGTCCATAAATAATTTGTTGTTTGAATCCTGTCAATGGCAGATGGGAAACTGATCCTATCAGTCTGCAATGCAGCGCAGAAGAGGATGTTCATTAGTATCACAGACTCCAAGTCTGTATCAAAGTCTGTATTTTGATCTGTTGTGTTGTGGGCAAATATAGCTTGAATGATTCCAGAGGAAAGGTAAAAGACGGATCATTTTGGGAAAGGATGTTATGTCAGCGTTCGGAACCCAGTGTATTTGGAGAAATCTGTCATTTTACAGTGGAATTAATATCACCTGTGTGGATTATTTGTTTTAATTTTTGTCTTCTTTCTTTAGATCTCAGGATACCCATGGACCAGAACTTATACTACCTGCCAGTATTGAATTCAGGGAAAGCTGTGAGTAAATTGTGAACTAACCTGTTGATACGTTTTTCTATAGTATAATATTTTAGTCAGGTTGAAAACTTAAGGATAACTTAAGTAAACTTGGAAAAGAATAATGACTAAACAGATGATAACTAATGCAGTAATAAAATTTATTTTGTTGGGGAGGGCGAACAGACGCTTCTTCAGATATTGAAGCAGGTTCATGCATATCTAATTCTAATTGCATTTCAACTCTTTATCTTCAGATATTCAAATTTAATTGTGAAAAAATTGTTAATCCCACCTGCTCAACAGTGCATTGAATTCATTCTCTTCTATAAAGTTCTCCATGCCTTGAATAATAGATTGCATTTGAGTCAAAATCTGTTTTGTATATAATCTGACTAAGTTTAAATTTTCATTTATAATTTAATTTTTTGTTATCTTGGTCTTCAGGTTTTTAAGGTCTCAGACCTGGTAGAAAAATATCATACCAGAGATTGTCCAGACTTCAAACATTTGAAATAAATAGATTCATGAGCAAGCAAAGACAGATTTTCATTAGTACAAAATTCCCTGTGATAAGGGAGCTTCGTAAGAATAGAACGGACAAGAGAAAACTTGGATTTTCCTGTTCCCTTGAAGATGCAAATTTTCAGCAAAGTGATAGGAAATAGTACAGAAATGTTTCCTGATGATCAGATTTTCTACCTTCATATAGAAGTGTGTTACAGTGCTTAAGTAACTATAGTACAAAATAAATAATTTAGAATTTTCTTTCTATCTTTGACTTTGACACAGTGGATTTTCCTCTTTCTCTACAGCTGAAGATGCCTTCTTATCTGCCATTATAAATTACACAAACAGCTCGACAGTTCATTTTAAGCTATCACCCACGTATGTTTTGTATATGACGTGTCGGTATGTATTGTCAAGCCAGTACAGACCTGACATCACTCCTACTGAGCGTACTCACAAAGTCATTGCAATAGTCAACAAGATGGTGAACATGATGGAAGGAGTTATACAGGTGAGTTTCTCTGAAAGAAATATATCAAGGGAATTAAATACATCTAGTAGGTTATCTAGTAACTTTCTTAGCCTTTTTCTTAATGTTTAACCAACTATCCTTAAGGATCAGACTAATACTTGTGTTTATTGCCTGTGTGAAGGTTACTTTTGTGTCAATGAATAATGTGAGTGGTAAGAAAATCTCTCCTGGGCAATGCGGGAGGTTAGGAGGGGCTGTTGCTCTGAAGATCTGTTTTCTAACAAGAAGTTACTCTTCTGTTCTCTAGAAGGTAAGATCTTTGCAAGCGTTTCTGGCTGTGAGCTCCTGTAAAACAGGTTGGGTGTGCTTGCTAAAGAATATCGTATGGATAGCAGTTGTTTGCACTGACTGATGCTTCAAGTGAAGATACTAAAAAGAAACGTGACTTTTAAATTTTGATCCTGTTACTTTTACAACTTCTGTAACCACAAAAATGGTAATAAAACTGGGCCTTTTGGGCCAAGCTGACACAATTGCTTTATAAAGAGAAATATAAATTCTCAACTGTTCCGACATCTTATATGTAGTCTGATGCTATTGCTGTTATATGTGCAAGACTTCTGCAGAAGCATTGGGAGAATTCTGTTTTATGTAGGAATGCAGGATGAGATCCACTGAATTGTCTGGGAAATTAGACAATACCTTGCATTGTGTAACTGTTGATAAAATGTAATGATCATTTCCTGGAAAAGGAATGCTAGTTCAGGTATCCTTACTAGCTAATTAATTATTGTAACTTCTTTGCTGCAGGCTTTTCTCAGAGGAAAAATTGAAATATATTTTTATAGTTATTGAAACATACATTTGTTGCAAAAAGTACTGCCGTAGTAGCCCATATAGAGCAAAAACCCTGCTGCAGTAGACACTGTACAAGCATAACAAATGCATCAGTCCTGCTTTAGAGAATTTATGATGCAAGTGTTACACAACAGGTTGATTAAGGGAGAAGAGGAAAGTAAACAACAAGAGAGCGGCATGAAAGTCACAGCAAACCAAAACCGTTCAGCTTTTGTTCAGATTTTGGAAAGATTTAGTGGAGTTTTAAGTAGGGAGAGTGTTATAATTTGCTCTGTAAACAGAACAGACTCCCACCTTTTGCAAGAAAGAATGGGAGAAAATGCCAGTGTTGAAGACACTTTATGGTAAGAAAACAAAGATTAACCTTTCATGTACATTCTGAAGCTGGTGAGAGGTTAAGATGGTTTGAATCTGAAGTGAAGAACTAGTACGTTGCTTTGAGTCTTGATGCTGTGGTAAATGCATGTTTGATAAAATTGAAATGGTATCAAAAGTTAAATTATTCAGGTTCTGCTATTTAAAAAAAAAAAGATCTGACTGATTGAGTGAGTTTGTTAAAGTCAGGGGCGAACATGAAATGCAGTAGGGGCAAACATGAAATGCAGTAGGGGTGAACATGAGCAATTTAGTTGGGAGAATGGAAAGTAAACAATTAAAGGGTAGGCTTAAAATATCATCTGGTACTTACAGGGCTGAATCGAAGTCACTTGGTTTATGTAACTAGTGTAAGCTAGTAACGATGACCCCAAACAGACTTGAGGTGACAGGGATGGGTACAGTGGGAAAGCATCAGTGAAGTTCTGCATTCTTTGTATTCAGCTAAAATGGATAACCATGTAGCTGCTAGAAGATACAAGAGAGGTGAACTCAAACATCTGTTTGATTTGAAAACAAATCAAAACTAGAAAATAGATTATCCTGTGAAAACATTCATATCGGCACTGTGAAGGGCTTCCCAAATCAGGTCCAGCCTTGTGGTTGTTGCAAGCAAGCGTATTTTATATAATCCTGATAATAGTATTACAAAACTGTTAAACCCAAGTGCTTGTCTGGATTGTCCTTTGTGAAAGGCCATTTCTACAGCCTTGCAACTACAGTTGCGGTCTAATCCCCAACCTAAAATGCAAGGAAGACATCAACAAGGAAGTGATAGCTGCATCTGTGATTTGTGAAAATGTTACCTGGTTCCAAGAAAGAAACTGAAGAGAGTCGGAGGTTGAAGGAAAACTGGGAGGAGGTTCTTCCAGATGTCATGCTGAAGAAGCTGGAGGAAAGGGGGAAAATTGAAAATGTCATGAGAGTAGAACTTCATTGAATTTGAGAGTTAATGGACTGAAGACTAAAAAATGCACACGTTTGAAAGCTTGACCAGGAAAATGTCATTAGCTTGGGCCTGTCTTAGTGGAGTATAAACAGCACTAGCTAAACTAAGTCCACTTACTTCATCTAAGCTGTAGAACGAGTGGTTATATGGATGGCTGTCATGGTTAAACTACCATGTAATAAGTCTCTGTGTCACAGTAACTTTTTTGTATGTCTTGGCTGCAAAGCATGCCTGTGCTGAAAGCAATCTGAGGGTGTGGGAGATGGAGAGGGCAGGTGGGAGGAGGCAAGGGGAGAGAGAGGCACCCAAAACCGAAGTAGAGGGAATGTGTGCAAATTCTTGTGCTGTGCTGTGGGGGTGAAATAAAATGTTTTGACCCTAAATTTGCCTGCCTAGATTGTAAGGAGACTTGATAGCTTTCTGAAGTTACTTGCTAACAAACGAAGTCTGTGACTTTTTGTAGTCTTTGCATTTGCGTGTGCAAATATTATAGAAGACTTCATATGAGGTGGGGATAAAATTGGAGAGATCTATGAGAAGGATTAGTACTTCCAGTAAAAACCTAGGAATAGAAGTTAGTTCATGTAAAAAAGCCATTTTTTTTGTATCATGATTTTTTTTTTTCAAATAATTCTGTGGCATTTCTGATCCTCTGCAAATTTTAACAATTGTTTGTAGAAGGAACATCTTTCATTCTCTGCCAACACATCTTCAGTCATTTCAGAGTGCCTTGTTTGGAAAGGGGGAAGAAACAAAAAAGCAGTGGCAATTTGTTTTTTTGAGCTCAAACTAAAATTATAATAGTAACAGCAAATGACACCTCAAATTTTTGCATCTAAACTCAACTGAGTTGCAGGTGGGGCAGAGTGGTCTGAATAGAAAGCCAAAAAGAATTAAGAGCTCAGTTTTAAATAATCAGACAAACATATTTGGTGGGTTTTTTTATTTGCTTAACTCAGTGTAGCTTTTATGTATCAGCATTAAGCAGCTTAGTGTGGTATTTTATTTGACTCTGTTTTGTTGTTTAAAACATTTTTTTTTTGTTTTTTAATTGAAAAACCATGTATTAATTCTGTCCTAGGTGTTTTATGTTTTTTGTTTTGTTTGTTGTTTGTTTTTTTTTTTCCTAGTGGGGATTTTCTGTCCCCCTTTGTGTTTGTTTGTACATTGTCTTCATTGCAGCAGTGTGGGCAAATAGCTCCCTGAATCTGTTACTTGGATGGCTAGTTACCCCGTTGCCTGCAAAAAGTTCTGTGGGGTTTCTGTGGTGCACTGAGCATGGAATAACCAACTAGTCTGGGATGTCAACTCATATAGGGCATTCCTTGAATTAATTGTGACATGTGGGCACTTCAGTTCTTGGCTGTTGTGCTACTAGTCCTATTAAAATAATTCATTTTTTAAAAGGGGCTCAGTTGCATCGTAGCTACTGATTAATGCACCTGTGTATAACCGTGAACATAAGTGTTGTACCTTCATATTTAGTGTTTGATTTCTAAAGCTATCATGATTGTTCACAAGTTTCTTTCTTCTATTCTGTTTGATTTCCTTCGTCCGTTTTTCTCCAGGAGGTAGACCAGGTTGATCAGGTAGGATATATTGCTGGGAACTGATCCTAGCTATGTTGGCTTAGCTCAGTTTCTCATGCTGCTTCCATATCAAAATACAATACTCAAACAGCTGGACTTGAACGGTTCATAACACTCATTCAGCAACTGGAACATGCAGTACTAAAATCCTTTTTTGACTTTGCAACTTTTACGGCATTCCATAATTTCTGCTTAATGCACTTCAATGTGGATATGAAATGACCAAAGTTCTTTTTCTTCCCTTTATTTTCTTTTTTTGTTGTTTGTGGTTCCTATTCTTTGGATTTCATCTGAGGTTGCCTGGCCTGGCATTTGTGGTCGGGAGATGGTGAGATAGATCAGTACTTGATACTGAATCACCTGGTATCAAAGCCAGTGAGCGCAGTATCAGGGTGACAGTGGGCAGTAGTGAATACGCGCTTACAAGTGCACAGATTACCAGATACTGCATTCTGCTAAGTTCCTAGCACTGTAGAACTAGATCCTTATGCCGTGGCTTTATTGGTATGGCTATTGGCAATCCAACAGAATTCATATGTTCAGTGAACATGTTAAAATTGAACTCACCAGTCACAGCAATCGCAATGCTACATATAAACATTTTGCAAATATCTGGTATCTGAGATATGTTTGGTGAAATGGGAAAAGGTACTGGTCTATCTTTTGGAGCCTTTTTAAGCTGCCATGCCTTATCAGAAAGCTATTTCCCTGTATTATTTCTTGCTTCTTTCTGCTTACAGAAACAGAAGAATATTGCTGGGGCACTGGCCTTTTGGATGGCAAATGCATCCGAATTACTGAATTTCATAAAGCAAGATCGAGATCTTAGCAGAATTACTGTGGATGCACAAGATGTTCTGGCACACTTGGTTCAAATGGCATTCAAGTAAGGCTATCAGACTTCTGTTTCACTTATCATATTCTGTGTTTCTGTGATTTTTAGAATAACTTCATATTTTTGCCAAATTTTAGGTATAGCAATAATGTCTTTTGTGTGTTGTTAAATATCTGAGAGGAGGACTTACAAGAGAGGCGAGGCTTACTTCTTTAGACATATTTTGTTTTATGAATATGGATCACTGGGCTATGCAGGGAGTTTCATCTATTAGCTGTTCTTGTGATAATCGAGGCTGTCAATTAAAATTTTAGGGAAATGTTATTTAAATCTAGTTTGAGATGATTGCTTTCTTTTAAAGTTTTTATGGAGATGTGAGGAAAGGTTATTTTTGCAGTTAAATATTTAAGCCTATGTATTTATATATTATGGCTCTCTAAAGTAAAGAACCTTGTACTCTTTAAGGGCTTCTAATTATATTCATCATCTACTCCTTTCATAATTCACATAAATAACAATTTGCATAGCAGTTTTCTTGCACAGTTTTTTCTTAAAAACCTAAAGACAGGTTTCAGACTGGGGTAAAATCAACCTATGCTAGTCAGCTCAGGCAGGTACAATACTTATTAAAAGAAAAATTGAATGAAGTATCTAATGGGAAGGGAAGTCCTTTGAGAAAAGGATTCTTGAACAAAGATAAAACATTGAGTGAGCACAGTGCTAATCAACAAGAAAGATTTAATTTTTGTACATATTTAGGTTATTTTTTTCCCTCCAAGTCACTATTGAACAAGTTTTTCTCAGCAAATTTGTGTCTCTGAAACGAATGTTTAGAGAAGTCCCAGTGTACCTTGGATGACTTACACCCAGCCTTCCCCCACTTGTAGGATGTCTATTTTAAACATAGTCTTTTCATACTTCTGCAATAGCACAGAATATCATATTTCTTCTTTTTATACTGTGACAGGATTGGGAGACCTAACTGTAGTTTAACTGTTTACCTTTAAGAGAGCCTGTATTGCTCTAAAGAGCAATGTGTAGTATGTGAATGTGGTATGTGAAACCTTATCATTGCTTTCTGAACATTTGAATAGTACCAGAGAAGCACCAAACTATTTGGTATACACTCCCACAGATTTTATTTTATTTTTCTTGATGAATTATGGCAAAATAGGGTAGAGCAAGTAGCTATTGTGACAAAGTCTTTCACTTTTTATAGTATCTCTAAATTACTGTTAATGAAGCTATGCCTTTTGCCACAGGTCAGTGTTTTCGATTGGTGTCTTGAAACAACTCTTTGCTACTTCAGTTTGCTAGGTAATCATTGAAGACAGAATATTTCTGTGACTAGGAAGGAATGGCACTGTTTTTCCCTGTACATGATGATCAGACTGGATGTGAAAGGCTATTTCTGAATTTTAGCTGTATGTGAATTCTCCCCTAAGTACACTATAACGTGGAAGATTTCAAATGGATGCATTAAACTTTTGGAGACCAGAACTGTGGAATGTATATTTAGAAAGCAAATAAAAAGCACAACAGAAGCATGAAAACAAAGAAATTTGCTGTGAAAATGTTATTTGATGGTAACAACTGGCATACACCAGAATCGGTGGAAATTGCCATGGCTTTTGTTTTCTAGCAATTGAGGATATTTTGTTACAAATGTTGCCAGTGAAACAGAAAGAGGAGTTGTAGAAAGCGTGAAATGTTTTTCTTTGTACATGTGATTACAATTTGATTCCCTTTTAGTTTCAGTTCTTAACAGAAAATGTATAAATGAATTAAGAACAGTGTTAAAATATTTCATTATTAGAAGAGAAAGAATACTAAAACAGGCTTTGTGTTTCACTGTAGTTAAAGGTGAGAGAAATACAAGAATCAAAAAATTGTTTACAACACTATAGTGATTTCAGGATCTTGTGCGTTGGCTCGCAATAGGATTTTTTTTTTTTTTTTTTTTTAATGCCACTCTTGGTAGATTTTAAATCAGAGGAAAATGTATTTCTGTTTGGAAACAATAGTTCCTGCTGTCTTACAGAACCAATGTTTGGCCTGACAGCATCTCTTTATGTAGGATATGATCTTTGCTTACAGATGTGGTAGCGATACTGCATTTTAGTGGTTGTGTTTGTTCCCTGACAACCTAATTCTTTTCCCAGCATTTCTAGGAAATTATCTGTCCGCCCTTTTAAAAAGTATTATTTGGTTCCCTCACATACGTAACACTGTGGTTTCAGAAATCTTGTAATTTGATAGATCTCTTTTCTTTAGAAGCATTCCTAATGAACACATACAGGATTTTAAAATTTCTTTTTTTCCCCTCCCTTCCAGGTACCTGGTTCATTGTCTGCAATCAGAGCTTAGTAACTACATGCCAGCATTCCTTGACGATCCAGAGGAAAATAATCCTCAGAGGCCTAAAATAGGTTAGACTATTTGATCTTTACTTGTGTCTTCTAAACTATACAATTAATTAGTAATAAATAGAATTTTTCCTAACAGTGAGAAGACATTTACAAGTTGCTCTAACTCCTGGGAATTGTTTGGGTCAATTTTGTATGGACGATAAAAAGGACAGTAGTGACATTCAAATGATCTATATTGGATTTAGAAATCATGGAATAGTTTAGTTTGGAGCCTCTGAACTAAACCTCTGAATGTCATCTAATCGAGTGTCTTGCTCAAGGCAGGTGCAACTGGATCAGGTTGTTCAGAGTATTACCAAGTTGAGTTTTGAATTTCCACTGAGGGATAGAGATGCCACAACATCTCTGAGTAACCTGTTCCGGCAGTTGACCACCCTCATGGTGAAAATAATTTTCTTATATTTAATTGGAATTTCTCATGTTGCAATTTTTGTGCTGGTTTGTCTGTTGTTCTATGCTATTACTGTGCACCTTTGAGAGGGGTCTTGTTCTGAACCCTCCTGTTAGGTAGATGAAAACAGCAATAAGTTGTGCCCTTAGCCTTCCCTTTCCGCAGGATGAACCAAATTCACTTCTCTGTCCCTCTTTTATGTCCTTTTCTTGAGTCTCCTCATCATCTTGGCGGCGCTCTGCTGAATTTGCTCCATTAGATCAGTATCTTCCTTGTGCTAGGGAGTCTAAAACTAGATGCTGTGCTCCAGGAGCAGTCTCACAAATGCTGAATGCACAGGAGGGATTGGTTCCTTCACTGCTGCTAATAGCTTAGTATGCAGCTGGCTACCTTTCAAGCAAGGACATGCTGCTTAATCACATTCAACTTGATGTTTATGCATCATTTTCAGCAGGGCTACTTTCTATCCAGATGGCCCCCAGCTCATACTGTTGCATAGACTTGTTCTTTCCCAGATGCAGGAATTGGCAGTTGCCCTTGAACTTCGTGAAGTCCCTGTCAGCCTATTTCTCCAGCCTACCGAGGCCCTTCTGGAAAATACTGCTGCCCTTCAGTGTATCAGTATTTCCCCCTAGTTTGGTATCATCTGTGAGTTTGCTGAGGATGCACACTGTCCAATCACTCAGGCCATTAATAAAGTCATTAAACAGTATCAGTCGCAGCCTCAATCCATAAGGAAAGCCACTAATAGCTGACTGCCAAGTGGAAATCCACCAAGTCCAGCAGTCTAGCCAATTCTCTACCTACATTATCATCTGTTTATCCAGTCCTTATCTCAGGAATTTCACTATAAGGATGCTATGGGAGAACCTGCTAAAGTACCTCTGGGTACTAGGGTTAAGCTGACTGGCCTTGTAGATTCCTGCCAAGGATCCCTGCCATGATACTTTAAATTAAAGATAGTGCTTCCACAGCAGTGTCAGCCTTCCTGGGCTGTTCCTGTCCATGGGCGCATTCTGGTCATGTGTGCTATTCCACTATTTCTGTAATCCCAGCTCAGTGACTGTGCTCAGACTTCTAATGCCTCTTGTTGTTTTCCTTGCTGAACGTATTCATGCACAAGCCCCTGAGATGGGACCCCAAGCTGTGCTTTTCATGGGCGAAGTGTGAGTGCTCCCTATGTTCTGTAGCCCGGTGTCTAAAGAAGAAAATGGAAAATGTAAAAAAATACTCAAATGTGAAGGGATTAATTGGGGATACAAGGTTAGGAAGAGTTAAGAAGATAGCGACATTCTGAATAATTGAAGTAAAGATGATCTGCAGAACTATTAAGTACAGTCATTCTTTCAACTATGAAGAGTATTTATACAAAATTCATACATATTTTCTGGTCTTTTGGGTATTAGGCTTGCTGCAGTTGCTTTTTTCTTGTGTTGAGCGTTGAAGGAAGAATATAAAGATATACTGTTTTAAGTGCCCTGCACTATGACAGAGAACTTTCTGGGATGCAAACCCTGAAAAAGTAGCGAACTGACACTGGAGTAAAGACAGATGATGTTTATAGTTTCAGTTATTTTTGAACTGCTTTATAAATTTCTGTCTTACACAGATAATTTTTTTTCAGTCACAATCCTGTGTTTCACTGCTAAAGAAATTAATTTGGTGTGGCCTCTTCAATAAAGATTTCAGATAAAAGTATTGTCTTAAAAGAAGGCTTGGAGATAAATGTTCTACTTGCGTTCATATGTGTCACCAGGAACCATATAAGGATGTTTGCTCTTGGTGAAGCTAATAGGAAGACCCTCTTGCTTTTTACCTAATATTGCAGTGAACTAATGGGCAAAAGGAAATTTGAATAATATTTTAAAAAACTAATATGTAAACAGGAGATGCATCCTGCAGTTTAAGTACGTGGTGGGATGTAAATAGTTTTTGCTGTAATTTTTGAGTATAGTTTGATAATTAACTGTAACGAGCTATGGAATAATTGCAATATGCATTTGAAACAGTAGAATATAAAGTTTTTGACTTGTTATTAAAAATAATAGAAAAATGAGTTTATTTGAGGACATGATTTCAATGTCAGATATAACCAGTGATATACTTGTATACTTATTTCCCCAAAATAATTTATTTTCATTTCAGGATTTAAAAAATCTTGATATTTCATCTATCAGTTTAATATTACTCCATCTTAAAAAACATGAAGCTGCAAATTTATTTCTGAGACTCTGTATAACTTAAATACACATAGGTTCCACCTAGCATTTGCCAACATGGGTTAGGTGTCTATATTATTATTTATGGCCTAAACCAGTTGTACATTGCAGTATGCGAATGATTTACTGTCTGTTTTATCTCTGTAGATGATGTGCTGCATACATTGACCGGAGCTATGTCCCTCTTGCGACGATGTCGAGTGAATGCTGCTCTGACTATACAGCTCTTCTCCCAGCTGTTTCATTTTATCAACATGTGGCTTTTTAACAGATTAGTTACGGCCCCAGATTCAGGGTTATGTTCACATTATTGGGGAGCTATTGTTCGTCAACAGTTGGGCCATATTGAAGCCTGGGCAGAAAAACAGGGTTTGGAATTGGCTGCTGATTGCCACCTGAGCAGAATAGTGCAGGTGAGTGTGTGTATTTCTGATTAACACTTCTCATAATTGTATATTCAGAGAGAATATTCATATATTCTATGTTCCTAGAGAATAGCATGTGGACAAGTGTAATGTGTGTGAATCAATCCTGGAACATTGAAATAGCATGCAAAAACACAAGATATGTTTTGAATATCATTAATATTTAAGTTAACAAGTGAAATTAATAAGCCAACATGCTGTTCAATTTCTGTTTATAAGACTGACTGTAACTATGCTGAATGGAGACAAGACGAGTAGCTGAAAAATTAATATGCCTCATTTATGATAGGTTTAGTATTAATTCATCTTGTAGGTACAGGAGATATATTTAGTGATTGTTTTGGGGATATTTCTGTTGCTTCTGTAAGAAGTCTGGCTTCTTGCTTTGTCTTTTCCTATGTCTCATCTAAAGAAGACTCAAAAACAAGGCTTAAGGTTTCATTCTGGTTTGGATTTGTCTCCTGTGATTTGTTTTTTTTTTTTTTTTTCCTCTCCTAGGCAACCACATTGCTTACCATGGACAAATACTCACATGCAGATGTTCCAAATATTAATAGCACTTGCTTTAAGCTGAATTCTCTGCAGCTACAAGCTTTGTTGCAGAATTATCACTGTGCTCCAGATGAACCACTCATCCCAACAGTAAGTCTCTTGTATCACTTACTGTGCTGTTTTACATACCCAGGGAATACAGACTTAAAGTAAAAACACTGGCTGAAAATAGCTATCTCACTGTTGAATGGTTTGGAATTGTTCCAAGGAGAGTCAGAGTGGGCAATCTGCTCTCCGTGCAATAAGTAAGTATCAGTGATATCAGCCTGCTTCTGGCCACCAGCTTTGGTGTGTGTACTTCACTGCAACTCAAGCAGGATATTACCAAAAATCTCTCTTGCACTGAGTTGGAATGTAAGGTAGCACTGCATGTTGAGCATACTCAGAGAGTATACTCATTCGTGGATGAAATCCAGTAAGACAGTGGAGGAGAGATGCGCAGAGCACTCCCTGAAGCTACTTCTATATATAACCACAAGGAACAAAGATTGAAAATTTGACTATAGAAACCAAATGAAAGACGCAGGAACACTAAGCCTTGTTTTACGTGGGGGATGTAAAAATCCATGAATCTTGAATCCCTCTATATAAGCAGCAAACAGATTGTCATTTGATGGACAAATGGATACATGGAACATATACATATAGATAGATAGATATATCTGTGGGGTGTTTTCAATTATCTTGATATTTAAGACATAACTGAATATTAAGATTTATCCATGGGAAACATCTTTTTGGCAAAAGTCTAAGCGGAATAGTTGTGCACCAAAGGTAAAACTTAAAAGTTCCCTGCTGCACCTTGAGTCATCTTGCTTTCGTGTTGTGTGCTTCTACAGTGTTGTGTGAAAAACAGGTATCTGCTGTAAGAGAGATCCTTCACGTTATACTGAGTTCCCAGGAAATGTAGTTAAATTAGTTCTATAAAACTTCAATACTAGGGAACTGTCCTCGGTGGGTATATGTGTCCTGATGGAGCTGAATATCCTGGTTTATGCAAGTTGTCTGTTTTCTTTCTGTATATTTAGTCTTACAGAAGTAGATATTCGCTCAGCAAAGTGTCAAAATTTTAAAGCTGTCTGTGATTCCACCTCTGCACATACATGTTCTCTGCTATATATTTTTAAATATAGCTCTCATACCAAGTAAAAACATACATGACAAGTTTTGAAAATATTGAAGCAAAAATAAATGCTTCTGTTATATTCTCTAGCTACATAATCTATGGGATTCAATCAAACAAAGCAATGCAGTGTACTGACGGTACATAGTGGAACCAAAGAGGTTTTATACCTGATAATTTATTTTCCAAATTGCTTTCTTGCAGTCTTAGTATTTCCTTAATGTTAGGGTTTTTTTCTTAATGATAATTATACCTTTACAGTAACAACGTGTTTCTGCTTTCTGTCTAGGAATTGATAGAGAATGTAGTAACTGTTGCTGAAAATACGGCTGATGAACTTGCTCGGAGTGATGGCCGAGAGGTCCAACTGGAAGAGGATCCTGATTTACAGCTACCTTTTCTTTTACCAGAAGATGGCTATTCCTGCGATGTTGTCAGGAATGTTCCAAGTGGTTTACAAGAGTTTTTAGATCCACTCTGTCAGAGAGGTTAGTTCTTCTGTTGTTTTACAATGATGGTCTTTTTTTAGTGTAGTGAACACAGAATGCAAAATATATTTTAGTTAAATGTAAACCACTTTGTTTTTCTTTATGTATGTTTCAGTCTTTTTACACTGTGTTCTTCAAGTGTTTTGCAAACAAAAAACTTCTTCTTTTGCAACCCCTAAAAAGTATGCAGAATTTTTTAATCCTTACCCTTTCTCCCTGTCCCTTTCATTCACTTTCAAGGTGCTAAATAAGCAGTGCTGAGTTACTAGTGCCTACTGAAACTTTGTTTTGTCTTTGCTTCAGAGGTTTTTTGGATTTTGGTGCTAGAGCATCAAAAATTTACATAAATGTAGATTTTGTAGTACTTCAACAATTTCACAGTCAACTTACTTTAAAAGCTAATGTAAATTAAGTAGTCAAGTCACTTTTTTTATTCATCAGCTGCTTCCGTGTAATATTAAAAACCCATGAGCTTAAAATAGTTATTTTACTGTTCATCAACATGGGAATGTATGATTTGGGCATTTGTAGTCCAACAAAATTTCAGGTGATCAGTAAAGAGCTTTTGTGGTTAGATGAAAGTCCCAACTTGAGAAAGTAAAGCAAGGGTTTCTGTCCGTCAGAGCATTTACAGTGAATGAACAAGTTATGATCCATATCTTGTGCTACTCGATTTTATTAGAAGATTTTTTTTTTGTTACATAATTTTTAAATAGTTTTCTGCTTAAAAAGCAGTTGTTTAAAAATTTCCACAGGAATATCATGGTAGGTAAGACAGCAAAGGAAGCTAACAGCAAAGCAGACTTACTGTGTCCTACAGGGAAGTTTTGCACTTGCTGATTCCAACTTAGTTCATCAAAAAGCCATATTCTTGCATTTGAAAAAAAAAAAAGAGTAGGAAACTGACTGTTTTGAAAGTACGGTGAGTTATAGAGGATGAAGTCTTAAGACTTAGTAAATTCTTTAATTATTAAGTATAACTAATTTACCATACAAATATCTGTATAGTTATTACAGGTAAGGCCTTTTTAATGCATACATACAACATTTTACTTTTTAGATATCCCTTAAATTATGCTGAGGAACTAGTTTCCAGAAAATCAGTGTAAACTGAATTACTGAAAGATGGTCTTTGTGAGGAGAATTTCATCTATTTGAATGGAGTGGTTTGTAATTTGAATGTGATGTGGATTCTCACTGTCTGTTTTAGGAGACAATGTTGGATACCTCTCAGCTGCTGTGGCTGCTTGTTCCAAAACTCTAGGAATTGTTCAGCTAACAAAAAACAAATCAAACCCTCACTTCTAATTGCATAGTTGCATTAAAAAAAGTAATGAGTCCAGGTGAAGCTTCACTTCTGCTAAATCTATGCTGAAACTGGTTAGCTAGACTCTGCAAAGCAGAAGATTTTTGTATTGCTGTCTTATTCATAGTTCTGGTGGTCTGTATTCTAAAAGATGTCTCTTTTTAGTCTGGTTGATGCAAGCAATGTTTTGCAGCCCAAGAGTTTTCTATGAGCTTGTGGTGGTTTTAAATACATAATGTTTCTCAGAATCGGCAGCTATAGAACTGTAGGACTTTGTAGATACCGTAAAATCTTAGTTAGCATGTAATGGCATCTAAGATGGAAGATTTGACATACTAATGAATATGAAAAGATAAATAGTCCTGTTTGGTATTTCCTTGTGGCAGGCTATTTGATTTTAATTAATCTGAGTAAACACCATGACTATGTTGATGTTACTTTGTCTTTTAGGTTTTTGTAGACTAACACCTCATCCACGGTCACCAGGCACGTGGACAATATACTTTGAAGGTGCAGACTATGAAAGTCACCTGTCACATGAGAATGCTGAGCTAGTAAGTATTGATTCAGTGAATAATTGTCAAAACTGATATCTTGGTGAGTCATTGTGTTTTATGTGATGAGTTTTAATCCACATTAGGAAGAACAGGCTTCATCATTAAATATGTAGTTCATCACATTATGTAGTTCATCAAAGAGAAGGCTCCAGGGTGATCTTTTAGCAGCTTTCCAGTACCTAAAGGGGGCCTACAGGAAAGCTGGAGAGGGACTTTTTACAAGGGCGTGTAGTGATAGGACAAGGGGCAATGGATTTAAACTGAAGGAGGGGAGATGTAGATTAGATATAAGGAAGACATTTTTTACACTGAGGGTGGTGAGGCAGTGGAACAGGTTGCCCAGAGAAGTTGTGGATGCCTCATCCCTGGAAGTGTTCAAGGCCAGGTTGGATGAGGCTTTGGGCAACCTGGTGTAGTGGAGGGTTTCTCTGCCCGTGGCAGGGGGGTTGGAACTAGATGATCTTTAAGGTCCCTTCCAACCCTAACCGTTCTATGATTCTATGATCAGTGATTTGGTGAATTTAAAGGAACTACTTGCAGATTTTTTAAGTCAGTGTTTTTCTAGGCTGTGGCATGGTATAATTCTCATGTAAGCAAACTTTGTCATGTTCCCCCACCTTGGAGTTAAACAGTGAAGAAATTCCTTTTAAACATAGGCAAAAATATGTGTGGACATGCATCTGTAGGTAACTTATAATGTGAATGGAGCTGCAGGCTGCTTTTATTTATAAATTGGAAGTTACCAACTAAATTCTTTAGTTTTTCTTTCTACTTAATAAAGAAGGATTTCGAGGTGGCTTTTTTCTGTTGTAGATTTTTTGTTTGTTTTTCTGTTGTGTTGGGGTTTTTTTGTAGAGATTTTATTTTTGAGGGGGGCAGTTTTGGGTTGGTTTTTGTTTTGGATTTGGTTTTGGTTTGTTTGGAATACGTGATAACTAAGAATATTAAAGTTATAGAACAACTTGGTTTTGGAAGGATGGTGGCTTTATGTGAACTAATTTTTAGAGTGACTAAAAAAAATAGCTTCATATTTATGATTAGGATTTCAATGTTATTAGAAAGGCAAACATGAAACTAGAATTATGTTCTTAAGACCTTCTGTGAAAAATACTTGCCCCACACTATTCAAAGGAACTTGAAAGCTTCGTTTACTCTGTTCAGAACCCGACATTTGTTAGATGGCATTATGCAGTCTTTCCGGAGTGGCCTAAAGAACATCTTTACTTTATGTAGAGAGCATCTCTTAAATCTGTATGACTGATACAGCAGAGCCCCGTCTTGAACTGATAAGTCAGGCTCTGCAGGCTTGGTAACTTGGTAAATGGACATTTGACTGAGAAAGGTATAGCAGACACGATCTTGAGACATCAAGTTCTTCCGTCTCACTTTGTTGGTCTAAAGAAATTCATTTTTTTAGAGCTAGTGGGGAAAAAAAGATAATCTGAAGTTATACTAGGTACTTGCTGTTTCTCATACTAAGAAAAAGCAAAGTAGAGTTCTGGCCAGTCTTTAGAAAGGCTTGACAAGGCTGGATGAGTGGATGCTACTATTTCATCCATGGAAATGAATACCATGTAAGATGGTTTAAATAACCTGATCTAATAATTCTTCTCTCTGGTGCGTGTGTGTTACTGGAAAGTGCTAAGCTTGAGAGTTCTAGAAGTCATTAGTCTTTGTGTCTGAGCGGTGCTTTAAATGCCAGTTCACAAATCACCTCTTGGTGCAACGTGTCTACATAATCCAAATAAATGTTCCATTTTATAGCTATGAAGTCTTTCCCCACCCCACCCCGCCCCAAACCAAAACTATTCTCACAATTCTGCTTCTGTTGGTAGTCTGGGGAATTACCCAGTCTAGGCAGTCCTCAAATTTTCACTTAAGAATTTTTTATTCTTAGACCAAGAGAGAAATTCAGTGTAGACTAATGTCAAAATTGCGTTCCTAGTGGCGTACCTTTCCAATGTATATGTTTTTGTTGAATTAGTTTAATGTTTCTATTTAAAATAATGGACAAAATCCTAAATAAAGTAGGAAGAGGTTCTGTTCTTTCGCCATCCTTGGCACAGAATTGCTAGAATATTTGAGCTGAAAAGCTCTTCTAATACTTGAACTTAAGCAAAAAAAGTTTGTGCATTTTTTTTAATTAGTTTCTTTTGCTTATATTTTTGCTTTGTCATTAATCTTGTGGAACTTGCAGTTAGCAGGTTTTAATATGAATACAAGCTAGGGTGCTTCAATTTACATGCTTCAGCTAATGAAGACTGACAGCAACTTTTTGAGTAGAGGGAACTGAGTGATGCAAAGATACAAAAAAATTACTGGACGTATTTAGGGGCTTGGGCTGTATTCGAGTTACAGAGTTTTCAGAAGTGAAAATTTTTGGAACTTTCTTTCAAGGCTGTAACTCTGCCTTTGAAATTAATTGGCCTCTTAATATCTTTGCAGAATTACTGCAGCACTAAAAACTGAGCTCTGTGTAGATTGCCCTCACCTGTCTAATAGGAGCCTATTGAGTGAACTTTGAACTAATGAAATTTTAATTAAAAGCTACTACAGTTACATAGACCTGTTACATTTCAAATTGTGAATCATTAATAATCTCTTTATTGAGTTAGAGAAGGAGAAACAATGAGTCGACTTCAAAGCTTTGACAGTGTTCGTAACACAGGTGTAGTACTTCATGATGTGAATCCATATTAAACAAATATTAGAGATTCTACGTTTAAAATGGGGTACCAGAAATATTATTCAGGCTGTGAGATCTGCTGCTGCACTAACAATTTAGTTTTGATCGTAGATGAACTATTTTATGTAGTAATTTTCCAAGCCTGTCAGTGAATGTGAACTCTTTTCTTTTTTTTTTTGTCGCCTTTCCCTTTCCCTGTTTGACAGGCTCAGCCTTTGAGGAAGGAACCTGAAATTATCACTGTAACACTAAAAAAACAAAATGGAATGGGCCTGAGCATTGTTGCTGCCAAGGTATGGAAGTCAGTTTGTGTAAGTGTTACTGAAAAAAGCTTTGTTGTTTTGTTGTGGGGTTTTGGTTGAGGGTTTTTTTTGAGTTTTTTTGGTGTTTTTTTTTTAATCAGCCTGCTATGGAATATGTTAATGGAAAAAATTTATTTCCCTGAAGTTTGTTGTGCACATCGTGTTGATCATGCTTTTATTCTGGCTGGAGAATGTTTCTGTAAAATACGCAGATGTGACCAATACAAAAGGAAACGTGATATGGATGTAGTTATTGTGACATTTAAGTTTAAACCTCTATTACAGGTTTATTCATTTTTCAGAGCCAAAAATTGGCAATATTATTAAATGGAAATGACAAACAGGCTTGTTTAGTGCTTCTGCTGAAAAGTAGAAAGCAGGCAGTATGTATAAAGAATAAAATGTGTATTTTAATTAGGTGAATAAATAAAATAAGTCATAAATACGTTAAAGTTTGTATACGTTCTGCGATGAAGACAACACCTTAACTTTTGCACAGCGTGCAGATGACTATATGACTTCAGTTTTACTTCTTTGTAGTAGAGCACTACAGCGTATTAAGTAGCTTGAAGAAGGGTATACCTCTTGTCCTGGCTTGCTGAAATTGTGGGTGTGTGCTGCTCTTAGTAGCACTGGATAGTAATGTATAGAATGCACATATAACTCCAGCCACCAGATGGAGGACTCCACTAGTTGATTGATTTTTGCTTTATTAACTGGGTCACATGGCAGACATAATCTTTGAGTTTTAAGCTTGTTACAAATTATGCAATGGTGATACCCGAAGTCATTTTAATTATGTGGTGTACAACAGATAGAACAAGTCTTTGCTAATGTCTCTTCACCTTCAGAATGCTGTAGTCCTCCTTGTCACTTAGTGCATGGGCTGAAAACATGATTGTTTCACTGCATTTAAGTTATTTCACAGTTAATTGCTTCTAAACAGTGCTTTTTTTTTCCTACAACTTTGCTCATTTCACAGTCTGTTCTTGAAATGGTAACCTTGCATGGTATCAGCTTTTAAGATTTGTTTATGACATCTGTAGAGGAATACCAGGTCTCAGGTGTATGTTGCTAACAATCAGCAGTTATTGAGGAAACTATTCAGGATCTGAAAAATGTAACTGAATATTCTGCTATTATTTTGGTGGAGTCAGTTGATAGTTTGAGAAGCAAATGCTAGATCTTGAGATATGCCAGATTAAATACGTATCAGACTTCTGACTGCTGTCTGCATTTCTGTTGAATGTTTCAGAATGTGCAGTGGAAATTCTTTTTTTCACTTCAAACTGTGAAATCTGATTTTTTTCATGTAGAGAGAAGCAAGATGTAACAGGAGGAAAAAGTTTCCCTTCTCACTGAAACTGGCTGGCTTCTATACATTGTTTTAACAGCTGACACTCTTAACTTCCATTAGCAGTGTGTAACAGTGCTACCGATCAGCGTGTAAGCTTGATTTGAAAGTTTTTTTACAAGTTACTTAACTAATTTTATGATTTCTTTAACATGATCAGTGATGGAAGCAGCAGCCTTCATCTCAGCATAGTTGCAGAAATGCTCACTGATTGAGGCAGTGATTGCATTTCATCTTGCTGCTGCGTGCCTGCCGCAATGTTGGAATTCTGGTTTTGAAACCATTATGTCTTAACTGAAATAAGCAAGAGGTAGATTTTTGTTTTAGTTTCAGTGTATATGGAATAGAAACTTTTGCTTAATTTGAAGTCAGCAGAACATTCATTGCATAGAAATAATCATCTAGCATTGTTGAAACAAGTCACTGTAGTAGTTATTAAATCGGATTATTGTCAAGGGGTCATTTCAAGGGGTTCCAAGTTTCTTATTGTAAGTAATTAATAGCATGTTTCTCCCATAATAGGCTTCATAAAAACAACAGAGTAAGGAAGAATACATAGGCATTAACTTTCTTCAGTCTGGCCAGATTAGAGTACCGAGTGTGACTGAGATGCTAGCAATAGTGGGTGGATTTTTTTTCTTTCTGTTCCTATCTTGTTGACTTTTACTAATAGTTTTTCTGACATGTCTCAAGACATGTATCTTTTACCAGCATAAAAATTTTAATTTTTTTCCTTTGACTGAGGAAGATGTCCAGTAGACTATTTGTTAAAATTTTCTAAACATTAACTGAGTAGAATATGTGAAATGAGTGGGAGAGGTGAGTGTGAGAATAGATTTAGGTTTTTCTAACTTTTTTAATAGTAAAAGGTTGGCTATTGAGTGCTTATATGAAAGTACCTTACAGTTAAAGAAATGAAAGTTCATGTTCAGCTTTAGAAATACACAGTTACGGCTGCCATGCACAGGATCCCAGTTTGATTGCTGACCCAGTTACATTTACTGAACTATTGGTTTCTAGAGTGCTTCAGAAGTGCTGTAACAAAAGAAAATGCAGCAGCTGTTCAACAGGTGGCCCTGCTCCAACCAGTGAATGACAACCCTGAATCTATTCAGCTTTTGTTAGGAAAACAGTTGTTTTTTTCCTGGGATGTGACAAAATAGTTGCTCTCAGTAACATGCTGTGAGAATGCCTTTGCATGTCGGTGCAGACTGCCTTTCTTCTTAAGTCTTAGTGGGCTCCTGGTACTGTTGCTGGCTTTAAATGAAGCTGGTTAAAATGTAGGCTGGTGATGTTCTAGAGATGGATGAAATGGGCAGATTCGCAGAGACTGTAAAGAAAAATAATTCCTACTGACTGCTTTTCTTCCATTTACCCATTGCAAAAAAAATCTACGCTTTCCTAGTAAGATGAGCTCATCTCTGAGGAAACATCTAACAAATTTATCCTTTTATAATTCTTTGAGTTTTTATCAGTCTGCAGGGTTTTGTAGGTAAGTAAAGTCTATGCCAATTAAGAGTTTTTAAGGGGGAAATTAGATACCTTACCTTACATACACCTTCCATGCCAAATGTTCTTAATTAGCAAGTGATTGTCATGCCTTCTCTGCTGCAATCAAGAGATGACTGGAGTTCATCTCTGGAGTTTAGTTGGAGCTAAAGTTATATAAGCAGAGAAGTGGCGCAACTTGCACTGAAATGCTGTGCACCTGCTTATTCTGATGATAGATTCAGTTTGTGATACTAGGTGATTGCAAATGCATCGACTTTAACGTAAAAACAAAACCGAAGGAGGTGAGTCAAGGAGTATATGAAAGTGTTAGGTCCCTGAGGAGCCCTGTGTTTGATCCTCTTTCCACCTAAGGACAGGTAAAATGTTAGGTGTGTTACTTCTAATTAAATAAAATACAAGTAGCTGTGAAATAGAAGTTTGACAGACTCGCCAGGAGTGCTGGAGAGAGCACAAATACTGTGCATCACCCAGTTCAGCTCGCTTTCTGCGAGGGTGTTTTCTGAGGCAGGACAGCCCCTTTGAGCAACCATGTAGTAAGCATGTACGCTATATGCATGCATAGCAGAGAAAACAAGTTTAGTTCTGAAACAACTGTTAGCTGCCAGGGCACTGTAAACAGTGTTGTGTTTGTTTGGGTTTTGTTTCGTTTTTTTGAATTGGGAAAATACCTAACAGCATTTCTTAAACTGAGTACTTTACAGAGATTTTTATTTTTAAGTTAAATTGTATAGCTTCAGATGTGATCCAAAAAGGTAACTTGTCGTTCTGCCCTTTTGTAAGTGTTGCATGTTTTATTACAGTAATACTCCTGTAGCTTTATTAGCAGTAGCTTTTGTAATAGGTATATGGAAATGTAGTTGGTAGGAGTGGTCGGGCATCAGGAACAGTATTGCTTTTTGAGGTTGTGTGCAGAATTTGGTTGCTCTAACCCTGAAAGATGTTTTGATGTTAAAAGCTGCCTGACTCCCAACCACATTGCGGTTAAGTTTTTATGAAATCCAGATGATTTGGAAGCAGCGTGTGCATGCAGTTTACTTTAAAAATATATCACTTTTTGGGGACTTTTGCATGTGACTACTTAGCCATCTGTGGGCCAGCACATTACTTCCTGTTTAATTTGGAGGGGTTTTGTCTTTTGTACAAAAGGGCTCCCTTTTTGTTTTTTCTAGCAGTTTTCAAAGTTTAATAAAGCCTCTAAAGTAAATGGAAGTCAGAACAGCATAACTGATTACGTAAGAGTCTGAATATTGTATTGGTTATAGCTGGTGTTGATAAAACGCTACACTGTGTCATAGCATCCAGCTCCGAGTTATCTTGATGGGTGTCTTGGAAAATCCAGCAGACTAGAGCAGTAGTTGCTGTTGAGGGCTGAAAGAGAAGTGGAGAATTGTTTTTTTTCTTTCAAGGATCTGTAGTCCTGGAGATCAAAATGTGGTTTTCTGTTGTTGGAAGAACAGAATCCATGGTAAGTCTGTTCAGGTTTCTGTTGGGACTGTTTTTCTCTGAAGTTTTAAATACTATCCCTGTACTTTCTCCTGCTCTCTTGCTTGTTTAAACCTGCCAGTAGTTATTTGTTCGTGTAGCAACAATGTAATACAGCATGCAGTTAAATATAGTCAGATGTTAGTAGCTAACTTGCTAAAATCTAGAAAGAAAAAACTAATTATTTAGCTTGTTCTTCGTATGCACTTCTCAAATTTGTGGAAGTGACTATTAATATTTAAAGTTTTAGGTGTGATAACTACTGTTTTACTGTGGCAGAGCATGAATAGCATGACCTGTGATCTGTTTACTTGTCATATCAGTTGGCTTTAATCCAGGTTTGTCTAAAAGTCTGTTTTCTTCTTATAAAGTCTTAGTAGAATAGTTAAAATTGACATCCCAAACAGTATATGTAAGATTTTTAAAACTCTGTAGGCGCTTCTGAAAAGACCAGAACCTGCAAATACGTTGCAGTTAGTGTAACTTATGTTCAACACATTCACAGAGCAGAGCATTTGAATTCTGTTCAGGTTGCTACTGCACAAAAGAAGGTATTCTCGTGTTCTGTGAGAACGATAGAGCAGGTTTTGTTGATTAATCTTCGCATGTTCATTATGCTCATTAGTGTGCTACAATTTAGTTCTTTAAAGTATGGCACACTTCTGCTTCTTGCTCAGTCATCTTTTATTAGTATAACAGAAAGTTACCTTAAAATACATATACACACACACGTGTGTGTGTGTATATATATATATATGCCTCTACTGGCATATAAATCAGAGTGTACTTTCTAGGGGTTTTTAACAGATGGTCAGATTAAATCTTTTCATAGCACTTGCTAAAATAGGATGAAATGGTGATAAAGTGTTTCTTTTTTAATAAAAGCATTTCAAACACTGAGTGTGACAGTCAATCAATAAATATTCTGGGGAAAGAGCTTACTTTTTTAGAAAACATCTTAAACCATAAAATATTTGTATTTTTGGGAACCTTGTTTGTTCTTGTGGTTTTATTAAATCATTCCAAATTGCTTTAATTTTTAAACCATTGCTTGTCATTTTATATTTAACAGTCAATTTAAGGTGTTAAATTTAAGGAACGTTTGAGACCAGCAGGGATATCAATTTCGATGTGAAACTTTTCTGAAAGTTTGTGTACAAATATCTTGTAGTTGATCTATGTAGAAGGAACAAGCTTAAACATTCTCTTAAAACGAATATTTTTTTTTCCCAAAATTGAACATTAGATATATAGTTAATAATACTGGTAATATACAAATTTGATTCTCTCTACTCTGCTTTGCAAATATAGACAGTTGATGGGATTTTTTTTTAACTGTTTGTTTAGCTCTTTCCTTGTGTTCAAGGTCTTAAGATTTCTTAAGATTTCAGATACTTCAGTGTCTGAAGTCTTGTGTCTGTGCTTTCTAAGTACTT
This sequence comes from Tauraco erythrolophus, assembly GCF_009769465.1. NCBI lineage: Eukaryota > Metazoa > Chordata > Aves > Musophagiformes > Musophagidae > Tauraco > Tauraco erythrolophus. The sequence continues at coordinate 82,978,477 of NC_141466.1, forward strand.
AAGGAAAATTTTTGCCTTTTCCTCCCAGAATGAATTAACTGAAATGTTTGAGTAAGAAGAATTAGAAGTTCCTCGTTTTTTTTAATGTTCGGTAGTAATTCACATCAGTGATCTGAACTACTGATGTTGCCTTAACAGGCTTCTTAGGAGGAGCTTCAAGTAAAAATGCGATATTTGTCATTTCCAGCACAGATTTCTCAGCCTAGCAGGAATAAGATAGTATGTAAGTTGCTGATTGAATCGTCATCATGAACAAATAAGTAGCAATGTGTTAGCAATTCACCTGTTTCTTGTTGATTCATAACTTCCAGTGGGGTTTTTCGTTAAATTTTGGTACCTGGTAGATGTTCTATAAAATTTTGCTAATACTTTCATATGCTATGTAAAAATTAAAGCTTATGCCAGCACAGCATGATTTGTCTTCTAACTAGCTGCGAGATCGCAGCTCTGATCAAGGAGAATGTTTGTCTTTTTTATTTGCTTGCATTTAAGTTGATACTGCAAACAGGTCACCCAGACATTTGTATTTAATGCCTTCCAGAACAAAGTGGGTTTAAAAATTCATGTGCCAGTTCCTCCTTGCACTAATACCTTCTGTATGCAGGCACTTGCTGGCAAGCCTGCAAAAGTTATAGTGCGCATATGCTTTAGCTAGAATTCCTCTACCAGACTTCATTCAATTCTGGCATTCAAGTAACTTCCAAAATTCTGTTTAGATACATGTTAATACAGTGTTTTAATTTTAAATTTTTTACTCCTGTTAATGAAAAAGACTTCCAGAAGTTAACAAAATCCGTGTAGACTGTTTCCTTTATGACTAATGCTCTCAACTGAAGTAGAAATTTAGGTGCTTAATAGTATGTGATCGTGAACGCACTGATACTAGATTAAGTTGTATCCGTCTCAAACTGCAGAGCAGCATTATGTGGAAGATTGTGCTATGGGTGATTTTTCTGTTGTAATTTATCCTTAGCTTTAGAGCCAAGAGCCGTTTCTTCAAAAAAGTGCAGAGCTATAGGGTGGGGTTTTTTCCAAAATAGGTTGCCCAGTATGTCTTCCCTTTAAAGTCCTATCCACAGACCTAATTAAGCTGAAGCATTAGTTCAGAGTTGCCTTAACAGGGAAGAGCATCACAGAATTGCAGTGTAATTGGTAGGTTGGTACATAACTCTGAATAACCCTTAGTGTGTCACTGCTCATAGAGTATTTATAGCAAACGTACACTAAAAAGTTAAGCCTTGTTTGGGGAAATATAGCTCAAGCAATATATTTTCCTTGGGCTCAACGAAAGATTTTTTTTCCCTTTGTAACAAAAGAGAAATGGAATCAAACAAGCTAATGTATTTAACTTCTGTTGTTAAAAATTGAATGCTTTTATGTATTTGTAGAGTATCATATGACTCTTAAATTGCAGAATTTATAATAAAAAGAGGCTTCCTTTTCAGAAAGGTTAAGACAGACTAATGAAGAAAACTTGCTTAGTCTTTTACAAATGTTGTATATGAAGCATTTTCACTTTACTTTACCACTTTTCCCATTTCAAGAGAGCAAGAGTAAAGTACAGTTAAGTGGGAACTATTGCATACTTGATTCCAGTCTCAGAATGAGACTTTAGGCCTGTTGTTTTAGCTAGTTCATTTAGTTGCTTTGGTTTTCAACAAAGAAGAAATCTTTTAGAAGCACACAATTTCCAGAGTGTGAGAGAAATCACGTTACAAATACTCCTGTCTATCACAGAAGACACTACAGCTATTTGTGTCAGCATGCCTGCTTTCCATATTACCTAATTGCCTTATTAAGTTTTCTAAATAACACAATTTGTTTTTAAAACAAGAAGACTACATATACACAAGACTACGGTACTGCATATTTTATTAATGCTGTTTCAGCAAATCCATTACAGAACATCCTGGGTTCTTTGGTCTTTTATCTCCTGGAAGAAACATGCTTTAGGAAGATACAGGGTGTATTCACTTGCTTTCTTTGTGTGCAAGTCAATCTTGATTGCAAACATTCTTTTATAAAAAAGTAACAGGTAACTCTAATTCCATTAAAAAGAACAACAAAACTCTTCAGTCCTTTCTCTTTACTCCTTTTGAGGCTATTTGTAAATAGAACTTTTGGTTACGCTGGATGTAAAGTTTCTAGGTTGTCGGATGTTTGTGTCCCGTGATACTATACTGTTTGCAATCTAGCTTTTTTTTCTCTGAATAGCAGGATGACACTTGTTTTTCGTCTGTTTTCCCATCCAGTGCAACTTAAAGCTACAATAGAATTGTTCATAATGTTAAATGCTTGATGTTTTTTTGCCTGTGAATAATGCTGATTGTCACCAAAGTTTGAATCTCCACTGCCTGTTTTAATTGGAAATGTTTTGCCCACTTGTGACTGTAGTTTGTCCAAGTTAAAAAATGTTTGATTTCCCCTCCCCACCATGGAGGAGAATTTGAGAAGGGAAAGCAGAAGTTTCCATATGTAGAACATGGGTCACTTTTAAAATTCTTTTTAAGTCAGGGTACAACATGACTCATAGCAGCTGTAGCCACAACTAACAAACCAGTTTTACATACAGCAGGCTGGTTCACCTCATTTATATTTGGAAATTATATAAGGCATGCTATGAAGTATTTTGTCTAACGATGACATTTCCAAAGTGTCTATGTTGGTCTTGAGGCAGCCAAGGCCTTTGGTTCCTCTGACAAAGTGATTTTTTTTTTTTCTAATCTTCAAGTCCAGAGAAGTTTTCCCTCACTGAAGGCGGAACCAGTAGCTACGAAGTTGGTCTTTCTCATTCCTTTAGACTGACAGCAAGTAGTTCCGTGAGTCATAGACGTAGTATGTTTGGTACATAAAGTAGATAAATATGTACTCGTCCAGATACGACCTACGAAATGTGTGCAGCTTTAGGGAATGTGAGCGTTTGGGCGATCAGAAACCTTTGCTTTTGCCTCCTAGAGAGAACGCTTGTAAACTGACTGCATAGTTTAGTGAACTGGTATTCTTTAAAATGCTTACAAGCTTGGATTATTTAAATGCTTCTAGACTAATTACTTGCCAGGGAGGTCAGACTGAGACTTGATTCTGTTGCATAAACTTGCCTTTAAGGATGTTTATAAAAACTTAGAGATCTTGTATGTAAACTTACGAGTCTGGAATCAGAGAATTAACCTTGATAAAAATCAGTACAATCTACTCTGGGTGTAGACAGATACCAGTTATCAGGCCTGAAACCTTTTGTCAGGCTTGATAGCTATGCTTCTGTCCTGTTTTGTTTAAAGACATTTTAGTTGCAGGACTTCATTCTGGTTTTAAACTCTTTAGGTTTTATAAAATACAACAGAAGCTTCACAAAAAAGACCAACTTGGAGAAGCAGTGACGTCTTTGAAATGTTATGAGAGATACCAAGTCCTAACATTTCAGCAAGGTGTTTTTGTGTATGTATATACGTACACACATATATGTGATATCTACATTATTAAAATGAAATATTTTTAAATATTTGCATAATTATGCAAAATCCAAGAAATTTATGGAAATTATCTTTTAAAAGTCTCCAATGTTTTATGTGGACTATTGGAGTGTTTTAATGTATAGTCTTGGTATCTGAAGCCAGTTAAATTGGAATATTACTTTGAAAAGGTTGATAATTATGCCACTTATTTGTGGATTCAGTCAAACTATAATTGGAAAATGAAGATACCTTCACTTCAGGGCTACTTTTTCGTGTTACTATTTATGTAACCGTTGTATGTAGCTTGAAACCATTTAAATAGACATGCATTTAAGACAGAAATCTTCAAAACAGTATTGAAAAGTCGTTAGGAGAACTTTCATGCATTTTGTATAAATAAAAGTATTTTTTAATACGTGTAACATATCTAAGAAAACCTTGCTATTGAAGTGTATTTTTTTCTTTAATCAAGTGTGATTCTGCCAGTTTTTATTGGAAGCTGTTCATCGCTCCAGGTTTACTGGAGTGATAAACAAAGTATGTGAAGCCAAACAGGTATGGGCAAATGATGGTTTAGAACAAGTAAGGACAAGACCTCACTGTTAATTGTTTGGAGCATTGCCGGTTTGGTTAGGTGCCGTACCTGCAGATATGTTTTGCAGATGCATAGTTTTTCCATAATTACTTAATACTACAATTTTGCTGTCATTCCTAACAACTGGAAAAGTGTTTTTGTACTAGTTTTCATTGTTTTAATTCTAATGATAGGTATTGAAATAACTAGGTCATCCTACAGATCTACTAAAACTGTAAGAGTATTACTGATCTCGCAGAAAGCAGAGCTAGTTTTTGATCTGCCTAAGCTAGCGTGGGCCGTGATGTCTGAGGATGGGAGTGGCTTAACTGTTAAGAAGTTTTCATCTAGTCAACAGATGGACCTTCATTCACATTCTGATGCCTTTAGACCAGAGTACTGGTGGGGCTGCGTGGTGTCTCAGCACCTCCAGCCCATCATGCCACTGGTGGCAGGTCCCCACGTGGCGTGGCGTGGGTGGCTCTCCTGGGAACCCAGCTGCGTGTTGACGCTTGCTGGAAGGAGCTGCCTGTTGTTTCCACCGTGCTGTTAACGGCTGCTTGTCCTGGCAAATACCAAACAGGAAGGAGTTCTTTTGCCTGCTTTTAATGCTTCCGTGGTGACTGAGTCACCAGCTGGTGGGCTAGCTGTGGTGGTGCCATTAGGAAGACTCTATCTGATGTACCCGTTCTTCAGACTACTGCTTTATATACAGTTGCGCTATATGGCATGCTCCAGTTTTATGGCTGATGTAATGTACATGAGCCAAATTTTCCTCTGTGTGTTACTGACAAGGAAGTCTTACAAAACTCATCTTGTTACACAACAACACTAGTAATAAAATCTGTTCTCCTTAAATATTTTCTTTAACTCTGTCATTTTTATTAATTCATTACTACTGTAGTCTCGTACGTCCTCAATTTTACGCTCTTCTGATGTAGGAGTAACTCTTTTTTCAGGTCTGTGTAGTTTATCTCGTTCTTTTCCTTGTTGATCTGATTACCCATAGAAGTGGCTGTAAATTTTTTTTTTTACTATTGCCTTTTCTGTTTCTATAGTTCTCGTAGTAAGTTTCGAAGCAAATGCAATATTTTGGGAGCAGTCCTATTAGAACAAGGAGGGGCTTGCAAAATAACACGAACTGTGAAAACAAGTATGGACTACTCCACACTCATGTGTTGCTTGATAGATGGCCCAGATGATAAGCAGATATGATGGAAAATGACTTGTTTCTTGTTAGGCTGTCTCAAAAGCTGAGGTTAGATTGCATTATCCAACTCGGTCCTTTGGCATCTTTAACATGACAGAATTTTTGTGGTCGAGCAGAGAATCGTACCAGGCTTAAAAGGGGCAAATGCCCACTTAGACAACAGGTATGAACTCCTTGCATACCTTTGTCTGCCATAAATCTTAGCTGAGCATGTTTTTGTTTGGGTTTTTATTTCTTTTGATGTGTTAAATGTGTGATTGACTTGACTATATTGTATCAACTTGGATTTCTGTCCATCCTTCTGCTCCCAGTGAATTTGCAGGTTTTTTTGAGTTTGCAGTCTGTGTGACTTGAAGAGTGGAGGTCCCATAAATAAACCTAATATTTGGGGTGTTTGTTACTTTCTTCACCTTCCAGGTGCTCTTTTAATGAGGGAATCTAGTGTTGGACTTGTGTTCCTTTTCTCCCTGCACTCCCTGCCCCATGTCAGTGCTGTGACTCTTAAATATACTTTATCAGCATTGTAGAGATTGAAGTTATGCTGACCAGGGTGCCAAAATTGCTCTGTAATTTTGAAGATTGCTATAGTTGCATGAATTTTCAGAATTTTCAGAAATTGCTGGATTTATTGATAACATTTCATACCTCAGTGTCTTGCTTATCCTTTTGACTTGTAGCTCCTTTTATTCTTACTCTGTTTCCTGGAGGAGGGCTTATTGTTTATTTACTTTTTACAAGGTAGTCTGATCATTTAAACAAATATTTTCCTGTACACTCTTTTCTTCATTTAGATTTAGGATAAAGACCTGAGTTACCATTCTAAGTAGACTTCTGTATGCAGAGTATCCTATGTTTGCCTTTACCTCCCAAGTAGGATTAAAAGATCCATTAAAATGCCATCTAAATGCGAGAGAATGTTCCCCATTGTCATAGAATTCCTGCAGCAACCTGTAAATCACAGCAAATTGAGGATTAATGCTGCTTCTACTCTGACTAAACTTCAGTGTATGCCAAACTTGCAAGTGCAATATGTTAATATCCTTTCAATTTTTGCCATTTTCAAACATTAAATTACCTCTTAAGGTAAGTGTAAGATGATAAAAAGAACTTTATACAGGTGTTGCATCTCATGCAAATGTGTGGCTTTGGTCTGAGTACTGGACCTAATTGTTTTCCTCTGTTTCCCACATGTTTTGACGATATACATCCATCTTAAAGATGAATAAGCTCAAGCATGGAGAAGATTATTTTCAGGAATCTTTTCATGTTTTCACTCAGAGAGCTAGTGAAGATTCCTGGGAAAAAATAGGGATATTTTTATCCCATTGTATAATTACATCAGTAAAGGTGTTCTGTTGTGTTTTTTTTTTAACAGGATATATTTACTTGAACTCAAAATACGCTATTCATCTCCATCCCTGCTAAAGTTAGGATGATTTGAATTTTTTATGTTTAGGGAGGGACGGGATGGATCTTGGCAAAGTTGGGAAATGTCTTTTGCGTGCACTTGCCATGTAGGCTGTAAAAAGCTTAAAATGACGATGCATTTCAGAAGTTCATAGCTCCACCTCCGCTGCCATGTGTAGTTCCCTTCTCTGTATGGGATCTGTATCTATGTGGCTTTTTTGGTTTCGCGGTTGTTTTGGGACTCAGCTTCCACTAGAATATTTTTGTGCAGACACTGCTCAACGCTGCTGGACAAGTCAATAGGTGACCTATAATAGAGTTTAGGAATTTGAAACAGTTAAATACTGGGTTAAAAATCTCTAATCCACGAATAGTGGAGTCTGAGGCTGCAGCAGAGAAACACTGATTGTTTTGTAAGTCATGCTGGTTTAACCCGTTTGGGAATTACTTGGGCAGTGTCTAAACTGAAATATTCTCTGTTAGGTCAAACTCCATTGTTATTTTTTTGTAGTGCTCATTAAAAAGAATATTCCCTACTGGAAGCTTGCTCACGGGTGTGGTCTAAACATGGGTCAATTGTTCTTATGTTTAAAAGATGAACAATTCCTGACTCTTATTTTCCTTCTTATACAGGGCTTTTTGGTTTCTAGCAGTACAAATCCCAGTCTGGGGTCTCATGTGAAAAGCCTACCTGATATTTATTCTATATATTCACAGCCCCTGACCATTATGCATTTATTGGCACAGGTAGACAGTTGCGGTAACCTGATAAAAGTTGGCACAACAGCTTAACCAGAATAACGTCACCCCTCCTTACCCACCCTTGATCCAGGCCTTTCCTAGCAACCCCCTTTCCTGCATGGTTATGAACAGTCATGCTGTGCTGTAAACGATTTGAGGAAGCTGATTTGGTTGAAAGCAAAGCTTTTGTTTGGGAGGAGAGGGGCTGAGGCTGGGGTCAACTGAGCCTTCACCCAGATCTGTCATGGGGATCTGCCACGACGCGGTGGTGCCTGCGCAGGTCCAAGTGCAAGACAGCATGGGAGCAGACAGGTGGATTTTTTTTCTGACCCTCTGTATGAGTTCACTGCTAGTGTCATCATAATTAATTGTGTAACATTTTTTTTTAAAATATTGAAATGTGTAAATAGTGTTCCACTGCTGACCTTCCAGTTTAGTTCTTTGTCCTTTTTGTGGTTTTTATGATCTGTTTTTTGGGGTTTTTTTTGTTACTGATTATTTAACTTTATTGTAAAAGCACAGAATGGACATGTTTCTCATTTTGAAGCCTAGGTCTAATTTACTTGAGGTATCAGAATTTTTAAATATCATGTAATTCCCTTCTTCAGTCCACAATTCACTGTTCATCTAATTCTGATCAGCTAATACCTTCCTTATAAAACTTTTTCCTGGTGGTTCTCTGTTTTGACTATGCATTGTAACAACTGGTGACATTCAGAGCTAAACAAAGGAGGTCTTCAGAGTTGAGTGTTAACGCTCATGAAGTTCAGTTCAGGAATATTGTCCCACAGGTGAACTGAAGCTGATCTTGATTGCTTTTGATACAATGATTGCGGTAATTTTGTATAAGTGGTTCTTCCAGTTGAAAGCTGTGACTATAATGTGTAGCTGTTAATTTGGAAGCAGTCAAGTAGCAGCAGTAGGTTTGTGGTGTTTTTCGGTTATACAAGTTGAAAATTTTCCTTAAACTTTTACTTAAGGGAACGGGTTATTTTTTTACCCTTAAAAAGGGTACTATCATTTCACTTTTTGATAGGATTGTAGGTAAACATTGCTTCAAGTGTGAAGGAAAAGAAAAAGGGATGGATTGGTAGCACTAGAGAGTTTACTACTATAGATGAGGCTTTCTTTTTTTTTTTCAACTTTTCTACATTATTTTTTGAAAAATACTTGTAAGAGTTTTGGGGGTTTTGTAACTGACATATATTCGAGAAAATGTGGTGTAGGTTAATTAATCATGGAATCAACCATCTTTTTATGCTTACTACATTGTTGTTTTCCACAGTCATCTAACTTCTCTACATTTATGTTCTTCTGTTCAGACTAACAGCTTTACAGATATACATGCTTTTGTTATTCAGGATTGGAATAAATAAAGTGAACTGAAATAACGTTTACTGTATTACTGTTATTAATACACATATGTCAGTATTACTGTTATTAATACACATATGTCATTGCTCTGTTTTGTTTGAAAGAAAAGCAGCTTAATAAACAGTTTAGAAAGAAACCTGTTTTATTGTAATGTCAGTTAATGACAGGAGAAAAATCCATGTGGTATATATGAGAATTTTGCTCAATTTGGAGTTTATGCATGTCTAACCACATACTGACGTCCTTTTTGTGTCCTTAATAACTGTACATTTCCTTCTAATGCAGTCTCCTGGAAGGTGGAACTGGAGCAAAATTAAGTCTGTTTCAATAGAAATTAAGAATTTGGATTCAAATTACTCTAAATCTTAAGATAAAAGTTGAAGGAAGATGATGAGTTAATTTTGAGGATGCTTACTGAGAGGTCTTCCCAAGCATAAGTGAGAGCAGAGGCATGTTGTGAGAAACGTATTAAATGGCCTGTGAAGCAGGCAGACAAGGAACTCATTTGTCCTAGTAATATATGAGTAGATGTAGTAGCTGATAAAGACTTTTTATGTAATCTGAATGGAGATTTATTTTTAAATCACTTTTTTTTTGCTTTCAAAATTCATTAATTTTGTATTAAGTGAGATGACTTGGAGCTAACATATCTGCTTGTAACTTCTCTTAAAAGAACGGGAAAGGGATTGAAAAACTGTATACGCTTCATAAAAACATTAAAAAAGAAGGAGCAAAGAGTATGTCAACTCCTTCAAATCTTAATGAAAAATTACTGTAAGGCTTAGAATATAAGAACAGTTACACTTGGAGCAAAAAATCTATCTTATGTAGTATCCTCTAGCTGTGGGGTATTTAGCCAAAGAACATAACAAAACAAATGTAAGATGGTTCCTCCTAGTTTCTAGCTTTCTGCAATTTCAGAATGTATTGTATCTGTATCACTTTTTCTGAAAGCCCTTGAAGGGCCATACCATGAATCTGTGATATTTTTTGTGCCTGTTTACACTTCGGTATCTACAGAAGTCTTGATCCTGGCAGTTTTCCAATTTAATTACAAAATCTTGTTACGGATTACGAATTATGAAAAATGTTTTTTTGTTTGTGTTTTTCTTTAACTTCATAAAATATGCTAGCTGATAGCATGAATAAGAAAGCTTTGTCTGTTGACTGATTAGAGAGATGATAAATAATCCAGTCTGTGCTACTCGTAATCCCATAGGCCTTCACTTCTCTGATTGTTGCTAAACTGAGGAGTCCATGTCTATTTAGTTGATTCTCTCAAGGAAGCTCTTCCATGTCTTAGATCATCCTTGTTATCCTCTGAGCCTCAGAATAATCAGAATTATAAACAGTTTTCTAAATGTGAACCTTTTAGATGCTTAGTGACCATGGTGGTTTCTGTTTCGTTTGTTCTTTTCTATTAGTTCTGTTGGCTTCCAGATATTTGAGCTGATATGTGAAGACAGCTCTGAAAACAGTGACTAAAAAGGTCTTTCTCAATGAGTTAAAGCCAGTTTAGAAACTATTATATGGATATTTGTGCAAATGCAAATGTTTATCTCATCACTCTCTACACACCAGTGCACATTATCATAGGCTTAAACAGAATGTTTCAACTTTGTTTAATGTGCACTAACAATCATAATCAAGGAAAATAAAGGTGATATATACGGGTATAGTGTGTCTAATGTAATATATGAGTACCAAAGTCACAATCTCAAACTTGCATGATTAATATGCGCACTGTTTAAAGTGGCAGTGCTCTTTCAAAGGCTTGCTGGTTTTTACCTAGTCTGACTGCATTAGGCAGATCTTTGATTTACTGGACACAGCGGGGATGTGATTCTTGCTAACATCCTTTTGAAGTTAGGACTGAATAAAAGCAGCATCAACCTCAAGTAGCTTCAGAGTGTATAAACCCAATAACCTTAATTTTCAGTTCCCAACAAGGGGAGGTGGTAACTGGTTCTGCCAACAGTGCCCCGATGAGGAGTGGTCCCTTACAAGGTTGGAGCATTACACACAAGTGGTGTTCCTCAGGGGTCAGTACTGGGGCCAGTGCTATTTAACATCTTTGTTGGTGACATGGACAGTGGGATCGAGTGCACCCTCAGCAAGTTTGCAGATGACACCAAGTTGTGTGGTGTTGTGGACACGCTGGAGGGAAGGGATGCCATCCAGAGGGACCTTGACAGGCTGGGGAGATGGGCCTGTGAGAACCTCATGAAGTTCAACAAGGCCAAGTGCAAGATCCTGCACGTGGGTCGGGGCAATCCCAAGCACAAGTACAAGCTGGGCGGAGAATGGATTGAGAGCAGCCCTGAGGAAAAGGGCTTGGGAGTGCTGGTGGATGACAAGCTCAACATGAGCCAGCAATGTGCGCTGGCAGCCCAGAAAGCCAACCGTATCCTGGGCTGTATCAAAAGGAGCGTGGCCAGGAGGTCGAGGGAAGTGATTCTGCCCCTCTGCTCAGCTCTTGTGAGACCCCACCTGGAATACTGTGTTCAGCTCTGGGGTCCCCAACACAAGAAGGACAAGGAGCTGCTGGAGTGGGTCCAGAGGAGGGCCACGAAGATGACCAGAGGGCTGGAGCACCTCTGCTATGAAGACAGGCTGAGAGAGTTGGGACTTTTCAGCCTGGAGAAGAGAAGGCTCCGGGGTGATCTTATTGCAGCCTTCCAGTACTTAAAAAAGGCCTACAGGAAAGCTGGAGAGGGAGTTTTTACAAGGGTGTGTAGTGATAGGACAAGGGACAATGGCTTTAAACTGAAAGAGAGGAGATTTAGATTGGATGTAAGGAAGAAATTTTTCACTCAGAGGGTGGTGAGGCACTGGAACAGGTTGCCCAGAGAAGTTGTAGATGCCCCGTCCCTGGAAGTGTTCAAGGCCGGGTTGGATGAGGCTTTGGGCAACCTGGTGTAATGGAGGGTTTCCCTGCCCATGGCAGGGGGTTTGGAACTAGATCATCTTTGAGGTCCGCTCCAACTCTAACCATTCCATGATTCTATGATTCATTACACCACATTTGGACCAATGAAATACATTTTCCCTCTGTTACTGCTCCAGTGTTCAGCATCATGTGATCCTTCTCCAATACTTGGTTTTAACTTACTTGATAAATTTTCTGTATGTCAAATTTATTTACATTATTGTTTGTCCTTTTTCTGGAACACTTAGGCGCATGGTGAACAGTGGATTCATTTAGGGCTTCTCTGATAACTTCCAATCCTTGTGATAACAAATAACATCCTATCCATTGTTGAACCAGTTATTGATATATAATAAGTTCTTTCTTATGCCATGTCACCTCCAAGTCATGAACTCCTGGTAAAAGATCTTGCCACATGTGTCCTGGAAGTCTAGGTGTTCTGTGAACCAGATCATCCTTCCTATGTGCTTCTTGGTTGCCTGGGGGGAAAAAAGATGTTTGTGAAGCATGGTGTCATTTGTTATTATGTTTATCTAGCTGTCGTCTGACTTGTATTTCTCATAACTTTAACGGATTTTTCTGGTGTAAAGTTAAAAGTAGCCTGCAGTTACATTGATGTTTCTTAGAGGCCTTTAAAAAAACAACAAAAAGTAACTAAACAGTGGGGTTTTTTTAATTGCCCTTATATTCTTTCCAGACAAAGAAAGTGTCCTTACTTCAGTTATTTATTGCATATTTTTTCTTTTTTTTTTTTTTCTTTAACTATGACTTAAGTAATTATTATGAAAAATTTGGACATGTAGAATGTTAATCTGGAATCATGGGACTCGAAGTAATTCCTTTTCTGTGGCTTTTGAATAAACATTTGAGATTAACTCAAGATTTAATGAATAAAAATTAGGTCCTTCACCTGTTTAGAAAACCATCTATAATACTAGCTTTTGAATCATCTTCACTTTGATTTTTATTTTACTTTATTAGAATGGTGGGAGCAATGAATGTTTTTGCTGCCAAAAGAAGGGTGAGGGGGAAGAGTTGGAAAAACTGAAGGAGAAAAAAAGGAGGAAGTTTCATATTCAGTATCAAAGCAACTTGGGGGGTTATTTTAGAAAACGATGTTCCATTAAAAACTGTGCTCTGTAGAAAACGTAGCACTTTTCTTCCGAGTGACTTACAGAGTAAAATGGCACAGTTTGCTATAGTAGATATTGAAATCACAAGTAATTGTCTTACTTTGTAAGTGACAATTTAAAGGTTTGTGATACTAACATTTAGAATGGTCTGTGTGGAGTCTTGTAAATTGGAGCATGTGGATGACGCAACAGCATGGCTTGAATAGATGCTTGTGTTCTCTTGTCTGGAATCTGTTGGTTGTCGAGCAATAAGTTCACTGTTAAGAGTCCTTTTAAAATTTAGTGGAATATTTTGAGGCAGATATTTTATGAACAAAATTTGCATGGTTTTGCAGTAGACTTACATATTGGCTCTGTCAACTTAAAAGACTTTATTAATCATAGTATCTACTTTACTTGTTTGTTGTAAAACTGGAGGCAGTTTGTTCCTTTACACCAGCACCTTTACAGTCCTAATGAATGTAAAAAGCATTTCTATTCCTTTTTCTTGTAATCTGCAATCTACCTTGTTTCATTTGGGTGTTGGCAAGAGAAACAGTGCGGTGGAACATAATACATAGAGGTATAAAAAATAATAACATGCACGTAGAAGTGCAAATAAGTATTTCTTATGAGAAGGGGATTAGAACAAACTTCTGAAGTCTAAGTTTTAGTTAATGTATTTTCTTTCTTATTCAAGCTTGCATTAAGACCAAATTGCTTCTAACAATGCTTGCGGGTTCAATAGACTTAATATTAAAATTTTCTTTTGACTTTAAATGAATGTAACTCTTTCCTGTGTAACTGCTTTTTTCCAGTTTGGGAATATATAAAAGTAATGAGAACTTAGAGGTTTACCTAGCCATGTAAAATTCTGATTAACACTTTTGGAATGCTTATGAGATCAAATATAAATGTAATAAATTAACGCCTCTTTCTCCGTAGGGTGCTGGTCAAGACAAACTTGGAATATATGTCAAGTCTGTTGTGAAAGGAGGTGCTGCAGATGTGGTTAGTAATATTCTTAAACATCAGAAGTTCAAAGGTAGAAAGATCCCTTGGAAATGCTTTAAAATCGTTTGTTTACTAGTATGTGTGAATAATTTTTAATTTAGACCATGTTAGCATTGCTGTATGAATTTTTTTCTCTCTTGAATATGTAATTAGGATGGTCGTCTGGCTGCAGGGGATCAGTTGCTCAGTGTGGATGGCCGAAGTTTGGTGGGCCTGTCCCAGGAAAGGTACAGAATGTTCTCCTTGGGTGTCTTTACATTAAGGAAATGCTGGAGTAATAATTTACTGAAAAGGGTTGAAGCTCGTTTTTTCACATGTTAGGTTTTGTCTTGGCTTTTATAACTGCCTATGAATGGCATTAGTAGCAAGTGCAACTGCTCATGTAATAGTTTCTGTATGTGATACAGGTTATATATATTGAAGAGACTGTGTTACACATTTAGGCTTTAGTTTTGAGCAAACTTTTTTTAGCTCTAATTTTAAACATTTTGGCTTCTGACCTTTAATTGCAGAAACTGGAAATAGTACTTGCCTGTAGGTGTTGTCTGTTTAATAAGCGTATCTTCTAGTCATCATCTTCTAATTTTTTTCAAAGTGATTTTAGATAGAGTGTTTTGTCAAACAAAAGATTACTAGAATAAACCTGAGAAATCATGACATGCAAACTGATAATAAGGAGAACTAAGTAATACAGTGCCTAATTTTATTTTTTTTTATTTGCTTTGGCTTTTATTGCAGGGCAGCAGAACTTATGACTAGGACAGGTTCTGTAGTAACACTAGAAGTAGCAAAACAAGGAGCAATTTATCATGGTCTGGCAACCCTGCTTAATCAGCCATCCCCAATGATGCAAAGAGGTAAAAATGCTAATATTATTTATGTCAGTAACAGCTTTATAAGTCTCAGAACGCAGAAAATATAATAATTCACAGTAGCTTGCCGAGTATTACCAAAATATTAAATCAGAAAAGAAACATAATTGCATAGAAAAGAAGCATTTCCTTTCTTATCAAAAGTTCATCTGTTTTCAAATATTGTTTGAAATTATGCTAGTCTAATCATTAATAAATGCTTTGCATATGTACCTTTTAAAAAATTTAATGCTGTGTTTAAGCACAGTTCTGGTTTGAAGTAGTGAAATGGAACATACAAAGGGCATTAAATTTCAATGACTTTTCTATCCCTTTCATAAAACTTTCTTTCCTCCTCTTAGAATATGACTTCCTTGTAACTAGAGAGTGCATGGTAATTACTACGAGAGAAGTAGAAACAGAAGCCCCTAGAACATGTTTTGCCATTTAATTTTTATATATTTATTTATTTATTTAAACTAGGAATATTGAAACTTATCTTCTTAAGTTTCTGTGTCTGATCATAAGAAGTTCTTGGATGTTTCTCCAGTGTTATATTTTTATCATCCTACTTCAGTGAACTAACTCCAAAAGACATACTTAAGTTTTATGTAAAATAATGTTAGAAAGGAGGTAATTTTGTAAAAGAATACCTTTTCTACATATAGGGCAGTGCTACAGTATAGAAAAGAATGGGTTAAAAGAATAAATCCTTATTATCACAGTTTACAACACCATCCCAGATGTCATATGCCTCTGAGAGTCAGCAAGAGACTTTTCACTAAAGCACATTTGGCTTTTCCAAACATCGTGGTACCTTTTCAAAAGCTCATTTGAAGCATACAAATCAAATGAATCGTGTATAGTTAATACAAGAGTGGGATTGTATATCTGAAGAAGTAAAGATTTTTGAATGTAACATTTGCTTTCCTGGGAACTCATTTTTAATTATAAACTCAAGGAAGCTCTGGTTTGAAAAAGAATGCGCTAGACAGTAGTTAATGTAAGTGAAAGGGGGAAAATACATATCCAACTGTTACAGTTTCTGACCGCCGTGGCTCAGGTAAACCCCGACCAAAGAGTGAAGGTTTCGAGCTGTATAATAACTCCACTCAAAATGGATCACCCGAGAGCCCTCAGCTGCCGTGGACAGAGTACAGTGAACCAAAGAAGCTGCCAGGGGATGACAGATTAATGAAGAACAGAGCTGATCATCGCTCCAGTCCCAATGTAGCAAGTAAGTAAGATTATCCTTCTTTTAGGGGTAGATGCCTCCTCTGCTAGTTTTAGAGGCTGTTGAATTCAAAAAGGGGGTTATTGTTTTTAAAAATGGATTAAGTTTAAAATGCCAGTGTAGTAGTAACATTTGGAGCAAGCCTCTTGTTAGAACTATTCAAAGGAAAAATCACATTTACTTTGTGAATACTATTATTTTATTAAGTTATGTAAATTATTATTAACAGTCATGTAAATGCTTCCTTTTAACTTTCCAACAGATCAGCCTCCAAGCCCTGGGGGAAAGAATGCTTATGCATCTGGAACTACCACCAAAATAACCTCAGTCTCTACTGGAAATCTTTGTACAGAGGTCAGAAGTGGCAAGCAAAATGTTGGCTATTAAACTTTCCTTAGCCATCAATAGCGTCAGTGTGCTTGAGTCAAACCAGTGTCTTGCTTAACTATTTGAACATAATGCTGGTGCTTGTGACTGGGTGGGGGTTTTGCTTGTTACAGCTAATGAAAGATTGAGACAGCTCTGAGTGATTTTTATTAACTTTTGTTCATGAAGTTGTCCTTGTGATTTCTTAGGTTTATGCAATATTGCGTACTTGTTTTCAGACCATAAAAACATGAGTCATAACCACAATTTGTATTTAATACTAGGCAACCTCTTTATCTCCTGTTCTAGACAAATAATGCTCTTATAAGCCAAAAGAAAACATTTGGAAAATGCATGTTTAGAATAATATTCTGTACAGATCTGTGTGTATTCTACCTTATGCTCTTCTTACATTTTTCAGGAACAGACTCTGCCCCCACGACCTGAAGCTTATCCCATCCCAACACAGACCTATACTAGAGAATATTTCACGTTCCCAGCTTCAAAGTCCCAGGATCGAATGGGTCCAGCTCAGAGTCAGTGGCCAAATTATGAAGAAAAACCACAGGTCCTTGCAGAAAGTAATCAGTCGATCAATACTACCATGCAGGTGAGAAGCTGTAGCTTTCAATTTAAGGAAAAAACAGAAAGAAACTGCTTGCCTTCCACTCCCAGACTGCTGGAGACGTTTTTGCACAACAGTCAGCTCTCTATAATCTCTCAACTGTTGAGGACAAAGTATACCACAGGGGAAGAACAACTGTACTTCTGCCAAGATTGTCTTAGGTTTGGAAACCTTACTCTTTCCCCGCCTCCCCATCCCCCTGCTTCATAGAACTTACGTTATCAATTTCTGCAGAGCTGTTGTCTGGGATTTTTTAATCCTGTTAGAGGTAATGGGGTGTCGACGGTAAGATGGTTTGTCTTGTAAAATGTGTTGTGATTTTCTGAAAAGGAAAAGGAAATCTTTCACTCTTCCAAGAAAGTTTATGTGGAAAAATCTCTTTGCCTGCTGGGTGCGTTGTTTAAATGACAAAGTATTAAAAATGAAATAAAACAGTACTTCAAGACCTATCCAAGGTCTTCACTAAAACACATTGCCTGCTATCAGTTAAAGTAAATAAATAAATAAATAAATAAAAGTTACATATATTATCAGAGTGCAGATGCTTCTTGACCTGAAATGAATTTACCTGTGCTGTACCTTTATAACTTAAAAAAATAATGTTGTTCTACTCTTTGTAAATGAGGACTTTACTCAGATGCATACAGGAAATTAAATCTAGATCTACTGAATGCAGTCACTGGATCATCTTTTTCTCTAATCCACCAGAGACTTAAAAATATATAGAGAAAACTTTTTTTGCTTTTTCTTAGTTTGTGATAAAAGCAGAGCCTTACACCATGCTCAGTATGTTTTACTTTTTGAAAAGCAGTGTCATGTCATGTAAATTATCTTGAAATTGTGTCACAGAAGCAAAATAAGGATTGAGTCAATTAAATAAAAGCTTAGAGCTTTTTTTTTTTTTTCGGTATTGTAGATATCAAACCCTAATTATTTAAACTGTTCAGAAAATAGATGTTATACCCAAAGTAGGATGGTAATTTTGAAGGAGAATGTTGCAAGTTAAATGACTGTGGCAAACAGCTGTGGAAATACTGTGCTGAATTTCTGTGCTTAACTCCTTCGCTTTCCGTGATTTCATCTCACTTGCTCTTAGCTGCACAGTTAATGTCCAGGCGCTCTCTGTAGATGATGGAACAGGGGCAGGCTGGTATCTCCAGAGAGAGGTTCCTACCCGTTTGTCTTAATGAGATGAATTGCTGCCGGGACATGCACCTCTGCCCTGCTTAAGACAAGCTTAAGTGAGTAGCTTAGTTGAGGTGGTTAAAACTGGTGAGATGAACCCCATCTGTTGAAGTCGTTGACAGATACAGAGCTTAAGCTCTGGTCATAAAGCTGAATGCAGTGCAGAAAAGCGTTTCGTAAAGCAAACAGCTAGAAGCTCTAGCTCCCTACAAGTATTGAAGTGTACGCAATTTTTCCCTGCCATACAGTAGTTCTTTTAAGTTGAAAATTAGAGGAAAATAGACTTTAAAAAAAAAAAATATATATATATCCTTTTAATCTTTACAGTGAGAACTGGGCTTGTAAAACAAGCTGCCATAAGCTACTGACTGATAAGAAATGCTTGTTTTCTGTTTGGAAGGCATTAGCAAACTGTTTGGCTAGGTGCATCTTTACAGCAAATCTAACACAAATAGCTGTGTGTTCAGCTCTGCTGGACTAATAGAGCATAAAAAATACACTTGTTCTTCTCAAAGAAAGCATTCTTTAGAGGTCATGGTTAAGGTCATTGATGGAGGAAAAAGAAAAGGAGTTTGCTTTGTTAATCTTCTCTCAGTTGTTGATAATTGGTACATTATGTGTTCAGTGCTTTGTAGTTCCTCACATTCAAAGTATGAATGTTTTCTTCAAGAAAATCATTAACATATTTGATAAGCCTAGCTTATGGTCCAGGATTCCTTTTCAGGAGGTTGTACAGCACAGTGAGATCCTGAGCTTATGTAAAAAAAAGACTTGGTGTTTGACACGCTAAGAAAGCGGCAAAAGCGCAGACCAGTACACTCGTGCCCACGAGCAGGTAGAGTTAGAGCTGACTGCCCAGATTCCATACCTCCAAATGTCACTATAGTAATGAGAGCTTCTCACAGCTCCTCTCACCTCTTAATGGAGGACGGTGGGCAGCTGCTCCCTTGTCTCTTCCTCAGCAGCCTTTCTGTTTGCCTTCCCAATAGGAATAATGTTCAGTGAAGCCAGCTGAAGGCTGAATGGCAGAGCTGGTACGCCTGAGCTCCTGCTCACATGTGGGGGAGGGAGTGTCAGGGATAGCCCTGAGAAATTGTGTGAGCTGGGGAGGTTTTCAGCTTAAGCTCCATTTTGCGTTTGTCCTTCCTCCCAGTCCAGATTTCCAGGCGTTTTGGAGATTGCAAGACCTTCCATGACTTGAATTAGTTAAAATGACTGAGAAGAATGTTTTATTTTGGTTTTGGGAAACTTGCTGGGCATGGAAATGCTGAAATTCAGTAAAAGTAATTACCTTCAGTAATAAGAATGTGGTTTATGAGCCATTTTCAAATATGTTTTAGATGAACTATGAAATATGTGCCTTATTTGATTTTTTTCCAGCGTGTGGCTCGTTCCCAGGAAGAGCTCCGAGATAAAGTTTTCCAGCCAGAGAGGAATCGTTTGGAAGTAGTTATACGAAAGGATGTAGAGTACATTGATCGGAAGTCAGACAGTGATCAGTGGATGAATTCATCTGTGGATTCTAGCACATCCAGCCAAGAACACCTGAACCATTCATCCAAACCGGTCTCGCCTGGTTCTTGTTTAACTAAAAGTGGACCTGGCCGTTGGAAAACTCCAGCTACTAGCCAGCCAACTCCAGTGGCCATTTCCCAGCCCATCAGAACGGATCTTCCCCCTCCACCGCCGCCTCCTCCAGTGCATTATGCAGCTGAATTTGATGAACTACAAATGGATTTGCCTCTGCCTCCCCCTCCTCCTCCAAATCAGATAGGAGCACAAGCATCTTCCCAGGCAGCGGCTGCTGAGCGTAAAAAAAGAGAGGAGCATCAGAGGTGGTATGAAAAGGAGAAAGCACGCTTGGAAGAAGAACGAGAAAGGAAACGTCGTGAGCAGGAGAGAAAACTGGGCCAAATGCGTTCTCAGCCACTAATTCCTGCTCAGACTGTGGTTCCTCCTGTTTCTCTTCAACAAGTGAAATCAGAAAAACCTTCAACTTTGCAGAGGTCTCAAGAAACAGTCATTCGAGAGTTGCAGCCCCAACAGCAGCCTCGGACTATTGAGCGGAGAGATCTGCAGTACATTACTATCAGCAAGGAAGAACTGTCCTCTAGTGATAGCCTCTCTCCAGATCCCTGGAAACGGGATGCGAAGGAGAAACTGGAGAAGCAGCAACAGATGCACATTGTGGACATGCTGAGTAAAGAGATTCAGGAACTTCAAAACAAGCCTGATCGTACAGCGGAAGAAAATGACCGCCTCCGCAAACTCATGCTCGAGTGGCAGTTCCAAAAGCGACTTCAAGAATCAAAGCAGAAGGATGAAGATGATGATGAAGAGGAGGATGATGATGTGGATACTATGCTCATCATGCAGCGACTGGAGGCAGAAAGAAGAGCAAGGGTAAAAGGGGATAATCCTTTCTAGACAAAAGCGTTGTAAATATCTGTCTTGGTGGGTTTCCTGGCTTTGTCTGAGTATTTCCATGTTCTTTTAGGGTAAAGGAGGATGAAGCTTTCTTGAATACCCTGAATTTTAAAATTGCTAACTTAGAGTTGCTTCACCAGTTAAGTGATATATTATGAAAATATCATAGCTACCTATTATAGAATCCAAGTTGGCAGTCAAATTTGGTTTTTGGATTGTAGGGAAGGAAATTCACTTTGGATAAAGAGATTTTGCCATGTACCTGGAGTAGGATAAGAAAGTTAAATATGGCAGGAATTTGCTTACAGGAAGGTAAGCAAAAACATTTTAAATTGTAAAAGTTTTTAGGAGAATCAGGAAGAAAAATAATGGGGTTTATCTTTCTTCCACCTCAACTATTTTTGCTTCTAAGAGTTCTTATATATGGTCTTGGACCTGAACATGGACACTGAATGCATGCTGTTTCCAGGGAACAGTGAACTGAACTGAGATTCCACCTTGCTGGTCTGCTCCAAATAAAGGCTGGTGTGTAATGCAGCCCCTACCTCTGCCTTTACCACCGCCTCAGCAGAGACCCCAGCAGTGCTGGGCAGAAGCATTGGGTTGAGCCATGTGTTTTTGGGTGTTGTAACAGCTGATACACCCTGTCCAGGACTGTAGCTCATAGATACCTGGAGTTTGCATGGTGTCCAGTTTAATCAGTATCTCACAAGGTTTGCTTACCTTAGCTTCAGTACTGTGAAAGCTCATAACATATGTAATAATACAACTTAATAGTGCGGTGAATTTTTTATCACTCTACTGGTGGCCGTTATCTCTCAGAATCTGTTAAATCTGTTGTTACTGAGAAACAATTTCTATAGGAAAACTTGTTTTTCTTTTCTGAATAATAGCACGGATACCAAAGTTACAAACCAATAGCTATGCTTTGACAGGCCTAAAAACTAGCTCTGTAATATGCTGAGTGTCTTCTCTTTGTTCATCTTGAAAAGTTGACTTAGTTCTGTGATAAGCAATTTTTAATTCCTGAGAAATGTTTGGACATGCTTATTTTGATATAAATAGCTATCGGCTTGAGTAGTGTTTGAGTTCAGGATTGTTTTGGCAGCTTGGTTTTCTAAGCTTTCTCTGCAGTCTGTGTTGCTTTCCTTTTCCCTTGTGGCTAACTTTATTACTGTGTAAAACAATAGATACCTCAAACTTGGAAGCTGAAGAAAGGGAAAGCTACATGTATCTTTGGCGAACAGGTTGTGTTAAAGCCCAGCATCACTAACATGTAATTTGTAGCACAGAGGCAGTTACCTATGGGCATAAAAAATCCATGTAAAACTGCCATTTTAACAAACACCGTCTTCAAAATTTTACTGTAGCAAGGCTGAAAAAGTCATGTGTCATAAATAGAAAGCCAGTTGTGTTGCATAACATAATATCAGTCTTCTCTGCAACTGCTGGATTTAAAATACTGTTTCTGCATAAAGTTCTTCCAGCATTTTGAAACTAAAAAATAAGAGTTGCCTTGAACTGAAGTAATGTTTGCATTTTGCTTACATTTCACTGTCTATACTGCTAGAGGTGCAATAAGTAGCATCTCTGGAGAAATCTCTGAGGTTTCGAAGGAGTCAAACCAATACTGATAAAAAATTTTGGATTATTTGATTGTTTTCCTTTCTGTATTTCAGGACTATGTCAATTCAGTTCCTCGTTCTAAAGCAGCTGATTCCACAAATAAAAGAAAATGCTTTTGAAATAGCACAAGTCTAACCTATCTTTATTTTCACTGTGCATCTTTCTTTTTTTCCCCTTTCTTACTACCTGCAGCAGACTGCTGTGCCAGCAATCTCTGTTCTAGATTTGGTATGTTTGTTTCTCTTCAATATCTCTTTCCCATTTCAATTCCTGATATTATTAACCACCCTGTGTGCTTTGGATGATGATTTGGCATCTTCGGGTGTTCAAAAATCATTGTGATACAATAAGCAGTAAGTCAACTGTAAGCATGCATTTGAATGTTTCCAGATGTGGTGACTCCTTTCCCTGTGTTTCCTTCCTTTCAGATGTTGTGTTCTGCTTGCAGGCTTGATTTGTTTGTTGTAGCAATGGTCTAATAGAAAACTGTGTATTTGATGTCTTGTGCAATCGTGTTTGTAAAATCTTACTAATAACTTTGAATGAACAAGCTGTGAGGTAAGATTTCCTCCCTTCTCTTCCCCACCCCCGCAGGTTTTAGAAAGGCTCTAGCAACACCATTCCTTTCCAATTTGAAGTGAAATTGTCCTGAGAGCCTAATAATACAGCATACTGTTTCAGCACGTGCTGAAACCCTGTTGTTTACAGGTGTTAGAATTTTCTCATTAAAGTAAAAATGGATTGTAAACTCAGAAATTAGTTCTGAACTAATATTTCCAAGTAGGTCACCTAAACATGCAATTATTAAGTTACCACATAATTCCAGGTTCAATTGGTTAATAACTTTCTCTTGCATCTAAAACATGACAGGCTTTCAGATTGGAGCAGTAATTGTTATGGCTCCAGCTAATTCTCTGTTTTATTGCTCTCACTGGAAATAGGTACATGGAAAAAGAGTTCTATAGTCTTCTAGAGAAGAAATACATCCCTTTCGAAGTGTATTTCTGTATAATTAGTATACCAGTTTGGAAGAAAGGTAATGCTTGCAGGTCCTGTTAGTATACTTAATTTGTGCTCCTGGAGAAAACTGTAAACGTGTCTGTTGAAAATAAGCATTTTGATATTCAGCACTGCTTTATTTTTTTTTTAAAGAATTACCTTTTAAAATACACACTTCAGATAATTTAGTAAGTCTCTCTAAGGCGTTGGGTTTTCTGTCTGTGTAGTACGTGAACGTTAAGCAGTTGGCGGCGGCGAAACAGGTGAAGCGTGTCAGCTTTCTGAGTTAATGTACAAGCCAGGAGCCATAGATTCTTCAGACTTAATATAGGAGTAGTAATAAGAAAAAATATTGGTAGACATTATTTTGCTTAAGCCTTGGTCCCTAGAGCTGCAGCTGCATAGATAAAGTAGTTTGCCAAGCAGGCTGTAAACTTCTGGATCTTTCTGCGACAGGAGGTTGTGCAGGCAGACAGTATCATCAGCTTTAAAAACGGATTAGACGAATTCATAGACATCACGCCTGCAAACAGCTACACAAAGGATTACACAAGGCTGTGCCAGCTGACATCTCTAGTGCCACGCTGAACGCTGGGGAGACACTAGGAGAAATGGCCAGGCTCGTGTGCAGCTTTTCTTGCCACAGTCAGAGACAGAACACTGTGCTAGATGGATCCATGGCCTGCATCAGTCAAGGATTTATTATGCTCATAAATTTAGCTTCAAAAAAGAGAAAGCAAGCTAATTCTGAATTAGATGATGTTGAACACTATACCCAGCAAATACCTCTTTTTCCCACTTTCATCATTTTCATACTGTTCACATGACTTTCTGGGCACGGTTGTATCTATCCTATATTGCTTAATGTACTCAAGAAATTACTTTGTAGTTTCTAGTAGGAAAAAAAAAAAATACGCTTCAGCATTCTTCATGCTTTTTTCTGTCTGACGTGAGCATTGGGTGGTAGCTGTTCTGCTAATTAAAAGGCTGGTGAAAGCTGCTGAATAGTTAATGCATGTATTGTCAACTTGGCTAGTGTTTGTCTTTTTAAATGCCCTGGGCCACTAACAGATCTGACCCAGCTTTAGTTGCTACAAATAAATAGGTATAAATTTGAAGTTCTTCTGGAACTTCTTTTAAAGCATTCTAAGCAGTGCTTGAGAAACGAATTTTGTCTGGAATCTGAGACTTCCTGGATGCCTGCCAGTCCCATGAATGTCTTAACATTTCTTCTGATGCAGAGCTGGTGGGCTGGTCCGTTATGAGGAGCAATAGCTGAGGGGAAAGGTGGGATTTTTCCCTCTTCTCAGTAGGAATAGTGCTGCAAGCGTGTGTCGGCGATAGGGGGACAGAGCGTGCAGCTGAGCGAACTCTTGGCACTTTCAGTAGAGCTGGGACAAAGCAGGGGGAAAGAATTTGTGCTTTGTGCTCAGCTGCTTTGCGCAGCTACAGCTGGGAGGAGAACGCTCTTCTCCATCACGCTGGCAGTTGTTTCTACCTGTTAACAATATAAACAAGTGCTGCTTTGGAGAAGCTCTGGAAGTGCAGTAAATCACATGAAAACATGACGTTTAAACTAGAGAAAAACTAATTGGGATAGAGAAGTACTGAATCCAAATCTTCAACCTGGGAATCTAATAGCTGTCTTACTAGAAATGGGACACGAAGATAACTTTTCTCAGCGTCTTGACAATCAGGGAGTTGAAATGGAGCCGGGCACTGTTGTACGCGCTCACAAACGCTGCAAGCGCTCTGGCATGCCTCGCCATCCCGCCGCTCCCTGCCTTGGTCTGGGAATGCTCCAAAGCAGAAACTAGTTACTAATCATGAAGAAATGAAATGTCGCTCTGTAATAGCTGCTCTGTTCCCACTTGTGCCGTACATATCAGTTTTGGCATTTTTACTAGGTATTATGTTTAGAATAGCCTCTGACCTGAATACAGTGGTCTTCACAATTATTATGGTTCAGATGTTGACAACAGTTCCCAGGTGGGCACGCTGCCCAGTTTTCCCTTCTTTCTTTAGTTAAGCTCACAAGAAAATAAAACTTCCCTTTTAATTTAATTTGAAATATTTTCTTGTTTAAGTGCATTTCAATGGGAATATTTGCTACTAAGCAAAAAGGCATCCATGCCGTAACTGCCACTTTCAGAGATTTTCTCTGAATGCAATTGCGACAGAGTCAAGGAGTTTTTTCCTGTATTTTTTCACTGCAGCTTTCACCTCTGTTTTTTTTTTTTTTAAGAGGAAATTGCTTCTCTTCTATAAACTCTTTTGAATTACTAGCTGTCTTTCCTTTTGACAGCAATATTATCTCCTTCAGTAAAATAATGTCTTATTAAAAAGCAAGACAAGAAGAGGTCTTAATCCAAGCAGGGAATTAGTTAACTGCTTTATTCCCTGCTCTACCATATATACTGAGCTTGATCTCTATGTGGTTTTCATTTGGGAATTACAAAAGTTTTAGCCCTGAATAAGGGGAATTTACATGGAGGTAGCATCCTCTAGTATACATCTGCCAAATTCCTGTCTAAATGAAATTAATTAATTTTGTTCTTTAGCTTTCATGCTCAAAACCGGTGGTTTTTAACACTTAAAATTAGAGGTGTTTTCACTTCAATTAGTCTGTATAGCTGCTTGAAGATGTAGAAGGCAAATGGTTTCAAAATTACCTGTTGTACAAGGTCAAAAGATACCCATAACACAAATACTACCTGAGCAGTGGGGGGAAATAATGGCAAAAAAATTAGGCCCTCCCCAAAAAAGTTCATTTTTAGAATTGATTTGAAAATTTTACGTAACTTGCCTTAAAGCACATTTCCTGTTAATTAATTGAGAGGGAGAGATACCTACATGAAGATTGTCCTCACAAAGTCTATTAAAACTAAATTTCTCTTACTATGTTACTATTGCTTTGTATCTTAAGGGCCTTTCTCTGTAAATGAAACTGGATTGTCAAAACCAGTCTGGGAGTAGAGAAGTGTCTGTGTTACATGCAGCTCACAGCAAGATACACCAATTGGTACAAAAGATCTTGGAGGGGAGGGGGAAGTCACTTTAAAACATATGCTGCAGTAAGAAATAACTCAACCAGTTAATTAGTCCAGTTAATTTCTACCTGTGAATATTATTGTGCTAGGGAATATTCCTGTCCATCAAGGGCTTAGATACTGTTAGCTTTAGAGAATCATGCAAAGTTTGGATGGTTGCTCACTTTTCTTACCTGTGCGGTGTTTGTCATAAGCATGTGTAAAATAGTATTGTCTGTTGGGTATCAGTTGTTCAAGTGAGCTTTTTAATCTCAGTAGTCAAAGACTCTCTGCCTCACTCTCTGCTTTTTCCAAAACACATCTGTTGCAGATACAGTGGGAGATTTTATTTACCTCCCGAGACTATTTGCAGACTTGCTGAATGAGCCTGTTACTTTAAATGGATTGACCCTTTGACTAATGAGTCATGATTTTTCCGGTGCTTAAATACTAATCCAAAATGAAAAACCAATTGGTTGCTGGAGCTGTGGACTGTTAGTTCCAAGTATTTAATTTCACTTTACTGCACCTGTGAGACTGTGGTTGCTGAAGCTGTCTGGAACGTGAGTCACCTCAGTCTTCTGCTAGGAGTTCATATACGACTGCTAAAAATGTCTCCCTGTGTGTTTCTGCTTTTATGTGTGTAGTTCTGTGCATATCTTTTTTTTTTTTTTTTTTTTTTTTTCTTTAGGGAAACAAATAAAGCATACTCTTAACATCTGGAAATTATATTGATTTATCTGTAGTATAGCAATTTCTACTGAATGAGTTTTTAGATGCAAATACTTGGATCAATGGGTTTTTTTTTTGAACCCATCCTATCCACACGAGTGACGAAAAAATTAAAGATGTGTCTCTGTTAGTTACAGGATGAAGAACGCAGACGGCAGCAACAGTTGGAAGAAATGCGCAAACGAGAAGCAGAAGACAGGGCCAGGCAGGAAGAAGAGCGCCGACAGCAAGAGGAGGAGCGGACCAGAAGAGAGGCTGAAGAAAAGGTTGTGGTCTTCTGAGTGCTGCAGGGTTTCTTACAGACCTCTCGTCTTTAGCCTGGCCAGTGACAGCTCAGTGTTGGGTCAGCAGGGGTTAAAACATGCTGGCCCTTGTGGTAATTAATGGTCATGGCCCAAGGCTGCAGCTTATCCAATATGAAACAAATATCCCATTTGTGGTGCCCAGAGTTCACTGGTATTGCAGAAATAATACTGTAGGCTTACCGGCTGAAGGTTTTTGCAGTGGCAAGGGTTTGCCTTCAGAGTCTTTTCTGAAAGTTATGGCAGAAATCAGTTACCTCCTGGTTTCCTTCAGCTCCCAACATAACTTTCCTGCCTTCTTTATTATAATGGCTGAGTTAGTGGTGTTGGGTTTTGCAGTGTCTGAGACAGCACTTAAATATTTTTGCAGTAATTGTTTTATACAGAGAGAGAGAGAGAAACATGAAATACAGGGGAGTGGAAATGAGTACTCCATGTTGTCTTTGATGTTTGGGAGGAAAAGGAATTGGTTTCTAGAAAGGAAGTAAATAATTTCAGCAGATAAGTCACTGTGCAATCAAACAGATTCTAAAAATTCAGACTCCTAGGTTCTTTCAGAACATTACCCCCTCCCTGGAGGTGTTCAAGGCCAAGTTGGACAGAGCCTTGAGTAGCCTGATCTAGTCGAGAGGCGTCCCTGCCCATGACAGGGAGGTTGGATTAGATGATCTCTAAGGTCCCTTCCAGCCTATGCCATTCTATGATTCTATGATTACATATGAATTTGAGAAGCTTTATTGTTCAAAACTGGAAGACAAAGCACCTCCATCTGACTTCTGGCACGTTTAAGACCCTCCTCTTCCTAGAGAGAGAACACAATTACTGTTGTTCAGATTGAAGACTTGCCTGTTAGTAACACTGATGTCAGAATGAAGAAAGAGGGCTAACTTAACGTTGAGAGACCTTTCATCTTGGAAGATGGGGCAAATACCTTGTTTTAAAAAGACCCTTAGCTATATTCACTTTGTTAATTTGTTTTGTTAGATTGTTTTCAAGCTTTGTTAGACAGTTTTCCATAAGGAGTATGGGTTGATGAGTAGAAGAAAGCTAAGCTGGGAGTGGTGATAGGTGAGAAGTGAGGAAAACGTATCTGGACTCAAGAAAGTATTTAAAAGTATACTGTATGAAGTCCAAAAGAGAAGGAAAAAAAAAAAAAAGCAACCCAAAAAACCAACCAGGGCTTTCTTAATTTCTGACAAGGACGCAGCCAGATGACGTTTGGATCACACACTTGAAAGAGTTTTCACTGACAGATCTTGACTGAGGCGCTCGTACATCTACCAGCTCAGAACTCAGTACCATCTGACCACTGCAGTGGTTTTAGATAGTACAAGGAGATGAGTTTCATGACTTTGATCTAGGTGAATAAGATCAGAATTATTAATTATTTTCTTAGGATAACTGACTCAGTGTTGAGCAGATAAGGTGGATGTTTTTTAAACGCATGGATTAAAAAACCAAAAAGGATGGTTATTCAAAATGTCATGTGTTTGAGCAGAAGGTATACTATGCTTAGACAAAAGGAATTTTGTAACATACAGTTGCCAAATATATGTTTTAATTTGTTATCAAACTACTGAATAGACCCTTGTATTAATTAACAATGTGGCTCAGACAAAAGCTGAACAGAATTAAATGCTATTTAGTTTAAAACAGTAAAAATCTTTCAAACTAGAAAAATACATAGAAATTTCATGGCCTTTTAAATAGTCAACAGCCTCATATAAATATCATTAGCACAGGGGTTTTTTAATTTGTTTTTTAGAAATGTTTATTAAAAAGTTATTTGATGTCTGTTTTTAAAAAGTTCTTTGTAATTTGATTTCTATGTGAAAGTAGTTTTCCTTGTATTTATACTAGAAGCTTTGTTAGGAGTCATCTATTCCAAGGCTCTGTTGATTAATTTACATGGTACAAGCATGCAGCAAAATTACAAAGTTCCTTTTTCAAGATGGTAGTTAATTTTAGTTATTTCCCTCTCCCACAGATTCTTTACAGCATTAGTAAATCTACCCCTTATTAACTGTAGTTATATTTTGAGTAAAAAATGCTGAAATTGCCCTTAGTTCACACAGGCAGCTGCCTTAGTTACCAGAGGCAGTGGTAAATCTGGGAATAACAGCAATGCTGTGTTACAGGACGACTGTCATTTTTCTCATAGTAGTAAATATTCTTTGCATGAGTCCATATAGATGCCCTGCTTATTGCCAGAAAAGGAGACAAAGACAGATGTTTGTAGTTTGGTGATGGAAAACTTAAATCTCTCTTGGATTGAGATGTCTTTCTGACCACTGTGTTTCTGTTTCCTCGGAACTTACAGAGGCGACAGGAAGAGGAGTATTACAGTCGCTTAGAGGCTGAAAGGCGCAGGCAGCACGATGAAGCAGAACGAAGATTACTGGAACCTGACGAGCCTGGTCTGTACAGACCTCCGCTTCCACGGGAATATGAACTCCCATCCCCAACCCCTTCATCTAACGCTCCTCCTCCCCCACCTCAGCGAAACACCTCTTACCTCAAAACACAGGTCCTCTCCCCTGACACGATTTATACTGCCAAGTTTGTTGCATACAATGATGATGATGAGGAGGAGGAGGATTCCAATCTAGCAGGTCAGGATAAGTACTCCAGCACAAGAAAATCTTATGGTGACTTTCCTCCTGCCACCCTTAAGCCACAGCAGCCCTCCCGCCAGCCTCGCCCAGTTTCAGATGGCCTCTTTCTTTCCAACTCATTCCAGTCATCTCCAGTCAATGCCAACAGTACTACTGCCAAAAAAAGCCAGCCCCCGCCCCCACCAAACAAACCGAGTTTCATCCATGCCAGCAGCTCTAAAGGTAGACACCGTGAACTGAATCGTCTCTACAGAACTATCCTCGTGTTTTCAACTCTGGTGCTGTAGATTGAATCGCTTACTTTGTGATTTATTTTTTTCCCCACTTAATCTCTATTTTCACTATGGTGATCTAACTTAAATCCTGATATTAATATGAATCCTCCAATTTTTAATTGTTTTGATCTCTCAAATTTCTTTGTTCCTTACCCAAACTCTTCAAAAGCAAAAATTCCATCTTTTGCACAATGAATCAGAAATGATTTTAACTGTTACTCAACCAATTCAAAGTACTGTTGGTTTTGGCTTTCATCCTGTATCTTTCAGTGATTTGTTTTGTATGACTGACCACTGGTTACTCAGGGCATCTGGAAGCGCACCTTTCTTGAACATAGGAAACCTTTTCTAATGGGTTCAAGGACAGAGCTTATCCTCTGCTTTCATTATCGGTACCAGGGTTCTTTCTTTTAATAGTGTGTGCAAATGGCTTTAAAAATGACCTTGGTAGACGTAGTTCTTAAATATACAGGCACCAAGAGGCACACAGGACGTGCAGTTAGTTTCATGTGTTAGGCACCATTCCTGTACTTCTGATGTGGACAGTGCCGTTTTCTTGCAGAGAGGCAAAAATGTAGGTTTCATCTTAGTGCTTTTTGCCTTAATCCTTCCCTCTCCTCTGCACCCATGTATTTCTTTGTCTTCTCGTCTTGTTTCTTTTATAACTCCAAGTGGGCAACTGTAATGGAGTTGAATTTCAAGTAGAGGTCTAGCTGCTCGTAACTGCAGCACCATGTTTTATCTGCAGAGTACTAGTTCAGCCATACTCATGAATTCAAAACTAATTCAGTCCAAAGTTCCAAGCTAAATTTTTTTTAACTGCTGCCTATATAGATCTCACTGCCATAAATTTGCAGTTTATTAATAAAAGATTTTGTCTTTAAATAGCAGCATCTGCCAGTGCTTCCCCTAAGTTTGTTTTCTTCTGTATTCTTCTGAAGGGAGTGGTGGCCATGACATTCCCCTAGTTCATTCTTTTTACTTGTGCTGGAAGTCAACAAATGCCTGACACCAACTCCAGCTGATCAAATCATCCTTCTAAAATGCAAAGGGTAGCAAGTCACCTGAGATAGCAAGGGAAGGTGTTTATGCTGGCTTCAAGCCAAATAGTTTACTGGATTCAAGTCTTGATGATAAATGTGTAGGCCTACAGTATGGCACATCCCTGATCACCTTTTTGGTCATGTAACAAATGACGAAAATCACTTTCTTTAATCAGAGGCGCGGTATGCCCTGGTCATAGGGAGCATATGAGCCTCAGAACAGGTTCCATCTATCAGAAGCACTTCTAATCCAGCTGCAGTAAGTGTATGAATCTGATTTAGGCTGCATGAGAGGCCATACAGGTACATGATACTCTGTGCTTCCTATCTGCATCCTTGTCAATAAAGGCTCAAGTCATAATTTTCCAAAAAGGCATCTTTTCCTTTGCAGGGTAAATTAGCTCCTGCTGCAGTTGGACTGCTTCCAGTGCCGAAGAGAAGCTCTGCACAGCATTGAGTAGTTCCAGTATTGCTGAAGGGACAGTAGTTTAGCTCAGATGTAATTACTGTCCAGCTGATACAGTTGATGCTTAGCAGTTTTGCTGTTGGGGGTCAGTACAGCACCCAAGTTGCATAAAAACTATCCACACTGATACTCATTTAAAGTGAAAAACCCTGTTTAGTTACCCTGGTGTTGCTTGTGAGACCTCGTGATGTAGTAGTCCCTATGGATCCTGCAGGGCCTGTCTGTCACTCCTGTGTGGCTCTGTCATAGGTTCCAAATCTTACAGGAAGGTGAGGGAAGGTTTTAGCTTTTCAGTGTGTTGTCATTAGATGGAGTATAAGTAGACACACTGTACACTACCTGCTCTGAGGTACCACTACAATGCGAATAATTCTGTTATGCTGACCTAGAGTGCATGTCAGCCCACCGATAAACCCACAACCAGTGATCCTAAATCATGGTTTTGTGTCAGCGGAACTCTAGCTTTTGAGTGCCTTGTATCACACAACTTAATGAGTTAAAATAAGATTAAAGAAAGATGGGAAGTATGCAGAAAAGATTCTTTTTAAGCACTATGACTATACTGCTAGCTTGCTTTTAGGAATATTCTCAAAATGGTGGGCTTCTGACATGAAATTTTTGTACTCAATGTGTGTACTGAATTTTTGTTCTTTCAAAGGACTTTGGTTTTGTAGAAATTCTTATTTGAAACTGACTATAATAGAGCGTAAAACTTGCATTCCATCACAACATGTAGGCTTCCAAAGGCCCTTGCTTCCCTTCCTTATTTGGCACTTTGAAGGCTATACATGTAATGAATTAAGTAACTCTAGAACCATCAGTCACTAGTCGTCACCACCACTCTTCCTGCCTCCCATCATCCACAACTCAGAATGCCATTTCATATGTAATTGCATTTCCCAATCCTGCTTTCTATTAATTTTAATGGAAAAGTGAATCTCAGGGAAGTGAAATGTTCAGTGATGTTTTTTTGTGTGTGCACGTTTGTTTTTCCTGGAACACAATCAGAAGGTCAACCCTACAAAGATTTGGTTAGGGTTTTGGTAACCATTAAGGAATATTGTAGCCTGATGCTTCGCCTTTAATAGCCTAATTCATAAACCATACAACTAATTCTGAATACTCTTATTTCGCAATTTTTAAAATAGCCATGAGAACAGGTTAACTTCACCTGATTGCTCAAGCTTCTATGAAGACTGCCTGCGTAACGTACAAAGCCGTTTGCACAAAATGCCGAATTCACTGTGCGGTTTACCATCTCCCATCTCGCTGACTCCGTTACATTACTGTCCTTTACAGCTCTCTTCTGTTCTGAACATTAACTCTAGTAAACCATGCTTCTGCAAATTTTGCTCTCGTACCTTCTTCCACTGGCTCTCTTAAGACCGTTGGGTCTGTCAACTAACCAAGAAAAAACCCAACACCCAACTCAAAACTATTATCCTGAGGCAGGTGGAAGCGTGAACCACAGTATGTGGATCCAGACTTTTCGCAGTAGGGAAGGTAGTACTTGTATGCATGTAAGGCTCATCTCTGAAAGGAGAAAAATCTTCATATGCCTGGCATACCTAGTATGATTTGGTCTGCTACAAGTTTTTGATGGATAAAATTTAGCCTACAACACACTAGCTAAATTTATTTATGTGTTCCAGCCTCATGTGTCTCTCTTATTGCATATTTATGAGATGTCACCTATACCAGTGGAAGAAGCAAACATTTCCTTCTGTACCGAAGAAGGTTCACAAGACATAACTAACATGTACAATATTGAGACCAGAACTGTCTGAAGACAAATCTGAGTATTGTGCTGACACTTACTTTTACTCCTTTCCTGACAGTTACTAAAGAGAATATGGTCTTAAATATAGATTAAATTATTAAACCTTTTGATTGGAAAGAAAAGGTTTTGTCTTGTGGCCTTTAGAAAGAATTAGTATAATGTGTAAAACCTGTGTGTTATGTCAGCTTCAACTAAAGGTGCAGTGCTGCAAGATACTTGCTTGAAATGTAAATTTAAGGGTGGGGGTAGGGGGCATTTTCTGAGTGATGCAATTTACTTAATTGAACTAAACAGAGACAAAAATTCTGACTCTTGAATTGCGAAGATGATTAATATTAATCTCAGCTTACTTTTAGCTGCCTAAAGAGAGCAGCTGCAGCTAACTTATTTCCTGTGGAGCTTGTTACGGGATAAATAGCCTTTCTGTCAGGCTCCTTGAACAACTTCTAATGTCTGTCGTACAGTAAGCCAGAATAAAATAAAGACCAGGATTTGATATGTGCTGGATAATCTAAACAAAATGCGTTGCGACTCAAAATTAGGAATAAAAAAACAATAGCTGTTTTGAGGGGGGATGGAATTTAGTAATTGTTTTAAATATTCTAGAGGTCAGATGACTATCCAAATTTATTTCTTATTCTAGTTTGAGATTATTTCTTGAAAGAAGCACTGCACCTTTTTGAAGAGATACAATATACAACTTCTGTGTGGTAACTGCAGTCCTTCAACTTACTTTTTCTTTTGCATAAGGAATAAATTCATACACTGGAGCTACAGGAGCAGCTGTTGGCGCCCATGAAGTTTATCGGGATCCAAGAGACAAAAGATCTAAAAGGTGACATGCAGGAGTCCCTTAGCTTTTATACACCTAACTTGGCTAACTTCTGCAATATTTTCTCTTGTTATTTTATCTCTGGGCTACTCAAGAGTTCTGCAGTTGGCTCTGGAGTGTCTTGGGTTAACTCTAAAATGCAGCTGAGTTCTCCACAAGTCTTTAGGTGATCTGAAGTACTACACAGTCACAACTTTTAGTGCTACAACTAAGTAAATTGAGTAAATCATTGATTAAGAAGTTCAGCTCTTTTAGGTGTATTTGTAAATCTGAACAGTACCTCTCAAGTGTGGTTCTTCCCAAATTTGTAATAAGCTTAAATAATCCGGGCTGTATCTTAGCTATTAGTGGCAAGCTTTACTGTGCAGCATACTGAAGATGTGACTAGGCTTGGCCAGGATTCTGTAGAAGCTCTTAGCCTGGTTCCTGCGTTTTAAAACGTAGTTAATGTTTTATTGGAGCATGCAGAGCAGAGACCTCTTGGAGCTAAAAGTGAAATGAAACCTCTTTTGATCAAGAAATTGAAATATATATTAGAGTTTTATCATATGAGGCTTCATCACATATGTAAAGTATTGTTCAGCTACAACCAAGAATGATCTGAGATCTTCACTGCAGTGGTCAGAAACACATAAAAATTGGTTTGCTACAAGGATAAGAGAAAAGTGCAAGAGCTTAGGCAATGATTGCACTTGGAAGCTTTGCCAGTATAGAACGGAATACAGAGATGTCGCGGCCACTGCAGTGTACCTCAGTACTACTAGCTGAGTAACTAATACTCACTGAGTAGTTTAGTAAATACTGAGTAGTTTAGTAACTACTACTAAAGCATAAAAGCTTTGTATTCCAGTGCTTTTTCCTAGATATGTGCCACCACAAAAGGGTTGCTCATTCAGCCGTAACAGTAATGCTGAGCTAATAGAGACAGAACCTTAGTGTACACCTGCACTTCACTTGGAAAATTGGCGAGTAGTTTCCTTCGTGTTAATGTGCCAGAGATGGTCGTGAGCCACTAATTTGTCTACGTGATAGCACAATGTCAGAATTAAAGGGGAACAAAAACCTTGCAGAATACTACACAGAATCTTTTGCTGTGGTCAAAAAAAGCTGTCAGTCAATACATGTCACTAAGAATTATTATAGTTAAGGATATTGTAGATAAGAATTATAACAAAGACTTTTTTTTCCCTTTCTAGTCAAGATACGGATTTACCTGGAGCACCAGAAAACTTGACGTTCAGGGAACGCCAGCGACTTTTTTCACAGGGTCAGGATGTATCCAATAAAGTAAAAGCTTCTAGGAAATTAATGGAACTGGAAAATGAGTTGAACACAAAATAAGATTAAAGCACCTTATCCAATGTAACTGAAGATCTCTAAATTGAGGGATTGCGATGGGGGCACACTACTAATGAACAGAAAATGAATGTTTTCTGAAAGGAGTGACTTTGATTCCTCTATATCTAAGACTGTTAAGTAAATTTAGAGATGTTGCAATAGCAAGAAAACTGATTACTTTGCCAGGAGCTTGTGGTTTATACAATGAAAGCACTGTAAAATTTTAAAGATATGAATCACGTGAAGGTAACTTTTTTCCTTTCTGTTTTGGGGGTTAAGTTCTTGTGCACCAGACCAAGTAGCACTTGTCCAAGATAAGTTCTGTTTCCTGGTGTTTTATAGACACATTTTTGTTTTAGCTGCTGAGCAGAGAGAGTGAGAATAGCTTGAACTGCCTAAACTAAACTGTGCACTAGAAATTAGTATTTTAAGTTGCTGGGTAAGAAGCCAATATCTGGGCCACCTTAAATAAGACTTTGTATGCAAGTTTGGCACACTGTATGGTGTTCATAGAGCAATCAGCATATCTATACGGATCTTACCATTACTTAGTACTGGAATGACACACGTTCTGTAGGTAGAACCTCAGAATAAAAACATTTCTAGTCCTACATAGTCATTGGGTCTAAAATGGTTGCCTAAGAACTTATCTGTAGTCATGGAAAAGTCTGTGTGTTGATGCATCCCCACTGTATGTGCTTCAGACTTTGAAAAATGTGAAGATAAAACCTCTGGATAATTGTTTTATTAAAAATTACGGAAGCAATAGATAGTAGGCTACACTAGTGGCCCTTCATCAGCCAGGACCAAAATGTTTGTTGTATGTGTTAAAGGCGAGGAATAATGATGCCAGTTCCAAGGTGGGCAGAACAGACACATATGTTTTCTGAGAGAGGTGGATGAGAAGTTGCTAGGCAATTAGGCATGGAGCAGTATTGATAAGCTGCCTATTACCAGTTCAGCAATATCTTTTTTTTTTTTCCTATGGAGAAGTGAACTGGCATATTAGAGAAAAAGACTGAAGCGTGAAGCATCGGATGCAATACTGCTGGCTGGGAGCGGGAATGTCAGTAAGGGCGCTGACAGACGTGGTGTGCTGGCAACAGAGCATCTCTGCTGTCGCGGAGGAAGCAGCGCTAGCGAGCTCTTCCCTCCTCTAGCTGGCGTTACTGACATCCTCTTACTGTTATACTGAAAATCTTTTTGGCAGTTCAAGCTATTTTTTCACACTGTAATAGCCTTATTTAATTTTAAATTGCTAATCTTTTTCCTCCCACTGTTTCTTCAGCTATGCGTATGTGGCTGATGATGTTGGGAATAAGGACCTCATCAGAGTTTTTCTCATTGTGTGATGTTAAGACAATATATATTGTGATTCCAAACAAATTTTCTATTTGACAAAGCCCTTTACTGGCTTTAGATGATTTTTTTTTTTTCCTGTATCATATTGTTCTCTTATAAATATATATTTAGGGAATTGTGCACACTTCCAAATACAAAGGGGTAGACTTTCACTGCCTTAGGAAAGAAATCACTTTTAATAAGAGTTGTATGATAAATAAATGCAAGTTAATGAAAATTGGAGTGTAAATATTTTTTACGTATTTCAGGTTTCTTATTTGAAAGTGTGCTTTTACCGTTTCACCTGTTAAATATGAAGTAGAAGATTAAACTGGTTCAAAGTGTTAATGAAGGATCTGCATGCTTGCTACGTCTGTTAATCAGGAAAAGCAAGCCTCTCCCAATTTATCTTGAGAACACTAGCAGCCTTACAGTGACAAATTTTTCTTAAGGAAAAAAACTTATGCTGTGGCTGAATTACTGTTGCTGCTAGAATCCGAAAAAGGCTTAGCAAAAAATTACCTATAACCTTCAGTCGAGTGGATTTGGCCGCTATTGGGCATTCGGGTCAAGTGTGAATATGTGTAAAAGTGCTTTTCATATTTGTCTGTGCATTATTATGAAAAACATCAAAACTGCTGTAGTTTCCCATTTCTACTGTATTTCACTTGCAACCTATTTTTAATAAAGTTTGTATTGTATTTAACTTTGCATTAAATGTTTTTTTGTACTGTTGTTCTTTCATTCTGCATTGATAACAGCGTTCTCATAAACCAAAGGGGCTCGTGGTAATATGTTTTGCCTTACCTGTCCTTTTAAAATACATTTACAAGCAAAGTCGGTGTGTCTCACAACGAATAGATGAAAACCTCACATTAATTTTACATGCAGAATCAACAAAGAAGGCTGATTCTCATTCATCAGAGAGAATTTCTTGGCCTAATGTTGTTCAATGTCTGTAGCAGTGACCTGAAAGAAGAAGAGATTTTTACAGCTTAACCACCAACTTCTGAGAGAGTAGTTGGGGGTCAACTACTCAGGGTCAACTCAACTACTCAACTACCCCTTAGTAGCAGGAGTCAACTACGCAGGCTAGTCGTACTGTATTTGTAGCAAAGCTGTATTTCTAGCAGCAGAGAGGGCCCTGGAATGCAGCTTCTTCTGGAAAAGTACAGAGTATTACATAGAACCAGTCTCCATTGTGATCACTGTGGTTAAAAACTCATTTGATGGCTTCATTTCGAACACAAGACAAGATAACTTTTTGTGAAATCTCTGGAAAAAATCAGTTTGGCTGACCTGGAAGTTTGGAGAAGTGGACTTAAATTCCATGTGTAGTTTTGAGTAAAGGTTGAGTTAAAGGACTTAGAAAGGTGGTGCTTCTATTTTATCACTGGATTGATAAGGTTAGATGAGTTGATGGGAGACAACAGTTGAAGCTCTGCTTGGAGAGGGTGAAGGAGGGAACCAGACCCCAGGGAAGTGCTGTAGGTGCCTTCTGCTGTAGCTGAATGTCCACTGGAGCCAGGATTGAGAGCTACCTATGTCTCTTTCCAGGTGAGTACCTTAATCTCTTGAGTTGTGGGGTCTACACTCTGGCAATTTCAAAATCAGTGAGGCCATTCCGGATTTTAGTTTGAGGTGTGTGCGTAAAGACAGGGAAGAAGCTAAAGGACCCACAGAAAGCCAGAAGTGCTGGTTAGTATGTTGCAAGGAAATGACTGCCAGGACCTCAAGGCCTGGCTGAGGGGAATCTTTTGTCCGTGTTCTGAGTCGGTAGCTTTTGACCGTGAGAACAGCCTAAAGAAACAGAATTTTTAATTTTGCATATAGAACGTGTAGTCCAGAAGAAAAAGGAAACAATCCATTGTCCTTCTGTACTGCAGTCCCTCAGTCTAAGCAAAAGCAAAGAACCAGTACAAGCAAAAAGTGATTTATTTGATGAGACTATAGTTGTTGCAGCTGTGAACCGTCATAGAAACATTTATTTCCAGACTAAAGTAGGCCAGGGCTTGCGAGGGAGGAACTGTGTGATATGCAACAGTGGCAAAGCATTTTCAGTGGGAAAAATTAGTTTTGAGCTATGCCTTGCAGAGTTCAGGTCGGGTTTGCAAAGGGAGCACTCTGGTACGATGCAGTTGAACAGTGCAGCATCTGCTTTGCTTTAGGGACAGGGGTTGTCATCCGTAGTAGCACAGCTCTTGATATTTTCATTGATGATGAGCCTTGTCTGGATAATTGTGAAATTACATTTGCATATGCAGCTAGGTCTGCACCTCTCAGCAAAAGCACACTGATTATTTTAAACCTCTGTCAAATTCTCCCTTCTGCACCTATCATCCATACATACTGCTCTTCAATGGCTTTTACGTCCTGTTTGTACTGCAGTCTTGCTGGTACTTGAGGAAAAGGCAGGGAAATTAAGAAATTGACAAAGGCTGTAGTATATACATCCTGTTTACTGAAATAATAAACTGTATACTTGATCATACACATTGCTGTTTGTAGGTCAAGCAATGAGTACACAAGACCGTTCTTTACCTCCTAATTCAATGAGATAACATGAGAAATAAAAACAAAAGTAGCGATAATAAAAAATGAGCTTCATCAAGAATAGCCTTAAAACACACATAGTAACTCATGTATTTCATAATAATGGGAAAACATTTGGCTTCCTCCTCTTTTGCCAAATGATGCTACTGTCTCAAATGGTCAGTCAGTGGCTGTGTGGCCCAGAAGGCAAAGCCTCACAGATTAGAAATTCCAAGTCAGCTGACTCTTTCCCAGCTTTAATGGCAGGAAAACTCTATCAGGAGACCAAAGTGCAACACACCGGCTCCGAGAATCTCGGTTTATTCTTAGTAACAGATGGATGTTTGGAGCTGACCTACAGTTACCAAAGCAAACGTCTTGCTGAAAACGTGGACTTGAAATACTTGCAGCTTCACTGCATCGTGTTTTAGGAGATTCAAAGGACAGGCCGTGTGCAACACAGCGCGCTCCAGTTCCCCTCTGCTGAGTGCCGTGAGTGCGGTCTCGTACGAGCAGTAGAACACCCGGAGGCGACAGCAGTGACTCCCGCCATGTCTGGCACAAGAGGGACGGCAGCCTTCTCTCTTGCTATTCCTCCCAAGTGCTTTTCTACCTGTTTTGCTTTTCCTAACTGCATTTGGGAATGCTGTATAGGACGACTCATATCAGAATGCTGAAGCTGGGACCTCTTTAGTCTTGTTGGTTCCACTACTGGGGTTAATGTGAAATGCATCAAAAGTATTCAAGACAATGCTTACATAGCAGTATCTTAAAATTTATAATCCACCACAGTATTTCACTGATGCTAAAATTAATAGAGTAAAATGTAGATTTAGGCAATTTCATTAAACTTCCAGCCCTCTGGTTCCCCAGAAATTTCTGTAATGAGGCAGGGTGCCATATTTGCAGGGGGAAGACAGGATCAAGTTGGTAGAAGTCTGAGGAAGAAAACAAGATTCTTCAAAGCAGAGAATCAGTGTAGAAAGGCAGGCTGGAATACAGCCTTGCAGGGTTTCCAGAAGATAGCTGGATTTTATATTTGTTTCTTGTCTAGATCTCACTGCAGACTGTTTTGTTCCCTGCCCATCAAGCAACTTCTCCTGAGCTTTGGAAACAGAAGGAGGATCCCAAAAGAGAACTTCTACTGTTAATGGTGAGTCATAAATCATATTGTGATTTTTGTATTTAATACAGATGGGACTGAGTTTTCAGTACTATCCAACTTTCAGGTGTGCATAAAGCAATACTAAATAAGAGTAGCCCAGGGATGCTCAGTTTTAGGTTACTAGTTCAAAGTCAGAGTGATAGTAAAGTAAGTCATCTCTGTTGTAGCCTACAGAAACCAGACTCTTCATCTCCTTCATAGTGGGTAACACCCACAGTAGGGGAGAGTATAACCATTACATTTCAGAGATGATCCTTCTGAGATGAAGCTGAATTTTGTTGGAAAATAACATTGTTCCGACTTGATTGCTGCTGCAGGATAAGAATTACATGTAAAAATCACACCTCAGTGTAAAGAATTGTGAGTCACACCCCCCCAAGCTACTAAATTATTCTCCCCAAAATAGCTGATGTTGGCACTAAGACAGACAGACAGGATTTTATTAACATCTGGTAACATCCGCAGTATTGATGTACTTTGGAACTCTTCTTATTATTTTTTTTTAGCCTAAATCCATTTGTCAGTTTTCATTTTTCCACCAATGCAGAACTAATTGCAAGGACAAGCTGCTGAGAGGCTTTCAGTCAGTTCAGGGTGTTTTTTTAAACTGAGGCTAAAGCTTATGGGAGGAAGTTGCAGTATCACAGAAGACAGTTGATAGAGCT
This sequence comes from Tauraco erythrolophus, assembly GCF_009769465.1. Classification (NCBI taxonomy): domain Eukaryota; kingdom Metazoa; phylum Chordata; class Aves; order Musophagiformes; family Musophagidae; genus Tauraco; species Tauraco erythrolophus. Next base: position 83,019,718 of record NC_141466.1, read on the forward strand.
GCACAGAGATACTTTGGTCTGTGAGAGATTGGCTGTGTCTGGGTTCCTCTGTAAAGGTTTGCTATCCCTCTTGTGCCAGACATGGTGAGTTTCACAGCAATATGCCTTTGGATTTTCTACTGGCAGTATGACAGCACATTTGCCATGTTCAGTAGACAGTAATTTAAGATTGCTGTTTTGCAGAACTGGATTCTTCTGTAAATATGATGTTGGCTTCAGTTTCTTAAAAAAAAAACAAACATCGTTCAAAAATAGTGTTATTTCCCACTTCCAAGAAGCTGACATGTTTGTATCTGGCGTACTTTCACATTTAATAGCCAAATAGTATTCAGGCAGCTTTCAAAGATAATGTTCATCTTTCAGTGCAATACAGTAGAGCACAAAGTAGTATTCTAACATGTCACATATTAGCCTCAGAAACCTTACTATGAGACCCCCCCAGCCATAGCTTGAATGAATAGCTCCTGCCTTGGGCAGCTTCTTAGGACTCCCACACCAGCTGGACCTGCAGGCTTTGTCCGTCACCTAAGACTAGCCCTAGATACTGGTTTTGTTCACAGACTTACTGTGAATAGTTGCAGTTGGAAGGGACCTCTGGGTATTATCGAGTTCAGGGTTAAAGCAAGGTCAGCTACAGCGGGTTGCCCAGGGCTGCATCTAATCGGAGTTTGAGTGTCTCCATCGACAGAGACTCCACAGCCACTTTGGGCAGTCTGTGCCAGTGTTTGACCATCCTCACACTAAAAAAATTCTTTTTAGGTTTAGAGGGAGTTTCATGTATCTCAATTTGTGCTTACTGCCTCTTCTCCTGTCACTAGGCACCACAGAAGAGGCTCTGGTTCTGTCTTCTTTATACTTTCCCATCAAGTACATGTATTGATCAGATCCCAGTCAGCCGTCTTCCCTCCAGGCTGAACAACCCCCAGCACACTCTGTGTGACAGATGTTCTTATCCCTTAATCTTCTTTGTGGCCTTTGCAGCCTTAGACCAACTGCTCAGGGGAGAAATCCCGTAGCCAATATAGGACCTCTCAGCTCTGTCCTCCTCCTCGCCCTTTGCGGTCGCTGCCGACCCTGAACGTGGCGCCTGCACCCCTGGCCCCAGGAACCCCTGCTCCGAGGAGAAGCCTTTCAGTAGCCTTACACCAGCCTTGGGAGCCCCGGGCTTCCCTTCCGTCCCTGCGCTCTCCACCCTAAGCCTCGGCCCTCTGGTATCGCTTATCCCCAGTGACGCTGCAGACGGAAGGACACACCGCCGGCCTCCCGTCCCAACGGACAGCACGCCCGCTAACGGCTCTGTCAACCGTGGTGTGGGGCGAGGGCGCAGCGCTGCACCAGCGGCACGGCGCTCGCCCTGACAGGCCGGAGCCCTCGCCGTGGCCCCGCCCCGTCCCCCCTCACTGCAGGACGATTGGTGGGCAGCCCTGCCACTCAGGGGCGCGTCCGTCGCCGCCGGCCTCGCGTCGGAGTGCGGCTGGTCGCCCTCCGCTAACGGTCGGAGGCGGCGCGCGGGCCACGCACGAGGCGCTCGCCCAGCCAATCGAAGCGCTTGCTGGGGAGAAGGGGAGAAGGCGGGTCCTGTCACCATGGCAGCCGGGCAGACGCCCCAGCTGCATCTCTCATTGGCCGATTTAAATCCCGGGTTGGGGGGGCGGCGGGGGCCGGGGCCGAGCGAGGCTCCGGTCCGCCGGGGCTCGGCGGCGGGGACGGCGATGCGGCCGCGCAGCGGGATCGACCTGGGCTCCGTGCAGGCGCAGCGCCTCCGGCAGCTGGAGCAGCGGCTGCGGGTGAGCCCGGCGGCGAGAGGCGGCGGGGAGGGAGCCGGCCCGGCCCGGCCCCCGTGGCGACGGCGGGGCCGCCGGCGGGGCGGGGCCTGTGGGGCGGCGCACGTGGCGACGGGGCGGCGCCCCCCGCTGCTGCACGGTTCTGTTAAGTTTTACATCTAGGCTTAAAGTTTAGGGGAGAATCCTAAATGCAGCAGCCTGTGGGGACGTGGCAGGCAGCCCCCCGTGGGGAAGGGGCTGCCCCACCTGGGGCGGGTTAGCGCTGGGGTCCGGAGCTGTGAACAGCCTCCCGAGCCCTGCTGCGGGGCGCGGCGGCGTCCAGCGCTTCCCAAGGGCGGCACCTTTGGAATCTTGCTGCGACACCGTCGAAGATCTCTAACAGTACGGCCGAGGAAGTGGAAGTTTATGTGGTTATTTACAAATAAATAAAATAGCACTTCTCTAAGGATCATGGGTCTGGAGAACGCCGGGAGGTGGTTTTGTAAAGCAAAAGCAGTTAAAATTTTGTACATTGGCATTTCCACATAAGCAGACAAAATGATAGAAACTATAGGATATAAAGGAACATTAAATGTTTATCCTAATTTACATATGCTTACAGACAAATATTATTGTGCTGAGGAGGCTGGGGGTAGGTAGTCCTTTAATTTCAGAAGGTTGAGAAACAGTAATGTCATAATGAAAACGATCATAGTGAAATAACATTTATCAGACTCATATTTATTTCGTTTTTACTTTTGTGGGATTGGGTGGGTTTACTTCCTTAGACCAAAGAAGAAAGAATAGTTGTCCTGGAAACTGAAAATGCTGCTCTTCATCTAAAACTTGCACAGGTAAATATTGCTTGTTCTTCTGAAAAGAATCCTTATGAAAGCAGAAAAAAACTCTACTGAAATCTGCCTTCCTATTTTCAGGTTTTGCACTCTTTAGCTGTTGGGAAAATTTATGAAGGAATTAAGGCTCAGCATTTCTTTGTTTCTTTTTGTTTGTTTGTTTTTAAAAATCATAAACGGTAGCAGTAACAACAGACTGATTAAGTAACTAGAAGATGGCACACATTTAAATAACTGCTTTTTTTTTTTAAATCTGCAAAAGTGAAATGAGAGAATGACTTTGCAAGCATTAAACATGGAATATTGCTTTCTGCTTGCAAGGAAAATGTTTGTCTAAAAGACAAGGGTAGATTTTGAAGGAATACTTTTTGGACATAATTAGGATGATCACTTAAAAAGGACTGTTCACAGAGGGCAGGAAAGGCATTTCATTATGAGTAGACTTACCAGAGATGCCCTATTGCATGTCTGTGTAACACTGATGTTACACTCGTCTAGAAAAGGCTGTACTATTGCAGAAGTCAGTCACAGAGCATACAGCAACAACTGGATGGTCTCATGTCCTTATATCCTTCTGCAGAAGGATATCTTGTTCTTAGACCATTATTGAAACAAGGAACAGCCTGTGATAATGTTTAGGGTCTTCAAAGGTAGGATTTCAGAGATTTTGAATATTGATCTACGCCACTAGACCAGAGCCATCTGTGAGTATTAGTTGTGATAGAGACTGTTGGCCAAGAGTTTCTAATCTGGCCTGAAACATTAAATGGCTGGGTGACCTCAGGAAAGCCATTTGCCCTCCCTTTGGGTTTGTTAACACCTGTGGATAAAAGCGGGACTAACATTTTTTGAAGCCTGACTGGAAACAGATGGTACATCTGAAATGAGTTTTGCTAGGTATACAGAAGAATAATGTAATTGATTCTGAGAAGATGTTTTATTATTTTTTGTCCTGCTTTATAATATTTACCAAAAATCCAAAGTATTTCAGCTGTTTCGTTTTTGTTTTTTACTTTCGCAAACACAAGAAAGAACTTATTTTAGTCAGGAAGGTGAATCAGAGGTATGAAGTAGTTATCTGAGTATTAGATAATCAAGCCTTGTTTTCCAGATACAGCACTGTTTCAATATATTGCAAAATGTGCTGGAAGATACGAGCACCTACAGACACATGAGGAGCGTGGCAGTGTTACCACCATTAGTCAGAAACGATGTCAAATGATTTGTGGAAATACTTTGCAGTTAACCTTGCACTGATGTTTCTTTTCAGGCAGTTATTTAAATATGTTTAAAAGACTTTTGCTTCTCCTTGGTTAATTTGTCCCAGCCCCAACGATCTGAAAACGTGAGCTAAACTGACAGGAAATAGTTTTACCTTAACTGAAAAGTCTCCATTAAAAAGAATACTAACTTTAATTAGGTGAATTTAAGATTGTGCAATGTAGTGCCATGTTGCACCATATTTCCTAATATTTCACCAGCTATGCTGGTGAAAAAAGCTAAAGCCCTCAGCTATCAATCACTGACCCTTCAGATCTGCTGGTGGAGCTGCCTGAATGATTAAGCTGTAGCAAGTTCAGTCACAGTAACCAGGGTTAACAGAGGTCTCATTCTTAACTTGTAAAAGCTAATTGGATTCGTTATGTCTGAATTGAGTTAGGGAGCTTTGGAGGCAAACTTATGAGGATAGCCATAAATTAGGGTTTGCAATGTAAATGTTTGTTTGTAGGTTGCATCAGTCTTGTAAAAATATTATGTCTTGCTACAGACCTTCCCTTGCTTATATCCTTAAGAGAGTCATGAATATCAGCACTGCCACTGTTTTTTGCAGCCCAGTTTATTATTGTTCTAGCAGCATATTATAAGGGTTGTTATTGAACGTAAGAAGTCAGATTCTTTCTCTGTAGACTTGCTTTTGCCTGTTTGGAAATGTGTTTGTCTACTTGCATGCCCCTTGCTTTTGTTCGCAATCCCTGAGCTCCTGACCCTGCTGTCTTCCATACATAAAGCCACGTCTGCCAGAATGGATCCAATTATAGAACTAAGATTTCACTTTGGAGAACATTATTAAGTAGTACAGTTGGACTTCTGTTTATAATAAAGCTGACCATAAGAAGCTTTATCATCAGTTTTTTTGTTTCTCATGCATGAGCACGAGTTTGCAAGTTCTGGCTTACAAACAACCCTGATGAATGCCAAAACTATTTTAATGGAGAAAACCTTAAAACCAAGGCAGCATTTGCAATAAAGATAAACTTGATAGTGGAAGTGATGAGAGGTTGACTGCATTGAAAGTAGAATGGACCGTTCCAGTTTTGTTGTCCATGTTGAGAAAAATGAGGGAGTTGGGGAACCTGTGCAGATGGTGGAAAATGTATTAGATGTTGAAAGTAGGTTTTAACTAGCTTAAGCTTATTTAACAATAAGGCTTGAGTACTGCAATTGCTTACATATATGCTTAACTTTTCACATGTGATTAGAGATACTAATTCTGGTGAGCTACTTGTATGCGTTTTTGTCAAGCATGTTTGTAAATCTGGGTAACATGAGTCTTGAAATTTTTGCATCTGGGTAACGTGAGTCTTGAAAATCCTCAGAGTAAAAGAACGCATGAACACTGTATAGAATCGGTCTCAATTTCTGGGAGCCTGGTACAGAAAAATAAGAGTTCTTTTGAAATAAAATCTTCCTGCTATTTCTTTTCCACGGAAGAACACAGCTAAGGTGTTGTACAGCTGTGCAGGACCTCAGGTTGTGTTTGTAAATAGAAGATGCATGCTTTGTGAAGGTGAAAAAGCCACACAAAAAGGTTAGTTTATATAACTGAAGTACTTTTATTGGAAAATATGATTTTTCTTTATTTTAACAGCTCCAGGACACAGTATTGTTGTTCGTGCAGATGTCATCTGTAGTTAAACTGCAATTAAATGTTTACTTTTTACCTGTCCTTATCAGATTATTGGAATTAAATCAAACTCATTATGTGAGTAGATTTAGCTCTTTCATGTCGTTGTACTCTTCTATGCCCTGTTAGTTTAAATAACAGAGAACTGTAGTCACAGAATTTATGGCCTGAATAAGGTAGGAACAACTGTGCTAGAGACAAGTGCATTCCAAAAATAAGGAAAGAGAGGTTATTAGCACTGGCTAAGAATGATGTCAACATAAATGTCAACAGGTTGCAAGGGAAAGTAGGTGAAGAAGTTGCAGCTCGTTTTAAAGCACAAAGACTGTCAGTAAATGATGAAAATGCAGTTTTTAATGTAATACAGATTCTGTTATATTGCAGAATTTCACAAGTACTCTATAGAGATTTCTTTTTTTGTGTTCTTGCCTTTAAATATTTAAAGTTGCCCTATTTCTATTTTCCTTGTGATTTCAACATCTCAAAAAAAAATTTGGCCATAAAAATTGCTTTTGCATAATAGGTGATTTTAGAATATTAGAAAGCATTCTTTTCCATATCCTTTAAAAATTTCTTTGGCTGATTTGATTTCTGAAGACCCAGCTTAGTGCTTTATTGGTACAGTTTTGCACCCTTGCAACTCTGCTAAATGTAACAGAGTCGGTGCTGGCAGGAAGCTACAGCGATAAACGCCAAGTTGGGGGCTGTGTGTTACCAGCTCCCTCAGGACTTTAGCAGTTAACACAGGTGTATGTGTGTCCTCCTTCTGTTTTGTGTCCTTTCAGAGAGATTTCTGCGTTAAATGTCGTTACCGAAAGACACTTAAACCCTCTGCGTAACCAGCCTGTTTCCCTAAGTGAAGGCACTGTTTTAACCATTTAGATCCACCTCAAGCCTAAGTAAGGGGTTTTAGGTTTTGCAAAAACCTAAATGCAAAAGCATTTTAGTAATCGGATGCTGAGGTTTGCCTCTACTCAGGAAGTAGAATATTGTGATGTTAGCCAGTTACCTCGAGGTGATCCTTCACATGGCTCAGGAAAAGGCAAAAGCAAAGAAATTATGTATTTACAACATCACATGTAATCAGATAGTTGAGTTACACGTTTACAGGGACAAAGGCGACAGGATGCAACAGAAAACACGAGGGCTTTAAAGTGTTTTTTAGGTGTTTCGTTTTGTTGTGGTTTTTTTTTTTAAAACAGTATCAAGGGTTGGCTGGAAGAAGCACTAATGAAGTATTGCAGCTCTACTCTGCTCATGGCCAGCAGCAGAAATTGCAGAGGAGTTCTGTTGTAACCCAACTGCATGGAGCAATAAAGGTAAAGACATTTAGTAATAATGCAGGCATAATCTATGCCCTAAGCGTTTACATGTTTATCAAATATAGTAAAACCTGGTAAATGGTCAAATATGAACCTGATCTATGGCTTTATTGTATTCACAGCAGTGCTTGCCGTGAAGTGTAGCAATGCCTGAGTTACCTTAAAATTTATAGTGGTTTTGCTGCAACGGACTGCAAAGTCACCTGAGAAGCTGGTTAAAGTGGCCGCTCCTGAGCTCCAGGGTTTTATGTATAGGCTGCTATCAATACCCGAGCTAGATATTTTTGTAATCAAAATCTTGCAATCCTGATTTGATTATCAAATAGACATCCCCTAAAAACAATAATTGTGAAATACTAGGTAGGCAGATCCTTTAAAAAAGCATTGGAGAGCTCCATTGATTTCACCAAGACTTCTGCTCTGGCGGACCTCACAAAAGGGAGTGGTTTGCTGTATGCTCACTCAGGTTGTCTTGATTTTGCATCAAAGAGACTGGAATTGTTCTCCCAGTACCAGTACCATAATATTTTCCTTTGTTGAAATACTGATTCCTTAAGTTACTCCACAGAGTAGTGAGTTCCTTTTAAGGACACTAACAAATGTCAGCTTTTCACAAATGCAGCTTTTTCACAGCCTGCATAAAATGACTGAAAAGTATCTCATGAAAGAAATCTGATTCCTAACAGGCAGAAGGATGTAGCTTAATTGTAGCATAGTTGGACTAGATGATCATTGTAGGTCCCTTCCAACTGAACTATTCTGTTCTATTCTAATTACAGTGATTCTGCTCAGTAAATTTCATGGTGGTGGTGTATATTTTAGGTTAGCCAGAATGGCAGAATAGCTTGTGGTGCAATACCAGTGGATTGAGATGGTTTACTACCAGAGATCAATGAATGTTAGGAGAAAGCAAAGCTCTCCAGATAAGAGTCTAGATTAATGGTAATCCTATACCCGTAATAAAAATAAAAATAAATTTCTTCTCAGTTATAGTCTGTAGCTTTTGAGAGTGAGAAATGCAGAGATTTTCTCCCTTTAGTTTACATTATTGCATTATCATTGAAACTAGTCGATTAATTCAAGGTCAGTACCACAGTTGGAAAAATAAAATGTCACAGAACATGTGACAATTTGTACCAGGCTAACTAATGAAACATCACAGTGCTTCTATGAGATAAGGTATTCTTAAGTTCATCTTATAGATGGCTTTACATGTTCATGCCAAGACTTATATGTCAAGAAGCCTACTAATCCTAAAATGAGGTCAATTTGGTTTTATTTTATTTGGACTTTTAAATGAATATAAGCTGTTCTTATAAATATTTAAAAGCCTCACTGTGTATGTATGCTGACTTATATCCATAATACAAATACTTTTCTGAACAATAAAGGTTTCTGATCTTTTCAAAATATGTCTGTTCTCATAGGAAGGCATAGAACTGATTTATTTAAGAAATGACTTAGAGCAAAGCTTAGCAAATACCTCCTGATCAAAGTGTGGAAAATGGATGCAGTAAGGGATATATGGATGACAATTTTTCGTTGCTAATTCTGGATATGTCTTATAAGTGGACAAAACGCTCACTCGCTCGCACAGGTTTATCTTTGATGAAATAAAAGAGAGACTTTGTTATACCTGAAGCTGTGTTATGGTTGAAGTATGTACCATAAGATGGTGAGAGTCTATAAAATCTTCCTGAAATCTTTTGGAAATGACATTGCTAAATGTCTTGCAGGATCCTTCTCTAAACATGCTGAAAGGTGTACTACTGAAGAACTCCTTTCATCAAATAGAGAGTTCTTCCTGACTGTGATATCTCACTATAATTATTTGTGGTGGTGTTATATTGATTCTTCCTTAACTGCTGGTTTTGTCTTTATAACGTATTTTTTCTTCTTGCTGAAAAGAGGCTTAAGCAAGACCTGAAGAGCCTCCATTCATTTGCTCTTGAGCTTTCAAAAGACTTTCAGCGTCAAAGCAAGACTTATCTTTACCAAGTTTTGACAGCAGTCCAAGGGATACAGCTGCAAAATGAAGCAATGCAAAGTAAGGCTCATTGCACCCACATTTCACACATGGAACATCAACAATGTCATTATTAAATATTACTAACATTGAAAGGTTGAGTTTGAATTTTTGAGAAACTTGTCACTGAAATTGTAGCACTTCTTTTTTGTTTCACATCAGATCATCAAGGAGGTCTGAAGCCTTAGAAAGAGTACAAATAACTGCAGAGGTTATGACTGATAATTTGGTTTTAGCTTTTTTGTTGATTGCAGCTGCTACTAGGCTGCTGCTGAGTTGGCTCAGCTGTAACATTTTTAATCTGATGTTCTTAGGCTTGTTACTTCACTATTTTAGAATAGCTGAATAAAGACTGTGTTGCCTTAGCTGAAATTTGTTTGCTTCTAACTGTACCAGAAAAGGACTTGGGTGATTTCAGAGATTTCTGAAAATACTGTCTGAAATTAGGACAGACTGGATTTTAAATATTTGTGTATTTACAGAGAAAATTTTACTTCCAAATCAAAACCAGTTCCACTCATTAGACTGTAGATAACAACACCACATGGACTACTGTTTCAGAATACAGGTCCTTCCTTGTTCATGTGTACATATAAAGCAGACCCTGCAGCACACTGGCGCTCTCTGCCCTCATCACTGAGAACTAAGTGCATTGGTCCTACACCTGGATCTCTTGGCAGGGATCTCTGCACCTGCTTTCAATATCCTTGATTCTGGTGGAGCTCCTACCAGGCCTGAGAAGCACATGACATATACAGAACTTAAACTGTTTGAAACTTAGCAGCCTGATGAACTAACAACAAATACACGCATTTATAATCAGAGTCTCTGGGTGATGCTCTGGTATCCCTGTGTTGCCATTTAAAAGGTGCATTTTTCTCCTGCTTTTGGTTGAAATATTTAATTTTGGGACTGATTTGATTCTGATGGGATTACTCAACAGCAACAAACAGCATTCTCAGTGATGGGTGTTTGCAGAAATTGGCCCTTATATGTTATGTACTAAGCTATGACTAAAATTTATTTGATTACTGTATTATCCATATAGAGAAAATGCGTAATCACGTTGTCTTTAAAACGGAAAAAAAGCGAAGTGGGAAATTAACCCTAGATAAAGGTGAATGTTTCCCTTATTGAAGCAGGGGACTAAATGAACACATAGGAAGCTGGATTTGGCCCTTGCGCTGTTGTGGTGTAGATAAATAGTTTATAAGGCCTTGCAAATTCCTGTTGACTGTTCTCAATTTGCACTTCATGGCGCATTGTTCCATGAAATCATAACCAGGAGAAGCTTCCTTGCCTATAACAAAATAGTAGTTTAGTACCTAGGTGGATGACTCATGTTTTTAATTTGGTTATTTTTCAGTTCTCTGACAAGTGTTTTAGATGAAGATTCCATTGTTAAGGTTAAATATGACAGTCAGAATTGCCATCCTTAAATTACATATAATCTTTTGTAAACAGAAAGCCCAAAGTATTTATTCTGGAAACAATATATGTTATCAGTTTAATCCTAAAATAAAAATTGAAAATGAGGGAGAGAATTATAGAGGAAACATTCAAGTGGGTTAGCTTCAAGGCTGTAGTTGACACGCAGCAAAATATAAAACTTTCTTGTAGTAACTGAGTATTTCGTTGCTTAGAAATATTTTTTCACAGTCTGAAAACCAGGCTATTGCCATCTTTCCCACTGAAATTTAAACAGTAGTAATTCATAAGAGAGAGAAGAGCCCATTATCCTTTTGTTATAGGCCTGTTTCCCTCATAAACAAAGCTGCTGTCATCTTACCAAAAAATACTGGCCACCTGACTGCAAATGATACCCCTGAGGCAGATGCACTAATTCAGCAGATTTCCAGAAGGGCAGGAATTTCTAAAAATTTAAGATGACTTTTTAGATTGCTTCACCACGCAGGTATTATCAGAAAGAAGAAACAACAGTATCTGTGAATGCAGAACAGATTTTCAGAGAGGGGAAACCACTGTTCTCACTGCTTGGCAAAGTGGCAGGTACTAAGGAGCAAAATCTGTCCAAGTGAATATGTGACAGAGGAGCTGCTGCAGGTTGTTTTGTGAAAGCTGCTGCAGCCCAGTGATTTAGATATCCTTTGTGGTTCCAGGACACTTTTCTGTAATTAGAGCCTAAGTTAACTGAAACTGGATCTATAATGTCCAGTAAGCTTCTCAGAGTCGTCATGAAGAGACCACTTAAATATTGAAACAAACTAGTAATTATTTTTTTTCTTTCAAGACTGGAAGAATGGAAGAGTACCCTTAGCACCTATTGTTTTACTGCTTATCAGGAGACTTCAAGAACTGAATATGTGTGTACACAAATTTATAAATGAAGATACTTATTATGGAGATGGCTTAAATAATCAGTGGATTCCAACCTCATGTTTTGAAAAATAGTGTATGATTAGAAGTCAAGGACTGTAAGAGTCACTTTTGACAATTTATTGTAACATATTTACATGTGATTCTCCAAACCAAGACATACTAGTGTTACTCCTTGTACAGGATGCAAGAAAAGGAGTTTTCTTAGTGAAACTCCTAGACTTTGATTCCGCAGCTATTAACATCAGGTTTCTCCTGTATGCATGCACTGTTGGAGAATCATTGTGAGCTGGAGGTGAACAGTGTGTGTACTACAAAAATAAGATCTGAGAAGTCTCTAGTGTAGACAAATGTCCCTTGAAGTTACCTAATTTTTAGTCTATACCAGGGAACGTAAATCACGTGTGACATGCTGAGATTTTAAGTCTGTTCCTTTCTTTGTAAGGTAGAACATACTGAGGCTGGTGGCCATCCTGCTAACTCAGCTGTCAGACCATGGTTTTGACTGCTTGATACTCTACATCTTCAGACTGCTCACTAATTGCTGGGGAGATTGATTTCCCACTGGGGTTCCTAAAAGCTTGCCTTTTACACAAGTTTACAGTCACATTATGTGCCTTCTGGCCTGTATGTTTGTTTTAGGCCTGCTCAGTGTTAATGTAATTGGGCTGAAATAAAACCATTTGTGAAGTTAGAAGGCTTTTACAATGACCCACACTGCTCTCCTCCATTTTGTGAAGGAGCCTCCCTTGGGTTCAAAAGATCAATCTTTTTAATGAAATCTTACCCTTGAAGTGAATGCACCTATCTTAAAGGGGAACCTTATGGATGTTTTACAGGATTAGTAGCACTGTAAAGGAGGCTGAGGATAAATCGCAGGTTAACTTCTTGCAAAGTTAGCTGGCATGAATCTAATAATCTGCAAATATGGCATAAACCTTGCAAATGACAGCCCCATCCAGAAGTGAGTTGCTTCAAGTTTAGTTTTCAGGGTTCACTGACAGACTACATTATTCTAACTAAACTGACACACTTGAACTTCGAATTTAAATATCTTGTATTTTTGATTGTTTTTCAAGATTTCACATGTATACCTGTGGTAATCATCTGTAACTTCACATAGCAATTTCATAGCAAGAAGTACGATGGAATTTTCCAGAGGTATCTAGTAAATCAGGAACTAAACCTCCTAATTAAAGTTTGATAGACGTTAAAAAGGTTTCTGCTTGTATTTCATGAGGTGCTACTGGAAAAATAATTTTGTAAAGTCACAGAGTTTAGTTCTTTGAAACAGCTTTCTTCTAGTGTTTCAGATAAAAGCTTTTGATCTTGAGCAGTCTCTACAAGAGGTGACGGAGAGATATGAGAAAGAAAAGCAAAAGAGGAGAGCTCTACATAACAGCTTAGTTGTAAGTATATTTAATGACAGAACATTTTCTTATTTTGTTGCAATTTCCTCAGCAATAAAACTAATGAATATACTTTTCATGGATATATCACCTCCCTCAGCTGTCTATATATGATGCATTTTTTTTCTGAGCACATTTGTCTTACAATAAACCCCACTCCATTCTTTTTACACAAGTATCTTCCAAATGCACTTGTGCAACATACTACCCTAAGGAGTATCATCCATTTTCAATACTGGTCAATACTGGAGTTTATTCATCCTCTTCTCTAAATTTGCAGCTTCTAAAGTTGTTTTAGAATTCTTAAAATGATCAACTTGAAATTGCAAAATGGTAATCTTTTATTTTTCCAAATATGTCTAGCAGTATCCTGCTTAGCCATTAGTGATGGTTCATTTGGGATTTTTTTTTTTCTTTTTGTACTTTAACATTACTTTTCCTCTGCACCCTCCCAAATGACAAGTTTTGGGTTGCTTGATTCAGGACCTGATTTTTAGAAACACAAGCCACCTTCAAACAAAGTTCTTTTAAGTTTACCTACCTGGGAAAATGAAGCTGTGTGTTAAAAAGTACTTACCTTCCAAACTCTGCATTGTGTTTCAGTTTACTGAAAGGATATTCCCCAAGGCAGTGGGGAGTTAATGCCAGTGGTCACTAGTCATCACAGGCAAGCTGTTTTCACTAATACAAAACAATACTAATACAAAATGAGGAGAACTGATCACCGACCAAAAGGAAGGAAAAACACCGGTTTAGATAAACTGAAGTCTGAAACAGCCTGCAGAGAAAAATCAGTTACTGGCTTTTTAGTCATGTATGAACACACAGTGAAGAGAAAAAGGTGCAAAATGTTTTATATTCTACATCTTCCTCAGGGCTGACAGAAGAGAAATTGAGTGCGTAACCTTGTCTGTTGAGTTGATACAGGTGTCTGAAGAAGCTCAGGTAAAGAGGAACCAGACTGAAAACAGGAAAATGGCTTCGATTTAAAGCCTTTTTTTATTTTTCCATATAGGCTGGAGAGGGCTACACCGTTCCAGAGTTCTGAAGAGCTCATACTTCCTCAAATGCTTTCTTCAAAATTCTCAAGGCAAATGATATTAATACTGTGTTTCTCTTCACAGAGTCTTAAGGCTATGATGTTGTAAACACCTGCTTTCTTAAACATGTTCATGTCTGCTTCACAAATTCCAGTGTATTTATCCTCTGCAGTAGTTTGTTAATATTCTAACCCTAGGAACTGAGAGGAAATATCAGAGTCCACTGCAGGATCCGACCATTACTACCTTTTGATACGGCTCCTGGACATTCGATATCACAAGACAGGTAATTTATTTTGTCTGTGTTAGATCTTAGCTGACTCATAATTAATATACAGAGAAAACAATAGTTATATGTATATGTTATATGACAAGCTGAGAGAGTTGAGGCTGTTCAGCCTGGAGAAGAGAAGGTTCCAGGCTGATCTTCTAGCAGCCTTCCAGTACTTAAAGGGGGCCTACAGGAAAGCTGGAGAGGGACTTTTTACAAGAGCATGTAGTGATAGGACAAGGGGAAATGGATTTAAACTGAAAGAGGGGAGATTTAGATTAGATATAAGGAAGAAATTCTTTTCTCTGAGGGTGGTGAGGCACTGGAACAGGTTGCTCAGAGGAGTTGTGGATGCCCCATCCCTGGAAGTGTTCAAGGCTAGGTTGGATGAGGCTTTGAGCAACCTGGTGTAGTGGAGGATTTCCCTGCCCATGGCAGGGGGGTTGGAACTAGATGATCTTTAAGGTCCCTTCCAACCCAAACCAATCTATGATTCTATGTGAGAACAACTGTGTTCTTGATTTTTCTGGGTTTATTGGGGGTATGGGGGGGCTGGGGATGATGATGGTATCATAAAAACTAATTGCTGTTTCCTTTTCTTTCTCCTGCTGCATTGGCTTTAGCCAATCTCATCCCCTTGTCTAAAAGTTATGTCTACCTGAATAGAAAGCCATAGCTGTTCTGGCAGGCCAGAATTATCCCTGGCTTGGCAGAAGTAACACAGCTGAAGTCAGTTTATTCACTAGTCTATACAAATTCTGAGATACAGTAATGTAATAACTGTCAGAAGTGGTGGGCAGAGAAACACACTCAGCATTACCGTTGTTTTGTAATGCTATAGAACGGATTTACTATCAGCACAAACACTGGTGATTCTATTTCAGTATAATTTGGCTCTGCATCCCTGATTTATAATACTCTTACTGTAACTGAAGTGTCAAAACATTCCAAGATCCAAAAGGAAAAGAGGGATTAGATGCAAATATGTGCTATAACAAGCTGAATTCTCCATAGATGACTAATGTGAAAGAGTGTAGGGATTGAAACATACTCAAACAAAGAAAGAAGGGGAAAACTAGCTGGGTGGCTAGAAACCAGTAACATGATCATTTGCTCTATCAGTAAATAACTGATTTAGGGCTTTATTTTACTTTTACCAGCTGGTAATTCTAAAAGAGTACATTCAGTGTGTTAAAGTTTATTAATTTTTGGCAAATCTTAAAAAAAATATAGAATTGTTTTAATTAAAACAACATCAAAAATAGCAGATGAGATATTTCAAGGAGCCTGAAGGGGAAACTTGTGTTAACCTGTGCTTAATATACCTGGGAAGGAACCCACTCACTGGTTTTGTTGTTGTAGTGCAATCAGATGATGAATTGCAGTGTAAAACAGGATGAACTGGGCCAAACAAACAATCACTAAGACTAACTTTTCTTAATATATCAGAAAGTAATTTAAATAAAACTTAATTATAAAGTTAAGGAGTGATTCTCAAAACACTTAGACACATGGATGAATTTATACACCTCAGCACTCTCAATCAGTTTTGAGATTAGCAATGGATGCAAGATCATAGAATCATAGAATGGTTTGGGTTGGAACGGACCTTAAAGGTCATCTAGTTCCAAACCCCCTGCCATGGGCAGGAACACCTTCCACTACATCAGATTGATCAAAGCCTCATCCAGCCTAGCCTTGAACACTTCCAGGGATGGGGCATCCACAACTCCTCTGAGCAACCTGTTCCAGTGCCTCACCACCCTCAGAGAGAAGAATTTCTTCCTTACATCTAATCTAAATCTCCCCTCTTTCAGTTTAAAGCCATTACCCCTTGTCTTATCACTACACACCCTTGTAAAAAGTCCCTCTCCAGCCTCTCTCTGTAGGCCCCCTTTAAGTACTGGAAGGCTGCAATAAGATCACCCCGGAGCCTTCTCTTCTCCAGGCTGAACAGCCCCAACTCTCAGCCTGTCTTCGTAGGAGAGGTACTCCAGCCCTCGGATCATCTTCATGGCCCTCTGGGCTCGCTCCAGTAGGTGCCTGTCCTTCTTATGTTGGGGTCCCCAGAGCTGGATGCAGTACTCCAGGTGGGGTCTCACAAGAGCAGAGTAGAGGGGCAGATCAGGGACAAACATCTAAAAAGAGGATGTTTTTCACTTCAGTGTTATAAAGTGAAAGCCTCTTGTTATAAGCTCACATTACAATCTCAAAATAATAGAATGGCTTGCATGCGAGTTAGTCCTAATTGGGTTTGTTCTAAATTTCTTTTTTTTAAGCATATTTTGCTTGATTGCACTTTAATTTGTGTTTTATTCAAAATTAACCATGGTGTTAGTATGGACATGGGGTACAATCATAATGGCAATTCTGAAAGGTACTCTTCAGAGAATGTGTAGTTCACAGACATTTTGAGCATTGACTTTCCTCAGCAAAATGAAATACGTATGGTTTGAAAGATACTTTTTTTTTCCCCATTGCTTTTTTTTTCTTACAGGCAAAGAAACTTTTCAGAAAAAGTGGCATATGCAACTGATGATGTGAGTATTCAATGGTGAAATTCAAAAGCATGTTCACAGATACTAGAAAGGAGAAACAAGAGGGACATGTGAACTATGAGGGGTTTTTTTTTAAAAAAAGATATTTTCTTATCAATCAATGCCCAGCTTTGATCACCCATGGGTGCAAGAGCAGGTGATTTTGCGCTATTTTCATCTTGACTCTGTACTGGTGATAGCTTGGAGCTTCTGCTGGTGCAGTCATCCATGAACCGGAGGTTGTGTGTTTGCAGTAGGCTTCCTGCAGTCAGTCCCTTGGAGCCATTTGTATTTACTGTAACTATTTCTAAAATTATGTCAGGCTTTTTTAATTTTATTATTGCAGTGCAACTAATGCATTAGGAGAGAAATATGATACCTCATGAAGCACAACAGCTTACACTGGTACTGCAGTCAAGCATGTTAAAGCGTCCTGGCTTAGATCCGTCAGAGGAAGGAGAATGGGCATTGAGGTTACAAATCCAGTTGACATTCCAGCATTAATTGAGGCCATTACCAAGATATAAAATTTAAAAAGGCACAGTAGTGTGAGCTAAGGTGAAAGTATTAACTTGGGTTTTAATTTTCTTATCCGTCATAGCTCTTATCTATTTGGCTGTTCACTGTTACTTACACAGTGATTAGCCAAATTCTTTTCTATAGTACAGTGCTTAAAATATTGCTGAAGTCACCTACAGTATGTTATGCATTTAAATCCCCCGAATTATAGCTTCATTAGGCAGATCTCAGCTGCATAAATTGGATACTTAGAGAGAGAGATATATGCAATTAGGAAACTAATGGAGCACATGAAGAGTCAGCTAAGAAAGAGTAAATATGTCAGGAGATAAAAAACAGGGATCTGTAATGGTAAAGGTAGTAGTCTGCATGCCATGACCCATTTATTGTACTGTAAAATGCCACGACCATTTCTGACCTGTTAGATTTTATAGCATGAAGATAAAATTAGATAATATTTAGGTTCTGGATTATTTCAGAGAGATATCTGATATATTACAGTATCTATATGTTTACAGGCAAAGCAGTGTCTGCTTGCTTATGCCAATTTATGAGTTTTAGTTTGTATGAAATAGTGACCTGGTAACCTTTGATTTGCTAACCTGTTCTCATGTTTAAAAGTCCTTATGAAATATTCCAGGAAAATAAATGCATGCATGGACTTGATTGTAAAATGAAATTTGCAAGAAACTAACTTCCTGGTTTTGGAAAACAACATGGACTTCAAATGTTTTATTGGTTTGCCTTGAAGTTTATTTAGTTAAAATGCTTTCTAGTTTTGATCAAACACCTCTAGTCTTTGTGTTAGTTTCTTAATATGAATATTTTTTTAGAGAAAAAATACATATTTTTGTTTAAAATATCCAAGTTCACGAGGGAGTATAAAGTACAACCGACTTTTTACAAAAAGCAGTCAATTTAGTCTAATCTAACAAAAGTAAAGGAAAACAGTATTTATTGCCTGCTTGTTTTGCTTTTAATAGCTGAAGGTGTTAATGCTTGTGGCTAGGATAAATATGCAATTTTCAAATAAAATTATGGGGCTTGATTTGTTTTGATTTGTTATGGAGCTTTTAGTTGCAACACAGTCAAAGCTCCTATTTCTGTAAACAAGTTAACTTGTTTTCCAGACAAGTATTTATTATTTAAAGGAAATTTTAGATCAAGGTGAAGGAAGACTGTCCGTGGTAGAAGTGCTGAGTTTCCTAGTTTTGCTTTTTAGATCATGACTGTCTTTCCAGATTTTTCCCTGAAAATACTTTTTGTGTGTGACATAACCAGGCAGGTTTCTGCCATGATCGTTTTAGAGATAATGTGCATTAAAAGCAGAGCTGTATTTGAGAGACACAGTCACAACGCAGTCCAGCATACATATCAGAAACTATGCCTGGATCTTCTGGACAAGCTTCAGCGTGATGTTGTTCCTGGACTGGACTGGAGCTCTAGTAATATGCTGATCTGTCTCATCTATGCTACAACTTTGTCATGTTATTACTACAATAAGGAAAACTTCTGTCTTCTAGTGAAAGACCACAACAACAAGAAATTGCAGTATAAAGTAGCTTTGCTTCTCTCCTGCCAGGAGCTGTGTTAAGATTTCCTTCAAACTGTCTGCAGATAGGCAGAACTGACACTTGGACAGAATGGTTGTGTATCTTTTTGTGAGACTGAGACTACACAAATTCCATTTAGTCTTTGAGTGTTTTTTCTTTTGTTTATTTAGACATTCATATCATTCTTCAAAAGAAGTATGTGATTTTTTCTATAATCTTGCTCATCTTGTCTAGAGAATCGTTATTCAGATTCTAAGTCTAAAAAAGGCTTAGGATTTTACTGGATGTGCAGAAGAGTATTTCATTTCAGCACTGAAGTTGACAGTGAAACATAAGGAGCAGTTGCAGTCTCCCTTACATTGGCTCTGCTGTGGAGCAGTAGTATTGGGAAAGGGGGCATAACCTTCAGCAGATATGCAGTAACAAGTGATAAGAAATTGTAATTATCGCAGCTGGACTCTGCGATCATGTCTATATCCACTATTCCGTTTGACTCATTTAAATTTATTTCTCTTCCTTACTGAATTTCACTTACTGAACTGCTCCCCAAGGTTGGGAGTCAGGCTTGGGTGTCAGGACAGATTGTGAATATTTTTGAAGTATCCTTTTGTCATTTCCATGATTCATATTGCCCTGAAAGAACTCAGACTGGGAGTATTGTGTGACTCTCAGGTGAAAAAAAGTTTCTGCAATGTTCACATGAGACAGCTGTATGGATTTCACAAGCACTATTGACAGGGAAACCTGATGAAATTCTGTGGGCCAGCAGCCGTGGTGGTATGTTAGGCCATACTGATCTCCTGAAAAAGGAAGGTCATTACCAATGCTCATATGAAACTTCTGCCTTTTAAGAATTCTTTTGTTTCTGTGTTATGCAAATAGAGTTTTTTCTGTCCCATTTCTCACCTTAGAGAAAGCTGGTCTGCAAGTAAGTTTGATACCTCAATCAGAAACATTTTCCATAACTCTGTATCCTTTTCCTTTTTTTTTTTTTTCTTTCTTTCTTCCCCCAGAGCCTTTTGGTTACTGATCCTGTTAGAATTTCTTTGTCAGGCCCTTTTATAGCAAAATGTTGTACTCACGTCTGTACTGCTGCTAGATTTACCAGTACTGGGATGGGTAATACAGCTCATTCCATAGAGTGAGTGTTGTCATCGTTGATAATGATACATTAGCCTTCTCCAAAGAGGAAGAAATACTTGTAAACTCAAAACAAAAATTTTCTTTTTATTAGCCGTTTGCATGCTGGACGTACTGTTATGCAATTGTTATTTGCTCAGTTCTTTACAACTTCATTCTGTGGCAATACTCATTTCAAGGCCATTAGTTCAGCACTGCAAGCTACTTGTCTGAAGCACATTAGGAATTTCAGCATTCCCATCAAATGCAATAATGTAACCACATTTTAATAAGCTAGGAAACCTTGGATTAGATGAAGTATTTTGTGTGCTAGTAAGCTTCCACTGAAATTGTGGTAAACTCCCACATTTTTTTTCTTTACTTTTTCTGCAATGAAGCAACATAGGCCACGAGGAGCAGAAGGGCACAGAAGTTGCTATGTAAGGCATGCCAGACTGCTGTGATTACACTCTGGTAATAGTTTAAAGAGCTGCTTACACATCTGTCAGACTTGCAAAACTACTATGTAATCCATCTGGAATGTGGATTCCACTAAAAACTCATTGAATCCTACCAATTGTGCTAGTGCAGTTCTTTCTCACAGTTCTGGACTAGCATGTTATTCTATGAAATGTGCATCTTCCGCTCACTTCTAGGCACAAATATATTTGAAATCAATCTCAAAAGACACCGTGCAAACTGGTCCTATAATAAAAATTGACTCGTTTTGCCGTTTTTTCTACCTGTGGTGGCAGTTAGGGAGGCTGGATTTACTTGCCTGTGGCTTTCTAGGCACATAAGAAATTCAGATAATGGTTTGGATCTTTCTCGTGAACGTAAGTGTGCATATTTTGTGTTGTTTGCTCTTTAATAATCTGAATGTGTTTTGACATACTTTCTTGTGGTCTTGCTAGCTCTCTGCAATATGTCAGCTCTAAAGCCTCAAGTGTCGGTAACTGTTGGAGAAGGGCCTTGGACTTCATGATCCTCAATTACTGCTGTCACCTGGAACGTTAGAAATTACAAATATTTCTCGTGTGTGTGCCTATGATATTAACTGCACATATTTTGTTTTTCTCTTAGGAAACTGTTCTTGTAAAGTGTAGCCGTCCTGGTCATGCATCAATAAACAAGACTTTTCAGTTTGAGAGGTGAGTAGTCCTGTGTAGCAATCTGGATTGCTGGAAGATTTGTATTTTGAAGGCTAATTTTTTAGTAGGCATCAGTTGGAAGGTAATGTTCTCTTTTTTTTTTTCCTTTTTTTTTTTTCCTTTCTTCTTTATTTATGTGGTATTCACATTCTTCCCAGGACAGAATAATCCACTTCAGGATATAGTTGACACACTTAGTCTTCCCTCTCAGTGAAGACAACTGATATGCCTAAGTTTGAAACCTGTGTAGAAATTTTTTTGACCCTCTTCACAGTCTGAATAGTTCTCATGATCCTCGCAACGTGTCGTGAGATAGCAAAATGCTATCCACGTTTTAAAGGTAAGGACTTCAGCATTAGACATAGAGCATGACTGAGCCAGAAACTGGAGTGATGACTTGTAAGACTCAATGTTAACTTAGAGTTAGAATGTCCTGAACGTAAACAGCAAGATAGAGTAGTGGCATGTAAATCAGCACTCCCTGAGGGAAAGACTGTAGTGTGACTGCTTTCCTTATTAGATGCTCAAGAATCCACATAGGCGAGAGGGATTTTAAGGTTTTAATCAGTGTTTTTGCCTCATAAGACACTAGAGAGTCCGTCTGCAACGCAGAAAACTGCAGGGAGTCAGGCTGAAAGGTGCCTTATATTCTTTCAGAATGGAGCTGATCTGGAGCTCCGAAAACAGGAATGAAGATTTAAATCAGTACAAATGAAAGCTCCGTAAACAAAGAAATAAAAAATTTTGCCCCATGCCTTTTTTCTAATGCAAACTTCGCGTTTATACATTGCAGTGATTCATACAGTAGGTGGTCTACCCTGAACCATGCTTCAAAACCGTCTGGAAACAGAACACATGAGGACACTTTCATGCTAAATTGCTTGAAGGCAAAACTCGATTTAAAGTCAAATGTATCCAACATGAATTATCTGTCCTGGCTTAAACTTAAGGTCTGAGCCTGTTCAGCCTGAACTGCTGTAGGTTTGCTAGACGTTGGCAGTCATTCACCCTTTCCTTGAGGCATCCTTCTCAGATGCTGCCTCTTTCCAGTCATGAAGACCGGGGACTACTGTTGCATAGGCTACCAAACAACTGAAAATTCCTGAGATAATGCAAATCTTGGGGAAGCTTTACTGGCCCCATAGGTCATAGGACTCCCTTGATACAAGGTATATGCGACCTGTCAAAGTACATGGACCCTTCCATGTGTGCTAAGCTACTTGAAGTAATTCCTGTCACCCTCCTGCTATACCTAACACAGCCATACCAGTTGAAGTAAATGCAGAATAATGCTGGAATTCAACTCTGTAGAACAACACAGTTAATGGTATTGACACAGAACTCCAGAGGTGCTATGACTCTGGACATGTGGTATAGATCCTGATAATCAGGAAAAGGGTTAAAAAAATGTAAATCTCCCAAAACATGAAGTTCTTGGGGAATGTTTTTGCAGTGTCCCAGCACAGCTCTATTTTATAAACAGAAGAGCATATGGTTCTTATGAACTCAAAAATGTTTATTTTTTTAACAAAGTTTTATGGAACTAATAAATGTCAAAATATTTGATTGCAGCTCAGGAAGAAAATTCCAGCTTTCAGCATGTTATGCTTTTATAATTTTATTGGCAAATCAGTTAGCAAAATAAAAAAGAAGCTCGGAATTTTCAAGGTGAAATTAACATTAATCGCTACACAGGGACAAATCTGTCATCATTCTGATAAAAATAAATGGGTTTATAGAAAGAGATTCTCTGGATTTGCTGCATCTGTCATGGTCTCAGATAGCTAATTAAGTGGGTGTCCACGCTTCAGCCAGTGCTGTGATTACAGTGCAGCATAAACTAGTTCAAGCTAACTTTAAACTACTCCATTTGGGTACTGGTAGCATTTGAGTCACAGCAGCTAAGCAGTGGCAGTAAAACCCCTTTAGGAAGTTGAGTAAATATTTGGAGGAGTTACTGTAACAGGGAGCCCAGTGCCTTTCCTCTGAACAGCTACCAGAACCTGACACAGTTCGCTATGGCTCTACTGCTTTGCAGTACTAAGACTGGTTGATTCTAGCCCTGGTTGTGGTCTGCGGTAATCTGTTTGCTTTATTAGACAGCAGACCCCTTCAGCAGCAAGTGAAGACAGTATGAATATTCTCATCTCTAAAATACCTTTTTAATTTATTATTTTTTATGTAGTATCTCTGAGAAGTTTTGATGTGTTAAGAAAAAATATTTTTCAACACATACTGAGTTAGGGGCCTAGTTGGTTAAGATGAAGGCCTTGGTGCTAATGAATATTTCATCTATTGCAGATGATATATGAGGCAGAGAAAAGCATTTGGAAGTTTTTCTGCTCTCTTATATTGACCTTGCAGATTTGATGTGCAAAGTTTACTGAAGCATGTGTGTGTGTGCATGCAAAGCAAGGATGGAGTATTGCTGTTCAGTGTCTGTGTCCTCCCAGTACGAACTGTTCCACATCTCTGCATATTTGTTGGTTTCTCAGTGTAGCATGACAGCACATCAGTGGAATGGCAAGACAAGCAGTATTTGTCCATCAAGCCAGACAAGTGCTCCTTTCCTGATTAAAGAGAGTACATTTTCATGCAACTTACAATTAGACTGTGGAACACATTGCCACAGGATGTTACTCCAGGCCAAGAATTCATTAAGATGCAAAAAGAAACTGAATACTAATTCTAATTTTTTTTTTTTTTTTTTTTTTTTTTTGTAACAGAGATTCATATTTCAGTTTTGAGGCCAGTTTAGAGCTTTTAAGGATTAGGATGAGACACAGAGATGAATTATTGTGTCTCCAGCCACCATAGTGTTTCTTGCTCCTTCCTCTGGCTATTGTCAAGAACAAAATGCCAAACTAAGTGGGTCGGCTCTAATTCTGTATCTGTTTGTCACTGATCTCTCTGCTCAGTCTTGTTTATGGAGAACATAAATACAAATTCTACATTTGTGCAGACTATGGACTGTAGTGGCCAGATCGTGGTTACAAAGAGGCTTGAGTACATGCGAAAGAGCACACTACATCTTAATTCAGTTAAACTTGTAGTATCATATACAACCTGTGGAATGCTGCGAAGTGAAGTATATTGTATACACAGTGAAGTAACTATGCTTTGTAATGCTTGCTGCTACCAAAATTCTTGTTTCTAATCAGTCATTCTGCTATAAACTATAAAGAACACACATCATTCATTAGAAAACAGAGCTTAAAAAAAAAAGTCACAACAGAAGGATATCAGAAAGGGAAGCTTTTTCCAAAGATAAGCATTCATACCTCAAATACATAAGTGCAGCTAATGACATTCATGTTTTATATTCTTTTCATCTTGAATAAGCAGTACGTGCTTCAGGCTGTAATCTTGGGAAGGATGTTTTTGGTGTGCTAGAAAAAAAATGAGTGAGTTAGGATGTCCACGTTTTACCATCAGAATTTCCTCTCTTTGATGATTTCCTGTTTTCGGGTCTTGATTTTATGTTGTACAAACTTGATAGTTGAAAAGGTTGGAGGAAAAATTTCTTTGAAGAGCCCTGTGTTACCTTTTATTTTTCCTTGAATTTGAAAAAATGTATGCGGTTGTTTTAGACATCATTGTTTTGGCCCAAGGATTGTACTGTCCCTGCTCTTTTCTACAGTGTAAAAGAAAGTCTTCCCTCGAGCAAGAAGTGTTTATTTCAGAGTAGATAGTTCAGCAGAGGTGGGGATGGAAATACCTTAGGCTGATGCTGCCCACAAAGACAGTGCATCCTTAAATATGACCTTCAGGGACCTGATGATTTCTGCTCTGCCACTGAGTCTTCTGAGACAAGGCTCAAGGCAAGTTTGCAACCTCTCTATCTCTTTTTTTTCCCAAACCTCATCCACATCTGAAGGGAAGCATGCTCTGACGACTCCCTTCCTTAGTGTGACACAAAGGAGACACAGGCAGCAGGGATATTTCACAGGCTGGTAGGTGGGAAAAAGTAATAGGGATCCAGTACAGCCTGAAAAAGACCCCACCCGCCAGAGAGACAGGCAGAAGGATTAGGATGAACTCAGAGAGCCACAAGTGTACACCTGCGGGTTGTTCTCTCCAGCACAGATAACAGCTGCTCCCAAAAAGTGGGTGAGAACCTTGGAGTTCTAATTTTCAGTCCCCTGACATAGAAATGTCAGCAGGTCACAAGTTTATGTCACTGGCCTATATTTTCCCTAGTTTGTGTTCTTGTATTATGACCGCGTATTTGTATTTTTTCTTCAGTTAATCAATGCACTTTGCTCTTCAGAGTTTACAATGCTTCGGAGTCTCAAGACACAGTATTTGCAGATGTGGCCCCTTTGCTAACATCTCTCCTGGATGGGTAAGTTAAAGAGTGGGACTAAGAAAGCTAAAGTGCAACAATATACTGAAATCCATCAATTAAAAAAAAAATACTTAATAGTGGCGATTCTGTCAAGTTTTGTGGCTTTGCAGTTGCATTTTCCTTCTTTCTACTCAACACCAACTGAATGTTGTTTTCCCGTATAAACAGTGAAACACTGTTTACAAAATTTAGCAGAGCAGACAAATTGGGAAAAAAAAATATTTTTTTTCCTCTGGTCTCTTTCTGGCAAACTTAAGCATTGCCTCTAATGGAGGATACTATCTTTTGTATTTTGGTAGGTTATGTTTTATAACTGTTTTTCAGTTGTAGACACAGTATAATACATCTTTTCCAACACTGTTTTCATATATGAAAGTCCTGCCAGGGCCACGCTCTGATCATCTGTTCTGTTCAGCATAGGCCATAGGAGGTGATACCGACTCCTGGTTGAACCAGAACTGAGTGTCCTCAATTGTAGTTCTAACGCTCCTTCAGGCACTAGGGTTAAAAATGAATTCTGGTTTGAATACAAAACTCATCAGTAACAACCACTAACAAATAATTACTTCTAGCCACTGAAGTTCATGAAGTGTGATTCTTCATTTGTACTAGAGCCAACTTAAGCTGCTCTGGAGAACCTTGAAGTGCATGTTGTCATAATCCTTGAGGCTTGAACCGAGATTTATGCAGAATTTCCCTTCTGCTCCTTTCTCACCCGCGCTATAATTCCACTCAACTATAGACAGTTGCTGTAGAGCTGTCATGGACCTTTCCCTGCTTGTGGAGGGAAAGAGTCTCTTTCCGTCTACAGTGGTATAATTGAACCATGGCAATCTCTGTTCCCAGCAGTCTGCACAATGAAGTTTCCAAGTCTCCTTTTCTTAAAAGCAGCCTTAGAGGAGGCATATCAGGATATCATTAACATTGGGAAATCTCAGCCATCCCTTTACATGTGCTACAGAGGGGCTCACAAGGGCTACCTGGTCTAAGGAGGTCCGATATGGCCCATATGGCATTATTCTAGTTTACCAAGGATGAGGACCCACAGTTTCCATAGCTGAGCAACCTAGGGATCACTAGGTTGGAGGAGTTTGAAGAAATCCTTATAACCACTGTTTTCTCTCTCTGCTTTTCCATTTGCAATGAACACAAGTTTGCTTTGGCTCAACATGTTGCCTATGTATCTTCAGACATATCTGATCTATACCTTGATCTGCTGTACTTCCCACTTTCTAATTTGCACATTGGGAGAATCCTGTCCTAAAAGCTATGGTTTTTATATTCTGGTAGGATATGTTCTGTTATTGAAAACCAAAGAGTTGTCTTGTTCTTCCAGAAGTGCCATTTAAACAGAAGCAGATTTTCAGGGAAGGCAAGGCTGTGCGTACGAGCCGTGTTTCTCAGCAGCCTTCTCGTTGTAAATGGAAACAGACATACTTAATCTGAACTCTGAACCTCTTTTGTGCTCCTGATTGTTTTAGTCTGGGCTCCAAAGTGGTGTGTAACAACTTTTAGCTTAAGTAGAAAGGAGTGTTCCGCTCCTTTATTTTTTCTTTATTTTTCTTTCTTAATGAATTGTTTCATTTTTCAGTATAAATATACAGGAAGAAAAGATTGTTCCACACACATAACAGACAAAGTACAGCAGGCTTCAAAGTTTACAGATAGCAATACAGGGCCAGCAAGACAGTAAGATAATATTTCTTTTCTTTACAGCATTGAAGAATCAAACTTGTTTATTTTAAAGAAGAATACATTTCTCCTCCTTTGATTTCCTTTAACAGTGTTCTGTCCTAGTGACAAGTTTGCTATATTGAACACCCATGCTCTTTTCAGGAGAGAAATACTACAAAACTATTGGTAGTCTAGCTTGACAATAAGAACTTTTCTAAACTATAGCAACCTTCCTCTGACTTAAAGGGGGCCTACAAGAAAGCTGGAGAAGAACTTCTTACAAAGGCATGCAGTGGTAGTAGCACAAGCGGTAATGGCTTTAAACTGAAAGAGAGTAGATTTTAGTTAGATCTAAGGAAGAAATTCTTCCCTCCGAGGGTGGTGAGACACTGGAACAGGTTGCCCAGAGAAGTTGTGGATGCCCCATCCCTGGAAGTGTTCAAGGCCAGGTTGGATGAGGCTTTGAGCAACCTGGTGTAGTGAAAGGTGTCCCTGCCCATGGCAGGGGGTTTGAAACTAGATGATCTTTAAGGTCCGTTCCAACCCTAACCATTCTGTGATTCTATGAAACAAGAAGGTAGTGAAACAAAGTGGAGGAGAAATGTCAGGGCACATAAGTGAATCATAGTCTGAAATTTTCAGATTGCTCTATTTGAAACCCTTATGTTGGAACCAGAAGCAATGCAGTAGACTACGTACATCTAAACTAGTCTGCTGCTGCTTCTGTTCTTGTTAGATCACCTAACAATTCATTCTCTCCTGTGCCTACTTAGATATAATACTGCTTCAGATAGTTCGAGCTCATTTGGGCTTACTGAAACACCATTTTGGCTTTGGCAGAGAAGTTATCTCTGATTGATACCCGATTTGCGTCTCTACCTTCAGTGTTACAAGCACCTGTCTGCTTAGCTTCTAATCATATCATCTGTATCTTGACAGAACAGACAAATCTACAGATTGCTTACATTCTAACAAGTAGCAATAAAGGAAAATTTGAATAGCTGGACTATATGAAAGTTTGAGACACTGCTGAAAAGATTTCCATTCTGTTTTTTTTTCTAAGGAAATCTACTACTTGCAAACTTCTGGCTGCCTTTTATGTTCCAAAGATCTTTCTCTGATTTTGAAGTGGGGCTAGAAGTCTCAAAAAGCTACGGTCTGGTGAGGCAGTGTGCGTTAGGGGTGAAATTGTGAAAATTACTCATTGTTAGCCTAGCTGAAAACTACCAAAAGTAGTGAGAGCTTTTCACTGACATAAATTCAAGTAGAGTTATGTCAGCACTGAATTCTGAGGGAAATACATTGTTTCAGATTTACAGCCCTAATTTCTAGCACATTTCATTTTGCTCTAGTGCTCTTTATATTCAGTTAGTTATCTCTTTTACTTCACCATATCTGTGACTAGACTTCTATTTTATACTCTTTACATCCTGAAACATGGAGGGACCTTACTATAGGTTCACTGACTGCACCTTTGACTTTGCATCCCCAGAAGGAGTACTCAGGTATTTGCTGTGTTGCTTATCAGCCCACATTTCTTTCTAATAAGAGAAAGCTTTCTAAATAATCCTCCAAAATAATTACTTCTAAGTATGTTTAATATGCAAAAATAGCTGCAAATACATTTCTTTGCAGTGGCCATGGAAGTATTTCATGACTTGAAACCATAAATTTAAAACAATTAGACGAGGGGGTGTTCATTGCAATTTGCTGGCATGTGCTTGAAACAACTTTTTAGATAGGAGGAAAAGCATCAGATAACCAAAAGCAGCTGTTCAGGTCTGCCCACAGAGGAGACAGCTTAGGCAGTGAAATTTTACTCCCTGGCAGACCAGAAGCAAGCCCATTCTTGCAACTCTCTACTAGAGCAGAAATTTCAGCATGCCACAAAGCACTCCTTGTCTATGGAGATTCTGCTTATGTTGTGTCTCTGAACAAAGAGGATTGTCCAGGGAAGGGGCAGTTCTGTTGGCGCAACTGCACGTCTTCCAAGAGTTTTTGCTGGCGTAGTTCTGTGGTCAACACCAAGGTGCTGGCAGGTGCTGCAGAGCAAACACAGACAAGTAGGACTAACCTTCAGCTGCACAGTACAGTATTGGTCCTCATTACAAAGTAGTACTGTGGCTGGATACGTTTGTATTCACCCACTCGTTTTGCTTAAGGTGTTGACTTTGATCCAACTGTGTTAGAAACACGCTTTCTGGATAGGATCCCTACATCGAAATTCAGATCCCTGCAGCACAGACATTCACAACAGAGCTCACAGCTGTGGACTTCTTTGTTACTATTTTTAGTGCAGAGAAACAGGCATTTCAGAGTTCTGTTCATTAGATGTGTTTTACACATGATGAATTGTGTTTCATAGTTGCCTGTACCTCTGCAGTGACATTGTACCTTTTCACCTTCTGCAAGTCCGTATCGGAGCAGTTCCTACCACCTTTATTGCAGTCATCTTTGTGTGCATGCTTATACTGAGCTAATTAGGGCTGCCTGATCTTTTTCAGTGACTGAGGGCCATGACTGATGTGCCTGCCTGGAAAAGACTATGAGAGCTGAAGCGTTTACTGTTCCCAGCTGTTAAGATTTTAGTGCTGTGGTTTGCAGCATAGCACTGTAGGACAAATCAAACCCAGCGACGGTTTACTTTAAAATGCTGTACTGTAAACTGCAGTGGTTCAGAAGCTGATTAACAAGCAGCTCAGTAGTGCATGAACTGGAAGTTGGGCAGACAGGAGGTCTAACCTCATCAGTCATTCCAAGCTAAGCATCCCTTAAACTCTGCTTAAAAGCATCCCTTCAACTCTGCTTAAAAAATGAAATCTGTTTAGGTTATGTTATGAGCAATACTTTAATTTCTGTCAGATTTTGAGATCTCCAGAAAGAAATCTGCAGGGGCAGTGTATTTATTTTTTGTTTCAGTTTGTGTTCCCAAATTGTTTGGAGTTTGACTTGCCACCTAAAAAACATATTTCATAGTGGTAAAATAAATGAAGGCCCTTTTAATTTTCAGGTACAATGTGTGTATCATGGCTTATGGGCAAACTGGAAGTGGGAAGACATACACAATGTTGGGACCACAGTTAGAGGAGAACTTTGCATTCTCCATAGAAGATGAATCAGAACTTGGAATTATTCCTCGAGCTACCCAAGAAATGTTCAGGTAACAACTAAGTAAAGGCTCGTGTCAATGACAGTCACCTTAAACTTTATAGAAAGGATGAAATAATGTTTGTAATGTATGTATCATTTCAGATTTCAGTTTCGCAATAATTAATATTTATAGCTTCTCTGACTGCCATTTGAGTTTTGATATAGATTTCTAGTCTCTTTCCTGCTTAGTCTGATTTTCTAAGAAAATAAGATCATTCAATCTTGCTGTGTGCTGTCTTTCAGACTCCTAATTAACTTTTGAATTATGTTTCAACCGTAGTTGTGAGGGTCTAAAAGATAATTAAGTTTTTACAAGTTTTGTGAAAATTGACAACTGGAATAGATTAAGAAGATCCAGATTAGAACCCAGTCCCTAAGAACCGTGATAGTAGAATTTTTAACCACAATCTGTTCTTGCTTTGAGAATTCTTATATTTTTTTTTTGTTGAACCTAATGCATTATTTGAACTGATAGGCTGCTATTTTATAATAGAAGAGCCATTAGAGGTTTTTCCAGCTAAGCCTATTTCTTTTAGAGAAGGGTATAAACTAAATGAAAGATCCAATTTTGTACCAGAATAACTGTGTCTAACTGTAAATATTCTCCTAAATAGACAAGCCCTTAATTTTTGAATTTTCTAAGGCTGTGGACACATAACCTCTTACAGATCCAGCTGTGTGGTTTACCATCTCTGCCTGTTGATTGCTTGCACTCTACCAGAGTTTATCATACCCTGAGCTCTGAATGCAATAATGTCCAGCAGAGAAATGGTATAAAAAAGTCTTGAGGAGGGAGGGAGGAGAAAAACAATTTAAGCTGGCCCAGCTGTTTGGAAAATGAAGTTTTATTTACTGCTTTATGTATAATTTAACTGTATATTCTGATTCTTCAGCTTAACATTAGCATGTGGATGAGGCAAAGCCACAGCTGTGGATATTTAATAAGCATTTTTATCAGATTGTAATGAGATTACAATTAAAGAATAGATCTTTATTTAGAGATTGTTCACTTGGGGTTTTACTTCAATGTTTTTTGGCTTTTTCTTCTTTTTTTTTTTTTTTTTGTTTTTATTCTCTAGGCTTATTTCAGAAAAGCCACCAGGAAGTTACTGGGTTGAGGTTTCTGTTGTAGAAGTGTATAATAATGAAGTTTTTGATCTTCTGGCCAAAGACAGTTGTGGAAAAGTATTTGGCGTCAAACGTGATGTTGTCACAACCAGAGAAGGAAGGAGCGATGTTCCGTTGCTTACACATGAGTAAGTACACAACTTGATTCTTATCATCCGACCATGATCTGGTGTCAATGCAATGTATAGCTGTCACGAAATTGCACTGTAGGCACCAGTTATCGCTCCGAAACAATGGCTCCTGACTATGTGCAAAAGAACAGTTCCCACTGTTTCCGTTAGCTCAGTGTATTAGACTGCAGTTGGCTGCAAATGTCAAAATACTTTTAGAAATAACAGTACAATTAGTTTGGGTTATACTCTGGTGTTAAGCGCCTTCCACTCAGAATGCCTGAAGATAGCTGTGTGTTTCGTTGTTGCTGGATCTAGGACATCTTGTCAGATGTAGAAGTTGTAGAACTTCTTGAGAGTTGTAGAACACTGGAACAGGTTGCCCAGAGAGGTGGTGGATGCTCCATCCCTGGAGACGTTCAAGGCCAGGTTGGACGAGGCCCTGAGCAACCTGATCTAGTTGGAGATATCCCTGTTCCTTGCAGGGGGGTTGGACTAGATGACCTTTGAAGGTCCCTTCCAGCCCTAACCATTCTATGATTCTATGATTCTGTGTAGAAAAAGGGGTAACCCAGTCACAGAGCGCTTTCTCTTCAGTCTTACCAAATCATAAAATTTACAGATTATAATAGAAATGTATGTACCTCTTGTAGATTTTAAGCAGCTGTAGAGTGTTAGCTTTCCCTACACACATTGGAGTTTAAAAAAAAATACTTTAGAAAGAATAAGATTATAAGTGATCTTTTAATATAAATACCCATCTTGCACTGCTTAGTATTCTGGTTTTATTACCAGAGGCATTAAAGTGGGAATTGATATGCTGGCATTTGAACTGTAGTTCTTGAAAATCCAGGTTCTTCAAACTAAAAGCTACAAATAGCTAAGCTTCTACCCATTGAATTTTAAGATTTATACCTTCCCAGTGTCGGTGTATGGCCAAGTTTGATTCTTATTTACATATCTTGACAGTGTAGGGAGAGCTAAGGTATTTAAGGCTACAGCTATACTTATTTTGATGCCTTCTTGTACTTATTAAGCATTATAAAGGCTTGTTCTAGTACACATTGGAATGATTCTTGGTGTTACCTATGTGTAGTATACAAAGCAAATGTGTAATACTTTCCTGTTTATAAATAAAACACCTTGGCTAACTAGACGGTGAAAAATCACAAGTTTATAACAGTTCATCCTTTAACAAGAGTGAATCCATTTCAGATTTTAGTAGTGGCTGTGTTGTTTGTGCTAGCATTAAATCAACATTAGCAAAAAAAAATTATGACAAGCAGTACTAGTGGCGCCAGAGAGGTGACGCTACCCATGGAATTAAGCTACTGGACATCTGCCTGTGAGCACCCAGCATGTGAAAAGATTCTGGAAGGGAACATTTCTGCTTGTGCGCTGTAGACAGGTCTAGAAATTTATAAAAAACTGTTCTGCTCATTGGGTAAATAATGTTTGTGAAAAGAAACATCTTGCCCTATTGAAATCTTTAGCACAGTATTATAGTGTTTTACATTTCTGGGGGAAAGATGATATTTTTCTTCACTTCTCTATAATAATGTTTGTCATGGTCTGATCTCTACTTTTCCAGGAGGAATTAGAAGTTAGATATGAAAAGCATCTCTCCCCCTACCCCTGCCAAATAAAATAAAATGCACCCTCCGTGGAAATAATTGAAGGCAGGATTTTTGTCTTGTGGGACTTAGTCACATAAGCAGACTAGTAGTTGTTTGTTTATGTGGGTTTATGCTATTGCCAGAAAGCCTTGATAAAAATACAAGAATGTACCGGAGGGTTGCGCAAACATACTTTTATTCTACCTAGCCATGTGCATTTATTGACTTGTATTTTCTAGCCATTGAACTGATCATAGAAAAGTGGGACCCTAGAGAAATTGTAAAGTGGCTTTCTTCACCATGGGGGCTACATAACTCTCCTTTCTTTCTATGAAATACTAATCACTGCAATATTCTAGGAAGGATTAATGTTTGTATCTGGGGTATGCCTGATCTTCAGTCTTGAGGTTAAATATAATTTCCAGATAAATTCTGCATCCTTGATTGCACTCTGCATGCTCCATGAGAGCATCGAATGAATCAAAAATGACTGGAGCTTGAAGTGATGAATCCTTTTGCCCTCTCTGTCTGTATTATGATGACTGGTGGGTTCCTCTCAGTCTCTATTCTTGGATTTCCCCAACTGTGACTCTACTCCAACTTTTAGTGTCTGGTTAAGGTCAAGGGAATGAAAAACTCCTTAAGAAGAGGTTGGGAGAAGAGCCTAACCTGTGTTCGCTAAATCCTTCTTGAAGGAGCTAGTCTTTTTCCTTTCACTAAAGAAAGGAACTGTATGACTTAGAAGATGGGTGCATATAGCGTAGGTATGATGGGATTTGAATTTTTCCTGCTTCATCAGAACCTTCAATTAATTTTTAATTATGGTATTTCAGTAATCAAGACGCTGGCCTGGTTTCATTCCTGAAAAACGCCTACTCCCCTTCCCAGGGAAGCTTTGCATAGTTAGTGGGTGACCCATCTCTTTTCCTAGGCTTTGGGGAAGGGAGAGGTGAGATGTAGCTGGACCTGTGCTATAGAGACAAGTATTAGAAGCTGCAATAAGGTTTCATTTGTCCTTCTAGTTGATAAAATGGCTGCTCTGTTTATTTCTGTAAATTTTAATATATATTAAAGGAACCTGGCACCTTGAACTAAATACCTCTTAAAAACCACTTATCTTAATCAATTGATAAATATTCAATTGTAATGCAAATATAAAGAAGAATATGGACTTGTAACTTGTATCTCAATTACAATGCAAGCAGCAAAAAAAGTCCAATTCATAAACAGGTTATATTAATAATTACACAGAAAGGTTAATAAGAAAAAGGAAATCCAAACAAAGGAAGGGAACCGTTGAATAAGGCCACCCAGCTGCCTGAAATCTAAAGTAAACAGCTGGTGCTTTGAATAAAAACACATCCTCGTTTGTGATAATAGTTCATCTAGAACATACTGGCCTCTGGGTCTCATTGGATTCTCCATATGTC
This sequence comes from Tauraco erythrolophus, assembly GCF_009769465.1. NCBI lineage: Eukaryota > Metazoa > Chordata > Aves > Musophagiformes > Musophagidae > Tauraco > Tauraco erythrolophus. Next base: position 83,053,980 of record NC_141466.1, read on the forward strand.
CATTAAAGTACAGTAGTCTCTTTCCTGCTAACATGTACGTCTTACAGAATAACAAAAACCTCAGTCTCTTTCTTCTTTTATGGCCTGGTTGACTTTGGAGAACAGTCAGCATCAAATTTTTATGCTAACCACAACAGGGCTTCTCTTTGTAGAATTTGGTCCTGGAACGTACGGTACATACAGCATGATAAAGTTGTAGAGATTATAGTAAAAATTATTACTGTCGAGTCCTGCTGAGAAGCTACTGTGCCAAGCTTGCAGCACTGGGCTGGGGATGCTTTTCACCTCCAAAGTCAACTGCAGTTTCCCAGGAGGTGACCAGCACTGACAGCATACCCTATCTGCAAACGCTGGATAGAGGACAGCAGCTTCTAGCACTGATCCCTTGCCAGTGCACAGCAGCAGCGTGCAGAAGCCGACTGCCTGGTGCTACATCCTAGCGAAGGCTGCTTCCCTCTCAGGCTGTCTGGTCCTGGCTGACCAGCTACTGGAAGATGCGGGTCAAAACTCAGGAAGGTGGCAGGATCTGCCTCCTTGGACCTGAGGCAATAGTCAGATCACCCCAGCGTGAGGTTCTGCTTTCTCTGACTGTAGGAACTAGAGCCACTGCCTCCCTGCTGGTGCCAGGTCAAGCAACCAGAGAGGTGTTACCAGTGGATGCACAGAGGCAGAGGTACTACGGGGCAGGCCAGCGTGTGCAGCTCAGGGTTGATCAGTGAAGTCCGTAGTGATCGTTTGGCTCCTTCTGTCCTGGTTACACAGAGAACTGCTTTAAGGTGGCTGCCTCTCTTAAGTGTATGTGAGCATGGTGCGGCTAAGTGTTCTGCTGTTCTTCAGATGCCCTTGCTTTATTTTTGTTTTACCTGGGTATAGCTCTTTTGTCTCTAAACTCTTCAAGTATGGCTGCTCTTAGCATAAAATAAGTTTGTGCCCAGTGTGACTTTCACTGAGATCAGCCAAATCTAAGCCATGAAAGCCCCTTGTCTTTTATCACATGCTTGCTTTCGCTGACTGCAGCGATGTGGAACCAAGCCTGTAGCCTGTCAGAAGAGTTATTAATGGTTCTGGTGTTACAGGGCATTTAGTAATCAGGCTGTGATATGCAGTCATAATAATTTATAACCCCATCTAGAAACTAATGTTTAGGTGATGTAACTTGAATGATTATTGAAGAAGGCAATGCAGTGAAAGGAAAGGCTAGGCAATCTTACCTCAGTTGTTTTCAACATTGCAAACCTGGAGGAAATCGTAGCTGTTGTTTTTTCTTCACCTAACCTGTTTATTTCACTTTCTGTGTTAGGTTTTTGCCCTTCGATTGGTTGTACTTGCAGTATTTCCTTTAAATAGAAAAGAAAACAGATAGTACAAGATAAAATGGTCTATAGAAACTTATGCCTGTCTGTTCTGACACTGTGCTGGAGTCCCTGCTCATTGAACAGTGGAACTGAACTTTTTTCCAAGGATTCTGGTTTTAATTCCAAATCCAAATTTTGATTTCCAAAGGCCCAGAGAAATGGTTTTTTTTTCCCTAATTCTGTACCTCCCAAAGAAAAGGGACTACTGGACAACTCCACTTGTGTAAGATAAGAGATTCCAGCAATGTCTAAATCTGTGTCTTTTCTTCCAAAGTGTGGAGGTATAGAAATTTCAGTCACTTCTAGAGCTGAGCTACAGCACTTATAGACCTGCAAGGCTGGCAGGCCACTTCTGTGCTTTCAGTACTACATCATGGCTTTTGTCTTGAATTTTCATCTTGGACTATATCCCACCTGAAAAAGTCTATATACGGTTGTTTGTGCAGCTAAAAACTGAGATTACTATAAGAAGTTAGAAGAGTGGGGAAGTGGAAATGCCCAGATTCAGGTCTAAGTTACCTTTCTCGAGTGGTTTTTACTGTGAGTCAAGTTAAATCTTCTGCTTGTTTCTTTACTTCCTAGGACTGTTGAAAATGCATCTGAATTTTTGCATCTAGTCAAGAAAGGCCTACAGCTGAGAGTCAGGCACCCAACACTGGTGCATGCTCATTCCTCTCGTTCTCATCTGGTAGTTACATTGACCATAACCACAATCGTCTCTGGAGATATCTTTGGTAAGTGGGATGTTAACTAAAATACATCCAGAGTCAGTTGTTTTTTTTTTTAAAATAGCCTGTGGACTAAGAGATTTTTCTTATTGTTTTTTCCTTCTTTTTTCAATGTTTAATACATTCCCTCAGTTCTTTTCCATTGTTTAACTTCTGTGTACCTTCTTAAATAACAGACTAGTTTGGTGGCTGAATGCTACTGAAACTCTCACTTTCATAAAAATTTTCACTTTTCTTTACATGTCTTGACTTACGAAGTTCTTGAAGTTTTATAGCATGAAACAACTAAGGAAATAAATTTTATCAATAAGTCATAAGATAAGGGATAAGATAGGTAAGATATCAATAAGATAGATGCTCAAATACAGTAGTTAAATAACTTCATATGACATATCATATAATTATTCATGCTAAGTTTATGGTAAAGCTAACTATGCGTTTTAGAGATCATCGTTTTTTCGGATGAGAAAGATTATTTTTTTACCCACTGCATTAAATTCAGAGTCTCTTGGACTATAAATAACGGGCCACTGTAGGAACAGATGACATAGTTGTCTTACTTACTGTGGCAAAACCTATATTTCTATTTTTCATTACCGCACCAAGACTTACCAGTTTATTGCTTTAAGAATAACTTCAGATTTTGGGGGTTAACCTTGTTTTCTTTTTCTCATGTTGTAATTAGACTCTCTGCTTCTAGTGCTGAGGGCCATCTCCTTCATACTCTGCAACAACAATATGGTTTTAGAAAGTGGAAAATATTTAACATTTTTTCTCTTAGATTGCTATCAGAAATTAAACCAACAATATTAGCAAAAGAGAACAAACAGTGCCCTCACTTACCTGTGGGCCTTGCCAAAAGACACGGTTACTTCACAAGTTGCAGCTCCAGCATTCCAGATGTTAGCTGTAGCCAGTTCCAGATTGTTGTCAATCAGACAGATGTTACTTTTCAAAACACGGTGTTTGCACCGTTAGTGCACCAGCCATATTGTCTAGTCCAGACTTCCTTTTGCCATTTCAGATTGCAGTCACCCTACTACACCAGTTGTCTGGCAGCAAAGCTCCATAGAAGTGTCTAATTTATGTTGAATGCAGACTCAGGCTTTCAACTCATAGCACATGGATGAAGATGTGCAATATGGAGGGGTAGAGCAGCACTGCAAATGGGACCTTGCAACAGCAATATGACAGCACCTTCTGTCTTCTTTAAAAGGAGAAACTCCTGATTTAAAAGCTAGGTGCGATTGTCAAATATCTCAGCACTGGAGATCTAAGTCACTAAATAAAAAGTTGTAAAGTCTGTGATGAGTTCTGCACCTAAAGCCAAGGTTGACAAGCCAGCACTTTTTCAGGTTTGATTTAGGTCTTTTAGCATTTTGTTTCAGTAATATCTGTTGTTTGAGGACAGCAGTTTTTTAATTTCCTTGTCTCAAACTGAAGAGGAGTGAGAACACTTATTTTTACATTGTGTGGCCTGAAGCCATTTATTCTGTGCAAACCAACACAGCTGCTCCATCTACACTGTGAACAGCTGGCTTGGGTTTTAGCAACAGTCTAGCTGGAGAGATACAGTGCTCTGCAACTCAATTCAGCCTGTTCCTTGCTCAAGTTTTGCAGCTGGGAACTTGGTACTATTGCAACAAGACTCTTTAAGTCCCCAGGAGAGTCTGTTGTCTCTGTTACCTGTATCAGAGTGTGTGCCTTTTATTCTTCTATGTCTTTCCGAGACAGAGAGAGAGATGGATGTAAACCAAAACAGTGAAGGAAAAAAGTAAAACTGCTTTGGGAAAGCCCTTTTGCATATACTCCTACTAAGTTAATGTCAAAGCAGCTTTCCCAGAGAATCTGTCTTCCTCTTCCTTCCCAGTAGAGAGAGAAAGCCAGAGGCTGCTGCTGAGGAAGAGGAAGGATATAAAGCAGTCTAGTGCAGTTACAGAACTACCAGGAGTAGTAGGTAACCAACCTGAACAAGTGGGAGTAATAGTATTGATGCTAACAGCTCATCATGTGGAGATGCAGCAGTGGCATATGAGGGCTGAAGGAAGTCTAAAGGGAACAGCAGCAAAGAACAAATAGAAGAGGCAGGATGAACTTTTTTTTGCCAGAGCATCAGCAGGGGATGTTTCAAATACATAGAAACGGACTTCAGGGCTTACTGCTCTCAACATTGAAAATCTCACTTTGGATGCAGTCAATCTAAAACATGAAAAAATGCCCTTTAAATTCCTTACTGGACTCTTGTTTTCCACATTGCAGTGTGAACAATAGGTGTATTAGATACAAGAGAACCTACACTCAAGTCTTGTTACCAACTGATACAATCGGTTTGATGAACAAAATCTTAAACAAGATAGAAAAAGTCATTCAGTCTGCCCTTGCCATTGATTCTGACTTGTATATTGCTTCTGTTAGAACAGCCTAAAACAGCAGCTGCTGTACTTCCCCTCTGGATGCCTCATTTCACCCCATCTCAATTTCCAGTGTCAGTGAGAGGCTCTCACTGTTTGTTTTTTCTCATTAACCAGGTGCTTCATGGGAAGATGAACAAACCAGTCAGAGACTAAATAAAGAGGCTTCCTGCACCTTTCCACAAAAAATGAGAGACAATAAATCCACCTCTTCTTCCAGAGCCTCTTCACCAGCACAACTTGAAGCCACTGAGAAACCGAAGCAAGTCAAAACCAGGTTGCAGCTGGTGGATCTCGCTGGTAGCGAGTGTGTTGGTAAGTGAACGTTGTCTGTTGATGGGCACGGATCCTGCCAGATCTAGGGTACAATAGCTGCCTTTACCTCTTTATGTAGGGATATATGCTACCCTGCTTTCACACAGAGGGTGGTTTAAACCCACAGATCCTGACATAAACAAAATTTGTGGGCCTGATTGTTCCAGTTTTACACTAGTACAGTTTATCTGAAAATCTGACTGCATAAGCCTAAAATAAGCCCAGGGTGGTTACCCATATCGTAGGTATATTATTTGTTCAGGCTGGTTTTATTAAGTCTGTTTTTCTATTCTGGAAATTAGCATATCTTTGTACAGAAATGTTTAAAGTGCATAAATTATTGAAATATTACAAATAGCTGTAATAATTTTTATCATCATGTGTGGGTTTTTCTGCCTTATTGTGGAAAATGTCTTGGAGGAAGCATAGTGTTGAAAAGATAGTATTGTTTTCATTGTTTCTTCAAAGCGTTTTCTTCCCCCTTGCCCCCTCACCTCCTCTGTGCACACAATAATTTCAAAAACTTGATTATTTCCTAAAAGACAAGCTTTCTTACCAAGAAAAGCCATGCAGCCAAATGTACCATTCCAGAAATAATGTTTTGAAAACTAAACCAGTATTATGAAAGAGTCTTTTACTTTACTGCCAAGAGTTCTTGCTGTTGCTCACTGTTAAACTTTTGTTCTACAGAGAAACCTAATACAATATATTATCTTTTTCATATGCTCTAGGTGCCGGAAACTGTTTGGTAAACATGTAAATATGTAAATTGAGCCAGAGTGTGTGTGTTTGTTCCCTCAGTTCAACCAGGACAAACGTTTACCTGGTTTAGGGCTTGGTGGGCTAGATGCTCCGGTGAAGGCCACCGGAGAACTGTGCTCACTTACATCAGTGTTAGATGTGACCCAGCACATATAGCAGACTAACTTCGGCCATCGGCTACGCTGGTGGAGATTTGAAGATGTTGGACTTACTTATTCTGATAAAAGTGAGACCAGCTGTTAACTCTTAATTGTTTTAAAATGTGGACAAATCTAAGTGATCAGCAGTAGCAGCCATCTCACACACTTTAAGTGTACATCAGCATCGTAGACCAAACCTTTCCAGTGTTGCTGAAGGGCAGCGTAGCTACCTAGCACCATGCTGGGTGGATGCAGAAGAGCATCGTTTTCCTGTATCGATTTCCTCACAGCGCATCACACCACAAAGAGCAGCACCTTATAGACTTTGGTGAGCATAAAGCCCTCACGCTTATGGCTGCTGTACAGTTTTGTTTCTGCAGCTTATGCCATCAGTGTCACTCATGTTCTTCTAAGGGATACAGATGAGACAATTAACTATTACAACAAATGGTGGAATTCAACAGGCTTCTCTCTGGAGGCACTGTGGATTGATGTTTTCAAAAGCAGCATAGTCTTGTCTGATCGTATGGTGTTGCTACTTTCTCAGTTCCAAAAATACATATGGAGACAAGATGCATTGTACAGCTGAAGAGATCGACTTTAACGTGAGATACTTCAGACCATCTGCAAGCACTGAACCTTTTTTAACCTTCCTTCAAAGAAGAGAAGTACTGAACAATGTATTGGCAGTCTGGAAGGGTGGACTGGAAGTCACGGTTCAGAATTTGTGTTCAAAAATGCTGTGGCAAAAGCAGATGATACAGCAACAGAATTTTTCACAATTACAGTTGAAGTAGTTTTGCTCAGTCTTACCCTTGCCTTTTTCCACACGGTGCTAGGTATGTCGGGAGTGACAGGTGCAGCGCTGAGAGAGACATCCTTTATTAACCGCAGCTTGTCTGCCCTCGCAGACGTTCTTGGAGCGATAGCGGAACAGCGATCGCATGTACCGTATCGAAACAGCAAACTTACGCATTTGCTTCAGGACTCTGTCGGTGAGGAATCATTCTGACTTTTGTTCAACAATATAGATTTCTTTCCCCTCCTTTGTTGTGTAAAACTAGAGGATGATCTTCTATTCTTCCCTTGTACATGGGCCTCTATTCAAAGGCTCTGGCTTTGGAGCAGTGTGAGTACACAGTGAGAGTTCTGAACTCCTCCTGAATTTGGCTAAACCTTGCTGTTTCCAAGGTTCAGTTTAGGAATATACTTGGAAAAAAATCACGTATCTAATAGGATTGTGTAAAGGGTAATAATTGCATTTCATTGGTGTTTCATGTCAGGTAGAGTTTACAAATTCAGCTTTAATCTTTATTACTACAGGGTGTAGTCACATATTTACACGTTCCTTAACACTGTGCCCTGTAGCAGTAAGACAAAGGAGAGGGACTCTGGAACATACGCATCTACTGTGCTACAACTTTCTTTTGTGTTTGGGTCACCTCCTCTTCTCGAGCTCCTCACCTATGCAGAAATAGTTTTAAAGCAAGTGTAATTCCTGCAGTAATGTCAGATTTGTGTCCATCTATATACTATATTAGTCTATTTTAATTCAGCCGGAAAGCAGCAGCCCTTTAGTCTGCAGTTCAAGGCATTGACAGTGGCTGAGGTAACAGTTCTTTAGAGCTTATGAAAGACTATTAATTTTTGCTTGAACTTTGAATTTTACCTAGTGCTGGAGTCCTCACTGTGAAAAGGGAAAGCCAAAGGAGCTATGTTGTATGGGCACTGAGCCTGGTTTTAACCATGCCTAGTCTATGACTTGGTGTATGTTTAGGTGAAGTGTTGAACGTGGCAATTTCCTTGTTTGTTTAATTATTCTCTGTGAACTTCTAAATCTGTTCTGCTTTATTTTCATACAAATAAGCTATTTTGCCATTACCCTGAATTTACAAACGTTTGACAAAGCTTAATGAAATGCCCAGACCCATAGCATACACGCAGACTAACTGATGAAGCTAGAAGGGGGAAAAAGAATCTACATTACAAATTGTGAAGCATTTATTCTACTGGGGCAAATATCAAATTGTTAGATATAGACTTCCCTTGAAAGAGCTGTGTTCAACAGCCCTCTTCACGTATGGTCTTTTGCTTCATAAAAGCAACAGTAGCCTGTGCTCGTTGTGTGAATCAGTACATTACCAGTGTAGAACTTACTGAAAATAGTGAGATAAATAAGTATGTTTTGTCTTTTTCCTGCTTTTAGGAGGTGATGCTAAACTGTTGGTGATGCTGTGTATCTCTCCTGACCAGAAGTACTTAACAGAATCAATGCAGTCTCTGGGATTTGGAACTCGTGCTCGGCAAGTTCAGAGAGGACAAGTCAAGAAAAAAAATTTTCCAGTGCAGAGTAAAGCAAAATAAAACCTAAGACTCCTGTGGATTAAAGTATTATTAATGAGTTCCTCAGACTGAAATGTATATTGTTGTCCTAAAGCCATTCTTTTAGATAACTGCCAGATAAAATAAACAATCCTCAATGTGGCATTAGTAAGCCATAAACCTGCTGATAATGTTCTTGCTCCAAGGATAATAGCAAGTATTGACAACAGCTACCAGCCATGGTGGAATGGCGTAGAAATAAATCAGGCTTTTCTAGGAAAGCTACTTCAAGACATGGTTTTGGTGATGTGTTTCCTTTGGGCAAGTAGAACTAAGTCAACAGAGCCCTGATTTAGGATGGCTCACTTCTGAAAGGCCAAGAGCACGTTTTGTTTTCTCAGTAGAAGACAGGAGTCTAAATATCATTCCAGTGCTTCAAAACAATGAGTGAAATACTTCTCCTCAGCTTGGCTTAAAATGAGGCACGTCATCGTGGCTTGCTCTTCTGTCTAACATGGATGGCGTCATTCCTAATGCACTATCAACAGGTAGGAGTGTAAAGGAGCCCATCAGCTGTATTGAATGGAGTTCTGTTCTCTGCTTGTTTAGGTAGGAAATAATGGCACTAGTGAGATGAAGAAAAGGGAGTAAGGCTATATCTGTTATCCCTCTGGAATGTAGCTTAGAAAGCAAATGAGGGATTATATGACTTTTTGAAAACACACCCAAGTGGTTGGAGCGAATCGCAACTCTGCCTCAGAGTAGTTCACTAGAACTACAGCTTTCCCTGTTTTGGGGTGGTTTTTGTTTGTTTTTTTTTTTCTCCATGAGTGCTGAAAGACCCTGAACTACAGATCCTAAAGGCTAATGGGACCTAAAATACACAACTGTTTTAGTAGTAGTCTGGCCTGTTGTTTCACTTGCATTTCTGAACAAGTTAAACACATCACAACGTTGAAGATGTACCTGCACATTAGAAAAGGATAACTACGCACTTCCCATCCATCAGATGAATAAAACCCAGCTTGTGATATGATGCTTCTCATCTTCAAGCGGCTTTCACCCTCTTGCGCCAACGTTGAGATGCCATGCAGGGTTTGTGAATGACGCTACCCTGGGAGGAGTTTCAAAGACATTTAAGCAATATTAGAGATGAGAAGTGGTTCTGAGATAAGTAGCTGGCTTCAAATAACATCTGACATGTTTTATGTGCTACGTTGCTGCTCAGCAAAGGCCTCAGGATCTACTCCAAATTTTTACCTCCAGCCATCACTCTGCCTCTAGACTGGGAGAGAGGTCATTGGTAGGTCACTGCAAGAAGGCTTAAATTGCAGTGGTCTGCCCAAAAGGCTGCAGTTTCTAGTACTCCAAGTCACTTAAACTTCACAAACATAAATATTTATCCAGAGGCTATATATCATACTGTTATTGGAATTTCACCCTCGAATATGTAACAGCTGCTGCATTGCATGCAGCACTCTGATGCTCAGAACATGAGCATCACAACTGGAGAGCTGTAATAATAGTTGTTTGCCTCAATAGTGTCACGAGAGTAAAAACGCCTTAACTTTTTACCTGATTCCAGCAGGACCAGATGGGCAGGAAAAGAACCTTGCAAAGCTGAATGGTCACTAAAGCAATCTCAGGTGAGAAGCTGTCAGAGCGAGGAAGGTTAGCCTGCGAAATGAAATGCTGGAGCAAACGGCTTCAAGCTCACCTTCATCTCATTTAGGCTACTAAACCGGCCCAGATTAGAGCTCTAAAAGAGGTTAAGTAAGTGACAAGGGAGGGCCCAATGATTCCACCAGCATCCTTAAGTAAGTTCCTCAAATATTTTTAAGGATTTGGCATTTCCTAATTGTTACATAGAAATGTAACTTGTCATCAACTGCACTTTCTTTTCTGGAGCTGCTCTTCAAAACTTAGTGTTTATTTACCGTCTGTGTGGTAGGGGAAAACCAGCAATATTTATTGTTAAAGCTGAGAAATAAACTCCTCAAATATCAGCAAATACCAAAAGTTTAAGTTTCTACATTAACTCTGCCAAATTGTGCATATGCAGCATTCCTTATTCCTGTTTTCCTTGTCAGTGTAGCATATCACTTGCTGTTTGACCTACACGGTGAAGTGTACAGGATATGCAGGGCAGCAAAGTTAACATTTTTGCTCTAAGAACTTTCAGTTTTGGAATTTCCTGGGTTAGAGAGACATGATTGCTCAATCCTAGTGTCAGATGTGATGCACTGAAGGAAAGAAGGGTAAAAGCTGTAAGTGTGAAATGGCTTTACTCTGGCATCTAAGCTGAAATGTCTTCTGCCTGAAGATTCACTCAGACCTGCTAAAGGAGAGGCAGGGATCTTCAGACATGTAAGAGACGTCCTGAGGAGCAAGGAAGACAACATATGCAAGGCCCTATACTTCTGTGCTATATTTTTTTCAGTTTTCAGATCTTTCAAGCTTTGAAATGACAGCTATGTTAGAAAAGCAGGTGTGACAGATATTCACAGAGCTGACTTGAAGATTTCCTTTCTTGGCCAAAACCTATCCTGATAAACCAATCTTCGTCATCTTCACACTGTAAAGCTGAAACACACATACCAACACTGACAGAAAGAAAGTAATATTAGAAAGGATTCAAAAAAATTGAGACAGGAGATCATAAACACCAGAAAAGAGGTAGTTGTTTAAGAGTGCCCATGTAGTCTATTTGCTAATACAGCTTTGCTTTCTGGAAGGGCAGAGGTGCAGGCAAATGAGAGAAAAATCTATACAAATCAGGATAAAATCCTTTCAGTGAAGCCCATGCGTGCATAATCCAGAGTTCAGCTGGTCTCTTGGTGCATTGAAGCAAGAGCACTCTCAACCCTGCTCTGCCTCCCACCAGCTCAGCTGAGTGATTGGGTCACAGTTTTGAAGAGAGAGCTACTCAGTACAGAATCATAGAATGGTTTGGGTTGGAAGAGACCTTAAAGATCACCTAGTTCCAATCCCCCTGGCATGGGTAGAGACACCTTCCACTACATCAGGTTTCTCAAAGCCTCATCCAACCTGACCTTGAACACTTCCAGGGATGGGGAATCCACAACTTCTCTGGGCAACCTGTTCCAGTATCTCACCACCCTCAGAGTGAAGAATTTCTTTCTTATATCTAATCTAAATCTACCCTCTTTCAGTTTAAAGCCATTGCCCCTTGTCTTATCACTATATACCCTTGTAAAAAGTCCCTCTCCAGCTTTCCTGTAGGCCCCCTTCAGGTACTGGAAGGCTGCTAGAAGGTCTCTCCAGATCCTTCTCTTCTCCAGGCTGAACAACCCCAATTCTCTCAGCCTGTCTTCGTAGGAGAGGTGCTCCAGCCCTCTGATCATCTTCGTGGCCCTCCTCTGGACTCGTTCCAGCAGCTCCATGTCCTTCTTCTGTTGGGGACTCCAGAGCTGAACACAGTACTCCAGGTGGGGTCTCACGAGAGCAGAGTAGAGGGGCAGAATCACCTCCCTCGACCTGCTGGCCACACTTCTTTTGATGCAGCCCAGGAAATGGTTGGCTTTCTAGGCTGCAAGTCCACATTGCCAGCTCATGTTGAGCTTGTCATCCACCAACATTCCCAAGTCCTTTTCCTCAGGGCTGCTCTTAAACCATTCTCCACCCAGCCTGTACTTGTGCTTGGGATTGCCCCAACCCATGTGCAGGACTTTGCACTTGGCCTTGTTGAACTTCATAAGGTTCACACAGGCCCACCTCTCAAGCCTGTCAAGGTCCCTCTGGATGGCATCCTTTCCCTCCAGTATGTTGACCACACCACACAGCTTAGTGTCTTCAGAACACTTGCTGAGGGTGCACTCAATCTCACTGTTCATGTTGCTGACAAAGATGTTAAACAGTACCAGCCCTAATACTGACCCCTGAGGAATTCCACTCATCACTGGTCTCCATTTGGACGTTGAGCTGTTGACCACAACTCTCTGAGTGCAACCATCCAGCCAATTCCTTATCCACTGAGTGGTCCATCCATCAAATCCATGTCTCTCCAATTTAGAGACAAGGAGGATGTTGTGCGGGACAGTGTCAAATGCTTTGAACAAGTGCTGGTAGATGATGTCAGTTGCTCTTCGCTTATCCACCAGCGCTGTAACCCTGTTGTATGTAGAAGGCCACCAAATTTGTCAGGCACAAATTGCCCTTAGTGAAGCCATGTTGGTGGAGGGGTGTCCTCTTTCCTATCCACGATCAGCCTGCCTTGGTGGCAGTCAGCATGTTAACGTTTTACTGCTGAGCTCTCGTTCTCCCCCCCGAGCCCCCGCTTTCCCCTGTGACAGTTCAGCCAGTGTGCAGCTACGACACACCTTCCACCATCCCCTGGCCGGCCGTACAAAATAGGCATTCCTCCACGCAGCAATGCAAGGCACCACAAACCCCAGCTACCCTTTGAACTGGCCTTCAGCAGCCCCTCTCAAATTTATTCTGCCTTCTTCCTTGCCCTGCAGATGGGCTGAGCAAACCCTTTTAGCGACAGTAGCTAGGAGCCTCCTCCTCAAAAAATTACTGAAACCACAGCAAGCACAAGAGAATTTAGTCTTGTGAAAACTTCAGTATCCAGCGTTCCAGTTTAGTGTCAAGTTGGTGAAGGAGTCACTGGTGCGAAGCCTGACCCAGCACAGCAGCTGCCTGGGAGGCCCAGGGTCTGGTATTCATGCCAATGTACCCCGAGCACCTTACGTAAAGGTGGAAGCTGCTTCCACGCTGTGAACATCCCTCACCTCTGCCACTGTGCTCATACATCCTCCAACCCATGGGCCAAGCACCCTCACAGAAGGCAGAAAATTTGGATCCAGTTCAAAGGCAGAGGATTTGAGCTCATGTCTCTACCCACACAGTGAATGCTCTGGCTTGTAGGACATCCAGCAGATCTGGAGACGGGGCAGGGAAAATGGGACTCTACTAGACCAACCCCCAAGTCCTAATAGCAGCCAGTGCTTGTCTAGGGCAAAAATATACAGGTACGCATACACATAGGCCTACACAAAGTTAGCAAGAGAAGTCTAGACATATCTAGAATCAAACAATAACCCTCAAGGTACAAGTCCAAAATTTGGCCCAAAAAGTACAGCATGGTGTCCATGTTTCTCTGTGGATTTATCGTTACAGACGGAATTTATCGACTTTGGTTGTTGGTTCCTCTTGCAGCCAAGGAAAAGAGCTTCAGGACAGATCCACTTTCAGCAAGATCCTCTGCCTTCCTAATCTAGCGAAGGAGTCCAGGCAAAGGGTTTAGAGCCCCGGCTCTCAGTTTGCCATGGCTGGGGAAACTGATGGCTCAAGGACCTGCTCTGAAGGATATACAACCGCTGCGGTGGTTTTCACTTATTTTTTCAGTCTTGATCCCTACTACACCTAGCCAGCTCTAACGTTAAGCTCTGCAGCACCAGTCCAAACCACCTTCTTTCAGCCTCTGCAAATCTGTCCCCAGTTCACATGCAGCACCCAGCTTTCCAAATAGGGAAAGGCAGCATGCGACAGGGCAGAGCAGAGCGTATGGCACAGTAGCTGCTCCCCATCAGTTCCCTGTGAGGATGTTTTTTCAGAGCCCACAAGGAACACCTTTGTTCAGGGCACCTTAACGCGCCCCTGAGAGCAGCCCCATGCCGAGCACGTGGCTGGCACACTGCAACTTCACACTACAGTTCATGACACCCTGCACCCTCTGCAGACAAGCCATTAATCTTCCTCACCACCTAGGAGTATTCTTATCAGCAGAGCCCAAGGAAGCAACGTGATCCACAATTGCTTAACAGTGCTGCATCTCATCAGGGGGTTAAAAAAAGCAGACATTAAACCAGCCAGTGCCTTTGGCCCACTCTTAAAGAAAACCTTAACCTATGCTGACATTTGAAAAATTATATATTTAATTTCCACATGTGGCTTCATGCCTTGGCAGCAGCCACACCACAACGAGAGGCTGCTCTTGGTTTTAGCCAGGCTAGGAAAACCATAATTAGCATTGGAAGGTTCACAAAAATGTTTAATTTGTTATTAAATTGCTGATTCCATTTTATGAAGCACTTTCCAAACCTCTGCAGAACGCGAGGCGCAGGCAGAACGAAGCAGTTGTTGGGAAAGGCTTTCAGCTCCTGCTGTGGACAAGCAGTTGCCAGCTGACGGGCTTTGCAAGCCCCTTCCAGCCAGAGGAAGAGGCAGCAGTGTCGGCTCACGGAGGAGCAGACCGGCCCAAAGCGGAGGAACACCAAAGGTACCACAGCCTTTCACAAAACCAACTTGGCATTTGAGCAACAACATTAACCACAGCCCCAGCCAGACAAAAATGCTAGCCACACACCATACAAAGGAGGGCACAGGGTGACCTAATTGAAGGGCATGAGTGAGGGGAAATGTTGCCTACCCTTCTTTTGGTCTTTTCTTACATCCATTTTCATAAAACCAGGTTTTAACTAACAATGCATTTGCCTCTTTTAATTTCATTTATATAAGAGAGACAAAAAAATCTAAGATAAAATTTGAGCCTTCTTGAAGTCACGTAAGTATGTCCTGGCACGCCAGAGGAGTGGAGAGCTGCATTCAGTTTTGTTTATTTGAATTCATCTTTAAGAGCAGAAAGGTGCCTGTGGTCTTGACTAAGGTTGGCAACGTGTCTGAACAATAACTGTCCCAAAGCTGCGTCGAAATATTCTTCAGCGACATTTAGAAGTGACACAGGGCAGGAACCATGTGGGGCTGCACAGAGTGTGCTGAAGCCACTGGGCAATGCATCTGTGTGCTCCACTGCACATCCCTCGCTGAACCCTCAGGCTGTGAGAGCATTTTCAAGAGATTATTTTGTCCACCTCTTTGCTTCATGACAACACTCCCCTCCTCCTGTGTTTTCACCTAAGATCTCGGATAAAAACAAAACAAAACCAACCCTCTTCCTCATACCCAAGAGTTTGAGACTGATCAGACAAAACAATTGGAAGAGGAGCCCCAAACTCAATATTTCAATGACATGATGCAATGCTCTAAATTCACCTTTTGTTTGTTCAGTACATGACACTGCTCTAATGACGTGGAGATCAGACTCAGAAAACCTGCTGAAACACTTAAATAGTCAAGTGACCAAACACATTCAGATGTCTGCACTAGCAGTTCAAACAGCAGGGCCTAAGTTCAGCAACAAGAGAAGAGAATTGTAGCACTCCAGCTATCAGGAACAAGTATTTAGCATTAGCTTTGATAGAAACAATGTGGGGGAAAAAGTCCATAGTTACCAAACTCCGGGAACATGGGATTTGCACATTTTATCCACAGACTTGCAGGCTTAAAGTTCACCTCTGCTCATTTCCCTGGGGAACCACAGTTAAGCTGAGTTATCACCCCCGTGTTCTTCCAGCTCCTCCAGCTTCATGCCTGCAAGAATCTCCTCTAACACGTGTCCCCTCTTGCCCTTTTTCTGTTACATGAAATTACTATCCTGGCTGGGATGAGTCACTAGCCAGCAGTTCACTTAAAGGCAAGCAACAGAAGGAGTGACTTTCCCTCTCATTTTCCTCTAGACTTTACTAATCAGTTCCTTCTCTCTTCCAAAGTAAAATAAAAACAAAACAACAAAACCCACCCCACTACTATAAAAAGCTTTGGAAGCCACACCAGAAGCTTTGAAGATCCAAGAGACAGAAGATGATACTTCCTGCCTCACTTCAGATGTTTGGGGGTTTAGCAGTCTGAGCCACCTCTTTCTGAGCACGCAGGCACACACAGACTCTGCCCTCTACATGCTCTGAGCTGGCGTTTGGAATAACAGAAGCTCCAGGTTAAACTCACAACCAGCTTCAGAAACATGAGCATTTTGCAGAGCAGCTGATGCATTAGCAAGTAGTCCTTCTTCATGCTTTAGCCACAGATCTCCCATACTTCAGCCCTACGCGCTTTGGCCAGGCAGCACCGACATTCCCAACACTATGTGCATTACACCTGCTCTGATGAGTTTCATCTGTATTTGAGATCCAGGTATCCACATTTCTTTTCTTCTGACCCATTTCCCAAGCCCACCCTGGGGTAGGTGGCTCAGCGCAGGCGGATGCACATGCTCATCCACACGCCACTTCAAAAGGAGCTGGAGGAGCAGCCCACGCTGCTCCAGCTGGGTCTGCTGCTGAGGCTGAATCCATGGAGAAGGACTAGCCAGTGCTTATGCTGCTGATGCTCTCAGTGCTTCATAAAGTAACTGAGCTTAGGCAGCCAGATCTGACAAGTTATTTCACGGTGTCCGACTTGTGGGAAGCACTTCCCAACAGACAGGACAAAGTTCACAAGAGATGATTCAATATTGCAGTATCCAAACAAGGACACCTATGGAGATGGCATAGGGTTCAACCCAGAGGGACTACAAACTGGGTGTTGGGAAGGTACCAGGCAGCATGACAGCCACTGCCCAGGCTACCTCCAGTGAATGCAAGGGGCCATAAAGCGCATCATGACTCTGGGCATCCCCCACTGATGCTGTCTTATGGAGAGACATGTATCCCATCTACTGCTTTCCCAGTCTCCATGCAGAAGAAAGGCTTTAAAATGCCTCTTTGTGGAAAGCTGTTGTAGATTCACCATGGACACATACCAGCTGGAAGTTACAGCAATATCTTTTGCTACTCCTGGCTACCTAATGCCATGATAGCAGAGCAACACCTCTTGGTAGCAAGCTCCTTAGATCAGTCAAGACACTATAGTGATGTATCCTTTGCACTCTTTTGTCCTTCCTCTCATCTTGGCTCATGAAGACTCTGAAACTGCCTGTACCAGATGAGCAGCTGTGATGCGGGGAACGGGCAATTCGAAGGGAGGTAGAAGAGGTGTATAGTCAGATCTGAGCCTCAGTTCTGCTCCTTTACCAGAATTTGGTCTACCTGCTAAATTCTGCATAGCATTTGCCACAGCAAGGGGCAGGATGAGACCGTGATGCCTGAATGTAAGAAGCTCCACCTGCCCGTTCACCAGCACCAGCTCTTCTGTTTGCCCACATGAACACCAAGAGAGGACTTAGATGGACACACAGATACAGACACTGCGTGACTGCAGGCAGCTCACAACAGCCACTGTCGAGTCATGAGACACAAGCCATAGGTCTACATTTTTCAGCAGAGCAGGTTTGTGTTAACCTCTCCTACCTCAGTCCCATAAATCCCAGCACATCAAAACATCACAACCTGTGCAATCCCAGCTGCAAGCCATGAGCTCAGCTCCCGTGGCGTACAGACAAAAGGCTGAAGAATTTGTACAAAAACGTGCAGTTGCGTGGGGGCACGGGGCAGAGGAAGAGAATCGAGCTACCGCACAGTCACTGTGCAGGTCCTGGGAGGGCTCCTGCTGGTGAGGATACAGCAGCTCCTGAAATCCTGGTTAAAAATCCCTCTTGACAAACAACACTTGAGCAAGACTGAGAAGCAAGCAAGCCTCACCCCACCACCCCAGCAGGGCTCTCCTTACTTCTCTCCTGGGCAGCTCATCCACAGGACCGCAACACTAGAGCATGTTAATCTGCAGAGACCTTCTCCTTTCTCTGGCTCTCCTCCTCAGAAGAGAGCTAATTTCCTGTGCCTTGATTGTCCTCCTCTACAGCACCCTCCACCTGGACCTGCTACCAGCTGCAGCAAGGTAAACACCTGAACAACCAGAAACTCTATCTGGCTCTTTCCCTTGGGCAGAGGAGAGCAGCTCAGGGACTCCAGAAACCACTTCATGCTCCTCCACGCCTGGGATGTCATTGCTGAAACAGCTGTCCCTGCTGTCACCGTGCCTCATGTAGCTC
Source organism: Tauraco erythrolophus (assembly GCF_009769465.1). Taxonomy (NCBI): domain Eukaryota; kingdom Metazoa; phylum Chordata; class Aves; order Musophagiformes; family Musophagidae; genus Tauraco; species Tauraco erythrolophus. The sequence goes on from NC_141466.1 coordinate 83,071,803, forward strand.
TCTGTTTATCCATGCACACTCTACGTAGGGGGAATTTGTACTTGAAGTTTTGTGGGCACCTGCTTGGAGTTAGAGAGGCAGCTCTGAGCCTACAAGACAGCATCGACAAAGCAGGACCACAGTGGTGGCAGCAGCAGTCTGGGGCATCAGCTTTGGGGATTCTTTAAAGTTCATTACCGTAGAGGTGCTGGGCTGTCTGAAAGGTGAGCAGATGCTCTGGCAACATCCTTGGGAAAGGCAGCCTTCAAGAGCTCCTACCCTGCTCTGTTTATTCTGAAAACAGGATAATATCAGGATCATGGCTGTAGAGCTCTCCCTTAGCATGCTAGGTCTCTTATTTTTCAGCAGTAATTCTGCTTTGGATCTCAAAGTGGTTTGTGTTGAAGCAGACTGAAAAAGCAAATGTTAAGCAAAATTGTAGCCAGCTGCTCCCACAGCAAACCCTGTCACTCACCCCCTGCTGCAGGATGTGGCTAGCTAAATGCCAGCGCTGGGCTAGGACTGGCCAGGGCCATGGCCACTCCAGTGGAAGGCCCCGTGTCCGCACCCTTGGTCTCAAGGCATTTCCTAAGCGTAAGTTTGGATGTAGATGTTCAAACCCACACCCGTACTTGGGGCTCTCTTCATTGCCCTTCTGGCGTAGGCCCTTTGAGCAATCCTGTTGCCAAATTTTCCCTTCAGCCAGGTAGGCTGGGAAGGATTCCTTGTTTTTCTTAGTACAAGCTGTGAGCCTTATGCAAAAGCATGACTCAGGGAGCTGGGGCTTCAAAAAGAAAACACAGTGTACTGCAACACCTGCAAGAAATGCAGTCAAAGCTGGGAATACTAGTGTTGCCCACCTGGCCTTGGGTGCCTCACCTGCCTTAAGTGACTCCTGTGACTGGCATGTCCTTCTTGACCATCCCAAGAATGCAAGCTCCCAAAAATGCACATCTTGTTAGCATTTTAATGGAGGGATTACAGGAGCCCTCGGTCCACATCTGACCAAAAAGACCATCGGCAGAAAGTCTGCATTAGCCACAGAGAGATTGTATGGGCAGAAAACCCTCCCTGACCCCAGCAGCAGCTGCGTGTGCCAGGGGAGAGGATGGGGCATTGCCAGTGTCACTGGTCCTGCAAACGTGGAGAACTCAAGATCCACTTCAGCAGATGCTACAGACAAAAGCCCGGCCGGCTTCCCAGGCTTCCTCCATGCACACAGTGAGCAATTTAATCCTAAATATAGGAGTGCAGCCCACAAGCCAGACAAGAAAGATTTCGATACCACTGCCAGGAACAGCAAACTGCACCACAGAGCTCATTTCTAGCAGTGGGTAAGCATGGATGCCTCAGAAGAGGGCAAAAAGCCTCCCTTGCTCTCATCCCCTGAAGTTATGCATCGAGGAGAGAAAGGTACCTGGCTTCGTACAGTGCATGTTTTTGCTCAGGGATCTCCATCCTGATAGCCAGAGCTCTTTTGAATGCGCTTGGGTCTGAGACAGTGCCGGGGGAAGGGTAACCCTGAAGCCTGCACCCTGAAGCCTGCACCCAGCAGAACAGTAGGGACGGGCTGTCTCAATGCAACCCTTCCAGTTTGAAACCTCTTAGTTAGAGAGTGAGCCACATTCAAAGCTTCATTTTCTAGAAGGGTGGGAAAGGCGGCTGTGGGAATTGGTCGCTGTTGCCACGATCGTTAAGCAACTCAGCCTATTTGTCAGCTGGTCGTAGCAAAGAGGCCAAGTACCTTCTGTGGCTAATGCAAACTAATATTTCCTACACCAAATGCTCTTCTGTTGCTAAAGTATCCAGTGGTATTTTCCACGTGGTGGGTTGAGACTTAAGGCTTCTAGCACATGCCATATCCAATTAGCTCACTGCATATTGGGAACAGCAGTGATTGGAGAAAGAAAAATAAAGATTGGTATAAATGTACTTAGGAGATTTAAAATAAAAATGTGAGGCTGATATTTCCAGGAATAAAAATAAAGCAGAATTTTAAAATACCACAGTTATGCTCTTCAGTAGCCCATATTCAGCCGTCCCTGTGGTCTACCAGAAAGGAGTGATATGATTTTTGCTCATTATATCTCTGTGGTAGAACAACAGACTTCCAACACAAGGGTTGCTATCCACATCTCACTCTATTAAATGCAATCTCCTCCTTCCACAGCCAAGTTCAGGGTCCAGAAGGACAGGCACAGCCTGTATCTGGCTGACTAGCGGTGTGAAAACGCAGTGTAGCCATGGGCTGGAGCATGTCCCCCAAAAAATGAGCTGCAGGGACACAACACGTGCCAGCGAAGGAGGGGTGGGAAGTACTTTGAGGTGGGTTTACTTTATAAACTGAGATGCTACCCAAGGGGGTCACGAAGGTGGAGCTGGGCTATGAGAAGTAGCAACAGGCAAGTGATTGCAACAGTGTGCAAATATCATTAAAAATGACGTAAGGAATTAAAAATTCAGTACGTGTATTTCCTGGGTGCAGCTGGGGAAATACTCAGTGACGCTGCTCTGATGCCTGCAGAGGCTCTGCGGAAAAGGTGCTCCCCCAGAGAGGCGGCAGCTCACAACGTGAGGAAAACTGCTTCGCTGAGTGGTACCCAGGGCCCGTCTACACCCGCCCTGCCTCCAGCAGTGCCCCATGCGCAACACCGAGGGGAACTGCAGACATACGGCCACGCTGCCTCAACTGCAGCCTCTCAGTCGCAACTGCGTGTGCCGCTGGGACTAACATTCCTAGGACATAGTGAACCGAATGGGTTCAGCTTCCACAAACCGACTTGTTAGAGGGGTTTTTTGGAACTCGTACCAACATTTCACACCCAGAGCGCCGTGCGCCAAGGATTCCCCGAGACCAAGAAGCAGCAGCTTCGTCCCTAGCGCAGTGTGGATGCACAACCCTCCGTGCAGGAACGACTCCCCGGGGGATATGGCCTGCGTGGGCTTTCCAGGCTGCTCCCGTTCCGTAGCCAGCCGCGTGCCCGTGCCCGTGCCCGGGACAGCGAGCAGTTCCGTCTCTGGCAATGCGCAGACAGAAGCGGCCCGAGGCGTCTCCCCTGCCCCAGGGGACGCGGCCTCCGACACCGCCCGGGACCCCGGAGACGCGGCGGGCGGAGGTTCGGCCGCAGGTTCGGCCGCGGGGTAGCGGCCGCCGCGCTCCTCGGGCGCCGCCCCGCGCCCCGGCCCGGCACTACCGCCACACGGTGCGGGGCGGGCCCTGGCCCCGCGGCGGTGAGCGGCGTGTCGTCCCGGGCTTTTCCCTGCGTCTCCTGTCCCACATGGACCGTCTGCGGGAAGGGGGCGAGCAGCCCCGCCGCCCCGTTGTTAATATAGGGGAGAGGAACGGCGCCTGCCGGGGCAGCGGCAGCGGGCAGGCAGGGCGCGGGGCAGGGCTGGGCCAGGCTCCCCCTCCGCCATTCCCAGACGCATCCAGGCTTCTCGGGGAGCAGCACCACAGGCACCGTTCTGCGCCTCAGCTCGCCCCACCGCCGCCGCGGGCCGGAGAAGCAGCCTCGAGGGGACGTGTTTGTTCCCTTCCATTCCCCCCCGCAGCTCGCGAGTCTGCAGGAGAGACGCGAAGGCAGGGCCTGTCCTTGGGCACCACGGGCCTGGGAAGGCACCTGCAGACGGGGCAGGCTGCATCGTGGGGGCACTGAGGTCCAGGTGCAGGCACCCGTAGGGGCACAGGAGACAGGGGTAGGGGCAAGGAGAGCTGCCAGGAGAAGCCTGGACAAGCTGACCAGGAGCCACGATATCCAGACAGGGGAAGCACCATTGCTGGTGGACAAGGAGCTACAGCACAGAGCTTACCCACCAGTGTGATACTGTATGACTTGGTAAAAAGTGTTCAGGCTCTTAAAACGCCGTGTCAGCCTTCAGTGGCTCAGATCTCACTGCCAAGAACTCCACTGAGGACCTGCTGTCACTTCACCTGAAATACCTGGGATGTTTCAAAATACCCCTTCCTTCCCCATCAGCTTTAGCACACACCTTCCGACCTTACCTCCATCCATCTCCCACACTCGGCATGCCTCCTTGCAGATCAGGTGTAGTAACAACATTTCCCCCATCTCACACTGTATCACTTTTAAGGAACCCACACAGGATTCGCTGGTACCACGAGAAGCCCAATCTTCAGAAACAGACTCTTCCTAAATACTCCAGTCCACAGCAGTCCACCCTAGCAGGCAAGGTGCTATTACTTGCCAAGCAAAGAAACAAAGAGAAATGACAAAGCCCTTCAGTTAGATGACTTAATATTTGCCTATTATTTAATTTTACCTCCATAAAAAGCTCCATCTGTAACCAAAACACCTCCTTCCAGCATCCCCAAACCAAAGCTGGATGAGTCTCTAAAGTCCTTGAAAAATTTATATATGGGAAACACAGCAGGTTCTGGACAGCAGTATGAAGTACAAGACAGGAAGTTATAAGAATAGGGGCAACATGGCAACACTACATCAAAGTACAATTAGAAGAATTTACTTTTTTTTTTTTCCAAAAGCTAGCTTTAGTGGGTCATCACATGTCCAGAGGAAAGGAAAATAATTTATGACAGAACCCTAGTCAGCAAGCTTCTTTGAGAAGAGATGTGAATAGTTACACTATGGCACTCCTTTATAGATTGATGTCCCAAGAAAAGCAGAACTTTCCTTTATCCATGCCAGACAGCAGGCCAGCAGGTTAGGTGATGTACGGCAGGGTGCTTTTCAGCAGCACTTCACATCAGGTGGGCTGGTGTGCCCGTCCTCAGAGGCAGCCCCCAGGAAGACTAACCACCACGAGCAGCTTAACTGGTCTCTTCAGTTTGATTCAGCTCCCATTAGTGTTCCCGCTGACTCCAACCTGCTCGACTGGGTCCTCGATGCCTGAAAGAGGCTGCTTTGGCAACGTGCTACTGAGAGCGGCAGGGAGGAAAAGCTGCAGGGCCTCTGAGTTTGCTATCACAAGCCGAGCTCACATGGGTTACAGTCCAGCAGCAAACTCATTTCTACAACCCACCTGTCTGAAATGGAATATGATGTCACTGACATGCACCTCTTGGAGGTAAAAAAAAAAAAAATTACAAAGATACACAATCACCTTCTATCCATACTTTATTTCAGGTGTACATATAATTATTTATATTTTATTTTAAACAAGCAATTCCTTTCATGGAAAGGAGAAACTTTTACCATTAAAATAGAGTGATTATACCATGAGTATTTTACAAATATGTACAAATATCGGCAGCTAGTTCCTAACATCAGCTGATAAATGCTTACACATTACCCTCTACCAAACTAATCAAAACCAATAATAATGAGACCTTCTAAATCCGAAGACAAACAAAAAATAAATCTATTACTAGTAGGAACAGGGTTTTTTTTCATGTGAATACAAAAAAATTGCATAATAGATATTCACAGTGCTTGTAAGATATTAATTCATTCTCGGTCTACGCACAAAAGTGTCTGGTCTCCCCTTCATATGCATACATAACTTATAGTTCTGGAGGGAGCTGCACAGACCACTGAGAGAAGACGGTCAGACCTGGAGAGTTTCCCTTCCCCACCAGCCAGGAATAAATACAGGAAACCCCCATGCACGTGCAAGGCGGTGGATGCTCGTGTAAGAGCCACTTACACAGTTCTCAGGCATGGGTGTATTTTGTAACCAGCAGCAGCAGGATTACAGCGTTTCACCAAATCCACTGAATCCCTGGTAACTGCAAGAAGAAAACACCAAGCTGCTTGGTGGCATTAAACACATCAGTAAGGTCGTCAGGCTGAAGCAGGCAGGAATGTGATTGTCTTTGAGAGAGGTGTGCACGGGTGTGAGCACGTGGTGCACACACATGTTTTATGACACCTTTCCAAACAACTGTACCCGCTGAATTTTCAGCTTTTTTCCTGTTAACAACCATTGCCAGAATCATGAGTAACTGTATGTCTGGATGGGTGGGAGAGCAACAGTTTAGCAGGGCCATTACTCCAAACCTCCCCACCTTTTCCACAGACAGAGAGGCACTGCTGCAGTAAGAGCCATCCCTCATCCCTCCAGCTCCACGGCAGCTGCAAGAACAAGGCTGCTCCCTGCAGCACAGCCACTGGCCTCCTGGATCTTGACCATGCCCGTCTCCCATGGCTTAGGGCCAAACAGGTCCCAGGTAACAGGGGAGACATCGACAGTGGGAGGCTTGACTGGACTGTTCTCGAGCAGCCAGGTGTCCTTTACGCATTTAGATCCATTTAGGAGAATTTGTTCTGGATGCAGTAAACATACCTCAAGCGTACCTCTGTAAAGGCATTTTGGCTTTGTTTGGAAGAGGTGAATAGAGGCTACAGTGAACACACAGCTCTTAATCAGTCATTACAAAAAGAAAGAATAATGCAATCAAAGGGGGCATGGTCAATTCAGCCGTGGCTACAGTGAGCTTGTGCCCATCATTCATTCCTCAACCACACAGCTGGGGTTTGGTGCTGGATTCATCTCAGAGGAGGTACAGCCACTGATGCCACTTCAGGAAAAGCAGATGGCACCTGGATGTTCTGTCTCTGCACAACACTCACTTGCATAGAAACAGTGAGACGACAGACTTCGCAGATTTGCTCTTTTAACAGTTTACGGGAATGCAATTTACCAGACAAGTGCTAAGCCTGCAAGCACATCATCAAAGCAACAGCTCAAACTTTCCTTGTCGTGGTCTGGCTTCCTTCTGTTCCTGAACTCGGCTATCTTCAGCTTTTGAGTGGTCAACACTGCACAACACACACTTCCTCAACCAGCAGACAGTACCAGTCTGCTTCTAGAGTTTGCCAAAAAATGATTAATTTCCACCTGCAAGGCTGTCAAAAGCTGGGCGCAGGTTACACATGCCTGTAAGTACAAGCTTCCCAAATGCTGGGAATCAATGAGGAGAGGAGGTACCATGGGAAGATAGGGAAGGAAATCAAACAAACTTAATATTTATTTGGATGTAACAAGGCAGCAGGATGTTTTCCACACCAAATGCTTGAATCAAACAGTGTAATTATCATTATTTTCCTAGTGAGAGCCAGCACAGCCAGCTCCACCACTCAAAATCACCAAATGAGTACCCTTGGTTTGGCACACTAACACCCTACGCTTCCACCATCACTGGCCCAGCAGCACCATGCGCTCACGTTTGCATGACCTAGTGATGACTAAGCTGGACACAGTCACTCTGTCTGTCCTTCCAAAGCGACTTTCTCCAGTCCGTACTTGCCTCCTAAGCAGAGGAAAAATTTCTAAGGAACTGATTTATTAAAAACAAAGAAAAGAACAATATAGAAGTATGATTCAAAGTAAGGGGTGATCATGCCTGGACAAATTCTCCAGTCACACTCCTGTCTTCAAAAGCCAGTCAATTAACACTCTTAACTTGTCTTCTGTACTCTCAGAAGCAGCCAAGTCATTTGTTTCATCCCCTCCCCCATCTCCCCAGGGATATAAGCATTTATTTACCAATCTGCATCATGGCAGTAGTAGACATCTGAGAGACAGTTCCATTTGTTGCATTAAAGAAAGAAAGAAAAAGAAAAAGAACGCCCATCGTATTTGGTTGGATACTTATAACAAACAAAACATCAACAAAAGAGAAATAACCTCGTGGCAGAGCAGGTTTTGCTCCCAGTAAAGCAAATGGGCAACTTGCGTTCGTTACAACAGGAACAGGCTAGACACTTCCATGCACAGCCTTCCAAATTTGCTCAGAGTATATCCTGGCCTGACAGCTGTTGGCAGTGTTGCAGCAGCACAAACTCAAAACAACCAAACTATCCGTACACTACTATTAACATAAATGGACTGCAAGAGAAAGGCAGGAAGATAAACTGACATAGACTTTACGTTTCTTTCTGATAAATCTATTTAGACACAGTGTTTGCTTTACTAGGTCACTGTCGGTTTTGGTCCACTTTTTGGTTTTCATGCTGGTTGTGTCACTGCTAATGGTGCAGGCCACTTCCATTTTCTGCTCAGACAGACACTTCAACTGCCAATGTTAAGTGCTACACTCAAGATGATTTGCCCTGTAGTCAGGTCTGCAGAAGTGATGCCACTTACTGAGTGTGCAGCGGAATAACAAAGCCGCTCGCGATCTCCTGCAAGAACCAGAGCGACATCACACGTATTAATGAGGTATATATTTCCATGATGAGCTGTTTCCTGGTATGGAAGAGCTCCAGTCTCATTACACCACAAACTCCTCTGGGAGCTGGTCCTCTCCCAGAAGATCCAAGGAGAGGCAGTTCATGGATCGCTTCCCATAAAGGGCAGACTTGGTTTTGCAGTCCGCTGTGGAATAAACGCAGCCATAGATGGACAACTTATCCTCCAGGCTGCAGCCAAACGTGTAGCTGTGGGACGTGTCTGAAGACAGCGTGGCACTTAGCGGTGGGTGCCGGTGCTTGTAAAGGCGGATGTCATCCAAACTCTGGCTGTGCTGGTCTGTGCAGCTCCTGCTTTTGGGCAATCTGACCTGCCAGTTCAGTAAGACACACACGAATAAAAACAATGAGCTCAGACACAGCCTAAGGATGCTAGCTATGCATGCTATAAATTTTCCAAAATTGTTCTCTCACTCCTTCAAAACAGCCCCACCAGCCTTCTGAAGGTTTCTTTCTTCATTGGCTTAATGAAGAAGCTGTGAACCATTAAGAAATTACAAGCGCATTAAGCTGCCCTGCTGTGTTGAGACAGATGCCGATGTGTCTGCACTGTATCCTCAGTATCCACCACAATGGACGAAACACTTGACAGCTATTGATGCCTGAATGACCTGACACTTCTTTCCAGATCCACGCAGTCATCCTCAAATGGACAAAGTGCATGCAACAAAAAAATTACCCCAACTGCTTGAACACACCATGTTCAGGAAAGTCTAATGAGCTGAAAGGAAGGTTCAGAAGGCAACCACGCAAACTAATGGGTTATGGTGTCCAAAATTCACTAAGTGCAACATACAGTTTCATCTACATAACATTGTTCAGCAATGAAGAAAACAGGAGCAACAAACCAGCAGTAATTGCCCAGGGACAGCGTCTTGCTACACAAGCTGTAGTGACTCGGCCTCTTTGGAGGAATTACTGACCATTCGAAACATTTCCAACTTCCTCACTTGGTTTTTCTTGCTCTGTGTCTTCATAATCATCTTTTAAATGCTAATATTCAGGCTAATTTCAGGAATATCACTTTTAAACCAAGATAATTCTGTTGACAACATAGAAAACTTGCTCCCAGTATCACTTCTCACCTCCACAGGATGGGAATTAAAAAACTACCCTGGGAAAACCCTGCGCTGGCTCAGCTGCGCTCCCAGAAACAGGCACACACTGTATGGTCCAGTCAACGCTAAGGAAATCCAGTCCTGCAGTGTTTAGTTACATGGCCTTGTAAGGAAGGTGTTTGATTATTTTAAAGATGCACCAAATATTTGATGCACAGAAGTGGCAGCAAGGTCTTTGCAATTGCTTAGGCAGTTCTGTGTTGATCAGAAACGTTTTTATAAAACGGATGCATCCTGATCAATTAATAGCATAACCATGTGTTGGAAAACACGTTACTTTAAGCAAGATGGCCCACTCCCTGCCTTGCACTCTTAAGTCATTCCACTCAAATACAGGAATAAGTTAATTTTGATTTGTACTGCAGAGTCTTCAGCTCTGGGAAAAATAACCAAGATTTTATTTAAGTCTCCTATAGCACTCTACGGACTATTTTGCTGATAAGTGAAAACTTATTACCACTTTTGACTGAGTCCAAGAAGAAGCCTGAAAGGAGAAAAAAAGTCCTAAGAAGTGATTGAAGTCTTCGTTCAGAAAAGTGCAGGGAGTAAAGGAGAAAACAATAAACAGATTTTTAAAATTCTTTTAGCAGCTAATGCTAACTTGGATTCAGAGAGAGAAGAAATGGTGAAGGCTTGTTGTGTTTTGGGTGTTTTGTGTTTTGGTTTTTTTTTAAAAAAAACCAACATTTCTACCACAGTGGGTACAGCTATGCTTTGAAAAGAAATATGTCTAAAAAGACATTTTAGTAATCTTTTTCCAAGCACAACTTATGATACGACATATTTTACCATATAAAGTTGCCTTTTCTCAAGGGTTTGATGAAAAGAAAATATTGACAACAAAAACTTCAGCACACACATAGTATAATCACACAAATGATAGGAATTAGAGCTTGAGCATCTGGTTTTTCTACTCATGTGAGCTCCTTCTGGCTTCAGGAGCAGGAATATGATCAAGTTGGCAACCCACATCCCAACTGCCGGGATGGCCTCAGCTCTATATTGCACTGAAAATTTGCAAGTGGTTTATTTTCCATTTCCCGTCTGGAAGCCTAAGGCAGATGATAGCTGGCTTGCAAGATTTCCCTGCTGATGGCTCCAAACCTCTCTATACTATCCTGGACCAAATGTTGCTCTCATCCTATTCCTAATAGTGGTAGCTGGCCAACAGCTGGTTTTGGTTACACCATTAAAAAAAAAAAATCAGTCAAATCCAGACCAATCAAGTTCACCTGATTTATAGCTGTCTCCATTACACTAGACCTTGGTTCAATGCCCCCACACACCCTCCTGCCAAGCGCCTCTCCTTACCTGGTCAAGGGATTCCACGCTTTGGCCTCTCATTTTGATTAGCGTGACTTGGACTACGGACAGCGATTCCTGATTGATAGCTACAAAAGGAGAAGGAATAAGTGAAAAGCATTGCAGGCTTGAGGTTTTGTGGCCTGGGAAAAGGGAAGTTGTTCTCACAGGCCACGTTCAAGCAGTACTATTCTATAAATATAGATCAGTAAGCACCCTCAACGCTCAGAGTTTTGCTCACAAACACTCCTTTTTGCCCCTAAGGTTCAATGTTTAAAAGCTCTCAAGAAAACAGCATCTCACCAACTTGTCCCATATTCTCCCATCTAACTTTGCTATAAAGGCTGTATGTCTTAAAGCCAGACAGCTCCTGCGTGACCCCACTGTCTAGCATTCCCTATAGCACAAGCCACAAAACTTGACCTATTAATTCCTGTGACTAGCCCATTAATTTGTGGTTGAACCCCTTGGCTGTTCCGTGGTATACAAGATCTTAAGGCAAATTCTTTCACTACAAAAGCTTCACCTCAGTTATCTTTTCGTCATTAACTGAGTATAAGCTTGGCAAATTTGGAGAAGGGAGACCTTGAGGAGCACAGAGGAGAGCAGCACTGGACAATATAGGTTGCTGGCCTTTAACCTCTAAATGAGCAGATTTCAAATCCTGTTGCAGTAGGGCAGTAAGTAGCACTAGCAGTTGTTTGGAAGAAGATACATCTTTCTTGGATCCCTCAGATTATGCCTGGCTTGCCAAACATATCTTCCTATTGCTAGAGCCTAAAGAAAAGCACTGAGCAGTAGCAGAAAGCCATCTCACCTTGGCAGCTAGCAGCATCTAGAGGAAGGGATTCAACAGATTCTCCCACAGTGGCCTCCTCTAACTGGTCTCCCTCTAAAGGCTCATCTACAGGCACCTCCTCTGGCTCATCTACTGCCAGCTCAAGCTCTAGGAGGAAGAGAGCAGCAGGAGAAGGGTTAGCATTACACTTTTGCTCCAAACTGCTTCACATTCTCTTACTCCCCATTCTCCTGCAGGAGAAGGCAAGAGTGGGCTTAGAAGTTGCTCCGCATCTCCAAATTCTTTACCATCGTCCTGAGAGTCGTCTTCAGCCCGCCCTTTGCTGCCACTGTCAATGCCAGAGCTACCGTAGCTGATGGTTGAGCTGCAGGATTTCTCTTTCCTGTGCACCCGGTCAATGCCGAAGGGCTCATCCACTGACATTTCCACCGACACCCGGTGCCTGGCATCAGCCTCGATGCCTGACGTGTGAGAGCTGCCGTGACTCCCCGTGGACTGGCGCGAGAGACGGTTATCCCTCCGGCTGCCCCCGCTGCTCCCGCTGCCGCGTGAGTTCTTATCGCATGGGTCCAGGTCCATGTCTAGTGTGTCACTGATATAGGACTCCCGGTAGCGCTTCTTCTCTGAGGAAGACAGATGACAGAAACCAGTGGGAACTTTAAGCAAGACCGAAGGAAGGGTAGCAAAAGTAATCAGTAAGTTCTGGGACCGGCACAACCCAACAATTAAGAAACAACTGCTGCAGCTACAGAGCAAATACACAGTTTTGTATTTTGTTTGCTCAACAGATACTGGGGTGTCCAGCTGGCTGCAAAAGAATTAGTCATACTTGCAGTAAACCAGCATCACCTGTATTAGAACAGGCGGGTAGAGGCACTTATGATACAGAAAATAGTAGCTTCCAGTATGAAGGAAAGATCAAAAACGGGAATTACTTAGCTAATCTAAATGCTCAGTCATTAAAACAGAGTGCATTGATTGTTTGTCGAAACAGTCATCAGCATGTGGAGACAGCTAAGAAGAGGATCTCCACAGCTGGTGCTTATTAAAAATCTATTAATTATTTCTGCAATGGCTTATATCTGTTACCTCAAGAGAGGTGTGCTTAAGGTGGTCAAGAAATCCAGAAGACACTCCTAGACACAAAACAAGCTAGGGCCTTTTGCCCACACATGCCTTATTAGTCACCCTTTCTGCAGATCACTGGCATGCGCCACTGGTTGCGCCCATACAGCTCAAGGCCACTTCTATAACTCCAGTGAAGGGAGAGACAGAAATAATCGAACTAGATAAGACCAAGGGCCACCTTGCCCTCTGATTCCACACTGATTCCACAGGACCAGTGATCACCACCTAGAAATGAATGTAAGATCCTTAAAGTTAGTTGAGATGGGCAAAAACCAGAAACAAGTTATTTCTTGACTTCTCCATGGAAGGAGTCAACCTGTGTCCTCGGACGAGATGACTGGCTACTGCTGGCTGACTTCTGCTGACCTTGAAGGTAATGATACAAAGCTTACAAACCCCAGAGAAGACAGAGAAAGCAAGAACGGAGAATGCAGGGAGCAGCAGCCAGGAAAGAAGCAGAGGGGGAAAAAAGCATTCAGGAGAAGGCTAGAGGAAAGGGGAGACAATCCTCCAAAAGATAACCTATATAATGCATTAAAAACAGTCACTGGGGAGAGGTAGGCCGAGAAGTTGTAGGAGACCCAGCTTGCAGAGCTGGGAAATGGAAGGAGGTAAGCCAAGAGGTGATGAAATGACTGAATTCTGCCAGGAAGAATACCAGGGACTGTCAACCACCATTCCTACAGAGAGGGGACTCCATCAGAAAAGACAAATTCTAGGAGTCCTGATCTGCTCTCAGGCTGTTTCTGGCATCTGCAACTCCTTGCTCTTAACCCTCAGACACTACAGACGAAATTGTGTGCAGTGTTTAGTAAAAGACACTAAAAAATTAAGACATAGGCTCACAACTTGTACTGCTCCTTGAACACAAGATCTTATCCCAATGGAGAACTTTTTATTCAAAATTACTTCCACTCAGAGGCATATGTCAAGCATGCGCAAATTGTGAGCACACCTCCTCTTACTTAAAGGGAGATATTCCCCCTCTGCTGCTCTCACACACACACTTTCTGCTCACAGTCTAGCAGTGTGGGAGCCATAAACACTTCCCAGTAATGGGCCTGAAACACATCTAACACCTTTAATTCCCACACTGTCTTCCTGGTAAGGCAGAAACATCACGGATTAGATAAAAAGCAGCCACCATGAAGCAACAGCAGAGCCTAATATGCTGTACTCTTCCCTTTACCAAAGTCACCTGCTCTTCCATCACATACCTTCAGCCTCCTCCAGTTTTCGGATTTGCTTCAGCACTGGTTGGATATTCAGAAAGAGCCGGTGGGTGTTGCTGAGGAGCTGCAGCAAGTGCCGCGACCTGAAGGGGCAACCCGTGTAGTAAACCAGTTTCCGTGCAGAGGGCAAGCCGTCTGGCTGGATCTCAAATTTTTTCCCCTGCATAAGGAGGAGAGACGCCAGTGAAACGAGCAAGAGCGTGTTTTCAGTCACGCAGCTACCAGAGATAGCTGCAGCCTCGTGCATACGAGCAACGGCACTTGACGCGGCAGCACGGGCACGCCGACGGCTTTGCCAGCTCCCAGGTCAGCAGCCCACTGCCAGGTGGCCTCCGCTCCGTCACACTCACCAAAAACGCCAGCTTCCCGATGTGCGACCAGGGAAAATCGTAGAGGAGCTGGCGAACGTGATTCACCTCCTGCAACACATCAAACTTGGAGTGACACGGGGACTGGCAGGTACAGGGTGGAGTCAGCCATGTGCAAAGAATTTGCAAACAACCAAGAATTTGAGATATGCGGAGCCTGGCGCTCACAGGGGAGGCAGAGGAGCTGTGGTGTCGAGGGGGAGGACAGGGGAGCTGGGCAGAGTTAATGCTACACCAGAAGGCTTTCGCGGCAGTCTGTTACCTGATAGATGTGCATTCCTCTCAGGGTCAGGCCCAGGATAACTGTCGGGCGATCCTCCTTCTTATCCTGAAAGAACAGAAGAGCCTGGAGTCAAAGGTTAATCTACAAAGACCACACTCTTGTTCTGGCACCTACTGCAGGAGAGGTAGCAGGACTGCTCATCAGGCAGATGCCATCAGCTCATTTGGTTTTTATTGTGTTTGTAAAGTGCACCTTGCCTTGTTGACCCCTGAGATATCTACACCCAAAACCCCTCATACCGGGCGTCTCAAGCATTCCACCAGACAAAACGCCTTAGCTGCCCTGGATAGGGAATCCTGTAGCTTTAGTGATTCGAGGGTATGGATAATTACTGCTCTCAGAGGTACCTTGTAACCTCTCATACTGCCATGTGCTGTCTCTGCTGTCCCCATAACATGCACCACTCTTGCTCTCCAGGTGACAGAGAGCCTGAAACAGAGGGGATGCCTGTTCCCTTCTCCTTGCCATGACACTACTGTTCCCATCCAGGGACTTGCTGGAACTTAGGTGTCCCTTGGCCAGGGCAGAGCTAATCAATGCCCAGAGTTACAGGGACCTTCCTTCCAACCTTTTGTTCTCAGTGTTGGGAGCAGGCAGTTTCAAATGTTTGTGGCTGGGTTAGAATACTGCCTTGTTTTTCATTATGCTGTATCTTGGTATGACATACTTGGTCTCTAATGAGATTCCTTTGCTTGAAGACCAAAAAAATATCATGAACTAGTTCTTTCAGTCTCTCCTGGCATGGCAGAGTTAGGGAGGGGGACAGATACTCTTCTTGCCAGGAGAAGCAGGAAGAAGAAAATTTTAGGGTAAAAGTTTATGGGCTCACAGAGCTCAAACTTTACATCAAAACTTTCTCTCTTCAACTATCTTGTCAAGATGCAAGCCTTATGCCACCACATTACCTCACTCTCTGGTACCATCCACGTCTCTGGTTTAAAGTCACTAAGAAATGCTTTCTGCCTCCTATAGGTAAAGAGCTTTATAAATCAGAATTGGTCTGGGGGAGAGATATGGGGCTCAGTGCTGTGTTTTCTTTCGGAGTTCCCAACTTCAGTAGCAGCCATGAGGAGGGTATAAGAAAAAAGTGACTGCTTTTGAAATCTCAGGGCAGCCAGCGCACCAACACCTTCACCTGGCACCCCTGTGTGCTTGATTGGGAGCTTTGTGACCCAGGTGTCACCCAGGAGGAGGATCTCTCATCATGAGATGAGATGAGATAACTGTGTTGCACAGCAGAAAGAGGAGCACATTATGGATCGAACAACATACGAAATAGTTAGCAATGCATAAAATAAGTTCAAGTCAGACAGAAATTTGGATATTAGGAGCAACCAATTTCACAGCCCCAGTGGTTTTGGATATAAATTGTATCATGTCCTGCCAGCTGGATTTCTTATGACATTCAAGTGTAACCAGCCCTCTTATGACTGCATCATTAACAACACTAGAATTAAAACAGAGAGAACAGAGGAGAGCTAGGGGAGGCATCTATGGTTTGCAAGGAACTGAAACTAAGCCTGGACTACAGACCAAACTGGAACTTATTTCCTCCAGAAAATACATGCTTCTCCAGTAACTAGAGCTGCTAGATCTGGTTAAAGGACATGGATACCTCCCAGACATAATTCCCTCTGAGTGCAAACAACCAAGAAGTTTAATTATGAGCCTGGCAAAGTGGAGTATCTTGATCTGGATAAAAAAGGTCCAAGACATTCCTAATTTCACAAGCAGGTTTCACTCACCTAAGTGGAACAGAAAACTTCTCTTTAGTCCTATTTCTAGAGCTAAACTCTCTTAGCATGTGAAAACAAAGTGCATTCTGTTCAAGCAGGCTTGGATAAAGAGTCTAAGGCTCAGGGACAAGCAACAATGCAGGAATCCGAAAACATACAGCTGAAAAAACACCAACCACTCTGAGAGGGTTGGAGAGGGAGTGGGGGGTGAGCAAGTTGGGATGACTCAGTGTCACCTTCAGTTATTACATGGCATTTGTGTGAAAGCTGGCCGACCTCTTGTCCACCATTTCAATGGACTGCAACAAAAAAAAAAAAGGCTTCTCAGTGATTTCCCTGGTGTGAGTCTACTGACATGCAGGGACAAAAATTAAGCTTTGCCACTCCTGTGGCCAGTTTCTTGGCTAAGGAATAAAACTAGATTCCAGCTATACCTGTATACTGGCAAAAGATTTGTTTGTGGGGACAGGCCTCATTGGCTGACAATTTTAGACATGACCTCTCTGAACCAGAGGCAACTGTCCCTCAAATAAATAGAAAGTGAAAAATGCAATGGTGCACCCGATTAACAATGAGATAGAAGTTCAAAATAAGCAGCTCTTTGCCTAACCTTCTGCAGCCTGTAGAAGTGGACGGGCACATCTTCCAGCAGGCAGGACTCCTTAATGAACTTCAGCACCGCTTCCTTAGCGCTCAGCCCTTGCTGCTCTTGGTGCATCTCTGGGGCATGTTTCAAGATGTAGTCGCTCCCCCTCTTCGCAATTATCTAAACCACAAGCAAAACAAACAGGTCAGCAACTCTTCAGCGATCCCCACAGGAGGCGGCTGTGATCAATGGCAAAGCAGAGACTGGAGGTGGAGGAGGTTCGTGTGTTCCCTCAAGATGTTAGTCCGCATTCACCTCTATCTCTCTGAAGGATAAGCATTTAAAGCAGCCCAGATGATAACAATGTCTCCAAAATCATAGCAGACCAAGACTGCAGAGGTTGTGTCAGCTCTTTTCATTTTTAAGTACTGGAATTAGTTTTTCTGACTCTTAGCATACATAAATGCTTATGGGCAGATAACAAATACTGCTCTGCATGCCAACACAATTAACAGCAACATCTTTAAACACTGCAGAAATGCTAGGTGGTCCTTTTAAGACCAGAAACTACACATTAGGCTTATTTAGCATTTCCATCCTCAAAGGGGCGGATAATGCTATCTCAAGGTATTCTGTATCTGCCAGGAGTGGCTGGCAGGCACGTGGCTTTGCTAAGCAGTAGAGAAACCCGCACAAGGCCTTTTGCTCTTGCCCTGTGAGTGCCCAGTTCCCATGCTTGCCCATGTACCCTCTCCGTACAGGGCTACAGGGCAGCCTGGCCCCCTCCCATGCCAGACTGGCCCCTTCCAGGCTGTGAGCAGCAGTGACAGATAAGAGGGATGTTGGCTGAATTCACTTCAGAAAATCCCCCACCATTGAGGGCATTTAAAACTAGATCTCACCAGGTACCCGAGAACATCCTGCCAGGAACAACCTGCCCTGGCTGAAAACGACCAGGCCCCATCACCACCTGGTTCCCACTTCCATTTTAAATTAAGCCCCTCATACTCTGTTCAGTAATGCCTCTGCCCTCCTCTGCATGCCTTGCCAAATTAGCTGCCCTCCCACGAGGAAGGCTGGGCTCGGTGGAGGACAACATCGATGCCATCAGCTGTGCAACATCAGCAGAAAGAGACACGCCAGCTGCACAGTTCAAAGCCGGGTTGATTTCCCTGGGGCAGCGCCACCTCTCCTCACTAGCACAAGGCTTGGGGCAGCCCTCTGCCAAGTGATCTCAAGCACGTGTTGGAGGAAGAGATCGTGTTGGAGGAGGAGATGGCTCAGTATCTCCCCACGGGAGCCCAGGGGCAGGGAGAGAAGCGTCCCCGTGCCTGCCAGATTTTGCTCTTTGTAATGATGTAATAAATCACCCACATACTTGCTTGGGGTTGTGGCTCAGCGCAGGTGAGCCAGGCTTTGCCTTGGCCTTTGCAATGTTTGCCGGATGAGCAATAGTCTGTGATAAGACTTTTAACTGCCCCAGAAACGGCACGCACAAGACGCACCTTTTCCAGCCCTTTGTTAGCCACCTCCTGCCAGGCACCCTGTAGCAAGGAACGGCATGGGATGCTTTGCCTCTTGTCTGGGAGAAAGGTGCATTTCTGCACAGCAAGGCAGGCAGGCTGGGACTTGTGCGTAAAGGAGACTCTACCAGCCTTGCCTTCCCTACGCAGCCCCTGTCACTGCTCTGAATCTTCTCCCCAAAGCAGGGGACGGTGCCGCCTTTCAGGGGAGACACGACTCAGATGGGGACACGCAGCCAACTACCAGAGGCATCTGGGCTTTTCAACAGCTATCCCAAGGCAAGAGCTGGGCTAAAATCCGCTGCCACAGTGGAGAAGGGGGCTCCAGAACTAAATCAGGTTGCAGAGGATGGTCTGTCCAGGGTCCCAGGGAACATCCTGCTCCAGCAGACGTCATCAGACATTACAGTGATGTGTCTGTAGCAAAGCTAGCTTCCCTTTCTATTTTTATGGACACTAAAGTGTTTATCAATAGTTTTCTTGACATTTTGCCACAAGAGAACTCTCTGCAGAGCTAAGCTCTGACAGTCTCTTAGGTAATTTGCCTTTGACAACTAAACCAACTCTTGGCTTTCTGACTGTCTGTAAGTCTTGAAGGGCACAAACTTATAAACAAACATGCAAACCCATTTTTAAGTCCTTCCCTTTTCTCTTACTGCAGTTGAGCCAGAGATTTATGTCAAAGAAAACACCAGAGGCACTGCACAGCAGTACTACCCCTTAGGGTTTGGGTGTATCTGTCCCAGAGGTAAGAATTACAGAGATAGGAACAAAGGGCAATGGACTTGGTTTCGCAGCCCTGAGGTTTTCTGTAGAGCTGAGGTTGTGCAGATCTTGCTGATGCACCACTGCAAGCACACAACCCTTTAAGCCATAGAAAGACAGCCGTACTGTCAGAGTTATTCACTTGACATGAACACACTCCTCACCAAGGAAGGGTACACGTCACCCACCTCACTGATGAGTGAGCCCAGGAGGAACGGACACCTACATCCAATGGAAAGAGAGGAAATATCTCCTGAGGAAAATTCAGAGTGACACTCTGCCACTCTGCCTGATCCTTGCAGTAGGAGTTGGATAAGTTGCGCAGCTGCAGTTAGGTACCACCTTGACATGGCTCCTGCTGCATGCGCAATCTGTTGACAAAAAGATCCCCCCAAACTTACCCATTGCGGAAAATAAGCCTGAGGTTCAAAATATTTGCCAGCATGGACCTTCTCCCTGTAGTTGCCCAAGTCTGCCTGTAAGCTGTAGGCAGCCAGCAAGAAGTAGATTTCTTCTTTGTGGTTGCACCGAGACATAAGTACCCGCTCTTTGAGATGGCAGTAGTAGAGCTGCCGTGCCACCTTATCGCTGCAAGACACAAAAGCAAATTTACTTGAAGAGAAGAAAGTTCAGGCTCAGATAAGGCCCCTCAAACACATCTTCCTTCTGAGAAGAGCGATTAAACTTTGACATCCCTGATGTGTGCCAATGCCACTCTGATACAGTTATGTGTGTGGAAGGAGCACCAAACCAAGATCAAGGTCTTCTCCCACTAAGTGTTGTACAAACATGGGGAATGATAGCTTCTATCTGGAGTAGCATAAGATCTAAGAAGTTAGGGCAGAAGGTAGATGAAAGAAAAATCATGTCACATCTGTTTTGGAGACTGACTACATCAAGCACTTCTGTTTCTCTGGAAAGCCTGTAGCAGTCAGGAGTCAGCTCCCTTGAATCTCAGTCTTGTTTCTCACACACCTGTCCTCCTTTCCCTCCTAAACCTGGCACTGCTTTTTCATTTCACCTTGCCTTAGGCTCAAGGTACTTTTCAACACGTAATTCCCTGCAAGGTAGATCAAAAGACATAGGAGCCTTGGGCTTGTTTTTGTCTTCTTCCTCAAGCTGCAAAACAAGGATAGACTGATAAGGCATAACTATCACATAGCATTGATAACCTCCACACCCCCGCTGTAAGAGCTCATGGGAAGCAGGCTGCTGACACGTATATGATGATGAGGTGCTGGACACTACAGTCTGCTCGTAAAAGTGCGTGTGTCTAGTTTGAAGGGGCCGTGTGACTACCTCGGCATGGCTCCACAAACCTCTCCAATCAAATGACTACTGCAAGAGAAAGTTGCTTGTGATACTAAAGGGTATGTACATTGGGAGTGGGAGAATGATATGCAATCTCATACCTAAAAGCAAAACTAAATGAAAAACACTTAACAGCCAAACAGACTCCACAAGAAAGATTGCCCTGTATCCAAAATGAAAGACT
Source organism: Tauraco erythrolophus (assembly GCF_009769465.1). NCBI lineage: Eukaryota > Metazoa > Chordata > Aves > Musophagiformes > Musophagidae > Tauraco > Tauraco erythrolophus. The sequence continues at coordinate 83,092,288 of NC_141466.1, forward strand.
ACAGAGAGAAAAACAAAAAACCACCAAGCTTTGTTCAAGACAAGAACAAATGCCAAAAATTTGGTAAAGATTTTAATCCACCCGAATGATCCTAGCTCTTGGCTTGCTCCGGGGTCACAGCCACGCCAGAAGTGCTGATGCAAATTAACTCTGTCAGTTGCTCTTTTTTAACTACCTCATCCTTTGTTCTGTACTGTGGGTGAGAGCGGTGGTGTTTTGAGTGCAGCTCAAATTCCATGTCAATGAACTACACTCAAAAGCAAAACTCTCCAACTTATGAAGTAATTTCTTTTGTCCATTTACAGAAGTTCATTTCCAGGAGGAGACTGCACAGGGCACTGCTCAGATACGGAAAACAGAACCAAAGTTATTAGCAAGTGCTCTGGAGTATAAATAGCTATTTTTGGTATATTCATCTGATGCTTTTCATACAAGCAAAACAGCGTTAATCATATTTTGATACTGTTGTCATTCAACCTGCTCTTTAAACACAGATGGAAAAGCAGTCACAATTTTCCTAAGGATAAGGAGTACGATTCAGGGCAAAAACATTCATGGCTCGGTGAGGAAGTCTCTGAAGGTCTTAAAAAAAAAAAAAAATCAAGCAGATTTTTTAAGCTTATTTCTGTGAGTTCACAGAGATGAGCTTAACAAAGAAACATTATTTTCCTCACCTTTTAAGAACACAGTGAATAATTCAAAACACAGTAACTTACCTTATTACTCTTCCGTTTTCTACGTAGTATTGTACTCTAAAGAACGCAACAAAAGGAGGGCTAAATTTCTCTGTTCCCTAGAGCAGAGACAGAAGACAAGTTAAATAATGTTCAGCATCCAAAATTCCTGTTAACCCATCTAGTAACGTTCTCTTCTCCCAAGCTTGCTCCCCATACTGCTTTTCATTTCCTACTCTTAGCTCTTGGCAAGTTTTAGGGTGGATCTGCCTGTCTCGGAGGCTCACAACATTGAGGCACCGTAAAACATTTAGACAGGCTGAATGGCAAAACATCTTAGAGAGGGCAGAAGACTTTGGAAGGGGTGGACGAGCAGGTATAAAAAAGTCCCAGCGTAGCCCGGGGATGCCCAGCCTGGCCCAGAGTTACCTAGCTCAGCATCTGGCAGCGCCGCAGACATACCAGCGCTGAACGCAGCAAGTTTAGCGCAGCTTCCCTCCAAGCAGCAGGCACGGCGGCAGGGCAGCGTGCCACGCTGGCACAACTGTGGCGTTGCCAGGGCACACCTAGGAGTAACCAGCCATCTCTGTGCCGCACCACATCACTCGGCAGGGACGTACGCGCTGCTGCTGCTGCTTCGTTCAGCGTTTACTGCCCGAGGCTGAGGTGCACCAGCCTGATATTAACTCTTGCCTTTTGTTTGGCAGGGCTTATGTTTAGTTATTCACACTTTCCTGCAGCCACAGACCAAAAGGAGACATTGATGTCTGCTTCACACTGAAGATGTTTGTTAGAAGAAAGCCAGCAAGAGTTCTGTTGCTGTTTTAACTACAGCCTACCTTTCAGAATTACAGGCTTGTTTAAACAGGAGAGAAAAAAAGAAAAAAAGAGAAAAAAAGAAGGGTGAGGTAAAGGAACATCTTACCTCACTAGCTCATTCTCTCTCTTTCCTACTTTGCCACTCATTTCTTTAATGTTTGTACAGGTAACTTTGCTCACACAGGCAGTTCCAAAGCTTTGCTGGTAAAATCCATTTCAATGGGACAAGGTACACAGCATGCCATGCACATCTGATGCAGACAGCAACTTCTTGATCGTTCTTGACATTTTATTTCTGGAATTTGTTCTTAGTCACCTTATTTTATCAGCTGGACTGGGCTTTCCACCTGAATCTTCTTCATAGGAACTAAATTCCTGTCTGCTAACCCAGTCCAATAGCCTAACTCCTCTCAGTCTTCAGTACTGCCAAGGGCAACTCATTCAGCCTTTTATGATTCACCTCACACCAGAGGTTCGACACTTATCCTGACTTCAAAAGCGTTGCAAGAATCCAGCCTCAAAGCAACCACAAAGCGTACCCCATCCCGAGGTGACCAGAAACACCTGCCTCGGGAAACCCTCACTGGCTGGACAGACACCCCTCCGCACGACTGGCAGTGGTCTTTGAAGTAACCCTCACTTGTTTGGGAGAAGCAGTACGGGATAAGAGAGATCCCTGAACTTCACTAGTCACCTGCAAACTTCTCTATGCAGCAGAAACGGCAAGCGTGTCTACTCTGCAAAAGAAAACCCTTAGGGAAGGTGGAAAAAGTCATAATGAGCTAATTAAGATACCTGAAGGTAATTGCATACTACACTTTATTCTAGACTACGGCTCCTCTAATAATGACACACACAAACAAGCATTATCATATCTGAATGACCAGCGCTAATGATTACATAGGCTTGTCTATTTCACATAGCTTTTCCCTCCCTTGACAGGGCTGGCTAGCCTTAAAGAGCTAAGACTCTTCTCAAACAAAATATCCTTCCTCTTGCCCCACTGTCCTCTTGCATGCACTCTGGAAGAATCACAGCTCTAGCACTCTCCCTTATATCAGGTTCAAGTCACAAAAGGTCACTTTAGGCTGTTCTGCTTAAGGATAACAGTGAGGTCTCCAGACTCTTCATGGGCTTGGCTAAGTTCAAAAGGAAGACTGACCAAATGACCTTCTCCACTCCTGTAGGAGCTAAGCAGCAACCATGTGGCTGCTACTGCTCAGGTAAAGTTGCGTAAGGGGCTGTTTTAGCTCTTTTAATTAATTGTACAGCTGCGCACAAGTCACTGTATCTTGCTACAGAACAGCAATCTGCAGGCAATCTTCAAGAAGTGTTTTATGGACCTTAGTTTAAGAGCTTTAATTTCACTATGTAGTCTAATACCAAAGCAGTAGCCTCCAAAATTAAACTTCTGTCTTACTTTGGTGGTCTCTTTCTTCCATTCCTTTGAAAAGTATTTGCTAAGCTTCTGCTCCAGGTCTATAAAAACATATTCATTATCTGAAAGACAAGAGGAAAAATAATTTAATGTAAAAGAATTAGAAATTCTTATTCATTAAATACTTAGATGACTGTACAAGTTGTTTCCAAGCAATACACTTTAAAACAAAGCTGACCAGGGAATAGACAGGGCAGAGGAAAGAGAGGGCACTGAGTCTCTTAAGTACACATGCTGCTCCAGACAGTATGGAAGGGAAGGTCAGCTACACCTTGATTCAAGAGATGCTGAGCTAAAGTTTCCCAAACATCTTAGCCAGAAATGCAGAATTCTTGCTTTATAAGCAAGAAGCCACTTACAGAAGGGAAACATCATCTTAACAAGCTAATTGCACTGTCAGTTTAGCAGATTCAGTTTTTATTATTATTTACCCAGACTTCCACTCTGCCATTGTGTAGCACCATGCTCCAATGCGGCATTAAGCAAGAGGACAGAGTCAGGTATTTGACAGTTTCATCCTCTACATGTGAATAGGATTCTCTGAAACAGTGAGAAGGAGGAGGACCAAACCTAAATGCCCTCCTCAGAAGGTCTGGTGTCTCCTGCTCACACCCAACTTCTTTCATACAGCAAAAGGATGAATGAAAGGAAGGGAAACCTGGCCTGCCTCAAAGGACCAGGACTTGCTCTCCACTCAGGTGAGGGCAAACAAGAGAGCCTGAACAGCACATTGTCTTGAAAGAGCTTTGTGCAGCTTTCAAAGCCCATGTTTTGTAACACTGCTTACCAATTATCAAATTCAAACAACTCAGCCAGTGAAACATTCTTCCCTGAGCCTTCTCAAGTCTCTTAAAAAAAAAACACCTGACGAGTGTTTTAGGCTTCAGCAGCAATGCCAGCTGAGCACATTAGCCTGACCAGTCCCTCTGCTTCTTGGTCTTGCTCAGGAAAGCATTTTGACAGGTGACATAAGTGCCAAGCTGAAGAGCTTGTTCCTTAGTCACAAAAGGAGCAGGGGAAAAAAAAACGGAAAAAAAGAAAGGAGAAAAAAAAAAAAGAACCGAACCCTTCGCAAAACAACCTTCTGCCCCTGAAAACCAGCCCGGACTTCCAAGCTTTGACTTTTGCTTTCTGATGTCAAACATAAAAAAAAAAAAGAAGGGGACAATAGAGGTGAAATTTTTCTAATGGAGATATGCAAACAAATGGGAGCCTGCACTGGTGTCTGTACAGCAGATGAAGGACTGGCAAAGGCCAGTGTTACAGCAGGTATTCAAGGGGGCTCTGAGCTACCTCGCAGCCATCCTCCCAGGGCATTCCAGATATAGCAAATACTTCCTTCGCAAGTTTTTAAAACAACAAGCAAGCAAAACAACCTTCTATCATCACCACCTTCAGCTTCCACCTCAAGTAAGACAGATCATACCTGGTGCTAGCCAGAATTGGTCCATACACCAAACTGACAGGAAGCCTTGTGTAAAATACCTGTAACACTGGACACAAACAAAGAGGGCAATCCCAAAAGTCCTGTTTCCATCTCTGTGATCTTTCCTGCATTGTACTGATTGCAGTTGTAATTTTAATACAATTAGACTGCTGTTTACCATGTTGCTTGACACGTCAGATACACAGTGTTAAATACAACACAGTATTTAACAGCACTGTTGAAACTGCTGTACAGAAATCCCGAAAATTTTAGTGGTGGGAACTAAGTGCACAAAGTGATATAGAAGTTTTGCTATTTTGATGAGGAGAGGAAGAGGTTTTAGCATCACAGAGATTGCATATTGTAGCTGCCTCTTCACTTATCCCTATAAGACAGGGCAGCTGGGGGGCTATGCTGGCCCCAACCCTTGCTTCTCTAAATCCATTAAGATCAGATAATGCTGCCTTGAAAAGGCTGCTAGAAGTCCTAGTCTGCGAGAGAGGTGGGTTTGGTCCATCTCTTGGATTCGTCTCTGTCCCTTGTCAACTGCCAAGCTGATAAGCGTCCCTCTCTAAAGCTTTTCTTAAAGTAAATAAAAACTCATTTAGGGAGCAGTCGCACAGCAAGTGACAGGAGTGCGATAACAAGAGCACGGCACCCACTCCCTCCCAGGGCTTCGGCAGTCCCACTGCGGGCTCCCACCGCAGAACTGGGGCTGCTCCTGACGGCACGGCAGCGTTGGGTAGAGCCCGTACCGGTTCTGCCAGCACCACGGTGTTTAGCCGCCATCTCGTAAAGAGGGTGGGGAACCTGCACGGCTGTAACAAGCTGTGGGGTCAGTTTTCCCTTCTCGCTCAGGAATGATCCTCTGACCAGAGGTGTTTAGGGAAATATGGGAATTATTCCTCAGCCATGAGGGAAAGATGGCAACAGCAAGTGCAGCGATACACCCCGAGCCATCGTATCACACATGGATACTGGGATAGAAAGGGGAAAAGGATGACAGAGCAGTTCCACCGTAGTAAAACCATTTGTTACCCACAGCCCCTATTCATCTCTGTTGCATAGATTAGGTTAGAGGGATGACTCTGGGAAGGCCCAGATGCCAAACCTGAGGACTCCAGGTCACTATTGTGCCAACCGAGAGGTGCACATAAACCCCAAGAATAACCTAGGCTGAAGGAGGAGGACATCTCAATGTATCAGTCCTCCCTGGCAGTCCTGGTCCTCCTCAGCCCAGCCCAGCATCCAGCCCGTCCTCCCTCCCGTGCAAGAATGCAGTGCTGCATGCCTGCCTTAATGAAGTTAATATTGCTGGAATGTCAACCTGCAGTGTAAGCCTCCATCTACAAAAACAAAGAGGTATTTCCCTTTCCAGCTCTACATGGGTTATGGGGTTTTTTTTCCTTAAACTGTATTAGTGGTGAAACTTAGAGATCTTTTGCCAGGTGCTAAAACCGTCTCTGGTTTGAAAATAAGCATCTGTAACAGAGATGAGGGCACCAAATTGCAGCATCTCAGAGCAGTGCTGTAAAGGACAGTATAGAAACGCACAGATGGCTGCCTTTATGGGGAAGAACATGTCTGACCTGTGGATCCAAACAGGGTTGGATACTCAGCAGGCACATCATTGCTTCACTGGCCTCAGCTGAAGGACAACTGAAAGGTCCTAAGAAGCTGGCTTAGAAGCACGCATGCATGCAAATACACACTCGTCCACCTGAAGTACTGACACTGCGTTCATGAATCTCGTCTCAGTTCTGTCAGTGAGCTTAAAAATTTATTGTATCAGCTTCTCTTAAAAGGTTCCCTCCTGTATGTGTGTACAGAATCCAGAGCTGGCACAACACACTGGTGCACTGCACTGCAATCCCAAGAAACACAGCTGGACAGCCAGCTAGTTTGCAGTAACACAATTTACACATTTCTCCCAGTTTCAGCTTTTAAGAGCCCTCAAATGAAATGGTAAGTTTATGCTGTAAAAATCTCATTTCAAATCAAGCAGTCACCAGAAATCAAACGTTCAAGACCTCCTACTCTGCAAAATTAACTTAGCACATTCACATATTTAAGCAAATATAGGATGTGCATTGTTGCAAAAAAAAAAAAGTGGGCCACGTCTTCAGTCAGTGACACAGTTCCAGTGAGCAATGCAGATTTACAATAGGCATTATTTACACTGCAGGGAAAACAGGAATAGAAAATTATGGCTGTAATACAGGGCCAAATCAGTTCTGAGTCATTGTTACTCTAAAAGCCATTATTTTGCATTAACCAGTGCCTCTTTGTTTCACTTTTTTAAAAAGTTAAGTTCCCTGCAGAAAAGGTAAGTCATGGTGAATGCCAATAACCTGATCTCCTCCTGGGCCCATTTTGACCCAGGAACATTGAGAAATTCCACAGAGGTAAGCCTTGTCCTACCAGGAAGCAGAGCTCAGGTCCTGTTGGCAGCCAGGAACATCCCATTAACTCCTTTGGTTGAGTCAAGTATATTTTAATATTCTAAATATTTAGACAGTCCAGAAGATTAGGATTCAAATAAAACATGAATTAGTGTGAAGCCAGACTTCCACATAGCAAGCATTTTCTGCCTTAAAGAGAAGGGGAAAAAAATATCCTTGTCTATCGTGCTTAACTTGTCCCAGATGCTGCAAGAAGCCTCATGGCAACACCACTTGTTGCCTTTGAAAGGCAACAAGAAAGAGACCAGGAGCAGAAGAGAGATGCTAGGGCTAGGGGAGAGCTAAAGCTTAAAAAAAAACAACCCAGAACTCAAAAGTACTTCACACATGCCGTAGATCTCCCATAACCTGTTTAGCTTCCCTGAATACCAGCATGGATTTTTTTTTGTTTGTTTACTGAAGAAGAGCTTTTTGCATGTGGACCTCCCCAAGCTTCCAAGTGCTGGTGGCCTAGGAACATCGCTATCCAGATGGCATCTGCTCCCCTCACCTCTACATAACTTCTTGATGCTCCTGGTGTTACCTTTCAAGCCAACAGAAAGAAATCTCATCCACTCTTCAGTACCTGGTTGATTAGTTTACTTGGTTCAGGACAAACTTGTGTTTTTAGTTTTAGCTGGAAAGTACACCTATTCCAAGGGAAGAATGACAAGAGACGCTGGGAGTAAAGCAAGGAAGGTCCTGGCTGAAGTTGCTTTACCTGAGATAGAGAGAAGGTGCATGGAGGGAAGAGTGAAAGGAGGCAACATCAAGAAGCCCAAGGTTGTGTAGCTGTTAGGAACTGCTGAGGTCTGAAGATTGAGATAAAGACCCAGTCACTCCTGACGATGGATAGGTACTGCAGGAATTTTATGTTGGCATCTTACAGTTAGCAGCAAGGCATGCCCAGGCAAAGATCTTCAGACTTTTGGCAGCGTCACAGGAGATTCTTCTGCACAAGAAGAGCTGCAGAACAAATTTCCAGCACTGCTCATCCAGGAACAAACAAACCCCTTGCAATTCTTAGGCAGGAGAGCACTTGGCTGGATGTTGTACAGATGCTGAAGAAGAAATGACTGACAGCAGGTACAGGCAAAAAAATGCCTTTCTAGGAAAAGACCATGCAAGTACTTCCAAGGAGTATTATATACTTTTTCAACACCTGAACCTCTGCAATTCCCTCTAGGTGGCACATTTCTGCACGCTTTTCTTACATTACATTTAACTCATTTGAGGTATCAAAGTCATTGTAACAGAGCTGTATCTTTGGTTAAAACACAGAAAAAATTCATAAGGGAGATGCAACTATTCAAGCAGATTTAAGGAAGGAGAGGCAGAAGCAGAGATAACGGGAAAGGACTGGGGAGTGGAACTCAGAGGGTATTCTAGAGAACTTCTGTTGTCATATGTCTTAAAAGACCCTTTGTTACAACAGATATCCACATAATATAAAGGTAACATGGTAGCGTATTCCATCCATGAACTTCAGTTCAGGAGGATACACAGATGCAGAAGAGTTAACTGCAGAGTGGTCTTGGCGGAGTTAACCACCAAGCTCCCTGCTAAGTGTGTGCTGGGAGGCATGGGTCTGGCAAGGTGAACAGCCATAGCTGTGACAACCGAAGGATGACCTTTGAGGCAGAGGAGCTGAAGCAAAGGGATTTGGTTTGTTAGAAAGCCAGCCTGACAAACTGGTAAGAGGACACAGAGACGGCAGCAGGGTGTAGGACCTGCAGGCTTGCTCCTTCCCAGTTGAAGCCTTCCATCTGCTTGGGTCAAGCAAGGTTTGTTCCTAAAAAGGAGAAGCCCAAGATTCAGGATCACAGGGATCTGGGTTATAACAACAAAGGAGGCCCGGCTGTTCTTTGTCTGCTGACAATCAGTTTTGTTTTAGACGACTGAATTGTGTCACTGCATACACATGTCGCTGCTTTCTGATAACAAGAGGGAAACCTCCTGCAGGGCACTAGACAAGGTTGACCCTGCAGGAGGAGCTGCAATATAAGACCCAGCTGCTGAAGCCTATGGAGCCAGCTTGAACCTAGCAGGGTTGCAGGGTCTTTCACTAAGCAAACTGCAAGGAAAAAATGCAGGTATAGCCTGCTTGATGATCTGTGACAAAACTAGAAAAGCAACATGTCCCAAGCTTTGTGCCGGTGTGGCTTCCCAGCAACATACACTCCTGAACTTAATTTTCAAAGGGATCAAATTCTTCTTATAGATGCAAGTTTCCCCCCCCCCCCAATACAGCTGGCTGAAGGAGTTTCTGTCTTGAGAGTAAAAAAAGCTCAAGAGCAAAAGGGGTGAAAAATTCTGTTCTGCCATTACTGTTCTTAAATCCTGAAGCTTGCCCTCAGCATCTGTAACAGTGAGAAGTGAAGGCAACGCATTTAGGCAACAAATGCTGCAAGACCTAGAGCTTAGATCTCACAGCATTTGTGGTTTGCAGTTTGCACAGTGCTTTGTGGTGCTATTTTCATTTCTGCCACACTTAGGGGTTAAACTTCTGTTTATGATTAAGAAGCCCAACCTCTCCCCCTCACACACATACTTACTACTGACTGACTGAGCATTAGCCTATCTGTACGTCTGCAGGTCAAATGGGCTTCTAATCCAGATAATCCACACAGTGTGATTGGTTACAGTTCTGTAGAAATCCCTTAATTTTCATTCTCTTGCCGCTGCTGACAGTCAGGGTTTTGTTGACAAATTAGCAGCAAGGTAATGGACACAGGCGGATTAGAATACCTTGTTCTGCATATGGCAGGTATCACACCGCCAAAAATAAATACACATTAAGAAACCAGGAAGCATACCCTTACTAAAACAGGGCAGTTGCTTCTTTAAAAATGACATCTTAGAGCTGCAGTGCAGAGAGGTGAAAGCATGATGCAGATGAACATTTTGGTCTGAAGCACAGAGGCCTCCTCTCCAGCTTTTGGAGATCCACTCGCTGCCTGGCCAAGGCAGTTGACTGAAGTACCCACAAGACAACCCTGGGCAATGCAAAATTTACCCAGGCCTCCCCGCAACCTGACCGGGCTTGCTTCCCTTTCTTGACATGATAGCACGTCATGAATCCAAAAATCCCTGAAAAAGCAGGCAATGCCTTAAAGGCTACTTCCAAATGCCAGAGATGGGAGAGTTCTACATTTGCAACAGAAGCAAGACCTCACTTACCACTGGCAGCAAGGGAGGTGAACACCAGTCTGTTGGACAAAACAGGGGAGTGGAAGTGGGAAATCAAGTTGGGGAACAGAAAACCAAAGGACTTCCTTTGCTACAGCTCTACAGTAATAAACCTGGAGCTAATTTTAAAAATGAAACAAAAGAAAAGAAACGCTAAAACCTACCACACAAGACTCCAGTCAGCAGCTTACTGGACTTTCACAGACTAAAGGTAGGGACCAGAGGAAGCAATAACAGACAGACCAGGTTTGCTCCCTCCCAGTGGCTGTGGCCACTCAGGCTGAGAAAAATCACTGCTGACTCTTTTCTGTTGTCTGGCCCCAACAGTTTCTTAAACAGAGGCACAAACAAAAATAAATCTCCTCCTCATCCCAAATCCTGACACCTGCCTGGGCAGTGGAGGGAGATGGCTGTCAGGAGGAGCCAGGGCGAGCACGCAGAGCCTTCAATTAAGCAGCTTTACAAACTGAGCTACAGCAAGCAGGAGCGAGGAATAGTCAAGAAAACAAAACAAAACAAAAAAAGAGGTTAATTCAGGCTACTGGGCTCCTGCAACTGTTTTCCTTGACATTTTTCTAAGAGCTTTGCAAAGAATTAGCTTCTCTAAAAAGGAAGAGCATTTTTGTGAAGCGAGAAGACTGTTTACGTTTAAAGCTATTGGCAACATCCAATAGCTTTAAACATAAACAATGGGGTATTTATACTGCATTTCTAACGGGCTGAGAGGCATCTGCCACAATAGGGTATTCTGGAGCCAGAGCCCCTGTGCTTGACAGGATGAAGGAAACTGCTCCACGCAAAAGGTGGGAAGGAAAGAAAGAGCAGGGTACAGAAGATATGAAACAAGAAAGATATAAAGGGGGGGGAAAAAAAAGGTGGGAAAAAACCAAGACCAACAGGAGAAGAGTGTCTAATTCAAAGAAAATGGGAATGAAATTACCCTGTCTTACAAGGGAGGACAGGAGCTTAAATTTCACCTGAGATGTCTCACAAGTGGAATAGGCAAAAACTGGTGTTAAAAAAAGGCTGCAGAGGCAGGGACTCACAGAAACACAGTTGATTTGAGAAAAAGATTAAGAGCATTTGGGTCTTCTTCACATAAAAAAAAAAACTGAGCTGGTTGAAACGCACAGATGTATTAGTTAGCTGCCAGTTTACTTATGTTGATGAAATCTCTCGGAGTCTACAAACTTTATGGAGATAAACAGCTTACTCTGGGTCTTAGTTTGAGTGCTACACTCAAAAAATCCAAAAGTTCTCTAAGAACGAGAACAGAAAGGAAATGAGACATAAGCTTAAAAGAAACTATTTTATCCCACACACTCATAAGGAGGCAAAAGAAACCTTATTTAGAAGGACCCATAAAAGACTCTTCTCATTTCAATGAAACAATATCTAGAGCTGCAGTTGTCGATAATAGCACACTTGAGAAAAACTTTGGAGGGAAGAAAAGTCCTTTCCAGGCTTTTGGAAAAGTGGGGAGGCAGGATAAGGAGGACAACAGATCCATTTCTAATCAGCAGGAGTTGTGCCAGGGGTGCCAATACCCACGCTGTCCTAGAAACGTTGTATCTCATATCAGTTTGCTCCTTTAAGGCATCATCTTACACCATCCTCTGATCAATACTAAGCTGTAGGACCAAGCAGACTGGACTTCAACCCACGGACTAAGTTGTTTTGCATTTTCCATGTAGTATTTCAAAACTCAAAGTCCCACACACATGCATTCAAACCATTTGAGTTTCCTCCCCCCAGTGCCACATTCTTTGCCTATGACTTCAGAAGATAAGTAACACTTTCAGCCCGAAAGTCCTTTTAAAATTCACCTCCTGTTCAACTACTGACAGTTTTGAATTCAGTGACAAATATGTTGGCTAGCAACTTGCCTACAGGAGAGAAAGAGAAGCCCACAAAGAGGTGGAACGTAAGAACAAAGGAGGAGAACAAAAGCCCCCCTTCTCCCAATTTGTCTGCCCACATACCAAAGATCAAAAGAGCTCCGAGAAGCCCGTGCATAATCTACATACTTTGTGACCTTATTACAATCAAATTCCCCGCAGGCACGGCCGCTGTGTATATATGCACACACTGTAAGTACACAAGCGGGCCTGTGGACGTTTGCCAAGTCATTTGCTCTGTGCATTGAGTTTGCTTACTTTTAACAATGCTGAGGCCAAAGAAGTGAGGCTCTTTAATCTTCACTAAATCACAAACTTGCTGAAAGAGCTCCTGTCCAGTGGCTTTGACCTGAAAGAAACAACCAATCCAACATTACAGATGGCTCACACACCTGGATGGAGCAATTCTCCTTCATTACATCGGCTGATACATTTTTAGGTATCATAAAAAAACCCAAACAAAACAATCCACAGAACCACCTTTGTTTTTAGTATTATTGCTATTATCACAGAATAATAATCAATGTGTCATTCTGTCTTCTTCACAGTGCAAAGTGGCCCAGCTCAGTAAGACATGAATATAAAGTTTCCTATCTATTGGCATCTCTGTATAAGAATTTGAAGAGCTGCTGGAATTCAAGTTTTGTGCAGTACTGGTAAGGCTGTTTATAGGTGGTCTGACAAAAAGCATGTTTGTAATCACAGAAATGAATATACATCTCTCTCCAGGTTTTTTTTTGATAGGCTAAGAGAAAAAAAAAAACACAAAAGAAAGAAAACTTTCATTCAGGAGAACTAAATTCAAAAGTACACAAACAAACCCAAGACTGAATGGTTTCAGCAGAAATAGCTCGTGGTAGAGAGATGAGGTTGCTCTCTACCCCACACAGAAGAGCTTGTTCTGTCCCCTGCTGACTCCTGGTCACATAGCAATTAACATCATCATCTTCTGAAGCTGTCACCAACGGCCTATAAGCTCTTGCCCATTTCCATACACCAAGACCTTTCAGTACCCTTGCCCCCCTATAACACTGTGCGTGCCCTGAGGAAGCACTGGGAAACCAGAGATACCAGCATATGCTCCCAGAGGCTGGGCAGTGGTTGCAAGCACAGCACAGGGCAAGACCGTGCCGTGGCACTGCAGCACAGTTACTGAATGCACCCTTCTAGCAGGGCTGCTTGGAGCACAGGCTGCTCCAACAAGAGTGTGATTCTGGCTACCTGCATGTGCGGACCTGGATGTGTACTATGATTGGAAAATTCCCCCCCAAACGTCCTCCCACCTATGGCCTCATTTCCCTCTGCCCCATTGCTCCACCTCAGGAGTGCAGACAGACAGACAACCACTGGCACAAACAAAAGCCCTGGCACCCCCAACGCTCAGGGGGGAAGGTGTTCTGAGCAAGTGCAAATGGGGAGAGCAGAACAACGCTGACACAGACAACCTCAGCTCAGCCCAGAGTGCAGCTAGCTGCAGCTGTGAAATGGGCCAGAACCTCTGGATTTCGTTACGCCACTGCTGCACGATGCAGATCAGCAGCAGCAGGAGCAGCCTTTCCAGGGAGGGACAGTGCAGTGCTACCTTCACAGTGGCAACGATGATGGGGCAGAAGTCAACTACTGAGCTCTCCTACAAGCTAATCATCGCCATCAAACTAATTGCCACTGTAATTCTTCAAACTCTTTTAGTGCTGGCATGCCACACTCCTCAGAAACTGGCTGTGCCCTCCTCCCTGCCCCAGGATGTACCATGTCATTAGACATGGACAATGGGAAACTGGAGGTCATTTCAGTACTCATTTTCTTCTACTTGACATCACTAGCTAGCCACTCACTACTGATTTATCAGAAGCTTTGAAACCTGTGCCACACCAATACACACACACACACACGCATATTTGTGCTTTGGAAGGGGAGGAGGTAGTGGACAGTTCTGGTAAGACCCAAAACCACATTTGGGTCTTATTATGTGTCTCTGTGTGAGACTGCACCCTTACAGTCTCACACCTAAATGCGGTATTTGCTCAGCTGCTGAGAACATGCAGTTGGAAGGGAAAGCTGGGCAAGAATCTGCCTCCTTTCTCAAGCAAGCAAGCTCTGAGTGTGTTCTCCTCTCTGGAGAGGTGACCTACCCCTACTCAGAATGGTTATGTGCATACAAAAGTCACTGGCAGCACAGGACTCTACGTAAAAGCTATACAATTAGATGGATTTTGTGACATACTTTCATACCTAAGGGAAGAAAAACCTGCTTTAAGATACTTAGTTCTAGGGAAATAAGCACTTCAATGTTTTGTGACACTCAGCTCTAAAGCAATGATTTAATGCGATTTCTTGCACAGCAGGTATGTGAGCTACCACCTTGTCCATTCTCCTTTTGGCACTTCCCTTCTGTATCAAGTTTTTCTCCCAGCCTTCAAGGCTGTGCAATACTGATTACACTTGCAGTCGCTGTTCCCTCCTCCTGCCTTCCCCTCTGCTCGAAGCAGCCAACATCTCCTTTTGCATTTTTCATCTTTGCGCTTCTCTTTGGCCTTTCCTCCCTTTGCATACAGTTCCCAGGCCAAGCTCCATCCCAGACACGCCATGAATCATTTATTCCTGATACTCGGCTTTGCCCTGTGTCAGGCTCGGGACTTCTTCACCCATGAAATTTAGTCCAAAATTAAGTCAAGTGCAAGTTTACAGAAGGTAACTGCTACTCCAGGGTCATTCTGTGTGCAAATATTCACGCGTATTGGTTACCCATTCTCTGTCCATATGCTCACAGAACAACTGAAAGACTTCAGACCCATGCCTGCCATTCACCAACACACAGGACTTCACCAGACTTCCTCCTCTCCAAAAACTTCTGCTCACACTCCCACCCTTTCTTCAGCAGCTAGGCAAGGAGCAACATCTGCTGTGGCTGCTTCTGAACTGCCCAAACACAGGTAGGGTGGCTGCCTGCCCTGCTCCCCTCGTTGGCAGCCAGACCTTCGCTAGCACAGGTCTCTCTCCTTTATTCAGCTTCTACCATCCCAGAAAATGTTCAGAAACCTAGTCATAAAACTAGTTGATATTGATCAACAGGTTCAAAAGTATGAGGGGGTAAGCCACAGCGCTAAGAGATAAACAAAACTGAACAAACTGGATACCACTCTAAGATCTTACAACTGATGCAATTTTTAGTTGCACCATTCTCACTCACAGCCTGCTTAAGCTCCCTGGTGCTCGTGCTCCCTCTCTCCGCTGGGGCTGCCTGGAGCAAGACAGACAGCTTTGCTCTGTGCTCTGATGTCCATCCTCCCCAGCAGAAAGCCCTCAACTTCGTCTCACCATCCTGAGGGTGGCTGGTGAGCTGCAGCACCCACTAGTTCTCCTCACTGCTCTGCTCCTCTCATGTTCATAGCTGGTCCTGGGAAGACAGTTTTCCTCCTCACCATCCGCTCAAATTCATCTATACATCCAGAAAGGTGGTCCCCAAAGTTAATTAAGAGATACTAAATTATGGGGAAAGAGACTTTAAAATGGCTCCTGTTCTCTCTTCAACAGCATTATCTGTGAAGGGCATGAGACAAATCCATTTTAAAGAGCAGGCTTCAATTTACATATGACCACATAAAACACACACAGGTAAACTCTTATCTGGAAGGGTGGAATTTATATGGGAGTGGGAAGAAAGAAATTACCTGCATAAACACTGTGCTTATCATAGGAAGGATCTATAATTTATTCTGCTGGAAGAATAACGATTCCTACCTACCTCACTGAGCTGCAAGCTTGTTTAGTATTTGCATTCCACATTGAAGAGGTTAAAAGGCTCTGGAAATCTTAAGTAGTGGCATTATGATTCTAATAAATGCAAAAAGTATCATCTGTGGTTGTGCTAATTAAATTTGGGTTCTATCAACATCACTAGAAAATTGCCTTGATGTTCCTTAAAAAAACCAAAAAGATCTGTCCAGCTGCAGAATCTTAATTTTTGTTGTTGTTTTGAAGAGGTGTTGTGGTAAAGACAGAAGCCAAATGAAAAGCTGGTTTTGGTGACTTACCCAGCTGTAACAGGTCATGTTTCACTCTATATGCAATTAGGACACAACTGTGCGTTGAGGACTCATGTTTTGGCCCAGACAGCTATTCCCTTTCACATGCAGGCATCTCCACAAATGTATTTTCCCAACTTTCCAGCCACCAAAGTAAGGAGCAGCAGAAGCAAGGAGAGGAAACGTCTTTAAAAGGGCTACGGAGGGGTGCTGTGGTAGGGACCCTCCTCCACAGGACGAGGTGCCAATGCCTGGGACACCTTCATTCTTTGGAGGGGCAGCAGGCAGGAACCAGGAGGACACAGCACCTTCCCTCTGTCCCTGCCAGTGCTCAACGTGAAAGATCATTTCTTACACTGAAGCTGCAGTAGCCTGGAGCACTTCATGGTAAGGTTTTAAATTCAGGTTATAGTCAACACTGCCTGCCCAGGTGAGTGCACACGGGGCAGTCCCAGCACCCACCCCCGCCCAAACAGCCAGGTGCAGGCAAGAGCTCCTCCTGGCCATGCACTCAGGAGCCCCCATGCCCTGCTGCCCAGATCCCTGGGAAACCCTGCTCCTCCAGACCTGGGGAGAGCCACATACCTGGGCCAAAGCTGCACAAGCAAGACCAGAAAGAATTTCAGGTCTCTCGTTCAGCCAGCACATGTCTTACACCAGGCTAAACCAAATGGTGATGACTGAGCCCATTCATCTCCAGCCCCGCTTCCCCCACCAAGGAGGATACCCTTGCTCCAAGGACGATAAACTGCAGGTATCCAGGATTTACCATATGGTCTGAGCACTGCCTAAACTTAATACGGTGGAGCGTGACCCAGCAGTGGAGGCACAGGCACAAGGAGCGGTGACAGCATCATCCCTGCCAGCACGCTGCCCTCCTGCATGCCATGGCAGGGCAGGCTCCGCTATCTCAGATCTTTATCCTCCTCGATAAAAGCTATAAGAAGGTGAGATTTAGGGTCAGTCGCAACAGACCATTACCCCAGCCCATGCACCTGCCACCAAGAACTTAATTAAATGATCATTTTGTGGCTTGCACAAAAGCCAGCAGATTGCAAAAGCCTTCAGGGGCAGTAGATGGGCTGGGTTTGAATCGGTGACCTAGAAGCAGAGCACCCCAGATTTTGCTGCTAAAGCCTCGTTCCATCCAGCCCTTGTGGGTGCTTGTTAACTATGGCACACTTTAAGCACAGCAGGTAGGAAAATTCCTACATGGATTTTTGAAGATTAGCATGCATACTTTCAAAAGCCACCGTTTCGATCAAGTGCTTAAAATAACAATTCACCTCAACTGTCTTCTCCCCCTCCCCATCCAGGGGGTGATGGGGGGAACCCCCCAAAACAAAGCAAAACCTCCCCAGCCCACACATGAGCACATGCACACGCTCACAAGAGAGCACTTCACTTTGAGGCTAGTTTGTCATCTAAACGTGAAGTGCCTCTGTCAGCTCAGTTTCTCACAAGTTCAAGGAGCAGCTGGCATTGCACAAAGAGCCACTGCACCGTGGTGGACACTCTGTCACCCTGGGCTGCCAGCTGACCTGGCTCTGCTGTCACTTAGGCATTTGAAGTGGCCATCAAAGAAACGAAGCGACTTACCTCTAGTTTTTGTGTGTACAAGTACTCAAAGGAGGGAGAAAAACTCTCAATAGTTGTTTACTCTGACTTAGAGTCTTTGAAGGGATCTGCAGACTATCAAAACCAGAAATAGCTACAACACTAGAGAAAACAATCATGTGTTGGGCATGCTTGCTAAGTCGTCATGGCGTTTTGGGTTCAATTTTAAAAATAGTTAGCTTATTACTAGTGGTAAAACCACTCAGAGATAATAAAAAAGGAAGAATAATAACAGAAAATGAGCAGAGGGGACCCCCCTCATCCAAAACCACAACTGAAACTTTAAAGAACTCTGCAAATGAGTTGAAGCACCCAATTAGAAAACTGGAGCACAAATTACCCTAAGCTGGCTAATAGCCTTTTGGTCAGCAGACCAGCACTAGGATTTTGGGAGAACAATGGGAGCTAACAAAACTGAACCGCAGCAACAGCCATGATGCACTGCGACCTCCCAGCCACTCACCCCGACGGCTACACTGAGCTGCTCCCGAGTGGGCAAGAAGACACAGACGGTTCGGCTCTCCAGCTGCATCCTGCCAGCCAGCAGTGCCCTGCTCATGGTGGGCAGCTCTGCAAGGGCCAGGGTCCTCCTCTCCGGGCAGGCGTCAGGCTCTCCTCTCCAGGCGGGCGTCAGGCTCCCTTCATCCCACGCACCTGCCAAGAAGGTGAGAGCATCAGTGCCACACTCCTGCCAGCGCTGAGAGCAGCCCATGGCACGTGTTTGACGAGATGTTTTTCTCCTCACTGTTTAAAAAAAAGCAACAGTCATCCATTTTACAGCGCTATGGTCAACGTTTCCACCAGCATCACAACATAAACTGGGCAGAGTCAACCTTTAAATAGCTTGTGAGTATCAGGAGAGCGCCATAAAGTAATCAGGTCTCCCTAAAATAAAAAAACAGACTCAAGGTTTTGAGATACATGTAAGTGATAAGGCATGAGACACCACGGACTGCTTCCCAAATACACCCACGGGAGGTGGGGGAGCACCATGTCCTTCAGCCTCGCTCTTGCCCAAAGCACAGATTTCAATGAGCCTCAGCAGGCACGTGTCAGTGCAGAGTACTTCATCTGAGCTGTCTTCCCCTCGCCCCTCCCCTAGTCCCTGGGAAACCGCCACCCCAAATCCTCTATATCTCAACTCAAAGGAGGAGCAGGTAGAAACACATAACCTCATGAGGCTGACCTGCTGTATTATACTTTTTGTGAGATGAGCACTGCCAACCTCCTCCCCAGGGCTGAGCCCAAGCTGCACGAGCCTCTTACAGCTGAAGTTAACGATAACAGAAATAAGAGATGGAAATTCAGTTCACACCCAAAAGCACAGTAGCCAACATTCACATTATAGCTAGGTTAGACACAGTTTCCTCAGCAACTTGTGACATTATTTACAGTCCCTTCTGCTCGATGCTGTCCAGGGCGAGGAAGCACCCTGTGGCACCTGACGAATCCAGCAGGAAGGTGAGAGGCTCCTCGAGGGTGGATTAGAGATGAACGCCGGCAGAGACCTGAACCAGCAAGATACCAACCAGTTACGGAGTCTGCTCCATCCCCATGCAGGATTTGATGCAAGTCAAACCCCAACTGCCCCAAAAAAAGTCACCCTAGCATGACTCCCTTCCACCAGCAACACCTGGACACTCATCACCGGTACAACAACAGAGGTGCTGCTGGCTGACACCTGCCCGCAAAAGCCCCAGGGTGATGGGCACGTACCCCAGCAAGGGCAGCTGAACACACCAGCTCTGGCAGTGCTGCCCTCTCCCATCGCCCACGGCACAACCCACCTTCAGGAGACAGGCTGTGAAGGGATGCATGGGCTTTTCCTTCACCCTCCAAAAGGGATTCAAGGATGAGGGATCATAAGCAGCAAGGAAGCACATCATGTTATGCTAATACATGACACACACACACATATATATACATATACACATGCATGTGGGCATTACATATAAGTCTTAAAAGCATTTGGTATTTTAAATCGTGTTTGTCCTGTTTCAGGGGAAAACTATGGTGGAATCAAACTCTTGTGCGGGAGACGGGAAAAACAAACCATCACAGGAAAACACAGAACAATACAGAAAAAAGAACTTGGATTTACTCCTCTCCCTTCAATTCTGCACTCAAACATATTTTTTTTAAATCAAATACAAGAAAAAGATCTACAAGTGTTCTTTTGCACGTACAAAAGCTGTTCCACACATCTCCTTCCCTGAGCTGGCATATACAATGCTTCTTAATAAAGCATTTTTTAATACAAGTTCTTGATGTAGACCCTCTCTTATAAGACAGAAGTAAACAAAATATGCATGTATGGTAGTAATGAAAAGAGGGGGTTATTAAAGGCTATTATTATTATTACTTTTTTTTCAAAATCAGAATTTAATTAAACAAGAACTAAGAGTTTTAAAAAAGAGATTGCTCTAAATTATAAGCAAGCAGGAAAAAACATACATAGCTTCCCAAGACAGGTGAAAGCTTCTATTAAATGAAATATTAAGAAAAAAACCTCTGATTTATCCTCTCTTATCAATATAACTATACTGATGAGCTCTCTTAGGCTTCAGGCTACACACTACTAACAGCTATATATAAATTACAGATGTCTACAGAATGACTCAAGGGCAACGGGTCACCATTATTATTACCAGCTGATGTCATATGAGCCATAACCTTTATCAACAGCATAAAGACCTCGGAGTATGAGCTCAAGCTTTCCAATATACGGAGGTTTGTCTTAATCGCCAAACTGCCGCACTGGTGGGCACACATTCCCGCTCGCAAGGGGAGATTCACAGCCAGCAAAGACGTTCATGTGGCTCGTAAGAGAACTCAAAACAGGACAAAGAAGACAACACGAAAAACACGAGCACACAATTTTCTGTGGACAACTGAAGAAACTGAATCCCATTTCCCCATAGCCTCTACAAAACACAGCTTCTGGAAAGCTTTTCCTCTGGTCTCACACCTGTATTATCCATTTGAGTTTTTAAGAGAACAACTGTGGACCCTGGGAGCAAGGAATTGAAAAAGGAGGGGGGAAAAGGTGTTTTTCTTCTTATGTTTTAAAACAAACAAGCTGGTGGACCCCAACACAGCAGGTAAGAGGTTAAAGAAGCAATGTCCTTAATGTGAAGGGGGAGGTCAAACACAAGCCCAGCTCAGCTTTCTCTTCTTTAGAGGTATGTTAGGATGTGATAAAACATAATGAATCATTAACTTGCTATCGTTGCATGTTTACACCTTTTTTTTTTAAAAAAAAAAAGTTGTGAGCCAAGAGTAACTGCCCAATGAAAACAAGTGGCCAGAAGGAATGCTCTTATTTAAACATACACAATTTCAGACTGCCCATATGCCATTCTTTTGTTTACCACAGATTCCAACCTCTTAACCTCAATTAAACCTTAAAAGCTCCAGCAAATGCACTGCAGATGAATTAATAAAAGCTGAAGTCAATCATCGGCCTCTGGGACACCCTACAGGTTGTTTGGTTTTGTTGTTGTTGGTTTTGTTTGGTTTTTTTTTTAAATAACATCACTTCATGTTTTAGCTCCTGGAGAAGTGCATTTGGAGATGTAATTGCTTGGTCAGAGGCCCAGCAGATTTTGGCAAAGACGCTATTTATTTGTATTCTCCTGGTATCGGTCACAAGGCTTATTAGTGCCCAGAGTGGTGGCACAGCTTATTTAGCACTGTTTATTTTACCTAAACACACGTGCGGTGGAACTTTGGAAAACAAGCCTGTCATTAATTTCAAGACTCCTCTGATTAAACAGCTCCCACACAGCCATAAAAACTCATTAAGAAAAACCCTAATCTTCCACTCCTGTCTCCACCGCCCCTTGAGCTGCCTCCCAGCTCCAGACGAGGACCTCAGCACTTGCTGGGTCAAAGCAGGAATGGCTGAGGTTTGCCCCAGTGAGAGGGATAAGAGCGGCAGACCCCTCCAAGGGAGGAAGAGGAGGATGAGGAAGGAGATGACTGTTCACTTCGGATATCAGTGGGACGGCCAGCTAAACCACCTTACACAGACCATATATAACACAATGGCACACGGATGACCTGACACCACTGAACTTGGGGCCACACCACGGCCAGCCTGTCTGGAAGCAGGTCTCATCCAAGCAGTACGTGGGTTTGCACAGCGTTATGAGTGCCGCTGAATTTTACACATCAGTTCATGGGACCATGGCGAATTTGGTCCTAATCCTGATTTCAGCCTCTAGGTACTACCACAACCACATCTCAAGGGGATAAAGCAAACAGATGAACGAGCAATCACCTACCAACTCAAAGAAGCAAAACAGAACAAAGTCCTCCTCTAACGAGAAAAAAAGCACACATATTTCTGTACTTCTCAAAAACCCCTGGAAACATGCTTTGCATGGCTTATTACAGTAAAACGTCTTAGGAAGGCTGGTTTTGCTAGAGCTGACAGAAAATGAGCATTGAGCATCTTCCTGAAGAAATCTTACCAGAGCGGCCCTATGGAGTCCCACCAAAAACTGTCCAGAAACATTAAGACTCTTCTCTACCTTTTCCAGACATTATCCAGAGATGTGTTAGGCTTCTAAGACAAACAGACTTCTAGGCAGCAGTTTCACAATCAGCTCAAGCAGCTTTAATCAAGACAGTCCTCCAGCAAGACAGACAGACAACTGCCTGGAAGTAAATCTGCCTTTGGCAGCAACCCACACTTGGGCTGCCTCGCACTCATGATGAAACGCAGTCTTCAACCAAGAACCCCCCTCACCTTCCAGGTATTTTGTCCACTCAGAAGCACACTGTTGGCCACCAGTACCATCTGCAAAACGAAGTAATAAAGAGCCTGAGCGAGTAAAAGATGAAACGATGGCATATATTAGCCTTTCCCAGCAACTTTAAAACCCCACCCACCTCCTTTGACTATCCTCTGAGATAATGAAAATTTCCATGGAAAGACGCATCAATCAAGAGGGAGGGGAAAAACGTTGCTTGTCAGGACACAAAACGAGACTGAAGTTAAATAGCTTTCTGTCACAGCTGCAGATGACATGAAAAGTGCCACGTGCAACCAACAGCCAGGATGACTAGGTCATGTCCTGCAGCAAATTCCCAGATGCACACTGACTTTTCAAATGTATCTGCCTCGGCATTACTCCAGGACTAGCCTGACGCATCCAAGAACAAGGATGCCACAAGGAGGTAAGGTACTGAATTTGGTGTCCGCACACTGTTTTGGGGGTAGAATACACACCTGCCTTCAAACACTGAGCACTACTTAGTAGGAAGCCTCTATTCAAAGCCATTGAATGAGGAATACCAAGACTCTTCCCAGTCACTTGGGTGCTCTGCAGGACTGGATCCCAGAACTGACGCAGCTCCAGGGCAGGTGCAACACTGGCAGCAAAGACAACTGGCTTTCAGTCCACAGATGTGGGAAATGCAAGCACAGCAGGCCCTCTGCATCTGCTAGCAACACCTGTTAGACCTGAGTGCAGTCCTCTTGCAGGGAGGGGATGTGGGCCTGGCTCCCACCTTTCCTTGTCAAAAGGTACAACGGGAGATGCCTCCAAAAACTCCAGGCCTGTGGAGCCCTAGCAGACTTAGCCATCACCCTGTACCTTTTAGGACAGACAGTGAAATCGCTGAGCATTTGTCTTGGATACCAATCAACACCCTTTTTCCTTTCTTCCTGTACAAGCAGCACTCCCTGGTGACACCGCTTTAACAACAGAGAGGAAAATGCTTTCTCCTCAGTCTTCATTGCAGGATTAGACACAGCTCTCAGTTAGGCATGACTGCCCACACTCCACCTTGTGCTGTGAAGTTTTCCTGCCTCAAGTCAAGCAGAAAGAGCGAGTGCTACAACATGAAACGCGTTCTTGAGTTTGTAGCTCTTCAGCTCTGCACTTCCTCACAACGTGGCCAATGTGCTTAGGAAGAAGGGATTTCCCAAAATTCCCAAGGATGTCCATTCCTAAGCTGGGACCATCCATGCTGCTGTGCTACTCTGTGGGCTGCCCTAGTCCTTAAGCTCAAAGACAGGAGACAAGTCTCCTACCCAGGGATGGCAGCGTTCTCTGGTAGCCAAGTAAAGAGTGACTCATGTTTTCAGGCACACATCAGACCTTACTGCTGCTAACCAGTCCTCAAGGAGAGTGAAAAGTCTTAGCTGAGGACAGAGCATCAAAGGAGCTGCTCGTACAGCACATGGAAGTGCAAGGGCAGGGCAGCAGTGGCAGGACTACGCAGGGTGGCTGCCACGCTTCCATCCGGCTCTCGCATGGGATGAAAAAAACCTCCTCAGCTGTTTGCTCCCTGTGAGGACAGCCAGCATGAATCATCTGGGGTTAATCTTTCCCTGAAACCAAAACTGAATTCAGGAGCCTTTTGAGAGAAACAGACAATGAGTATTAAAAGCTCCAGGCAAAGAAGGATGAATTAAGAGCTCACAGGGACTACGTTTTTCCATCACTTACAGGTGATGGAAAGTGCCTTTGAATTTTTGTACACAAAAACATGCAGCCTTTTAAAATACTTTTTTTTTTTTTTTCAATCAGAAGCACATGCAAAACTTAGCAAAATATATGGTTTAAACAATACCCAAACAGTAAAGTCTGCAGCTACAGCATGCCATTCTCTTCCAGCATGCCTTTTTCTTGAGGGTAAAAACATTCTCTTGCCAACATAGGAAAAGCAATGGATCAACTGATCCTGCCTTTTCGTTGATTGGTAAAAGTAGTACCATGTATCCCATCACATCAGACTACCAACACAAAGTTTCTCATTACAATGAATTTGTTTACTTCTGCATAATCTATTAATGGAGTTGTTTATTACCAATCGTTTATAAGGCTTCCTCATACTTCATAAATCAAGCACATTAATTAAAGTTTACGAATAAGTCACAACTGTAGTCATCGATTGGCCTAGGTAAATGCAGATGCATAAGAAAGAACCAGCAAAATATGGGACAAGGCGTAAGCCAGCCTCAGCGTCCATTACACCTTGCATAAAGCAGCTCAAAGAAGCCTGCTCAGAAGTGCAAAGCTCTGTTTTCTCAGCTGGATGACCAAGACAGCATTGCAGGAGATCTTGCAAATGTTAAGGGAAGCGAATTGCTTGAATAGCCATTCAGTAACAGCAAGCTTGCGTCCACTCAAACACACGGATACATCTCTTTCGAGATGCACCCTTACAGAAAGCTTATTCATGGGCGTACATACGCAGAGGCAGGAGTAAAGCAGTAAAGAAAACACCACAGTCTGGTACCTCAATGTTGAAGGACAGCAACAGAAGATACTTCAGTACGGCACTCCAGTGCTTGCCCTTCACGCTTCTGTCAAGTAGTACCATCTTTAATAAAGACAGCTCACCTTTCGTATCTATGAGAAACAGGAGAGGCAAAGCACAGACAGAGAGCTGCAGCAAGGTCTTTAAAATGAGGAAGAGTGAGGCATCCTTCCCAGCCACTGTAACTGTCAGGAAGCCTAGGAAGTGCAGGGAGAGCAGCAGCGAGACCTGGTGTCTCTACTGGCAACTCAGGAGTGAAGCATCTTTCCATATCATGCAAATCGCAAACGCATGAGGTCTCATAACCCAAAAGCCTATCGGTTAATTTTCCAACTGGAAACATATTCCTTTTTCTAAGTCTACCAAGGCTATAAACAGGATTTCTCCCAAGCAGATCTATTATACTCTTGCCTTAAGCACAACTACTGAGAGACACTCCTCTACACAACTGTCTTTGCAGAATTTATTCCACAGTGATGGTATTTTTATATTTGAGCTGGGCTGGACTGAATTGGAACACATCACCAAGCGTTCTGAAATATTTTGCAGAGCTGTCCAAAAAAAAAAGCGTGAATAAACTCTTCCTTCATTTTTCTATTCTCACCAAAATCTTGTAATAGTTCTAGAAGAAAGCAGATGATGAAATATTTATTTTTTTTTTTTTTTAAAAAGCAAAGCATCATTATACTTCACAAGCAACACCTGAAGTTGCAGGACAAATAAGAACAGACACACTTTTACCAATACATCATGTAAAGAACTCTTCTGAGCAGGAACAGCTTTGCTACCAGTAATAACCAGGTAAAAAAAAAAATGGCTTACATCCCCAGAGGAAGGAGAAAGTCCACTGCTGATCTCATGGCATTTGAGTCACCATCTAAATATTCAGATCAACTAGGCAGCTCCTGCATCAGTTTGCTTCTAACTTCTTCCCCCTAAAGCATACAGCTAGTCTTGAACATATTCAGAGCAGAGAGGAATATTGATTTATGTAAGGTGGACGGACTTGCAGAAAGAATAGATAAAACTCCACCTGAAACACAGCTTGCCTCCATTACAAGTGTGAAAATACCAATCTGCCAATACCTTGACAAAATTAACACAAACAGCAGGGTCTTTATGATTAGATGCAGCTTCAGAGACCGCACACAGTGCTGCCAGACATCAGCTTCAGCAAAGCGATGGGGAAAGGGGAAGACATGGCCCAAAAAAGAAATTGAACAAAAAAACAGCTTTACAGAGTGCTGCATTTTTGAGGTGATGCCAAATTTTGCAAAAAGAGGAAATAGAGAAAAAAAAAAAGAAAAAGCAAGCATAAGAAATAGTTTAACAAGAAGCAAATTACTTGCTCCTGTGATTCTCCAAGGAGCAGCTCCTCCTTGTCAGAGGACGACTTCTGGGCTGAGACCACCGTTTGTCCATGCTCAGTTACTAACCATACACTATGAATTAAAGGTACTGCTGCTGAGTACCATCAAGATAACTAAGCACAGGACCTGCTGCAAGAAAAGAAGTGTAACCCTGGTGCACAGTAAGTATGCAAGTAATTTACATTGTCTTGCACTGGAGGAAGAGTAGGGCAACAACTTTACTACAAAAGCTATCTGATACAGAGTTAACCACTGGATTCCTACACTTTTTACCTACAGTGTTGGGAACAGAAGAGAGTGCTGTAGCTTTGAAGCACTATCAACTTTGCTTTTTAAAAAAAACAAAACAAAACCCACACACTAAAAATGAGATAATGTGGCCCTTACCTGCTACCAAAAAACTTCCTCAGTCAAAAAAGAAATCAATAGAAAAACACATGTAAATACTATTTTTGTTGTTTGTTTTAGGATTTTTAGTTTCAGGAAAAAAGGTGACACAAATTTATTCTTTATTGGTGTTTATCTCAGTTTATTACGTTCATATAAAAGTCTAGTTAACAACAATAAAAATTCCGAGGGGAAAAAAAAACACTGTCCAAAGAGCACAGACAGTATTTTTCTGTAAACCACTAAAACTCATGTTCGTCAATAGCATTTTGTAGACTTATTTTTGCTTATACCTATCTTACCCTTTTTTTGTTTCCCACCCTCTTTTTTTTTCCTTAAGGTGATCTCTGCAAGAAAATATTTTTTTTTTCCCTTTTGGATTCCATTTTCTTCTGATTTAGCATTCCTCATCTGAAGCCAAAACACTGGCTACTACACAGACTCTCAACACCACCAGTGCTTAAAGCAGAACACTTTGATTATGAATGCACAACAATTAATTGGGAGGAATAAAAAAACAGAGTGAGGCCAAGGCATTCTGTTGTCATTCCAAGTTTTCCAGGAACAAAATAAAAAAATAAAAAGAAAAAAAAAGAAAAAAGATAAAAGCTAAGCAAATGAATGGGAAACCAATGTCCAAAAAGTTGTTTTGTCTCTTCTTTTTTTTAAAACATTACTCCAGAGATCCTCAGTGCTAGAAATACATCCTCATTATTTTCTCTGGGAAAGTGCCTTATGCTTTGAAGTATTTATTGTCAGGGCCTGGGCAGCACAGCAGTTCTCTGAAGAAGGGACAAGGTTCAGACAGCACGTTACAGTTTCCCGGTGTAGTGGAAAAAAACAGATGTGCATTTTAAACGCCACCAGGGAGTTAACCTGAGAGCCTGACACTGCCGAGCAGCAGGAGAACATCTCTCGATGCACAGGATGACGATTTCTCAGCACAGGAAGCCCAGAGCCTTTCCCTGTAAATCATTATCAAGAAAGAATTCAAGAGGTGGAGAAACAACGAAGTATGGAGACTTTTTCCTTTCTGACACCCACCCCTTCTCCAGTGCACATATACCTGCTGGGACACTCATCTCCTTCCCCGTTGTGTCCCATGCCGGTAGATGAAAGTCCATCACCGCGGTCAGACCACCCGGACCAGCCCTGTTGGATGCCTCCCATCGAGACCCTCACCCCTGAGGCTGCCGAGGAGGAGGTGTGGCAGGCCCTGGAGGAGGTCCAGGTGCTCGGCTACCTGCCCTACACACCTGGCTGAGGTGCCACAGCGCGCAGGGACCGGCATCCCGCTGGGCCCGAAGCCGCCCTGCGCCTCCCGGCCATGGCCATGTCACTCTCCTTCAGCACCTGCAAGACAGGTGGCAGCCAACCAAGTGCCTATCGGGAAGCGTCCCAGACCCGTGCCATCTTCCATCCCAGAGGAGCCCTTTGGGGCACGGCCAACTGCCCCACGGCGTGCCAGAGGCCTCCTGAGCCGGGAACGCACCCCGGCATCACCTCACCTTCTAGCACTGGCGAGACCCACCGGTGGCACAGGACGACAGTGAGGGATGAAGGAGTCGCCACGACTCCAAAACTCTTCCAAAGCCCCATTCCCTCCCGTTTCCAGCCGGTTCCTGCCCACTCTCGCCGCCCGCGGGAGCCCGCAGCTCTGCAACCCCAGAGACACCCGTGGCCTCAGCCCCGCGCTTACCGCTGCTTTGACGGCAAAATTCCCTGACAAGGTGGTAGAACTAGAAACCGCGGCGGCGCTCCAGCCGAAATTCGGACCTCTCTTCACCGACGAAGTTGTGCATCTACTCGCGCAGCCGCTAACGCGCGGCGAGACCGACCGACGCTGACAGGAGGGGAAAGACTCCCGCCGCTCCTTTTCGAGCGCCTTCGCGTCCAAAGGGCTCGTCCACTCACCCCGCCCAGGCGGGCGGTGGGTGCAACCGGGCACTTCGCGGGTCCTCTCCGTTTCAAAGCGCCGCCTGCAGCCGCACCGTCCCCGTCCCCTCCTGAACACACCGCTCCCCACAGCCGGCCGGGGCCGCCAGGGGCAGGTGTCTCTCCCGCCTCGCGGCCGCCCCTCACTCAGGACCCGGCGCCCGTCCTTTGTCCCCCGGCAGCTCACCGGGGCCGCGCCCGCTCCCCTGCTGCCAGAGGAGCCCCGGAGGGACGCGGGAGCACAGGGACCTCCCCGTGCCGCTGCCCCCGGCAGCGGAGCCCGAGGCCCACTAGCAGCGCGGAGCCGCCCGCTCACTTACCACGGGGTGACTCCGACCGCGGGTCTCCGCCGTCCTCTCCGGGGCAGCATCCAGCGCCCACCGAGCCGTAAGGAAGCAGCGTGCCGGGCGCCAGGGGCACGCCGGTGCCCTGGAGGAGGAGCGGGGCTGGGGGCGGGGCCGGGCGGGGCGCGACACGCCCCCCGCCCCCGGGCCGCGCCGGGCCCGCCCCAGGAGCGCACACCCACACCGCAGGAGACCCGCGCGGCGTTCCCCCGCCCCTCTATACACACCGCGGAGCCGCCTCAGTGGATTGGCGGAGCAGGGCAGGGGGTGGGCGGGGGCGAGTCGGCGGCGCGGCCTCAGGTTGGCGAGCGCGGCCGTCAATCCGCGCCGCGACCGGCGGGGCGGGCCTGAGGGGAGCGGGGCGGGGGGCGGTGTGAGCCGGGAGGCTGTTGTGGGCTATCTCGGCCGGTGGCGGCCGGTGAGGGGGATGAGGGACCCCAGCGGACTGCTGCGGGGGAGCCTGCTTGTGGGCGGGTGACGGGCTACCGGCGGGGGTTTTGTCCCCGTGTGGGTCGGTTTATACTTGGCAGGGTACTGCGTGCTCTGCACTGACGGCAATAAAGTCTACGTAGGTGAAACTTTAATTGCGAGTGAGCACAGCAAGGCACGAGAATTCGGTCCGGACCGCTGTGCCGTACCCAGGTTGGCTGGGCAGTGCTGGCGGGGCGGGAGACGGTAAAAAGCATAAAAAGACGCAGCCGAAGAGGAGTCGGGGTCAGGTTTGCACACACCGAGTGCCCTGCGGGGCCTGGGAGCCTGCCCGTGCCCCAGGCAGCGCGCCGGAGAGGGAGGTGCTGTGCTGCGTGCAGGTTATAAATCTTGCCTCCTTCTGCTACGTAATCATTTGCTTTCTAAGGGAATAAGTTTCTGAAAAGAAAGCCGACATCATCGCAAGTTCTGTAGGGTTGCCCCCTCTCCCTCGCAAGTAGGCTGCTGCTTAATATCCCCACGTATCCACTTGTATTTCAGGGTGCAGCCAATGTGGGAAGTGAGATGGCAGCAAGCTGTAAGGGGAGCAGGTGGGAAGGCTTTCCTACAGTCTTGCGCTACTTTGCAGGAAAAGAGTGGAAGTTTGCCCAGGAGGAGCACAAGATAAGCCTGGCTTGCTGGTGTGGCGTGAGCACCTTGTATGGTGAGGGAAGCAAGGTATCAGGTCACCTGTCCTTGCTTCCAGGTTTTTCTCCGGTGTTTTATGTTGGACACGAGACTGGATAAAACTTCAGCCTTGCCAGCATGGATGACAACTTACCTCTGCCTTTTCTCAACTGAACTGTATAGTGAAGCTGCTCAGTGAGCACAGAGGACATCTCGTCACCAACCCTCTCTCTTACCACAATGGTCTTCTGAGAGAAACTATTGGCTTCTTAGTCATTATCTGAGCAAATGTGTAGGCACCTCATTTCATTAATGGTTCCAGGGCTATGGGTCCTAGATGGGCAGAGGTGACACACCCTCACCCTCAATGACCATGGTTGAGGTCCTTCATGGCTTGCCTGACCATGGTTGAGTCCTTCAATGGCTTGCCCTTTTGTTAAGCCTGAGCTGATCTGTACAGTTACTCTCTCGGTATGCCAGCTGTTTCTAATGCTGTTCTGAGGTGCCTAACGTGTTGTTTCATGGGCACCTCTGCCCATAGAAAGACATCTTGCTGTCCTCTCCTTTTTACTCCTTCCCATCTGCAGTCTTCTGTCTCCTTCACTCCCCATTGCTCATGCCTGTAGCACCTTTCTTGTGCCAGCACTGGAGCACTTCAGACTGCTAAGCTGGTCAAACTCACTAAAGGGACAC
The DNA here is from genome assembly GCF_009769465.1 of Tauraco erythrolophus. Classification (NCBI taxonomy): domain Eukaryota; kingdom Metazoa; phylum Chordata; class Aves; order Musophagiformes; family Musophagidae; genus Tauraco; species Tauraco erythrolophus. The sequence continues at coordinate 83,122,914 of NC_141466.1, forward strand.
AAAATTCCAGCTTTTTCTGCTGGAAGAGTGGTTTGTTATGTTGATGAACTAGGTTGTTTCATAGAGCAGTCCAACCAGTGTTAGAGTCAGCATCTTGTAATGTCATCACCTAGGTCTCGTCACTTTCCAGCACGGATTGCAGGATTGAATGCAAGGGCAGGGAATCTGGGTGCCCAAGTTTATGGTTGAACTTGTTCTTATTTAAAGTGCCCCATACCACACATGAAGCCTGCAGCAGAGCCAGCACAGTGCTCTGATCACAGTAGGACTTTCTGTCATGCCCTGACAGCTAGTGGAGAACTTGAAATGTTTGCAAACAGCTGTGAACAGTTCCTGCATGCTCCTGGGTTTTGATAATTTGAAAAAGCAAATGTTACAGTTGCTTATAAACTCATAGCTTGGCTTTCTGTGACAGGGTCCTTCAGCTATCACAGGAGCAAAGGACTGCCTCTAGGCTGTTGAGACAGGGGTGTGCATCACGGCACACCACATTAACCTGCTGTCCTCCTCATTCCCACCAGAGACCTTAGGGCTTTCACCTTAGGGCTCCGTTCCTTCCCACAGACTTGAGTAGGAGGGTGAGGAAAGCGTGGGTCATGTGCAGCCAAAGCTCCTGGTCTAGCCACGATCAGAATGGAATATAGTACAGTATGCCAGGTATGGTTACCTTAATTAGAAGTCTAGTAATTAACCCTGCATAGCTAGTCTCCTAGGATTGGCAGACCTTGTGTGTTACCCTAGAGAAAACAAGCTGCATTTTGAGAAACATCAGAACTGCACGAAACTGGAGATAGCGTTAGCCTGTTTGTTTTTGAACAAGACATCAAAGCATTGGAGACCAAAGATATCTGTGTTCCAAGGAAATACCGCTGCCTGTTTTCAAAGCTTCAACTCCAGCTCTCCTTCTTGCAGTGCAGATAAGCGATTTCATCCAGCTTCCTCTGTAAAGTGGAAGCTGGAGAGGAGGATTTGTGGAAGGGCTCTTATAAACTAGCATCTTGATTCGGAAAACTCAGAAACTAGAACCCCTTTTCTAAGCCTACGTCTCATGTAGAATTGTGCTGAACTCAGAGGGACCCTATGCAAAATTAAAGTTTGCATAAGCAGGTGTCTTTGCTCATGGTCTTGTCTGCATTGCATGTAGGCAAAAAGGTTTCCACTGCAAAAGGGAAAGCTGAAGTTTGCCTTCACAATCTTGGAAAAGTATCCCTTTCCTTTCTTACAATAGTTTTAGCATTGCATATAGGAGATAATTTTGTTGCCGTTTATTATCTAGTTCGGAAGTGGGCACCTAAGCTTGGAGAGAAATGGTTGTTTGTAGAATCTAGAAACAAAAGGAGTTTTCGCTAATGATCTCCGGGAGCCGAAGCTGGCTTCAAGCTGTTCAGTCATGAGAGGATGACTCAGAAGTCAGAATCTGAGGCATTCTTATGTCTCACGTTTAATCAGCAGGCAAAGCATTGGGAAGGAAGCAGAGGAAATCAATGGCAAATCAAAGAAGAATAGGTCAGCTATTCGTTAGAGAAAGGACTGACTGATCTCGGGGGTATTAACAGAAAGGAGGGCATGAAATGAATCCTGAAGAAAGTTTGAGCTGGCTGTGGCTGCAGTGAGCTGACAGTTGAGTAGCCTTGAAAAAAAGTACTTGACTGTCTTGCATGAAAGGTTATTTGCAGAATTCTGCATTTTCCATTTAAATCGGTCAAATTTAACTAGCTGCACATGTTATGGAGACCTTCCAACCATAATGCAGCTCTTAGAGGAGTAATAATTATTGTGTATTTTTGTCATTGTGCATACAGTCATCATAGGTATTACACATGAAATGATAACAATCTGCTTTCTGTTAGCATGCATGCTGAAGCAAAATCTTGATGTTTTCATTGTATGTTAGAACTTGATTTTGCTGGCCCTTGCCTTGTTCATAGAAAATCATCGATAGCTTCAGTGGGGACTATTCATCATACTAGGGCTTTCATGATTAGTATGTTGCAAAATCAGGTTTAATTTTGAGCTCTGGGACAGAGAATTTATTTTTTTTTCACCTGCAAAATACCAAATTTGCCTACAAAAGCATGCAAACTCTAAAAAATGCTGAAAAACATTCAAGGTGGCTTAGATGCTAATAACAGTATTGGTTACATTATTAGTAATAATCAGTCATTATTATATGGAAAGCTGTGTACAAGGTGTAGATATAATTGGTGAGGTTTGACACCAGTTTACACTAAATAAAAATTATGTGTAAATGATTATTGTCATGATCATCGAGCATATTGCGCTGCAGGTGAGGCCAAGGTACAGCTCTGGAGCCATAAACAGCTCGTGGGCAGTCGGGGTACGGCTCCTATGCCAGGGACGTGCCCTGTGCTGCGAGGGCATAGGAGACATTGCGTTATACCCTCTTGTGTCTGGTGCCTTATACGTGCTGGGTATTACATCTCTCAGCCCAGAGGATCCTGGTGCGCTTCCTCAGTAAGTTTTTTCCATTTGCCATTGAAACAGGAGACACCTTCAGGTAGTAAAAGAACAGCTGCTGAATGCCGCTCTGTCAAAAACCTTTGGAAACCATGTGGGGAATCTGGGTAGGGAGAATGGAGTCATAAATCAAATTGGCCCTAGAGCACGGAGGCTGTAGCTCTTTCCCGTGGCAGAGCCTTCGTGGGACTGCGTTCACTAAAAGGGTTGTAAGCTTCATGCTGCTTCTAAAGTGAATCGGAGCAATAAGAGTCTTTCAGTAACACTAAATCATTTAACATCACTATAGGCTCATGATTTTATTCTACCTCTGACCAAATTCCCAAAGCCCTTGGTTTCAAGGTTTCCTAACCCAAGCTTTAATCAAGCCCAAACCTGTATTCGTTACACAGCCTCCTGAGATCACAGCTGGCGGTGGCGTGGCCGCTGGCCATGAGGAGTTCAAATCGCGTTCTCTCTGACAGGGACCCATTTGACATGTATTTGCCTATACAGGTGCTCTGGAAAGTTGGCATCTGTAGCTAAATACATGCAAAGTGTATATGCTGCTGGCATGAATTCCTTTCTGGGCTCTCAGTAACACTTCCATGTACTTCATCAAAACATAATAGATCTATAACAGCTCTTCCCCAAAGGGGTTGTCAGTGTTTAATACCGTAATGTCACAGGGGTTGTCTATTTATTTAACTGCTTGCTGTGGTTTGAACTGTGAAGTTTGGTTACTTTCAGATGGCTTCGAAACCATGTCAGGGCTGTTAAATCCCTGCCCAGGGTTTCTCGGTGCTTCTCGTGTCTGTGCTAGGCTTTGATCACAACACTAAAATAGTTACGTGTCCTCTGCATGGCAAATACGTACGCAGATTGTCATTCACTGCTTAATAAAACAATTTTTCCTGCTGTCTGTTCCCTGCAGGTTTTCCTCTCTCAGCCCCTAAGGACAACAACAATCCTGCCAAAGCTGTACCTCCCAAAGGAGTAAATGGCCTCTGCTGTCTCTGAAGATGTGTTTCACAAGGGCTTTTCTCTTGATTTTATTTCTCTCAGGTGTGTGTTATTTTTGCTCTGATTAGACTTACTTTTGGTAATATTGTTTTCTTTTTTTTTTCTTTTTCTCTCTATCTTACTTAATATTTTAACCCAAAAGGAAGAATAACACCACTAGATGATGGGAAGGGTAGGTTTTGGTTACAAAAACAAATTGACTTTTGAAACATTTGGAAAACGGTATTCCTTGGTTAAGCTTTTTTGATATCAAATGCAAATTTTTATTTTCATTGTGAATTTCTGTGTTTTACCTTTTCATATTTTTCGCCTGCATTTCTGTGTTCTTCTCTAGATAAAATAATGAAAGTGCCTGAAATTACAAAAGAATTAGAGTATTAATAAAGAGGCAGTAGAACAGGAAAGATTGTTCTACAAAATCACTGGTTTATTTTCATGCCAAAAGCATTGCCTTTCCTGCCTTTCGAAAATTTTGTATGTGCTCCCTCAGATTCACCCCCCAGCAAAATCGGGATGTGGAAGATTTGTAATCGTGGCTGCTGGAGTCCTGCCTGCAGCCTCCTGCCTGGGGAGCGCCTTCACACAAAGGGACAGCTGGTGTTTCTGGTGGGGGAACGAGGAGGGGGCCTGGAGCGCATGGGGAGCGAAAACGTGCCTGGAGCAGCTCCACAAGCTCCAAAATCCTACGTGCAGGAAACATTGTCTGAATAGAGACCACCGCTTGCAGATGCCCTGGCCCTTTCTCTGCCTCCTGCTCCCAGGCAGCATGGCAGATTTTCCCCACTTCGGGAAATCTGCGCCTAGATGGGAAAAGTGCGGAGAAAGCCAAAAATGAGGATACAATACTGCAAGGTTCAGGGAAGAGATAAATACCGTTATGTGCTGTGTCATCCTGCTTCTTAATAAGAAATGGGGTATGAAAGGGAAAAAAGACGTCACATTTAGGCTGAACATTTCCATGAAGTAATGGCACTGGGACGATTTGAATTACCCACAGGATGAATTAGCCTGACTTGTAAAATCTATTTCTACCATTATCACTGCTAACCTAAGCCTATTCACAGATAATTACAGTCAAGTGCTCACCCTGCTCTTGCTCATTTGTTTTTCTCTCCTGCTCATTTAGGAAATGCATGAGTTATGTATTAACACTGGTATGCTGTGTGGAAGCAGCAAGAGCTTTGAAATTGGGCAGCAGGAGTGAGAGATGATATGGTAGGAAAGAACCAGTGAAATCTGTAAACAAAGGATTGTAAAATGGTAATTAGAAGTCAGTTGTGTTCTAGCAAATTAAGATCTCGGAATGAAATAATTTGAATTTACAACAATGTCAATGCAAATAGAGGTCAATGTAGTAACTTTGGCTGAAGCATATTTCCAATTTTTGCATTGCTCGGGGCAAAACAGTTCCAAACATGAAGACACTGCCTGTACCTGACTTTAAAAGCTATTGAAATTCACAAAAATTTATCTTCTGCTGTACTGTGTGCATCTCCTGCACAGATAAATTTCATAATATTCTTCTCTCCCATGTTTTTAGGATAAAATTACCAAGGTGTGCAGATCCCATCCGCTTCCTTCCTCATCACATTACCTGGGCACTGAGCAAGGGATGAATTCCCAGCTCCTGTGCAAAGCCAAGAGAGATCACTGGGAAGAGTGCTATGATACCTGTCCACACAGGAGATGGCATTAAGAAGAGTGCCCGAAACATGGGGTTTATTCCACCTAGCGAGCATGTTTGGAAGTAAATGAATAAAAGGGGCAACAAGGCCTCCCCTCATTGCAGACAAATGCTTTCTGAGTAGTTGGGTGGGTGCCCGGGGTGCCCCGGGGTGGAGTTAGTCAGGCTTTGCTCTCTCCTTGGACAATGAGGGTCAGGATTAAGGTGCTCCACAAGCTCCACACAGCCCCCCCTTGTACTTCCAGATGGGGCTCTGCCCCTACCCTACACCTGCTCTGATCTGAGACTCGGTTGCCTGTAATATGGCTCTTGCCTCTTTGTGGTTTGCCTTGGCTCTGAAGGGGATGGTGGGTCTTTTAGTGCCCGAACAAAACAATTTACTCGGAATTGAATGTTTCAACCTGTCATCCTCCAGGAAGAAAAAATGTCTTGCTCCTGAAAAAAATCAGAGCTGATTTGAAAGCTTATATCAAGAAATATAATCACTTTTCACCAAACTGCAACAGTTTTAGAGGCTGCCTGGAGGTGCTAAAATGTCTGCTGTATTAGTATTTCTGAATTGAAAGCTATTTCATCACATTATAAACATTTCATCAAGTTATAAAAACAACTGAGGTATCTTATAATTATAAAAAGTCTTGAGCACTGAAACTGCTTATAAATAAAGAATGTGACTGTGAAATATAATCTTTGGTGGGGTTGGTTTCTGTCCTTCAGAGAGGACATTTCTTTGAGACAGGCGAAGACAAAGGAAAAGCTGGAGATGAAGGCTGGGAAGTGGAGAAAAGCCTAAAGTAATAAAAAATGTACACATGGGGGTTACTAATCTGCAATGACTGCAAGCGTGTTTCACTGTCTTCAGTTCTGAATAAATCATGCTATCTATACCAAGGTTATCTCCTTTTGTCATCATACATCACGTAAAGATGAGAAACACAAGTCAGCCTGGTTCACTTAAGGTTGCTTCTAAAATGTATTTTAAAACTTTAAAAGGTAAGGAGTGTTCTCTTATTCTTTGTATATATCAGTTACGTCTCATAAAAACTGTTACTGCTATTGATTATTTTTAATTTGGCACAAAGTTGAGGGTTGAGTTTTTTGGTTTTTTTTTTTTTGTTTTTTTTTCCCGCAGTGAAGATGTCCACAGCCTCTTGAAAACGATCCCATAAAGAACTGAGTTCTACTTTTTTAAAAATAGCTGGTTCTATTCCTTCCATTAAAATGACAGAAGGAATACTCATCTCATAGCAGTGAAAGCAATTTTTAGAGTTATCCCTTGCCATCTCCAGTGGCGAAGCTGAGCTCTAGCAGAGGGAAGCCCTGCTGGCGTGGAAGAGAGCTCCTTGTGGGTGGGATCTCGTTCTCAGGGGATGCAGTGGGCTCTGGACACTGCCCCAGACATATTGCTTGGTCAGGTGGATACGAGCCAGTAAACAAGCTGCTGGAAGAGGTCGTTTCAGCAAAGGTCGAAGCATGTTCAACCAGGTGTCTTAGGCTGCGGGCTCTCCTTTTTCAGGTCGTTGAGAAGTAAGGTACAAAGCACATTACAATGCCCCAACCTATTTTTTTTTCAGTTGTTTGGTTTGCTTCTAAAATTCAAATACTTACTGTTCATCAGTTTTTTGTGTTCCAAAGTAGAAGAAAAGTAGGAATAATATTAATTTCCAGTTACCATTCATATGCCAGTTGTGTGCATCTGTGCTCATTAGGTTTTGATTACTGTATTGTGACTCGACAGGGGTAACAACCTGTAGGGTAAGTACTTTTAAGTAATAGAGTTACCTTTGTCACCCCTCAATCATATGTCAGATGTAGAAAGCCAGTCCAGAGTGCACTAACAGGTATAAAGTACTTTCAGATACCTACAGCATTTTTGCTGTCTAGCTATTTAAGCTCTTTCCGCCCCCGCTCACCTCTCTGAAACAGAAAAATAGCGTTTCCAAAATAATTTGGTCTTGATCACCTCATTTTGCTTCATGCATAAATACCTATGTGCAAAGCATCCAGGCATGTCCTACATCTCAAAGGAGGAGGGGAGCATCAACTGACATCAGCTACCGGTGACGCCCATGGCAAAGACTGCTCTTCTTGGTTGCCCACATAGACCTGAAAGCAGGATGTCATGACTTCTGAGGAGGCAACAGATAACATGGTGCACTGCGACCATGTCACTGCCATGCGGTCTAAGCCTTGCTTCTGGTGGCAAGGGGCAAACTCCTGCTAGCTGTGTTTAGGCACCTAATTTATGGTATGGTTTCAGGTTACAGATAAGCTGGTCCAGCCAAGAGGAATGCTCTGCTCCTCTTCTCTCTCTGCATATGCTTTTGCTGCTCCTTTGGTGTGCAGCCTAGTGATTGTACAGCTGCAGGGTGAAGTGGTCCAGTTGGCCAATCCCAGAAGACTAACCTTGTGGAGAATTGAACTATTTTATCACTCTGAGCCAGGTGAATCAAGCACCTTGGCGCCCGTAGAATATGGAGAGGGATGGCAGGGACACTGCAATGGAGACATTGAGGTGGCAAACGACTTTTCCAGCAGACACCCACTGTTTTAATCAGGTTTACTAAAACATCAAGTGGGCATCTAATCCGTGGAAAGAAAGGCCTAAATCTCTGGGGCATTGCCTGCTTGCTAAATCTGATGTGAAGCAGGAGAGTGGAGCGGATAGCCAGGGTAATGGCAGTTGGGAAGTTGTCTTGTGTTCTTAACAGAGGCAAGACAAATGCTACTTAGCAGAGGGGATTCTCAAAACTTTTCAATACCAATGCCTCTCTGGAAGAGTTTTGGGGCTTCCTATGTGCCACCTTTCCCAGCGTACATTCTCTTTCCCCATCCCTGGATGGGGCCATCAGCCAGTTTTCAGAAGGAAACCAGAAACCCTACCTCTGACTGGCCCTGGGATGCCTCTCTCCCTTCTCTGACTATAAAGGTTGCCTCACCTAAATTAGGCAGCATAAATAGCTCTCAGTAGTCCAGGTCTGCGTTACTGTGCACCACCTGAGTTCAATGATTTGAATGAAGTTGGGTGTGTAAGTAAGACCTCAGTGTTTGTAGATCTGGACCTTAAGTATTTGGCCTGCATTGCTAACAAGAAAAATTGATTAATTGTAGGTGAGATGAGAGAGGCATTGGAATAATGAAACCCTGGCCATGACACCTTCGAGTTCCTGACAGGAATATGGAAGACAAAAAGAAGCTTGCCCGAGTCCAAGAAAATATCCTAAGCCACATACACATTGGGTAAGTCTTGAGGCTATAGATAGCATTTGCAGATGATTGCAAGGACTAGAGGTTACGGGTCTCACTGTTGAGTATGAATACTTTGATTTACAGAATTCCCCCTGCATGTGACACAAGTCTTCTTGAGGACAGGTAGATCCTTTATCAAAATTGTCAGTAACTGGTTGTTGATGATAATTTACCACAGGTAAATACCTGCACCATCGCTGGAGGTGTCTAAGCAAGTGCAACCTCTTCTTTGTTGGATGTGAGCTAAATGGCATCATCCATCCTGAATTAAGCTACTTTTAGACTTACATGAGGATAAACTGATGAATGAAGCCAAATACAATGAGATAGTGAACGAAAAAACATTGTCAAGATTATTTGCATTTACTCAGTAGCCCAGGAATGAGAGCTGTGGTGGTTGTGGTGATGAGCTGGAGGAATGCTGCTGGTATTGAGAGCTCTTTGCTGTGTCACACATTCCTGTGTTTTGCAGTCACATTAGGATCTGAAGGAATTAGCCTCAGGAAAGCTCAGAGTTTATTTCAGGTGGGTAAACTCTGTTTTCTGGTCTTTTGGTCAGTGGTGGGAAACTTCATAGCGATTGAAGAAAAGATCAACGGGCGAGATAAGGATTTGTTATCTTCCAGATGGCAGGTTATGAAAGCAGGGAAGAGGGCTGTGCCTGTCAGGTGTAGGCTAGGAACGACAAAGAAATTTAACTCCGTTCCAAAAATGTTAACCATATTGTTCACGCTCAGCAGTAAGGGGCCTGTGGCTGCTGTGAGATTAACCTTGTGACCCTGACAAGAGTTTAGACCAGCCTGTCACAAGCATTACGCTTCAAGGCAGTAATCATTCTTTATCAGAAGAAGAGTCACTTTGCCTGTTTTCTGCTGCCCACCTATGGACTGCATTTTGGCTGCAGCACCACACAAATGATGTTGGTTTATCATTAACAAGAGCAGATTCCTGAAGGCTGTGCACAGCCTCTTCAGTGTGGTTTAAATTCACCCTTAAAAAGTAGTCTGATGTGAAAATGTACCTGTCTGGTACAAACAACGATTTTCCATAGGGCTGTTACAGAGATGGCAGTAGTCTATAAATTATTTCAGAGCATGTAAATATTTCCAATAAGGCATCTGGGAAAGTATGAGCTTGTATTTTCAAGCCGGCTTAAGAGCTAAGTTTTCAGAATGGCTGTGCTTCTATTTATGGCCATCAATTTCAAATCAGGCTGTTGATAGGTCCTGTGACTTTCACAGGTCACACTGGTCTGAAGAGTTGCAGCACTGAAATTGTTGCAGCCTCCGTGGTCCAGAGAAGGTGCTATTAGGGGGTAGGTAACAACTCATACAGCTGTAAAAAATGAGTGAGCTTTTTGGGCCCAGAGCCTCTTCACAGGTTTGCAGAAAGTCCAAGCTGCTCCTGAGTGCTCAGCTTCCAGAGCTTTGTGGAGCTGTGACTGCTCTGCCGAGTCTCCCGACAAAAGTTATAATTGTAATTGTTGCCAGAGTTGTGGGTTTTTCACATTCTCTGTTGACAAGTTCTCTGTAAGATATAGCGTGAAGCGATTTCGTATCTCATTCAGCAGGCTGATTCCCTGCAATGTGCTCTGTAGTGGTTCAGATATTCTCTCATGACTATATCAAAGCAAGTATTTGTAAAAAAATATGCAGTGAACACTTGTGGACAAGAAAACAGGTAATATAGGCAATAGGATATACGCATCGTGGTCATAAAAAACCAATATCAAAATAGAGGAAAAGCATTTTTTTAACAAGAACACTCCTTTAATAATATTATTTCATGTGGAAACTCCTGCAGGAACCTTATAGCCCAGCAGACTACTTACACAGTTTCCAGCAAACATCTGGATCCTTATTCCTTCCACTTGTCTAACTTTTAGTCTTTTTGTCCCCACATGTCATGTGGACACTGAGAGTTAACATTTGAGAATATCTTGATGGAACACACCTCATGCTTCTTGCCTTTGTAACAGAGAAAGACAAAGGAAGTAATTTCTGCTTCTCAGGGGCACTGCGGCTGTTCATACTCGTAAAGCAGCCTGGAAGTACAAACTCCTACTGTTGCTGACTACTTATACCTAGGAGAAGCTAAAACAGTGGTATTCCTCTAAGTTTCCCTTTCCCAGTTTCCATGCCAGCCACTTGGAAGTGCTTGATTTATCCCCGTGTTTATTTTGATGGGGATGCTATCACCCGCTTTTTGCAATCAATAGGTGCTGCCAGCGCGATCATAATAGGGTACGCTCAGCTGCGATCTCCCTTGGGACTGGCGGTATCTCTCTCTCCTAGCCTTTGGGGACAAAAGCTGCAGTGAAGCCATTCATCTCAGGGCACAGGCGTTACACCACAGGGGGAGGTGCGGAGTTTTTAATGCATGAAGTCACTGCCATTCACAGTGAACTAATGAAAACACTGTCTTTAGCTGTGTTGGAATCCCTTGGATGCCTGCGTGTGTGCGTGTGCACTGAGGGACAGATGAATGATACTGTGAGGTCTTTGATACCTTTTTCAATGAGGCTAATTGTCTCTCTGCGTAATTTTGGACAAGCCTCTATAATGATGTTTGGTTGCTGTGCAGGATTAGCATGTTTAGCAATAGGAGAAGGAGAAAAAGGGAGAGATGGCATCCAGTACCTAGGTGATGGGCCCGGCTCAGTGACATGCATCTGAATGAGACATGCCTATTTAACCCTAGAATCATTTTTCTGGCTGATCATGGAATGTGCATGACATTTGTTATTACTGACATTATAATGCATCCATTCAGACTACTAGAACTGCTAAGCTGTTCCCACTGAAAGTAATGGGAGCTTTGTATAACCTGAAGGGAAGCAGGACTGGGTCTTACTACAGCAGATCAGGAAGTTTCTCTGTTCAGCTTCATTTTTAGGGAGCTGTATAACTGAAGCAGGAGCCCTCCCACTGCAGTTTTGGTAGGGACTTAAGACCTGGGCAAACTTGAGATTATATGCTTTCAATTCATCTTCTATTTCCACATTATAAGGTTGCATTAAGAGTATCTTAGAATTTTTTGGCTTTCAAGCATGTATTTGTTTGTAGTTTTATTTGATTTTGCTTTATCTTTATCACAGAGAACACTGTAATTCAGTTTTCGTTCCCATCAGAAACACTGTGTGATCATGAAGCCACCTTCCCACATGGCGGGTGAGCTAGGAGGCCGAGGGAGCCACCTTGGCCCTGGCCGTTCTGAAATCAAGAGGCGTTCTTCCATCTGCATCCATCAGCTTCTTGCCCCAGTTTTGTCACCGGCAGTGACCAAAGTGCTAACCATTTAGCTTACTGATTTTGCACTGGGTAAAAACATCATTGCTGCCCTTGACTTGCTTGCCTCTCAGAAGTGCCACAGGAAATGTCTGAGATCATTTGACATGGTCCTGGTACTGAAAGACACAAATAGAAAGAAGCAAGGCCCAGAACATTAGGCACTTAACCTCACTGATGCATATATGCATCTTCTGGCACCCTATGTGTCTTTGAGAAACTGGGCCAAAACGTACTAAGATAAGATGTCAATATTACAGCATTCTGCAGTCTGCAAATAGGTGTGGAACTGAGATGCTTTTGGTTCCCAGGCAGGAGTTTTCTCAGTCCTAGTTGGAGTTACATACTGGTTTGCTGTTGCACAACCAAAGAGCACTGTAAAGATTGTTTTGAACACTGCATATTTTCTGCTTGCCTTTTTTTTTTTTTTAATATTTGAAATACCTCCGCCAATTTCTTGTTGAGAACAGAAACTAGGCTCACAGAACAGGCACATTTCCATTGTTTCTCAATCAATCTGGTATGTGAGTGGTCTGGTGCTGAGATTTTCATTAAACTCAAGATGTTGTTAAGGAATTGATTAGTCCTCTCAATGCCCTGATGTGTTCTATTTCTGCACTTCATGTAACTGAATTTAGACAGCCCTCTAATAAATGGATTTTAAATGTAACAATAACATTGCTCTCTCTTTTTGAGCTCTCCAATTCCCATCCATCTGCTTTCCCCTCCAATTGCTCTCTCCAATGCCCCTCTCAGTATTCATTACCTGTGGAACCCAGCAAAGCTTCAGGGACAAGAATAGTGCTTTTTAACATTTACACAGCGTTTGGTCTACATCAAGTCATGGCTCCCTTGAGCCTAAGGCTCTAATCAATATGAAGCCATATCTCTTGAGAGTACAGGGCTGTAGAATTAGTTGAATTATTGAAGACGGTGGGTAAGAATTCAGCGGTGTCCATAGCTGGGATATAGATCTGAGAGGACAATTCTTTCTTACTGTGCAGTGCTCTTTCCAGTCCCATGCTCAAGCATCAAGAAAGAAAAATATTCTGAAAAAAAGCCTTCTGACTGTATCCCAGAGGTCCAGATGGGACGTGAGAGTGAGCAAGTTAGGCTGACATACTATAAGGAACCCCTGAGCCCTGTCCATCACAGTGCTCCTGCCGCGCTTCTGCCAGGGCTATCCCTGCCAAAGTAAAGGCAGGGTGGGAGAGCAGGTGGAAATATCATAGAATCATAGACTGGTTTGGGTTGGAAGGGACCTTAAAGATCGTCTAGTTCCAACCCCCCTGCCATGGGCAGGGACACCTTCCCCTAGATCAAGTTGCTCAAAGCCTCATCCAACCTGGCCTTGAACACTTCCAGGGATGGGGCATCCACAACTTCTCTGGGCAGCCTCTTCCAGTGCCTCACCACCCTCAGAGGGAAGAATTCCTTCCTTAGATCTAATCGAAATCTCCCCTCTTTCGTCGGTTTAAAGCCGTTACCCTATGGCAGTGAAGGCGCAGGCCTGAGCCCGGCAGCCTCGCTGGGCGTCAGGCAGCCCGCCCTTTGAAGTCGGGGCACAGTTTCCCGGCGCCGTTTGTGCCCCCAGCGCCGTTTGTGCCCCCGGCTTAGTTTGCATCGCGGCATTACATCAGCGCGCGGAGCGGCCCTCGCCGCAGCGCGCACCCGCGGCGGGGCTGGCTGCGCGCCGCAGGGGGCTAACGGTTGCCCTGGGAACGCCGCATTCCAGCATCAGCTGCTAATGTGCAAAGCATGCTGCTGGGGGCTGGCCCGAGCGAGCGGAGCATGGGAACATTCCTGCATACTTTATGAGACAGAAACAAACCGACTTTCAACAGAACAACAGCCAGGCGTAATCCCCCCACCCCTCTCCCCACCGCCTTCACCCACCCCTCTGTAACCAAAACACTCCAGACGTTTGTGAGAGAGCTGGGAGGTTCATGCTCCAGGGTATTTTGCCAATAAAACGAACCCAAGATATGTTCTGATCCAAGAGTGAATTTTCCACGTCCCGGCAGATGAATGGGCTCAGTGTTGAATGTCTTAAGTGTAATTTCATACAGTCTTTTAGGCCGGAGCATCCAGGCAGTCTTGGCCGGGCCCTCACATGGAAGGTTAACACCTGGGACAAGCGGAGCACCAGCTGACCTAACATCATGAAACAACCGTCTGTCTTTCTCAAGCCTCCTTTCTCTCTTTTTCTGCACTGGCAGTTTACTGCTGGGAATAACAGCACCACAACATTACCCTGTTGCCCCCAGAGCCCCTGTTCACCGCCGAAGCAGCCCGCTTATTTACCACAAGCCAGTAGTTCTGGACCACCACCATGAGCCTCTTGTGGGGAAAAAAGTGAGATCAGGGAAGGCAAAATGGCACTGAGGACAACGTCTGGCTGCAGGGTTTAGTGAGCATGAGTGCATCGGTATGTCTGTGCGAGGGGTTTTTTGCCCTACCCCCTCTTACGGGCAGAGCTGGCTTCAGCATGGCAAGACTGGTTCATCTTTGATTAAGAAGAGCCTATCAGTAATTTTATCGATTAAGTAATTCAAGGCACAGCCTCCACGTCTTTGTAGCACGTTGATGGAGTGGAAGGATCAGTGGTGTGGAGATCGCGTTAGCGGGATGCATTAGCAAAGTCCAGTTTAATACTGTTCATGGTCCTCTAATCACACAAGGTGTCCACATGCAGCAGAGTTACTTGTGTTTCTTCTTCTACACGCCAAAAAATGTACAGCATCACCTGTGTAAGGCAAGCTGCAGTTGCGCAAGGCAGTTCACATCCTTTCGCAGGTGCTTTTGGTGAGGAGCGGAGCACTGAAGTACTCCAAACCCCCACTGCTTTTGCTTCATAAAGCATCTTTGGAGAAATTGATGGGCAGAGTTTGTGTAGCTGGTTTGCACTTGTTGACCATTGGGGCTGCAGGTCCAGTCTGCCAGGGGCAATGGTTCTCAGATGCTGCAGCTCAGTGCCACTTGATGCAACTACTGGAGACGAATTTGGTGGCAGGCCTTTGCCTGTTGGTAATCTTGTGAATAGTGTTTGTTCTTAAACCAGGACTTTAAGAGATAGCTGCTGCGGCAGCAGCACGTGGCAAACTCTCTAAAAGAACATCAAATCTCTCTGTCTCATCTGTGCTGTGCTGGTGCTGTACAGCTGCATGATGTACGCAACTCTCTTTTAACTCAAGATTTGAGAGAAGGTTTGCTTTTGTCTAGCCAGTTTGTTTACTTTGCAAACATGATGTTATGCATTGTCAGTTCAGCTGTTTCCCCCCCTGCAGTCACATTGTGGAGATTCTTTAAATCTTGCTTTCACACAGCATCTGAGGAGAGAAATTACTGTGCCAATATGCCTGTGAAACTCTTACAGTTAATAAAAAGTGGGCTGAATAGTAGATACAACACCTACTGCTACTTCAAGCTTTTTTTTTAACTCATATGGCATAAGGGATGCAGCATTTTTGATCTACTGAGAGCCCTAAAGCTGGATTTACGACATCATCAAACTATGGCCTGAGTTCTTCCTGGGGCCCTGAATAACCGGGGTCACATCTGTAACAAGTCCCTTTCATCTCTATTCAGTGCTTTCAAACCACGTTGGTCATGACTGAATACTGCTACCGCTCCTCGCCTCCTGACACATCTCTTCATCCAGTTGCTCCTCAGTTGAGTGGTTGCACATGTCTTTGCAGGCTGTCTTCCCCATGAAGAAGGGATTCCTGAGCTGTGAGAGAGACCAAGCCTGGCCATTTGCAGCACTACACAGATGTCCTACAAGAAGTCTGGAAGCAGTCCAGCAATGTTTACACTGTAATTAATTTGAGTTAACAGTTTCAGATGTTTCTGCATCGTGTTCCCCATCGTGTCTGACTCTGTTCCCACGGGTGAAAACAGACTCAAAGTCTGTCTTGTGGTGCTCACAGCACTCTCCAAAGGACAGGCTAAGTAGCATGCAAGGTGAGTGGGTCCTCCAGGACCCTCTGCCCCAAGCATATGCAGCCTCAAGGATTTATCCTGTCCAAAGTGCAGGCAGAGAGCGAAGTCTCCAGCTGCCAGTCCTGTTCTCTGCGTCCTTATGATGTCTCCACACCACCGCCTAAGCCACAATCAGCAAAAACATGGTGTCTTTCAAAGAATCAGCATGTGTTCAGATTAAGCAAAAGGAATGCCTGGAGACATCTGCCCCAGTGTTACCATCAGGCAAAATCTGCTGCTAAGCCAAGCAAGAGGGAAACATACTGAAGAACACATTTTTCACGTTTTCAGGGACCTTGATAGGCTTGAGAAATGGGCCAGTGCTAACTGCATGAGCTTCAACAAGTCAAATTCAAGGTCCTTCACCTGGGTTGGGCCAATCCTAGGCACAAATACAAACTGGGCACAGAGCAGGTTGAGAGTATCCCTGAAGAGAAGGACTTGGGGGTGTTTATAGATGAGAAGATCAACATGAGCCGGCAGTGCGCTCATGCGGCCCAGAAGGCCAACCCCATCCTGGGATGTACCAAGAGAAGCGTGGTCAGCAGGTCAAGAGAGGTGATTCTCCCCCTTTACTCTGCTCTTGTGAGACCCACCTCAAATACCGCGTCCAGTTCTGGTGTCCCCACCATAAAAGAGACATAGATCTGTTGGAGCATGGTTCAGAGGAGGGCCACAAAGATGATCCAGGGGCTGGAGCACCTCTGCTACGAGGACAGGTTGTGGGAGCTGGGATTGTTCAGCCTTGAAAAGAGAAGACTTCGGGGGACCTAATAGCTGCCTTCCAATACCTGAAGGAAACCTACAGGAAGGCTGGGGAGGGACTTTTTACAAGAGTGTCCACTGACAGGACAAGGGGAAATGGGTTTAAGTTGAAAGAGAACAGATTTAGATTAGATCTTAGGAGAAATTCTTCAGTACAAGGTGGTGAGACTTTAGAATAGATTGCCCAGAGAGGTTGTGGATGCCCCCTCCCTGAAGGTGTTCAAGGCCAGGTTGGACGGAGCCTTGAGTAGCCTGGTCTAGTCGAGAGGCGTCCCTGCCCATTACAGGGAGGTTGGATTAGATGATCTCTAAGGTCCCTTCCAGCCTATGCCATTCTATGATTCTCCACAAAACACCTTTCTGGTGAGCACCCTTCCCCAGTGACTGTGAAAGCACACTGGGATTTTCAACTGGAGGTCCTTCTGTTCACCCCGGGCTTTTTGACTGCCTGTTGCTGCAAGAGCAGCTACTACTATTCAGAGCTGATGAACTGTGCAGCCCACCCGGGCTGGAGCTGATGGCTGCTGTGGCTGTTCCATTTGTGAAGTCCAGCTTTGGCTGCAGTGCTGCAGGGTGTAGTGACAGACAGCCAGAGAAAGCCCATCGTATTTTCGAAGCAGAATTTAGTGCAGAATTTAGAAGCTGCTTTGGTTAACTGTGTAAGTGAACTACTCCAGTCCCAGCATTTCTCTGCATGGAGAGATTGGGCTGGGCCGTCGCTGAGCTGTTTGCTTCATGGGAAAGTTATTGCTAAGGGACTCCACAGTGGGCTGAAGGGCTGAGTAAAGGAGGCAATCCCACCAGTTCTGGGAGAAATACCACTCCTCTCCATCAGTGACGGTAAGTGCACTGGTGCTGTGAACATTGCACGAGCACATCCCCTCTTGGCAAATAAAAGTCCATCTTTATTGTGTTCTCTGGAATTTTGTCGTATTTAAATCTCCAGTTCACGTAGCAGGGTCTCTGATATTCCTGTGCTGCTGACTAAAGTAAATCCAAAACTGATTTTGTTTGGCTTTCCCATGCCTCAGTAGTCCCCAAAAGGTGTTTTTATTATTTTAAGTATTAGGCATGTGCATGGGAAAGAATTTTGTTAGTTCAGCTCGACCACTCCCTAGGAGTTTTCTTGGCTCTCTCAGCGTCTCCTCACCCTCAGGCTGCTCATATCTTTCAGCAAATCTCATTACTGGACTCAGCAGCTCTCCTTTTGCTTCCCTGCCTCTCAGTGTGGATCCCGGCAGGGCTGGGCACCCGCCGCCCTCGCCAGGCGGGGAGAACCTGTGATCTTTCACAGGGAAGGGTCTGCACTTTCCAAGGGCAGAGACTGTAAGGGTGAAACTCTCGGTCGAGTGTAAAAGCCAGTACAAAGTTTGTACACTACTTGGATCCCCAACAGATTTCAGACTCGATCTCAGCCAGTATGTAACTATTATATAAGACTTGTGCTGGCTGCCTGTGTACTAGTGAAATCCATTGCTTGCCCTTTATTCAAATAGACTGTTTCTTCCTTGTTCTGTCTCTTTTCTGAATAAGAACAGTGCAGCGTAGTGCTTTCCTTGGGCTAAACAGCAAGGTGACCATGCTACATGTGGCACCATGTGAATTTTCCCCAGTTTCTGAATACTGAGTGGTAGGTGAGCTGCAATGGAAGGGGAAGACAGGTAAATTCAACTGGGAAATAAAGAGCATGTTTGAAATCCAAGCACATTCAGTGTAAAGCTGTCAAATACTTTTGGAGCAGAAAGGCTAAAATGTTGTTTAGTAGTTTCTTAAGTTCTGCGTGAGTCTAATCTACTGAAATTGGTTGTGAATAATGCAAGGAGAGATGCCGCAGGCGAACAAAATACTGCAAATTAATTCCTTCCTATTTGTATTTAATACTGTACGTATTACTTGAATGATACGCCTCAGTTCAGCAGAAAGCATCATGCTGAGATTTTTCCTGGGCTCCATTAGCTTGTCAGTCACTGAGCAGGAAGCCACAAGTTGCCCTCAGTCTTGCTGTTCTTTGTCAGAACTGGCTGAGTTCACAACACAGGCACAAAAATGAAGTGACCCTCTTTTGTGGAGCACCTCCAGGTGCTCTTTGCTCACCAGCCTCCTGCTGTGACTTTATCTTTTATTATCTGGAAGCCTGGGCTCTCACAAGGCTGAGCTGATCAGGTCAGGCAGAACAAAGAATAGATGTGGGTGAAGTCAGGAGATGCTGGTGAAAAGCTGGTGGATTTGTTTAAACACTGGTCCTCTGGTGTCACCAGGGCAGCGTCTGGAAGATTTTTTGCAAAGGGTGAAAAGAGGCAAAGACAGAAAATGCCAGGTGATGTGGTATGACTGGTAAAACAGTCTCAGCTCAGGGCACTTTTACTTACTTTAGTTTATTGCCAATTAACATAAGCTTCTAATCACTGATTTGGATATTGAGGAAAAGAAAACATGAACAATTAAACAAATACTTGGGTAATCAGCTTTCTTTACTCTTTCCCAGGCACAACTTCAGTTAAATACCTCCATCCTTCATAGTGTCACCTCCCCATGTTTTTGCTGTGGGTTACACTGAGTAAGTCCAGAGGTTTGGGCCATGTACGTAAAGGTTTGGTCTGCTGCTCTTCCATGCTTCTTACTGGGATTCCTTTGATCATCTGACATTCTTACTGGTTTTCTGCACACCTTCATGCTTCATACTGATTTGCCTGATGGCCACAATCCCTCAGGCTTGTCCCTGCCCTGGCATTGGCCACCCACAGCCACAGTCCCTCAGGGCTGTCCCTGCCTCGGCGTTGGTCATCCACAGCCACAGTCCCACAAGAATGTCCCTGCCCAGTGTGGGTCATCCACGGGCTGCAGGGTGTCCCCTTTTGACATGGAGCTTCTCCTTCCAAGAGTGCATCTCCAGCTCCACATCTCCACAGCTGTCTTTCTCTCCATCTGTCTCCCTAAGAGTGTCCGCTATGCGTCTCCTGCCTGCCACAGCTGATGGTCTTTCTGAAACATGTCTGAGCTGGGGTGCTGTGGGATTCTCTGCCTGGCTGCAGGTCTGGTGCATGATGGTCACCCACACTGGTTTCAGAGGTGGCTGGACCCACCTGTGGTTGGCACTTGGCAGCTCATGACTTCTCTCCAAACAAGTGCCCACCACAGGCCCCATTGCTGAAACCCAGCCCTGCATGCCTCACGCTTGGGGAAACATATCTCAAGTGAGAATGAGAGATAAGGAAACTATTTTTTTCAGGGAGTGGACAGGCAGTTGAAAAGGGATGCAGCATCAAGGAAGGCATGTGAGGAGTGAAGGTATAGCTGAAATTCATCTCTCCTTGTACAGATAAACCTTTACTCCTCCTTGTGTAATACAGGAATATTTAGTGAAATGGAAAAGTGGCATTTAGAAAGGGTGACCCCAAAACTCCTGCTGTAAAGTAAAAGACTTATGTGGTATTAGGGAAAAATAAAGAGCAGGAACGAGATGTCTTCCTCCTGGTGATGGTCTGTCTTCTCCTGTCAGTTTTTATTGTCCATGCACTTATTATACTGATGCGAGCACCAAGGATCCTGTGGCAAATGATCCTACTGCCATATCCTGTTTATGTTGCCTCCTGTAAGAGATGAAGAGGCAAAAAGCACTTTGGCCCTGCTGCAGGAATCCCAGGCATCCCTGCCCAGGTCTCCACCTTCTTTTGTGGAGAGATCGCCAAGGGTGCTCATGGCCCTGAAGGGAAGGACAGGGAGGATCCAACACAGGCTTGATCAGAACTTTTAGTTCCTCACCTGAGTGAACAGGCATGAGCTGTCCTCATAGCAAATGTCCTACCTGAATGGTAGGGAAGGCCACGGTCCCTTGTGGAGTTGTAATGTGCTGAGTTTGCTCGGGTATGACAGAGACCATTGTGAGAAGTTGTAGTCTAACAATACCTCCTGTGGTTGAGAAGTAAATGAAAGGTCAGGCACACGTGAGGAGCTACAAAAACAAACAAAAAAGCAAATGAAAATGCTTTGAGTTCTGTCACACAGAGAGAAATAGGATTGCAAGTGTGAAAAGGAGGAGAAGGGAGAGTGAGTTTTGTTGCTATGACCAAAGTCCTGAGTTTACAGCGCAGAATTCCTCTCTAGGACTACAGGACCTCTAGGGAAAGTTGACATAGGATCAGTACCCTCCTGGAGTGGGGATGTTTGATCAGACTACTCAAATAGCTCTAGAAAGCAGTTCTCTTCTTACACATCTTCATCCGTGCATGAAAGGTCTCCACCATCAAAGGCAGAGTATTGACAATGAAGTGGCTACAGCAATTTCAGCAGTATGGTAGATGGTTGTTGCAATAAGGATTCCAGTAATCTCTGCCTCACTCCCACTATTTCACCACTCCCATGTCAGCTTCTGATAAATAGTCCATGCCAGCCTAAAAGCCTTTCCTGCATCACAGAATTGCTTTCTATATTTTTTTTTATGAATAATGTAACAAGTTGTCTGTGTATGCTGTAAAAATAATGGAGTGAGAGAAAGATGTTGTTACCCAGGCTGTAAATCATCCTGGCAATCCTGATGTAATCACTTGCCTCTCAGACTCCCCTTCCAGGGTTTGTGATATAATCAGAGGGCCTGGACTTGCTCAGTCCCTGCCTGGTACAACCTAGCTATGCGTGGTTGTGGTTGTGATTTGGTTGATATAACACCAGTCCACCACAGCACAAAGCTGCAAATGGACCCAAGCTGCCATTGCGTTCCGTGGTGGAAACAGAGAACACAAAGCCCCAGAGAGCCTGTCAGAGCCCTGGGATGGGCTTTCAATGAGCTCTGCTCTCTGCAGGTGCCTCTGCCGCAGAGATCAGAGATGCCCGAGGGGGCTGGGTGCTTAGCTTGGGCTGGAAATCACATTGCAAGCTGAGCCTTTAGCAAATGAACCCGTGAAAGCCGAGGCTCCTCTTTCTTCATTCTCAGCTTGGGAAGGATAGCATGAAGCAAATTTATCTTTGTAGTTTCTGGGGTTTTTTACACCTCAGAGATTTAGTCTTTCCCTCTTTATAGGATTTTTCTCTGCTTCTTCCCTCAGGTAGCAAAATATGTGATCAGATTTACCTAGCTTTTGCTCTCCAAAAGTTAAGCACTCAGTCTGTGTTAGCCTGCCTTACTTTAAATCAATGAAGACAAAAGCCCTCTCCAGAGAGAAACTGAACCTGTGTTAAAGTAGATGTCAAACACATGTGGGAAGAGCTGTCCTTTTGAGGTGCCTGTAACTCTATCTCCATTGACTGTAGATGAAGCTCAGAGAACTAGATTAAAACCCAAATTTTAGATGGCTAAGGAACTGTCGATGCCTGGAGAAAGGCAGAAGCTGCTTTTCATACTCTGAGGAAGCAACAAGAAAGTCCATCAGCCTTTTCGTACATGACACTTTTCTGGACTTTGTGAGGATGGAAGGAAAGTCCCAGAGGAGGCAAAGAGTGTTACTGGAGTCCGGCCAGTACCACAGGCAGTCAATGACTGGGTCTTGTATGAAAACTGGAAGGGATGGTACAACAGGATGGGTATCCCATCTCACACCAGCGGGCTGAATGAATTTGAAAAATGAGGTGCAAGATGATGACAGTCAGCTTGCAGCTGGCCCTGCTCTACACGCAGTTTGGCCAGGGATGCTGCTATTCTATGGTCCAGGAAGGAAATACATGAAGGATAAGACGTGTGGAGTAGTTGTTACTGTCTTGGAGCCGAAGCTCCAAGGGATATGGTAGCACTTTAAACCAAGTATTTCACCTTATATAAAGCATTTCCTTCATGCCTTGTGCTTAGCATTATGAAAACTTCATCAGTTTATGAAGTCTAAAAAGACAATGTGACTCAGTTCTTTTTTAAAGATTGTTGTCTAAAGTTTAGATTTGCAGAAGAAAATGTTTACTTTTATAGTTACAGACCTCAAAGACAGTCAGGTGGGTTTTTCTTGCTGCTTCATTATGATTCATACTTTATCAGTGAAGCTGAAGAGAGTCACAACTGTTCCTGGCTGTGCTGGAGAGAATATCTGCTGTGCAAATCCTGGAGTATGATCTGTATATTATTATATATTCACATACTTAAGTAGAGTTATAGGTAAGCTGTAATAAATTAAAGAAATACCTATGGTTTGACCACTGGGAATGTGGTGAATGTCCATACACAACACTTCCCTCCCTACCCCTCTTTGCGTTCAACTTACAAGCCAACCTCTTCTTGCCTCACACCAAGAGACAAATACTAAGCTATGGATCCTGTTTAAGGGAGAAGTTTCAAGGCTTTCTTTTTCCTCATCTTTGTTTGTTCTTCAAAGCCTGAGATGAAAGCCTCCAGCACAGGTTGCTTGCTGTGCTCGGTCCCAGTACCTGTTTGGTGAGGTCAGGGCTACGTGCGGTCGGGAGCAGTGCTGTTGGCGCTGACATCCCACCAATAGAAAACGGATGTGTTCCAAGCGAGCCAAATGCTGGAGACTCCGGTGTGGCTGTGGGACAGCCCTGGGGTGAGATCTTGCCTCACTCAGCCTGTGGAAAATCTCGCTGATGGCAGAGGGGACAGAAGGACGTGAAGCGCAGTGAAGACTTGAGGGCCGTGGCCATTCTTGCAAACTAAAGATGCCCAGGGCTATCTTCTGCCCCTGGAGCCAACTGGCACAGTCTGGAGACACTCAAACTGCTCAACTGCTTGCAGCCAGAACAAGGTGCTCTCAAACCTGGACTTGGAAGTTGCCCGGGAGAGCGCTCATGGACCCTGCCAGGGGATGACGGTGTGGGCAGCGGTGGGTGAGCAGTACTGGCAGCTGAGCTGCAGCACAGAGCTCTGCACCGCTGTTGATGTAGCCTGACTGAAGCTGGAATGTTAAAATAATAACAAAGCAGGCAAAAAGACGTGTGATAAAAACACCCTAGCAACTTTCAGATTTTGTTTGGAGATGATAATAGACCAGATGACTAATCTGGGATACTGAAGTCTTGGTTGCCTTTTCCCAGGATTGGGCTCCTTTGTTTCCTGTGATGCTTCAAAACAGCCTAACAGTGTGTTGAAGCACACAACTTTCAAGCCTCTGAGTGTTTAAAAGGTAAATCCTTGGAGCCTCACTGACTTTATGGATTTGTAAAATTGACAGTTATTTGGACTGAGGTTATCTGAACTGTTTGTCACTTGGGAGGTGTGAAAGCTTGACACTCTTGTTACTCACATTGTGATAGTTTTTTGGATACCAAGCAGTATAAAAATAATGAGGCTGGAGTCATTGTGCTCGGCTTATGTTATTTACTGAGCATTGCTGCACATTAATGAAGCACGTGGGAAAAAAGCACAAACCTGTACTTTGTTCATTCTGGATCACCCATAATTTGCTATGGCCCCAGGCACTGAGCCTGCAGCCCAGTCTGCTGGTTGCTTTCTGAAGGCACCTGAGATTTTGCTCTGCCCAGCCCATTTGTCAGGTGAGTCGCGATGTTGCTTCTACTTGAGGTAGATATGGTGCCCACGTTACCCAGCCTGTAGTAAGACAATGAGGATATCTGTCTGACACAGAGTTTTTGCCTTTTCTTTTCTTTAATTTAATTTATTTTTTGAGACTGCACACTTGTTTCCCTAGAAACAAGTTTCTGAGCAAGTTAGGTGCCAGGGCTGGTGCACAACATGCTGTGAATCCAATTTTGAGATGGTGTAGATGCTCAGTCGGGGGCAGGAGGAGGATGAGAGCAGAGTCTGAATGTGCTTGTCAGGAGGAGCCAAATGAGGTCTGAAACTTGGCTTTAAGCTTTGACTGTCCTGTTATATCTGGGGACATGGATGGGCTGAGGCCCTTGGCCAGGTAGGGCAGGACTGTGGGGAGCTGGAGACCAGCCCTGCTGCAGCATCGCTGGGGCAGGGGCTGACGGCCCTGGGGGGCTGATGGCCCTGGGGGGCTGATGGCCCTGGGGGGCTGATGTGGGGTCTTGGGCCATGGGTATGTGGAGGGAGCCCAGGGGAGGCTGAGATGAGGTCTGACTGGGACAGGCAGAGCTGGCAGTGCCTCAGTTCTACATTCCCAAAACCAGCACCCCCTCAGTCCCTCTTGCCAGAGATGGTGAAGATAACACTGAAAAGCCATTGCAATGATCACTGCAGGTACACCAGGTTACATCTTATAGCAGCTCTTCAGCATACACAGGATGCATATGTATGTATGCACCTCTTCCCAGATGCAGCTGCAGGACCATAAATGAAGTAAATGTAACTTTATAATATAACATTTCACACTGAACTACACTCTCCAGGGATGCAGTGGATGAGGAGGAGAGAAAAAAGCAGCTTTTGCAGAATGAGGAGAGACTGCTGACAGCTGGTGAAATCGGTGTGAGTGAGGACTGGGCTCTGTAAACCTGTGAGCCAACAAGCCTATGGCATCCAATTATTATTACCCAGCTGGCTTGAATTGAATAATGTAATTAACTAAATAACTAAGGTACAGACCCTCTCTACAAAAGGTGGGCCATTTCCTCCTGGTTGTGGAAGATGCAATGATATCCTTGGAGCTACAGCCCAGTGAGCAACAACTGGTGAGCCTAATGTGACATGAACACGAGAGACCCTGAAGACTGCGACCCTGACTCCCTCGCCGGAGCCGAGAGAAAGAGCTGGAGCGAGAGTCCTTTGGTAAAGAAGGTAAAGCTGCAACCCCAAAAGAGGGAAGTGAGCTGGAGTTGGAATGAATGCACTGGGTCTCTGCTCACTGTAAAGCCTTCCTGAAAACCAAAAAACTGTAAAACAAAAAGGGGGAATTATGGCATCCAATTATTATTACCCAGCTGGCTTGAATTGAATAATGTAATTAACTAATTAACTAAGATCTAGACCCTGCATACAAAAGGTGGGCCATTTCCTCCTGGCTGTGGAGGATGCAACAATATCCTTGGAGCTGTAGCCCAGGCTGGTGAGTAACACAAGCTGCCCTGATGAGAGTGTGTGGCTCCATGCATGTACCTGTGCGTGCTGGTGAGTATGAGGATGTACACACTCAGAAGCACACCCTGTCTTTGGTGCTGTCCTGGTTTCTCACATGGGTCTTCTCTGTCTTCACTTCCACAAACATCTACTCAGGACAGGCACAAATGCATTCCCTTCCCATGAAGGCTCACAGGGAGAAGCAGGTGAGCTGAACATCTCATCTTCCCCCCATGCTCATTCCCAGACCTGCTGTAGAAGTCAACAGCATCATGCCAGGGGCAACCTCATGCTCTGGTGGCACTGCACTGGAGTGACAGCCCCCCAGGCAGTCCTGATAAATCCTCTCATTTAAAGCACTAATACATGTCCAGTTTTGTCTGTAGCTCTGTGGTTAAAATTAGGGAGAGAAAGTGCAGATTTGGTGATACAGCCATGCCTGAATAGGAGCTCTTGGCCAGCACAGTTGTGTCTGTCAGGGAACACTGTTCTTCACACCTTTGACAGATGTAGCTTTGCCAAGCAGAATTCTGTGCTGTAGACCTGGCCTCGGTCTGTCCTTTGTGTCTGAAATGTACCCTGAGAACGACAGGTATTTTTCACACAAGATAAGAAAGCAGAGGAGGAGGCTTGAAACAATGGCCAG
The DNA here is from genome assembly GCF_009769465.1 of Tauraco erythrolophus. Taxonomy (NCBI): domain Eukaryota; kingdom Metazoa; phylum Chordata; class Aves; order Musophagiformes; family Musophagidae; genus Tauraco; species Tauraco erythrolophus. Next base: position 83,148,917 of record NC_141466.1, read on the forward strand.
TTGTTTTCCACTCAGGATGGTATTGTTCAGTGGGTTTATCTTATTTGTATTTTTATCACATCATCTCTCAAGTGTATCTGTACTACCTGCAATATCTCAGGAAAACAGAGAAGAGGAGAACTTGGGAAAAGGAAGGTTTGGAGTCACTTAACTCGTTCAACTACGGGTCTGGACAGCCCAGCTCCTGCGCCAGTAACCCTATTCTCATCAAGAAACTTCCCAGCTTTGAACAAGCAACAGGCAGAAGAGCCATGCTGCAGCGCTGGGATCCACAGAAAGCGTCACACAGCTGTGCTTCAGCCTTGGCAAGGGACAGTGCACAGCTGGTGCCTGCGAGGGTGAGCGTTGGAACAAACCTACCTCTCACTGGCCCTGTGAATGCTGTTCCGTGTTTAAACAACTGGCAAGCTGACAAAAGGAGATAGGAATCCCAATTGCTGTGCATTGCCTTGGCTGTCTGTGCTGTGTGCCTGATATCCATTTCAGCTGTTGGAGATGGAGGGAAGGAAGAAGATAATAAGGAATAAAGAAGTGTAATACAACTCCAAATAGGCACATTACTGAAAGAGAACAGGGAAAGCATGGCCATCTTGGGTATTATAAATCTTATCTTTAAATACTTTGAGCAGCTTTCTCACAATGACAGATCCCTTGGAGAGACTTAGACTAGAATAGTTAGTTAGGGAGCTAAAGTCCTCATTTGAAATCAGCCCTGAAAAGCAGAGCTAAAGCTCTGTCTGTATTAAAATTCAGACTGAACCTGGCTAGGCAATAACACGTCTCCAGGGTGACTTTGTAGCCATGTATTTCCAACGATATTATAAACAGCAGAAGTTTAGAACGGAGGAGCCTCTGATGGTATTAGCATGCTGGCACAGAAGGAGTTACAGGCAATCTGAGGCTAACACTTGTCAACCTTTGAGAGCAAAGCATATGTATATACTTTAAGACAAAAAAAAATACAGAAAGGAAACATTTAATAGACATGGTCTTATACTTCCCTGAGATTAATTCTGATACAGAATACATTCTCTAGCTCACATATATACACTCGTAATGCTCAAGTCATGTCTGTGATTAGAAGTTGTGACCTTTCCTATTCCAGTAACAAACTTAAAGAAAAACAATGGAGAAGATTAGGCAGGAGAGCCAGCACATCACTATGCCAGAAGAAACAATCTCTGCTGCAATCACACAGAGCCAATAGTTCCCTCTGTGGGATCTGGGCTGAGTAGGATCTTGGGATTCCAGATTCGTCACTGCCATCAGCACCAGCAATGGCACCTGATGATGCTGTTCCTATCTCCAACTGGCTGCTCCCACTTTTGCCAGGGAGCACACTTCCCTCCAGGGCAGTGGCAGGACAGATGCTGTGCTGGCTCCTCAGCTGGCATTGCTCAGTCTATTTTAATAAAGATTGACTGAATTAATGTGTTAAATTAGTATTTTGAGTGGTGAACAGGGCAGTTCAGCAGAGGACAGGTTACCTCTTCTGCCAGCTCCGCTTATGTGGTAACATTGATCTCTAAGGGATTGGGACAGGCACTGACAGCTTCTATCATTGTATCTGACAGCAACTCTCTGAATCGGAGCACTGGGATCAAACTGCCATGAACAGCATGTGGTCACAGCAGAGGGGCAGGGAAACAACTATAGGTGGTTACATCTTGAACTACAGCAGCTTTATCTGACAATGGCTGCAGATCAGAGCTGTAAGTCCCACTACAGGCAATGCATATTTTGCCATAGGCTTTAACTGAGATATGGATAAGACGCAAGAGATGTGGCTTTTGAATGTTTCAAAAGACTTTCCTTCTCAAAATATCCAAAAAAAGGGAAAATTGTATGTGCTCGGTAGCTATTTTTTTCAGGAATGACATAAAGCTTTCCATGAGAACTTCATCAGGTGTCACAGGTGCTGACTTGCATGGGGGCTTTAGTTGATTCACCAAAGACATATAGTTCTCCTTTACAGCTATAGAAGAAGTTTGTAAAATTTCTATTCGGGGCTCAGGAGGAGCTATTGCCATAATGTGGGATGTCATAAGATCATGGTACTGGTTACTTTTCCATCACTCCTCCCCTCACATCTGTGTAGGCATTGCCAATACACCTGACGAACTGTTCCATCCCAGCGTCTATATGGAAATTCTCCCCATCAAATGTAATGGGTTCAGAGTTTAATGAACTACAGCAGCATATGCTCTGAGGCACAGAACACCTGCTGAAATGATACTCAAGCTCATGTCTCTAATTCGTCTACCTGATAATCATGAACACCATAGGAAGACTGGTTTATTCCATGCACAAATAGACATCTTTGTTCAATTTTTGTACAACCTGTCTACATGACGTATACACGTGCAGCTACTGTTTGAGCACATTATGCAAATGACATGAGATGCTTGGTAAAAGAAACACAGCAGCTCTTTTCTATATCTTAGTGTAGTTATATTTTACTAGTGTTTTGTATGGCTTAATGAAGACATCTCTGATTGATTATGGAGTAGGGTTGACCAGGAACCTTAAAACATTACCTACAACCCGCCATGACACAGGCTGCTGAATGAAGCTGAATGACTAAAATTAGATATGTTGAAAGAGAAATCCTGAAAATTTTGTGGGAGACAGAGAGAGTTGTTATTGGCCTCCAGAAATCAAAAGCAAACACTGCATTTTGTTGCAATGGCAAAGTCTATACAGTGTGCCTTCAGGTGCTGTGTGACTACTGCCCAAACCCAGCTCATGGGTTCTAGTTGCCTGGTGTGAAAGTAGCTCACCCAGACTTAAAACCAGCAGATTTGTTCAAAGATTACATCTTTGCATGCAGAATGGTGTAAGGCTTTTTTCCCCAAAGAGAGTTGGAACTCAAAAGTCTGGAGCAATAATGTGCAAGGGCGGCTTGGTTCAAGTGTGTTTGATCTGTTTTTTGCCCTTCCTTAGGCAAGATGAGTTAGTTCAATAACAAACTTCATTATTATCGCAAGCTGGCAGCCAAATGCGCTAGAGGTATACTTATTTGTTAAATAAATACAGGGAGTATGCTTCACTGATTCACCACACCCACACCAAGCTCTGAATAATTATAGGCTTGTTGCCAGACAAGCTAGGGTTTTTTTTGGTTGTGGTTTTTTTTTGTTTTTTTTTTTTCAAACAGAGGTCTTATTCATAAGTCATAAATAATTGGCTTTGGTGGGGGAGATAAGTTCTCACAGAAATACTAAATTATTATTCTGAGTGGACTTTTGCAACCAGAAAGGGGGGTTGTATTTAGTTATTACTAATAATCATTCACTGCTAAACCTCAAAAGAGAAGTTTTCTGCCGGATACAAGCCAGTCTGAGAAAGCAGAGCATTATGTAGAGTAGGGATACTCCCCCCAACCACCACTGCATGTTAAGAGAATTTGGCTTCAATCATTTTAAAATGCCTCTTATAGGTGCCAAACATATATACACGTCAGTGTGTCTAGCTCCTGTCTAAGAAACATTTCGCATTATGTCTCGGAGAGCACATTTTGCCATCTAGGAATGTATCAATCCAAAATGGTGGAGTTCTGGCTCCGCGTGTCTTCATGTTCTGATGGCTTTCAGCAGTCAATGATCTGTCTTGCTCTCTTGTCCGATTTTGTGGGGTCCTCGAGAGTCAGTGTGATTACAATACTTTGCTGCTGACTGCATCCATTCCTTAGAAAAGTCGAAGTGGATGAGTGCGAGTTAGACCTGGTCGCTTCCTGGCATGGGGAGAGAATAGTATGGGGAGTCAAATCTCCACAGCTTTCTAGCTGGCACCTTTCACCACATTTACACAAAAACTAAGAAAAGCAAGGATTACTTGCTCTGATATCCTTTCCCAGTTAATGTTTTTAGTCACATCTTAAGCTGTTCAGCAGTAAGAGCCTCAACTACCAGCAGAGTGTCAAACATCATGTGGCCATGCTGCTATGCAAATTACAACACAGCCAGTCACCAACAAACTGGTTATCGAGTGTTATCATAGAAGCATAGAATCGTAAAATAGTTTGGGTTGGAACAGATCTTAAAGATCATCTTGTTCCAACCCCCCTGCCATGCGCAGGGACACCTTCCACTAGATCACGTTGCTCAAAGCCCCATCCAACCTGGCATTGAACACTTCCAGGGATGGGGCATCTACAACTTCTCTGGGAAAACTATTCCAGTGCTTCATTACCCTCAGAACAGAGAATTTCTTCCATAGATCTAATCAAAATCTACCCTCTTTCAGTTTAAATTCATTGCTCCTTGTCCTATCACTACATGCCCTTGTAAAAAGTCCCTCTCTAGCTTTCTTGTAGGCCCCCTTTAGGTACTGGAAGGCTGCTAGAAGGTGTCCCTGAAGCCTTCTCTTCTCCAGGCTGAACAACTCCCAACTTTCTCAGCCTGAGAAATGTATTGTATACATCTAATTGACACCTTCAGCTTGCTTATCTCCTACTTCTAACAAATCTGCAGGAATAAGGCCTTGTGGCAAAAACGGGAGAAGCAGCATGTTGTATATTGCTTGGGAAGACACATGGTAGGCATCCACTGCTAACCAGGTACCCTCTGTGCTGTGGGACTGCAGCTAGGAACTGCAGCAATATCCACCCAGTTCTGCTGTCTTATGCTCCTTTTTTACCTTTTGTTGCTCTTATTTAGAAGAATTCAGCCAAATAATAAAAGTCTTGGCAATTCTCTATCAATGCCATGGGGTCTATGCAGATCTGCCCACATATTGGTAATACTGGTGAGAATAACTAAGGCTAACAGGCCTTGACTATAAAAGCAGCTAATTATCAGAGTCGAGCAGAATATTTCTCTCAGATTTTTCTCCCCATGATAAACGGCCCCTTTGGGAATTCAAAGAGGTCATTTACTATCTCTTAATCCTTTTTGCCTTTCCATATCATTTTTGCTTGTTCTCCTATTCATCTTTTTCTCCATTTTGATAAAAAAGGCACGTAAAATATGTCATGACATTTCAAGTTATTAATACATTTTCTGCACAGATTGTCACTTTTTCCTACAACTCTGCTAAGGGTGGATGCACCATGCAGTGAGGCTGAATCTCATAAGCATTCGCTTCTGCCTCCATGTCTGGATTCTCTTGTTTTAGAAGCTCTCCAGGCTTTTCGATTGGGATTTATTCCTCCTGTAGTTTCATTTATTCTCAGTCTACTCTCTCTGACATTTCATTATGGTGAGAAAGGGCTGTCACTACTGTACGATGACTGTTGTTTCAAGCATCCTTTGTCTCTAGCTGATATGTATTTCTTAAAGTTGGGGTAAGGAAGAATGGTTGCTACAATGTGTGAGGAACAATGGCATCCTCTGTCTTACAGACAGGCCAGATCACAGTTGAGAGACTTGGAGGTAAGCCACTCATTAGATTAGAGTTGCAAAGTCTACAGTAGGTTGAATGGCAGAGGTGAAGGGAAAGCTGTGAAGAAATCTTTTTCAAAAACTTTAATGCGTGGCATTTTTGTGGCTTTCCCTCTCCAGGAGCTGATGTTGCTAATCCCTTTCTCAATGGTGTTTGAACACCGCTGTCCTCAGGGGTCCACCCGTCTCCCAGTTCCACCTCCTTATTCCCTGCTCCTTTGTTTATGCATCCTGGTCTAAATCCTTATGGGATTGATAAGGAAAGTAACTGCCTTGGCATTGCTCACTGTGGCGCCAGAATGGTTGCCGAAGTTGATTAACACTGGTCAAAGAATATTTTAGGTTGGCTAATTACTTGCCAGGCTCTGGAAGTTAGGGAGAGGAAGCTTGCATGAGAAACGAAGGTATTCCTTTTCATTCACTTGAGTGAAACTGGTCTAGGGAAGCTTTTCAGAGGGAGACACTGGAAAAGACTGGAAAATACAGTGCTTGTCATAGCAATGTTGTTAACTATTCCCAGATCAGTGAGGGCCCTTCTTTTTGGAGGAATGATTGGGGAAGGCTGGTCCTAACCCATGGTGATCTCCATCTGTTGGAGATTAGAGATTTGCAGAGTGATATAATTATTCAGGTGCTGGAAGTGACCTTTTTGCAAGGTGGCAGAGGTTCCTCATTGCACGTGGGCTAACACAGCTTTGATCAAGTTAGTGGAGCTGACCCCAGCTGAAGATGTGTCTTAAAGGCTGTAGTCTCAAAATCTCCCCTGATTTTTTTCATGTTGTTTTTTATTTCCTAGTGGAAATTCAACCCTCAGTAGGATCTAAACACTGTGTTGGTATAAATCACCCTGACACTTCAACGGGATGTGATGGTCCTTCTTTTAATACATTTGAGAGATCATTAACCAAATATGCATTGTCCACCTTCAGCAGAGAATAATCAGAAAAGCAATAAATGGATTACTAATTATTTGCTTTTTGTCATCATTTTACTGCTCTTTACAAATTTTGTTTACTAAGTGGAAACATCCCAAGTATGTTAATGTTTAGAAGATACAACAGCACTGCGGAAATCAGACAAATCAGATAATAAATATGTTTGCTTTGTGATAAGCAGTGGAAGTATATTGTGTAGGTGAGAAGAGTGCTTTTCAAGACAGGATATGGGCATCTCCAGAGATTTACTGAAGGAGTGGCCAGATGCTGGACCACTCTTAGCTGTAAAGATGGTTAAAGGTATACATTCATTATACCTTTTTATTTTTTTATTTTATAGCCTCACTCAACCAAGTGATAAGACAGCAAATAGCACAACATGCATTCATCTCACTGACAAACAACATGGGGTAAAGTCAGTCAATAAAGGTAATTGTACCTGGACAATCTGGTTAAAAGCATCATCAGCCAGTTGTCAGGATTACTTCTGCTTCAGTCAACAGACACCACCAGTAAGATGTTTCACACTTGGACTTTTCCAAAGTTAGAGATTAGATCTGGCCCTTCAAACCAAAACTGCAGGCCTCTTTCAGACAAACAAAAGCAGGTTGGCTTTCGCTGTATGCAGATGTGCACTCTGCAGGGAAAGGCACCCTCGTTCAAACTAATGACAGCAACAACAGTGATGTTGATAATAACAGTACTAACATGTTGAAATGTGAAATAACAGACCCCTAAGCAAACAGTTACTCTAGTCAGGTAAGTTTGTACGGGATGTGGGTCTAGTTGCAACGGGGAGCCAGGTCCAGACGTTGCTAACCACCTGTGAAACAGTCCGCACTGGAGGCAAGCTGCCATTTTTGTCTCATTAAGGCCTGTGCAAAAATGGAGGGGCTGATCATGGGTAATAAGACTATTGAAGGTTATAGTTATTGATAATGCATGTTTTGGAAGAGCTTGGCATCTATCTGCTTCAGGGAATGCCAGGTCTTCAGCCAGAGGTTGGGCGGGGAAGAGAAGGCAGCATATCTGCCTACTGAGGTCTCCCACAGGCTCCTTTGGGATGTCCTCTCCTGAGTCCTCTCTGAGGTGCTGCCGGGTAGTGCATCTGCAGCCTGACTTATTTGGTCAGTCACTAGGTACTTGTACTTTACTACTAGTAGATTGCTGAAGTTGTTTTCTTCAGGCTTGGCTTTGACCCCATAATCTACTTAAAGAGTTGAAGAGGGATGACACAGAGTAGAGCAGCACTAAACCAGTGATGTTATCAACAGCACCAGATAAAGTCATTTCCAGCTCTGGGAGGCAGCACAACTGCATGGTTGCAAACTCAGGCTAGTTCAGGGGTTGACTGATGCCACCTTTCCCTGGCAGGCAAATCCTGGCCTCTTTCCCTTCTGAGGTCTGCCGAATCGCTCAGAAATGATCCAGCTGTGCAAGCGCGTAACCTGGGCTGCTGCCCTGGCTATCACAGCTCTCGTGGCTGGTGACACAGGAGCGAAACAGGGTCTGCTGGCCTTCAGCCAGGCAGCTGGGGCTGCCATTGGTTTCACCTCAGAGGCCAGAGGAAATTTTAAATAAATATTCTGTTCAGGAGAACAAATGCTGAGGCTCAGCTTTAATGAAAATATTAATCCCAGAGGGAAGTGTGCATCATGTGGGGCTCTCACAAGGAGATGCAGACTTCTGAAGATGTCTCTTAATGACATTATTTATGTTTATTTTTCAGTGCTGTGGTAGCTCCCAGGAGCTATGAACCAAGTGCCTCTTAACCTTGGGACTCTATAAACACAGGCTAAAAGGCTGATCCTGCTCCAGAAAGCTTTCTGTCTTTGGCAAGCTGACATTTGAGCTGATACTGTTTTACTTAAATCGAGCTAGTAAAATATACAGTGAGCGCCTGTTTTTCTGGCTGGGTGCTTACCAGTCTCCCGCTCTGTGCTTTGCTTGGCCACGTTTCTTTCACCTTTATGCACTGTGGCATTCCTTGCGTGGCTTCATCATCTCCATTTTCAAGTGTGTGCTCTGATTCAGTCATGCCTGATAGTTACTTGGGATAGTGTAAATAATAATAAAAAAAAAAAAAGAAAAAAGACAAGTTTTTTTTTCCAGTTTTCCTGACTTTATTTTATCCTGTTAGGATCTTTTTGATAGGGAGAATGATGGTCTGTGAAAGAAGGTATAAAACGTCACTCTAAGCCCTGCTCAGCACAGTCTCTGTCCTAACTTAAAATAAGGCAAAAATGAGGAGCTTATAGAGCATCTTATTTTGACTGGACACATCTTGGTTTGTATGTGGAGCATCTGGCAGGTTCTAGTCTGCTTTCCACATTGTTTAGCACTCATTTTCCCTGCTATGTACAGCAAAAGATACGAACACAATTAAGAGACAACTTCTGCCTTGGTCAAAATTACATCCAAGTGCAATTTAATATTACTTAGGGAAACAAAAAGCCACAAAATTTTGATGAAATTAGGTTCCTTGTCTGTATAAATTATGTCTAAACTATTTTTTATGGTGACTGGAAAGCACCATTGTCTCTAATAGAGGCAGCTCGTGGAGAATAGGTATTTAATTTCTCCCGGAGTTTTTTTATGTACAGAATTTCCATAGCCCAGTTCAGCTTGTTAAAGTTAACCTGGAATTTGTGCTTTAGATGCTACGTTCTAAATTAGTGGTTTGGCAGCTGTTCCATGAGTGTCTGAGCAGCGCTCATGGCCCGGCTGACGCTTTTGGAAGTAGAGCTGGGGCTGAGTGCTAGACAGGAACCGTTTCAGCCGTCCCCAGCAAGCCAGACCCTCCTGGCGATACGAGAGACTGCCGGCAGCAGGTCTATGAGGACCACTGTAGTCCTGCCCTCCCTCCTGCCTGTCTACCTCCATGCATCCCTTCCCTCCCCACGGGTCCTTCTCTGCCCCCTTGGTGGGTTAGCCTGGAAACCTGAACTGGTGAAAAAGTAACCCCAGAAATAAAAGCAAATAGTCTGCAGTCGGTGAAGATCCCTGAGCAGATGGCAACTGCCAGTGTGGCCTCATGGTGGAGGAACAGCAAAAGCAAGCCAGTGATAGAGGGATTGCATCAGGGCAGATCTGTATCAGCCACAGGTGCTGTGGAACAGCACCCTTAGAGACTCAGGGGAGGGATGAGAAATACGGACAAGAAAGACTGTATTGCATCCAGCACAACTTGGAAATGTGTATCCTGATTTAACTACCTGTGGAATTGGTATTCACCCTGGTGTGGTCAATACTAACTCAGTAATACTTGTGATGCATTCAGCTCTTCATGAAGCTCTTGGGCTGCTAAAAAGAGATGATTGAGAGGGAAATACAAGAACTCCATTATGGAAAAGAGAACAATTACCTACCTACTAATTTTCAGTAGGCACTAAGAGGCACCCACTGAAATGATCAGGTAGTAAATTAAAAGGAAATGAAAGGAAAGACTTTTTCTCACCATGCAGAACTAAACAGGTTAGATGGGAGTGATGGAACTCAGATGTCTGGAGTCGCAGAGTTGCTCCATACATCAAGCTACACTAGTCAAGCCTGGAGGACACCCACCGGCAAAAGACGAGAATTACAAAATTCTGCTCATTAAGTGAGTGGTCATAGTTTATTGCATGTGCAGAGAAAAACATATGCCTTAGGGCAAAAATTACAGGGAAAATATTTGTAGATCATAGCACACTTTAGCTTGGAGAGTGTCTCAGAGGTCTTCTGGTGCAACCCCTGCTCAAAGCAGGGCCAGCTGTGATGCTAGGTCACATTGTTAGATGACCAAGTAATTTCAGTGTCCATGTGGTATTCAGAAAGAAGCTGGTCTAGGTATGCATGGCCTACTTTTGTTCTCGCTTCTCCTTACTTTCGTGTGCTTGACTTGTTAAAAACATTCTTGCAGTGCACTAAAGGAGTATCGCCTGGTGCTAGCCTTGCAGAGACAGTCGGGTGGTTTGATGTGTAAGAGTTGCAACTTGTCCTAGCAATTATAAACCCCACCTGCAATTATTTTTAGGCATAAAAGGGTAAGCTAGTTTTAAAAAGCATGTCTTAAGAGATGTATCAATCTAGCAAAATTGCAACGTTGCCATGAAGAAATGTGCTGAGGCATGTGAGACTTGGGCAGATTTAGTCTGCTGACAGGCTGAATCTTGAGTGGCACCATCTTAGTGAACCAATTAAATAACGGGCGCTAGTTTCCTAAGGCTATGACCCACGGGAGTTTTGCATTGTTCAGCTGAAAGTTGGAATTAGTGAGTCAAAGCCTTCCCTGAATTACACTAGTTACGCAGTGACCTCAGCTTTGTTATCCCAGATTTCCATTCAGCAAACACAGGACCTTATACTGCAAATGTACGGTAGAAGGCGTTGATTTTCCATCCAGTTTTGGAATCAAATCTTTCTCGTTTCCTCTGAAATAAAGTAGCTACGGTATGTTTCAAGAATATGAGAAAAAAGTTTATTTTAATTGGGAATAAAAAGAGAAAATGAAGGGAGAGGAAAGTCTTCATGAAGGATTGCAGGTAGCCCACATTCAGCTGGGAGTTCTGAGAGCTCCAGAGCTCTTCTGCAATGAATGTCTGTGTAAGCACTGGGACTCTGAGGTCTCTGCAAGGCAGTCTATTGCAGCAGGAAAGAAGGATAGCTTGGGGAAGGACTGCAATGAGCACAGCCTAGTAGTGCAGAACAAACAAATGGGATCAAACTAAAGGAACCAGGAGGCAGAAGAGAGATGGGTCAATGCAAGTTGACTGTGGAAAACAGTGCTTGCATGTACAGGATATAAGCTGTGCAAAGCAGCGCAGTGATGAAGTGCAAACAGCAAAAGGAAGATTTACAGCTTCATATAGGCCAGAATAAACCAGTGCCCTCTCAATGGCAAGAGCAGCATGGTCATAGTTCAGTCTCCAGGAAGGGGATTCTCAGATGGACATCCACTGAAAAGCTGTGATCAGGAAGCAGAAGGTATGCTTTGTAGTATCTGGGAAAACTTATATGCTATGTTGAGGCCAGAAACCACCTACTACTGATGCAGGATTCATATGATTGAACAAAACATCACATGATGGGAAAATGCTTCACCAGGAGGACTCATAAAGCAATGACAACGTTGATTCAGGAGTGCAGACAAGTAAGAGTTTAATGGCAAAAGCAAAGCAGGGATATTTTCCTGCCAGTGTTGCTCCATTGCTGTGAGCTATATGTAAACCACTCTCTCCTTGTAATGTGCTAGGTAGGCTTTTATGGGCTGGGTGACCAAGATGCTGCTTTCCCCCAATGAGCTTGCCTCCTGCAGCCCTCAGGGAATTACATCCCAGAGGACTAAAAGCCAAGAGACCACTATTCCGTGGCCAGGCAGCAAATGGGAGCAGAGAAGCCAAAGAATGCAGTCTACAGACCGGTAAGAAGGTCAAAGTCCTGCTGGCTAACAGCCCTGTGAGGCAAAAACGAAGGCAGGAGCTCCAGTGAAACACAGGCCATGCCCGACAGCAAGGGACTGGGGACAATGGTGACAATAAGATCAGTAATGTGGTGGAGTCTGCTAGCCAGAAACTTGGAAAAGGTCCAGAATATGAAGAACTTCAAGTCATCTGCTGATGGAGAAGAGCCACAAACAAGGCAGATGGGTGACCAAAAGGGACAGCTGGACCCTGCCCAGAAGGTAAGCAGCTGGAATTCAAAACACTGAAACAAGAAGTGGGTTCTGTGGGTGTTCCAGGATTGTGAGGGCCCATCTTTCTGCAGTGGGAGTTCACTGAAAGACATGTCCTCAGGAAGAGTTACGTATCAGGAAAACCCTGCCACAGAGAGTCAGAAAATGTTTGAGTAGTACGCAGAAAATAAGACTTGAATAAAGTCCTCCAGAGGCTGGAGAAGGAGGAATTTGGATGCAACAGCACGATGCTTGTTTCTGCACATGAGGTCACAGGTGACAAGGATAAAATGCCGGTAGGGAGTCACTGATCCGCTCAGGTTTCAGTGCCTGGAAACCTTTCACATTGGTGGCCACCATCCCGCAGGTGGAAGAGCAGGTACTGGAGCTGGTGTTGGCTTTGAAGCTGGTGCTGGCGTGATCAGTGCCCTGCCGGATCCCTGCTTTTGCCATAAATGGGAAAAAAGCTCCTAAGCAACCTAAATTCTTCACGCGAGGCTTTTGGCTTTTACCCTTGTGCCTCTACCTGGGGGAAAAAAAAAAAAAAACAACAACAACAAACCAGAAAGCGTTTGTTACTATTTTACAACGGGGATCGTTAGCTCCGACACCAGCAGACACCGGTGATTTCCCACGTCACGCCAGGCAGCTGTTGTTTTTTCCGGGCGGCCGCGGCGCAGCGGCCCCGGCGCGGCGGGCGGGAGGGAGGTGGCTCCCGCGGCGCAGGCGCACAGCGCCATCTCGCGCTCGCCGCGCCGCCCCGCAGGGCGGGAGGCGCGCCGGTGTCTCGGCGGCGCCATCGCATCGTTACACCTGGCGGGCAAAAACCGCCCCAGAGCTCAGGGTCCTGGTCAGCGTTTGATTACAGGGCTTCCTGAGAGTTGTGCTGCATGGCCGTAGCGATACCGTGTTTTGTTTTGTTTTGTTTTGTTTTGTTTTGTTTTGTTTTGTTGTTTTTTTCCCCTCTCCTTGAAATGCTGTTGTTATTTTACTTTCACTGGCACTCTTCCGTGGAGGAGATGTATTTTGGTTTCTCTGATAGAGTTCACAGAAATACTATGTGAACTCCATCTGTTGATTAAGAGAAAATGAGGTGTGTGACAAATTTTTCCAAGATCTACCCTTTCTGGTTGCTGAATTTCATTCAGCTGTGGCACTTCCCTGCTTGGACATAGCTGTTTTCCCTGCTAACGTAGTTTGGACATAGCTATTTTTCTACCTTTCAGGTCTGTTGAGGTTCTAGTAAGACAGAAGGATGATCTTCACCCATAAATTAGGCATTTCAGAATCCTAATGATCTAGAGTGCTTCATAAATTGTGTTAGTGTGCTGGAGCTGGAATGTTTGTTGTTTTGTTTTGTTTTGTTTTTAAATAACCTGCTTTGAGTAATTCCCCCGTTTCTATCATTATTTAAGACGTAGACGTCAGTCCACCTGGGAAGGAGGTCCAGGGCACTATTCGATTCTCTGCTCAGACACATTCATTCCAGCTTCGCTTCTCACTGGGACGGACCTCGTGTGGTTACAGGTCTGGTCTCCTGCAACTGCAGCTGTGACCGTGTGATTGCTTTCCTTTGCCCATGCGTTCAGAGAGGTCTGGAAAATCAGTGGTTAGGGTGAATGCCCCTGAGAAAGCCATATGTCAAAGCTGAGCAAACTGATGAGCTGGGGAATTCGTTTGCCCAGAGTTGTGAGTTTTGGTTTATTTGCCTCTACTGAACGTAGTGAATACCACTGACTGATTTTTGTCAAATCATTTCAACAGTGCAGGATAGTTGTTGAAGAAAACACCCCCCCCCCCCAACCCCCATCCACACCCCCTTCCCCAGCTGGTTTGAGAAATACATGATTTGAAGTCTTCTCATCCTTCCTTCCTCAGGACTTGCTCTGCATTGTTTAGGTTTTACCACACCAGATGATACGGGGAGCATCATTATTTAGGGTCATGGATTTCTATGCTGTAAATCACTGTAAATTGACACATCCTCTGCTCTCTTTCATTTAAAAAGTATCTCAAGTGGAAGGGCACTGAGTGCTAGCACTGGGCATTGATTTCTCTTGTCACTGGATCTTTCTAGGAAGCATAAGCTCTGCAAGGTGTTTTTTTGGGGGACTAGCGAGTCTGATTGCTACCAGTATGTGTGCAGCAGTGCAGGCTGCTTTGAGCTTGGTTTTCAGCTATGCTGAGAATTCAAACCTGAAATATCTCGTATGTTTCTGGATAAAATCTTCTAAAAGTGAGTGTTTCATACAAAATCAGTTTAGGCCATAGCTCTGCTTGGAATATCTCAGGCTTTGAACAGGTTTTGCAGATGTTTGAGTTTCTGCAAGTCCCTTGAGAGGACCTGAGCCAGCCTTTACATTTTTCTGACTGCAAATTTTAGGAGCTAATATTTTTTAATGTCAATTTTATACATACTGTAATGGCCTTGCCATAGAGCAATTTTACTGAAACAAACGAACAAAAAATAACAGTCCAATTGCTACATAGAGTTCAAATTCTGAATGCTTCATGGTAATGTTGACAATGGCTACTCCCTGTTCCTTCAGCTGCCCACACAAAATCACTTTCTATGTCATCACTGGTGTTTCTAGCAACTCTAGTCAGAACACCTGAAAAGTATTTGATCACAACAACTATACCTATGTGTATAGAACATAATATATATGTATGTACACACACACGTGCACTTACCAGTCATCATGAGTGGACAAATGGAATATGCTTTTGAGGACAGCTTTTCTGATGATCCGAGTCTCACTGTGTCAGCATTTTGAATCCATAAAAGCCAGCCTCAGTGGAATTTCCACACACTGCATTTTCCAAGCCTGAGGCTTGTTCCACATCTCAGAGCTCTCGACTAGTAGAAACATTTTGATTAAAGGTCTAATTGCTAAAATAAACCCAAAATGCTAGGATAGGTAAAAGCTCAAGCCTTGATACAGTTTTACTAAGATGTAGGTAATACATCCCAGATATTTTAGTGGCCAAGATTAATTTTTATTACTTTTTTTTTTTTTTTGTGCAGGAACATGAGTGAATCCTGGCCATTGTCATCTCTAAGTCCACTTTCTTCTCTCAGTTTTGTAGCCAGCACAGATGTAGGGATTCTACATACTTCTGTATCGTTTATAGTTAGACCACTGTGATTTTTCCTCCTGGATGAGGATTACAACATCATCATAAAATATGTTCAGCAAAATAACATGTAACTGTGTCCAAGCTCTAGCTGTGCATGTGATGGGGTGTGGGTGAGTGAGCAAGGGGAAGTTGGATCTCTTTGGTTGTGTAAGTGTAGTTAGATAAACGTCAGTGATGATAGAAACTAGTCCTGATTGGGTCAAAACACAGTCCTGTCTAGCTAGTGCCTTCAGATTCCATAGAACTTGCAAATAGGAAACAAAAGTCAATATTATGACAGAAATTTGTCATTCCTCTTGCTGCCTCTGTTGGATAGATGTCCCAGTAATTGCTTAATGTGTTAGGCTGTCCCCTGCTGTGTTCTGCAAGGGAGAGGAGTGCTTGGGCATCTGTTGCCGTCTCCTTCCCATGGTGGTTGTGGGTAGTGGGATGGAGAGCCTGATCTTCTTTGTAGCCAGAGTTTCCAAAAATTATCGTGTTGATGAGGAATTAGTGGTGAAGCCCCTGTTCAATGACCAGACTTGGTGCTTTGTTTGTTGGAGCATGTTATTCTTTGAGAACCTTGCTCAGGGTTCTGGTGGGTGCTGGAGGTGGTCATTGATAAGGGACATTTGAAAAATGGATTGATGATAATGAGCCATTTAAAATACTGTAAAGTACTCTTAATGTACTTTCTATCACTTGAGGCATCGGTGTGTACAGGTCAAACAAGACAAGTGTTGACAAAGGGTACGCATTTTATTGATGTTATATAAAGTGATGTTGCTCAATTGAGATTTCTGTGCTTGCGAGTCATGTAGACCTCTGGAGCAATTATTTCTAAAACCTTGACACTTTGTAGTGGTATTGCTAAGCCTAGGATGATCCTGAACAACAGATTGGAGAAAGAAAAAGAACAGTTCAGGGAAAAAGGGAAGAAATAGATCCAGAGAAATTAAAAGGAAGAAGTGATAAGGTGGGCAGGCTTTGGTGGAGGTGAGGGGAAATGGAAGAAGCAATATTTATATTGAGATAAAAAATAAAATGGAGCTAGAAAGCTCTTAGCAAATGGTTGATGTTGATTTAATCCTGTGTGACACATTGGTCCAAGTATTTACGTAGCAGTGTAATACTATCTTTACTAAAACTAAAAAACCCTAGAGTTTAAATGCTGTGCTTTTGGTAATGAACTGCTCTATCATATGACTCATTTAGACAAACACATTAAAATTCTTTTAAAGCCAATTTTATAATGTCAGTGAACTGGCTACACTGAAGACTTCTAAACTGTGACTGCTTGGCTGAGCTGACCACTCAAAACCTATAAAGTGATGATCTGCACTAATCTGAGAAATGGCTTGAAGTTGCCATCGGTCATCCACATCATCCAGGCTTCTTCAGGTCATTTGCCTTAGACTCATACGCATCATATGGCATGCTCATTTGTACGCAGCGGGGCAGATTTATTAAGGCTTCTGCAGGAAAAGGAAGCTTAGATCATACTGCATTCCCAGGTCTTTCTTCTTTGCTCAGAATGAAACTCAGTCCTTCCTATCAAGATTTAGCTTTGACTCTGAGTCAATTCCTCAAGCATTTCCTAGGGAAATGTTGCCATGTGAAGCATGGACAGGAATGTTGGCTGAGACTCCACAAACAGAAGATAGTTGACAGCACGTGATTATTCCTGTTCAAAGGACACACTGGGTAAAAGTTACGTTTTCCATATAATTGAGTCTTTGCTGGACCTATCTTGTAGGAGAACAGAAGATACTAGAAAGATGTAAAGGCAGAAGGAGTTTGCCTCCCATGTAGCCAACCTACAATACTACTCTTTAATTTAGAAATGCCTTCAGGTGCAGATAGAGCTGAGAACTTACTTACTAATTCTTTGCCTTCATGCTCAGTGCTGGGGACAGACATTCGTGCAAATCTCATGGAAGTTCACCGAATCTGCACAGGCTGAACAGAGGCCACAGCCATTCTGTTGTGCATTAAGCCACTGATCTTATGTCATGTGCATACTGCATCACAGATGAAATGAAGACAATAAGCAACTCTATCATATGGGCATGCCTATGGTAGGCAGGAAACACCAACAGAATGGAAAATAGATGTCCCGATTTGCTCATTTGCAGAGATTTCTGATCTGCCTTTCATAACTCTCGGGAACTGAACTTGTTCAATGGTCAGAATTTCATCTCAGTTCAGAGAATCTAATAAAAGAAGCCGTACCTGTCAAGGCCTTTTATTTCCAAAAGGCTGCTCTGACCCAATACACTGGAGATAACAGCCTTGAACAAGACTAGCTGGAGCAAGGGTTGTTTTGATAGTTATGAATTCAATATTCAGGCTCATGAACTTTTCCCTCAGTAACGCTTTGACTCAAAGCTGAAATATTCTTGGCAACTGGAACAGTAGATCACAGAAATGAGGAGGGAGGAAGTCAGGAGAGGAGGGAGGGAGCAGACAAAAGGCCATGGGTCCCAGTGGGGAGTGCACAGCACCAGCAGGATTAAATTTCCCTAGGCCTGTTGCAGCCACTTTCCTTGATCCTATGGGATCCTTTGTGGATCACAGAGCAGAGCACAGCTACTATTTTTCATTGTGGCCAAGCAAACCCCAGAATGGGGTCCCTACCAGAATGGCCCACTGCGTTGCTTTTTCAGCTGTTCTTCTGTTCCTTTCATGTGTGTTACAGATGGGGGAGAGCTACTGAAAACACCACTGAGTAAAAGTATGAAAAAGTCATCAGAAGAAGAGTGAGATTATTTTCTAAGTGTGGTAAGCAGAGGATGAAATTGTCTTAAAATAGCACGTCTTGACTAGATCTTCCTTGTGAATTATCAGCCTTGTTACTCAGGAAACTGGACTATTTCTAACTAAGAAAGTCTTCACTACGAAGTGAACTACAGATGACACGTGTAACAGGTTATGAAGACCTCAGCAGCTGAGAAGACAGATAAAAGGCTGGATAACTTTTCTCCCCAAGGTTGCTGGTTTCAATCCAGATGTTGGCATAGCTGATTCTCCCAGGTGTAGACCAGCATGTACTCCTGATGACATTTCACTTGCCTCTGTTAAGTGATAGGACGGTTTCACTCCAGTCTCTGAATGACCTCCCAAGCATGGAATACAGGCTTTTTCTGTGGCAGAGTCAGTACAGAAAATGGTAGCTGGGACATTCAGTGACTTACAGCCATCGTACAGCCCCCACAAGTCAGCAGAGAAGTTGCCAGCACCGTTTCCAAATGCTTTGTAAAGGGATGTGCTTATTTATTTGAAACCTTCTGCGAGTCCTGAAGAATTAAAAAGGGAGGAAAGCTGGAAAGGTAGCTCGTGCTTGTAGCAAAGAGGTCATTTTGCTGTAACAAGGATCTGGGTAGAGTTGGTTCTTCAGACTGATAACAGGTGATGGAAGGATGTGCTTGCAGCTGATGGACCTCTCTGCTGCTGAGCTAGCTTCTATGAGTTAATCCTGAGAGTTCTTGCCAACATCCCTGTTTTCGCTGTAACACTTGCTTGGACAAGAAGGAAAAATGTGATAAACAGCATAAAAACTATTCAAAGTATACAAGAGCATTTCATGCTAGCGGGACATCAAGCTCACTTTTTCTTTCTCTAAAAGCTTTCTGGAAGATGTCCAGCAGCCTTTAATTCCAGCAATTATATATCTGCACTTTCAGGCATTTGTATTCTAATAGTTATTTAGATTTTTTTTTTTAATTAAACTAATGATATTACTGGATATATATTTAATTGACCCTTCACAGCATTAAACTAACTGTCTGACCATTTAGGAAAAGCAGCCAAATGTGACATTGTGTCATAAAATGAGGGAGCTGGCCAGAGCCTGGACATAGAAGCCCTGTGCGTGAGAGCTTGACCAAAGCACAAGCAGAAATCTGATAGCTGGAGAAATACCCTGTAGTTAACGGGCATGTAAACCAAGGAACCACTGCGAGATTAAGTATCAGGTACTCTTACGCTCTGCTGCTTTAGGACATCTTTCTGGTTCAAAGACCTATTTATACTAGAGCCCTTTACAAGGCCTGAGCTGAGTGTATAAATGCAGACCCTTTCTACGTATAAGGGGGCCTTTATTTTCTCGTAGTGAAACAGAGGTTCAACGGTGACCTTTGCTGGCCCTGGCTCCCACCCTTCCCAGGGCTCTCCTCAAGCAGCTAAGTGACTGTTTGAAGTTGGGGAGACCAGCAACAAGGGGAATTTGTATTTGGTTCCACTGAGGCTTAATGAGACCTCTATTATCGCTTGTCACTGCCTCTACTGATGCTGGAGCTCAGGGAATTTTTAAACAGATCAAGGCACGTTTTAAACTCTTACCCCAAGGCAAATTGGCCACTTTGTCTGATCACAGCCTCTGTGCTGATATAAAGGTCCATCTGTGAGACTGCACAGACAGCTCTTGTAAAAGCCCTACTGACCTTGGTATGTGCTTCAAATGTTAGGTACTTAGTATTACTCAATAGCTTCTCAGCTGCTGGAGTTTTCTTAGGGCTCTGTGTGTGTGTCTCCCTTAATCACCATAAGGGTAATACACATTCTTTGAAACAGCTAAGTAGCTTTTAGCAAGATATTGGAAAGGTGAGGTGGTAATAATAGCTGCAGAGTGGCCTTCCTTGTTAGCCAAAGTGCTATTGAAAGGATCTTGGCATTTTACACCATACAACTGCTTTGTTTGGAATAGGAGGGCTTAGAAATCTTGAGGTGCTAAGTCTGCAGTAAAACTGTACAAATAAGTGATTTGCAGTTTACTGGCTTTGCTAAATGAAAAAAAAATATATCCAAATCAGGAAAACAAACAATTTAAATCCAGCCAACTTTGGAACAAATTGAAAGCGAACAAATATTTTTATGTAATTTTCAAGGTTATTTTTATCTTTATCAAACAAGAAAGCAGTTTAGATACATTGTGTAACAAAGTTGGTTTGAAATAAAAAGCAAAATAGTGGTTTTGAAAAGTCAATTCACAATTATAGAGCTAAGAACATTGAACATTTGTAGTTGCATAATAATAAAAGCAATAGCATGTGCTTGTACATAATTTCTCATCTTCCAGTAGATGGATCAGTATTTGCTGGAATTTTGTTTAATAACTCTAAAAAATATTCTGGTCATGGTACATAGCTTTGGGAGAAATGATTTTGATTTTCCATTTTAAATTATTTTTCACTCAGATGTGTTTAAAACTCCATAGTACACTGAGATTGCATGTTTTTGCAGAGCCAGGCACATCATTTGCTTTTGTATATTCCATCAATTACAGTATTCTAGAACTTGTGGTGCTTAAATAAGGTTTTAAACCACACATTCAAAACGTAGCATCTAGGAGCCTATATTTTGAATATAATTAAGTCTCCAAGTCATTCAGAAGCTTTGATTTTTTTTTCTAACACATCTGTTTATAGAAGGAAAAATAAAATTGTAAAATAATCTTTGCACATCAACAAGTGACATAAAAGAATAAACACTCAAATTATATGAAATACCAAAACCCATTCATGGAGGCACTGCGGATTAGCAAGATAGTAGGGAATAGCTCTGATACACATCTGCTGTGTGTTTTTCATCTTTTCTTGATGATTTGATTCCGGTTTTGCCAGTGATTTCCCACATTTGTAAAATGCTTTGAGCTGTAGGTAAAAGCGTATGAAGTAGGGCAATAATACCTTGTTATCGTTGCCAACAGTGTTCTGCAGATGATGGGTACTTCTGCTGTTTCGGAACCTAAACACCCTGTATCGCCTACCTTCACTGAGCATGAAAAGTCACTTCTTCCTCCTGGAAAGATTTTGATATGAGGACAGTTAAATACCAGCTGAAGCTTGTGCATTGCAGGCATATCGCAAATTTTAACTTCCTGTAGGTGTGGGCTTTGAGCTACCCTTCAGTGTAAAGTGTGTGCAATAACGTATATAAAAACAACGGGGCAGCTGCTTTCTGTTCTTAGCCTGAGCTCTTTTTAAAAATTGCTGTAGCATTTTAAGGTGGTAAATGAAATTAAATCGCTGTCCAAGCTGCTGCTTTTTGAAGTTCAGTCTCCAGCTTGTTGCTGTGGATTTTTTTCTCATGAGAGAGCTCCCATTACAGTGGGACATCTGTCCAGCTAGAGGGTCCTGGTGCCCTTAACAGCCTGAAACGTTTTGGAGTTTGGGCCTTTACAGATGGGGTAAATCAAAACTGGTTTGTGAATCAAAAGCAGTTCCCGTGTTGTCCTGTGATCTCAGTGACCCTTGGCTGGGATCTTACATCCTCAGGAAGGGGCACCACCATCACTGCCATTTGGTGGAATCATCTGTTTGATTTGTACCAAGAAGCCTGATTTCAAAAGCAAACCAGCACATTAAAAAGTGAGTGAATTGATATAAACCATTGACACCTCATTTTTACCTTTTTTTTTTTTCAAACAAACTCTTTCTTTGATCTGTCTGTGGTCTAAGAAGCGTTGTGTATCTGTACCACAGGATACAAGAGCACAGCAGCTGTTGTCATCAGGAAGAAATTTCCCCTCTAGCTATGAGGGCAAGGTCCCCCTCAGCCCTCCTGGGGTGATGAGCAGTGAAGAAGAAGAGTGAATAGTTCCTTCTTTCCCAAACAGACCTAATGAATGCTGTGCTATATATAAAATACATAATAATACAATATATTTAAAAAATTTAGAATGTATAAAAATAACATATATATAAAATAGCCAAAATTTCAGCTGCTCTGCTTAGTGGGCATAGGGTTACTTATGTGAGGCCATAGTGGGCTGGGTCTTCAAAGGTGCATAAGTATCAAAAGGTGTGGGATTTGCATGAGCTTGTAAGTAGATTTGGTTCCTAACTTCCATTCCCTGCTTTAGATTTTGAAAGTCTTGACGGGCATCTCTTTCAGCTTTCAGACATCTAAATAACTTTGAAAACGTTCTCCCTGGTGTCTGGAAAAGGCTGAGAGTACGTGGAGGACCAGCAGTGCACTATAGCCTCCATCTTTTTCTGCAACAGGGTGGCCAGCTGGGTGGAGTGGGGTGGGCAGGTTCCTGTCGTGAGCAGCAGCTTTTTGTGTGTGCTCCCCACCACGCAGGCTGAGCGCTCTCTCCAACCTATCTGGTATCAGCCCCTTTCCGAGACAAATCTGGCATGAGAAATCAGAATCGATGAGAATACCAGCTTATTAGTTTCATCCTGAAAGCCTCCTGCTCGAGGACTGATGTGCTGGCCTTGCTCATGGGGTGCTGCCCCTCCACTGGCAGGGTGTTTGCAGTTCTTGCTTGTCAGTGTGAAGGAGAACAACAGAATCAGGCCTTACATTTTTCCTCAGCCCCATCTCAAACTAAACTTCAGTGGAGTTAATAGCCCTCTGCCTAATGAGGGCGGTAAGGGCTTCAGGGCTTCATCTATTATTAGGTCCGCTGTATATCAGAGGCTGTCAGAACAGATGGTTTTGTTCCCCCACCATGGCAGATAGAAGAAGACGGGCCAGGGTGTTGTAGCCTATATGGTACGGGGGAAGCTGCTTTGTCCAGGTTGCTCTGCTCTCTCAAGGAAACGTGGCAGAAAAAAAAAACTTATTTCTCTCTGTATTTGCACTATTTTCCTGTCAATGTCTGTTTTATTTTTCCAATTTGTCATGATTTAATCCCAGCCAGCCACTAAGCACCACGCAACCTGTCACTTGCTCTCCCCTGGTGAAATGGGGGAGAGAATCGGAACAGTGAAAGTGAGACAACTCGTGGGTTGAGATAAAGACAGTTTAACAGGTAGAGCAAAAGCCATGTGCACAAGCAAAGCAAAACAAGGAATTCATTCACTGCTTCCCATGGGCGGGCAGATGTTCAGCCATCTCAGGAAAGTAGGGCTCCATCACAAGTAACAGTGACTTGGGAAGACAAATGCCATCACTCCAAACGTACCCCCTTCCTTCTTCTTCCCCAGCTTTATATGCTGAGCGTGAGCATTCCGTATGGTATGGAATATCCCTTTGGTCAGATGGGGTCAGCTGTCCCAGTTGTGTCCCCTCCCAACTTCCTGTGCACCCCCAGCCTACTCGCTGGTGGGGTGGGGTGAGAAGCAGAAAAGGCATTAACGCTGTGTAAGCACTGCTCAGCAAGAGGGAAAACATCTGTTATCAACAGTTTCAGCAGAAATCCAAAACATAGCCCCATACTAGCTACTGTGAGGAAGACTAGCTCTATCCCAGCCAAAACCAGCACGCAAGTATAGGGGTGTCACATCGAGTAGCAGACAGGGGATATTTGAAATTCTCTCAAGTTACCAGAAACCTAGAGGAGTTAGGCTGGGTGATGGGGATAGGGAAAAGACATTTGCTTTCCAGTGAGGGGTGACATTGATGGTTCATCCTGACGGTGGCTGAGTCCTCAGATGCAGTGGGACCTGCTGCAGCTGCGCTAGGGGAAGATGTCTTCTCAAGGCAGAGTGCTGCTATTGAAGTAAACCACCTCCCTCCTGCTCTGGGGCTCTGCACCTTGAGTGTTCATCTGTGCTGGCACATGGGTGCTGCCACCCTCCTGGTGGGGCTCTGCAAAGGCAGGGGAGAGCTGCCTCGCTGGGAGCCAGCGAGAAGAGACTAACTCAGGGTCTTGCACTCATAGCTGGCTTGACAGATACGGATCTTAGTTTTTTCCACAAAAAGGTATTGAGATCCCTGCAGCTTGGGAGCGGTTTTGGGATACCTTCTCTTTTGATTTGCCAGTCACAGCAGGTAACTGAAGACGATAGCACGTGAGAATGTTAGGTCCGTTTCCCCTTTGCAGTGCAGCTCCTGGCAAGGGAATCGCTAAAGTCCTGCTGAAACAGGATTTTGTTTAATAATCAAAAAGCCTCAGCAGTAGTTTTATGGGTATTTTCAACAGTAACTAAGGAGCACATTGTTGGCTAAGGTGAACTCTGATGTCCCAGCTAAAAATCTGAATGAGAGCTGAAATAGCCAGTAAGCTGTTCTTTTATTTCTGTTCATGGTGAGACAACAAATAGATCTGGAGTTCTTCCAGTGTGTTTGCGATTCAAAATCATTCATTAGATTTCTTGAAGTAACTGACATTGCAAATCTTTGCACGTTCACAATAGCACAGTTGCACGTCACAATTCATGCTGTGATAGTTAATAGGTATAAAACTCTGATCCTGCTGAGAATGAAATCCTGGCATTAGTGAAATCAAACAGGAGTTGTGACACTAATTTAATCAAGACTCGGATTGAATCCTGATGCAATCCTACTGAAACCTTCTTTACACTCTCATATGCGTGGTAGAGTTGAAATTCAAATATGTATGTTGACTGAGTAATACCGGATCTGTTTGAAAGAGAAGTCAAACATCTGCGCTGCGTTGGTTGATTAGTGAATTTTAAGAACTCATACGTAAACCAGTAAATTAGAAGATTAAGCTTCCTTCCCTGCCAACAGATCCCTGCAGGCGTTTTTACTGAACTGCGCGTTGCTGACAAGGTTTGGCAGATGGTAAATGATTTTGCTCTTCATGAATATTTTTCAGTGGCTGATTGACAGCTGATGGGCACTTCTTCTTTAGACAACAGTAAGTCCATTTTCCCCATCGTTGTGTTTATGGAGGCATTGCTCTCCTCATTTCCAAACGTGACACGAGTTCTCGTGGTCTGGACCCTCCCTCCCCAAAAGCACGGTACAGGCAGCTCGCGCTCATGCAATGACTTGTGAGACTTTGCTGGGCTGGGGCACCTTGCACGGCGTCCTGGATTTGTGCCTACCAGGAATTAAGGCAACACGAATAGCCAGCAATGAACGTGCGGGTAACTGGTGGCAGTTTTCACGTTTACACAGACCAAGACCCATGTTATTGGGCTTTCCACCAGGAGGTGGCAGGGTCGTGCTGTTCATGCAGACTTCACCGGAGCTAGTTGCTGATCCCGTACCTTTCTAGGACGGGCTTTTAAAGCTCTCTCAGGAGCTACTATATCTTGTCGAAAGATACAAGCCTGTGACTGGCATTAGTGGAAAATATACTGTATATGCTCAGCGGTTTATTTAAAGAACTATCACTCTTGACTTGAGACTGACCTAAGTCCCCCAGATTCAAACAACCTCAAGCTTTACAGAAGTGCAGATAAAGGACAGAAATTTCAATTTAGATTTCCTTCTCTCCGGACACTTCTGTTCCACTGCTTCTTCCTCAGACATTTAGAAAACCGTGCAATAGGTGGTGCCAACCCAAGTCTTCTAGCTGACTGTTTCTGCCCTCTCCTCTCTCCTTGCAGGTTGTCTTTTATTATGTATACTCTGAAAGAGTTTGTGGGATTTTTAAATTATTTTTCGTGTTGTGCTCATCTTCAGCATAGTTCACTCAGTCTCTCAAGCTCTGAAAGACAGAGAGATGATGGTTCATGCATGGCACAGAGAGAGAATTCTTAATCTGTTCAACCTACTAAGCCCACAGTCTCATTCAGCAGCCACAAGATCACACAGATAAAGAAAATATCACTACCTTTTGCTATAAAGGGAAAAACCTACTTTGTTTGGCTCAAGAAAAAAAAAACAAGGCAATTTGTGCTGATCTCTCAGTAAATATAATAGCTTTCCATCACTAAATTTTATAGCCCTGCCCAATAAATGAGTTATGTACTGCAGTGACCTTCCAACCACAGACCAAGTGTGAGGCTTGTGGTAGGGGATTTTCGGACTTGTTTTGAGTAGTGGCTGAAGCCATGCAAGCTATCTGGAAAGCCAGATTTTTGCTATTCTGTTATGTATGCATAAGGGGGATTGCCACAAAAATGGAATTGTATTTTGAAGCAAACCATTAATCATAGTAATGGGCTCATGGCCTGGAAGGACACTGTGGGTACTGGGTGACGTGTTGAGGGCTGGGGGAGCTTTGGCTAGAGTGCTGGGCCCCATTGTGCTGGTCCTGCTTGGAGAGGCACAGGGTCAAACCAAGCCAGTCCCTCCCACATGCAGAAGAGCCAAGAGGGCTTGTGCTAGACGGACTCCTTGCCAAACCCACTGTGTAGGCAGGACAGCTGGTCACAGGGCTTGCAGCAGATGCTGAGCTCAGGCAGATACAGTTTGAGGGTCTCTGGTTCTCCTCAGGGTCAGGTTTTCATCTAACAAACGTGCCTTTCTTGCAAGCAGTGGAACAGGATGAATGGCAGAGGTGCATGGAGAGAGGAGCATCCTCAAGTTTTTCTGTAGTTCCCTCCCCTGTCTCTATCTCTGTGGCTGGGGCAGGCTTCCTCCCCTCTCCCTCTTCCTCAGTGTCAGAGGGCTTCAGTGGTGATGTCTGTCTCATACTTTGGCTGTACAGCAGCTGTGTGGACAGTGTAACACCCTCAGGACAGGAACAAGGAACAGGCAGCATTAAGTTTGTCTTTGTCAAGAGCCTTGGGTTGTTATTACAGTACACGCTCTGACTCTGGCATGGTTCATCAGGCACAAGCAGGACTTTAGTTCTGGGCAGCACGCATGATTTACAGCTGCCACCTTTATATTATCCTCCTGCCAGAGCCTCAGTACCCAGAGCTACTCCAAGCCATGTTGTGTTACGGCAGTGGTGGATTGTGTCAGATGAGATGGAGGGCATGGCTGAACCGCTCTGCAGTATGACAGAGGCCAGGGAAACAGATTTGTGTCAGTGTCAAAAGCTAATGGATTCCCTATCTTGAAGACTGTTTTGAAACAACCTGCCCAGCCAGGTTTAGTCTGGTACCACCAGAGGCGTTGCTCCTCTGCCGTCACTCTCAAGGGAGCCAATTCACAACATGGGGAAAAAAAAAAGATTTTCGAGCAAATTTTCGCATCTCAAAGATCCTCTCCAAAAGCTCCCATGTAAAATTGTGCTTTGGTACCATGGAACTCGGAGGAACTGGCCATAGTTATGACCATCTTGTTTCCGAGTCGCTGGCTGAGATGTTTGGAAGAACCCGTAATTCACTGCTTTTTGCACCCAGACCACTTCAGGAAGGGGACGAGGTTGGCGTCTTTTGCTCGAGGTATTCGTACTGACACACAAAGAAGGGGACTGTATTCCACACCAGGTCTGGAAATCAGTTCATTGACATTATCTCTGACTTTTTTTCTCAACTGCCATTTCTTTTGTTCTGCTGTAGATCTCTTTTTGTCAGCTTGTTCCCATCTCATTCAGAGGACCAGCTGGTCTCTGTGCTTCTGAAAAGGGCCTTGCAGTGTTCCCCAGTAATTGCTCAGCACACCCTTGCATACAGCTGGGGGAAGGCATTGCTTCGCTCATTGGTAAGGCACGTTTGGTTTTTTTACAAACCAGGGGGAAGTTTTGGCGGTCCTACAGCATGCAGAGGCAGCCCACTTTCATTTGGCTGCCTGATCATTTCATAAATGCTTTCAGTCGAATGAATAGGAGGAGGAAGTCTTTGTGTGGAGGTTTGAATGGGCAAAGGTAGCTAAATGACGAGCCATGCTCCTCATTTGTTGGGTGCGTTTAGCAGCCACCGCTTGTGCATCCTACAGGAGTTCACAGCCTGGGGTTTATGGGCACAGGCTCCCCTGGCAATGCACGGCATCAGGTGTCTGCAGAATGGCTCCTGGCACGTCTGTGCATTAGAAGGAGTATTAAAGAAGTACCCTGTAGACTTGCTTGTGCATCATAAAGTTATTTTTTCAAACAGCTTCTGAAGTCTTGAAGTTCGTTTTCTCCTCTGAAAGCTTTTTGTTCTCAATTTTTTTTTCCTGAAATTTGGAAGGCTAGGACCGCACTGTCTCATGTAACTGTTTGAAACCTGCAGTGAATGTTCTAGGGAAAATATCACATGAGCTGGTTACGTTTTCTATGCAGAGTATAGATGTAGGTCAGAAAGGCCAGGTCAGCTTGGAGTCTGGCAGCACTGAGCATCAGGGCACAGAGAATAGCTGGGCGTTGTGATCATGACACCGTGTCCCTTTGGCAAGGAATAAGCAGTGGTGGATCAGCCAGTGGGATCAGGAGGAAAAGCATCCTGTCACAGGACTATAAACCCAGGTTCAAGTGCTTCCTAAATCTTACAGGATTTAAACCTGCATTTTCCATTTCAAGGGAGAAAATCCTGGCAAATGGTTTTTGAGCAGTTTGAGGTCCCCTTACGCCCACTGAAGCTGCTGGACACCTAAACACTTAAAAAAGTCTAGACGTAATTCCCTTTGAAAACAAAAGGCTTATGCCAAGCCCTTTTCCTTTGAATTTCTGGTGACTAACCTAGGCAGCTCCTCAGCTTGCCGGCTGCCATGGTTTGAATTAGGTGCCTGCACTGTCCATGAGCCTAAACCCAAAACTTGCTGCCTGGTTTCCCTCATGCATCTCCCCCTAAGTATTTCTTTCCCTCAGCCATTTCCAGTCTATCTCCAGAGCTGCCACCAGTGGGGTATTTGTTCAGAGCCTGCTCCCTCACTCCTGCAGCCCAGAGTTCAGGAGACGGCTGGGGAGGGAAGAAGCAAGTGTGTTCGACAAGCGATTTCAGATTAGTTGGGTTCAGGTTTTGCCATCCTTCTGGAAACCCTCCAGGACATTTGAAGTCCCCTGCATGCAGGGATGAAGCCGTGGCCCCGGGCTGCTTGCGGAGCAATTACACTGGACCTGCAGAAACCCAGGGAGCTTGGGGCTTCAGGGCACTGCATGCCTGTGGACTGTGGGGGAACCGGGGCTGCAAGCCCAGCGTGGAGCATGTCCCCGGGGAGGCTGAGATGGGGTCTCCTGGTGGGGCTCTGGCAACGTGGGACTCTCTCCACGAAACCTCTGTGCTTCAGTGCCTTTGCTGGCATCCTGGTAAAGCAAAAAGAGATCATTTTGGACTACATCTGTAAGGCAGGTCTGGGAAGCTGCTAAAATCCTTCTGGCTGCACAAGGGAATTTTAGGGCTTATTTGTCAATATTTCATTTCTAAAGGCTCCTCTTTCACAAACACCTGTCCTCCATGTCCTCCTCAGCTATTTTCCTCCGTTCTCCACTGCTGCCAAGACGTCAGTTACTTTTGAAGGATTAGGAGCTGCCACTTCCAAGCATCGTCTGGAAAAAATTACTTCAACAGTGAAAGATCCTTTAACACAGATGCTGGAAATATTACCTGCCAGCAGCCTCAGAAACAGCTCAAAATAGCAGAGATGCCCACAGTGCAGCCTAAAGGCAGCATGTAAACCGTGATATCCTGGAGCATGGCCCAGGGCTGCCTTCCTGCTAACTGAAGTCTGGGAACACGGGTCTGATGGTGCTGCAGGGTTTCCATGGCAAGCGATGGTAAGCGAGACTGTCTGCTTGTTGGGAAGACAGAAGATACTGTGCATGCCTCTAAAGGTAATATTTTGAAGTTATTTAGAGAACGGTTGCTGCCTTTGAACACTCTCCATATGTAGTAAATAAGGGGTTAGCAGCACAGATAAGATTGTACCAAGTTTCCCAGTTTTTTACTTAGAAATTCTCTTTTTCACCAGATAGCCATCCCTTCAAAACCAGATCTTTACACTTCTTGAAATGGGCCCACAGCTTGGCCCGTTTTCTGGACATCTTACTTTAAGAGTAGCTATTTCCCTGTACTACTGTAAGGATTTCCATTTTGGAAACTATGCTGTACGTGAAAGCTTTTGAGTGTGTGGTATGAGATTTATCAGACCACCTTCATGACACAGGAACACGGACCTGCAGTCCTGCCTCAACTAACAGTTCTCTCCTGTGTTTCACATTAAGCATGTGCTGAAGCTTCATCCCATCTTTATGATGACAGCAGAGAAATGACCAGCATGGCTAATCTCTGCCAGATTCAGGAGATACTGAGTCTACTTCTGCCCCAGATACTAAGCCATGAATCCTGAGATAAGGCATCAGACACAAGTCAATAGGTGTGAAGGACGGAGGGTACACAGGAGACTTTCATGACGGAGAGTGCAGGCTAGTTACTGTTCCCAGAAAAGCAGATGGAGGCATCAGGAAATGACAGAAGAGTGAAAAGGCGAAACAACAAAGTTAGTCTGGGAAAGGTGATGTGAAGTCCCACGCAAGTAAAGAAGAGAAAAACACATGTTTTAGTGCTTTCTTGGATCAGGTCCAAAAAGTCTTACAAACATGCAGCTAACATAGAATAATCAAGATCTGTTCTGCTTTAATTTTGGTATACCACGTTTAAATTAGTGTGGTAGCTTGCATCAAGTACATGCTTTGTAATTAAATTTTAAAATTACATTTTCTTTTTTGAGAAAGATATTTTAAAAATGAATTGGATATCCTTCAGAAACTCGACTTTGTTGACAAAGATGGTTTCTCTTAATGAAAGACTAAACTGAATGCATTAAGACTGAAAGGAATATAAACTATATGCTGTTATGTTTGATGCACTAAAAATGATCCTCCTCTCTACTGGATTCCCTGGGGCTGTTTTCAGACTGGAGGTAATATATGTATTTCATTTTGAGGTTTAGCACTAGATAACCTAATTAGTTGCAAGTTGGAAGAATTGAGTATTCTTGGTCCACTTGAACAGTCTTTCTGCTGAAAAATGGAGGGGACTAGTTCTGAATGCCTTATTCTTCACAAGCCATATCATAAAACCAGAATGATTGCTTTTCAAGGTTGAAACTTGCTCTGTTTTGCTGCTTTGCTGTATTTTCAGTGAAATTTAAGGAATATATCAAGCCTGGAGTGCATCTTTTCTGAATAAAGAACATCTTGTATTTTCCAAGGCCTTGGTATTCTTTTCACAGAAGGCTGTAAACTACTCTTTGGAAAGAGACTTTGTATCGCTATCAGCAGTTGCCTATTTAGGAAAAGCTGAAGACATTCTACAAATTGCATGAACATGTCTCTCATAAACAATTTTAGTACCTTCATTTCAGGATCTTTAAATTTAACAACAAATGTTGGCCTTCGCTTCAAGAACCACTGTCCTTCGAAAGCTAAATTGTCAGATGCAGGGACTACACATGGTTGCAATAAAAAGAAACATTCACAAGATTATTTTAAGTAAAAACATACCATTCAGATTGATATTATTCTTATTCTGGTTGGGCTGCTGCTATTTATGAGAGTTTGGATGAGTGATGGGTAGTTGTGAATATGTTTATGAATCCCACACAGCTCTTGTATTTTGTTAGGAAAAAGTATCTTTATACTGTTTGTATTCCAAGTGCATTATATGTCCTTCAGCTCTAGAAAGGCTTTGAGTAACTGCACTGTGAAAATTGCTGTCTTCAGTGTAATATCTTCTTGACTGACTTAGTTGAAATCAACATTGTGTTTCTTGTAAAGCTTGTAATAAGTGCAATCCTGTTTCTGTTCGAGATAATGGGAGTATTGTCATTGACTTCGATGAGAGTTTTTATGTATGTTAATGGAACAAAGAAATTCACTTTGGCACAGATAACTACCATGTCCCCTTCCTCCCAGTGAAATACCTTATTTAGCTTCTCAGCATCCAAGCTGCCCTGGTGAGGTCTGCAGGTTCAATCTTGCATGTCTCTAAAGAATGGTAGGACATTAAATGGGGAAATGAATAAGCTCACCAATATGGGAAAGCATACCTATGTGAAAATTTGGTAACGACTGTTGCCCAGAATAGGAATAAAGAAATCTCTCTTTACCTGCATCTATATCACTGCCTTCTGCTTTGTCAAACGCTACTAGGGTGATGAAAAAGTTTGTGCTGTCCCAGGTGGTCACAAATATCATCGCTTATCCAGATCTATCCTACTTCCATTTTCTAGCGTGTCTGATGCATCTGTAGAGAGAAGATTATAGTGTGTTGACAGGGACATCTTGAGTCTTGGATGAACTGAAATTAACTTTGAAATCCTTACTGTTGTGTTTGTCTTCTAGCCTCTTGCTGCTGATGTATTTGATGATCTTTGGGATTTGTGTTATTGTGGGATACTTTTCACTCTTCTGATTCGTAGAAGATCACTCTGGCTGTATCTGCAACAGGGACTTAACTGGCTCATCACATGGACAGGAGCACTGGATTCTGATGACTCCCCCAAGCAACTTCAAGCTTCTTTAGGGAGGTGTCTGCATTGATTTCAATGAGAAAGTGGGGCACAGGAGTTGCTGGAGAAGACCTCTTGTAGATTAGTCTTTTGTCTGCACTTTAAAGTGAGGTATGTCACTATGACTTCTGTTCTCACTGCTCTTTGTTGAAGATTTGATCTCCCTTTTCTGACTCAGTGTGAACTGCATCTCAGCTGGGTAGTTTTTGGCTTTCCTGCTAATCTTTCCAATATATTCCTTAGTGCTGCAGTTTAGTGTTGCCAGCTCAGGTTCTTGGCTCTACCCAGGATTCCTTTGTGAATCAGGGTGTTATACCTGCTTGTATCATCACCTCATCAATGTCTTTAATCTTCTGAAATGAGTTTCATATGAAGACACACTGTACAAGTGGAGCGTGCCTTCTGTATTCCTTAAGAAAGAGAACAAAAGCTCAGTAACATCAAATAAGTAGTGCTTGCACTGCTTCTGCTGTGGTGTCCACACATCCACCTTCTAAGCTGATTTGGCCTATACTAAGAAGTGCGATGACTGCCAACAGCTGCACATACTGTACTTACTACACCTACGAAAGCATTTGTGAAATTCTACAAAAAGGCTAGAACACTTTTCTTCCACCCATCCTTGTTTTCTTGCTTTCTCTCTCTCTCAGCAGTGGTATGTATCTAAGGGACATTACCCTGGAGCTTGTTGTGGGAGCAAAGTACACTCTTAATAGAAATGAGCTGAGAAGATCTGAGCTTAAGCCTTAAGTTTCCAAATATAGAAGAGGAAACCTTTTCGTCAGCTAGAGAAAGCGTACTCCATCAATGACATGATGCCAATGGCTGAACAAGGGACTTACCCCTGCCCCCCATCCGTGTATGTGTACACCACAAAGGCTTTTCTCTTCTGGCTCCTGCAGTAAACCCAGCAGAGGTTGCTTTTAGAGAGAAATGAACCTTTTCTTTTTTCCCCTCACAACTACCTTCACAAAGCTGTTTTTTTTTTTAACAAGCCATAGTCATGAAGACACAGCTCTGCTGAACAGACAAAAGCATTAAATATTATCCACTGTTTTAAAATATATTATTTTTATTAGGAGCACTGCTCTGTTTCACTTATGAACCTCAAAGAAAGCATCTGTATGCAAAGACAATTTCAGAGTGGTTAACCTATCTAAGTAAAATCAGAAGGAAGCAAATTGTCCTAAGAAAGTGCTTTTGTTGAGCTGAGTAATTGAGTCAGGTGGTATAGGCTTGGCGATAATGTTCCCAGCTTCCAAAATGCACAGGCCAACAGGCATCCCTCCAACTGCCAACAACTTAAGAGTTGAGAAGTACTTGAATTTTTACTCATTTTCTAGTTGTTTTGAATGCAGAATAGAAACAAGAAACAAAGTGAGCATTTTGTGATTTGGCATGCCTCCAAACAACACTAGCAAGCGACCATACCTTTTCAACTCAAACTAGTCTTCAAGTGCCAGCTGTCAAGGTGGTGTTCATACATGATTTTCTGAATAATGAAGCTACTAATATCAGCATTTAATATCACCCAGCACCAAAACAAGGTAATTCTATAATTGAGGAAAAGTATCGAGCAGCCTAACCCTCGAAATTATTTCTTTCTATTTCAGAGCAGCTGATCCTAATCTAATTAAATAATAAATGAGATGTCTCAAATAGTAAATCTGATTAGATTTTTATTAAAGGGGATAATGCCTGTTCCCCTCTGGCAGCATTCCTTTCCCCTTCGGCAGCATAAGTCTCTGGGGTTAAATCAACTTCTGAATCACATGATGATGATTTAACTTTGATGTACTGATGCATAGATGGCAATATAGTTCCTACTATAGAATTAACATCTTTTAGTGGAAGCTGCAGAATTACTTGTGCTTTCTTGGCTCATTTTTTCTGCTCTAAAAGTTAACTGCTTTCCTTTTCTTGCTTCAGTAATTGTGTTTGTTTGTGCTTGGGTGTTTTTAGCTGGGTGGACTTATAATAGAAGATAAAAAATGATAAACGATGGGTTTGAGTTGAACAAGGCCAGGTTGGATGAGACTTTGAGCAACCTTATCTAGTAAAAGGTGCCCCCATGGCAGCGGTTCTATGATTCTATGGTTCTAGGAAATGAAACAACTCCTGGCATTGGCATTCCCCTGTACTCTGGTATCCAGACTAACCATCAGATTAACCCCTGTTGAAGGAGGAGATAATATATTCCTTTATAACTTACAGCAGAAAAATCTATATGGTGTTCCTAGGATGCTGTGTTTGGAAGTGGTTAAAGAAAACAGGCTTGTGTGGGGAAAGTAGAAAAACGGATTCTACTTTTTCCAGATATAAGAAATTTTTATTTAAGATTTCTTATTGAAGGTCAGTTTCTGCTCTGTTTTATTTCCCTCTATAGACCTAAGCCAGAAACAGAATTTAGCCTTTAACTTGCTGCCATTTGAAAGACCAGAGTCTACAGTTACAGGTACATTTTAGGTCCACCTGCCCTCTTTACAAGGAAAAAATTTACACTCTCCAAACCATTCCCTCAATCATTCTCTTTTTTTTTTTCTTCCTGCTGAAAACATAGCTCATGATTTGAAATGTATTAATATGTACATGTAAACATGGACTTAGAATTACAAACATTTGGATATTACTCATTTAATTATATCACCTTTTCTTGCTGGTGCCCTTTGAGGTTATTCTTTGAAATTCAAAGGATCTGACAAATGTGGGCATTGCTGGTCCATTTTAGGAAAAACTGTCTCTGACATATGTACTCTTGTATACTTTTTATTTCAACACAACGTAGGAAGATGAAAGCAAGAGTAACAGTAAATAAAACACCTTTCCTTCTTCAGCTGTAGACTATACAGTTTCATAACAGTTGTTTCTAAATATTGCAAAAAACTCCATGGTGGCATGTTAAAAATCTCACAGAGAAGCAAGACTCACTTAACAAACAAAAAGCACTGAATGCTGAAGCAGGGACATTTGGTTCCTGTGCAGTGTTCCTGGTAATGCCGTCACTCTGATGTGGTGAGCTGGGGTCTTACAGGCTCAACAGCTGTATATCTAGGTAGCAGCATTTTTCCTTTTAACAAATCACTTAACGCATTAGCAATTAGCCAGTAGTTGCAGTGGTGTGAACCTGTTTAGTGTTGCATCCCAGAATCACTCACAAGCCCAGATGGAGAGGACAAGGGCCCTCAGGGGCAGATGGCCTCCAAGCAGCAATCCTTACCTACCAAGGCGTGTGGAAGGCAGCATCCTTCTCAAAGGTACCAAGGAAGAATAGTTGATGCATGAGTGAGGGAGAGGCCATGAGCTGGATCTGGGGTGCTGAGAACTGAGAAAGGACCAGACTAGCCAGCTCCTTCTTTGGGATGAGATGGAGGGGTAGGATAGATAGAATTACTGAAGGTGTTACTGGGTTGTTGTTTTTATGATTTCCAGTGGCAGATAATCAGGGTTAGAGGTGAAAAGCTCAGTGAGCGATTAGCTGTCTTGTGAGATACGTAGGCTCTGGTCCTCCTGAGTTTTGTGGTTCTGAAGAATTATAACCTTTCTCACCCAATCAGAGGAAAATTCAGATAACAAATCTCCGCAGAAAAGCATTAGAGGAGTAAAGTCGTACTACAAACCTTGACTTTCAGGATCCAAAGCAACACATTCTCAGTGTGCCTACTCAAGGGGCTACTTAAAAGCCTTAATATTTTGAGCAAGTAGTGCTACTCAATGACAGTTTTAGAATGAAAATTCCTTTCTGAAAACAAATGTATGTGTAAAAGGAAGCAGAACAAGTCTCGGAGAGAGTCATCCCTGAGGTTGATTAGTGAGTACAACCACAAAGAAACTTTCTTCCTCCTCTCCCAAGCCAGCAATATTTTTACCATTTTTTTAACGGCAGAGACTTCAGCCTGCAAAGATTTTTCTATAGGAAAACAGTTGATTTTTCTTTTATTTACTCCAAATCTAATTTATACCCAGACCTACATCTGGCCTAACTTGCTCATATGCAGAAGCCTATATCTCTTCCCTCAGTGAATCCTTCATAGACCTCTTTCTTGCTATGCTTCCTCATCTCATAAGAAATATAGGAGGTTTTGGGACTTCCTCTATTTGTTATTTGAGATATAGTAAGTAATCGTTAAAAGATGCTTTTAGGTGACTTGACAGTGTTAAAACCTAGCAACATTTCATAAGCAATAGAAACAAACTTTTGGACAAACAGAGTAATTCTCCTCAATATAGTTCATGAATTAGCTACAAAACCAGCTTCGTCATACACATTCACAGGAATATCTCTTCATTTTCCTGCAAAAATTTCATCAAATAAGCAGTATTTGCGATGTGCTGGGGAGGTCATGACTGCTGGGATATTCTAGAGAAACAGGGAGTGCATGTTTCCCTGCTGGGACTCTCCTTCTTCCCTTTCGGTGCAAGGAATATGCATTTTGAAGTTTCACTAGCCAAAGCTATGGCCATCTGTCTGAAAGGGTGCATGCCTTTCTTCTTGCTGTTTCTGTCCTCACTCTTCCCACTCCTCTTTCCATATTTACTTACAAACACTTCCCTGACTTCTTTTTTGCTCTTCATGTGACTGGCATTTATAGCCTGTTTCTTTTACTCCTCAGTATCTTTTCCAGCTTTGGCTCCTGCCCCCCTCCACTTTGCCTCTTTGTACAACATTTCCCCCCGCCATCTTATGGCAATGACACATCTGATCCTGCCCCACTCTGTGAACTTGTGCTACTAATCAGTCCATAAGAGAGTAGAGGGGTGAAATTGGTTGGGAGGGCAGAGTTTACTGATGTCGTTACCCCTAGTAGAACAGAAAACCAAAGGAATTACGGTACATGGCACAAACTTTAGAGTATGAGTCAAAGGAATAAGGCACATAATACAGATAGAGAAGTCTGTGACCAAATAGATGCTGGAGACATCCTCTCGTATGCAACAGCACCATGTTTATGTAAAAACCTTTCAGGGCATTACTGCACCTGGAGCATTAGTAGAAGGATTTCTTATTAGAATCTGGTTTAGAGCTGTATAGTAATCAACTTTTTTGTTTATCTGACTTGATTGAACAAAAAATAAAGAAAACCAGCTTATATTTACCTGAAACAAAATGTGTTTAGTTTTCTTGGGGAAATGAAATTGAAGGAAAAGGAAATCACTCAGGTAGGACCAATATATTTCTTTCATTCCTAAATGCCTAAAGGCTTTGAGGTTTAAGGGTAGAAACGGAAAATACTTTTCCTAGTTTGTATAAAATATTACAAGTTTTTACCCTTTTGAAATGGATAGGTCAAGATAAATTGTTCAGACTTTTTTCCCAATTCTTCCCAGGCCCTTTTCTTTTTGTTTTGTTTTGCATTATGTGTGGATATCCCTGGAGAAGTATTTTTCAAGAAGCTAACTATTCTCTGCAAAAAACCCTCACTTAGCTCTTTCAGTAGAACATAACAGTGTCAGATCCTTCCAACTTGCTCCTCTGTTAGAGCCTGACTCATAAACAATGCTGTATCCTTCAGCGTGACCGTGTGCTTGAAAGGGGGCTGCAGATTTAAATCAGGCAATTTAATGTTTCCAATTATAGGAAATGTATTTGGAAGGATGCCAAAATGTTAAATAGCTTGATGAAAAAGAAAGGTTCTTTGTTTCAATTATTTCTTATTGCACTACATGCTTCCCTTGCCACCAACTAATTAGAGACGAGAACTCTGCAGGAGATTGTGTTCTTTATTAATTTATTTTAAAGTTATTAACTGTATTTGCAACAGCAATACCCAAGCTTGAATTCAATGGCAAGCTCTGGATAAGCAAAGACAGTCCAATGGGTTATGTCATTAGCTTGAGACCGGAGAGGAGTGGCCATAATTCCCGCTCCTGACAAAGCCTCCCTGTGAGGTCAAACTTGGATCCAGATGGTTAGAGGTGTTCCATTCTACTACTGCGGAAAACCACGCAAGTCAGGAACCTCTGGTGATCTGATGTTTCATCTCTCTCTGTGACAATTTCTGCTTTTGGAAAGCTTTGTGTGGGCAGCTATCTGACTAATTGCTCAGGGATTATTTAAGAAATCCTGAAAGAAACATAACACGTACTTTGGGCTTCATAAACACACTTTGTTTCACTTTGTAGTAGCTTGTGGGAATGGCTTTAACTTTGCACTCTGTTGGGTATCAAACCTTTGGCCAGGTGTCAAGCAAAAGCTCTTCTCCTCCAGGCAGAGAGAACGGGCCATATTATTTTCTGTAGCTCCTATGACCTTCCTGATATGGGAATTGATGGGAATGGTAAATGGAAGCTGAGAACAAGTTTTTTAGTCCATTCAATATAATTCTAATTAAAAAAGAGGCTTTATGAGCTAACACAGCAGAGGAATTTGCTACTCCCCTAAGGATTATGGAGTTTAAAGCTTCTTGTAGCAACTAGTTGATGACATTAGGAGCTTAATCTTTGTTTGGATTTTGCTAACCAAATGTAGGTGAGATAAGAAAAAGAACCCACAGCAAAATTTACAAACCAATTAGTCAGCATTATAACAAGTTACTTCACAAACGAAGATACAAATAGAAATGTTTATGTTGGGGGTTTATCTAGCCCCTTGAGCGATCTTGTTTCTGGTTTAAAAAACTTGGGTTTACTCACTGAAATATTCTGCTTGCAACAGCATTGGGTTAAGTACAATAGAACAACATGTTAAATTGTTTGTTTGTATAATGACTTGTGGGACAGGTCCTCACTCCTCACTTGGTGCAATTTGACAGGGATTATATGAGCTCAAGAGCTGTCGCTACATAATTAGTTGTCAACTAATTTGTTCTAAAGGCAGAATCACATGAAGAACATTTTCACTAGGGATAGTTAGCAAAATGCTCATTTTACTGCTTGTGTTATCACACTGCTGGCTGAGAGAGTTGGAGTTGTTCTGCCTGGAGAAGAGAAGGCTCCAGGGAGACTTAGCAGTCTTCCAGTACCTAAAGGGGACCTACAAGAAAGCTGGAGAGGGACTTTTACAAGGGTGTGTAGTGATAGGACAAGGGGCAATGACTTTCAACTGAAAGAGGGGAGGTTTCGATTAGATATAAGGAAGAGATTTTTTACAATGAGAGTGGCAAAACACTGGAACATGTTGCCCAAATGAGTTGTGGATGCCCCATCCCTGGAAGTGTTCAAGGTTAGGCTGGATGGGGCTTTGAACAACCTGACCTAGTGGAAGGTGTCTCTGCCCATGGCAGGGGGTTGGAACTGGATGATCTTTAAGGTCCCTCCCAACCCAAACCATTCTATGATTCTGTGATTTACATTTTTCCTTGGAGCGAATCCTAGTGAACTTTATAAAACACAGCATTCTCATTGGTCTGTGGCTCTGGATGTTTATGTTGCTGCCTAGGACATCTCTGACACAGATGTCTGTCTATCCTGCACTGCTTTGCTGTGTAACACACTGAATTCTTCTAGGAAAAAGCATAGCCTATGTTGGTCATATAACAGCATCGCAAAGAATGATGAGATGAAAGCTGATGGAGCTGGGTTGAACAAACCTGGCCATACCTGCACTGTGCCAACAGGTTGGACTATCTCAGAGCTCACAGGATTAATTCAGGCTCAGGATGTCTTCCTTGCCCTGCTCCAGAACTTAAGAACTTATCTCAAGTACTGCCTCTTAACCAAGTTTGGCCCTGGCAGAAGGCTAGGAGCTATCTCTACAACACACTGTAGGTTTAGCCCTTTTCAGAGATGCTATGTAACTGCAGAGCTCACAGCTTCTGAGAGTGCTCATTATCTTTGAGACCCAGGTTCATCCAAGCAAGGAGCTTATGCTGAGGAGCCAAGACTGAGTTTTTCAAGGCAACTGGTGGTCTAGGTGCATTCAGTTTGTGTACCTGGGATTAAATCTAACACAGAATTCCTTGGGAAGGAAGAAAAACGAAGAACTGGCTTTCAAAGGACACTTGCTACAAATGTGGCAATATTGTTAGAAGTACAGAAGTAATGGACCTAAATTTCAATTAAATAGTCATCATTATAAAATATTACACTGGTCACTTGTATTTACGTGCAACGATTGCATTTCATTATTTTTACTAACCATCCAGTAGTTACAAAGACTCATTTATGACCACTTAACAGCCAGACTCTTAATATTTGTAGTGCAATTAGCCTGAAATGGTCTTGAATAATGTCCTGTTTACAACTGAAGTAATAAACCAAGAGCACCAGGGGACAGAAAGGCTAATTAAAGGGGACAACTGGAGAAACAATCCAGTGTTGGATAGCTGGAAACATGCTGTTATTGTTCCTGTATGGGGTAGATTTA
Source organism: Tauraco erythrolophus (assembly GCF_009769465.1). Taxonomy (NCBI): domain Eukaryota; kingdom Metazoa; phylum Chordata; class Aves; order Musophagiformes; family Musophagidae; genus Tauraco; species Tauraco erythrolophus. The sequence continues at coordinate 83,189,273 of NC_141466.1, forward strand.
TGCTAAAGGTGATTAAACCTTAAAAGTATTTGGTTTCTTTTTGCGTGTCTGTTTGGACTCACTGGACCTGATTCTCATTTACAGCCAGACTTTTTTACACTTCCAGTGGCGGTATAAAACGTCTTTAGAGGGTATATTTACTGCCAAAGTGGTCTAAAGAGGCCCTAGCATAAAAGGGCAGTAAAACTCAGACTGGACAAAAAAGTTAATAGGAACAGTTTTCCTACCCCTAAGTGCTCAATATTTTATAAAGGCATTGGGATCTTAGGGAATTAATATCATTGCTGTATAATGAACACAGACTCACTGTATCCAGATATGTTGTGCAATTGCTGCTAACATCCAAAACCTCCTCAGTTCTGCATGAGTTTTCAGTCATGCTGGAGTGCTTGGCCATCACTCATAAACTGAATTGGGTAGCTGTGATTAGGGTTCTCTTGTCATGCTTCCAAAATCTGCTTTTTATTGGGAAAACTGGTCACTGACTGTCTGCCACAAACATATTCATTAAGAACACAGTTTTGTAGGTCTATGTGTGGGCTCCTAATGAGACTGAGCTTAAAATCAAGACACTTTAAGCATAAGACATTTTAAGACTTTTGTCACCAAGTTTGGTGTTTCGTGTTTTCAAGTTTTCCTCTGCAAGATGGAAAGCCAAGCTTACGTTTCTGTTTGTTTTTTTAAACAAAAGCTGATCTCCTCTTCTGATCATATGAGTCTAAGAGCTTTAGCTTTCTTTCCTAAATTTGCAAGAGAGATGCAAGAGTTGATAGTGCTGGAAGTTTGAGACTAGCAATGTCGCTTCACTCATCAGCCATGCGAGTACGCTGTCCTTTCAGCTGAAATCAGTAAGAGTTTTGCTACTGTTGGTTTCAGTGGGGAAAAAAAACGAACCTGACTAAAGCTATCATGTTCATTCCTGAAGAAATAACAGATTAGAAAATCTGTCTGGATTGTAATAGCTTGATAATCGATGTTATGTTCCTTGTTTGTCTTATACATGTTGTGTTTGGCCTGTATTTGACATACATAAAGTTGCTTTAAAAGGTTTTAAGGGTAGTATAAGGGACTATATTTTTTCCCAGACTAGTGGTTATGTGTATGCATAAGAAATTCTGATCTTCCATGAAACAAGACTCCACTCTCAGCTTCTTGGAAGTAGCTTGCTTCTGTGCAAGGCTTGAGCTCCCACCTCCCACTCAGTGTGAACTCACTCGTATCAATGCACATTGCAGGATGCCATGGCCCCAGCTCCTAGCCCTGGGCTAGCTGTGTTTTAAGTGTACTGTGTGCCACTTTTGCCATACATACTGCAGGTAGCAGGCTTAGCCAGTGTGAAAAAAGATCCTGCAGGATTAATCACGTTTGATAAAGACATAAGAGAGATATTATTAACTTAATCTGTCCACGCGGGCTGGTAGTTTGGGTGATTACCATTACTTTCCTTGCAACATGGTCCTTAATGCATGATATCTCTTTTTTTTCCTTTCTTATTTTAGTTAGATGTGATGTAGAAGATGGGCTGCACCAGCTCCACCCTTGTGCAGGTCAGCCTCACATCAGGCTCAGCATCACGTGTATTCCTGCCAGTTCATTTGTGATGAAACTCAATTGAAGTGGGAACAGATAACACATGGGGGAAATCTAACTGTAGAGCTTTCCAAGGTTTCTTTCCATCCCTTTCAACTTGATAACTAGCTGTGGGAATAATGTGACAAATGTTGCTTTGTCTGCTTTTCAGAGGGACATATCAGGCATCATCACTGAGGACATTTTGAGAGGTTGGAGATATGCTGTCTGAAGAAAAGGTCTTTGAAAGTTAGGAAGCATCTAATTACCAAAAGACAGCAGTTCAGGTGAGCTGGGAGTCCATGGGGAAAGAGGATGAGTCGGCAGATGTGTAAAGGGACACCAGGCCTTCAGCAAACGTTATTCAGCATACTGATTAGGGACTAGACACTGATAATATAAAGTTGAGATAAATGGCAAAAAATAAGAAGAAAAAAAAAAAACAGATGTGAAATCTGAAGTAGCTTGATCAGCCAGGCTACCTGGAACCTTGGCTGACCTAATGGGAGAGTATTACACAGGAAACAGTCATATCAAAAGAGAATTATAGGTAATGATCAGACTCAAATTGACTATAAATTCTCAATATATTTTTTTCCATAATAAGTCAATGCTCTTTTAAGCAAGTTATATACAGGGAAAAAAAATTCTTAAAGGGCAGGAAAAGTCAAATGTGTAATTTTTAAAAGGATGTTTAAATGACAAAGTTGAAATGAGCAAGGGAAGCTTGGAAATAGTCTGTCTTCTGAGCAAAGCAGAGTGCAGAATTTATACATTGCATGTGATGGATCTCATTCCCAAAGTCTGTCTTGCCCAGAGTCGTTGGATCTGAGAATCATCTTACAATATTTATTGGTCTCACAGTTCAGATTCCAGGCTTGTCAGTGGTGCAAGCATTGAAGAATTGTGGGCTTGAGTCAAACTCACTTACTGGTAAGGGCAGCTTGTTAAAAAATGGTTCCCATGGTACATTCCTCTGTTTGCTTTCCATATCAAGGTGATAAGGAGGTTTGTTAAATAGGGCAGGATGTTATGGGAAATGCCTCTCTTTAGAGGCTGGTAAATTGCCTCTACGTAAGCAGCATTAAATGCCTTTTTTTTTTTTTTTAATAAACCCTGTGGAAGCTGTGCTTGAGGAAGGCTCATGAAAAATCACCAGAGGCACAACACTTTAAAACTCATTTAGGAATGGAGCAATCCACAAGAAGTGATGTGAAATGCTCACAGTACCAGGCTTACTTGGATAGTTGGCAGAACTTCAGAGGCAACGGTGTCTTCTGGGGACTCAATCCTATAAATTAAGAGAGGATTTTATTGCAGGCTAGATTTACGAATGTAATATTTATGTCAGTGAGAGAAGAGAAGAAAGATTTTTAAAACTTTGTTTAAAATATTTCTTGTAAAAAAGGTCTCATTAATCTTTATCTTTATAAGCCAGCTGGATAAATCAATAGAGTGCAAATTTAAGCATTTTAAGATTTTGGGAAAGACACTTACATCTTCTTTTCTTTTAGTGGTTGCATTCATTTCTCTGTTTCTGGAAACCTCTGGGGTTGGGATATTTAAAGACTCTTCTCTACATGTCAATGTCGGGACTTATGCAAGAGGACACAGTTCTTTGCATCCCAGGCTTTGCTGGGAGGCACATATGGGAACAGTATTGAATCACAGTGTTTATAAAGAGGTATTGGATGTTCAGGAAATATGTAATAGGCCTCAGATATTTTCACCTTGAAGCCACTGCCAAGAGTCTAACTTTTGAGTGACAGAGAAAAGTGTTGGTATTTGTAGTAGTCTCCTGAAACACCGCAATTTTCATGTGAAGAGACCCTTTCCCTTGTGTCCTCCAAGACTGGACTTCAACCACAGCGTTTCTGGATCTTGAAACATAAGCCTTTGATGACTGATACAAGCTGGTTAGCTTCCTCCACCCCCATAAAGAAAACAAGAGATCCAGTTGCTAAACCATGTGGCTGTATAGTCTAGCTGCTAAGGAAGGACAAGGAGCAGCACAGCCTTCAGGCCCTTAGCCCACAGAAGACCTGTTCAGCTGTTTTGACCCTTTGGGGATTTTCACTGAGGGAGTTTGAGTCTCAGCAGACTGTTGTCCCTCTCGGTATTTCTCTGCATGACAAGGACTCTGTCATGGGTGAGACATGGAGGGTCGTGGCCCTCCCACCAAGCTCCTTCCCTCCAGAGGGCATTTCTCCCTCTGCTTAGCTTCAGTGGAGACAGAGGCAGGGGTAAATGTCCCTTATGACTCAGAGCTGATAGTTAATGGCCCTGTGCACAGAAAACCTGGTGTGTGCTCCATGGTGGTGCTTACCTCTCCTTTGTATACCGTCCACAAATGGTCAGTTGGGAAGCAGCCTCAGACCCACTGTGACTGTACATCTCATTCCCTCTAGGCATGTAAGGCTAATGCTACTTTTTTACATCCAGAAGAGTTGCTTTTTGCTTTATTTTTGACGGTCCTAGGGAAACACAGAAACCATATGCAGATGTGTGGTCTCTTCCTGGCCCCTGGAGTGTGAATATTTAGTGGTTGCAGGTTAACCATGTTGACATTTGCTAACAAGCAGTAGCTGAAGTTTCTTGAGGTGCTTGGAAGTGTCAGCTCCCTTTCATATGCCACAGGGCTGAAATTAGAGCTCTAACATGTTGAAACCCTGTTGATTTTTCAAGATAGAATCCTTCCTGCG